>NC_141941.1:4885259-6107888 GCF_057802395.1 Ceratotherium simum simum
TGCTTGAAGATTAGCCCTGAGCTAACATCTGTGCCAGTCTTCATCCTCCTTGTACGTGAGATGCCTCCACAGCATGGCTGATGAGTGGAGTAGGTCTGCACCCGGGATCCAAACCCGAGAACCAGGGCTGCCGAAGCAGAGCACTTGGAACTTTAACCACGTGGAACTTTAACCACGTGGCCATGGGGCCAGCCCCATTGCCTTATTACCTTTTATTACCTTTATGACTTTATTACATAAGTCCTAAAGGACATAATAACCTTATTTTTTACATTATTTCTGGACCTTCCTCAAGACTCATCACTCAGCTGCTTTCCCATCTATGGAGACCTCATCGGTTCTTGCGGAGAAACTTAGGAAGTTGTGAGCAGCAGAATGTGTGAAGACCTACTAGCAGCAACAGAGAGAGAATGGGGGAAGGAACCATCCTTATGGGGGTGTGTTCAAACGGGCACTAATGGGGTAGTGTGAGCAGACAGGACTGGAGACTTGATTCCATGAGCTGGCAGTCATTTCCAAGCAGAGAAGGAAAGCCGGATACGAACTGCAGATTAGCAGTTAGTTAGGAAGTACCAGCTAGAAAGGCAAGCCAAGATTGGGGTTTGGTAACCAAGGCTGGAGACTGAGAAGAGACGGGAAAATGGGGCTTCTGGGTCAGGAGTATGGTTACCTTGTGCCAGATTCTACAGGGCTTGTTCTGCCTGGTGTTGACCAAGTACCCCACTGAGGCAGACCCAGGAATTGTCACGCTGAAAGTAATACACAAGGCACAAGTGTACACCACGATTTTCTAGGACTTGACTACATTCACGTGTGCAATCACATACAATGGGCATTTGGAATTTAATCTTCTTCCATCACCTCTGGTATCCTGTGTCTAAAACCAAACATGGTTGATTCTCATTATTTGTGGATTCTACATTTGGAAACTCTCCCATTCGCTAAAATTTATTTGAAACTCCAACATCCATACTTGTGGCATTTTCACAGTCATTTACAGACATGTGCAGAGTGGTGAACAATTTGAGTCACCCATCACACACATTCCTAGCTGATAGTCCAACAAGGCTACATTCTGCCTTCTTGTTTCGGTTCTCAAACTATAAACAAGTGTCCTTTCTGCAGTATATTTAGAACCACGTGTTTTGCATTTTTGTGATTTGGGATGGTGATTTCACTATTTAAACTGGCCCCCAAGCGTAATACTAAAGTACCATCTGGTGTTCCTAAGCACAAGAAGGCTGTGATGTGCTTCACAGAGAAACTACATGAGTTAGATAAGCTTCGTTCAGTCATGGGTTATAGTGCTGTTGGCCATGAGTTCAACGTCAATGAATCAACTACCTATTAAATAAGGTGTCTCTACACAGAAATATACATAAAACAAGGTTATGTATTGATTGGGTGATGAAAATCTTCTGACCAGAGGCTTGAAGGAACCTAATCCTGTATTTCTCCGAGGAACAATGTTGCATATTTGCTAATTCAATGTCCCTTGTGAATTTATAGAATATCACTACTATGAATAATGGGAATCAACTGTACTTTTTTCCCCCAATTTTTCTTGGCAAATTTCCCTCCTCTCCCAACTTCCTTTACTCAGGCAAAACCCACATTTCACCTGTATGTCCTCTTATGCATCCAAACAGCTGCCCCATTCCCACAATTCTCACTTCATGGGGTCTTTCCCTCCCCCCCACCATCCATTCTCAAAGCTGTCCCCTCTTCCAGGCACTTAGTGTATAGCTGAAATATCCCTATCATGTATTAGCTGTTCTCCTCAATTCCCAACTCCTAGTCTCCTCTCTGTAGCCTGGGCCAGCCATTGCCCACTGCCTTTAATGTCCTCACCTTCCCTTCTACCCAGGGAGGTGTGACCTCATCTCCAAAGTCTACATGAAGGGCAACCTCCACCATGAAGCCCTCTGTGATCCCTACATTCCACAGTGACCCCTTCTCCCGGTGCTCCCAGAGCTCCTGAGCCCAAGGCATTGCTCTGATGAACTAATGGGGTCAACTTCCTTGTTAATTTGTACAGATCACTTGGCCAAATGCATTTTAAGGGAAAAATGGGTAACTTCTTTGTGGAGATCGTCCGTAGCACTTTGCATGGTTGATGGTTAAACTTTTCTCCTATTTCCGTCAAATCAAGACTTCCAGCAACTAGGATTACTGCATAAAATACAGGACGCTCAGTTAAACTTGAATTTCAGATAAACGACGCATTTTTTTAGTATAAGCCTGTCCCAAATATTTCATGAGATATATTTGTACTAAAAAATGATTCATTGTTTATCTAAAACTCCAATTAAACTGGACATCCTATATTTTTATTTGCCAAAGCCAATCCTACCAACAGCAGATTTAATTCCCAATACATCATTGGAATGAACTCCTTCCTAAGGAAATACAAAAGTAGCAGATGTGAACAGAGGGCATAGAAAATGAAAAGATTTAAGCCACAGGGAGAAAGTTGTACTCAAAGGCCAATGGACACAACCAATCTGTGAAGATCATGGCTGAGGAGCCACAAAACATCATTCAAGTCAGGTTAGATTATTGATGCAGGTTTCAAGGACCTGGCCTCAAAGCTGACTCTTGAGGAAGAGAAGACATGGATTTTCAAATGGGGGAAACCAGCTATATTAGTTCACGATGGCTGCCATAACAAAGAACCATAGACTGGGGGGCTTAAATAATGGAAATGTATTTTCTCACTGTCCTGGAAGCTGAAAGTCCAAGATCCAGGTGTGGGCAGGGCTGGTTTCTCGGGAGGCCTCTGTCCTTGGTGTGTAGATGCCGTCTTCTCCCTGTGTCCTCACATGGTCTTCCCTCTGTGTGTGTCTGTGTCCTCATCTCTTCTTATAAGGACACCAGTTCTATTGGATCGGGACCCACCCCAATGACGTCATTTTACCTTAATCACCTCTTTAAAGACCCTATCTCCAAATATAGTCACATTGGGGTTTAGGGCGTCAACATACGAATTTGTGGGGGGACATGATTCAGCCTGTAACAGCAAGTGAGTGTCTCCGGAGAAGTTAACGTTGTAAAAATGACTGCGCAAGTTCATTCATCTCTTGCTTTTCCGCTTCAGTGTCACCCATGCGTTTTTGTGTGTTTGTTTGTATCGATTTTTCCAAAATACCAAGAATCCTCTTCCCAGATTGTCAATAACAAAGCACGACCTAGTTAGTCTCTATTACAAGAACTATTACAAAGCCCTTCTCCAAGTGCCAGAAAAATAAAAAGAACCCGCTCAGAGAAAAGTGTGAAAATAATTGCTTAATCACTAAAGGCAGTAATCATGCAGGTTATGATAACAATTCCTTATGACGAAAATTCCTATCAGTAATAGTAGTCTATGCAATCAATATAATCTTAGTTAGAAAACCAAATGTAAAAACCTGGGAGCGATAAGACTAACTCTCAGTCTCCAGTAACGGAACATGGGTACTGTCACAGACTCAGAATACTGGGGTTTTCTTGGCTAACTTTATTCACAGCCACAGCAGCCAACACCACCCCCAAATAGGGCACAGAGACTGCTCTAATGCACTATTTTATAACAAAAGCTTCCAAGCTTTCCAGCCCTCAATTACTTTAGTGACACTTCTGTAGTTGAGACTTGCAAAGTTTATCTGCCTCAGCCCTCATCAGACTAAGATTTGTGAAACAGTGCAGTTTTATTTACACACTACAAGTTCAAGATCAGCTTTGTTTTCTGAAAGCAAAGAATTGAACACAATTTCTCGACAGAACAGATTGTGATCATTTACGTAAAGGTGATCTCCCAGCTGGTTCCTGGGCTGTAAAGTTAGGTGAGCAGGACTGTTGAGCCAAGAACAGTATGGGACTTTGTTTTCTTGACAAGCCTGGCAGAACCAAGTCTCCCCCAAAGCAAATCATTGGTCATTTCACCCTGCAAAGGATGCGTTGGTTGGTTTCCCTGCTTCTAAGCCTACTTACATAAAAGTCCTGAGATAGCATAAAAATTAAATGACGCTATCAGAAGTTTGTTTTCCAAAGACTGCCTTGAAAAAGAGGCTCTATTTGGTCTCTAGGATGTCATCGATACTACCGGGACATTTGCCAGATAGAGTTTCTTGATTAGATGCTGGTCGCCAGAAAAGCCAGTTCTGACAACGGGATGTGAAGAGAGAGTAGGAATTCCAAGACAGGATGCTTCTCAGTCTCAAGGATTTGGGCTCTGTTAGTTGTGAAAGTGACTAAGAATATTTTGTATTTGGAAGAGATAAGGAAAAACAAAAAATGTAAAACAGTTAATCCCCACCACCACCAAATATTGTGTATCACTGTGTATTATATATATATGATTTCTCTGAAGAAGTTGAGTAAATCGCCTGTTTAAAACTCGTTTTTAAATTCCAGAATCCCCCGCCACATTTACATGGAAACTAAAATGAAACAACCCCCACTATTGGTCCCCAAAGAGTGAGTAAAAGCACCAAAAATCACTAAACTCACGTAGCTGCTGTGAAGGCATAATCCTAGGCCGAGGACTCTTCTTACGTGACATCAAATATTTTTCCCAAATAGGACCCTTTCATTACTGGATTTGTGCAAATTCCTCAATTTACCATAACAAACAGGAGTTTAGAATTCCACGCCTGTTTACATTATAGACTTTGGCTTGATTTTTTGTTTTTCTTTAAAAGCAGATTATTGGACAGGTTTTTATGCATTGTGTTGTTATCATTGATTTACTTTTATTTCTTGCTCTCTAATGGCAGTGATCAAGCATTGAAGACACTTGCATGTTTCTTCTGAGTCCCAGATGAGTCTTCCGTCTTGAAGAAGAATGGGTCGATTTGCACATCGGATGTAGTACAACTGTGCTCTGATAACTTCTGCATTTACCATTGTTCACTTGGAAAGTTAAATGCATTCCTTTGTCTGAATATAAGGCATTTTCATCTGTGCATCTTAATGCTGCCACAGGGCAAATCAAACAGTATAAATGCGTCTGTATGTCAAACCTGAGTGCTTGCAGATGCCCTAGCTCCCTTTCAGGGATCAAGTGACTACAGCCATTGTGTAAGGTGGATGTGTAATTCCACCCTTGAATGTGGTTAATTGGCTTTGTCCCCAGAGCGTGATGTGGCAGAGGGCTCCCTTCACCCCGTAAACCGTTTTTACTCCTGCAGTATATCACGGTTTGTCTTTTATTTTCTGCTTCACAGAAGATGCCTCGAGGGTCCTGGACTTGGAGTTAAATTTTTATGTGACCCTGCTACCTGGAGATGTCAAATTTCCTAGCTCTGAGCTATTCTGGCTCTTATTTCTACAGAGTTGCTAGGGATGGTAGACTTGGCAGGACAAAGGACTGCTAACAAATTGTGTGCTTTTGTGGACTTCCAAAAAATACAATTACTTGAAGTTCACTATTTGGGGATTTCTGCTGAATATTTTATGAGCTGGTTTTTAAAGCCAGGTTTAAATCACATATTTCACCAGGTTTACATAGTTTGCTGATATAAAAGTTTGCGGTTTAAATCTGATGTGGTTATTGTCCACACTCAAAAGGCAGTGAAAATCCAGGACAGATCAACTCTTGCCCTCATCCTCAGATGTCTAGGGCTTCCCCTCTGGGACCTTCCAGGTGCGAATGGACAAGCCAGGGGGAGAGGAAACCACACATCTTAGAGAAAAAATGTCATTTAACTGCTGAGTAATTTAAACACTATTTGGATATGAAAACTAACACAAGTTGTAGGGGAGACTTTTGGTTGCTACGTCGCATAATTTAGCATTGCTTGATTTCTTGAATACATACATATGATTCTTCAAATATATGTGTTATGTGTGTGTGCATGTATGATCAGATACACTCGGAGCAGCCTGCAAATCCCTATGTATTATTTAACATGAAACAGAAGAAATACTCTCCCACAGCAGCCACTAGCAGCTGTACCACAGGACACACAGGATTCAACCTTCACTTTTCTCCTGTGGGAGGTTGTCTTGGTTTGATAGACAGTGTCTCAAGTCAGATTGCCTGAGTTCAAGCCCACTATGAACTGGAGTCCACAATCTTGGGCAGGTCATTTAACCTCCTTGTGCCCCAGTTTCCTCCACTGAAAAACGGGTTAATTTTCCCCATATCTGGGAAATGGCAAGTTTTATACAAGTAAGTTTATACGGAAGATGAGATATGTAAACCATGCCCCTAGTAAAGCTCTCCATAAACAGTAGGTTCTCACTCTATGTTGGTTAATATGTTGATATTATAATTGAGGACGTTCTGGTGGGAGACTTTGAGAAACACCCTCTGGCATCCATCCTCTATCATGACCACCCGGATTGGGATTGGATCCAGAAGACAAAGGAGCCAAAAAGGGAAAACTGAGCCTAAGGCAACCCGTGGACACATGAGCCCACACTTTTCATGGATCCAGGAGTTCTGAGCATCTTCAGGTACAATTCAGGGGAGGCACGCCCTTTAGGAGGAGCTACGTGAATCCAGAAATAACACCTGGCTCTCTTTCAACTCATCTCACCTTTTCTCTCACCAAAATGCACATCAAGATTGACCAAGTTCATTTGGTTTTTTAGACATCAGAAGGTTTCAAACACATTGAAAAGCCAAACACGCTTACTGGTTTTCTGGCCTTGCCTTCAACTCCCACTGTTATTGCTCGAATGGCTACATTTGATTAATAGACGTGATAAAGGGTTCGCCCTCCTGCTTATCAAATGCAACAACTCCGGCTGCTTCTTAAATAGCTAAAGCACGCACGGGTCGGTGAATGTTTTCTGTCAAGGGCCAGATAGGAATTATTTTTGGCTTCAGGGCCATATGGTCTCTGTCGCAACTACTCATCTCTGCTTTGTAGCATGAAAGCAACCACAAACAATACATCCACGATGGCGGGGGGGGGCAGAGTGCCAATAAAACTTTATTTATGGACACTGAAATTTTCATTTCATAGAGTTTTTATCTGCCACAAAATATTCTTCTTTTGACTTTTTCCCAATCATTTAAATACATATAACCACCATTCTTAGCTTATGGGCCAGAATGCTGAAAATACGTGGCAGGCTGGATTTAGCCTGCAGGCCATAACCATCTAAATGATGGAATACGTGCTCCTTCACTTGAGATTCCAGGGCCTCTGAGGTTTCTCTCTCACTATTCCACCCAAGAGAAGGTCTTTCCTACCCTTTCATCTTCCCTGTCCTTCAAGGGCTGGCTGAAGACCCACCTCTTCTGTGAAGCACGACCAGCTCCTTCTAGCCCTCTAATCACATTTATAAACGTCTGTAGATCATTCAGCATGATACAGGCCACTCCCTTTATAAGGATGATTGAAGATGGACCAGTCCTTGTTTGACTGCCAGCCCCGCTGAGCTCTCTAAGCTGCTGTTTCCTTGTCTGTAAAATCGTCATCATCATGCATCTCTGATAAGACTGTTGTTGTGAGGATTAAAAACAGACAAAACATTTACAACACCCAATATGGTTTTAGCATGGAATAGAAACCCTTAAAATGGAGCTACGATAGAGAGGATGATGATGGTGTGATGAGTTGTAACCATATGCAATGACCTAGGTTGATTACCGTGCTTTGTAAACTTGAACCATCCCTACCCTTCCATGCCAAAGCTGACTGTGGTTATAGCAACCCCTTTTGGATTAAAAATGTTCTAAGTCCCCAAACATGTCTCCCTCTCAAAATGCTACTTCAGGCTTATATCGGAAAATTAAGATATTAAAATCTACGTTATCTAAGAGTAGTAGTTCATAAATAGGGCAATTTTGCCCTCCAGGGGACATTTTGGAATGACTGGAGACATTTTTGGTTATCACAACTGAAGGGGGGGGTTGCTACTGGCACTGAGTCAGTAGAGGCCAGAGATGCTGTTAAATATCCTACAATGCACAGGACAGCCTCACACATTAAAGAATTATCTGGCCCCAAATGACAATATTAACAAGGCTGAGAAATCCTGTCCTAGAAAAGAGGAAAAGATAGACATAGGAGAGAGAGACAGAGACAGAGAGAGGGAGATAAGATAGAAACAGAAAGACAGGTAAGACAGGTAGAGAGAGAGAGAGAGAGAGAGAGAGAGAGAGAGAAATGCATTCCCTTCTCTTTAACTAGATTTCTCAGGCAGTTAAGTTGCTTTCTGTTCTTAAATTGCTATGACATAAAAGGGACTATTTTCTCTTTTTAAAGAGAGGGCTAAACGTTAATGATACCATATGACCAAGGATTTTAAACTTGTTTTGTGAGGGCAGATGCAGGAATTGCACCAAAGCCAAGGATTAGCTCTTAGCAGCTGGACAACTTTTTCCTAGGGATGCAGAAGGCTGTCTCACGGGAAAAGATGATGTCAGATTAGCACAAGCATAATCCCATTCCTAGACAAAATTGGGCCTAGGAAACCAAGACAAGCTTTCTCTTAACATGATTGTAAAAACATTCAAGGAAACACTGTGTACAAGAGAAAGCCAGTAAGTGACCAATGGAATGTCTAGAAATCCAAGATCAAAAGTAGATTCCCGACGAGTGGGCCATCCACAGTTGGGCTGATGTACTTCGACTCAGTACCACTCCTTAGTCACCTTCTTGTTTGTGTGGTTGTGTGTTGCTACCTAACTGTTCATGTACCTATCTCATCTCTCCCACCTGATTATAGACTAATTGAAGGAAAAACGCAGGCCTCACACTTATTTTTATGCTTCAAGGGGCCCGATGTGACCTGCCTTATGGTTGAATGTGTTTAATAACGAGCTCAGTAATAATGATTCTCGACTCATCTGAAAAGCACCAAGGTCAATTTTGCAGATAGTCACACTATAATTAAAACTTCAAAGTCACTGGATGTGATGCATCACTGTCTCTAAATAACACCATCTAAATATAAGAGGTAAGCACATCATTACAAAGACCCTGCGCTGAGCAGCGAGGGAGCGAAATATACAAATACTTGATTTTAGATTTTTAAACATTTCTAGGGAGAGGTAGCCGGTGTCTTGGAAAGTGAGAGCTGAACAGATGCTGAGAAATACTCTTTTCTGATTCTTTGGTTTCATAATTGGTAAACTGAAATCTCTAAAGTTACATTAGATGCCTGAAGTCACAGACCTCTTGTGAGCTGACTAATACTAGAGGCCAGTCTATGCGTCCCCAATTCAGTTCTCTCCTTAGACCAGGGCTCTTCAACCTCAGAACTATTAACATCTGGGACTGGATGACTCTCCGTGGTGGGGGCCGTCCTGTGCACTGTAGGATATTGAGCAGCATCCCTGGTCTTCACTCACTATACGCCAGTAACAACACCAGCTTTTCAGTTGTGACAACCAAAAATGCCCCTAGACAATGCCAAGTGTCCCCTGAGGGGCGAAATTGCCACTAGCGGAGAATCACTGGCCTAGACCTATCTTATCTTGACTTTAATTGTTAAAAAAGTGCTTCTAAACTAGATGATACATCTTTTAGCACTCTAACATTTCTAAAAAACAAAGCCTTCAGCAAATGAACATAGACTTCTTTCAGATAAGGACTGCCATTTTAGCTTCTTTTGAAACGCATTCCTTAGGTATATTTCAGCAATACCCATATACAAAGCTTTCATATCATGATTTTCCTTCCTAAAGAATAAATGGTCTCGCTCTCTTTACTCTTTCCTCATTGAACCAGTCAGGGTCTCAATGGCATACAGATAAAGGAATTACATCTACTCAAAAAGGGTCTATTTATGAAGACATGGGTGTAGAGCAGTGGTTCTCAACAGGGAGCAAGTTTGCCCCCCAGAGGACAGTTGGTGATGTTTGGAGACATTTTTGGTTGTCACAACTGAGAAGTAGGAGAGGGAGTACTACTGGCATCTGGTGTGTAGAGGCCAGGCATGTTGCTGAACATCCTACAATGCACAGAACAACTTTCAACACATGCAGAAAAGAATTACCCATCTTCAAATGTCAATAGTGCCAAGGTAGAGAAACCATGGTACAGAGGAACAGTGGGGAGCGTGCAATGACCTAGGGCCAGTAGGATCCAGACTGCTTGAACCCCTAGGCCTAGTGGGCGAAGGGAAGGAGTCATGACTAGCACCAGAACAGTAGAGATTGTATAGACTTAGGAGAAGTGGCATTTGGTTGAGAGCTCAGCCAGTGCAAGATGCCTGGGTAGGAAGGCAGCCAAGGGAATAGATAGTCTTCTGACTTCCCTCTTCTGGGGCTGGGTCTCCCCATTGGCCAAACCCACCAGGAAGCCAGAGGTACTGAAGCCCTGTTGATGGCGTCCACATGGATCAGCCTGCCAGGGGCAGAGAGCAGAGCAGTCATGCAGGAGAACACACTTGGAGGGGTAAGTGCAAGCCCTCCACAACACTCAAATTTCTAACGATTCACTCACCTCTTTGCTGCTTGAGTCTATTCCACTTCTGATTCCTGGTTGCCAGCCTTCTCTGTTCATTTCTCTGGGGTTCTCATGGCCAATACCTGTTCCCGACTCCTTGAATAAATCCATCCCCAGCGCCCTTCCTCACTCCTCCTCCTTGGTATTGCTCCTTCTAACAGCCACGTACATTTTCCTGAAAGTTGTATTGGACGTCCATGGAGGAACCAAGTCCAACAGTCAAAAAATAACAAGCTGGATACCGAATGCAACAGCTGTCTTTCTTGGAAAAAATACTGGATTCGAAGTGAGAGGGCTTGGACGTGAGTCACAGCTCTGACATTTGCTGGCATCTGAATCTCTGATGCATCGTGGTTGAGTGATCGCAGGTTGCCTAATTCTGAGGTGTACTCAATGGTAAAATTAGGATGAGATGACTAACTAGTAATGACAAAGATTATCCAATGACATTTGTACAGCAATCAGCTCAAAGATTGAAACACAGAAAACAGTATACTGTAATTACTATTTTCATGGTTATAATGAGGAAATGATTTCCACGAAGGTTTTTAAATACAAAAGCACAGTAATGATACCTATTATTTTTAATAGATTAGACCTGAAATCTAAGGTACAATGGAATAATTTGAAATCATTTTAATCAATAATATTGGCAATTTTTCCCTCTGATTATACTGAATTAGCAATTATCCCCTCCAATTATATTGAGCTGTTTTCTTATCAACAATCCTTAGGAAGCAATATTTATGTTCTCAAACTTAATGTGTTTTATCCCAGAAGGCTGCTAATCATAACCTTTTCACTACCTTTCACTGGCCCAATAACCCAGGACATGGTTCAAAGAGTTCACCACGAGATATTTTACAATCAAACAGCTCTGGGGGGCAAAGTATTGCTTCTGTAAAGATAAGCCAGTTTGGAAATGCCTGCTGTTTACCACTACACTTGAGTATCCAGAAAGCAATGGATGCTGACTCTCTTATGAGGTAGCTGTCTCGACTTCCTACCATAAGACATGAGATAATTGACATCAGCAGGTACAACTTTCCAATAACTTAGTGAAAAATTTAAAACACAGATCTTACAGAGGGTGAGACGCAAAAGATAGAAACTATATGAAGACAAGAAAAGAAGATAAAGACATGATTATGAATTCCCTCCCGCAGCTGAGCTGAAAATTGCTTTGAGTTTAGAGAAATGGTGAGATTCTAAATATGTGTTCTGGGCAGAGATCTCAACGAGGGACAATTCTTGTCGATGCTCACCCTTGGCAGAGTGAAGACACACAGTTGGATGCTCCTGGGAAACTGACCTGTTGGGCATGATCGAGATGCTGAACTGAGGTAGGAGCGAAGGCTGAAAAGGATCTGAAATTGCTGGGAAAGGGGCCTCAATGTGCAAAGGGGCTGGCAGCGTAAACCAAGGGCAGAGAAGGGTAAGACAATTCCAGTCCAATGCCAGATAAGAAAAAAACAGAGCCTGTTCTCAGTTAGAAGACCACGTGCTTATAAAGTGTGAGAACCTCAGATGACAGCTCAAACACCTCCAGTGGCTTCCATCACAGGGAAAATGCAAAACCCTAAGGTGGGACGCAAGGCTGTAAACGGTCCAGCTCCTTTCTGCTTCTCCACTTCCCCAGCGTTCTAGATATAACTGACATATAACATTGTGTAAGTTTAAAGTGTACAACGTGTTGATTTGATACCTTTATATATTGCATTATGGTTACCATGAACAAAATTGGACCCCTATTTTACATCACTCACAAAAAATAAACTCGAAATGGATTAAAGACTCACACATAAGACCTGAAACTGTAAAAACTCCTAGAAAAAAAACACAGAGAAAAAGCTGTCTGACATTGGTCTTGGCAGTGATTTCCTGGATATGACACCAAAAGCACAGGCAACAAAACGAAAAATACACAAGCGGGACTGCCTCAAACTAAAAAGCTTCTGCGCTGCAAAAGAAATGATCAACAACATGAAAAAGCAACCTACGAAATGGGAAAAATATTTGCAAATCATATATCTGCTCAGGGGCTAATATCCAAAATATATAAGGAACTCATAAAACTCAATAGCAAAAAATCAAACAACTCAATTAAAAAATGGACAAAGGACCTGAATAGACATTTTTGCAAAGAAGACCTAAAGATAGCCAACAGCTGCATCTTGGGTACTTGACATCACTAATCATCAGGGAAATGCAAATCCAAACCACCATGCGATGTCTCCTCCCACCTACTAGGAGGGCCATCCTCACCAGGCTTGTCTTTGCATTTCCTTGAATGCTAAACACTCTTGTTTCCTTGCTCCCTGGGCTAGAAGCCTCTCCCTATAGTTGTTCCCTAGGCTTCCACCCTTACTTTACTGATCTCTGCTCAAACGTCACCTCCTTAATGGGTCTCTCTCCACTCCCATCTTCACCTCTGTCCATCTCTCCCTGCTCTTATTCTCTGTATCCTTTCCCAGCACTTAGCATGACCAAATGCAATGCACTTAGCATTTATTTCATGTCAATTTCCATGGAAGCTCCATGAGGTACAGACTTGTTTTGTTTATGGCTACAATGCCAGAATAGAGTTCCATCTCATATATAGTAAGGGCTCAATAAAGAGTCATTAAATGAATAAATCAGACCTGGAGCAAGGTCAAATCCAGGATAATCTCACCAAACGAAGGAGAGAAAAACTGGAAACACAAGTCTAGCCATGACAAACCAGGCTGGCAGATGAGAGGTAGGAAAATTTCTCTCCAGATTCGCCATAGAGACCGTGGATGGATGAGGAGATGGAGAAGACAAGCTCCCTGAGAGAACATGGCATAAGGAGCAAGACAAGCAGAAAAGTGAGAGGCGGATGGAGTGTTTGGTGAGCTGCTGTCTCGCATCTCGATTCCAAGCTCCATGGGAGCAGGGACCATGCCCAGTTTGTTGATTGCTGTCTCCCCTATGGCTGGCTCAAGGCTTTGCACTGGAGAGTGTGTTTCACGGAAGAATGGATGAAGGTGTAGTTGAGGACCCTAGTGGCCTCTGATCTCCAGCACTGTGGCAAGCAGCCACTACATCAGGGCCACCCAGGATAACGCAACCACAGATGTGGATGTGTACCCAGATAGGCTTCTTCTTTGATTCCAGGGAGGGTGAAGTTCTGGAGGTGAGGACGAGTTGGTGCATGGCAGACAGCTGGACTAGAGTCTAAAGGAGCAGAGACTGATAAAACCTGAGCACTCATAACACAAACTATTCTATATTCTAGCCTTCATAGTCCTGAACATTTAAAAAAATATATGCAACATTTGAGGGAACAGTCCACAAGCTTACTCTCTCTTCTGATGCCCATTGCAAGTTCACAGCTCCCCAAGACCACCCTTAGTTTTGATGATTCTCTAGAAAGATGCACAGAACTCACTGAAAGTTATTATGCTCACAGTTATGGTTTATTACAGTTAAAGGATACAGACTAAAATCAGCCAAGGTCAGAAGTGCAGAGGACAGAGTCCTGGAAAGTTCTAAATGCAGAACGTCCAGTTGTCCTCTCCCCGTGGAGTCTTGAACAGCATTAACTCTTCTCGGAAATGATGTGTGGCAATACAATACGCATGGAGTATTGCTGGCCAGGGAAGCACACTTGAGCCTTGATGTCCTTCACTGAGGCTCCATCATGTGAGTGCGGTTGACTGGCCCTCTGGTAGGGCTCAGTCTCCAGTCCTTCCAAATGTCAAGTGAGATTGCATGACCCACGCTCGTAATCCCCTCTCCTAGAAATAATTACTGTCCGTAGTTTATCTAAACCACTCCAAATCATTTTCTCTGCTTCTGAAAATATGTTTCAAACACTCTTGTTTCCTCTTAATATCATAAACACCTTTCCATGTCAATAAATCACTTCTATATCATAATTTATAACATGAATGTATCAGAATCAATTTGTCAGTCTACTATAGTAGGGCATATAAATTGGTTCCTATCTTTCATTTTTATAAGTGATACTTCAGCAAATATCCTGGGGCCTACATTTTTCAGACAAACTATAAATAATTTTTCAAGTTGAATTTCTAGAAATGGAATTACTGGGTCAAAGTAATCAATATATTTATGTACTGCTTAGATTATTAGTGACTCACTCCTTTTACCCCTGGAATAATTATATACTGTTATGTATATGATTTGAATTGGAGAAACTAGCATTTATCTGTACTAGAAAACATACATTTAACATGTACTACATTTTAGATCTACAAAGCTTACCAAGTTATGAAAAAAGCACTGTGGAAAACTCTAGAAATTTTCTTAAAGGAAAAATTATTTAAAGTGGTTTAAATTTTCAAGATCCTTTTTTGGGGAAGGACTTCCCCAGTCCTAATTTTACCACAGTCTAGGCAAGTTAATAATAATCTTTTCACAAATATATCAATAGATTATTGAGATAATTATATAAAAATTCTCTTGCATAAAAGATTGATTTTCTGATTTTCAAAAGAGCATTCTTTTCCATCCTATGAACTCTAATTCTCCAACAGAAACTTTCTTGAAAATCCTTTGCCTAAAAGATATTGGCTACCTCTATTCAACTAGGCTATCACAAAATTATTCCAACTTTGAGATCCTTTCATGGATGATGAAGTTCCAAATATGCAGTACGTCACTGTAACTTTAAAGAAAAAATATTTCAAAAAGCAACGATTACCCTTTATCCAAAATTCTCTCGCTTGGGGGCCTAAAAATGTTCCTAGTGGTATTAGATTTATTTCCTCTTCCTGATATCCAAATCATATATAAAAGTCATACGACTGAAGTGTTTTAAAATATTTGTCAAGATTTTTCCCCCCAGAGGGGTAGTTCTATACAGGGAAATATAAAAGGTTAGAGACACACAGGACATAGGACAGTAAAGGACCAATTAACTAAAGGTGTCTAAAAAGGAAGAGAGGCAGGAGCTTCCCTTTATCTGGTTTAGTGATCAACGTCTGTAACCTGCACACAGAACCGTGGACCTAAAACCTCTGACAGTGACAAAATAGATTTGCTCCGGGAAATATTTCATTTCCTTTTCTGGACGCAGTCGATGAAAGAACTCTCTGTTTTAACAGGGACTCTCAATAGTATCTTCCTTAGCCTTGTAGAGTGTTGTGCACTTTTTATTTTTAGGGCACTCAAAAGTCCATTTTGTGCATCTCTGTGAATGTATTTAAGTTGCATGCAATGGCCCGGCAGGGTCGCCATCTAAAATAAGCACACTGGACCTGGAGAGGAGCTTTCAGGCAACACTATTTGTTTACGCTTCTCCCACGTTAAATCTAACATATATTTAATATGTACTACATTTTGGATCTACAAAGCTCACCAATTTATGAAGAAAGCACTGCAGAAAACCCTAGTGACACACCCTCCCTCCACTTTCTTGCAAAGCCGAATTTTCATAGACTAAACACATGGGCCTTCCATGCCCACCTTATAAGGAAGCTCAAAGGTCCACACTAATGAAATACCTAAAGGGCAACAGCCTGATTCTCTACTCTGTGACCTCACCTGGATAGGAAGAGAACGTCCTCCCACAAATTGTTGACAATCTACCAATAACTTTTTCTCATTGTAATACAAAAGTAATTATATATTCAAGAATCGTAAACATACAACTAAATACACAGCTCCTAATTTCATAAATCCCATTAGTGTTCAATTCCTATATATTGTAACATAAGCTCACAGAGTTATGTTTCTTCAGAAATCTGTCATTCCAATAAACTCCCTTTAAGTGTGTTGAGGCTCTATTTTCAGCCAACACAGAGAATTAGCCTTCATATTTCTCGATTGCCATTCATTCCTAAAGAGTTCGCTTTGAATAGCTCCTCATTTTCCCATAGACGTTTTTCTAAAATCTGCCTTTGTGTCCAACTCTTAAATACATTGTTTGTTTTCAGTCATTATAAAAAACAGAGTAATTACACATTTTCACCGCTATTTTTGCTCCAAATATTTTGGCGTTTTAAAGTAATGAGTATGTATTTCTCCTCAGTGAGACATAGTTCCTTTTATACTTGTGAAAAATTTCAGGTGTAAGGTCTTTTGAATCAATTAATGAATGTCCCCCACCCCCACCCAACTTTTCCATAACACACATCAGCTAAAAGAGATGCTTCAGTCACCTCTGGTCACACTTGGCCTATCTTAGAGAGAGGAGAGAAAGGAAAATGGAGGAAGGAAAGGGAGGGAGGGATGGGGGAGGAAGGCACAGAGAGAGAGAAGGAGGGAGGGAGAGAGGAACCTATAATTATAAGAAAATATAATTATCTGGACCACACATCTGACCCTTGGTAATATTCTGTCTCCCATCCTCTTTTCCCTGTGCATCCGTCTTGTCTACTATATGCATTTCGAGGTCCTTGAAAGCAAAGACTGTCTCTTGTATATTTTGCTAACCCTACCGCACAACAAAAGAGACCCTCAATTAAGTATTTGATTAAACAAACCTATTTAAGTGGAAAACACTCAAATCTTCTCCTATGGGTAATTCTGACTCTGAGACATTGTCCATAATAGTATCTTTTTGTTAAAAAATCACTGCTCTAGGTTTTAACACACGATTTTCCTTAATATTCCTAACCTCTGGGGAAGCGATACTTATCGTCATTTCATAGCAAAGGAATCTGTAGCTCTGTTTACGAGACATGGACTAGCTTAGCCAAGGTCATCCAGCAAGAGGCTGTCAGAGCAAGGATTTCAACCATTTTCGCTCGTAACCAAAGCCCTGCCCGCTGTCTCCCGCATGGACTTGCACTCCTGCAGCTCACCAAACTGGCCATGCTTTTTCCAGGCTGCTTCTCATACACATACTGCTTTATCGCCCATTGCATTCGTCCAGAGAAGCAGAACCAATAGCAGATCTGTATCAATCTCGATATCTATATATCCTTTATATTTATATTTTTATTATTCATACATATCCTATATACATATATATATACTATATATATATGCACACACACACGCATATATTTTGAGGAATTGGCTTAGGTGAGTACAGAGGCTGAGAAGTCCCACAATCTGCCCTCTATGCTGGAGACCCCAGGAAAGCTGGTGGTGTAATTCAGTACGAGTCTGAAGGCCTGAGAACCAGGACAGCCAATGGTATAAGTTCCAGGCTGAGGGCAGGAGAAGCCCAATGTCCTAGCTCATGCAAGCAGACAGAGAAAGGCAAATTCTCCCCCTTCCTCCACTTGATTGTTCCATTCAGGCCCTCAACAGATTGGATGAGGCCCACCCACATTGAGGAGGGCCATCTGCTTTACTCAGTCTACCGATTCAAATGCCAACCTCATCCAGAAACACCCTCACAGGCACACCAAGAATAATGTTTAGCGAAAAATCTGGGCACTGCATGACGCAGTGCAGTTGATGTGTAAGATTAACCCATATACCCACATATGTGCATTTCTACTCAGTCAGCAATCTGGCCATGCATTTCCTGGCACGCACACACACACACACACACACACAGACACACACAGAATTATCCTGGATAATCGGATCATCGAGTTGGGACTCTAGTCTTGCTCACTGAACAGTGCTTATTCTGTAATCATGTATAAGTTGTACTGAGCCTGACTATGGTTTGTTCTGTATCCTGCCTCCCCAAACCATTATTCA
This sequence comes from Ceratotherium simum simum, assembly GCF_057802395.1. Taxonomy (NCBI): domain Eukaryota; kingdom Metazoa; phylum Chordata; class Mammalia; order Perissodactyla; family Rhinocerotidae; genus Ceratotherium; species Ceratotherium simum. Next base: position 4,903,298 of record NC_141941.1, read on the forward strand.
CTCCACATTTTTCCTTCCTTTCTTCTCTCGCATCCCCAGACTTCTTTGCAACTAAGAGTTGTTATAAGAACCAATCTACACAATGAGATGTAAAAAAATAAAACTGAAAAAAAATTAATGGGTTGATTCTCCAGCTTATTAAGTTTACTGAGAGTGTCCGACTTGGTGTGTTTCCCTCAGCTCTTTACCCTTTGCTCCTTTGCCCTCTTCTTCCTTCTTGGAATGCAGATATGATGTCTGCAGGTGCAGCAGCCATCATGTGACCATAAGGCCAACAGCCACATGATAAAGATGGCAGAGCAGAAAGACAGGCAAAGCTTGGGCTGCTGATGCCATCTGGGGAGTGCTGAACCAACCCTGCAATTCCATAACCTTGTTCACCAATGCACTAGTATTTTGATTTGATTTTGACATCTTTTAATCAAAAGCTTATCTACTTTGAAAAAACTGTAATGTGTGAGTTTACCTCAATGATTAGCATTAATATTACCCTTTGTTTTCATCCAATGTTAATGCAATAACATTTATAAAACAAGGTTGTAATTAATAAAATTATTAGTTCTATGTCTATGCAGAATTATTGCAGGAAAATGGAAAAAATAAATCCAGGATCCACAGGAAAAAAAAATTTTTAATAGTTCTGTCTTTTTTTAAGTTATTTTATTTATTTTTTTATTGAGGTAACATTGGTTTATAATATTATATAAATTTCATGTGTACATCATTATAGTTTAATTTCTGTGTGGACTACATCATCTTTACCACCCAAAGACTAATTACCATCCATCACCACACACCTGTGCCCAGTCACCTCTTTCACCCTCCTCCCTCCCCCCATCCCCTCTGGTAACCACCAGTCTAATCTCTGTCTCTATGTGTTTGTTTGTTGTTGTTGTTGTTGTTGTTGTTTTTATCTTCTATTTATGAGTGAGATCACATGGAACTTGACTTTCTGCATCTGATTTATTTCACTTATCATAATACCCTCAAGATCCATCCATGTTTTTGCAAATGGCAAGATTTCATGTTTTTTTATACCTGAGTAGTATTCCATTGTGTATCTATACTACATATTCTTTATCCTTTCATCCCTTAATGGGCACTTATGTTGCTTCCAAGGCTATTGTGTTTAATGCCACAATGAACATAGGGATGCATATATCTTTATGTATTCGTGTTTTCATATTCTTTGGATAAATACCCAGCAGAGGAATAACTGGATTGTTCTTTTATTCTTAATTTTTTGAGGAATCTCCATACTGTTTTCCATAGTGGCTGCACCAGTTTGCACTCCCACCAGCAGTGTATGAAAGTTCCGTTCTTTCCACATCCTCTCCAACACTTGTTATTTCCTGTCTTGTTAATTATAGCCATTCTGACGGGAGTGAAGTGATATCTCATTGTAGTTTTGATTTGTATTTCCCTAATAATTAGTGATGTTGAACAACCTTTCAGGTACCTGTTGGCCATCTATAAATTTTCTTTGGAAAAATGTCTGTTCAAATTTTTTGCCCATTTTTTAATTGGGTTGTTAGTTTTTTGTTGTTGACATGTATGAGTTCTTTATGTATTTTGGAAATTAACCCCTTATCAGATATATGGTTTGCAAATATCTTCTCCCAATTGTTAGGTTGTCTTTTCGTTTTGTTGATGGTTTCCTTTGCTGTGCAGAAGCTTTTTAGTTTGATGTAGTCCCAATTGTTTATTTTTTCTTTTGTTTCCCTTGCCTGGTCAGACACGGTATTTGAAAATATGCTGCTAAGACTGATGTCGAAGAGCCTGTGTTTTCTTCTAGAAGTTTAATGATTTCAGGTCTTACATTCAAGTCTTTAACCCATTTTGAGTTAGTTTTTGTGTATGACATAATATAATGGTCTACTTTCATTATTTTGCATGTGGCTGTCCAGTTTTCCCAACACCATTTATTGAAGAGACTTTCCTTTCTCCATTGTATGTTCTTGGCTCCCTTGTAAAAAATTAGCTGTCTACAGATGTGTAGGTTTATTTCTGGGCTCTTGATTCTGTTCCATTGATCTGTGTGTCTGTTTTTGTGCCACTACTGTTCGTGTCTGTTTTGTTTACTATAGTTTTGTAGTGTATTTTGAAATCAGAGAGTGTGATACCTCCAGCTTTGTTCTTTATTCTCAGGATTCCTTTGGCTATTTGGGGTCTTTTGTTGTTCCATATAATTTCAGAATTCTTTGCTCTATTTCTGTGAAAAATGTCATTGGAACTTTGATAGGGATTACATTGAATCTGTAGATTGCTTTAGGAAGTATGGACATTTTAACTATGTTAATTCTTCCAATTCAAGAGCAAGAAAAAAATTTAACATTTCATTCTTTCTGTGTTTATGGAAAACATGCACTAAAATAACTTAAAAACATGCAGGAGGCAAACAAAAATTCTGGGTTTCTTTTCTTCTTACATTGTATTTTTAGCACTTTGATTTTAAATTAAAAACTTCCAACATCTTGCTGACAAATTAGCAAATTTGAAAATACCAAGTTAGTAAACAAATAGCAAAAACCAAGAAAAATCATTGAAAAAAATTCTCTAAAAAGAAAGTAGGGATGTATACGATGAATCAACCCTTGTGGGTTTCCAACTTACAATTCTTATTCATTCAAAATCAACATGTTGTTGCTTCAGACTTCAATGTGTAATGCCTTTGCAATTATCATTTAAGTGGATGGTTAAATGTGAATTAGTGGGAAATAGAATTTAACGATCTTGCTGTTAAAGAACTCTTGGATGGTGTTATGATTGCAATTATAAAAAGTCACCTGACCACTTATTTTGCGACCACTCTAATAAATTGCCAAAGTCTCATCAAGCAAGAGAACAGGGTGGCAATGTGTAGTTCGGATGTCATGAGGAAACCAGAGAGAAACCACATGGAAGTCTTGTCGTGTGGGTTAGCACATGCATTTGCAAGGAATCATAGCTAAAGAAAGCACCACAGCCCTTTGGCTAAGATTTGTGCCGTCTCACCTCTAACCAGCGTCAAATCTAAACATTCCCTCCATAACATTGTCTGTTTTCTAACAAGCCTAAAAAGGACATATTAATTATGGATGATGCCAGAGATACTTGCCCTCATCAATCTGCTCTTGACTCCTCTTTGATTTTCCACAGTCCCTCATACCGCTCTTTGCAGATTGGCAGTCAATAAATGCATATTGAATGAAGAAATCCCAATACCTAAAAGAAGAGTAGTATGAACATTGTGACCCCTTCATTTTCAGTGAAAGCGATGAGGCTCCAGAGACTTTGGCATTTGTAAACCAGTCTCACAGAAACCAAATCCCTCCAGTTCAACGGGCATTCATTGAGTCCTGCTGTGTGGAAGCCAAGACATTGCACCCTGAAGTGCAAACCATCTTTTCTCTTGAGCTTTTCTTTGAAATGCTGAAACTTACATGACTACGCCATCTTGATCTTCAAAAAGTCTCCTTCCTCGCCAGGCTACCCTGCCAATGTAAGCAGGAAATCTTAACGCAAGGATACATTTCTCATTCAAATTCAGAAGCAAAATGATGTTTCTACTAAATTCTGTTGGATTTCCACCCCTTTGGTTGACCTTCCTGCCTTCATTAATTCTGCTATAATATAAAAAGACAAGAACTTTTAAATCCAAATGAAAATTTAAAAGAGAAGGCTCATAAAAATGGAGATTTCTTTCCTCATCTGTTGAACCTCAACTCTCTTCAGCTTAAACTAATCTTCATACCAACTCTGGAGTCAGAGTGGGTCCCCACAGTTCCTTGACCCTGTCACCCAATGGTCTTGTCCCTTGGCCACTCCCTCCTACTGCCATACCCTTTACTTTATAACTATCAATAGTGCCTCTTCTTCATAAAGTCCATTTCCAATATCCCACCCTAGACTACCTCCTCCTATTTTTCCTACTGTCTCCCTTTAGTACTCAAAGTTCACAATCATTTTACCCAAAAAGAGCCTTCCATCTATTGAGCCTACCATTTTTCATTTTTCCTCACAGCTTTCACAACCTCTTTTTCCTCCTTCTCCTATTCTAATTTTGTGGTCAAACATTATAAGGTCCTTTACATAGACCCTCAATTCTCTTGCCTCCTCCTTCCTTTCTTGAGCTCATCTGTCAAATCAAACACTTAAATCCCACTATTCGCCTACTCCATGTTTGAGCATACCCAGTTGAACGTGGCTAGAACAACAAACAAGATCATGTTAAATGTTTCATTTAAACTCAGATCACAAATCCCAAATAAATCTTTAGTGCAGGCTGGTAAGCATATTAAATTTCTCTAGATCTTTGTTTTTTCCACTCTCCTCAGTGACTTTTTCTAACAGGATCCTTAAATTTTCATCTCCATCCCCATCTTCACTCTTAGTTCACAATACAGCTTCCCACTTAGTTGAGAAAAATGTAAGGATTCAAAAGAGGATATGCACAAGTTCCCACCACTTCTTCCTCCATCCCTGCTTCTACTCCAGGAATGGCCCCTCTGCTTCTGGCAGTATCAGATTCTCTCTCTAATGGGCCCATTCCCAACTGCAGACAAATATGCTACTATTTCTCTCGTCTTACACCAAATAAATAAAACCTTCTCTTAAGCCATCTTCAGCCTCCAGCTGCCATCACATTGTTCTTCATTCCTTATCACAGAATTCCTCGAAAGAACTGTCTACAATCATGTTTCCAGTTTCTTTTCTACCATTTTCTCCTGATTCCACCCCCATCACTTCACCACAGCCACCATGCTCAAAATCACCAGTGATCTCCATGTTGTTACATCCCACGGTCATTTCTCAGGCCTCATCTAACTCAACTTCTCAAAGGCATTTGACACGGTTGACTGCACGTCCCCCTTGTCATATCTTCTTCGTTCTCTCTTTATTTGCCTTTTGGATTTCTGGGAGGTCCTTCTCTGTCTGTTTCTCGGTTCCTCCTGTTCCTCTTACCTCCCATCTCTCTTAATAAGAATGCCCAGCACTCAATCCTTGTACTTCTTCTTTTTCTATCTATACTTACTCCCTAAGTGTCTCATTCAGCCTCGTGGTTTCAAATATCACTTGTATAGTGATGACTCTCAAATCTGTGTCTCCAAATAGACCCCTGCCCTGAATTCCAGAAATATATAATCATCCGTATGTGACACTTTCACTTATATATCTGATTGCCAAGTCAAAGACATATCCAAAACTGAGATCTTGATCTCATCCCCAAACCAGCAACTTGTGCAGCGTTCTGATAATGTCTACGCTCTTCTCTTTCATCTGCTCAGCTACAAACCTGCTACTTGTCTTCAGTTCTCCTCTTTCTCCTACAACCCTCCTCTAGTCCATTAGGAAAGACATGAAGATATATCCAGAATCAAACAAATTCTCACCAGTGCTCTGACACCATCATCTTTCTCTTGGATAATTGCAAGCATCTGTGTGGTCTCTCTGCTTATTCCTTTGCCGTCAATTTCCCCTCTTCATCCCATCCGCCTACGAAAATGTTAGGATGCATCATTCACCATCTCAGCTCATACCTTCCACATCTGGGTCCATATCCATTCAAGCTAAAAGCCACAGGATTTACTTTGACTCTCAAGGCTATGCACCGTCTGGTCCCTCATTACCTCTTGGATGCAAGCCCTGCCACCCAAACACTCTCCTTTGGGCTATAGCCACCCTTTCTCCTTTGGTGGCCTCCAAACACATTCTGTCTCCATAAAGCCTTTCCACCTGCCTCTGCTGCTTCCAGAGCTACTTTCACCACAACAACCCCTTGACTGACTTCTTCACTTCCTTCAGGCACCTGCAAATTCCCCATCTCAGAGATTCCTCCCAGACACCTTGTCTAAAATTTCAACCAGAGCCCCGACACTTTTTATACTCCCTCCCCTGCTTATGTTTCCTCCTTGGCACTCAGCTCCATCTAACATACCGTATATTTTACGGATTTATCATGTCGATTACCTGTCTCCCAAATTAACAAGTTAGCCTCGTGATGGCATGGATTTCTGTTTTGTATCCCTCATGCTAAGTAGTTGCTTAATAACTATTTGTTGAATGAATGCTGAGTACCAGTGGAAAAAGCTGGAAGAGGTAAGGGTAGTTGCATATAAGGAATAGAAGTGGGGAGTCGAGAGACTACTGATTGCATTATTAGCTTTTTATAACTACTTACATTTTTCTTAAAAACATGTAGAATTTAAATATAAGCTATAGCTATCAAATGTGCTCTAATATATGTGTTCCTCTTTGTAAGCCTTTGGGCATTATAATCATTGACCCCAATAATTGGGATTTGGTTATGCACTTCTCAGATGCCAGAATGTTCCAGGAAAGAGGAGCTGTCTTATGTTTGAACTTGAGACTACCTGGTAAAGATTATGACACCCAAAGTAGGGATATGGTGCACGACATGTCTTTAAAAAATAAAATGAACAAGTAAAGAGTAAAAACTCTTTTACCTTCTATTTTAATTTCCTTTATATTCTGCTTTTAAGTGAGACATTTCTGCCTATGATTAGATGATTAAAAGTTATCCTTTTCAGTAAGGAGAAACTGAGTCAGACCTCTAGGTACGATATCTAAACAATGTGACCCAAATACTGGGTTGTAAATATGCTGGTAGCCAGGTGATTAATTTTTCTTATCTTTCTCTCCTGTTTCAATTTTTTCCCTTTCTCCCATAGGTTGATCTGCCACAAGCCAAGGATTACATTTCTTAATTTGTGCTTCTCTTCCTCAAACCCTGTTTAAGCAACAGGTAAATTCCAGTGCCCCCATTCAGCCATATGTCTCATGAACAAGTGAGGCAACAGGGTTTGATCTTTGAGGGAAAGATATGGGTGGCAGAATGGTGAAGGGCAGAGGAGCAAGGTTAGTGGATTCTCACACTTTCCCGGGTAGGTTCCATCATGGTGTGCCATGCTCCCCTCCGAGAAAGACAGTGCTGTGTATTGAGATGGAAGAAATACTCTTTAGAGAGCCTCTTAATGAATCCTTCCAACAAATTGTGTGCCTGCATCTGCCTCTCAGCCTTCTGCTAACAGTCAGACAGGAGCGCGCTATAGAATTAGAGTGTCTAAAAATATAACTGAATAAACACACAATATAAAACACAAAAGAAGCGAGAATTATGGGTACACTTAAATGGGAACAGCAAAACTTAAATTACAGATCTGAAAAGCTTGATCTTTTGTTTGAGGCCTCTGTTCTTTTTTTTAATGATTCTAATTCCACGAAAACTGAATGTAACACAAAGCCTTGGAAAGGGAAAAAGGAGGCAGCTCGGCATTAATTCAGTTTGATTAAGGCCATCCTGTTCTGTAGTCTACAAACAATTATTGAAAATGCAAGATAGCTATATGTGTCCTTCCTTAAATGCTCTCTGTTCTTTTACAAAACCATTTTATTACGCATTCGCTGCCACCAAGAATGGAACTCTAAATTATTTCAATAGCATTTCTGCGCTTCTTATAGAATGACGTCATTTTCCCACTAACTCTGGAGGAGGAGGGAAAGTCTGCCCTTTGGCTTGGCTTGCCTTGCCTTGGACAAGTGAAAGAAACTCTCCACCAACATCTCTAACGTCATCCTATATTTTTTAGTAACTGGCACCATGGTTTTTTTTTCCACAAATTGTCTTCGCCATGACCGCCAATGGATACTAAGAAAATGATTCTTTATAGTACCTTTAGCTCTAAAAAGAACTGAAACTACCTTGCTGTCGGCAGTAGGATGACACAACTAGGAAAAGGTACCCTGTCTTTTTATGACGTGTTTAGTAAGTGACTTGGAGAACTCTGGGAAGTAATTTTCTCTCCTTTGAGGAAAGGAACGTTCTCATGTTCCTTACCAGATAAAGCTCCCATTGAGAGGGGGTGACACCTGTAGCTTGGGGCTTTCTTTTTGTCCCAGGGCTTACAATCCTATGCAGGCATTGATTGGACTCAGATCAACTCTGTTCTTCTCACTTTGTGGGCATCTCTATCTTCGCAGCCTTTCCAACTTACATGCCACGACTATAGTATGCACTGATTCTTGGGGCATGTAGGAATAAGTTGTGAAATTTCTTTGAGCTCTTACATTTTATTTAAAAAATTCAAGTAAATTTGTCATTCTACCCCATAAGACTATCCCAATATTGGGTATAATATAAAATTAAAATTATAAATTACTCACAAAAAAATTGACACCTCCAAAAAGATGTGTTAAAAATTACTTCCCACTTATCAGGTTGATATTGATACCTCCCCCACAAATGTGTTATAAATTACTTGCTCCTTCCCATACTTGACACCTCAAAAAGCTGAACCATGATTATCTTATAACATTGTGACCTCCAGATCACCCTTTCATGCCTTACAGATGCGTGGATCCCAGTTTGAAAAGCCTGGTCTTAGAGAAATAATACTGTATTTACATATTTATTCCTAGTCAATGATATCATGAGATCAATCATGTACTGCACAGGTCAGAAACTGGAGGCCAATATCGTATTACACAAGAATTAGGGTTGCCATATTTAGCAAATAACATATAAGATCCTCAGTTAAGTTTGAGTGTCAGATAAACAACAAATACATTTTTTTTTTAGTGTAAGTATGTTCCATATTTATGTGAAATTCAAATGTAACCAGGTGCCCTGTATTTTTTCTAGCAACTCTATTTTGTGCTGATGTACAAACAAAATCACACTTTGCCAAAATGCACTGCTCCTTAGGGCTCTTCCTGTTCCAAGCCCTATGTAAACCTTCTTTCCTAGGATGTGACCATATATCTGGGGCTATGTGTCCCAGAAGGCACTGGTTACTGAGCATTTCCTTCTACCCCAGGCCATTGTTAAAAACACACTTTATAGTTTCCCAGGAGTGTAGAGAGGAGCAAATAGAAGTGGTGGAAGGTGCACACAGTGAGCAGTAGGACCGTCCGGTTCTTCCTCAGGGCAAAGATGACCACAGCCTACCTGTGACTCTGAAATGAGACAAAAGCAAGGGAGGTGGGTCCCCTTCAAGAGGATAAATGAGAACTGGGAGATTGGAGACTGTTCTCTCAAACATTCCTTTAGGTCAAGGTCTCAGCTCTAGATCTCTTGACTTTGCTTTTCTGTTTCATTTTTTCTCTTGGACCTTCAATGCAATGCTCAGTGCCAGTGCCATCTTGTGACCTGAATGCTGGAAGCCATGTTCTAAACTCAGTGGTAGCTCCTCAGATGCTTTGTGGAGCTCTCGCACAACGTCCCAACATTTAGATTGGTTCAGTCACTCCCACGAGGGCTGGATGTCATCGTTTGCAGATTCTAATGACTCTTAGAATACTGTAATGATTCTTAGGTTTCTGTCTTATACAACTGGATGGATGGTGGCTCTGGTCACACAGACAGAGCATGCTGAAAAAGGACCACGTTTGCAACCTCATGTGTCTAGTTTTAGCCATGTTGAGCTTGAAAAGACATTGAGAAATCCACAAAGGAGCAGTTGGATATAGAGATCTGGAGCTCAGAAGATGGTGTAGCGGGTACAATGTTTAAGAGCACCGCAGATTAGGCTAAATCCTAACTCTGCTACATCCTAGATGTTGACCTTAGGCAAATTACTCAGTCTTTATTTGTTTCAGTTTTTGCATCTCTCAAAGGGGAATAATAACAACAGGACCTACTTCATAGGGATACTATGAGGATTAGGTAACTTGAGTGCCTGCTGCAAACACTTGATAAGTGTTCTATCTTGTCACTCTTTCATGTGAATTATCTACAGGTGCTTTCTCAATGAAGCTGTGGGACTAAGACAGCCTGAGAGACACTACAGAGGTAGAGGAGGAGAGGGCCCAGGACAAAGACCTGCTCATCTCTAACACATAATGGTCTGGCAGAGGACGATGGGGCTGCCAAAAAGACAGAGAAGGACCTGCCAGCAAGGAAGGATGAGAGAGCAGTGATGTGCCAGGGGGAAGTGGCCAATGGCGCCAGGTTGATGAGGAGTCCCATATGGACAGAGCTTTAAAAACAGGTCTGTTGCAATGAACAATATGGAATTATTGTGACCTTGTTGAGAATTGCTGGGGTGAAGGGGCCAGAAGCCAGACTGACACTGGCTCAGGAAGGAATGGGAGTTAGCAAATGGAGACAGCAGACATGGACCACTATTGTGAGAAGCTTGCTCCTTAAAGGAAGAGAGATAAAAAATAAGGGCATGGCATGAAGGTTTGAGCTCCTGTTATATTTAAAAGAACAAATGTCTTATGCTAAGTGGATAATTAGGTAGATTTGTTATACACTATCGGACGGAAGCATATGGAGCCATAAAGTGCTGGCTTTTGCTATTTCTGTTTCTGTTCCTAATTGCTACTGAGCAAGTCAGCGTAAATCAGAAAATTTAAGGGAGGCAGCTTTTCTGTGCAGGGATCTTGAAATTCGAAGATCAGCGGGAGGGGAAGGGTTCCATGGAGCTTTGGAGCTGTGGACAGGACTCAGCCTGCGGTACCCAAAAAACTCAACCCAAGATAAACAAGGTAAGTGATTTCCCTCTACAGTTCTTTCCCACTCTTCCCGTAGTCTCAGCTGCAGTGAGTAGGTTAAAAATCTCTCTTACTATTTAAAAGACATCTTTAATGTTTAAAATGCTAGCTAAAAATAATTAACTCTTAGGTGGGTTCGTGCCCGAAAGCTCTTAAACTAGTAAAAATTAATTCGTCACTTAGCTCTGTGAACACCTTACGCAAGCAGCTTCTTCTTTAATTAAATATGTGTTTATAAATATATGAGTGTGTGTGTTTATGCTTTAAGAACTTCTTAAAGCAAACTGACAAAAGCCTGCCTGTCTTTGGTCCTTGGCTTGGCAACTGCTTATTAACTCAGTTTTGCAGTTAGAGAGCGGAGCTTTCCAGGCAGGCTGATGACTTCACGTTGAACAGGTGAAGGCAGGCTTACCTGGGCTGCGTCATCTGTTACAACGGAGCGCCTGACGGATGATAGATGGTTCTCGCCAGGAGGACCTTTCCCCCGTGATTAAACATGCCAGGCACGTGCTTCTGCAGTGCCTCATGCAGCTTGACGTGCACAGATTTTTCTCTTTTATGCCACCTTGGAAATGCATCTCTCTTCCGTTGTACTGGCTAACTCCCATCCTTTCATCCTTGCGGAGTGCAGCACTTGTTCCATTGGTAGGATCGAAGTGAGGATCAAACCTCCCAAAAGGCATCAAGCTACCTGTTTCAGGTCAAGGTTCACATGAATTATGTCAATTTAAGAACCACCTTTACAAAGCAACCTTTTTTTTTTTTTTGCAATACCAACCTTCCCAAAGCTAAGAGGTGCAAAGGTGAACAGGAAACCTTTATGCAAATGTCACATTTTACTTTCAAATTCCTAAGCACAATTATCCATTATGTCCCAGAAAATCAGTAATAACTAAAAAAGCAGATAATGGATGTGTACTCTGGCAGACCAATTATAATGTACGCTAAAAATTATCTCTTTGCAAACTCGTTCTCAATTCTTCAGTTCTTTTGATTTATGTGAACCAGAACTTTTTATCTCTAGGTTCCATCCTTCATTTTAAGAGATCTGGTGAAATCTTTTACGTTCAAAGAGGTGAAGAAAATCCCACTTCTTCTCCATCAAGTCAAGATAGATTTTTATCCTTATTAATACTCTTGCCAAAGTATAGGGGGAAACGTGTTACTATCTGTGAGAGGTTTTCTTAAATATGTTACAAAAGCCACAGCATTAGAGAAAATAATCTTATATTGTAATATGAATTTCCCAATACTTAAAGACACATTTATTGTTACAACTTGGAAATGCTATTCCATGGAAAGAACTCAAGAATTCTAGACAGCTTTTAAAGAAGGAATTCCATAAATATATTTTCAGAACACAAAGAGGATTTGCATATGATCGTTTTTACATTTGGCATCATCAACATTGGATTCGCTCTTCCCTCTATATGGTTGTGTTCACTGAAATCAAAAAATAGTAGATATTCTGGGACAGGTTTGAGAGCACTGAGCCGGAATCTTGGGCCTCTAACCTTTAGCCTCTCCTCCCCTCTAAAATAAAGGGTCTTCAAAGCTCTATTCAGGACTCAGGTTGATTCATGGTTTATAGCAGGGGTTAGCAAGCTACAGCTCATGGGCCAAATCTGGCCCTCTGCCTGGTTTTGTACATAAAGTTTTATTGGCACACAGCCACATGCATTTGCTGACATATTGTCTATGGCTGCTTTCATGTTACAAGGACAGATGGCAATCGTAGGGGTTAATGAGAATCAGCGAGGTCAGGCCAGTCAAAGGGCCATATTTACAGGAACTGAATTACAGGAAAGAAAGAAGAAATTGCTTATCAGACAAAATCTGGGGACCACCGCAGGCTCTAGTTTCCTAAAACATTGAAATTACAAACTTTTTTTTATATAATCTAAGCGCCATCAGAGAATTATCTTTTGTGTAGCAGGGGAGGGGAAAGAGATATGCTAGTCATAAGTGAGCAAACTTGAAGAAGTCTATTTGAATGAGCAATCGTTTTGTTAAATAGTTTTTGTATAGCTACTGGCATGCTTGTCATATCATAGAGGAACAATTTCCTCTTTGGCGGTTGTTGGGAGGATTCTTGTAAGAGCAAGTATCCCTCTCTCAATTTCTCCTTCCATAAAGCTGGGGTGGCAAGGGGTGCCACTCTTTTTTTCTTTTGGATTCTTTCTCTCTCACTTGGCTGCCCTGGTGAATAAAGGCTGCTTGGCACTGTCCTCCTCCCCACTTTACTCCAAGCTGCCTGTACCAGCCTGCAGTGAAGAAGCTCTTAGCCTGATCGTCCTAGACTCTGGGGCCAATTCTTCTCTCCATGGAAGAAGGTCTTTCTTTTCCATCAGGGGGACTATCCAAGTCTTAAGTGTGGGATTTGGAGGGAGAGAAACCTGGGCAACTTGCTTTGGTCCCAACTCAAGGTCTCCTCTAGGCTGGGCTGTAAGAGTGGCATGTGTGACTTGGGTGTGGTCCATTAGGACTCCATGGTGGGGTTTGGGGTGAATGGTTATAAAGAGGACTCACTCTCCAGCCACTGATTTCTGTGCTTCTGTTTTGTGGGGAGAAGCCGAAGAGTCCCTTTAGCATCCTTGGATATGTAGTGGAGGACAATATTTTCCTTTACCCTCTTAGGTTATGTAAATGAGGGCGTAGAATTTAACTGATAAAAGACAGATTAACAGTAGAAAGGCTTTATTTGTGCACATGGAGGCCTTCATAGAAGAGAAGTAAAGACACTAAAGAAGCAGTTAGATTCAGGAGCTTATATGCTGTTTTGACAAAGGGCAATAAATTGTAGATAAGTGGCAAGAAAAGGAAAAGAGGCTTGGGCTTCTGGGTGCAGTAAATTGTGGGGAGGTAAATATATGAGAGAGACTAATTGCAGATAAAGGTTATTTTAGTAAGGTTCATGTGTGCAGACCCTCCTCAGTGCTAACCTTCTGTCTCCAGTGATAAGGGTTGTTCTCCTCCTGGTACGGCAGGGGGCGCACCTTCACGAAGGGACATTTAGGCCCTGTTTTTGAGCAGATCGTGGAAGGGCACAGAGCTCTTGCTGCCTTTGCTGCTCCTTAATTGCCATCAGCTAAAAATAATCCTTAAGCCAAAGTGGCATATTTGGTGGTGGCAATATTCTGATCCCCCTCAGCTGCCGTAAGGATGAATAGTGTTTCCTAAAAACTGATCTCCACCCAGAATCTTAGAAAGTGACGTTATTTGGCATCAAGATCTTTGCAGATGTAATTAGTTCGGGATCTGGAGAGGACGTCATCCTGGATTTAGGGTGGGTTCCAAATCCAGTGACTGGTGTCCTTATAAGAAGAGGAGAGGACACAGAGGCGCACAGGGAAGAGGGCTATGTGAAGATAGAGGCAGAGATTGGAGTGATGCTGCCATAGGCCAAGGAGCCAAGGATGCGGCCACCTGAAGCCGGAAGAGGCAAGGAAGGATTATTTCTTAGAGCCTTCAGAGGGGGCACAACCCTGCTGACTCCTGGATTTGGGGACTTTTGGCCTCCTGAACTATGAGACAATAAATTCCTGTCATTGTCAGCCACCCACTTTGTTCTAGCAGCCAAAGGAAACCAATACACATTAACAAACCCGTCATCAACATCTTTTAGTAATTGTATGCTCACATTTATCTCTGTGTGCCCCTAAATTCCCCACACAGTGCCTTAATATCACTACTATTATGTACCATTTATTGACGTCTTGAACCCTTAACATACACTGGGTGCTATGAGGGGCTTTTTATGGTACGTACATTTCAAGAGTTTCATACGTATTTCCAAACTGTGCTACCACCTACACATCTCCAGATATTCTAATCACCAGGACTTCTAAAATATTTAATAGAATAATAGAACATTTCCTCCTTTGCCAATTAACATTCCAGCAGTTACTTTAATATCTAAAATATTTTAAAGGTTTCTTTCATCTTGGCAGAAAGTCTTTTCACCCAGGGAGCTGTGACTCAAAGATGTATTTCAGCTCAGAGGCAAAACCACTTAATTTACTATCCTAGATTTTTTCTTTCTTTTTTTATAATTTTATTTATTTATTTATTTTTCCCCAAAGCCCCAGTGGATAGTTGTATGTCATAGTTGCACATCCTTCTAGTTGCTGTACATGGGACGCGGCCTCAGCATGGCCGGAGAAGCGGTGCGTTGGTGCACACCCGGGATCCGAACCTGGGCCACCAGCAGCAGAGCGCGCGCACTTAACCGCTAAGCCACGGGGCCAGCCCCCAGATTTTTGTTATTCGGGTTTTTGTTATTGTGGTTCACAGACTTAGAACTGGATAAAAATTTTACCAAAACACTTTATCCAGTATAAGGTGTTGAGAAAGCAGGCAACAGTCACCCTAAATATTAGACATTCAGAGAGATAGGTGAGGAATAAAACCTTGACATTCTGGAAAACCAAGTTTTTATTAGTACCAGAAATATTCACTGGGTAGTTGTTATCTCTGCTCACAATATGTAAAACTCAAGAGTAAGTTAGAATTTCATTAGTAAAGAGAAACTGCCTTTCAGCATGAGTTTTAAGCTCTCTTAAATGGTACCACATTTTCAACACTTCACAAAGCATCAAACACACTGCCACTTGGGGCAAACATGAATATTTTATTCTCCCTCAATAAAACAGTTTAACACATCCATTCTCCGCCATTTAAGAGTTTATGACCTAAGGCCATGGCTACACAATTTAAAAAGAACAGAGATGGAAAAAAATAAAAGAGAAAGAAATCCAAATTCACTTCCTTCGATTTGGTCATTTTCGTGGAGTGCGTGTGTCATTTAAATTCCAGGCTACTGCTACTGTTCTGCACATTTTTCTTCTTTCCCTTGATTAAGTTGATTCAACAGCGACGTAGAGCATCTTGGGCAAAGAGCTGCCAATGATGAATTCTGGATTTCGGTTCTCTGATTGACGTGATCTTCTGGAACCCACCTCCATTCTTATTTACCACCACTGACTATAGCTCCAAGATGCCAGTTTCGCTGCCCCTATCTTCTCTCCTTCTCAAGCATGTGGAATTAAGCTCTTAAATTCTGGGATTAGGTCAGAAAAGGGGGTTTCTGTTCTTCAAAGCAGAAATATGGCCCAGACACACATCTCTGCTTGTGTTCAGCTGGCCACCTTCTGCATGCACGTGAAGCAACCGATTGTGAGGGACTCCTAGCACTCTCCAAGAGCAGTTAGGATGTGTCCAATAGTGAAATGCACAAAAGCTATGTAATGATATGGGTCCAGGGCTCCCATTTCCAAGGGCATTGAAGTAAGGTCACTATATGGTAACCCAGCCTGTGTGCACTGATAGGAAAGACATGTAAGATGTAGGCACAACAGAATATTTGGGATGACACCACATTATTTGAAAAATACATTCTATGTGCTGATAGTATATTGTATGTGCATATTAAAGGGTCTGGAAGAACACAGACCCAGCTTGGCTATGATCCCAGCAAGGCAGAAATTTGGAGGAAGGACTTGGACAAAGGCTAGGAATGAGGAGACAGTGATTTCCAATTTACATCTCCAATTTAAATTATTACAAAATACACTTCTGTATTTTTTCCATTTTTTTGTCATTAAAAACAAATATTTTAATATTTTTCTTAATGTGCTTTAAAATCAGATACATTTATATTTGACTTGTTTTTTAGACTATAAATACTAGGAAACATTAACTAAAAAGTGAGCAAAGAAGATGAAGCAACAATTGAGGAAGGAAATCTAAATGGTCAGTAACACAAGAAAATCAAAGAAATGCCTATTAAAAAGACAAAAATTTAGGATCAAAGACCTGAAGGTGAGACCTGAAACTATAAAACTCATAGAAGGAAATATAGGCAACACACTATTTGACAGTGGTCACAAAGGAATCTTTTCAGATGACATGCCTACCCAGACTAGGGAAACTAAAGAAAAAATGAACAAGTGGGAGTTTATCAGATTAAAGAGCTTCTATAAGATAAGCGAAACCAGAATCAAGATGAACAGACAACCTACGAGCTGGGAGAGGATATTTGCAAAACATACATCTGACAAGGGGTTGATCTCCATAATATATAAAGAACTCACACAACTGAACAACAACAAAACAAACAACCCAATCAGAAAATGGGCAGAAAAAATGAACAGACACTTCTCCAAAGAAGATATACAGATGGCCAATAGGCACATGAAAAGATGTTCAACATCACTAATCATCAGGGAAGTGCAAATCAAAACAACACTAAGATACCACCTCACGCCCGTTAGAATGGCTATAATCACCAAGACAAAAACAACAAATGTTGGAGAGGATGTGGAGAAACAGGAACCCTCATACACAGCTGGTGGGAATGCAAACTGGTATAGCCTCTATGGAAAATGGTATGGAGATTCCTCAAAGAATTAAAAATAGAGATGCCCTATGATCCAGCCATCCCACTACTGGGAATCTATCCAACAAACCTGAAATCAACAATCCAAAGAGGCTTATGCATCCCTATGTTCATTGCAGCATTATTCACCATAGCCAAGAAGTGGAAGCAACCTAACTGTCCCTCGACTGACGACTGGATCAAGAAGGTGTGGTATATATGTATAATGGAATACTACTCAGCCATAAAAAAAAGACAAAATCGTCCCATTTGCAACAACATGGATGGGCCTGGAGGGTATTATGTTAAGTGAAGTAAGCCAGAAGGAGAAAGACAAACACTGTATGATCTCACTCATATGTGGAATATAAACCAACACATGGACAGAGAAAACTGTGTTGTGGTTACCAAGGGCTATGGGGGTGGGGGTGGGGGTGAGGGTGGGGGGTGGGCACAAGGGGTGAAGGGAGACATATATATGGTGATGGACAAACAAATTTCACAATGTTATAAACTATTAAAACATCAATAAAAAACAAACCTGTAAAACTAAAAAAAAAAAAAAAGATGTAAATTTAAAAATTAAGCTCTATGAAGATTTCAAGAATGTTTTTATGAGGGTTCCCAAGGGTTGTCAGGAGAGCGCAGCTGTGAGAACTTTTATATGCAACTGGAGAAAGCATAGATTGGAAAAACTTAAAGAGAAACGTGGAAACATAAAAATCAGAAAGTTATATATACCCTTGCACTTGGAAACTCCACCTCTAGGAATTTATCCTAATGAGAGACACAGGGATATAAAGAATAATTTAACTACAAGGTAGTTTTTGTAGAACTGACGACAACTTAAATGCCCAATAATGTCAAATTGGTGGGACAAAATGTGCAATATTCACAAATGGAGTAATGTCCAGCCAATAAAAATGATATCAAAGGATATTACAGATTGTACAGAAAGATGTGAGTGATATATAAAATATTAAAACAATTCACAAAGCGGTTTTACATAATGATCCTATTTTGTGGAAAAGCATTCTCCAGGTCCTGCTACACAGAACAGAGTATGGCAAGTTTTATGATAAAATGTAAACATCAGTCATTCCACTGATGGGATTGTTGTTGATTTTCGTTGTGTTCTTTATGCTTACAGGTATTTTCTAGGTTTGAAATGAACACATAGTAATCTGATACTTTGAAACAGAGAAGATATTTTAAGAGTTGCAACATATAGACTTGGTCTAAAGTCAGCAAACACAAGACAGCATAGTTGAGAGTGGGGTGGCTACAGATGAGAACCAACACATACAGATTGTTATCACATTTTATCATTAAGGTGGATTCAAAAGCTATTAATCCAAGTAATAACCACACAAAATGGGCTTTTAAAAATATTGTCACTTTAATTGAATGTAAACCCAGTGAAAATTATGGACCATATCATTCTCAATTTGACAGTGGTTCAAGTTATAGAGAAATGCTAAGATGTGGGTGATTCCATTTGTCCTTCAAACAGAACAAGCTCTAACCCCAATATTCTCCTTTGGGCTTTCAAATGATACTAGCTTTCACAGCCAGCCTCTTGAAAGGAAAAAAGAAAAAGAGGAAAATTAGACATCGTACGTGATTCCCTGCCCTCCACATCTCCATGACTTATGACTGTAGATAAAACAAATGAAGAGATCCCAGACAGAGCAAAGCCCTTTCTGCTAGCACACAAAAAGACTGTTTTTATATTGACTCAGGAAAGAGCTCACCTAAAAAAATTATGCTTTGGTTCTGACAGCTATTTGCAGGCTCTAGAAAAGGAGAGGAAATAATCGCCTTTCTCAATCAGTGTTTGAATAAGGGTCCTTATGTTAAACTGGCATCTTGGTCTTAGAATGGAACTCCTCTGAGGCTCTCAGACAACGAAGACGCTGGGAGGCTGGGAATCTGCTCTTCCAACCCCAGGGTCAGACCCCTAAGGGCCAACTCTGCTCTTCTTTGCTCCCTTCTCACTTCACTGGTAAGGGCAACTGAGATTTCATCTTTCACATTTTGGAGCAGAGCTTCTCAAACTTTAATGAGGACACAAATCCACCAGGGGTCTTGTTAAAATTACACATTCTGATTCTGCAGGTCTTGTGGGGGACCTGAGATTCTACATTTCCTACAAGCTCCTAGGTGAACCAATGCTGCCAGTCCCAGACCATGCCTGAATTGAAGCTTTCTGACAAGGCTAGAAGAAAGAACATTTTCTTGCCTATGAGAATTCTTCAAAGTTTGCATGTCATATGTTCAACTCAGGCAATGTTTCTGGGTGTACTTATTTTTTGCCCCAGAATTTAGATTGGGTAATTCCAACAGAATGAGACAGCCCTGAAATGGATAAAACAATAAAGAAAGAGATGTTCCAGGTTGTTGGAATCTGGTAGGTCTGGAACTTGAGGAAATTGTCTACTTGCATAGAAATTAAAACAGCAACTAAGCTGGCATCATGCCCTGCAAGGAGGTCGGACAGAAAAATGATTTAAAAACACAGTGACACCAACCAACCTGGTGTTAGTGATGGAGGCACACAATACTAGTGTTTCCTAGATCAATCCTTCTTCATTGCACAGAAGTCAAAAACTGTGATACATTAAGTCAACCCATGATACCATGATATAATAGGAATGTATAAACCAAGGACCACTCATTCTAGATATATGCGACCTTTCAATAACCCAGAAGACACTCCTTCATCTGAGTCACCCAATGCAAATGGCATGCAGAATTTGTCTCCCTCAACAATTTCTACAAGAAACCCATCCACATAGGGTATTTTGTGAGTTTGTTTTGCAGACTTTATTAAAGATATCATAAGTAAGATGGAGGGGGCTAAACTTCACACATTTCACAGCTTATAATCCTCCAGATCTTTATCACCTTGTGTGACTTTCCAAGACGCCTCTCTCCCATTCTCTCTTCTTGTCTCTTTCCTCCTTCGATGATCTATATCTCCACAATGAAGCAAGGCCATTAAATCCATATGCCCTACCAAACTCCATGCCCCACAAAACCAAATGGTGCTGCTCCCCTTTAAGTGGCTATTTAGTGATCACGTATTGTTCCTCTTGAATGTTGATGTGATGGTTAATTTTATGTGTCAACTTGACTGGGCTAAAAGATGCCCAGATAGCTGGTAAAACATTATTTCTGGGTGTGTCTGTGAGGGTGTTTCTGGAAGAGATTAGTATTTGAATCTGTAGCCTGAGTAAAGAAGATCAGCCTTCACCAATGCGAATGGGCCTCATCCCATCCATTGAGCGCTTGAATGGAACAAAGAGGCAGAGAAGGGGCAAATTCTCTCTCTCTCTTCTTGAGCTGGCATGTCCATCTGCTCCTGTCCTTGGATAACGGAGCTCCTGATTCTTGGGCCTTTGGACTCTGAGACTTACACCAACAGCCCCCTGGTTCTCAAGCCTTTGGTCTCAGGCTGGGAATTAAACCATTGGCTCCCCTGGTTCTCAGGCCTGAACCAGTTTTCTTGGTTCTCCAGCTTGCAGACAGAAAATTGTGGGACTTCTCAGCCTCCATAACCATGTGAGTGTATTCCTATAATAAATCTCCTCTTACATAAGTTTATATCTATATCTATATCTATATCTATATCTATATCTATCTATCTATCTATCTATCTATCTATCTATCTATCTATCTATCTATAGCCTATTGGTTCTGCTTCTCTGGAGAAGCCTGACTAATACAGTTGGTAAGTTCTCATCTCCCACCCCAAGTTGCTACTTGCTTGCGATAGTCTCCCTACATAGAACACTTTTAAACAAAATTTTCTTTCATATATTTTTTGTTTACAGATATTGCTTTCTGTTCCCCTTAGGATATAAATGTCCAAAGTCCATGGATTAGTTGTCTACTACTAAATAACAAATTTTCCCCAGACTTTAACTGTTTAACACAACACACGTTTATTATATCACGGTTTCTCCGGGACAGGATTCTGGGCAGGGGTTGGCTAAGTCTTCTGCTTCAGGATCTTTCATAAAGCTACAGTCACGGTGCCAGCCTGGGCTGGGATTTCGTCTGAAGGCTCCAATAGGGAAGGATCCACATCTAGGCTTACTCACATGGCTGTTGGGAGGATTCAGTTCCTTGTAGGCTATCAGCCAGAGATCCCTCAGTTCCTTGCCACACAGAACTGGAACCTTGCCATGTATCCAACATGGCCACTTGTCTCTAATAGAGAGAGTCTGCTAGAAAGATGGAGTCCCAGTTTTATAACCTAGTCATGAAAGTGACTTCCTATCCTTTGCCATATTCTATTGGTCAAACAATATTCCAAGTGTTTCTGTGAGGATGTTTTTGGATGAGATTAACATTTAAATAGGTAGACAGAGTAAAGCTGACTACCCTCTCTGATGTAGGTGGGCCTCATCAGATCAGCTGAAGGCCTAAATAGAACAAAAGGCTGACCTTCCCCCAAGGAGGAATTCCTCCTGCCTGACTTCAGTCATACTTCCTGTATATAACAGTCACTAAAAATGTCAAGAAATTCTGTTTACTCTTAATTTGTTAGAGGAGAAAAAAAGGTTTGAAGCACCAATAACTTAATGGGAAGCATTTGGATTCTCTGTGGGAGAGGATACAGCTCGAAACCTGGGCAGTTAATTTCACTCTTAGTGAGTCTTCTATACAGGAGATATGACTGGAGTCACCCTAGAATATTCTAGATCAAGGTTTTATTCAGATACCCAGTGACCTCATCTCTTACTCTGTTCAATGCAGCCATGAAGATACCCATTGTTGAGAATATGAAATGTTAAGGGGAGTATAGTGATTTACCTGGCTGTAAATTTATTTGTCCAGCCCACAGTGAATTAGGAACAATTTTTCTTTCCTTGACACTTTTCTTCTTGTTCAGTACTTTTTAGTAAACTTTTATTTTGGAATAATTTTAGATTTACAGAAAAGTTATAAAGATAGTATAGAGATTTCCCATATATTGATTCACCCAGTTTCCCCTAATGTTAACATCTTACATAACCGTGGCACATTTGTCACAACTTTGAAACCAACCTTGGGACATTACTATTAACTGTATTACAGGCTTCATGAGGATTTTCTGTTTCTCCCAGTTTTTCCAATAATGATATTTTCCTGTTCCAGGATCCCAAATTGCATTTATTATGCTTCTTAGCCTCCTCTGCACTGTGACAGTTTCTCATAATTTCCTTGTTTTTCATGACCTTGACAGTTTGATGTTTTCTAGAATGTCCCTCATTCTGTGTTTGTCTGATGATTAAATTGGAGTTATGGGTTTTGGGGAAGAAGTCTTCATAGGCGAGTCACCCGTCTCATCACGTCATATCGGAGGTCCATGATTTCCATTTCCATACGAGTCATCACTAATGACGTTAACCATAGTCACCTGGTCAAGATAGTGTCTGTTGGGTTTCTCCACTGTTAATCACTCCTTGCTTAGTATGACCATGGGATTTTAAAAACTGTATTAGTTTTCAAAATACCTAAGTTATATGTATTTCTTATTTTTATTGGGTTTTTTTTTTCTGTTTTCAATTTATTCTTAATTCAATTTCGTCTTTGTTATTTTCTTCCAGGGGAAAAAAAAAAAAAGACTTAAACACCATATTCCTCATGGAACTTTCCTGCTTAAACCTGGAGGCTATTCTTGGTTGGGATAAAAGGAAACCCATATTTTGTGTATCTCCAAGGTATAAGCAAATATATAAATATTTTATATACATTTCCTACTTACATTTCACAGGAGCCCTCTAAATTAAATATTAACAGACCGTTTTTTCAAATGAAGAAACAAATTCTCCCAAGGCCATAGTTAAAGACAATAAGTAATAAAACAGGTAGGATAGAACCCAAATTCTTTAGCCAGAGGTTCAAGATCACCCATAAACTTTTCAAATTTGACCCCTGCCACTCTACTATATGGACCCACCCCCCAAAAAGGACAGGTCTATGCCCTGCAGCTGAAATATTTCCTAAACATCAGCACCTTGAACATTCACTCCTGCAGCCCCTATTCTCCAGGTGGCCTCCCCAACTATCAGCCATCCTCCAAGCCTAGCTAAAGCCCACCTCCTCCAGTAAGTTCTCCCTGACTGTGAAACCCCATAACAACTTTTCCCCCTTGAGCTAAATGTGGTGTCTCTAGCATTCAGTGGCCCTGGATGATGATCTGTGCCTCCAGCTTGTTATGGGGTTAGCCCATCCATGCACATGCCATGGAGAATACACAAGGTCCAGCCCTGATTCACAGGGCCTGTGCTAGGAACCCCCCCCAGGAGAGCTCTCCAGCTTCCTGGCTGGAATCATGCCTTATGTCCTTCTCATCACATCCCAGCTCCTGGTTTTGACCTTCTCCTGTGGCCTCCCCTTGCATTTGGCTATGTGCCCATAGCCAACCACAAAGTTGGAGGGAGCAGTCCTCAAAACTATGCACACTTCTGACCCCAGCTGCAACCTCCGGGGACTTTCCCCAAACAACCCTCAGGTTTAAGAATTCACTAGAAGGACTAGTGGTTATGGTTTACTACAGCTAAAGGGTACAGATGGAAATCAGCTAAGGGAAAAGATGTACAGAGAAGCATCCAAGAATGTTGCAAACTTGGAGCTTCTGGACGTCCTCTCCCTATGCAGTCATGCACAGTGTTACTTTCCCTGCTTTGATGTGTGACAATACACAGTGAGTACGGCCAACCAGGAAAGCTCTCCTGATAATTAGTGTCCTGAGTTTTTATTGGGGTTCCATCACGTGTGATTAACTGACCACATGGCTGACGTCAGTCTCTAGCCACTCAGGAAGACAAATTGATACCACATGACCCAAAGCCACTGCCCTATGTCACATTGCTAGGTTTTCTGGCTTGGCAAGCCCCCTACCCTAAATCACATTGTTACACTATCCAGTGACTCAAGGTCCCAGGCAAACAAAGATACCCCAATCAGCCATGACATTCAAAGGACTTAGAGGTCCCCTCCTAGAAGCCAAGGTGCAAATGCCAGATCTCAGATTGAACAAGATTAAATTCTTGATTACACAGTTAGGCATCTCTTACTACCTTGGGGACTTTCATCTTCTTTTTCAACATGTAGCTCTGTATGTGTTTCTTACCATAAGCAGAGTATGTGTGTGTACACAGACATCGAAATGTTGACAAGGATATTTCCTTGGTGCTAGAACCATGGACAATGTTTTTCAGTTTCTCATTTGTGCTTTTCTACTATATCCATATTTTCTACAAAAATGGGTACCTCTATAATTAGGATGGAAAACAGATTTTAAAGAGGCTTGTTTTAAAATATTTCTCAACAGTGTTGCTTACTATGAGCCCCAGGATTTGTCCACTCAATAAGTCATTTATATAAAATAATATTTGGAGGACTGTATGCTTTCCCCCCCTCTGAATTATGTGCAAAATGACTAAAAAAGATATGTTAAGGATAATTTAAATTCTACTCATTAATTAGAACTATGTCTGTTTTAAAGTGTAACAATCTAAATATACACACCTTCACCATATTAGCACATACAAGGCACATATATAAATAAAAATAATTAGATATAGATGTAGATATAGACAGATTGTGTTGATTGTGTCACTCAGGAATACATGAGACTCTTCAGCCAGTATGATAATGGGAATACATCCTTCTGTCTTGTCTAAATTTCTTTTGTGCCCATTCAATGCTGCTATTTCTCACTACAGCATGCATTCTCCATGGAGAAAATAACACCCCAAGTGGGCAAAGATTGGTTCTTAGGGGTGAAAAAATCATACTGCTTTTACATATAAAGCACAGATATGCATGCAATACATAAACAGATGTACAGTATAACAGTGCTATTGAAATTTCATGAGAGGGAAAGGGTACAACTGGAAAAAAATGTACAAAAAATGGAAGCAACTCCTCTGTGAAGTCTTACCTTATGTGTTCCTTGTCAGTCTTAACTGAGAACTCCTTACTTTGTCCCTACCATTCCTTGAACTTATTTCAGCCATAACCACAACACATAACCCATGTGTTGCTATCTTCCCTCAACCATGAAGTCCACCAAAGCTTCCTTGGATTTATCTCTGTATTTGCAAGAAACCAGTACCATCCCTAGCACATGGGAGATGCTAAATAATCATTCACGAATAAAGGAACATATCAGCTAAGAAACAACAGTTAACAATGAAAATAACTCACAAGTATTGAATGTTTTTGAAGAGCCAAGCGCTGTTCTGTTAATCTTCTTAATCTCACAGCAACCCCATGAGGGAGACATTCTGATCACCATTTCCATTCTGTAAATGAGCAAAATGACACACAGAGGCTTTAAGTCAAGTTCCCAAGTCAACACAGCTCGTAAGTGGAAGACCCAAGAATGGATCCAGCAGTCTGACGCCCACAGCCTAACCATTGCACCACTTCTCCATATCAATGCAGCATCATTATCCCTGAGAGCAATACAGCACTGGGAAGAAGAGTTCTTTATGCTAAAAAAGAATAAACATACCCTTCCTTAAAAGTACACAAACAAGCAACTGCATCTGCAGAGTGGAAACCTATTTTCAGGGGATCCGAAGTATGCTAGGAATTAATACAATATTTTTAAATGCACTCCATAATTTGAATGCAAAAAGGAAAATCAATTAATGCTTCTGAAAGAGAGGGCAAGTAGAAAAAATTATTATAATTTTGCATGTATTGAGAACCCATAACATTTTCACTGTCAGGCTCACAAAATCCATTCCGTATGGTAGGGAGGTGTAATTTTAACCAGTGGTAGCCGTCAGTAGCCATTGTTGGACCACTGTTTTAATTTGGCAGGGTCTGCGTCAGAGAGATCAAAAAAAAATATCAAATGACGTAACACACACACTCTCATTAGGTTGCCTAATTCCATAAAATGTGTTTGATTGAAATTCTATACCCCCGTGTTTGAGTCTATAAGAACATTCACACACAATAAATTCAAGGCACTCACAATTGTACGTATTAATGTCTCATAGCTCTGTCTAGTTTTCAGTCAGCTCTGCTGTATAAAATAGAAGATAATTCCAGAAAGTCCAATGCTGGGATTAGATTCTATTATTTCTGCCACACGAACTCGTGTTCTGTATAACACAGTCACTTAGGAAAGTTCTTATTCTGTTAAATGTGTCCCTGAGCGTATGTCTAAGTAATTACAGTCCCTCGAAAATACAAACTTTTAGGCCATGAAATTCTGCTAGCAGAAAAGTTTCTTTCAATTTTCTCATGTCCGTTGCAAACAACTGTTTTGATTTTATTTTTCCTTATTTCAGCTCTGTAGAAAGCTGATATTTAGAGTGTTGAAAATTTGCTTTATATGGCTATTGTTGCTCTCTTTCTACATTTTCTAAAACCTACATTCTAGCCCCACTCTATGTAAATAAGTCTAGAGTTTCAGCTATGACTGAAACTGATAAGCCATGATTTCTCATACCCATCTTAACTCTAACAATAGATGTTTGTCCAACAATTTAGTTTCAAAGTTTTTACATGCATTGTTTCATATTCTCAGCAGAACAGAAAACGTTGGCACTGTTATCATCCCTAACTGACAGATGAGGTTTGAAGGAGAAATGTTACCTACCAGAGGTAGGGCGTCAGAGCAGGCTCAGCTGCGGTAACAGGCAGATCGAATGTATTCTGGCTCAGACGTAGTCACTCTCATCTGCGTTGTAGAACTTGTGCTGCAGGGCAGTGGAAGCCTCTGCTCCTCACAGTAATTTGGAGATCCAAGTTGTCACGCTTCTGCCATCTTCAACTCACTCCCTGCAGAGCCCCTACAGGCATCAGCACTGCAAGCAGCCAAAAGGAAAAGCAGGGAGGGAATCTTGCGAGAGACTTCCATAGTCAGGCTGGGCTCATTTCACTTCTGCTCATCTTCTTCTTTGAAAGATTTGTTCACGTGGGCACACCTAACCACGAGGGAGGCTGGAAATGGGCATGACTGGGCATACAGAAAAAGGATTGGGCAAGCAGTCTCTCTTACAGGCGAGAAAGAGCCTGAAGAGGACTAAACCAAGTTCTTCTGACCATAGATCCCGTATCTTGTCTCTATCCCTCACTGCCTGAATGCCCTTTGGCCAGGTTTAATTCAAGTACCACTGGATCAAATGGACATTTTCCTCATTGCAAATGTGTTTTGAAAGAGGATACAGCCATTGCTATGTTCAGGCCAACACTTTGCCTGTCAATATTTTGTCCAGAAGAAAATGGGCTCTTTCTCTCTTGAGAAGGTGATTGATCCCAAAGGGGTAAGATTTCCAGTGGAAGTCTAAGCTACAGGACACAGAGACAGAATGAACCATGTCAAGAGTGTAAAGGGTTTGGGAGGTGCTGTTTATTTGGTCTTGCCCAGGGTTCCCAGCATCAGAATCCTGGACAGATTACACCCAGCCTAGGTTCCTAAGCCTCGGAGGTACTTGTTAGTAGGTATCTACTGGGACTCAGCCTCTAAGAGTGGTGGCCTCTGTAGGTCATAAGAGCTATGCAGAAATGAAGGCTTTTGTCCAAGAGAAATAAAAACATCTGTCCACACAAAAACTCATACATGCATTTTCATAGAAGCGTTCTTCGTAACAGCGAAAATGCAGAAACAACCCAAACGTCCACCAACTGATGAATGAACAAAACGTGGTCCATCCGCACAATGGAACATTATTCGGCAGTAAAAAGGAATGAAGCTCTGACACATGCTACAATGTGGGTGAACCTCAAAAACACCATACAGAGTGAAAGAAGCTGGACACAAAAGGTCACAGTTGTAGATTCCGTTTACATGAAATGTCCAGAAAAGCCAAATGTATAGAGACAGAAGTCAGATTGGTAGCTGCCTGGTGCTGGGGGAGGGTGGAATACAGAGTGACTGCTAATGGGTATGGGGCTTCTTTTGGGGAGAGCAGAAGTGTTCTAAAATTGTTTGTGGTGATGGATGCACAACTCTGTCAATCTGTAAAAACAATTGAGTTGTAAAATTTAAGTGGGTGAATTGTACAGAGTGTGAATTATATTTCAGTGAAGCTGTTATAAAGAAAAGGAATGAAGTCCTTTATATGGGGCATGCAATGAGCTTGTGCCAGTGGGCTCAAGGAGGAGATCTGTGGGGCTTCTTCCTGGAGACGCCGGATTCCCACAGCAACATCCGCTAAGAAAAGTTGCAGCCGCATAATCATGACACCAATGACATTCCACGGAACAGGATTCCACAAAACATCTCTTTGTATGTCCTTAGCTTCCTCCGTTATATGCCGTGTGCACGGATCCAGGGCACCCAGGAGGCTGAGCGTTTGTATCAAGGTTTCCACCAAGACCTGTCCACAGGGTTCACCAGGGATAATGCTGAACTCGACCCGAACCCTTATGTCTTTGAAAATAGCAAAGGTCATGGAATCACCCCACCCTCTGTGTTCTGGAAAACTGCTGACTGCAAAGAACCTCCCTTCCTCGTGAGAGGTAGTAAGACTCACAGATGCCTCCCTTGTTCATCTAGGACAAGGCCAGACACACATCCCCCGGATTCTGCTTCTTTGTCTCATAAATGATTCACTGAACGGCTTGTCCCCACTGATCAATTAGAACAAAATGCTTGTTAACCACACTTTGGTTCAGCTTCTCTCTTTCCCCCCAGGACTCTGACCTTTGGTCTACCCTCAGCCTGAGCCAGCGTACAGCCTCCCCTCCGCCCCCAGGACAGGCTGGCCTCAGGGAAAAATATTCTCTGGTCCACTATCGGATCACGCCACCCTTTCATCGCACTTGCCCATGCCCAGTTCTTTTTAGAATCATAGGTCACGAGAGTCATGCTTGGTCCTCTCCATAAAAGAAAATCTTCTTTAGCCCTACTGCTGCTTGCTGACTTTAGAGACAAGGCAGTCTCCCAGACCCAACAGTCACCCTGCCCTTGTCGTAATAGTCTCCTTTCTCCCTTGCAATAATCCCTTTTGAATAAAAGTCTCTCCTTACTAAGCCCAGATATATTTTTTGGTTTTTTGTTTTGACACTCCAAACCCGCGTGGGACTTTTGGGATTAAATTCACAAGTGGTTCCTTCCAACGCCACCACTAGTTCCTACCCAGTTCTGCTTTTCCTCCACCCTGATGGGGCCCATTTGTCAATACATCTTCTTGCTTCATCTGCTGAGCTCCCTTCATGCTCTCTGCTGCTATTTTAGTAGGTTTAATTACTCACCCTAATAAGCAGATTCTTAAAACACAGCAATCCTTGGAGAAGTCTTTAACTTGGAACATTCTGAGGAAGGCAAGAGGACGTTTTGGTGATGACGGGGCCTATGTGCGTAATGAGAACTATGGCCGTCTGTAAACACATGGATTACAAAGGATACAGCATAGATTTTCCCATGCCTGCTGAGTGATGCTTAAGGAAGGCGCTTAGGGAACCATGTCCCATCTGGACTGGATTCTTCTCTTGCTCCTTTCTTCTCTTTCACCAGCTGACCTGTGCCCAGAACTCCTCCTTTTTACTGACTTAGTTTTTACTTAGCACTGTCTTGAAATGCTGAGTATTTATCAACATATTTGTAGCCAGCTTGGTGAAATACATTGGCTGTTGCTGAGAGATGCTGTGGCAGTCTGTTTGTGTCACCCGGACCCTCAGAAGACTAGATGAGGTGGTCTGAGAGGCGAGGACCAAATTTTCCCCACAGGGCACAGTTCCTTCCTGCTCAAAGTTGGACATGAGGAGTGATTGTCCACAACGCAGGGGCAAGCAGACCACAACGAGTTCTTTGTATCATATGCATAAATGTTCCCCCAGGGGAGTCATTTGGGTTGTTGGTTTTAATCCCTTTATGTCCAACATTTTGTGGGCTACTCTAAGGAAAGAAACAGGTTCTACAGCCATCGCTTCAGTCTTCCGAAAACTGACTCTATGCCTGAGGGGGGAATTGAATATTCAGTGATGCTTTGCAGGTTCTTCACCTGTCACATTTTCCTACAAAAAACACAGTTGTCCCAACCATACAGGGTTAAGTGGCTCGCATTAGCGTGCCTATTCTGGTACTTTTTCAAGAACTGTGTTCTAGGAGGTGCACAGTGGACCTACATCTATATTTTAGGCAATGGAGAGCTTTATTTACAAACAAAGTGCTTTAGACAAAGTCTTTTGCATAATACAAATAGCAAGCTATTATTTTAAAGTGACCATAATACGCCTAGTCAAAAGCTCTTTCGATTGAATGGCATTTAGCATGCATCTTATTTTCTGGAAAATGTATTGGAAACTGCAGGAGAAAGGCACATTCAATGCGTGTTTGGGAGAACTAAGCTATTGAATAAAGAGGAAACCGAAGTGGTTATTGAAAGACCTGATTCCTCACTTTGAGGAGGTTCGATAACTCAATTCAAGAAACGGGTCTTGGGCTCTTTTGTGTTTGCCATGAGGCACTGTTCGAGCAGCCAGGGATAAAACATTGAATAAGATACTGTCCCTTCTCCCAAAACATTTATAATCTGCTGCTACAAATACTCCAGTCAAGCATTCCCAACTCTCAATGCCAGAGGATGACACATTTGTAAGTTTTGGGTTTTTTTTTTTTTCCCTCCTAATAGTGTCCAAATTCAACGCCTGACCAAGAAAACAACGATATCTACTTGGACCCAGACAACAGTCCAAAGAATCGAAAGCTAAATAACTTTGTCCTCTGTGTGGTATTTGCTCGATTATCCTAAAAACCGTAAGTCGATGACTGTTTTTTCACTAAATAGTCACAACCCAAGGCTCTCTTCTTTGATTTAAGGCTCTTTGGGGTCACTAAAGTGTCATTTGGAAAATTGCTTCCTGGCGCATAATATTATGGTAATGATCCCCCAAAGCCTGGCGTAAGGGTTCTGCCATTGAGAACTAGTAGTTTATTTCCTTCCAAGTATTGTTTTAAAACAAGAGGCAGCTGGAGGTCAAGAGAGAGGCTCCGGGTTATGATAACAGGCTTAATGCAACCCTAGAAATTTCTTTTTACACACTTGAGAGGAGAAAGATTGTTTGTAAATACTCATTTAGAGAAACAGTTCAAGAGACACAGAAAAGATACATTCCTCTGACATCTGAAGACACAATTATAACCTATACAACAATACAAATAAGAAAAAAGAGTAGAAGGCACTATAATATCGGGGTTAAGACTAGAATCCAAGAGACCTGGATTCAAATCCCAGCCTTGTCTCTCATTGATTGTATCCTTTTGGTTTATAAATTAAACTTTTTGAGCTCAGTCACCTCATATAAAGCAAAACTACCTGCCTCAAAGATGGTTGTGAGGATTGAAAACAATATTTTCTGCAAAGGCGTAGGACCAAAGCCTGGTACAGAGTATAAACTCAATAAACTATACTGACCATTGTTATTGTTATTGTTACCTAGGAGTTATACAAAATAATTATGTACAAAGTGCCAGGTACAGTGCTTGGTACTTGACATAACTGCTGTGATGTGATGGTTAATTTTATGTGTCACTTGGCTGGGCTATGGTGCCTAGTTGTTTGGTTAAACACTAGTCTAGTTACCATGAAGGTATTTTTTAGAAGTGCTTACATTTAAATCAGTAGACTTTGAATAAAGCAGGTTACCCTCCATAATGTGGTTGGGTGAGGATTGAGTTGGGATGGGTGGCTTTTATCCAATCAGTTGAGGGCCTTGAGAGCAAAGACTGAAGATTTCCAAAGGAGAAGCAATTCCGTCTCAAGACTGCAACATAGACTCCCTGTCTGAATTTCCAGCCTGCTGGACTGCCCTACAGATTTTGGACTTGCCAGCCCCCACAATCACATGAGCCAATTCCTTAAAATAAATCTCTCTATATATAGAAACATGATAGATAGATAGATAGATAGATAGATAGATAGATAGATAGATAGACAGATAGACAGATAGACAGATGGATAGATGATAGATAGATAGATGATAGATAGTTATCATCTATCCATGTATCCAATAGAATTACAATTATCTGTTGTATGGATAGAGATTTATTGGATCTACCTACCAAGAGATCTGTGTCTCAGTATCTATTGGATACATCTATTGGACACATCTATCTATCCGTCTATCTATCTATTTATCTATCTATCTATCTATCTGTCTATCCATCTATCTAACTATCTATCTTCTATTGGTTCTGTTTCTCTAGAGAACCTGACTAATTCAGGTCGGGGGACAGACAAGTAAATAGGCAATTTGAGTGGTCTGTGATGGGTCTTCCCATAGCATAAGGTGTTTTGGGAATGTATAGAACAAGAGCCAGTTAACTCTGTCTTTGAGGGGTGGATTGGATGAAGCTGCCCAAGAAGACGGTTCAAAATGAGAACGACAGCCTTTAGTGGATGGGCACAAGGGGAAGCACTCACAAGGACACAGGTGAGGGATGGTTCGAGGATTAACAAGATAAGCAAGACAGTGTGATGTGTGAGGTCATGAAAGACAAGGAGGACAAGCTTTCCAAAGCGAACAGTTCATCCGATGGGAATACTACAGGGAGTGTAAGTTAGAGGGTGGGATATTTGCACTTGGGATTTCAGGTGGGCATGAAGATGAGACACAGGGCATGGCCATGGCGGCGGTGGGAGTGGAATGAAGATGGTCCTGAAATGAGAAGACCAAGGACTCAAGGAGTTCTGCTCCTCTGAGGCACTCAGTGTACAGATCAATGACTGTCCACTGGAGAGCACTGCAGGACAACGGTGGACTTAAGGAAGCTCCAGAAGGTGGAAGAAATGTTCAGTGAAGAGGCTGAGAAAATGGAGGTGTTTCATCATTGTGAAACAGGTGCCCCAGAGGTAGAAGAGCAGTGAGAGGCTGGGTCAGGAGGACCAGGGCAGTGTGGAACCAGAGCTCAAGAGATGCAGTTTTGATGACCAAATGGGCTCATCTCTTAGGCAGGGCTGCAGGAAGTCCTAGTCCAGTGATCTCAGCCTCAGCTGCACGTTGGAATCACCCAGGGAGCTTTACAAATACTGTTGCCAGGATGGCACTCCAGAAATGCTGTTGTTACTAGCCGTGGGGTGCAGCCTCAAGGTAAGAAAGTTAAGAAAAGTCTGCCCAGGTCGTGCTAATATACAGTCAAGTGTGAGAACTGTCCCAGTCCAATTGCAGGTTAGGAGAGCTCTGCTTCCCAGGACTCTCACACTTAATGGAAAATAGCTGCATCCCCTTGCATTAGGGCAATTGTAGATGCTTGGGAAGATGTCCACCTTGGCCTGGGATAATAGTAATTCTGAGTGTGTTCCAACATCTGTAGATGAATAGACTCTGTATTCCAGATGGGGTCCTCTGAAGTCTGGGTTGCTTTACCTTGGAGCCATGGAAAACCTCTAGATTCCAGACCAGTGGCATGAAAGCTCTCAGGCAAAGGGCCCTTTTCCTGAGTCCCCAGGGAAAGTCAGATTATAGAACTCTCACTATATACTTGAGAGAGCTGTAGACTCTAGTATTTTGGGGATTCCAGAATTTCCAGAAGGAATCTTCCATAATCCATGAGGTAGCCATTATTATCTTCATTTTAAAGATGAGGAAACCAACAAGTAGAGAGGAAAAGCAAACTGCCCCCAGGTTATGCATCTAGTAAGCTAAACAGTGTACTGGTTATCTATTGCTGCATAACAAATTATCCCAAATCTTAACAGCTTAAAACAACACACATTTATTATCTCACAATTTCTGTGGGTCTGGAATCTAGGCCTTATGTACTCCCTGTTTTTTGGCCAGAGGTTGCCCTCAGTTCTTCAGTATGTGGACCTCCCCCATATGGCAGCTTGCTTCATCAAAGCGTACAGGCTTAGAAGGCAACAGAGAGAGCCTGCTAGTAAGACAGAAGTCAGAGTCTTTTATAACCTAATCACAGAAGTGATATCCATCATTTTTGTCAAATTCTGTCCAGCCCACATTCAAGGGGAGAGAGTTGTAAAGGGCAGGAATACAGGGAGGCTGGGGTCATTGGGGGCTATCTTAGAAGTCTGTCCCCCACAAGAAGCCGAGACCTGAGTTCTTGTTTATCTCCAAAATTAAGGATATATGCATTAATTCTAGAATCCAGCCTGAAATTTGTTTTAGTAGTGGATAAAGAAAGAGAGAAGCTTAACTGATGTTGGAAGCATGGGTTTTACTTGGCTGCCCCATGTGGTTTGTCTGGCAGTAGAGTGTGAAGGAAAATCTTCCCATGAAGATCCCCCCACATTTGAAGGGACTTCACTTCCCCCTCCTCTGGACTACAGAGCTCCATATTTGTGACATGGTTTTGACAAGTGGGGGAAGGCAGGTGTGAATAACTCTCTTGACCATGGCTTAGAGTCTCTGATGTTTGGATCAATGGTGGTGGTGCTAACCCATCCTCAGGGGAAGGAGGCTTGGTTTTATCCATCAAACTTAAGGCTGGGGCTTGCTGACTTTAACATGGGGCTGTGTCTAAGGTGTTGGGGGTAAATGGTGATTAGGTTCTGTCTCCTTCATGCCTTATATGTCCAGTAGACTATCCTTCATCATCACTAAAATCTTGCTCATATATCAGTGTTGGCCAACGTCATTGACTCACTCCCAGGATTCACTGAGACCAGCAGCTCCCTATGTACATTGACCTCCTTTCTTAAACCCAATGCAGGGATCCAACAAACAGTTTTGTTCCTAAAGCATCTGTGAAAAAAAGGCAATGGAGTCCATGTGAGCAGAGTGGGTGTGAATGGCTCCAAAAACACGCTAAGGATGAGATATGTGATTACAAACCTTGCTGCTCACATCAACTCCCCCTAAAGACATTTCATCTTGAAATGGGTGTGGGCATTGCATCTCATTGTCCACAGAAAGTAGGACAGCCTGGTGCACCACCTCCACCAAACCCACATGTGTGCTTGTCTCTTGGCAGCTGCATCAAGGCTGACTCTATCCTAGTGAACAAAAAAGTGGGTATGAAGAAATGTCCCCACAGGAGGTCCATTCTAGGAATAAAGGCAGATCTTGCCTGCTCCTTGGAACCAATGTCTTTGCAAAACCTAATCAGCCTCTAAGCCCCAGTAAAAACAATGGGACACAATCTATTGTATCTGATAACATTGCAGGTGTAATCACGCTTCTAAGCACAGGGTACTTTCCTCTGTCTAAGCAAATCAGAATGAAAAAACTATATCATTTAATAAGTTTCTACTAAATAATTATAGGTCTAGAAAATAGATTTTGACTAACACAACATAGCAACGGAGCTGGCATTCATCAATCATTTAGCCATTTTGTAAAATTAGTTTATGGAAGGTATGTTGTAATTTAAAACTAAAAGTTTATACAATAATTACTTGGTGTTGTATAACATTGTAGAATGCACGAAGGTACCTGCAGAGGGCTTAAATATTTCCTTTTGGCAGAAAAAATAATTTTGGAGTCCCCTATGGGTAGGGGACTGGGCTATGGATGGTAGATGGACTGACACTTTGTTCAAGGACACTTGAGAGTGGAAAGAATATATCTGGGATGAGATATGGCAGCATGCAGAATAGACTGGGCTTCTACTTGGCCATATATGTTGGGCCTCTTTGCATTCACCTCCCAAAATGAAATTGCCCCAGAGAATAATTATTCATCTTTTCAAAGAAGGGAATAACCATTGCTCCGCAGGTAGCTCCAAACTCAAATTTTCAGAATCTAATTTAGACACAGTAACTTAACAAGCTCAGCTTTTTATCCATAAAGTTAGACTAGAGGAAAAGAGAGAACAACTTTTATGATGGATGGGGTCAATAGATGTCAGAGAAACTTCTAGATCAGGCCAATGTTTTGCACCCCTAGGGTCAAAGTTTGCACTGCTGACAAGATGGTGGTCAAAGTTACTGGCACCACTTGGTAGATTCATTTACACAGGCTACAATAGATGGTGCCCCTGGAGATGGGCACAGCAGCTCCTGGTACAATACTGGGCATGAATATGCTCAAGGAGACTTGAGACTAGCCCTTTTGAAGTAAGGTTCAGCATCATTTTCTCAGCTACTTCCTTAGAGAATTCTGAATGTGGCTTCCGTTAAAAGAACAATACAGCAACAGAAGGGCATCCTACTACTGCTTATTTGGAGATTTCAACCCTACACTACACCCCTTGGATGAGAATTAAAGCTTTCATGTACCTACGATTCTAGGAGCCAAAATATGAAGGTGAAAACCATCCCCTCTAATTGTTTGAGCATGGAGTACAAACAAAACAATTAGCAACTCAAAGGGCATTTCAAACATTAGCTAACATGTAACCATGCAAAACAGGGAAGATTCCTGTTTGTAAATTCCGATCACTACTCAGAGAGACTTTAAGGATTCATATCCTAGGCAACAGAAATGTGCTCTGTAAAAGAAATCCTCCCACAAGTTCTTCTATATTTGCCATAGTTAAGCTTGCATTGAAACAAATGAGGAGTTTTTTACCTCTCTACAGAGCGGTCCTTCCGCACATAGCCCTCTGTTCTCCAAGTCACTCCATGAATGGGCAGAAAGAACGAGATCTCATCATGGAGACTACGGGCTGCCCCCTCATCTTTGAGGAGTAGAACCTTTAGCATCAAGGCTTCAGGATGTAGACACTAACCTGTCGGGTGCAATTATCTAAGAGGAGACAGCTTTGTGTAAAACATGGTTGTCCCACAAATAGGAAAATAGCACCTTGGAGAATCAATAGTACACACATCCATGGAATTTGTTCCCCATAATAAAGACTGTTTCTATGTTGACATACATCCTTTCTAGTTTAAAGAATAATCAATGGACTAAATTTGAGATGTTAGACTACATTTATTACAGTTGTGGGACAAATTATTATTTTCTTCCATTGCAGTTTGCTTTTGTGACTTTGGACACCTTGATCATTAAGGTAAGAGATATAAACCTATTAACAAACTCTCAGCAGCACCAAAGCCAGAGCAGCCCAGGGATTGCCACCTGGGACTTCTGCTTGTGGCTCCATGTGAGGCTGCACCCAGGTCAGTGACTTAATGAATGAAAGGCAGGCAGAGTCTCTATCATCTGGGGATGAAATACTGAGACCCTTATCAGGCCAGGCTAAAAAAATCTCCACCATGGCAAAGAAAGTCAACACAACGGAACAGGCATGGGATCTGTAAGAGAATCGGAAGCTCTGCCCCACCATTTTGCAAAATGGTGACCATGGACTTGGTGGGAAGATGGTGACGAACTCCTGGGAACCTCTTTGGGTTCCAGGCCCTGGTGACCTCCTGTCCTGGTAAAATGATTTCAGCCTCACTAGCCTGAACACT
The DNA here is from genome assembly GCF_057802395.1 of Ceratotherium simum simum. NCBI lineage: Eukaryota > Metazoa > Chordata > Mammalia > Perissodactyla > Rhinocerotidae > Ceratotherium > Ceratotherium simum. The sequence goes on from NC_141941.1 coordinate 4,940,447, forward strand.
GGAGTTTGGGGTCAGAGTCCCAGGTTGTCATGAAGAGGGGCTTCCCTAATGAGTCCTCATGCAGGAGGTGACGATTCAATGGTACTTACAGGATGTGTAGCATTCGGAGAAGACCCACGGCCATGGATTCAAGAGCATTTCAGTTAAGACAGAAATTGACTATGAACTCCCTCCACTTTCCGTATTTTTCAAACCCAATTCTGTAGAGCGCACTGTGACCCTCTGTATATCACAAGATGCCACAACCTGGAGGCCTTTTGGTGCTGCAGCTATCTCTTTGATGGAGTCCAAGATGGTCTTTATGCTGAATTTCATCTTTATTGATCAATACCATGTAAAGTTCTTTCTAAATGAAAAGAGAGAAGAACCAAAATCAACATGGAAATGTGTATTTGTTTTTCCCAGTGTCATTGACACTATTGGAATAAATAAAGTAGCTGTGAGTTTAATTTTAGTTTTAATTTGTTTTTGATAAATTTGTATCATTGTCCAGATTGAACTCACCACTAAGGAATGAGAAAACAACAATAATTGACTCAACTTAGGTCAAATGTTGGTAATGATGTTTCATATAAGGCAGATTATTTAACAAAAAAATGAATGGCAGTGATCCTGTCAGATTAGGGAAAAAAAAAAGATGTAACAAAACAAAAGGAAAATAAAGCCTTTCAAGAATCAATTTTCGGCCATCTTAGCCAAGGAAAATTTTTACAGATTGGGATGGTCAGTCATGGCAATACTAAGAAGTCACCAAGAGCAAAAAGTAAGACTTCTGGTATAGCAGAAACTGAATTGCGTTTCACATTCTTGGTTTCCTGTGTTTCTTAATAAAACTGCCTGCATTTTAATCCATTCCCAAATCCATTCACCAACCTCATGTCCTCTGAATTTTAGATGTCCAGGATTGGACCTCAAAACAACTGCTAAATAGGATTGCTTGTTAAAGATCTGAAGCGGCTCAAAGCAGATACCTCCATGATCACATATCAAGGAACAGGGAGAGGATAAGCATCTTTAGACAAGAAAAAGACTCAAGATTCATGGTTGAGATTTGCTTCTAGATTAATATTACGTTATTTAATATTTAGTGTTATGTAATGTAAGATCATATAAAACATGTTATAACAATTTATATACTATATAACAGTATGTTATCTCCCAAAGTGTGTCTCCTTGCAGCTAAATCAGCAGGCATTTGATGGCACAGATCAATCTACTGTGATTATAATACTTCAATATATACAGTGCAGGATCTTTGGAGCGTGACTTCTTTTATTTCGTTTTGTTCTTCAATCATAGTTGGTTACTGCTCAGCCCCCCACATCTAGATAACACTCAGCAAAAAGATGCTCTCCATGAGTTACTCTTTCCTGGACATACTGGTAAAGGAAATTGAGTGAAATGGCAAATTATAGGGTTCTAGATCCTGGGTAAGTTTGTTCCACAAAATCCTTGTAGATAAAAAATACAAGTGAAAAATAACCTGCTACCACTTTGGAAATAAAGACAGAGGCAGACAATTGTAATGGGGGTTGCTTTATAGGCACAAAAGGCATATTTAAGGAATGGAATAGTTTTTTTTTAAACTACAATGAGATATCACCTCACGCCTGTCAGAATGGCTATAATTAACAAGACAGGAAACAACATGTGTTGGAGAGGATGTGGAGAGAAGGGAACTCTCATACACTGCTGGTGGGAGTGCAAACTGGTGCAGCCACTATGGAAAACAGTATGGAGATTCCTCAAAAAATCAACGATAGAACTACCATATGATCCAGCTATTCCACTGTTGGGTATTTATCCAAAGAACTTGAAAACACCAATTTGCAAAGGTACATGCACCCCTGTGTTCATTGCAGCCTTATTCACAATAGCCAAGACTTGGAAGCAACCTAAGTGCCCATCAAGGGACGAATGGATAAAGAAGCTGTGGTATATATACACAATGGAATACTACTCAGCCATAAGAAACGACGAAATCCAGCCATTTGTGACAACATGGATGGACATTGAGGGTATAATGCAAAGTGAAATAAGTCAGAGGGAGAAGGTCAAATACCGTATGATTTCCTTCATTAAGTAGTAGATAATAACAACAATAAACAAACACATAGGGACAGAGATTGGATTGGTGGTTACCAGAGGGGAAGGGGGGAGGGTGGAGGGTGAAAGGGATAATTCGGTACATGTGTGTGGTGATGGGTTGTAATTAGTATTTTGGTGAACATGATGTAGTCCATGCAGAAATAGAAGTACAATGATGTACACCTGAAATTTTTGCAATGTTATAAACCAATGTTACTGCAATAAAAAAAAATAAATAAAGGAATGGAATACAAGGGGGGAAATATGTATTAATGAAAAATAAGATCACCGTATTCATCATCAGTGAGATACCATTTTGCTTAAAAAATTGATTGTGTAGCTGGGATCCTGCAAGTAGTGCCTGCATATAATTGTTTCAAATGTGTTTTAAAATGCACACGCTCTTAGAACTCTTTTATTGAAAAACGAAACTGGGCATCTGATCTCCTGATCTATAGACCTTCTTAGGGACAGACTTGAGCATTTCCAGGTGAGAGATATGATTGAATCCATGAGTCATCAGGGTAGCGATGGAAATTGATGATTGGTCCCTGCTTGGTCCCCTCCTGGAAAACCAGGAGTTACTGAGAGACCAGGACTTAAGTGAAGGTTGGCTCCTGGCAGTTCAAGCTGGTCCTCACCAATGATTTCAGGATTAAAGGCACTTTCTAACATTGGTATCACTGTTATGTTATAACTCTTCATTTATTTTTATCTTGCTTATTATTTTTCAATATATTTTTTCCACATAAAGTCTTTTCATTATTATATTTATTACTAATTATTTATATTTTTGTGACTTTTGTGAAAGATATTTTCTAATAATTTTTGTTCTAATTATTGCCGGAATATAGATATACAAGTGATTGTGACTATCTATGTTGTATCCAGCAACCTTCACAAAACCTCATTGATTCTAACAATTTATCTAAATATTCTTTGAGGTTTGAGGTTTTCTAGGTAGACAATGAATGAGCTCTGAAGGATAAGAGCTCCTTCCTTTAAAATCTTCCTATATTTTATTTTAATTTTTTCTTATTTTATTGAGTTGGCCTTTAGTACCTCCAATACAAAGCTGAATGGAGGTGGTAAGGGAAAGCAGTCTTATTCCTCATCTTAAACAGGAATACTTTTACCTTTTCACCATTAAATAGGATGTTTCAACTCAGTTTTTAAAATAGGTATTATCAATCTGAGTAGGGAAGTTATTTTCTATCCCTAATCGCTAAGGAATTTTTTAAGTCGGGAATAGATGCTGACTTTATCAAATGCTTTTTCTTAATCTATTAAAATGATCACATAGGTTTTCCTCCAGTGATTAATGGATTGATCTTTCTAATGTTAATCCAGCTTGGTATTTCCAGGATAAACCCAATTTTTTCATTATGTGATTATTATTCTTTGTACATTGCTATATTGTTTTGTTTATATTTTAAGACGTTTTCTCCAATATTTAATAAGATTTACTCTCCTTGGATAATTTGGTTACTAAAGTTAGCTAGTCTCATAAAATGAGTTAAGTTTCTTATTTTTCTGTTCTCTATAAGAGTTATATTGGTTTGGAATTATTTGTTGATTACTAGAATTAACGTATAAAATCATCTGGGCATAGGCTTTTCTTTGTGGAAAGATTTATTAAACTACTGACCGTTTTTTTAGCTTATCTGTTTCTTCTTGAGTCAGTTATATTTTTCTAGGATTTTGAACATTTAAGTTTTCAAATTTATTGCTGTAAAGCTGTTAATGTTACCATTTTATTATCTTCTTGATCTCTGCAGCATCTATACTTTTTTCTTTTTTTATCCTAATAGTGTATATTTATTTTCTCCTCCCCAACCCCCATTTCTTTATCTCTCTCCTCTCCAATCTTGCCAGAGGTTTTTCAGTCTTACTATTTTATTCTTTCTGCTTTGGGCGAGTTTAATCTGTTGTTCTTTTCCTAACTCCCTGTGTTAGATGCTCAACTCATTGATTTCTATCCTATTTTCTAATATCAACATTTAAGACTTTAAATTTCCCTCTAGCTATTGCTCTATAGTATACCCCCCTTTAAAGTATATAGTGTTATTATTGTTGATCTATATTTTCTATTTCCATTATGATTTCTATTTTGACCCATGGACTTTTTAAAATGTGTGCTTTAAAATTCCTGTAAGGAGGTTTTCTACTTATCTCTTTGTTCTTGATTTCTAACTTAATGCATTATGGGGAGAGACTGTGACTTATATGGTATCAGCCTGATGAGATTTATTGATAATCTGCTTTATGAACTAAGTGTTCAATTTTCATAAATGTTTCATGTTTTGTATTGAGAGATGGCATTTTTCCTTTGCGAGCTGCAACGTTCGTACGCTAACATGAAATGTATTTCTTTTCACTGTATTTTCTGTTTTTAAAATTTCTACTCTGTAGAAAAGTTATTGAATTGCTGAGCAATGTTCACAAATTCATTCAAGTACGTTTATAGAGTGCTTAGCGTATGCTTACATACGGCTATATACTAGGTATTAAAAACAGTGATGAAAGAGACCAACAGTGTGCTTGTTCCTGTGGACTTACCTTAGCATCTAGAGGGGAAGAGAGATAAGTACTCATGTCGTTATTTAATTATTATTGTGTTAAATGCCACAAAGGGAAAGTACAGTGTATGATGAGGAAGGTCCTGCCTCAGATCAGGCACTGTGGCTACAGCATGCCAATCACCCCTAGTTTTCTCAGAAGTCTGGACACAGAATATAGAAAAGTCACCCAGGTATATGAATCAAGAAAGGTTCAAGTACAGGTCTATCCCTCTACCCTGCTCCATCTTTCATCCACATTCCCCTCCCCATCTCCACCGGTTCCTCACAACTTTCCCTCTTTTCCTTTCCTTCCACTCATCCATCCATCTGTTTTTTGGTTCCTTACCACCTTAGTTGTCTTTCTGTGAAAACATGTTATTGGGCACTAGGGACAAAACTCCACAACTTTGTGGGTGTGCTCTGTTCAGTAGAGTCTCCGATGCCACTCACACTCCATAAATTGGTTTTTGCAGTCTAAAAGTTACATGGCTAATCAAGTTTTGTTCTTAATTGGGAACATGCATATATACATATCAAAGAATATTTTTAAGTAGTTATCATGCTCTATTATTCTAATGAATGCAATCATCCAAAGTGAGGTCCAAACTAAGGTTACTTTCATCATGTTCAACATTTCATTTATATTGTAATTGTGTGAAGTTATATGAGGTTTTTTGTTGTTGTTGTTGTTGTTAGGCTGATTACAGTGAAGATTTGTATTTCCCTGATAGTCAATTAAAATGTCTGGTTATATTTATTATACAGTTGTTCAGCTCCGTCCCCCTGAGTTGGTACTTGAGTGGCTGGCATATTTGACTAAATTAGTTTGCTGCTGTCAATCTCCCTCTTGTTAGATCCATTCCATTGATCCAGCGCAGCAAGTCTCTTTTGGAGTTTCTTTCTTCTTTTCTCTTTTTCATTCCTGGTCTCGGTTGTGTCATTCAGTGTGTTAGCTAATCATCCCAGCTTCCCCTACTTTGCAACCACCATCAGCAGGCTCTCCTTTTCTTCATCCAAGTCATTAATTAAAACGGTCAACAGGAGAGGACCAATGTGAGAGCCTGGGAGAGACCATGAGAAATACCCCTCCAGGTGGATATCCATCCCTTAGTCATTAATTTCAATAATTTTAAGCTGATCTTAATTGTGTCCTCACCCAGTCCTCCAAGCTAGGATTGAAAAACTTTGTCAAAATTTTGCTCAAACGGAGATACTGTCCTTCAAGTCTACTACATTTCTCGCATTTATCAGTCCAGTGAAACGAGTTTAGTCTGGCATGACTTGTTCTTAATGAGCCCATTCTGACTCATAGCGACCTCCACTTTCTTATTTAAGTGCTCACCAGCCATGCTTTAACATAATCCATTTCCAAATTATCCTCAGGGATGACATCAAGCTCGTGTTCTCTCAAAGCTAAATTGCTTTCTCAGTGATCTCAAGTGAGTCCTAATCACCAAATCCAATGTCCTCTTCTCTGCTATCCCTCTAGACCTCTTCGTGGAATTTGGCATTGTTGACCACCCCATCTTTCTTGCTCACACATTTGTGCAATTCATCTTCTCCTTGGTCTTTTAAAAATCAGAACACTTGTTCATTTTCAGTTTTCTGGATGGAAATCTCTTCTGTCTTGTAAATGATTTCTCAACATTGCTAATGACGATTAGTCCAGATTTTGGTAAACTCTTTCATGAATTTGAGAAGCTGCTTATCCAGGCTAGGAAATGTTTTTCCCTCAACTGGGTTCTGCTTATAATCTCCTTGTGGTCTTAGGATTTTAATGTTCTCTAAGTGTTAATTTCACAATTACCTGTCTGCAAGTTATTCTCAAAGACAGGGTAGAGGAAGCAAAATGAAAGTCCAAGAGATACTCTGTCTTGCTATGGAAGAACTAGTCAATGGTTCTTAAATTATTTAGGTGATGGAACACCTAGAATTTAAAGTTCTGTCTGTGGAACACCTTGATATTGTAAAAGACTATGATTACTGGTAGCTATTTTCATCTCATGATCAATTTGGCCAGCCAAAGCTATTATATATGACAAACAGTCTAAAAAACATACAAAACTACCACTATGAACAAATACACAACTCTCCCAGAACAAGTTATCAAAGTACTCCATTCTGGGGTTTTCTGCTAATAATTGCTTGCTTCTTGTTTATTTTTTTTTTCAGGGGGAAGACACTAGTACTTAACCATCAGGGAAGGCAGAAGAAGCCAAACCATTAGGAAAAAGAATTATAGGAGGAAATATTTAAAATTGAAACTAATTTGTTACTCCGGTTAATTTTAGCAAGTTGTGAAAAGACCACAGCCATCATGTAATATAAGAAGCAAGGATCCAAGGAAAACTTGGTGTTGTACAGGGCACGTATTAAGCTGGGTGTTAGGAAGTTGGGAGGGTCCCAAAAATGTCCAGAATCTACTGGAGACAAGGAGTTTGAGTGCAGCTAGTTCCCACCTATTGTTCAACCTTGGGATTAGCGGCCCTTTTGAAGGAGGAAGTCAGTAAAAACCATTACCTGTTTCTCATACCCCTCCGTCTCTTATTTCATAAAAGGATTAAAGACAGTGCCAGCTTCGCCTAAAGAAAGATAAATGGACAAATTTTTCTAGAAGGTGGACAGATATGAGGCGGTCCAAAGCAAAGGAGAGGTATTTAGATGCCACAGGATGGAAACATTTTTTGATTTCCCAAGTTTATTATTGCCTACATATTTACCCTTATTGATTATCACTAAAACCCTTAAATAATGAAAGATTGTATATCCTTTTCTTAAGGAGTATCACGGAATTGGCAATCAAGAATGACTTCAAACCATAGCTTGGCTTTGGGGAAAAGAAAGCAAGAGAAACATCAGGAGATGGAAAGGACAGTAGCATCTATAAATAGTAAATGAGAATTGTAACTACTTGGGCCCTATGGAAGAAAAATTTATAGAATAATTTTCAGCCAGACTTGAGAAGCACCTGTGAAGACCTCACATATTTGGCTAGCTGATCCTGTAGAACACAAGGTGAGGTCTTCTTCTTTCTTTGTTCTAGCTGTAATATTAACTCAAAGGTTAATATTCAATGCCTTTCATATTTTTAGATGCCTTCCCTCATTCTGGGCTTAAGACTTCCTAATACTTTTCTTACAAATTTCTGCAAATACTATATTCCTTGGTTGGTTATGTGCGCATCCTGTCATATTTGATCCATGTTGATGTGATGTCTGAGCTCATTTAGAGGGCTTCTTTGTGGTCACCATGATTTCTGTTGAAATGTCAGCCTTCTTGTATTCATTAGGATTATTTGCCATTGCACTGTCATGTTTTCATTTTTGAGAGTTGCCCGTCCATTCTCTGTGCTTGTTCCACATATAAATACATGACTTCTTTTTGAGAATCACCTTAAGCATTTTTTTAAAGAAAGCCACACCTCTCTCTGAAACTGCAACTTCCCCGAAACATTCTTACAAGCCCGTGAAAAGATTTTGGATTCCTCCCTGGTTATGGGGCCCTCCTGTCATTCCTGTCAAATCTTCTTCTTTTCCATATTTTAATTTTTTCCTGTAGTATTTTCCCCTTCTGTTTACAAGAGTGCCAATTATACATTCCTTTGACACTCTATGCCCGTCTTTGTCATCTCCTAGCATTTTTCCTCATCAGTACTTTGCATTATAATATGCCCTTGCTCATAGTTAGCAGTGGGTCTCCTCAAAATTCCACTATTTTTTTTTGAAGGGTAAAAACTATCACTCTTTTTGCTCCCCAAGATCAGCACTGCAGGGCTGCTACCATCTGTCAGTTCTCTTCTATCACACCATGTCTGTAGCCTGCACCTCACTATGGTATTGTGTCTGAATGTTTCCTTGATGAAATCTGCTTTCCTTATTCCTTCATGTATCCTGCCCTTTCATCACCACTTTGCCTTTCCAAGCAAGATTTTGACTTTTGGGCTTTGCCACCTACTCTGAAGCCTATATCAGAGGTGTTCCCGTTCTCTTACTATCTCCCCCCCACATCGTCCAACTTTTACTTAAATTGGTAGCCTTTCTTCATACATTGTGGTTCAGCATTTGCATGGTTCTTCACGTCACCAAAGATGGAATTTAACTTTAACTTTTTTTTCCTTGTCTTCACTGTTTTGCTTTGCTTTGCTCGAGAAAGGAGAGAGGCCTATAACTAAGCTTATCAATGGGAAGACATTTTTTTGTTTGTTTCTACAATTATGAAGTATAACACAAATATAACATGCTAATTGTCTCTACTGTAATTGTCATAGAATTTCATGTCTATTGCTTATATGTTTTTAGTATTCTACTTTGTGGTCCATCACCCCTACTAGTGAATATTGATTCATCCAGCACATGTTGGTTGAGCTCAGTTGAATTGGCCCAATTAGAGAAATGGTCTTATGCTCTGTTCCTTTCATACAAAAATATAATAGTCCTCGGGGTAGAAGGAGCAATATAAATTTGATCACGTTTATTTTTATATACAAGACTGACAATCTTAGGATGATTGACATCATTCTATATGGCTGTTTTCCCCCTTTATTTTCAAAATGAGCTGCTATCAAATCTACTTCAGATTGACTCTATCTGAACATAAAAAAGTGCACATGACAAAATGAGCACAGCTTTCTCAGGTTCTAGGACAGACCTTGGATTTCCTTTGTTTCCCTTTTCATGGAACTATTTCTTTCCCATCCTCTTCCACATTTTCACAAACCCAGAGATATCTGCTTGGCAGTGAAAAGACCTGCTTGGTAATATCTTGCTTCATTCTTTTCTGTCTTCCTGTAGATAAATAATGTCAGGGAATTTTGGAACAGGAAGTAATCCTACAATCCGTCTACTCTAGCTGCCTTACTTTACAGGTTGAGGAACTGAGGCCAAGATGCTGACAGACACACACAAGTTCTTGTAGCTGGTGAACAGTAGAGCTAATTTTCCTGAGATCAAGCCTCATTCCTTCTACTACGTCCCACTGCCTTTATTTTGAACTTGAACGTCAGCTGAGTAGACAAGTACAACCGATGCCACTGCAATTATGTCCTTGGAAATATATAGCATCATCCTCAAGCTCAACAACTTGGCAGCTACCCAAACTTCAGCTTTACCTCTAAGTAAAAATAAAATATAAAGTATGTTATTAGCATAAATATGACATTTAGGTAAATTCCGGGCAGGTGGAGACTTCACATTTCATCTTTTTTCTTTCACATTGATGTCCTTTCTTCATGTTTACCACAGTTTCAAACTCCTCTCTTCCCAACAAGATAGTATAATCAGAATATTTTTACTTTCTCATCCACTTTTTTCTCTTTTAAATGATTTTTTTAAGTATATCAAGTAAATGGTGAAAATAATGGGCCGTAGCGGGTTATCTAAGCAGCTGATTTTGGCGGTCACAAACAAGACACTTCCCTGCAGGGCAGGCAAGAAAAAAATTCTTAAAGACAGATCAAAACTCAAGTCAAGTGATTGGTGTTTGAGTGGTCAATTGGATAACAATAGCAAAAAATGCAACTAACTCCATCTGTGTGAGTCAGAGAGAAAAGGATTTTCCTTGAGGGCAGGAGTACTGGCAAGCTGTGTATTGAAGAAGCATAATTTCAAAAAGGTAAGGGACTCATGAATTTTAGGCAATACCACAAACCCAAGCTTGACATCTTTGTCAGCAAAGCAGAAAAGAGAAAAGCCAAGCATGGGACATAGAGGCATGCTCCAATGTGAATAAAACAAGCGACAGAGGCAATAAACCTGTCAATAGGGGTTTTCCATCAGGAGTGCCCACAAACCAGGGTTTAGTAACTGACAAAGGAGATTTCTCTTCTTACATTCTTAATACTTGGCGTTCAGAAGCCCGGCACAGCCCCATCCTCCATTTCTCCTACCTAATAGTCCACTCCTTTTTGGAGGATTACAAATCCCGATTTTCTAACTTCACACCATCAGGAGGACAAGCCTTGCTTGCAGTTCCCCACCCCTGAGGCATTGGCATTTCCATCTAGGTGAGCTCTCCTTCTTCCTCCTCCTCCCCATCACTCAGCTGCTGAGAAGAGATCCAGTGGGTACCGTCTCCCTCTGTGGAACTTGGAAAGCTCTTCCCTTGTCTTGATGGAGGCATTAGAAACAGTTAGCTGGGGAGAGGGGGAAGAGTCAAACCGAAGAGAGTGTTTTTGGATTGGAGAAATAGATTAGAATTTTTAGAATTTTCTATTCTTTGATTTGAGACTGCCAAAGTCGGTTCAAATAACTGAATTTTTCTTAATTAGAGACTACGCTGAGCAACTTATGCTGAGAAAAGACATGGTGCTTGCTCTTGAGGTGCCCCCAGACAATTGGGATAGATGGGCAAATAGACAGGTGTGCTCAGCGTAGGGGCATTAAATGACAAGCACTGGAATGCACCGAGAGCCCAGAGGGGAGCATTTGCTTCAATCATGGCTTAGGGATGGGCTCTTAAAGAAGCGACCCCTTGAAGGAATTCAGGATTTAGACTCCTGTCTAAGCATCTCTCAGGAAGAAGAAAGAACAAAGACATGAAATAACGTGATGCGCATGTGTGAACTTAGGATGTGAGTTTATAGGAAAGCATCCTTTCATTGGGAGTTAGTGGATTATAAGGTGCAAAGCTAGGCAGGGTAGGAAGTGTGGTTGAAGAGGTCAGAAGGGACTAAGACACCAAAGTCCTCCCTCACTCACCTGTCCTGAGTCCTGGAGGAAATGGGGGGCCTTGCCAGGGTCTTCTGCCAGCTCTGAACACAACCACCACCAAAGGCGGGCTGCTTCTCTTGGCCAGTGCTCTACCTTACATCAACCTTATTTTAATCCAGGACTTTTTTCTTCTCCTCCTGCGTTGTAGTCTTTTTTTTTTTTTTTTTTTAAATAAAAACGCCACTGAGAAATGATGCAGAATTGACCTTGAAATCAGAATTTGGCTCCACTACTTTTCACCATGTGACTTTGGGGAAATAACTCAATACCTGAGAGCCTCCATTGTCTCAAAAAGAAAGTGGAGGTAACAATGCCTATCTCATAAGATTAAATGAAATCATCACGACCAGACATAACAGGTGATCAACAAATGGAAGCTTATTGCTGTTCCCAAGTGAATGACGATAAACTGATGTTCTAGACCAAGGGTCAGTGAGATTTTTCTGTAAAGAGCTAGATAGCAAATATATTCAGCTTTTAGGGCCATATGGTCTCTGTTTCAACTACTCAATTCTGCAGCTGTAGCAGGAACAGAACCGTGGACAATATGTAATGAATGGGCATGACTGTGTTCCAATGAAACTTGACTGACAAATATAGGCAGTGGGCTGCATTTGGCGCATGGACATAGTTTGCTAACTCCCATTCTAGAACATTGTCCATGGTTCCTGATTGCTGATTTATGTTCGTAAACATAAAACATAAAGTTGCTGTCACACATATAACATCAATCCAACAATCCTGCGAGGTAGGTATTAACTGTCTTTCTTTTCACAATGAAAGCCCAGTGATGCACTGAAATTCACGTGATCAACACGAGCTGGGAAATGAAACCCTGGCATCTTTAACTTCCGTGACCCAGAGCTGGTTCCCTCATGGCTTTTCCTGGTTCTGACATGGCGTTTCCTTCCCAGCTTGGTGATCAATGTTCCTTGATGATGCTGATGATCTTTGAGGAAACAAGATTTTGCATTTTTCTTTGCAGCCTCTTTCAATGCATGCCTCTGGGGTTTCTCTCCTCTATTCTGTGCGAATCCATCATGTCCTACCTGCATGATGCTCACGCTCCTACCTGCATGATGCTCACCCGTTTTTATTCTCTTTGCTAGTGATTTCCAGTTTTTCAAGTTTCCCTGCCTAAGTGGTTACTGCCCCAGAGCAGGCTCCCCAGGCCTTAATTTTATTTAGGTTGAAGAACAGATGAAACAGCGGTCTTGGCAGCTGCAGGAGAAGGTGGTGTGCAAATTTTCTGATTTGTAGGGGCTCAACAGGACATCTCAGCCTCAGGTCTGAGACTGGAAATGAAAGTCTGCTTTCGGGACATTTGGATGCAGAAGAAAACGCGATGTGAACCCAATTTATTTTCTTCTGACACCTCTAAATCTATATTTCATATTTGCTAGTCTTTATCACCCTCTAGGGCTGGCAGCCGTCCAGGACGTGCATTTTTTTGGAAGCCCAAGAGAGGACTCTAAATTCAGAGTCAAACGTAACCGCAGAAATAGCAAAAAGTGAAGGTGAAGGTCAGACCAGAGGCCCCGGCAACTTCCTGAGTTTTCTACTTCATGGTCAAGTGATGCGTTTAAAATGCTTTCAAGGGTGTCCGTTCTTCGGGGTACAATTTATTACATCTTTATGAGAGTACAGGGCTGTCTCAGGCCTCTCTGGTCTCAAGGGGTGTTTGTAATCCACTGTGGGTTTTCACTGTCATGAAACTGTAACTGGTGAGATCATGTGCTGGGCACCTGGGCTGTCCAGGGTGGGAGGCGGCCGCTGTGTTCTGGATGTGAAAAGCAAAGTGACAGCGGGCAGACAAGCTGAGGCCAGCTCACAGGGGCAGCTGAGTCGCTGCTCCAGCAAGATGGGCACTCCCAGAATCTTTATGGGGGACGACGCTGCCTCCAGAGTGGGAAAACTTTCTGACGGCTTCTGACAAACCTAAAAGCACTCTCAAACAACAGAACTTGTAGAAATAACAAGTGCATTCGTTTTTAAAAACACTGACCCTATAATAGCCAGAAAGTGATGCTATGTACTATGATATAACGGCCAGAAAGGCACTGATTTCTTTGCTCTATGGATTCAGGGGGTCCGTTGCTATTAAACCACTCAATTTTTGTCCAAGTGTTTCTGGGATTATGCCTGCAAAGCAGAGCCCCGGGTGTGCAAATAGTGTGAAACCCAATTAGTCCGTAGATAGAATTCTGGTCCTTGAGATGAGATTTTCCGTAGATTTACCCACAGCATTTTCCTGGTCAAATCTGGGCTTCCTGGGGGCAAAAAGCATTTGGATGTTTTTTAAGCCTGTGGTGATATAATTTAATTATGTAGCAGGAGGGCGGTGAACAGCTCCCGGCATGTCATTAGTTGATGCTGATTTGGGGAATCTTTTATCATTTACTTATTTATAGGAATTTAGAGAATGTTAGGAAAACACTGAACTGAAATTTTACCCCACTGGCGCTCCTTAACGCTTTTCCCATTTAATTTTTCTGCATAGCGCTTATGGCACCATATATATCACTTTTCTTAAAAAAAATTAACAGCTTTATTGAGATATAATACACATATCACGCAATTCACTCATTTCAAGTATACAATTCAATGATTTCTAATATGTTCACAGAGTTGTGCAACCATCACCACAGTCAATTTTAGAACATTTTCATCACCCCATAAAAAAACTCTGCACCCTATAGCCATCACCCTCCAACCTGTCTATGCCTCCAGCCCTAGATAGCCATTAATCTAATTTAGCTCTCTGTGGATTTTCCTATTCTAGACATTACAAATAAATAGAATCATACAATATGTGTTCTTTTATGTCTGGTTTCTTTTACTTGGCACAATGTTTTCAAACTTCATCTACACTGTAGGATATGTCAGTGTTTCATTCCTTTTCATGACTGAGTAGTATTCCATTGTGTGTGTGGACCACATTTTGTTTATCCAGTCATCCATGGATAGACATTTGGGTTGTTTCCACCTTTTGGCTATTGTGGATAATGCTGCTATGAACATTCACGTACAAGTTTTTTTGTGCACGTTTTCGTTTCTCTTGGGCATATACCTAGGAATGGAGTTGCTGGGTCACATGGTTTAGCTCTTGTTTTCCGTGTTGTCTGCTCTCCCACTGTAATGGAGGCTCCTCCAAGAGCACCTGGAATTTTGTCTGCATTGTTTATTCTGCCTGGCTTACAAGAGATACTCAACAAATTCTTGTTGAATGAATAAATGAATGGAAAAAACATGGTCCAAAAACCTGGGTTCTAGTCTTGGCTTTTTTCTTTATTAACTCTATAATTTGGGGAAAGGTAAAAATGTTTCTTGACCTCAATTTCACATCTATAAAAATTTGGACTGGAATTGATGATTTCTAAGGTGGCTCAAGAAATAAAATATATGAAAGGATAGGGTTGGGACAGTTTTTCCTTAGAACATGGGGAAGAATGAACAAGAATATTTTTAATTGTGTTTGAGATTCATGGGTTAAAGGAGAGACCACATAATTATTTCTCACTCTTGAAATAGGAGGTATTTTTCAGGTGAGGCCCTGTGGTGAAACTTTTTACATTTTTCTATATTAACAATTTCCCTAAAGATGCTATTTCTGCTGGTAATTTAAGAGTATGGGAATAATCACATTAATAAGCAGTTATAAGTGCATAGCAAGGGTAATAGGTATATAGAGAAAGTTTTATTAAACTCATGCCAATTTTAAAACATTAGGGTTTTTTCAAATCTTTTTCAATGAAAAAAATGAAACACATAGAGTGTAGAGAAAGTAACAGCAATGAACGCCATGTACTTATCCCCTACCTCAAACCATTGTCAAGTGCTGACCCATCTTGTTTCAAGTACACCTCCCCCTCTAGGACTGGGTTATTTTGAAGCAATTCCCGGACATCATTCCATTTTCTCCATCAACATTTCAGCAATACATAGGATTCTAGTAAAGACTGGAATTCAGTTTAAGGTGAATCTCACCTTTAATCTAATTCTACATCAAGTGATGGAGCCTTGGGCTTTCGTCTCTCTCTCGCTGGGCAGAGCAGGGATGTGAGGATGAGCAGACACAGCTCTGTCCTTCAGACTTTCTCTAGTGGAAGAGAAAGACCCACGCGAAGGAGAGGATACAAACTGAGTCCACATGACCTGTAATTGAGCTTTCATTTGAAGTGCTATTGATCAACACCCAAGAAGTTAAGATTGTAAAAGGAGTAAAACCAACCGGGATTGTCCTTACTTAGATCCTTGCCTCTTTTTCTTTTTTTTTAAACCTTATCTTCCTTCTCTCCTTTTATCTGCTATCTCCCTAAACCTTAACAAACTGCAAGGCTTATCAAAACAGAGTCCTCAAGAACCATTCTGACAGCCGCAGGCGAAGAGATTGCACCAACAATCTTGAGCAAGAGGCATGAAAATCTGCAATGATCTCTAACAGTTCCAACCACTCATTTGCAATGAGACTGATAAAGAAATCTGCTACCTGAGCAACTCTGGTCACGTTTCCCTGTATTCTCACCCTGGAAACACTGCCATCCTGCTTCAGCTCTCAGAGTCTCCTGGCTTTGAGGTGCTTTTTGATGTACATGAGCTGAGCAAAGTCTTGAACCTTTATTTCAGGCACTTTAACTCTTGGTGTTCCTTGATGATATCACCCTGTCAGATCTGGAACCGTCCTTCATGCCCAAGAATTGGTGTCCTAGCTCAGGTGGCTGTAAAATAATACCACAGACTGAGGGGCTTAAACAACAGACATTCATTTCTCGCAGTTCTGGAGACTGGAAGTCCAAGATCAAGGTGCTGGCAGATTTGGTTCCTGGTGAGAGCTCTTTTCCTAACTTGCAGATGTTCGTCTCCTCTTGCTGTGTCCCCACATAATGCAGAGAAAGAGAGAGCTCTGGTCTCTTCCTCTTCTTATAAGGACATTCATCCCATCATAGGGGTCCCATTCTCATGACCCCATCTAAACCTAATACTTCCCAAAGGCTCCAACTCCAAATACCATCCCACTGGGAGTTAGAGCTTCAACATACGAAATGGGGGGGGGGGGAGCCACAAACATTCAGCCATAAAAGCTGGTTTAACCCTGTTCTTGAAGGAAGGCTGAGACTGCCATGCTGGCATGGCAGCTGGTAGTAATGGAGATGGGATACTCCAAGTCTTGGAGAACACTTACTAGACAAATGGCAACAGAGCTCAGGGAGTTCGAGGGAATGCACTTTCCAATCTCTATTATTACATCTGCAATCATAATTTTTTTCTTATTAATTTTCTGGGGCCATAGACTGACCCATCATTCCATCCATCAGAAGATGAATTTTAAAAACAAAAATGGCAGCATTTTCCGTAAAAGAAAGCTCACCCACAACTTTATTATCTACTCTTCTAGCCAATCTATAGATTTAATGGAGTTTCAATCAAAATGTCAACAGATATTTTGGGGAGGATGTTACAAGTTGATTCCAAAATGTATATGGAAGAACGAAGAGTCATGAATAAGCAAGACACTCCCCAAGAAGAAGGGGAGAAGGAAAAAAACTTATTCTATTCAGAATTAGTATAAATTTATGACGGGTAAACCCAGGTGGAATTGTGACTAGAATAGACACAATGGCCAATGAAAAGAGTCAAGACCCCAGAAACAGACCTTAAGTTCATGGAATTTTCATACATAACAAAGAGGGCTTTTAGATGTGTGGGCAAACATGGAATAAAGGGTGCTGGGACAGGTGGTTATTTATACACATGGAAAAAAACAGAACTGAAACTCCACTTCACTGTTTATACAACAGTCAAATCCAGATGGTTGAAAAACTCAAATGCCAAAGGCAAAGCTATAACACTTTACAAGACAATTTAGGAGACTATCTGATATCCTTAGGATAGGAAAAAATTTCTTAAGGAGAAAAAAAAATCATTAGCTATAAAGGAGAAGAAACACATACTTGACTACATTCCATGAATTCCTGTTTGTGAAAAGATACCATGGAGGGAAAACATTAAGGCATAAATAAAAGACAATACTTGTAACATATAACTCACAAAAGCTTAGCATCCGGAATACATAAATAACTCCTACAAGTTGATATAAAAAAGATAAACCACTCAACAGAAAAACAGAAATGAGAAAAGACTTGAGCAGAATTTCACAGAGGAGGAAACACCAAAACATATGAAAAGATGTCCAATCTCATTAGTTATCAGGGAAATGAGATACTGTATCGTTTTACATACATCACATTGGCAAAAACTGAAGAATCTAAAAATATCAGCTGAGGTACCCATATCAGCTACCAAGGTGAATGTGGAGCAAAATTGCATATGGCGGGTTTTCATAGGAAATGCTGAGAATTTACCAGAAGGCTCTAGAATCCAATCCAAGACTGTTAAGCATTCTCACCTACTTTGAGAATACAAAAACTGGGTCAAATCTGAGACTGGAGAGGAGCTTTCTTTGGAGAAATCTGTTGCTATGCTGGGTGCAACCCCACCCTTTGAAAGCTGCCATCTTCTCCCAAGCCTAATGAGTGGGCAGCCACCCAGAATGGAGACATTCTCCCTCATCCTCTGTCCAGGAGCCCCACTGAAAACCACAAATTGCCCTAAAAAGCTTCCATGAAGAAAAGAGTCAGCTTCAGTCCTCTGCAGCCTATCCAAGGACACAGAAAGACCTGTCTACTTATCCCACACTTCTGTGGTCCAGGTGGGGATGAGAGAGGAGTAATGCCAAGTCAGTTTTGGAGTTTGGGCTGTTACACGGGACTGGTATTCTAATTACTGAAACCCAACAGTTTTATGCCCCAAAGTGACAGGAGGATATTTTATGTTTTGAACGTGGTCAGTGTCTACAAGTGTTTAAAAAGGGTGGTTAGAGACTAAGATATAGTCACCATACTTGGTTAACATTCTGGTGCTATATTGGTTTCAAAGGTGTTAAGACTATAAGGAAAAGCCAGAGAATGATAAAAAACAAAAATCAGGGAGACTGTTAATGATGGGAGGTAGAGGGAGCAGGGTGGAATTCAGGAAGGGGCACATCAGAGCCACGGAGATGCTGGCAATCTTCTGTGCTCTGAGGTGGTGGGTGCACGTGGTCAATGTGTTCTTATCTCGATTCCTTAATCATTTGTTACACATACTTTTGCAAGGATTCAATATTGAATGTAACACAACATTTAAAGGGAAACCATAAAAAACTAGAAGACAACATATGTGCCTATGTACTTGACCAAGAAATTCTTTTATTCTTATTATTTTTCCTATTCTCAGGTCCCCGATCTGAAATGTACTTTTTATGACAGTAGTGGTGCAGGTCCGTGATGCTTTCAGGCTTCTAAAAGCAAAGGAAGAAATTTTTTCTCTGCATGCCATTCTTTTATATTTCTCTGCCCCAGGCAATGAGCACATACTTGCCGGGTTTTTTGAAAGTGGGATACGGGTGTGGGCATGGAAAAGAGGATTTGTGGGGAGGCTGAAAACTTCACTAAGACTTCAAATGTATCCACACTTGTTAACAGTGATTATCTCCAGATGGTTGAGTTATTGGTGATTTCTAGTTTTACAAGATGTCCTATTGGTTCCAAGCTTTTTACAATGAGATGAACAACTTGTTAATAAAAAATAAATGAATAGAAATTATTTGCGAGTACATTACTAGATTTTCAGCTGTTTTAACTCTATCCAAATATATATTTTTAAAAAATTCTAAGGTCTCGTTAAAGTATAACAAGTCACTATTATTTATAACCCGCCTGGAGGGATGCAGGGTTTATGCTGCAGGGAAGCCATTGTGTCAATGTAAATAGTTTTCCAGTCCTCTCTCTAGCCTCGTCACTTGGGCTGGTTAAAGCCTTTACATTTATGACTTCAATGACTGCAATAGCCTCCTAACTCACCTTGCTGATTTAATCTCAGCCCTCTCCACTCTATTTTGGGCAGAAGTCCATGCTGGGTCCTCCTGGAATTCCTGACTGTTCCCAACTGGCCCATCTCTATGTTGCTCACCAAAGCACAGATTCTAGGGAAAGCTTTCATCAACCCCGTATTAGTTTCCTCTTGCTGTTGTAACAAATTCCCACAAACACTGGCTTAAAACAACACATATTAATTACCTTACAGTTCTAGAGGTCAGAAGTCTAACATGGGTCTCACTAGGCTAAAATCAAGCTGTCGGCAGGGCTGTGTTCCTTCTGGAGGTTCTAGACAAGAGTCCATTTCTTGCCTTTTCCGGGTTCTAGAGGTTACCCTCATTCCTTCACTCATGGACTCATCATTCAGACCTCTGATCCCACCATCACATCCTCTTCTCTGACATTCCTTCCTCCCTCTCATAAAGTCCGTTGTGATTACATTGGGCCCACCTAGGTCCAGGATCATCTTCCCACCTCAAGATCTTTGACTTGATCACATCCGCAAAGTCCCTTTTGCCACATGAGGTAATATATTTACAGGCTCCCAGGATTAAGATATGGCCTTCTTTTTGGAGAGGGGGCATTATTTTGCCTACCACAAGCCCCCATCATCACTTTCTCCTTCTGAGCTAGTGTCTCTCATCTGCGTGCCCATAGCCCACTGGGCATGTCTTCATCATGAACCTCATCATAGGATATTGTAATTGCTGGCTGACCTTTCTCCCTCTCTTGATTGGGAACTCCTAGAAGATAGGGGTGGATTGGCATGTTTGTAGAAGAATGAGTGAATGAATGAATGTACTTATTCTTGTGTCGATTCTTGCATTTCTCCACTGGTTGAAATTGGGTTCAATTAACTTTGTAGGGTGTAAAAAGCTAACCAAAATTTTTATTTTCAAGCAGCTTCTTGGTATCCCTGTAGAGATAAAGTCATTATAGTGAAGATTGATAGCTTCTTTTCCCCATAGATGTTTATGACTTTTCTAGCTACTTAGTTAGAATATCTAGAAACTGATCTCTGGGGAGCCTCATTAGGGCATAGCTAAGGAAACTATGCGGACTGGTTTGCGAGGGAGCATTCTGGTTTATCCCTGCTTTCCTGCTAATTATTAATGATGCCCCCTTTCACTCTCTACTTGTCTTCATTTTGATGGTAAATTAGAGTCACTATACAAACATTAATATTTTCAACATCAAACATATTGATTTGCTTGGGGGAAAAAAGGAAGTAGACCGTAAACCAATGGAATATTTATAACCAACCCTAACTTCACACGTGTTACTTCCTCAAAGCTTTGAACAATCACCATGATTCCCAAAAAAGTTAAGAACAAGAAGAACATTCTTACTAATTTTCTTTGAAGAAGTGATAGGTGTTCCAGCCAGCCTCAGACATCAGTATTTCCACTTCCATGTTTTGTGTTGAAGCATTGATCTTCTTTCTTACACTCTTTTTTGGCTAACAACTG
The DNA here is from genome assembly GCF_057802395.1 of Ceratotherium simum simum. Lineage (NCBI taxonomy): Eukaryota > Metazoa > Chordata > Mammalia > Perissodactyla > Rhinocerotidae > Ceratotherium > Ceratotherium simum. The sequence goes on from NC_141941.1 coordinate 4,961,188, forward strand.
CCATGAAGGGATCTCATTTTACTGACAAATGGCTGCAGAACTTTACTTCCTGAGAAGTAGAAAAGATGTCAGCCTTGGACAGGGTCCTATTAGGTAGACAACACAGGTGCAGAAGGACTCAGCTGAAAGGAAAACCACCATATACTTGAAGGGAGAGACAAGGGTTGAAGAAAGCCAGTCATGGGACTTAGAACATGTCTGCAAATGATCCAAATTAGCAACTAATATCTCATTTTGGAACAAGGATGAGACAATGCAAAGCTAAAGAATAAAGGGGAACGCAATTTAAAGAACATGTTCAAATATGAGCTTGGGTGTGGCAGGTCTGTGCAGGAACATTTTCCTTGGATCAGTTTGAAAATGAATTAATAGCAGGGGGGAAATGCAGGAAATTCATGATAATCTATTTGGAGAGTTGAACCAATTTTTTAAAAAAATAATGACAGTGGAAAAAAAGTAGAGAAAAAGACATTGTTTAATAACTCTAAAATCAATACCAAAAAAAAAAAAATAGAACAATATTTACTCTGAGCCAGATCTATCAAGTTGGAGCCAGGCAGAATTATTGAGAAGGCTGCTTCTGCCTTCTTAACAACTAATAGACAAAGACTTATAAACAAAGACTGAGATGAAATTGTTCATCCATCCCCAACATTTAAGTCATTTTTCACAATTGCCTTTACCACGTATACAATGTACCATAACATAAAGATCATTAATAAGTGTTTGCCTTTCATTTCCTTTAATGACCATACATTTTTATCTGGTCTACTCACAGAGCCATTACTCCACATTAAACAGAAATCTAATAATATTTGAAGAATGATGATTTCATATTTAGATGATACCCAGATCTTCTACTACATATGTGGAAAATGGAATTATTGCTAGAAACATTATTTAAAGATTAGAGTATGAAAGAAGTATTAAGAGGTCAGAAGGTTCTTTCTTCAGAAAGGAGCTTATCTCAATTCATTCAAAGAGCTTCACACCAGTTTGAGGTCCTTCCGCAAAATTTAAATTGCTAAATGAAAGACCATATGTGGCAGAACGCTGAAAGAATGCAAAATCTCATAAGCACTGGAGATAATTCCAATATCTTCCCTGAAGTTCTGGCCAAAAGAAAAAAAGAAAAGAGCTGTCAAATGTTCAATTTGAGTACTTATTCTGGATGTCACTGTGCTAGATACAAAGTGGAGAAAATCATGACTCTCATCCCCATGGAGTATATGGTCTTGCCAGGGCCAGTAGCGGGTAGTCAGGGTGACCTGCTTGGACCAGCACTAATAATGCACGGACTTCTGTGTCAAGTGCTGTGATCAAAACCTAAATAAGCTGATGGTCATTCAAAGAAAGCAGTGTTCAATTCAGCTGTGTGAAAAAAAGACTATTCCTTGAAGGTGGTCACATTTGAACTAGACTGTTAGGAGTTAGGTTTTTAAAAGGAAGGGAATTAAATAGGGAAGGTTCAGAATGAGAGGAATCAGAAGTGAGGCAGAAGAGGTGTTCTTTTTTATTTTTTAATTGTGGTAAAATACCCATATCATACAATCTATTATCTTAATCGTTTTTAAGTATGTAGTTCAGAAGTATTAAGTACGTTCACATTATTGTGCAACCAGCACCACCATCCACCTCCAAAACTCTTTTCATCTTGCAAAACTGAAACTCTGTCCCCATTAAACATTAACTCCTGATTCCTCCTCCCCCAGCCCCTGGCAACCACCATTTTACTTTCTGTCTCAATGGATTTGACTACTCTAGGGACCTCATATAAGTGGATTCACACAGTATTTGTCTTTTTGTGACTGGCTATTTCATTTAGCATAATGTCCTCAAAGTTCATCCATGTTGTAGCATGTGTCAGAATTTCTTTCTCTTTTAAGGATAATATTCCATTGTATGTATATACCACATTTTGCTTATCCACTCATCCATCAATGGACACTTGGGTTGCTTTCACCTTTTGGTTATGGTGAATAATTCTACTATGAACATGAATGTACAAATATCTCTTCAAGATCCTGTTTTCAATTCTTTTGGATATATACTCGGAAGTGGAATTGCTGGATCATACAGTAATTTTATTTTAATTTTTTGAGGAACTGCCAAATTGTTTTCCACAGCAGCTGCACTGTTATACATTCCCACCAATAGTGCATGAGGATTCCAATTTCTCCACGTCCCTGGCAACACTTGCTGTTATTGCTGTTTTTTTAGTAATAGCTAAATGGGTGTGAGTTGGTACCTCATTGTGGTTCTGATTTGCATTTTCCTAATGATTAGTGATGTTGAGCATCTTTTCATGTGCTTGCTGGCCATTTGTATAGTTTCTTTGGTGAAATGTCTATTCAAATCCTTTGCCCGTTTTAATCGAGTTGTTTGTTTTTTTGTTGTTGAGTGGGGGACAATCTTTGAATACTAATGATGTTTCAGTAGGGCTGGGTCATTGACTCCACGAGGAGCTGTGTCAGGCATTAAATTTGGGAATGTGCATCTGATTCAGATCATGGATGGATTTGAATGTCTTGTTCAAAATGGAGTGTGGATTTCATCAGAAGCCACAGAAATTCTGAGGGCAAGACCATGTCCTGGCTGTTCTTTGACTCAGGAATTTCAGTCTAATGCCAGTGAGAAGGCTCTACAGGGGTCAGACACAGGAACAGGCTGAGAGGAGAGATGGTGCCTTAAATTGGGGAAAGGTGACTCTAACATGCCAGTGGTTAACCTTCAGGAGCTGGCCAGCAGAAAAGTGGAGGAATGGTCAAGACAGAATACTCCAGAATCTGAGGTTCAAATCCCAGCTCTGTTATATAACAGTGTGTCTCAGTTTCCCCACAGTGCCACTGTAAGGGATGATGTAATACATGGAAAACACAAGAGAAAAGACATACATTGCTGAGCTGGCCTCAGCTATTATGACATAAGCTGCCATATGCTCATATGTACTGGGGTCCACACCCATGGTTGTGAAGGTAAATGGCTACTTGGCAAACTCTCTTTCTTTACTTAATAGCTTCACAACGATGATGAGACAACTCTGAAGATACCACCTCTGCTACCCATCCCCCATTTATTTCCGTAGATCCAGCCATATAAGTGTGACAAGTGGGGGCTTAGCTTAAATTGTTCCTCATTTTTCCCTTGCCGGCAAATCATTTTGCAGAGAAACAGGTGCGGAGGTCCAAGACCTGATGCCAGCTTTGCGATTGACTTTGCAGAACGACTTCAGGATTAGTTCTTTAATCTCCATTCTGGATTAAATGAAGCGACTCGATGTAAAAGGATTGTGGAGATTTTTATCTTTAATTAATGATTATCTTATTCTTTGAAACCTCAAGAAAGCCATTTAATGCTAGAGTCTTATCGGTCCACAAGGGCTACATTATGTACAATGAAGTTTTAAAGTACGCTCAATCAAAAAGTGAAAAAAAAAATGCACTCTCTTTCGAATATAAGCCCGAGGTAATGAATCACCTCTAAACCAAGTATTTCCTATCTCATCTGATGTTGCCTTAATGTTGGCATGACTTAAAGTTAGTTCAAGTAACATTTACACATTTACATGATCCTTGCAAGATTTGGAAACCCTCAGCAGTAGGTGGCCCTATTCTGTGGCCAAAACCAGGTGGCTACTCTAAGGGTACATTCTTTCTCTGCACCCTAGGCCCTCACATTAAAAGCTTTTTTTTTTTTTTTTTTTTTTGCTGAGGAAGATTGGCCCTGACCTAACATCTGTTGCAGGTCTTCCTCTTTTTGCTTGAGGAAGATTGTCCCCTAGCTAACATTTGTGCCAATCTTCCTCTATTTTGTATGTGGGTCACCGCCGCAGCATGGCCGCTGACAAGTGGTGTAGGTCCACGCCCAGGAACTGAACCTGGGTCACCAAAGTGGAGCATGCCAAACTTCACAGGGCCAGCCCCCTAAAAGGAATTTTTAATCTGTGATTTTTCACTGGGGGTAGAAAAATGCTTACCTAACTTCTTTATTTATATGGTTGTTTCTTGCAAATTCCTTGGTCCCTCAAGTAACCAAAAGGGACATAAATATCATTAAGATGGTGTTCTTTCTTCACCAGAACCCATGCTTTAAAATAATGTAAAATAAACCCATGCCTAAAAATGACAATCATAAAATAAATTCTGCCTAAGGAAAAGTCGTATATTCAAAGGTTATTGCCCAAACAATCTGACTTCGTGGTTATAAAACATTGAAAATAACACTTGGGAAGTAGGTATAAATAATTTAGAAGGAATAAAACTATTTGAACTTTTATTGGGAACTTTACAATGTAGCCTAATATCAGTCAGGTCAAGAAAAATCATTATATAACTATGTATATTTTTTAACGCTTGGTTCCATGAAGTCGTTGAGAGGGAGATAAAATCAGAAATAAGAGTGCTTGAAAATAATGAAACAGAGATTTTTATAAAATCATATCTGATCTAATTAAGAAAAATAGAATCTCTATCACATGTGAAATAAATAACTTCAGAAAAATGCAAAGCCAAGAAAAATACTTAGGATATTCAACCAATATCTGATACAGGCAGAAATAAAGATATTTACATTGTGTAAATGTTGGGCATTAGGTGTCTCTGAAGTAGGCATTGGGAGAACTTTCCTTAGTGGAAGGGGATTTGGAATATTCTTCCTGTGATTCTAAAGAATACAGTGTCATGATCCTAAGTCATGAAGGACATGAGACAATTTTGACAATTTGAGGAAGGAGGGAGGGAGGGTAATCCAGGGTGGGTAGACACTTAGGAGGGAGAAGAAATTTTTTTTATTCCCTCTGTAATGCAAAGAGAGTTTGAAGAAAACATCAGCATCATCTATCAGTTAAAAGGAATTACAACAAAGATGGTTTTGTTTTAACTGTACAGGATAGACCAATTAATTCTGTGGCCATACAGACAGAATGGCAAGACTGAATGCAATGGATTCCAAAATAGATGAATTACTCTAGTGAGTGTGTGATGGAGAACCAAAGTGAGCATATAATTAACTTTCTAGTTTGGAATATCACTGGTGTGGTGACATTACCTACTTTGGAGGGGACCTAGACATGAGCAAGCTCCATCTTTCACGACATTTATTTAGGGTGGGTGAAAACAATCTCCAAATTAAAAAAAAAAGAGGACATTCTAGATGTGTAGAATTCAAGCTAGAAGAATTTTGGCCCCAGGATGGGCCAAGGTCAAATTTTAACATGTCTTTGTATGGATGCTCAAATATTTGGGATAATGGAAAAAAAATCTTATTGAATTTTGTCTTTCCCTTCCCCCTTCCCCAGTGTCCACACAAACAGGTGAGGCAAAGAGCAAATACAAAGTGAGAATGCATTGATGGTAGACAAGCTCTGAAAGCACTAGAGCAAAGTCATCAGCACGGATTGGGCCCCTCCTCATATTTAAACACTGAGTGACAGACTTACAAGAAATCTTAAATTCCCCCAAGTCATGCGCTACACTTACATTTTCATAGCTACAGTTATTTCCAGCAATCTCTCCTCTCAAACAATCATTGAAGACAGATTTGGTGAGGACCCATTGGCATTTTTAGAGCATCAGAAAACAACTCACGATGCTCATAGTCCAGTGTGGGAGAAGATAGCCAACCCCTGTTTCATGTGGTACCCTTTACATGTCCCAGGATAGTCATCCCACTCAAATCTTCTGTCCCAACACTCAATATCCTCCATTTCTTCATCCCTTCCTCATGGGATTCAACTGCCAAGACTCTCCACCATCTTGCTCACACACCATGTTATGGATGCTGTTGCCAACCTACAGCCCCCCAATGTCGATTCTGCACCAAGAGGTTTGAATTCAAGAGCAAACTGTTATGTTCAAGCACATTAAAATTGTTAAATTTGACCAATTGCTCTGTCAACAGTTGTGTAGAGCCTCATTCTGTCCCAGAAAAAATAGCTGTTGTCTCATGTGATTCAATGTGGATGACCTTAAATCTTCATCCAAAAGATGCGACAGAAACAAAAGGCAGAACAGAATCCTTGTAGCAGTTTCTCAAACCTGCTGGAGAGCTTTAAATAACACCAACGCTGGATCCCACCCACCAAGACTCACACTTAATGCTGTGCTGTCGGACCTGGACATCAGGATTTTCTAAATCTTGCCAGGCTCGTCTGATGTGCATCCAAGCCTGAAGCCCACTGCCCTCCAGCAAAGTGCACACCAGCTACTCCCTGCACCCTCTAATGGATGTAGGATGCTGGGATGCTAACTCAGCCCTTTCTTTTATTCAATAGAGCACAGCCCAATCCAAGATGGTGAGTGCCGATGTCATAGAGAAACTGAAATCGGATCTGACGACATATTTTAAACAAAACCAGTGCCAAATGAGCAATTCAATGATTATCTGTTCTTTCAACCCTGGTTATGAAGACTCCTCATTAGAAAGCTCTCACCAGGTTGATAATGGTGCAGTCAAAAGAGCCTTTTGGATTTGGTTAACATGGTTCTTAATTAACCTAATTGTATAGACGTTGAGTGCACTTCTCCGTCTTGTTTGTAAGAACACCATTGGAGACCACACCAAATGCATACAGATACTGAGGACATCCTCATGAGTGAGAGGAACTGCCTAGTTTTCTTCCAAAATCTTTACTTCCCTCCAGTTTTATTGCCCATGAAACAACAGATCCTTCTCAATGAAATCGTGAGCATCAGTTAGAAAGCAGCCTGTTTGGTTTTTGGATTTGGTTTTCGAGATTCAAAATATTGACCAAGGATGGTCGATGAGAAAGACCTTTTCAGGCATTGTGTTGTAGGATCCCAAAAAGGAAACCCCAACTCCAGTCTCGGGAAGGCGCGGGCCCACAGACACAGAAGACCGAGCTTGATGCAAACGCAAGAGGTTTATTAAGCGGAGCTCCGGGTCGACACGTATCTCTCGCAGGAGACAGAGGAGTCGACCCCGGACCTTAAAGGGCAAATTCTTATATAGGGTTTGGAAGCACAAAGCGGGAAAAGGTTGGCGCGGTCTTACATGATTGGCTAATTTAAAACATTTAAACAGTTACATTTTATGGCGCGAATTGCTATGGCGCGAAGCGATTATCAGGTTACACACACGCGTCCCCATCTGGACCCCCTCCACCCCGACCCTCCCAAACTTATCCCTCTGGAGCACTCTCTTGTTCTCAATTCTTCCCCGAACAGTTTAGGGTGGGTCTTTCATGAATAGAGTCAGTCAGGATCGATAAACGTTTCCCCCTATACCAGGAATCTTTAGGGCGTGGAGGTGCCTGTCTCTAAGGTAGTAACTTTTTAATTTTTAATACCAGTTTTACTTCCTTCAGTGTCTGGCAGTTGAAAATACCCAACAGCTTGTTGTACACGGACACTATTGTTGCCTTTGGACAAATAGTGCCTGGCTACTCTGTTGGCTTGCTTGCTTTCTCTTCCTTTCTCTCTATCTTTCTCTCTCTCTTCCTCTGTCACTCCCTCTCTCGCTCTTCCTCCCTTGCTGTCTCTCCTTCTCTTTCTTTCTAGTGAAAGCACAGCTTCTTAGCCATTCTTTTCTCTAGTAAAGAATGCTTTTACTCATCAACATCATTATCCTCACTCCATCAACAGAAGACTTTCTAACACATGAAGACATGGCAGGAGGCATGTGGGGTGAGGAGGAGCGGGCAGGCATCATGCACTATTTGCTCACTGCCTTTCCCTCCTTGGCTTCTCTGTGGCTGCTCCTCCTTACAGCATGTTCTCTCTAACCGTATCTAGAGTAGATTCTTTTGATCCTTCAATGGCTCAAAAAACTAAATACATGATTTCAAAAGAAATTGAGTAGGGACCTACCTTTTGGGAACAAGAGTCATAGAAAAGACTTGATTGCTATGGTCTGATTCATAAGAATCTGTGACTTATATGACAATTAGCACTCAGACTAGAATATAGGTATTTTCATTTAGGTAATTTGTGTTTTGAAGGTGAATATTGCAACATCAAGCATACTCTACCAGTTGGGAAATAGAAGTGTGTGTGTGTGTGTGTGTATGACTTATGCATACAAATATACGTGTCAAAGTATTTATTTATTTTACACGGTTGTAAAATATAACACAGTCTAGAGTATAAATTGAGCAGTTCTCTTCTATTTCTGATGCTACCTCTAATTCTTCTCTGTCCCTCTGGGGCAAAACCACTTAAACCTTTTATCTCGGTTTCCTTTGTGGGAAAATGGGGATAACAGACACCCCTTAGCCATTTCGGAATAAGGTTTGATGCTAGCCATTATGTGATTATGTGAGAAAAAAGCTTTGAGCTCCTGGCAGTGAGGTGCTCCATAAATATTACTAGCAACCTCCAGAGATGTTATCTTTTGAAACTGACAAGTATTTTTCTTCTAAAACCTCATATCTTTAGCCCCTGGACACATGTTCCTGATAGCTCTCTCTTTACAGATGTCCACTTCGCTCCACAAAGTAGCCACGCTTTTTCGCTCAGAGAGTTGCTACTGAGCGTCCAAGGAATGACTTTCCACTTCGTGGAGTCAGTAGTAGACAAGGTGCTGCTGCCAGCAAGAAGATCCAGGTGGTAGGAAGGGATTAGGAAGAAAAGAGATCCTCCTCTGGAGATGACAGTCGACCTGGAGGGACACACTGGGGAGGAGAGTACAGAAAGTGTGCAAAGTTGATGGAACTCATGTTACGTGTTGAAGGGGACAAATGATAGTAATTCGGACCTAAGCAGTCAGTGAAGGTCTTGTTATTCCTCCCTACAAGTGGGTTGACCCTGGATGGAGTGATTATTCCACAGAAGGAGCCCAGCTCTTAACTCCCAACATAATTCCCTCTGTTGATCTTCAAGGCATTTGCTTCTGTTAAAAGTGTTATCCATTCAGCCACATGGGGAAAGATCATTTATGAAGATAGAAATGTCAGAGAAGGGGGGGGAGAGGAGAGGGAGAGAGAGGGAGGGAAAGAAGGATAAATTTTCTTGCTATATGAGTAGTATTCACCCCTAATTTTTCTCTTCAATTTTGTAAATGAGGACTGAATTATCAAGAGGGCATAGAATTAAATGAAGAATGCAATTAAAGTGCATAAAGATGAAAATAAAAGAATTCATAAGATCTTTTCTTGATTGGTTTTCAAGATGTGTGTAGGCACAGGGAGGTACAAATAAGACAGTAAATTCTCTAATCCAGTGATAACAAAATCTTCCTCTGCCTCATGAAAACTGGCTTAGCAAAGCACGTATGTCACTCAGTGGTTCTGCAAAATGATGGCTGAGATTCAGACTGATTTTCAGAACTACATAATCAAGTGATTTTTTAAAAATTTCTACTCCTAGAATGTGGGATCCAGTCAATCCAACATAAATTTCAAGGGAATAGCCAACAGCCAGAAATGAAATTACAGGACAATAATTAGGATAGCAAGCCTGTGTTGGTTTTCCTTGCTATCATTTTATGGCAAAAGTGGTAATTTGGTAATACTGATTTGGGGAATTTTTTTCATGGGAATAATTTCTGTTTCCTCAGCTTTGTGGGGTGTCACCAGCAAGCTAAGGTAGTTAAAACGTAGCACTGGCTGTGGTCTCTTCCAGGATATTTAAGCTCTAATCCATACCCACAACTAGCCATTTCATAAATGTCTGGTCAAAACATGAATCAAGAATTTGAGAATTGGAAAGCAGGAGTGAGTCTTGCAAATCTACTGTAGTGTCAGTTCAAAGCATCTAATTTGGTAACGATGGCTTAGCATTAGAATCTTTGGTGGGGAGCAGAGTCAGAATCTTAAAATTTAGAAGGATTTTTAAATTAATCAAATACTATTTCTCAACCAGTATAATTACCTCCACAACATCACAGCCCCTATTTCAAATCAAGGATTATTTTTTCAGTAACTCTGATGTACTCGAAAGTTCTGTTAGATGCTAGAAATACAAAGACGAGTATGACATGATTAATCTCTGTCCTTAAAAAGGTTACAACCAGGCTTATGCACCCCTATGTTCATTGCAGCATTATTCACCATAGCCAAGAAGTGGAAGCAACCTAAGTGTCCCTCGACTGACGATTGGATTAAGAAAATGTGGTATATATATACAATGGAATACTACTCAGCCATAAAAAAAGACAAAATCGTCCCATTTGCAACAACATGGATGGGCCTGGAGCGTATTATGTTAAGTGAAATAAGCGAGAAAGAGAAAGACAAACACTGTATGATCTCACTCATATGTGGAATATAAACCAACACATGGACAGAGAAAATGGGACTGTGGTTACCAGGGGCAGTGGGGGTGGGGGGTGGGCACAAGGGGTGAAGGGAGTCATGTATATGGTGATGGACAAACAAAAGTGTACAACCCAAAATTTCACAATGTTAGAAACCATTAAAACATAAATAAAATTAAAAAAAAAAAGGTGACAACCTAGTTTGGAAGACAGCAGAAGTATAGATATCTTTTCTAGAACATTCTAGAAACAGGGTGGAGCACACAGGAGAGAGATTTAACCTTGAGGCATTTAAGGCAACCTGGAGTACCCAGGAAGGGTAGAATATGTCCAGGGAAGGGAAGTCACAATTTACAAATTGTAGCATTCTACTAGTAACAAACATCAATTTGTAAAACATGTTTTCTAATAGTAAATCAAAATCTGCCTTCATATAACTTACCCACTGGTCCCATTTCTATCCTCTGGGGTGACACAGAATATGTATAATTTACCCCTTTCCTTCTTAGTTCTCACAAGGCAAAATTAAAGGAGTCATTTCAAATTCTTGACTAGAATCAACATTAAGGTCATTGCTCTACAGTAACGAATCTTAAAGGAAGTATATATCTAAATCTTTACTTTTTAACTATAAAACTTCCCCACCCTGAAGATGCTCGTGTAATTCCCAAGCCCTCCACTAGTAGGTGCTCTTACCCATAAGCCTGTCATACACCTTTGGTGATTGGGACAGGAAAAGAGATTGAGTTCCAAAAAAGACATATAGATATATGAAAAGATGCTCAACATCACTAATCATTGGGGAGATGCAAACCCAAACCACAATGAGATATCACCTCACACCTGTTAGAATGGCTATTATCAAAAAGACAAGAGATAATAAATGCTGGTGAGAGACCTAGAGAAAAGGGAACCATTGTGCACTGTTGGTGGTGTAGGGGAGGAAGACATATCCTCTACCCACTCTGGGTCCTTCCGGCTGGCGTACAAATTAAATTAACATGAGACAGAAGAACAGGAGAAAATCAAACAAAGCTTTATAACATGTATACATGGGAGAGACCCAGGAAACTGGGTAACTTGCCAAAATGGCAGGGGTTCTCATCATAAATACTATCTTCAGCTAAAGACAAAGGAGGATGTTGGGGGTGGGGGGAGTCAGCTATGGGAGATTACCAGAAAAGCACAGTAAATCAGAGTAAAGTTATTATGCAGAGTTAAGTCCTCACCTTCCACCTTCCACACTAATAAGAGTTTCTAGAAATAAGGTCATCCCCCCTTCTTTCTAGTACAGAGAGGGAAATACCTTTACAGATAGAGATTTCTCTTATGAATGTAAATGTCTCTTACAAAGAGTAAATTCTACTTTTCAGAGCTTTTCCTAGATTTTAAAAGTAATAATCCTCATTAGCCCCAAACAATCCTCATGCAAAAGAGACACATTTTGGGGTGACCACTTCTGATCCCCCACAGTGGGAATGTAAATTGGTGCAGCCAGTATGGAAAACAGTATGGGGGTTCCTCAAAAAATTAAAAATAGAACTACCATGTGATCCAGCAATCCCACTTCTGAGTATCTATCCGAAGGAAACGAAAATATGATATCAAAGAGATATTGGCACTCCCATGTTCATTGCAGCATTATTCACAATAGCCAAGCTATAGAAACAACCTAAGTGTCTGTCAACAGATGAATAAAGAAGTTGTGATATATATACATATATATACACACATATATATATACAAATATTATTCAGCCATGAGAAAGAAGGAAATCCTGCCTTTTTCAACAACATGGATGATCCTTGAGGACATTATATCTAGTGAAATAAGTTAGACAGAGATAGACATGTACTGTATAATATCACTTATATGTGGAATCCAAAAAAGTCAAACCTGTAAAAAACAGAGAGTAAAATGGTGGTTGCCAGGGGCTGAGGGAAATGGGGAGATGTTGGTCAAAGGGTACAAACTTCCAGTGATAAGATGAATAAGTTCCAGGGATGTAATATACAGCATGGTGACTGTAACTAACAATGCTGTATTGTATACTTGAAAGTTGCTAAGAGAGTAGATCTTAAGTGTTCTCACCACAAAAAAAAAAAAAATGGTAATTACGTGAGGTGTTCACTAACACTACTGTGGTAATCATTTCACAATATACAAGTGTATTGAATCATCATGCTGTACACCTTAAACTTACATAATGTTATATATCAATTATAGCTCAATAAAGCTGAAAAAAAAAGATTGAGCACAGGTTAAAAGTCCTCCTCTTCCCTCATCCTCCTATTTCAATAATCAGATCAAAATGGGTTGGATTCCAATCTGAAAGCTTCCCAGAACTTCATAATTGATACAATATAACAGAGAGTGGTTCTATAGCCTCATCCGTGTCCAACGCCCATACTTGGATAGCCAAATGTTCCTGGTGCAAGGCTTCCATGACTGGGGATAGGGGTTACCAAGGGTCTGTCCACCACCTGCAGTGATACAGGTCTGGTCCCATCCACCATCACCTCTCACTTTAAGCTCTGCCCAAACCCCTTAATTGGTAACCTAGCTTCTGTGTTGCCCCCACAGCCATGAGTCCTCTTGAATATATGTCACGTAGCTTTGCTCTCCCGCCTCAAACCCTTCATTAGCTCCCACTTCAGTCAAAGACTGCGATATCAAAGGTTTTCATTTTATACTATTTTGGATGCATTATTATTTTTTGAGGATTGAGGAGAGCATTTTTCCTGAAATTTAAACTAATAGAATGCACCAAGAGCCTGAGGTACATTTAAAGGGCTCTGTTCTCACTCTATTTCGGGAAGGTCCAGAGAACAATTAAGAACCAAAGGTCCTTGCTTTGAAGGCTGTTACGAGCATAAAATTAGTGTATCTCACCACTGCAGAGGCTCCCCAAGATGTTATTGCCAAAGCTCCCTTCTCAGGCCCACAAACCCCACTGTAGTGGGGCAGATTGCAAGTCCCCAGCTCTATGTTCCAGTTGCAATCATAATTTTAGTTTGCCCACCGTTAGAATAGCCTTTGCTGGCAGGACGGCAGGAAATGACAATACGTTTCATTTTACCTGCTGTGCAACCACAGAAAAAGCAAGTCTTTATTTTCTCTTGGTGGCTGAGATTTCTTAGAGTTCTTCTTAAAATTGGATGTTACATACGATCTATTTTACACACACCCATCTGCACACACACCAGGGCCTGATTCACTCTCATGGTACAAATCCACCCATTTTTTTCCCCCAAAAGAAAAGTAACAGGAGTAAATGTGAAAAATTCATTTTACCTTTGATCATCATTTTAACTGTATATAATTATGAATAAGAAAAATGATATATAATTGTACTTTTACTCATAACCCCAAATGTCTCTCATGGGGAGCACACTTTTGATGTCTTGGGGCTAAATGTCTTTTAGGTATTGCAAATCAAAGATAATTTTGAGAAACTGAACAAATAAAATTTTGATATATTAGCATTTTGGAAAACACCAATTGCTGCAGAATAACTAAAGAAAACAAAACTTCATGTTTTGCAGACCAGTGTTCATTTCTGCATTGGCGATGTGTTTGATTAACTGCAGAGCACAAAAGGAGTGTAATCTTCTTCTACCTTGAAACTGTATTTATTTTACAAAGGCAAACATGGTGATTAATGTTAACTTATGAGAGTCCACATGCCTTCCCCCTCTCTTGCTTTCCAAGAAGGATGTTGTATCCACCTGGTCACTTTCGGGGGGCAGCTATTATGCTTATCAGGATAACGAATTCAGATGCATTATGAAAAAGTCCTGAAAGACTGGGCAGATTTATCTGTTTAATGACACAAGGATTACTCTTAGAAATAAAAAAGGGAATAGTACCAGAAGGAGGGATTACAAGAAGAAAGCCAGAGAGAGAGAGAGATTGACAGAGAGAGAGAGAGAGTGTGTCTGGGGAAGGTGGAAGGAGGGTTTGAACACATCTGACATGCAGGAGAGATATTGAGAAGACTAACTGGAGGAATATGCGTTTAAATGGTCTGCTGTGTGCTTGTTTGATAGACTCTAGAGACAAAATTAAATTACTTTTCAGAGCTTCTCTGGGTATTGGAGATGGTTTCCACTTGAATGTGATGCCATGCTGAGATAGGAAATAGGGCTGCCCGGCTTTACCTTCAAGTTGCCTAATGGTTCATCAGCCTTTTCAAAAAAAACTGCCAGTCAACTGATACACACTGAGTTTGCATTCAACTAAACAAAGGCTTCAGGTGTTTCTCTCCAGAACAGCGATTATGTGTCAATCATAAGTCACAGCTGTACTCACCACATCACCTTTGTCCCTTGTCTCCCATTTTAGATGGTTTGATACCTAAGCTCCCCGTTATCACTAACACCAAAAGGTGACGGATATCTCAAATTGTTTCAGCATCACAGTAGCAATCTGCAAGGCTGGTTTAGATGCTAATAGGGCCTATGACACACACACGTGGCACTCCCCTTATGAAGGCTTAAGATGATATATTCATTCTCCCTACTATTTTCCACATTAAACTCTCTTTGCCACCAGGGGAGAGTTCCTTACCCAAAGCGATATTAAAGAGATGCTCCGGTAAATTAGGGATGTGGTGTTGTTCCTCTGGGCCCTTCTGCTGTTTGAATGCTTAACATCACGCTCATGGCTGGCACTGTGCATTCTCAGGTGCCAGCCAAAGTAGCAAAGTGAGTCGACAAACCCAGTGCCTAAAATCCAGCCCAGAGCTGGCTAGCTCACACATCCCTGTATATTAGCAACTGGCCATGGAATCCTACCACCAGCTCGGACTGGCCAGGGAAAGGTGGCCTGGAGCCATTTGGAGTGGCAGCCTGATGGTTTGTGGGAAACCACGCAGCCATCCTACATGACGTTGTCTGGTGAGGTTGTCAAGGCAGGGGCTTCCTGGCTCCTCTCCTCACCTTCAACATCTCTAGAGAGGTCGTGAGGACATGGAGGTGCTTGATGAGGCTCTGAGGGTCTATTGCATATACCATGGCCAGTATTTCATCTTTTCTAGCTGCAAATGGCATTCTGCTCAAATAAGCATCCTCTTTTTATAAAAGTAATGCATTACCTTTTATTTCAATGGCAGCTGTACAGGAATGTTATTTTTGCTTTGGGGAAAAATCATAAGGAAGAAAAATCAACCCAATGGGCCACCTGGACTGTGACCTAATTCCTTAGCAACCTAGAAATAATTGAATGGGAGGGCTATGCTATAGACTAGAGACCCTCAGGGACCAAAAACAAACACAGTCTTCTCCCACAAACGTCTTTAAACCCCCTCATCCCTTATTTTGTATCACATCGCCATTCCAATTACTTAAGAGTGTCAGGGAGGCCATGTTCTGTATAATTGTCATGAACAACTACTTAAGCTTTATTCTTTGAAAAGTCTAAGTAAACATTTTTTTGTTGCACGTCTGCTTAATATTATACACATCCAAACATTTATGGGTGAGGCTCTCGGATATCTATGTAATTATGTCTTAGTGATTTATCATTATGGATGTCAATTTTATACCCATATTGTCAAAACTAGACACATAGATGTAGAAGTGCATATTGGCTCTGAGAGTGGAACCAGCAATAGCCGGGTATTATTTGGGAGACATTTGCTGGAACATGGCATGCACAAAATGCCTGTGATACCTCACTTTTTGATACTTGCTGCAAACTCATAAAAACAAGTGCAGGATAGGCTGCTACCTAATTTTCAGGACGATATAATATGGCTGATTTTATGCAAAATTAATTACAGAATTAAAGATTGAAGCATTCTTTGCCCAAGTGGTTTTCATCCACCTGCAAAATCATTTTCTCCCCTAACATTGTCAGCATCCTTTGGCTTATCATCATCATTCAAAACACTTCATCCACATCATTAACAAATTGGACTATGGGTACCATCTCTTCAACTTCAGTACATTCTTCTACCTTCCTACTATTGGTACCGTGATAAAGGAGAAATCTTCCATACTATTTTATGAATCTGTGCAGACTTATATCTGGAAAGCAGGGTGCAAAATCTACAAATGGTTTATCCCTACCAAAAGAAGTCCAGAGTGCAAAGATGACATACGACATGATTATTTCAGAGCTCTCCTTAATGTCTCTGAGGAGTCTGAGATGTCTGTGCTTCCATTTCTTCCTCTTTTAAATGAGGGTATTCATTGTGTACTATTGCTTCTGGGGGATTAAAGAGGAGTGGCGGAGGGATTTCCACTATTGGACAAGAAGAAATAACAGGGACTGGATTAACTCTCCCACCTGAAACAACCAGAAAAACAAACAAAATGTATGAAACAGTGCTTTTCATGACCTTGGACAGCAGACAATGGGCAGTGATCTCTACAAGACAGGAAACACAGACGGTGAGTGCCATGATTGTTGAAGCTTGCTGCCTTGAAAGAGTTTCCAGATGCAGTGCAGAGAGGGGGAACTGAGGCAGAACTTGGCAGACTCTCTGAGTGGAGGTGATGGAGCTGAAAGTCCAGGGAGACCAATGTGGCTGGAGTGAGCAGGACAGATCACTGCAGAGGAGAGAGTTGTACAAAGAGGTAGTCCCCCAGAGATTTTCAGAGGGTCCTCAAGAGTATTCAGCAGAGTTCCAATCAGTGCATAAGTGTGAGAAAACTACACGAGGCCAAGGAAAGAATCATCTGAAATAATTGGAGGGAATAGTGCTCAGTGCTTACACAGGGCTGGGAAGAGTACCTGTTTCCACCAGCCAGACTGAAAAAAACTTACAATTCTTGGGGCATTGGGTAGAGTACTCAGAATGGTCTTGCATTAGTAGTGTGGAATAATTAACCCCAGACTGAGCATTGCTCTGAACCTTCCTACACAATCATAAAAGAAAGACTTAAAAGTTGCAAATTGTTTCCAAGTAACTTAACGGAAAATAATACAGCTTGAGAAGGTTTATAGGAATACAAAAATATCTGGCATCTAAAAGGTTAAACACACAATGTCTAGCATCCAATCACAACTTTCTAGGCATGCAAAGAAGCAGGAAAAAGTTAAGCATGATAAAAAAAAACAACAACAACAACTGAGACTGACTCAGAATTGATGCAGAGGTTAGATCATGCTTTTAGGTCTCACAGATTTTGCCCTTTGTTTTCTTCTAGAAGTGTTATGGTTTTAGGTTTTACATGTAGGACTATGATGTATTTTGTTTGTATGTATTGTTTGTAGGCATAGAACGAAGTTCATTTTTTTGCATATGGATATCCAATTGTTCCAGCACCATTTGCTGAAAATCCTTTCTTCAGTGAATTGCCCTTGTATTTTTGCCAAAATCAGTTGTCCATATATATGTGGGTCTATTCCATTCCATTGATCTGCTTGTCTATCTTTATGCCAATACTACACTGTCTTGATTACTACAGCTTTATAGAAAATCTTGAAATCAGGTAGTGTTAGTCCTCCAAATTTGTTCTTCTTTTTCAAAGTGGATTCGGCTATTCTTGGTCTTTTGAATTTCCCTATGAGTTTAGAACCAGCTGGATAATTTTTAGAAAGAACCCTATTAGGATTTTGATAGGGATCGTGTCGAACCTATAGATCAATTTGTGGAAGACTGATGTCTCAACAATATTGAGTCTTCCAAACTATGAACAAGATTTATCTCTCCATTTATTTAATTTTTCTTTTGTTCCTCTCAAGAATGTTTTGTAGTTTTCAGTGTACATGTTTTACACATCTTTTCTCAAATTTATTCCTGAATATTTCATATTTTTGATGCTACTATAAATAGTATTGATTTTTAATTTAAATTTTTGATTATTGCTGGTATATATAGTAGTTGATTTTTTTGTATATTGATCTCTGCTTAACTCAACTAATAGTTCTAGTAACTATTTTGTATATTCCATTGGATTTTTGATCATGTGTCTGTACATAAAGCCAGTTTACTTCTTCCTTTCCAATCTGGGTGCCTTTTATTTGTTTTTCCTTTTTTGTTGCACTGGTTTGAGTCTCTAGTACAATATTAAACAGAAGTAGTGAGAGTGGACATCTCTATTTTGCTCCTTGGCTTAAGTGGAAAGTATTCAGTTTGACCATTAACTATGATGTTAGCTTTAGATTTTTAGTAGATGCCCTTTATCAGGTTGAGAAATTTCCTTTCTATTCCTAGTTTGCCGCAGGGTTTTAATCAGTACTGGATGTTGGATTTTTTTAAAATCCTTTTTCTACATCTGTTGAGATGGTCCTTTTCTTTCTTTCTTTTTTTGTAGTTCAATAATGTTGTGGATTGCATTGATTCATTTTCAAATGTTTCGAAACAAAATTATATTGTAGCTTACTTCTGTGACATAACCTAGCTTGCTCTGGCTATGTGTGAATTATTAAATAGCAACAATATTCTGTTCTATTATGACTCACATGACTGCGTTATAGACCTTGAGCATCTGGGTAGCACCTGGGTCTGAGCAATGTCTTCAGAGGCAGTTGAATAGAATAGGAGTAAATTTGCCCAAGTAGGAAAGGCTCTCTCTCATGGTTGTGTGATTCCAGTTTGTGTCCTAGGATATTATTCACTGGGATGATTTCTTCAGAGCCTCCTCGAAGGAGGAAGGTAGTCTTTCCTGTTACTCAGCTGACTGTTATAGTGGTTCTTCTTACTCTTTTTTTACTTAGCAGCCATGGTCAGCCTGTGAGACTCATCCTCTTCTTTGGCACGTATTCAGCGTTCACTTACTCACTGGGTCTATTCACCCTGCTAGCTGTTAGCCTTTTCTTGGTCTGCTCTATATATTAATGCCACTCACCAGAACTTTCATTTTCCAAAAGTCCACTTCCACCTTGAAGTCTTTTCTAAGCAAGGATTCTCCCTACATTTTTCATGCACCCTTCAGAGATTGTAAAGATACTCCAAGGTTCTGCCATGACACTGAGTGTGATGGCATAAAATTCAGATGTACAAAAAGTGATTGTGGAAGACAGCCAATGGTTACCATTGTGGGGATGTACTGAAAACTCCCCTCTGCGAAGCCTTGGACACATCACTTCATCCAACTGAGCCTGACTTCTCTGATCCTTAACTCTTTGGTGAATGGGGTATCTTGCAGTTGGGGTGAACTTTGAGCTTTCAGACGTCTCCCAACTTTAAACTGCTCTGTTCTAAGAGAGAACTGCATAGGTGAACCCCAGAGGAGACAAGCTTGTCATTTCAGCCTTCCCCTTATTTAAAAAGGTAATTTGTGGTAATTCTCCAGTGCACAGCATTTAAGTCAATTCATCATAGAAAGACCATTAGGCATAAAGTGATAAATATACTGTGTCAATCTTGAAAATTGATTTAGCACTTTTCACTATAAAAACTTCAGATTTCTTAGGTAAGCAAGTAGATGCTTTTGCTAAATTGTTTTATATCATCAGATATCAATCTGCATGATGGTAGCCACATCATTTAGTTAAATGTGAAAAAGAAGGTAGACCAGGCACACCTCACAGGGATTTCTAAGTTCTAAATTAGTGTGTGTCGGCCTCCCCCATAAGTCTTTGGATTCTTAGAGAACAGAGACTGTTTATTCTTATATTGAATTAGAGGGGTCTATATTGCATAACCTCTCAGAACTATAAATGCATATTTGTTCTCTCCAGCTGGACCTTCCAACGGCCCCGCCAGCCTGCCAAGGCCATCCTAGCCCCTGCGTCAATCGTGGCAGCATAGTGAAGGCGAAAAAATCAGCAGGCTCAGTGTCCCCTGATTAGAGGAAAAGGTGGTAAGTCCTATTAGAAAGCAGACCCATTATCTGAGGCCACAGAGTCAGAACACTTCCCTGCTCTCCCATTGTCTTCGAATGACAGATAGATGGCAGAAGTGCCGTCTTCCCCTAATCCTTTGCTTCATTAGAGAGACATCATTAATTGAAGATTAAATCCTTTCTCCCTGAAGATTGGCCTCAAATCCTTCTTACACGGTGTGTCAGGTATCCAGCTCCACTGTTACATTTTGGGAACTGGACACAGCACAACCTCAGTTCACCTTCCTTGGTCTTGTCCATGGTGCTGAGATTCTGCATGGCACCCATTCCTTCCGTCTGCCGCAGTGGTTCTCCACTGTGGATGACGTGGTCCCCCCAGGAACATTTGGCAATGTACAGAGACAATTTTTGTTTTCCACAACAGGGTGTGGGTGCAACTGGCATCTAGGGGCTGGAAGCCAGGGATGTTGCTCAACATCCTACAATGCACAAGACAGCCTCCACGACAAAGAGTAATCTTGTCCAAATGTCAATAGCACCCAGGTGGAGAAACCCTGGTCTTTCTGACAAGGAAACCTGAGATTCTCTCTCCTCTAGGATTGGGCTCTGTCCCCAAACTATCTACACAACTGGGATTTTGATACCTAAATCTTCCTAGCCTTTCCTCAGGAAATCTGATTATCCTGCTGATGCTCACCAGCTGGAAGCTGACTTCATGTTTTTATTGGTTTTCTGGAAGCCCCTTCCTTCATTCCCTCAGGTATCCATGTTGCCCCAACCATGCATGAGTGTGGCAGGCTGTGTTTAGGTTGCACAGTTTGTCATGTCAGAATCATTCCCAGCAGACTTGCCTTTAGCTCATCGTCCATCCCAGCCCTGCTCCCACATCCTCTGTTCCAAGAAGGTCTTCGACCTTAGCTTCCTTCACTGGGATGCACCTTTGGCCAGGAGCCAACATGTAACCAGGCCAGTTTCAGAAGTCCTCTCAAATGCTGCCTGCCATCAACTGACTAAATAAACCTTTGCTGCAGAACCAACCATGCATGCAGGTGTCAGCTAATATTTTTGCTGATATCTCCCAGCCAATCCTAAGAGAACTTTGTCACACTTCATTTGCAAAGCAGGAAAATTATGTATATCTTCTGAAGGAGGAAGATATATAGCTCACTTTTTGTCCAAGGTGAAATCCATAAACATATTATTGAGCAAAGACACCTCAACAGAGACAAGAAGACTCAAAATACTGGCAAAGTAACTACACAATTATAACAAAAATCTGGCTTTGTTGCCCCCTCATCAAATTACTTAGAGTAATCACAAGATCCTACAGACATGTGAGCCCTATAGACTGGAATGAGAGGCTTCAACCTATCCAGGAGGCAAGACAATCAAGTCAGAACAAGGGATGCTGGAGTAGCTGGTCTATGCAGAGATGCAAGAAGAAAGTTCTGATTCAAGACAGGAAGAATGGTACTAGAGAAATAAGATTTACTGGAGAAAGATGGCAACAAGGTAGTTAATGGTGCTTAGTTCTACGATCACAGGACCTAAGCGGCACTTAGCTGCTGCCAGCCACCTAATGCAATTGGTAAGAAAGGACACTGAAATGTACAGACCTCCCACGACTGGGAAGATTCCACAAGCATCTGCATTAGCTTGCTAGGGATGCCATAACAAGAACTACAGACTCTGGGTGGCTTAAACAACAGACATTTATTTCTCACAGTTCTGGAGGCTGGAAATCGGAGATCAAGGTGTTGGCAGGGTTGGTTTCTCCCGAGGCCTCTCTCCTTGGCTTGTAGACACCGTCTTCTCCCTGTGTCCTCACATGGCTGTCCCTCTGTGTGTGGCTGTGTCCTCATCTCCTCTTCTTAAAAGGACAGTGGTCAGATTGGATTAGGGCCACCCTAATGACCTCATTTTCACTTAATAACCTCTTTAAAGACCCTATCTCCAAATACAGTCACATTCTGAGGTCCTGGGGGTGAGGGCTTTAACAGGAACTTTGGGGGGACACAATTCAGCCTAGAATAGTGTTGGAGAAGAGGGAGAATCCCCTTTCACCCTTTCCCTTAAGGTTCTTATGGCTGGCCCAATAATTAAAAGACAGGTTAGCAGGAGAAAATAATACAAAGTTCAATAACATGTTTACATGGGAGAAACCAGGGAAACTGAGTTTCTCGACAAATGGTGAAGGTTTTTCACCTTAAATAGCATATTCAGGTAGACAAAGAAGGATGTTGGGGGTGGGGAAGGAGACAGGAGGGAGACAGAAATCTCAGTAATCAAGAGTATGCAGATTTAAGTCATTTCCCTGCATACTGATAAGAGTTTCCAGAGATAAGGCCATCCCCCCCTCTTCCCAGTACAGAGAGGGAGATACCTTTACAAATGTAAATGGTTGGTAAACAAAACTTTGATAAGAATGCATGAGGACCCTGCCAGTCTGTCCACACCCAGAGTTAAATTCCTTTAGGCAGTTAGTGGGGGAGGTCAAATGTCCATCAGAGAAAATAATCAAGGTAAAGAGACATATTTCAGGGTGGTAATTTTGATATCCCACAATAGCATACGTCCAGTGGTGGCTCCATAGGGTTGTTTGGAGGCAGGGTGACACCTGAAGAATGACAAGTGGAAAGGACACGATAGAAGTAGTGGGGTCCTGCCAGGGTAGTGGGTTCCTCCCAGGCACACCATGGTAGGGTGGGAACTGTATCTATCAATGCCTGTCACTGAGCACGAGGTGATGGGGGTGATGGATGCTCACTTACCAGTGCAGTTTTCAATCTCATGACAGACTTTCATTTAGTATGTCCTAAAGGAAAATATCTCTCCAGACACTTGCACTTGAGGGAATACAGTGGTGGGGAGAAACTCTCTTATTTATTTGCGGAATTTGATGGGGCATTTTACTGGCCACCTTCTGAGGATAACCTTTTCACTGCCATCAAATAAACCAATAGCCTCCATTTAGATTCTTTGTTGGCAATTTAGTCTCATTCAAATTTCCCAGTAATCATTGGCTGGAGGGATGATGGAGACTCAGAACAGGCTTCTGAAAAGCTGTTCTAAGCCAAGCTGAAATGAATATTAAGACCTATTTCTTTGTGTGTGTGTGTGTGTTGGCCCCTCTTCAATTCCCCATCCCCATGCTAAGGAGGATGGAGGATTCAATGCTGAATCAGGTAACGTATTTTTATTGTTGTTGTTGTTTTTTATCTATCATTGTGTCAGATAGCTTAGCAGTCCTCACCAAAACACTGGTTATTTCCATCTTTGTCTCTCATCCTTCTTTACTACTGGAATCTAAATAAATCATCTTTAGGAAATCCCAAGACTTACCAGGAGTTTCAGAGTCATTGCTACCAACACCACCTACCAGATATTTCGTGCAAATGTTTGCCAGCAAGATGACGAGAATGACAACAAAACTAATGACGCCTGCCCCACAGCATCTTAGCAATCCACGTCTCTCGATGTGTATCCCAAAGTAAGTTAACACAAGCTGCTTGATAAAAGGGTTCCATGATGAAATGCAATTGGAAGCGCTGAGCTAAGCAAAATGAAACAGGCTTCTGTGCTGAAGGTTCTCACATCCTGCACGATGCTGATAACATGCATAGGGAGCTTCCAGGAGAAGTGTCCTTTGTCTACCAGACTTATCGGGCTGCATAAACACCCCTGTTCAGGCCACCTGTGGGACTGAGCATGTGTGGAACATACTACGGGAAGACACTGGAATGAGGTCATGCTACTCTTCAGCATGGGTGTGGTCCTGGCTCTGACACAGACTGATGAGTGATGCTGGGGGATTCACTTAGTCTCTCTGTAAACCACTTTTCCTCACATTCTTTGCCGGGGTTTTGAACTGGAAGCTGACCTCTCTGATGCCATCCAACTCTGACATTCTTGGCAAAAAGAAACAACTATGGTGGACGTGGAAGTTCACACCCACCCACTGGCTTCTGAGGCAATACAATCTGAAACAGGATTAATTGACATTTATCTCTGGGTATAAAGAACATCACCAGCTTTCCCCTTCAAACTTCACGATGAGCTTTCTTAAAGCTTCTAAATGTGTTCCACCCTCCTCTCTAAAAGGTCAACAAGCTAGCAATCCTGCATTGGGTTAAGACTGATTCTTTTTTAAGGGCCAATTATGTTTAAAATAAAGTACTTGACACTTAAGCAGTCCATCGATTTTCAATAAAGCTGTCAAGACAATTCAGTGGAAAAGAATAGTCTTTTTCAACAAATGGAATTGGAACGGCTGGATATCCATATGGATAAAAATAAACTTTGATTTCCTACCTCATGCTTTATATGGAAATTAAATTGAGATTGAGATTTGACCTAAATTTAAAATCTAAAACTATGAAGATTCTAGAAGAAAACAAAGGTAGACAAAGACTTCCTAGACAAATACCTAGCACTAAACATCAAAGAAAACATTCATAAATAGCACTTCATCAAAAATAAATGCTCTTCAAGATAGATGAAAAGGCAATTCACACACTTTGAGACCAAGTATTTGTGTCCAGAATATACAAAGAAATGTTACTTGAAGTTGAGCTACCCCAAGCAATATGAGTGGTGATACGCAGCCAGTAAGCAAAAGGAAAATATTTTCTGGACTCATCTGCATAACCTTTTTTTGCACAAAAAGTTCAAATTTCTATTTGGAGATTTTTCAGTGATATCCTAAAGAGGTAATGCAACTGTTTCTAGGAAAGGTATTCAAAAGAGAAAAGAATGTCATTTCTGCCTTTGGTACAAATGTCCAGCTATAAAATAAAAATAAGTCATGGAGATGTAATCTATAGGAAAAAAAAGAGAGAGAGGGAGAGAGAGAATGTCATTTCCAGCCCAGAATGTGAAGACATATATCTCTTACAGATTTGGGTCTAATTATTACTGGGTCATGTGGGTATTTCTTATAGATAGTTTCAATTTATGCAAAAGAAATACATATACAAAAGAAATACACACATATATATGCAGAACTATAAAAATTACAATACTGGCCTATGTCTCTCTCCTTTTTTTAATATCTTCAAAATCAAATTTCGGGACCCAGGGCTGTGAGACAAAATGAAACAGCTCATGTCTGATGGGTCCACACTCTGCTGCTCATGAAAACCTGCAACATCCAACTGGGTTTTTCATTTTTTATATCAGCAGGCCTAATTCTCCATTATCATAGAGGGTATTTTAATTTTATTAAGGAATAAATCCTTTTTCTGGTTAGGAAATTATTAGATATCAAAATATAATGATCTCTTGACGGATTCCAGTAGGTTATGTTTATGGGCACAAGTATTTTCAATTTAAGGGTGATAACATTTTTGTTCCTTGCACGTTACTTTGAAAGTTTGAATTAAAGGATGTAAACTTCCTTAAGACAATATAACCTCGCAGTTGAAACCTATTGAGATAAATGTCATGATTAAATATATTGAGAATAAAAAACTCTTTGAATGTTAATGCATATAAAATATAACGCATAAAACCTCCTAATACATCACCATTTTTTGATTCTGATTAGAGTTCATTGGCATGTCGACTTTTTTCACTTCCTCAGATAAAAAGGCATATATGAGCTACTATTTGTAATAAACATGCTTATAAGCTACTTTCAAGCAAGGGCTTTATGAACAGGTAACTGTTGAATGAATTCATGAAAAATACGTGTTTGAAAATGCACATAATGCATGTGTGAAGTGAGTCTGGCATTAAATATCAAATATATCCACATTTATGCATATTGTTTAAAGGACTAGTGCTCTAATGTTCAACATTAGAAAAATCAAGTGACTCCATTTTAAAGTTAGGGAAAACATATATGATTCCTGATTTATTGTTGGTTTAAATCTAATATTTATCTTTTATTTTAAAAATTCTTAGAACCTTAAATGCATATTATTAAGTAAAAGAAGCCAATCTGAAAAGGCTACATACTGTGTGATTCCAACTATATGACATTCTAGAAAAACGCAAAACTATGGAGACAGTAAGAATATCAGTGATTGCCAGGGATTGAGGGGGAGGGTAGGGATGAATAGACAGAGCACAGAGGATTTTTAGGGCAGTGAAATTATTCTGTATGGTACTATAATGTTGGATACATGTCACTATACATTTGTCAAAACCTACAGAATGTACAACACCAAGAGTGAACCCTAATGTAAACTACAGCCTTTAGTTAATAATAATGTAACAATATTGGCTCATCGATTGTAACAAATGCACCAGACTAATGCAAGATGTTAACAATAAGGGAAACTAGGACAGAGGACGTATAGGGAAACTTTCTGTGCTTTCACTCAAGTTTTCTATAAACCTAAAACTTTAAAAAAAAAATAAAGTCTATTAAATAAATTAAAAAAAAAATCCTCACCCTTTATGTCCTCCATGCTCAGCAGCCCGTGCCCCTGGGTCTTCAGCGGGCTGCAATGAACTAACACCCAGAAGTGCTGTTAGTTTATTCCCACTCTCACAAGTGACACTTGGGTCATCGTGCCTTCTAGCACCCCACGGCTTTTCGAAGTGTGCTTATGTCACTTGACCAGAACTTTAAAGTTAGGTTCAAGTAGCAACATGAAGAAGTGAGCCAAAATTATTGGGTTACCAGAATCTTATAAGCCGATTCATCTTCCTAATAATTGGATTTTACCCATTAGAAGCTGAAAACCCTTCCCAGGATCCTCCTTGCCTAACACATAAGGTCCAAACACTTTGTGGCGTGAAAATTGGCTGCACCCTTCTCTTCTGTTCTCACCTTAGTGAGTACCCTGTTCTCAAAGACGGTCTTCCTCACCGGCTCTGACGCATCCTTGTACGTTCGCACATCTGTGTTTTCATCCACCATGGCCCCTGGAGCATGTCATATGTCCTCACTGCCTGTCTGGTTCTCACATCTTATGAGACCCCGCTCAGAGGCTTCTTTAAGGAGCCTTCTACGTCCACCCAACGTGACTGCTTCTGACCCCACCCTGTTACTGCCACACAACTCTGCACTTCATTCCGTGTTTAAACACACCTCCTATTACAGAGCCTCTTTCTTTATTGGACTTTGGCTTATACCCTACAGAATTGTTTAGTGTTCCCTGTGCCCATGTGTTGTACCACAAAAAAGACGGTAAGTTCCTCAGTCTGGGACTTTTTCTGAGGCTGTTACTAAGAATTCTTGGACTCCACCTTTGTATAGGATTTGCCAGAGTAATATTGGTGATTTTTACTGTATTGAAATAAAATCTACTGAAACTTTCTACAGGATATATATTTGATTGAAAATGGATAAAATACTTTACAATTCTTATTTTGAGGTAATACATATAGTCTGCAAAAATTAGGTTTACTGGCATCATTAGCCATTTATTGCAATTATTTTTATGAAATGAATAAGCATGGTGTATATTCGGTTTGAATTACTGGGTTTTCCTTTAAAAATTTTGAAAGCACTCCACTTTTAGTTTTTCTGCTGGTTACCTCCATACACTTAAGTACACTTAAATTGCTTTTACTTGTTATGAGTTTAAAAACAATAGCTATAGAAAGCGTGAAATTAAAAATGAGAAAAATTAGCATTCTCTACCTCTTACTTTCACTTTCCACTGCATTTGCTGGCATGGTTTTTAAGTAGTTACATTATCTATATATTGTCATGGTGGATGGCATTTATTTTCTTCTCTGTAACCATAATTCCCACACGTTTACCCACAGTTGTACACTTGAATGCATCCTTTGAGTTTGCAATGAATCTTTCAGACACAGCTTCTCTTGGTCAGTGAGAATTTAGCCTCAGTTTGTTTGTTTTCTTCACGAAAATACATTCCCTGAACTGGTGTATCTATGGACATATCTATTTGTATCCTTTAAAATTTATGGATAGTTTTGGTTGCATTCTTGGGACACAATTTCTTTCCTTGGGGACTTTTTATAGATTGCTCTACTGTCTTCTAGCATTTCATGTCTGACGTAGAGAAATCTTAGCTTCCTAGATTTTTTCTGAATATCCATGGGGGTCTTTCCATAACTTAAAATACCAGTAATTTACTAGGATATTTCTTTACTACCCAATCTATATAAACACAGCCTTGGGTTTCAGTGTTGTGTTTCTGTCAGCAGATTCAAATTTCCCAGTATTTCAGGAATTTTACCTTGAATTCTGTCTTCGAATATGTTTTTTCTGTTCCATTCATTTTTAACTTCAGCAGGGCACCAGTTATGCAAGTGCTCTATCACTTCTCTCTGTCCCTCTGTCTCTCTGTCTCTCTGTCTCTCTCTCTCTCATACTTTTCATCCTCATTTATTTCTGAGGCTCTGCTGAGTCACTTATCATTCTCATCTAATGTATTATCAGTTCCCCCTTAAAGCCTTATATCTCTTCTTTAAATTCTCCTTAAAGCCTTATATCTCTTCTTTAAATTCTCGTTGCAGAGAAACAATATTCTCTCTAATTGCTTTGATTTCTTGGACCTCTCTTTGTTCAGGTTTTTGGCTGCTCTGTGGTATAATCTTTCCGGTAGTGTCTTCATTGATCACGTTCTGTTCTTTTTTTTTTTCCCTTGCAGCATCTTTTTAAAGGTCCCTGGCTGGCTACCACTCTTTTAAGTGGTATTGTTTCTCATATTTGAAAGAGGAGGTGTCTATGGGGACCAGGTACTTGAGCAAAATCTGGGGGAATGGACGGAAGAATGAGCTAAAGTGGTGGGCAGCTTGAGTTTCAGGCTGTTATCTCGCAGGGTTTCTTAACTGTGCCAGGACTGGGGGCAAGGCTTCTCCAGGCTAACAGCAAATGGTCTGGGCTCACACTGAATGTTTCAATGTGCTTTTTTTACCTTGACTTTATCTTCACCAGGTGAAGATCAGTAGTTGCGTGGCTATGCGACCCCTCTTGATTTCTCCTCCACTTTGCCAAACCAACAATCTGCTTTGGGCAAAGATGGCCTGTTGGCTTTTTTCTTGACTCTTCCCCCCATCCTGTGCCATGACGAAGCATGAGGTAAGGAGGCTTCCAAGACCAGCCCATAGGTCTGGACCTTTCTCTCCCAAGCAAAGAGTCACTGATTTTCCTTGGAATGGATGCCGCCCACTTTGGACAGCTCTAAGCTTGGCCATCTCTGCCAGAGTCACACAGAAAAAAATGCCTTCTCCTCATGTCCCCCATCACCTTCATCTGATTTCTCACGCATCTTGGCCATCTTTCTGCATGTATTGTGACCCAGGGTCCTAGGGGATCCCTAGTTTCATCAAAGATAACATTTGTTTCTTTCTTTTTTTTTTTGGTGAGGGAGATTGGCCCTGAGCTAACATCTGTTGCCAATTTTCCTCTATTTTTGCTTGAGGAAGAGTGGCCCTGAGTTAACATCTGTGTCCATCTTCCTCTATTTTGTATGTGGGTCGCAGCCACAGCATGGCTTGATCAGGAGTATAGGTCCGCACCCGGGATCCGAACCTGCAAACGCTGGACGCTGAAGCAGAGTGCACTGGACTTAACCACTACACCATGGGGCCAGGCCCCATTTCTTTGTTTCTTATTCTCTTTTTTGGGTTGGTTCCATAGAGGAAATGGGACAGACATATGTTTACACAACCATTTGAAATTGAAAGGGCAATTCCTTCCTTCAAATCCACCTTTTTTTCTTCTCAATAAATTCAATACCAGACAGAGAGAGAGGACTTGAAGAGTATGTCTAACGTACTCATATTCAAAAAGTCACAGGTATAGGGCACAGAACATTCTGTGAGGATATGATTCACTTTTTAAGGCTATGTGTACACAGTCTGTGAAAAATACTATTAACGAAGATGAAGAGCTACAGGAACAAACCTGATGGAGAATTTTAATTTTATCAGAGCAATGGTATATAGCCATAGTAATTTTTTTCTTTAATTCAAAACAATTAGATTGCATATATAGATAGCCACATTCAATGTTCTCTAAGCTATTTTGATTGAAACGTACCGAAGGAGATATTTTTTTCCCTCTTTTTACTTTAAGTTCTATTTTCTCCTTTTCCTTCTGATTTTGTCTGAGTGCCTTTTCCCTGTTTGAGCTCGACGTGCTGGTGTGCAAAGAGTCTGTTGGCCCAGATGAGCACAATAGATATTTACACGAAACAGCAGGGAAGGATCCATCTGGGGTGCGTGACTTATGTTGGCAATACATAAAAGAAGGATTCCAATTTGCTGTATAAATCACCCTCAGAGGCCCCAAGAGTGAACACGTAGGGGCTTCTTTTTATTTTCACAGTGTTTAAGATCACCTTTTAAACACAGTTAAAATTAGGTTAGGTATGTGCATTTTTGAGAGGAGATTAAAGAAACATGTTAGTTTTGATATCTCTTGCTTGTAACAGTTGACTTATTTCAACAAAATAGAAGGTTTTAAAGGAGAGAAGGTTCTTCTCATGACTACTGTTCAATGGGTAGGGAAAATATTCAAAATTGAAAAATAAACCAATATAATTCTTAAAATTATTCCATTATGGTTGAGTGGAAATTAATACATCTTATTTAGTAATTTCATGTTACGATGGATTTATAATGAACTAAAAATAAGGCAACGTTAGGGAAAAAGTCATACACTTAAAGGAGAAAAAAATCCTATGTTTAACTCAGAGCTCTATATCCCATTGGGATGAATGTGGTTCTTTGCTCTGATTTTTCCTTCTTTTCTAATGCAGGAAGGTTTTCTTTTCAATATTTCACAATAGATATATTTTTAAGGATGGTCGATTTGAGTCAGCCCTCACCAAGGCTTATTTGAGAATTAATCTGGTCTTTATAGGTTTATTTTGGAACAGGACTTTCTTGAAATAATGCCTAACAATCAGTGGTCAGAGCAAACACTTTATCTCCATGGGTGCTGCTGTGGCTAAGTATATACTTTGGGGGTATAATACTGGCATTCATCCTGAAAAATTCTGAGTCTAGTAAGTGGAAAAAATGGCACAGAATGATGTTTCTTTTCTACATTTTCTCCAAGCCACTCTCTGGTTTGGGCTATGATTAGGAAGACAAGCCATTCCAATCCTAAAGAGTATATATAGATCTCTTTCTGTGAGCTCGCCCCCTCTGAACATCATAGGTAAGGAGAGGAGGTGAGACACAGCATAGAACATCACACAGACATCTGCCATTTTAATATTTTATCCAAAAAAGGCTGAACACTCAGCATGGAGGGAATCTCAGGGTGCTGATCATCTGTGCTCCCTGCTGCACCCCCACTGTGGGCATCCATCTGGAGACAGAGGTTTTTATGCACTAGGGCTGCAGAAATAGCCCCATCTCTACTCCTCCAGGAAAACTGGCCCAGCACAGCATCACTCTCATTTCAGACCCCCAGACGTGGGCATCTGTGCCATCCCAGAGCTTGGATCATGCTCTAGGAAGTGGTTTTGGCCAGGAGGCCCTGACCTAATCTACGCCCATCATTGAGAAGAGCCAGCTGAATGTCTGCAGCTGCAGGACTGGACACAGAGGGACACGCTGCCCTGGGGAGGCAGCCCCACAAAAGGGCTCCAAAAAAAAAAAAAAAAAGAAAAGATCATAGTGATGTGCCTCCCTGCACTCTTTCCTGGAGAGTTCGGGGCATGCTGCTCTCCCAACCTGATCTTGCTGCGTTTGTGTTGCCCACGGTGGGAGCTTTGTTGAGCCCCTGTGTGCCCATTCACCTCTTGCACCCAATAATGAAATAACAGGAGCGAGATCAGGGAGATCATGGAAGCCCACAGTCATCCCCTTCCTATGACCTTGTGATACCCCATTTCCTATCCGTCCTTTCCTCCTGGCCTCCTGCTACCGTCAACCTCTCCAACGTCCCATGAAGTACCCACTCAAACCTACTTCCTCTCCTGCCGAGCTTCTTATTCAAACCCCTTCACTCTTAACCCTCCTCTTCTCTCCCTGCATCAAAATTTGATTCCCTCTTATAAGCAGTTCTCAGCTAAAAATGAGGAGGAAGCGATCTGATTAAGGAGATTAAGAGGGGAGTCACGTTCTTAGGGGCATTTACATTTTTACATGGGGATTAACGGACATATTTGACAATGTCACCAGAGAACTTTGTGCAGAGCCATGGAGAGCAGGAATGAGCTCTGTTCGGTGCAGGAAGTGAGATTTGGGATCAGAAATATTTTGGGGGAGGTTAAACCGACAAGCACATGGCTGCTTCCTTGGCAGAGCTGTAAACAAACATCTCTTCTGATGAGTGGGATCTGAAGAGCTAGAGAAATCAGTGATCCAAGAGACCTTTAGTTACGAGGCTGAGTTAGATTTGTGGGATTAAGTGGACTTTAGGCGGAAAATGCCGATACAACTCATGGGGAGTTCTTTGCTCAATGCTTTCCCTCCAACTGGCCAGCCTCTCAGCCTGTTCTCTCCTTCCCTTTCTCTCTAAGTTCTCATTTCTTTTTTTTTTTTAAATATATATTTTTTTTTTTGTGAGGAAGATCAGCCCTGAGCTAACATCCATGCTAATCCTCCTCTTTTTTTTGCTGAGGAAGACCGACTCTGAGCTAACATCTATTGCCAATCCTCCTCCTTTTTTTCTTTTCTCCCCAAAGCCCCAGTAGATAGTTGTATGTCATAGTTGCACATCCTTCTAGTTGCTGTATGTGTGACGTGGCCTCAGCATGGCCGGAGAAGCGGTGCGTTGGTGCGTGCCCGGGATCCCAACCCGGGCCGCCAGCAGCGGAGTGAGCGCACTTAACCGCTAAGCCACGGGGCCGGCCCTAAGTTCTCATTTCTTGAAAGAGAAATTTCAATGCTGTCCACCTCCAATGGGTCCTCACTACCTTTAGAATAAAGGTAAGGTTACTTTACAGCACTCTTGACCATCTGGAGCTTAGAAGTGTCTGCTCCTCTTTCTACCCACTTTGAACGGTTCAGTCCACACCAAACTGCAACAAAGACAAAAGACTCAAGGGTCTTCTCCATTCATGGTCTCCACTCCTTCACCTTAATCTTCTCCAATCTGTCCTTGATCCCCACTGGTCCCCTGAACTGATCCTATCCAACCACAGTTAATGGAACCTTATGTCCACGTATCTGTCCTTATCTTGCTTGGTCTCTTAGCAGCACTTGGAAGTTGGCTTTCACTTTTATGATCCTCCACAATCAATTCCCTCCCACCTGTTTTCATTGAACACCTTCTCATCTATTAAGACCCAGACTTTCCTAAAGCTGTACATTTTCCATTAAGCCAGGGGTTGGCTTATCTTGACAAACTGCAACCACGAAATCAATGGAGGTGTAATATAAACTATGAAGTGATGTAAGCTCCTTGCCTTCTACTTTCTGTCACCTCTGTTGGTTCTTCTCACCAATGTCATATATTGCTAAGCAGGCTAATGACACTTAAAAACGCACACATTTTACACTAGAAAATGGACTGAGTCCATTGATTCATTTGGCATCCTCTAAATCCCCACGGAGATCTTCGACCATCTCTTATCTAAATTACATAACTTATTAGAAATACAGGAAGATCCTTTCACATGAGCTAATTAGAGGAATGTGTTTGGGTGTTGGTAAAAGATACCGATAACATTGGAATTTGTAGGATTCATCACAGAGCCAACTTCCACCAAGCCCTTCTCTTTGGATGGCTTCTATAATGTCCTCCTTGCTATGAACATTTGTGTACAAGTTTTGTGTGGACATATGTTTTCATTTCTCTTGGGTAGATACCTAAGAGTAGAAATGCTCAGTGGAATGGTCAATCTATGTTTCATTTTTTAAGAAACTGGTCATGCTTTTTTACCACTGTCAGATTTCACCTTAAATGCCACTGCTGTGGTGAGGCCCCCTCCTTGACCCTACAAGCCCCAAATTAAATTAGGAGCCCATTGTTATTCTTTCTTGGACAGTGTTGTTTGATTTTGCAGTGTTTATAACACTTTACAATTGTATCTTTATGTGTGTGATTCCTTACTGTGTCTCCCACAGTAAATTACATGTTGAATGGAAGTCAGGGCTGTGTCCATCTGGTTTACCATTGCTGGGAAACAAAACAGTCAAGGGGATTGGGTGGTACTCTGTTTTTTCCCCCAAGAACACTTGGGAGACATCTTGAGCTATTCCTTCAAGGAAATTCTGGCCAGAGAAAGGCAGGTGACTGTTCACAGCTAACATGAGGGAGTGGACGGCACATGGATCTGCAGGGACTATCAGAAGGCTGGATCTGCCTGTCTCTGAGACCTTCACCAGGACACCGGGGACAATGCAGGTGATGGGTTCAAGGCTGACTTTCATCAACTTGGAGGTCAGGCAGCGAGTTCTCATCGGTGTTGTGAGGGTGGTGGTGGGGATGGGTAGTATGGAGAATTGCCGTTTGAAGAGAAGACAACATGGTAGAGAAATGAAAGAACTGATGTTGGAAATAGTCTATGGGAAGGGCATGATTGATGAAAACCTCAGAACTTAATCCTTGAGAGGCTTAAAGAAAACCCCTCCCTAATAGTAACTACATGCTCTTCTTTAGAAACGTTGAGCCCATAGATATGACGACTTTCAGGAAACTGCACTGTAGCTGAAAACACGTGCAGATCATTGTCGACTCAGATCTGACCTTGAACTGGCTAGCAACCGGCTTCATTAACACGCTGTACATTAGTCAGGAACTCAGCAGAGAATAAACAGCTCATCACACAGGCCTGATAAGTGTCTGCAGAGAGAGAGCACTCGAGAACGACATTTTGCGGTGTCTTCCGGAGGTAGGTTGAGAATACTGAGGACCAAAGTAACGAGGGAGCTGTCTCACGCACAGACAAGCGGTCGCTTTCACGGAGCTTAATATTTTCCCAATTGGTGGGCATCTCAAACATGTTTAAGGAAACTATTCTTTTTGACAAAAGCTGATGACGCAGCTAAGGCAGGAATGTGCTCTGCGTGCTGCCTTATGCAGCATGGGGAGATGTTCAAATGCAGGATTTGCAGCAGGCTCCCAGGCAGGACCCACATGGGTCCGGTCTATGTCAGGAAAGTGACAATGGGACACCAAACAACCTTTTACTCTGATTACCAAGAAGATGTACTTCTTTCCCTATGGTTAAAGGCAATAATGTTGGGAATGATTAAGTTTTCTGGAGCGTGCCTAACCCACAGCTCCACCACTTCCTAAAGGAGGGGCCTGACAAGTTAACTAACCCAATTGCCCCTCTGTTAGATGACGACTTATGCAGAAATTGAGAGTACTTTGCAATTTTCAAGTGATCAGCATATGTGAATACTTTATACTAATTAAAAGTGTTTTCTCTGAGTTTTTCATATTTCAGGGACGGTCCGTCTGTATGAGCAGTTCTTGGTTTCGCCTTCCCAGAGGACACAGAGCCTGCACCCTGGGCAGAGGTGAAGCAAAGCTTCGCTCCAGGGACACGGGTTCTGCCGGTGTTCTGTCCTGGGCCTTCTGCACATCCCCTGGATCTTGGCTGTCTTGGTTCTCTGGATTTCTGACTACTGGTACACTTGATTCTAGGGGGTTGGTCTCCTCCTGGTTGGTATCAGTACGCCCGGCTTCTGAGCTAATTAAGAAATCTAATCCTGGGCCGGCCCTGTGGCTTAGCAGTTAAGTGCGCATGCTCCGCTACTGGCGACCCGGGTTTGGATCCTGGGCGCACACTGACGTACCGGTTCTCCCACCATGCTGAGGCCACATCCCACATACAGCAACTAGAAGGATGTGCAACTATGACATACAACTATCTACTGGAGCTTTGGGAAAAAAAAGGAGGAGGATTGGCAATAGATGTTAGCTCAGAACCGGTCTTCCTCAGCAAAAAACAAAAGAGGAGGATTAGCATGCATGTCAGCTCAGGGCTATCTTCCTCACAGGAAAAAAAAAAAAGAAATCTAATCCTTTTTAGGTGTGTGTGCTCTGACTCCAAGTCATTCCTATGGCCCGGCTGGCACTGACTTCTCATCTGTCCTGACAGCTCGCTCAACCTTCTCACTCCCTGAGCCCCCTCCTTTGGTGGCACAACCCACACCTGGACATGAGCCACTGATTAGACAGACTGCTAAGAGTTCACCGTTATCTATTTGCTTATATGAATGTGACCCCAAGAGGTGAGCCTGGGAATACTGGAAGAGATAATGGCCAAGAAGTGTAGGGATACATAAAGCAAACCACAGCCTCAGGGAGAACTACTGAGTCCAAGCAAGATCAAAACAAAGCAAGCCATTCTTCGGAAGACCAAAGATGAAGAACAAAATCTTAACAGCAGCTTGAGAAAAGAGACAGATTGGCTTCAAAAGGCAGAAAAATAGCTGGTTGTTTAATAAAAACTATGAAAGGTGAATAACAAGAAGACTATCTTTAAAAGGTGAAAAAAAATTAATCTCAAACCAGAATTTAATATCCCGTGAAAACATCATTAAAGAGTGGTGACATAAAGACATGTTTAGACACACAACAGTGAGAGAATCTGTCCTCATCAGACCTATGTATGTAAACATTAAATGGAGTTATTCATTGACTGAAATTCCTAGGACAATGATAAAAGTTTACCGATAGACCCCTTTTTTGTTTGCTTCTGACTTTTAAATGGAATGTCTATTTTACCACCAAGGACAGTACTGACTTGATTTACAGATAAATTGGTCTTCTTGATATTAAACATCCTTAATTTATTAAGAGTTTTAATATAAAATATATGTCAATTGTTTCCTAAAGTGGATTTTAAAACATACCATTTGAAGTGACTTTGCATAATATATGAACTCACCATGACTTTGAAAGGTTTTTAATAAGTAAATGTATATGACACGTTTCCCAAGGCCTCATGCTTGTTAAGAGATTGCAGAATATTAGGATTCTTAAATAGTTCTTTATAATTTTCATGCCCAAAAGAAATATATTATCAATGTGATGGTAAATCACTGGAAATATTTTAATGTAAAAATACTCATTTCATATGCAGTGTTGGCGATAACCCATGTAGAACTTGGGAATCATAGGTGTTTGCAGTCAACAAAAAGGAATGCTTTAATTACAATATTTTAATTCTAAGGGGACTGTTTCACAGTTTTCAAAACAACTTTGTGTTCATCAGGTACCAGCCATTCAGTGGAGAACCAGGAAAAGAGAGGTAACTACCTAATCCTTCAAAAGCCACTTGGGTCAGAAGACACCCAGAAAAGTTTAGTTGATTTGAGGAGCAATTAAATCAGACCAGGCTACACGATGATCTGGGGGCTGAAAGTCTCACATTTCTACCAGCCCCTTGTCATGCTGACCTGATGCTAACCCTGGTCCTGAAAAAAATCTAGAAACCAACTCACCATAGTTATATGACTCAAGTTTAACAAGATAAATACCCTAAGATGTGTCCTTATTTGGTTTTGTATGTCTAGAGTGCCTGGTCTATAACAGGTAAACAACTTTTCTTCAATTAATTCAATCTGGAGGACCGTTTTTCTGATGAAAAGAATTACAGTCGAGGAAAACATCCTGTGACTAACGAAGGAGATAAAAATCAAGCGCTTATGTGTACAAGATACTATCTGTTAAAGAGACTCAAGAGAAACCAGCATAGTTTGAGGCATCTTGAAGATCTGCTTTCAGAGATAATTCTGAAGACCTGCTCTTCAATCAACAAATATCCTTACAAACACCCTTTGTAAACCAGGTATCTTCAGCCAACAAAAATGACTGGGGAATGCTATACAGCCTCTGAAATAGTAATTGTAGCTGCCATTTTATAAACCATTCACGTGTTATGTTTTTTCACCCCATGTGTGACTTCAATCAAATCTTCACAGCAACACTATAAACTATTGATTACCCCCATTTCACAGGGAAGGAGTCTGAGGTGCAAAGGGGCAAAATAAGGCGATACAACTATTTAGTAGCAGAGCTGGGCTCTGAATTGAAGTCTAATTTGAAATCCTTTGCGTTTTAACACTTTATTTTCTCTGTACAGAAGATAATAATCCTAAAGACTGCTGGTGACGGACTTTGGTCAGAAAGCCATCATATAAGGCCAATGAGGTTTGGACTTGATCCTGTGAAGTAGTCGAGTGTAGACAATGTTAAGCAGAGGAGTTAATACAGATAGGCTAACACTCATTATGTTTGGTTATAAAACTCGTTACCCTGTGCAAATTTGTTTTTAAAATTTGGACATGCCATTCAAAGGAGGCCAAATTTAGCATCAGACCGTCGGATATATTCCAAAAAATGTGGACCGCAGTATCTAAACACTGACTATTGCACAGCAGAAACAGTTTCGATTCCTTATCAAGTCTATTCTCTCACGTGTGAAGCAGATGTCTTCCAGACCCTTTTTCTTTCATATAAATCATTGAATTCCGACTTATTAGGTGGAAAAAACTCTAGTAAGCAGTAATGAGCAAGTTCTTAAAAGTGTTGCATATGTTTCCTTTAAGTGGAATTAAGGACAGACTGTTAGTGCCATTTCTTGGGGGCTGTCACTGGTACCACAAATCCTTCTGAACTTAGGGGCAAACATTAGCTGCTGGTTAGGCCACAAAACTGCATGACTTCTATTAAAATCTGCATGTCCCTAACAGAACGCACTTAAAATGAGCCAAGAAAGTACAACTACTCTTTAAAGTTTCTTGGCAGGATTCATTCTGGTGTAAATTTTCATTATCATACCTCTGCAAAATCGATGAGTTATTCAGCGGAATATTACTGAAATGTACTGAAGCAATTGGGCTGACGTAGAAGAATAAGAAAAAATGTGTGCTTTGACCAAGGATCAGTATTTGTCCTTTGTACCAAAATATACGAGTTTGGCTGCAGACTTGTTTAAACAACAAAAACACCATCATACTTGAGATCAAATTTATCCTGGAGAGAAACTTACCCTGATCTAGATCTGTATCCCTGAGAGAGGTATTAAACCTCTTTGTCTTATTTGTGCAAACTGGCTTAAGGATTAAAAAAAAATCAACATACATATTTTGGAAGAAGCAGATAAATCCAACAGGCGACCATTTCATCAAGAGCCCTTATTTCCTGGATGCAAAGGCACTCTGGTTCACTTAAAATACATAAATGCCACTCACACATAAACAGTATGAGTACTGTTTAGGCTAAAAAAAAAAACAAGCCAATTAGTCACATTTGTGTTTTACATTTGTTAGAGGATAATGTTTTTCAAAAAAAGATAAAATCACACTCCCATACAAATATAATGTAAACAAGTGCCAAAAATTTTATTCAATTAAATTAATTGGTGAGGGAACCAGTAAGATGTTACAATCGGTTTGAAGGGCAATTCAAAGAACAGACACGTATACAGGCAATCAAGAACGCTGAACTGATGAAAAACTGGTCAATAGCCAGAGGCAATCATCGACAAACAATCATCCCACCAGATAATCTCTTACATTACTGTGGTTTTTCTATAACTCACAGAGTTGACGATTACTTCAATGACAATGACAGAGAAAGGGTCCCCCAAGCAGGAATACCCCGTGATTGCATTTTTCCCATTTTGACGACTTTCACAATTTTCCCATTACAAAAGGCTGAGTAACTCTATTAAAAAGCGTTAATCACTAAAGTGTAATGTCTGGTAAATTACTCCGAAAATGTGCTATGGGTCTAGTCGTAGCAAGTATGCATTCCGAAATAAAATTATATTTGCATCAGAGACTGTGTTAGAAAAATAACTGTTCTGACAAGACAGAAATCATTTCTTTGAGGTAGAAAACATTCTCAGAGGTGTATATGCACCTAGATGCAAGATACAGGCTACCATCTTGTTCACACTAAAAAGAAACTATTGATGACACATGGTTCAGAGGTAGTTTCTGAGCAGAGGTCCACAGAGATATTTTGAGGACACAAAAAAGAATATCAGTGTTTTCCAATAAGGAGCATGATGTCTCAAGGGCTCATCCGTAACATGGCTTTCCCACTCAGACTACAAACCAAACAGAATTACCATCTCACGTGTATGAGGTGCTATCGCACATTAAGATCAACACTTTTTGGAAAGAGTGAAGCAGTACAAAATGTATATAAATATAATATATATGTATATACATATATATACATAAAAGTATATACATATATGTATACATATTTTACATTTTCCAGCCAGGGTTTAGAAAAACTAAAAAGAAAAAGAATTGAGCACAAATATAATTTCATTTTGTCTTAGAAAAGTATGTATACATACATACACGTACACGCATACGCGTACTCACATACATGTATGTATGTAAGTAGATTCACTGTATATGATTATTGTATGATTATTCAAATACAATCATAGGATTCTTCAAATATTATATATGATTATTCAAATACTATATAACTATTCAAATCACAATTTTGACCTCTGTTCTGGGCTGTCTCTGTTGATTTCTCAACTGTCAAGGTACAGATTTTCCCCACTTTAGAGAGTGGGCCAGGCCCACTGGGGATGAGAAGGCTGACGTCACAGGCTGGAATGACCGTTTACGTGGAGATGTGGGAGTTGTGATTTCTGTGCAGGGTGGGTCACCCCAGTGAGCGCGGGGGGGGGGCGTGGTGCCCCGAGAGGCATCGAGGACCCCTCATTCGTAGGGTGGCAAGCCAAAGAGCTCGGGCTGGAAGTCCTGCAGGGAATCCAGCACGAGGGTGGCCTTGGTCGTCAGGTCTCGGTGCAAGTTTCTATCCGGAACCATGACCACCTGCATCCCGGCTGCGAGGGCGGCCTCCACCCCGTTGGGAGCATCTTCAAAGACAAGGCACTGTAGGGTGAGGGAGAAAAAGAAGGTTGAGATGGCCTTCTCCGTAACCAGACATCTAGACTGGGCTTTCATTATTGTCATCACTGTCAGCTGTGCTACCGTCAAAGCGAGACAGAAGTGGAGCCTTCCCACTTTACGACCTGCGGTGAGGAGAGCGGGCCGTCTCTTCTAGGGTCCCGGGGCCTTCCCACCACCGCTACCTTAGAGAGGAAGGGTTCCCGTCGCTGCTGCCAAAGCATTATCAAAACGTAGTGTAGCTGGGGGAATTTGATTCAGATCATAAACACCTGATCAATCAATAACTGAACATTTGGACCATGAGAGGAAATTGTGAAAAACAAACCAACATGCTTTTAAAATGTAAAGGAATTTCAGAGCTGGTCATGTTTTACATGCTGCACTTTGGAAATTAAATGGTTAGGGTGTTTTGGTGAAAAATTCAGTCCCTGTGTGTGCCAGTGTTACACAACGAAAAACTCATTAGCACAAAGATCTAGTGCTACATGCGGAATCTCTTTGGGTTTATCGTGTAAACCCACTTATTGTTGGGATGGCCCATGCTCATTCAGATGCCCACATGTAAAACGGGGAGTCTATGCACCGAATTTATCAGGGAACTCCTAAAGGTGCCATTGTGGGAACAACGCTATGGCAAGTTGCACGTCAGGACTCGCTCAAAATGAGAGGCCCGAAGTCTATCCAATGGTAAGTCAACGTGTCATCTTGCTTTTTCTTTTTTTTGGTGATGAAGACTGGCCCTGAGCTAACATCTGTTGCCAATCTTCCTCTTTTTGCTTGAGGAAGACTGTCGCTGAGCTAACATCTGTGCCAGTCTTCCTCTATTTTGTACATAGGATGCCTGCCAGAGCATGGCTTCATGAATGGTATGTAGGTCTGCAGCTGGGATCCGAACCTGCAAACCGTGGGCCACCGAAGCAGAGTGCATGAACTTAACCACTATGCCACCAGGCCAGCCCACCCGTTATCATGCTATCACCCTCTATCCCAGGAAAACATGCACCTAGAAAGTTCCCCTGAGTTCCTGGAATCCCACACACTGAATGTGCAAGTGGCTTCATTAATTCTTTTTGATTGAGATTCTGTAGGGGCCAGATATCTGTCAAGTGGGACGGCCTCCTGTCCCCACTCTTCTCCAAAAGTCCTGAGAACCCCCAGGATTGCTGATGGTACGCCTCCAGTCTCCCCTCACCTCTGCTCCCAGCCCGTGTCCTCCTGCCTTCTATCACGATAACTCTCTCCCTGACTCATCAGCCCGTGTGGCAGCAGGCCACGTGCTGGTGACCTGGAAGGGGCTCAGGGATGCTGGCTGCAGGTGTGGTCTGACACCAGAAGTTCTGCATCCTCTGATGCCTTCAGGTCAGTGGGACAGACACACAGACACTCACACACACACACTCACTCACTCACACACAGACACACACACACACTCCCTTCCTCCCTTCTTTCCTTCAGTCTGGGGCTGAGACACTTCATTAGCGGACTCCCCCACGGGGCCCAGCCAAGGACTAAACTAGTCACCACACATTGTAACAGGCCAGTGCTAGGCCACCGTCACAGACTGAACTGGTCTGCCCAGGAG
The DNA here is from genome assembly GCF_057802395.1 of Ceratotherium simum simum. Classification (NCBI taxonomy): domain Eukaryota; kingdom Metazoa; phylum Chordata; class Mammalia; order Perissodactyla; family Rhinocerotidae; genus Ceratotherium; species Ceratotherium simum. Next base: position 5,003,452 of record NC_141941.1, read on the forward strand.
ACAGGACTTGAGAGCTAAAACCTGGCAGTCCTGGGCAAACAGGCCCACTGCCCTCCTCCGAGGACTTTTGAAGCCCCCGATTTTCTCAAGCGCTCTGCTTCTACTGTGAGACGCTGGCTTCCACCTGAGGGGAGAAATGACTCCTTCGACCATCAGGGTTTGTTTTCTTAGATATCTGACTCGGAGACCTCCTGGTGGTGATATTTCCGTCCCTGACTTTATAAAGTTATGACCCGATGGTATTCTAAACGTCCCAACTGTTTTATCCGGGACCATAGAGACGCCCTTAAATGTCAGGTGACATTTTGCTTTTGCAATACCCCTCGTGTTCTGTGGGGATCTGGAAGGTCTGTGCAGTCCACCTGTGAAATTTCAGTGGGGGCAGAGGAAGAGATTCTGTGGATCCCTTGGGGTAGCTGTGCCTGGCTGAAGTCACAAAAGCAGGTTTTATTCTGTATCCGTGTGAGGTTCCTTCCGAAGAGCATGGCGGGCGGGTGTCAGGGAAAACTGGTTGCTCAGAAACTATGGCACTCACAAAACAAGGGGCCCCGATACATCTGTCCTCACCTGAGAACACTGTGGAGTCTGTGCACACCTGACAGCTCTTTCCACGTGTTTATGTTCCAGGAAATGAAAGGAGGGATGTCAGAGTGATGAGGAAAAGTTTTACAGGTATTTATAGCACCGACAGAGGGAGAGGAACTGACACATCCTCCCTCTGAAATTTTCACTGGTTCCCAAGGTGTACACATTTTATTGGTTTCTGTTTTCAATTCATAATGTGTCCTGAGCTCATTTGAGAATTAATAATCCAAATATAGCACTGAGATCTGAGACATAATGGATGAGATGAACACGACAGAGGAAGACAGCCCTTCCCTTCCTCCTGAGCATCAGGCAAAAGCCAGGGAGACGGGCCAGTTGGCGCGGGTTTCTTCAACTAAGCCACTTGTAAGGCTGACTATCTTGAAAGGTCAAAAGTGATTGTATTTTAGCCAAAAAAAAAAAAAAAACAAAAAAAAACAAGAAAACCCTGATTGTGCACATTGTGTGAATGGAACCAGAATTCCTTTCTTTTTCCTCCATTCACTTAGTAGCCATCAAAACACGCTTTTCACGGACGTTAGCTTGACTTGCACATTTCACATCAGCTAAAATAATCTGAGAAATGTGGAGATGTGAAAACAGTATTTGAGGTTTTTAAAAGCTAATCAGCCAGTCCACTGGATGGAGGGGGTGTCTGATGAGAATCTGGCAGGGAAACTCAGGGGGTGGTGTGGGAATGTGCAGCTTATAGGAAAAGAAAAATGCTGGACCTTGACGCCCGGGCATTGTCGTTGCACAAATTAAACAGAGCAGCCATTTATGCGGGGCAGAAAACAGACACCAAACACGAATCCTGCCGAGAACCACCCGCGCACAGGACTGGACTCTTAGTGATCTGACAGCATCTGGAATTGCAGGTTTCTTCCTTCTTCTTCTTAGAAGCAGTAGAATTACAAAGCAGAACAACTACTATATTTTGAAGCAACTATAAAAATGTCTCAAAAGGTGTTACGTCTTCATTACTCTCCATGTCTTGATTCCTAAGATCTAACGTGCTTCTGAGGACCACTCGCAGGAGAAGAGCACCTAATAACCTAGACATCTGATGAATATTCACAGCACGGCTCGTCCCTCTATCGAAACCAGACAATAAATCTTTAAAAGTTACCTGCAAAGACTGTGCCTATTAATCACAAGACTCAAGGGTCATAAAACCGTTGGAAGATATAAGTTAAAATAATATAGCTTAGGTCTTGCACAAATAAAAGGAGGAAGTCTGTTTTTTCATTCAAACAGCCAAATATTTTGGTGCAGTTTCTATGTGCCTCACCCAGCTACCGTGAAAAAGAGTTCCACCCTGTTGAACTTTGCCTCCTTTCTAAGGACTTCTTCCTTCCTTAGCACGGGCCCAGCCCTTCCCACTGTGCATTGATTGAGTACACTTGACCTCACACTCATTGGTACCTACTCGTAAGATGAGAATTATGTAATTGCACTCTGTCTCCGAGGAAAGAAGCTCTTCCCTCTAAGGAAAGGGTCTTTAGCTACTGCCAGCATGTGGGAGAGGCTGGGGGAGCAAAACCCCCACCCCCTCCTCTGCCCCACATTTCAGCCCCCTGCCATGAGATTCATGCCAACGTGTGTGGATACGCATGTTGCATACAACTTTGATTAATTTAGTGGTTTTTGTAGCATGGCACACGTAGTGTGTACTCAGGACACACTTCCATGAATTCAAGGAAGTTTCTGGGCAGGAAGAACATTCTTCTAGTAGCGGGTGCCGACACTGATACACTTGGCTGTAACTAGGTGGGGCTGGATTAAACAGACCTTCTCAGGGCACCAGGCAAACCGTGAGCATCTGCTGAACGCCTGCTAAATTCTGGGAGATGGTGAAGCGTCTTCGTACAGGACTTAAAGCAACAAAGGGGCCACCGGGTGTCCGAGCTGTAGCACAGCGGCTGGTGCAACCCTCTCCTGTCCTGGGGGAGGGATCTGGGCCAAGGGAAGTTCAGAGGGAATGTGAAGGTCACACAGGCACGCAGGTGACAGAATTTAGGGAGAGAGCCCGGCTCTCCGGAATCCAATGTTCTTTCCACTTTAGCGGGCTGAAGGCTAAAACATATCTGAATTCCATCTCTAGGAGAGGAGATGAGCTTAATTAAACCGTAGCTTGAGGGGTTTAATTTAGAAAGAGTGACATTTCCAAGTACCGGGGAGGTGAAGCATTTCTGGGGTTTATCAGCCGGGGGAGCTGAACTTACTTCTCTGAAGATGTGTGAGCTCAGCAACACCCCAGACAGCCTACGTCCGCGTTCTTCACCCGGGCTGCTCATCAGCACCTCTGGGGCAGTTAAAATGCCTTTGCACTTCAATTTTTTAAAGTATCATATAAATAAGATGCTCCACTTTATAGCTAAGAAGTTCCATGTAATAGAACCTTTGTCTGCTAGTGGCGGGGGAATGGACAGAAGTGGATGGGATTAGGGAAATGCTTCAGAAGCAAAAGGGAGCTTGATGGTGTGCTGGACATGAAGGAAAAGATGATCCCAAACTTTCTGATGCGGAGGGCGTGGGGGCCGAAGTTCTGCTGGAGGGATGGAGAGCATGCATTTGTGACAAGCTGGGTGTGAGGCCACTGTGGGAGCTTCAAGCAGAGAGATGAGGGGCCTGCAGGTGTCACGGGTGTGAGCTGGAGGTGTGGCCAGGTGTCGAGCGTGACTAGGAAGAGAGAAAGGGGAACGACAGGGAGGGGCACACTGTCCAGACGGAGCTCAGATGACACTTGGTCACTAATTCTATGTTTTCAACAATCACAAGTGTCCATTTTAAGTTCTATGCTTTTCTGGAACTAGCGAACTTTTCAAATGCAACTACATTGTCTCTAGGGAATAAAGCTTCTCCTTTTGCTTAGTGACACACAAAATTTGACACAAAGTCACTACAGGTTCCAAGGTTCTTCTTGGGGTTTGCAAATGTGGGACTATCTGTTCACTCAGGTTCCAGGTGGACCCAAACCTTCTGCACCCTCATGGATCCCTGTATGACCTCAGAACCACACTCAGGGTTTGCTGCTTCTCGGAGACTGGCTGGCGGACGCTCAGCACGGTGGAGTGAGGACCACAGAAACTGCCCAGGACTGGGGGCTCCTGGTGGTCCTCCTCTTCCTCCAACACATGCCTGACAGATCAGATGCCACAGTCACTTTACCTGCTGGTAACATAAACGACAGTCCCCGGGCAATCCAGATGACTTAGTCACCCTGGTTTAAACAGATAAAGTGATGGGGGCACATTCTATTCTGGACATCCTTTAAAAAACAGAAAATCAGGGGCCAGCCCGGTGGCATGGTGGTTAGGTTCGTGCACTCTGCTTCGGTGGCCCAGGATTTGCAGGTTCGGATCTCTGGCGTGGACCTATGCACCACTTATCAAGCCATGCTGTGGCGGCGTCCCATATAAAGTAGAGGAAGATGGGCATGGATGTCAGCCCAAGGCTGATATTCCTCAGCAAAAGGAGGAGGGTTGGCAACAGATGTTAGCTCAGGGCCAAACTTACACACCAAAAAAAATAAAAAAAATCCAGAAAATCACCCTTGAATTTGTTAAATACCATCCTTGGAAATTATTTGGGACTATTAAATCAGTATTTATTTAACCTAGAATGTGACTAATCCAGTGTTTCTCAACCATTTCATTCATTATCACCCCTGTCCCCAAGGAGCCTTTTTTTTCCCCAATAGGCCCCCCTCCCAATATGCTAATAACACAGAGGAGAAGGCTAAAACAGAATCCTGGAGTGACCAGCAAGGGAGAAGGTAGCCAGGCCAAGGGGTTTACACCTTATGGGGTAGCAGGGGTAGCTGTGATGGCTGGGAAGGTGAGATGGACTCAGGGAGCAACAAGGCTATCACATTACTGTTTCAGAAACATTCAAAAGGCAAAACCAATGATTTACCAAGAAATCCTTCCCACTCTTGGTTAAATGTCACAGCTCCCTATTCTAGCAGTATTGTTTAGTTATTGTCTAAGAAGATTATTTGAGGGCACGGTCGTGTAGTTAATTTTTTTGGAAATCCAAGATACGATTCATCCTTTTAAATATGTGGAGTGGTGTCCAATTTTTCATTCTGTGGTGGTGGCTTAACAAGATAGGTTACATGCTACATGCTATTACAACGGCCTAATGAGAACCATCATTCTTCCAAATTGCTGATATGTGACGATTTCATAGCCTTGTGTACAAATATACACAAAACGGTACTGGTCCAGCCACATTGTAAGAAGAAAATCTAAAGGAGCCCCTCGAGTAACGACACCAATCACAGTAACAGAAGTTGCTGCCAGCATATTGTTTCAGCAACTTACGTTCTGTGTGACATGTGTCTGTGTATACAAATCTGAAGAATGGGAAAAAATTAATTGCTTAGCGATCTATTTTCCAGGAATTACGCTGAGTAAGACCAAACAAAGACATCACAAATGGATACAGCATAGAGCTCCTGTCTTTGTAACTGCAAAGGAAGATGGTGCTGCCGTCCTTTTTGTTTACTCAATTCATTGGATCTGAAGGGGCTGGGAAAACGGCAACAGCAATTACTAACCAGACTTGATTTTAAAATGAGGATGAACACCCATTCAATGAATCTGGGAAGAAGGGTGTGTAGGAAGAATACCGCATTTGCTGTCCGGGGAGATTAAGTCTCTCCCTTCATTCCAATAGCTACAGGGAATACCAGGCAATCAAATGCAAATGTAGTATTATTAGACTGTATTCTAGGCCTATGGATTACTGCATATCTCATTTCTTAATGACAACTGGAAAATTCTATGTATGGCTGTCTAACTCTTTGCGTCACCAAGACGATCACGTACTATGGTCTTTATTCAAGGGCGCTGCCAGAGGGGGAGATGCAGCAGAAGGTCTGGCAAGATGAGAAGGATGAGGAGGAAAATGTCTGAGGTCCTTAGCGTTGAGGACCTCACCAGGCGGGAGGTCTGGACGGGATACACAGCACAGCAGAGCCACGCAGGTGCTGAGGACGTGGGAGCAAAGTGCAGGTCCTGGATGAGAGGCCTGGACGAGCTGGAGAGTGGGTGGGCTGAGAGGGAGAGAAGGCTAAGGTGCAGCGTGAGATGGGGATCACGGCCCCTGACACAGCAGTCCAGAGGTCCTGGGGGCTGGCCATGGGGAACCAGAGGCCAGGGGTGAGGGCAGGGCTTGAGAACCAGAGGCAGCGTCATTCAGAAATGACGAGAGCGCCTTGCGTTTGGCCGGCCAGATGCCGAGCATTCAGAGGAGGGGGCGGGAAAGTGACAAGGGGGTGTTGGGGAAAGGAAAACAGGGACCCCGCGGTGGTGAAGGGGGCCCGGAACGTGGCACAGTGGCTTCAGAGTTAGGACCTGAAAACATCTGAGAATCAACAGCTGCAGGAAGAGGCTTTTTCTGAACTCTCCTTATCTTCCTAAAAGCAAAGGCTCCGTAAAGAATTCAACTGTCCTAAATCCCCTCCTGGGAAGGGAGTTTCACAACCAGGGGAGCCGATTCGTATCTCTGCAGACAGGTCAGCACAGGTGAGCACCTGGATAAGAAATCGCCTAACAGACACTGTCATAAAACTATCATCTCCCCCATCGGTTCTCCTAAGAACTCATTTATTTTTCCTAAAAGTCATTTGTTCTCCCAGAAGTGCCCCTCTGAGTCTCCACAACCCCTATTAAGATAAGCGCAGATTCTAACTGTCTCCTTGAATCACATTTTTCTGCGAATCACATTTTTCTGCCGCATACCTACGTGAATAAAAATCCGTCTTTTCTCTTGCTCGTATGTCTTTTGTCAGTTTAATTTACAGGCCCCCAGTCACCAATCCTAAGAGAGTGTGGGAGATGTTTTTTCTCCCGGATGGTGGAATTTGGGAAAGCAAGCGATCTCACCCACAGAAACTCAGTGGGGACACCGAGCACGGGCAGGTTCACTGACAGAGAAGGTGACTGTCTGCGAAGGTAACGGTTGAGATGGCCGAGATGTTTTTTTACGAAATAAGGGAGGGCCTGGTAAATCAGGTTGCAAGAGATAGAAATATGAAATAAGACTGAAGACTGATGACCAGAGGCCCCTGTGTTTTGCTCAGAGGTTGTGAGTGACAGGAGAAGGTGGCCTTGAGGCTTCGGCAGTGATGGCTGGGGCTGCCAGGTCCCTGAGACCCCTGGAGGTGGCCAACTATGGTACAGGAACTCTCTTCACCCCAGGAGGAGCTCCAGTGTGGCTGTGCCCGCAACGGGATGTAGAGGCAGGTTAGACTGACTAAGGAACGTTCATCCAACCACCCACCAGACAGAGGCCCAGCACAGCTCCCCTGACTGCAACTGTGAACTTTCCCTCTGTCACAAGCAATGCAGCCACTTGTTTTCCAGTGTTCTGGGAGGTCAGGAGAAGTTCTTCAGAGACAGGATTAAGCAGCAGCAACAGGCTGACAGCCCACAGCCGTCTGTAGGCTGTCTGCAGACTTGGGGATGTGTACAAGGTAGGCTAAGAAGAGGCGTAGAGAGGGACCGTTACATTAACACATTTCCTTGTCGGGAGATTATGTAAGACACATTGATTGCTGTTTCACGTATCGAGAAGTTGACTCAGGTGACTGCTTCTGTACCTGAGGGAACGCTCTGAGTTTTACGATAAAGATCTCATCCAGTTCATCGGAACTCGCCAGTTAAAACGCATTTGTCATTCCTTTTTTTACTCTTTAGGTGTACAAAAGCTTAATGTGCAGAACTTTCTTAAAAAGAAAACAAGTAATTTAAAAAACAAAACCCTGAAACTCAGCTTTTCACATTAACAAGAAAACTAAAGCATGAAAAGCAGTGATAGCTATGCTTTTTAAAACTGATTTCAGGTTTTACTTGTAATGTTCCCAAGAAATCATGTGTCAATGATGCCATCGTTTTTATTTTACAACAGAGACGTGCGTTTTTGTGGCTAGGAGAGCAAGTGGCAGACTCAGGAACTCAGACGCCCACAGGGCCCAGGAGTGACTCCCGGCTAGTCCCCCCACCTGCCACAGGAGTCGAGCCCCCTCGCTCACCCCTGCAGGTCTCCAGAAGCTCCTGTGCTGTAGAAGCTGGAGCAATGATCACCTCTGCCCCACAGGGTCTCTGTGAGTCTGTGGGCACTGCCACCTGCAGAATGCCTCCCTGGCATACAGCAGGCACTCAATGAGCGCTCATTAGCGTCAGGAAGAGTTAAGCAGACTTTTCAAGGTGGCGTTACTTTTAGCACAAAAGAGTGATGCACAAGTAACTTAGAGGAACATATTGTCAATGAAAACTTAATTACTGAATGCCGACTGTATTGGGCATTTTCTCCTAGTAAAATAGTACTTAATATTTATTTATTTTGTGAGGAAGATCAGCCCTGAGCTAACATCCCATGCCAATCCTCCTCCTTTTGCTGAGGGAGACTGGCCCAGAGCTAACATCTGTGCCCATCTTCCTCTACTCTATACGGGACGCTGCCACAGCATGGCTTGACAAGCGGTGCGTCGGTGCATGCCCGGGATCCGAACCTGTGAAGCCCGGGCCGCCTCAGCGGAGCGCATGCACTTAACCGTTACGCCACCAGGCCGGCCCCAATAGTACTTAATATTTTAATATCATCTCCCTCAAACACTACTGGTGTACTACTCTCCTACTATTACTACTGTACCTAATGAATTTGGTGACACTCCCAGCATAATAAATTCCTGACGGCCCCATGAGTCTCTCTAGGGACTTAATAATTGCCTGAAATGCCACTGAACTCTGGAGGTGCACTACGCCCATCTATGCTCGCACCTGCACCGCATCACAGAGAGAGCAGCAGGTTACCATCTGAGAGCCATATCATATTTCAACAATTTTGAGCTACCTCACATTTCAACGAGCCACTGTGCCACTGCTTCATGTATCAGGGAGACATAAGCAAGTACGAAATTAGCAGTGCCTCCCCCCGCAGGGGCACGTTAAAATCCTCCTTCAGTATTACAATAAGCACATCACACGAGGAAAAACCCGAAAAGTCTTCACTATATTTGCCTAAGAAATATGACAAAGAAAGGTTTCCTCTCTGCAAGACAAATACACCCATAAATAAATGTGGATTAGCAACAAGGGTCATGTCTACAACCCTTGAAGAGCTAAATTATTCATAAGATGTGCAATTACTCATCTTTCTTTGACAAGTCTGAAACGAACATCGTCAATGAGGATAATGCTGGGATGTTAAAACCCCACTGACCTGGCCTCTATTGCGGGGTGCCTTGTTAAGGGAAACTCTTATGTGTATGGGCGCCGTGGGGCTGTGTCCTGCTTTGCAGGGTTTCATTGAAACTGGTCTCTTGCAAAGAGAACATGTGGTTTCCATGTAAACTTTGTTTCCATACGTACTTTAAAACACGGTGCCTTGCAAAAGAAGGACCGCTTGTAGTTGAAAGAAATGGAGTATCTTTTTCCTTTGATGGTCTCAGCCCTACACACAGAGGACACTCACAGCAAACTTCCAGTCTTTACCAGCTATAAAGACGGTACTGAGAGCGGGCGCCTACCTACTCTAAACTTCTCTGGGTACCTTTACTTTACTCGTGAATAGATAAACAGCAAGCTGCCCCAAACAAAGAAAAGAGCATTTCTACGAGGAAGGCTTTATAACCCGAAGGTATGGAAAAATTCTTTAGGAGACAGGGAAAAGTTCTTAGGAGAAAAGAACAGATTTCTACGGAATTTAGAGTAAGATGCCAAGCGCGCCAACCACAGATGTCCTGATATGAGAAGCAGACACAGGTTTAGGCCGCCCCTGAGGGCTCAGCTTTGCCCCTATGGCTTAGTGGCTGGGCCACCTCAGGCTCGTCCTTTGACATACAATTGCTGTTGAGTTGGATTCAACAATGAGGTTTCAATCAGCCCATCTATGTGTATCCCTACGAATGCGTTGCCACTGTCACTCAATGATTCTTTACGGCTGTGAAACAATAAAAAACATATATTTGGTCTTTGTCCCCAGCTCCTGGCACACAGTTCCTAAAATGCTGGGAATTTCCTAAGCGATTAGAGTGTCTTGTGTTCTTTGTAATAAGCCTCTTTCAATCATGCTTAAGTCTTTGCTAATGAGGGTACCCTTGGCGGGCCCCTAGATGGCTTCAGGATGGGGGCTGGTAACAAAGACCAGGCATGATTAGGGGGTTGGTACTTTGCGCCCTACTCCCACGTCCAGGGAGGGGAGAGGGGCTGGAGATTGAGTTCAATCCTCAAAGGCCAATGATTTCATCAATCATGCCCATGTAATAGAGCCTCCACAAAAAACAGGGTTCTTGGAGCTTCTGGGCTGTGCACATACGGAGGTGCAGGGAGGGTGGCACGCCCAGAGAGGGCACGGAAGCTCTGCGCCCCTCCCACCCCCACCCCCTGCCTTATGCACCTGTTCCATTGGGCTTTCCTGAGTTGTATCCTTTATAACAGACCAGGAAATGCAAGTAGTGTTATGCTGAGTTCTGTGAGTTGTTCTAGTGAATTACTGAACCTGGGAAAGGGGTTGTAGGAACTCCCAAATTTGTAGTCACCTGGGCAGAAGTGTGGGTGGCCTGGGTACCCCATGTGCGGCTGGTGTCTGAGTTGGGGGCAGACTTGTGGGACTGATCCTTTACCCCATGGGCTCTGTGCTAACCCCAGGTAGTTAATGTCAGAATTAAACTGAACTGTGGGAAGCCTAGCTGGGGTCGGAGAAACAGAACAACACTTGAGGTATGTGTGTCGACATATTTCGGCCGTTACAGAGTCAATATAGTAAGTTGGACCCTGGGCCAACAAAGCAGATCATACAAAAATGCCCCAGTCATTCAGCTGCGTTTGGAAGGATGTTTTTGAGCAACGATCCCTACGCTTGTGATGAGTATAGTAAATGGCAGCGTCCCATCTGTTGCCCACTGGTTGGCGATGACAGGCAAACCTTGAAAAAACCTTTCGTGGAAATGCTCTTCTCTGAACTAACGCCCCAGCATAGCACGAATTCTTCAAAGACAGGAAGCATCAGGGAACACAGTGTCACCCCGAGGAATGCCCTCCTGCTGCTAACACACTTATGTCACCAGCAGGAACCTCCCTTTCAAGAACGTCTCCTGCTGTTCTGGAATCTGCCTCTGCAGAGACTCCAGGCTAAGCCCTCCATCTCGGCCGTCACAGCACGTGAGCAGAGTGCGGAGCAATGGTGAACAGCCACTGTCGACTCACTCTAAATGCTCTTCTAAGTTGCAGAAACCACTTGCCCCATCTCCACTGCGGACCCTACATAACGAAGCAGCCCACGGAGGCCAGAGGGGGTCCTTCAGCACAAAGCCCCACCAGCGGCCTCTTTCCAGTGGAGAAACACATAGAAGCCTGGAAACTTTGCGCTGGAAAGCAGAGATCACTGTGAGCAAAAGCTTTGCAGTCACAATATAACACCTGAGAAGCATTTGGGGTGCGGGGTAGTGAGTTTGATGATTTCTGTCTGCACTGCAATGGACATGTGCCTTCCCGTCTGCTCATTACATATAAGGCTGGTGCAGCCCCACGTGAGCGAACGCCGGCCCCCCTTCCCTGTGAATGTCCGTCAGGCAGCATTCTGTGAAAGGTGAGCTTTGTTAGATACGATTGTGCATCCCAGAAGATTTCGGCCAGGGCTCACCGTCCTGGTGACTTGGGGTGGCTACGCTCCCCACCAGACTGGAGTGATCTCACTGTGCTCCTCCCACCCAGGGGCCCCACGGCCCTTGTCTCCAGGTCTAAGGAGCACTCTGCGGTCCCCGTCCACAGGGACCACCAAGAGCACTAGCATTTGACAAATTGTGTTAATGCAGGCGGCCTGCTGCTGCCGTTTCTCATCACCGCTGGACTCACCTTCTCTAAGGGAGGAGGAGGAGAAAACCTCTTGGCACAGGTGAGAAATATGTCTGGCTCTGGCTTCCCCTTCTTCACGTCGGGGTCATCGCCCAAGACGGCGTGGTCGAACAGGCCAAAGAACTCCTTGTGCCTGCTGGTCTTCAGCTCGAATGGCACGGACCCCGAGCTGGTGGCGAGTGCGAAGGGCACGCTGTGCTTCCGCAGGTGGTGGATCAGCTTCTCGGCCCCTAGAGAGGAGGAGGGACCAGCATTCAGTGAGGTGGAGGAGACAGCGGGCCACAAGGACTCCCCACCTAGCTCTGTAAGCCCTGACTCTTGCTCCCTCTTCTCAGGAATTATCTGAGCTGAGACATCTTGTCTTAAGAGGGGTTACCAGCTCTAGAACACCCCTACTCTAAACAAAAGTCAAAAAAGCAAGGCAAGGCTTCGCAATAGCATTTCCCAAAGATGCAGAGGGCGATTTTCCCGGAAAGAAACGTTGCTTTGTTGCTGATCCTCTCTTGCTGAAATGTGGAAACCTGGGGCTAGGGGAAGGCCATGGTCCCAGCGGGGCCTCAGTGAGCCAGGTGTGTGTTCTTTTTTTTTTTTTGGTGAGCAAGATTGGCCCTGAGCTAACATCTCTTGCCAATCTTCTTCTTTTTGCTGAGGAAGATTGGCTCTGAGCTAACATCTGTGCCCACCTTCCTCTGCTTTTTTTTTTTGTGTGAGGAAGATCAGCCCTGAGCTAACATCCATGCCAATCCTCCTCTTTTTGCTGAGGAAGACCAGCCCTGAGCTAACATCCATGCTAATCGTCCTCTTTTTGCTGAGGAAGACCAGCCCTGAGCTAACATCTATTGCCAATCCTCCTCCTTTTTTTTTTTCCCCAAAGCCCCAGTAGATAGTTGTATGACATAGTTGCACATCCTTCTAGTTGCTGTATGTGGGACGCAGCCTCAGCATGGCTGGAGAAGCGGTGCGTCGGTGCACGCCCGGGATCTGAACCCGGGTTGCCGGTAGCGGAGCGTGCACACTTAACCGCTAAGCCACGGGGCCAGCCCTCTACCTTCCTCTGCTTTATACGGGACGCCGCCATAGCATGGCTTGATGAGAGGTGCATCGGTCTGAGCCTGGGATGTGAACTTGCGAACCCCGGACCGCCAAAGCAGAGCACGTGAACTTAACCACTATGCCACCAGGCCGGCCCCGGGTCAGGTTTGTGTTCTGAAGCAATGAATATGCAAGGACTATGCTTTGCATGTTTTCTGAGACAACCCTGTATTCTACAGAAAGCCATTCAATGAATGGTTCCTCAGGCTGCTAGAGAGACGGAATCAAGAAACAGCTTCCACCAGAGGCTGAGGGAAGGCCACAGCTGAGGGAAAGCTGTGGCGCTAAGTAATAAGCAATCAGAGAGTACAATAAACCTCACTGGAGGCAGCTGAGCAACAACCACCCCTGAAAGGAACATTTCCCACGTTCTCATTAACTAAGAGGGTTAAGTACAGGGAACACACAGGTTAACAGTTCTCCATAGAGCCAATGAAGAGAGGGCTGGTCATCAGAAACGTGAGTCAGGAAGGCTGAGTATGGAAACAGTAACATCTAAATACACACACAGTGCTATGGCTATCTAAAAATACTATTTTAAATAATCACATAATCATGACTGTTTTAATCATCACGTGAGACAATGTCCCTGCTTTCTCAATTGCTGCAGAAAAGACTGACCTGGTCATTTTCTCAAACACCGGAAACCACTCAGGAAGGCAACAGATACTGTGAGTGCCTGACGCTTTAGGGAAACAGGCCTAGGAGATGCTGGGAGGAAGGTGTGGATCTCAACTCCACACCAGGACAAAGCTAAAACTTTGTGAAGAATAAAGCAAAATCTAGCACTCTGCTGGATGTAACGTTTACAAACGAAACAGAGAGACTTCAGATCTCGAATGATCAGGTGCATGGAGGATGCAGAGAAAATTGGGGACGAAGGGAACATCTGCCCACTGAGAGCCTCTTCACCTCACCTCACCTCCTTTTTATGCATAACCAGCAAGATACTGGCGCCTCTTCTCCTGAGATGTAAGTTACCTTATGACAAAGACTCAAATACCAACGTTAGGCCCACCAGTGAAAAGGTGAACTCCGGGTAATAGATTTCACTTGTTCAAGGCTCCCACCTGTGCCCTAAGCTGACAGTCTAGGGGAGCATCCTTCCTGCCTCTTCCAGCTTCTGGGGGCTCCAGGCATCCCTTGGCTTGTGGCCCCATCACTCTGATCTCTGCCTCTGTCTTCACATGGCTTCTCCTCTGTGTCTATGTCCCTCCTCTTCTTCTCTTCTAAGGTCACTAGTGCTATGGACTGAATGTTTGTGTCCCCCAAATTCCTATGTTGAATCCTATCCCCAATGTGATGGTATTAGGAGGGTCTTTGGGAGGTGATGAGGTCATGAGGGTGGAGCCCCCATGAAGAGGATTATTTTTTTGGAATTACAGTAAAATATATCTCAAGTATATCTTAGAATATAGGGCAAAAATTCTAGAAGGAAAACCACTTCAAAGGCTAGGGTGGATAAGGAAGAAAAAGGATATTTGTGTGCCTGATACATTATGGGTGCCTTGTGTGTCAGGAGTCTCTTTCATGGTTTAACCCTAGGTTTAACCTTGTAGGTTAAACCATGTAGGTTTGTAGGTTTGTAGGTTAAACCATGAAAGAGACTCCAGGTCAAATATTAACTGTATGGACAAATCCTTAGCTAGATTAAGAAAAAGAGAGAGAAGACTCAAATAAGTAAAATCAGAAATGAAAGAGGAGACATTAAAACCAAGGCCACAGAAATAAAAAAAGATTGAAGGAGAATAATATGCAAATGTATATGCCAACAAATTGGCCAACCAAGAAGAAATAGATAAACTCATAGAAACATACAAACTACCAAGATTAAATCAGGAAAAAATAGAAAGCCTGGTCACACCTATAACTAGTAAGGAGATTGGCTCAGTAATCAGAAAAGTCCAGGACCAGATGGCCTCACTGGAGAACTTTACCAAACATTTAAAGAAGAATTAACACCAATACCCCTCAAACTTTTCCAAAAAACTGAATAGGAGGGTACACTCCAAAACTCATTCTGTGAGGCCAGTGTTACCCTGACACCAAAGCCAGACAAAGACACTATAAGAAAAGTACAGATCAGTAATCTCTGATGAATATTGATGTAAAAATACTCAACAAAATACCAGCAAACTGATTTCAACAGCACATTAAAAGGATTATACACCACGATCAGGTGGGATTTGTTCCTGGAATGCAAGGATGGTTTGACACATTAAAATCAACGTGAGACACTATATTAACAAAATGATGGACAAAAACCACAGATCATCCCAAGTGATGCAGAAAAAGCATCTGACAAAACTCAACACCGTTTCTAAACACTCAAACTAGGAATAGAAGAAAACTACCTCAACATAATAAAGGGCCATATATGAAAAGCCCACAGCTGACATCATACTCAATAGAAAAAGGCTAAAAGCTTTTCCTCTGTGATCAGGAATGAGATGACAATGCTTTCTCTTGCCACTTCTATTCAACAGAGTACTGGAAGTCCTAGCCAGAGCATTTAGGCAAAAAAAAGAAATAAAAGTATTCAAATTGAAAAGGAAGAAGTAAAGTTGTCTCTGTTCACAGATGACACAATCTTATATGTAGAAAACCCTAAAGATTCCACACACACACACACAACTGTCAGAATTAGTAAACAAATTCAGCAACACTGCAGAATACAAAAATCAACATGCAAAAATCAGTTGCGTTTCTATACGGTAACAATGAACAATCTGAAAAGAAAATAAAAATTCCATTTACAATAGCATCAAAAAGAAACAAGCTTAATCAAAAAGGTGAAAGACTTGTACACTGAAACTACAAGACATTGCTGAAAGAAATTAAAGAAGAAGACACCAATAAATGAAAACACATCCCATGTTCATGCACTGGAAGATTTGATATTATTAAAATGTCCATACTACCCAAAAAGGCATATAGATTCAAAGCATCTCTATCAAAACTCCAATGCGTTTGCTACAGAAATATAGAAATCCATCCTAAAATTTATATGGACTCTCAAGGGACCCAGAATAGCCAAAAGAATATTGAAAAAGAACAACAAAGTTGGAGGTCTCACACTTTCTGATTTCAAAACATATTACAAACTAAATTAATCAAAACAATGTGGTGCTGGCATACAGAAAGACCTATAGACCAGTGGAATAGAATAGTGAGTGCAGAAATAAACCCTCACATATAGGGTCGAAGATCTTCAACAAGGGTGCCAACACCTTTGAATGGGGAAAGGACAGTCTCCTGAACAAATGGTGTTGGGAAAAATGAATCTCCACATGCAAAAGAATGAAGCTGGACCTTCACCCTATACCATATACAAAAAATTAACTCAAAATCCATTAAAGAGCTAGACATAAGACATAAAACTATACAATTCCCAAAGGAAAACAGAGGGAGAAAGCTTTATGACATTGGATTTTGTAATGACGTCTTGGATATGACACTGAAAGCTCAGGAAAGACCAAAAACAGCCAACGGGACTGAATCAAACCTAAAAAGTTCTGCGCATCAAAGGTCATAATCCAGAGTGAAAAGGCAACGTATGGAACGGGAGAAAATATTTGCAAATCATATATCTGACAAAGATTTTATATGCAGAATATACAAAGAATTCCTAGAACTCAACAAGAAAAAACCAAATGACGCTATTAAAAAATGAGCAAAGGACTTGAATTGACATTTCTCCAGAGAAGATACACAAATGGCCAACAGCATCTGAAATGATGCTCCACATGACTAACCAATAGAGAAACACAAATCAAAACCACAACGATACCACTTCACACACATTATGATGGCTACTATCACAAAAACACAGAAAATAACAAGTGTTGGTGAAAATGTGGAGAAACTGGAACCCTTGTGGACTCGTGGAGGGAAAACAAAATGGTGCAGCCATGATGGAAAACACTACGGTGGTTTCTTAAAAGATTAAAAATAGAATTATCAGATAATCCAATAATACCACTTCTGGATATATACCCAAAAGAGAACAGGATCTCAAAGAGGTACCTGCACTCCCAGGTTCATAGCATTATTCACAATAGCCAAGAAGAGGAAATAAGTCAAGTGTCTATCGACAAATGAATGGATAAACAAAATGTGGTCTATCCAAACAATGGAATATTATTCAGTCTTAAAAAGGCAGAAAATGCTGACACGTGCTACAACATGTATGAACCTTGAGTACGTTATGCTAAGTTCAAAAAGTCAGTCACAAAAGGACAAATATATGAGTCCATTTATATGAGGTCCCCAGAGGAGTCAAATTCACAGAGACAGAAAGTAGAATGGTGTTACCAGGGGCCAGAGGGAGGGAGGAACAGGGTGTGAGTGTTTCACGGGGACAGTTTCAGTTTTGCAAGATAAAAACGTTTTAGAGATGGATGGTAGTGATGGTTACACAACAAAGTGAACACAGTTAACATTACTGAACTGTACACTTAAAAACAGATAAGATGGTAAGTTTTAAGCTATGTGTTTCTTACCCTGATTAAAAAAACTTAGCTGTATGGATGTGTTTCCATCATTAAGGCTTGCCAGGGTAACACAATGCAGAAAGGCAGCAGATGCAGCGAGTGTGTATCATGGTGCTTGTACCCACATCTGAGGGTCACACATCCACATGTGTGCACACGTGTGTGTTCGTGTGTATGTGTGTGTAATCTAAGAACAGCCCACATGGTTTCTATGTGACTTATTAGCAGGGCCCTTTACAGGAAATTCTCCAGTTCCAGGTAACATTCAACCTGCACCTTTGGATTTATGTATAAATATAAATAACACAAGTTTCAAAAATGACTGTGAGTCATATTAACACAATTTTCAATCTAAAATTACTGCTATAACTGTAAATTTTTTCTCCCCTCGCACCAGGAATTCTAAAGCCCGAGTATTCACTTTCTTCCTGAAAGAATCTTAAAATAGTACTCCATTTTTAAGCATTTTTTGGCCCCGTAATCTAGAACATTCTTGATCTTCTCCCTTTTAGCAAGAAACAGCAGGCAATTCAGTTCTGATCGATCTTCAGCTAACAAGCCCCAAGGGAGAAAAGTCATCTTACCGTTAAAGGAAAACAAGTAAAGAAAGGGTAAAGGGCATAGAAACAGACATGCTGAAAATGAATTATGCCTTTGACTTTTTTTAAAAATGTAAGCTTCTTTAGGGAGATTTATCTGCTTGCCTATTGTCAATTTGTTAAAGTTTGAATAGTTGCTGAAACATTAATCCTGTATCAGATTTTGAAAAGAGAAAGGCAAAGCCATCTATTAAAGTTAAACTTGGAAGCAATTCTGTCATGAATCCAATCTTTACATAATATTGATACAAACAAAATTCAAACATTTTTGGACCTCAGAGTCAGTGAAAGGAATGTATACGATTTTAAGAGCCCTTAAAGACAAGATTGAATCACAGCCCACAACAGGGTCAACCACACTCTCTCTGGAGTACCTCTGAGCCTCAAACAAGAAGAGAATTCTCTGAGAAGTTATCAAGACAAAAGAACAGACTAAGCACGCCCCGCATTAGACTTTAGTAATCTAGACTGACAACAACATTGCTAATAGTCACAAACATAATCCTGAAAACAGCGAGGGGACGGCACCTGGCATCAGACCGGCCGTGGGGAACAATGCAGTTAACTTCGCCTGGGTCTCTTCCACCAGCTCCTCCGTGGATATGGGGAGCTGCAGGACATCGATGACGATCTGGGCCACCTCGAATGCCTTCTTGCCCATAACGAGGGCCTTCACATCCCAGGTGAAATCCTTCTCATAGCGAGCACACACTTCTTGAAACACCACTGAATACAGCGGTTCGGTATCTGCAGAAACAAAGACAAGACAAAGACATTGAGATTTTCAGGGTGCACACTATATTCACATGAAGTCTCTATCAGATAAAGCGTCTATATACACCGTGTAGGTCACATGCAGGAAAAAAGCTTTCTGCAGAGACCTGTAGAAATGGTGGAACGTTCGCAGGTCATTAGGACTAAATAAGGCCTTGGGCGGCCTCCTCAGTCTGCTGGGCTATCTTCGGAGCTGCGATCCAGAAAGTGAAAAAGTGGGAGAGAAATAAGTCTATCTGATGGTTAAATTGTCTTTTATTTAACATGTATGTATCTGAGTCTAAATATGCACTTGGGATCATGAACTCCATCCGAGGCTACATGAGCTCGTCACCTGGTATTTCCAAGCGTGCCTAGAGACAGACATGCACAAGGGCCTGTGTGTGTGGCCCTCTGCTGTTAGGGACACTTTCACGGCCCTGAGAGACTCCTCCCAACAGGAGTGCCTGGTGGTGTGTGCTGCTGTGAAGCCCCGCCTGAGAACGGACCCTTCTGTATAGGCCTGAGTAGGGAAAACACACCTCCTGTGTTTCCCCTTTGCTCTCACACTAATCCACACTCACAACACTCCTGTCACCAGATGTGGGGGGGTTTGTCTCAGACCAAGCAATTGTGCTGGGTGTCCCATAATTCAACTCAATTCTGACACCATCTACCCGGAGTTAGCATCAGATCCCACAGGTTAAGGGCGCAGTCCCACAACACTGCTCCTCCTCCCCAAAACACACACTTCAGACGCCAATTGCAAGGCCAGGCTGTCACCTGTGCTTCTGATCGCTTGGCTCTAAGTCAGATGTTCAATTAATTTGCTAGAGCTGCTCACAGAACTCAGAGAAATATTTTACTTACTAGATCACTGGTTTATTATAAAAGGATATGATAAAGGATATGGATGAACATCCAGAGGGAAGAGATGCGTAGGGCAAGGTATGTGGGAGGGGGCATGGAGCTTCTGTGCCCTCTCCCAGCGCACCATTCCCATGGCACCTCCTGGAAGTTCTCCAACCCCCGTACTCTAGGAGATTTTTATGGAGGATCCCTCACATAGGCATGATGGATCATAAACTCCATTTCCAGCCCCTCTCCCCTTCCTGGGAGGATAGGAGATGGGGCTGAAAGGTCCAAGCTACCGATTACAGCTTGGTTTTTCTGGTGACCAGCCTCATCCAGAAGCCCACCCAGAGTTGCCTCATTAGCACAAAAGACACTCTGATCAGCCAGGAAATTCCAAGGGATTTAGAAGCTGGATGTCAGGAACCAGGGTCAAAGACCAAACATCAGAACAAAAGATGCTCCTCGTGCTCTTACCACTTAGGGAATTACAGGGGTTTGGGGAGCTCTGTGCCAGCAACCAGGGGCAGAGACCAAAATATATCTATCTCCTATTATCTCACAAGGTCTTACCAGGTAACGGTGAAAACTTGGCCTGCGAATTAGATCCCAGAGTGGCACTTTCTAGGGGTAAAGCCTCAGGCAACTTACTTAACCTCCAGGGGCCTCCCTCTCACATTAACAGGAGGTGAACAAGACTACTGGTAATAACAGTACTGATACTACTAACATACAGTATAGTTAATTATACACAATAAATATAGAGCAAATTATATACAATATAATATATAGTACCATCTATATTTATATTTAATGTTTTTATATATTTATATTTAATATACAGTATTAATGGTACTGATACTATTACTGATACTAGTACTATGAAAGTACAGTAGTACTCTTGTGAGAACTAACCACTTCAGAGGCTGGATGTAACGTTCTCAGAATGGAAATTCCAGTTCTAATTAGCTATGAGGTCAACCACCCTAACTTTAGCATTAAGGTCACATATGGGTCAAGAAGCAACATTAATGGTACCTATTCTGTACTGAATTTGTGCAGTTTCACCCAATAACGGTTCCTGAAAAGAGCTGAGTGACTTCAATGGCTTTTAACTGGTTTTCCCACAAGCAGATGGAAACATACAATCCTGGTGCCTAAATACTACTTCTGTTTCCTTTAAGATAATATTTGGGAAACCCAGCATGTGGTGAAGAAAAGGTAGACAGAAAGAGAAGGGAGTGGGGTGTGTGTGAACCTATGAACCTATGTTCTGAACCAATGAATCAACAGATGTGTCTATATATATTTACGGTGATACACATGTTCATAGATTTATGTGCACACAAGTTTACACACTTATCTACGACTGCCCGAATCCATTTAGAAAGTTGTCAGGGTATGAACTGCTCAGGAATGAGAGAGCTATGGTAGTTTAACCCTGGAGCATCTGCTCCTCCCCAGACACCCAGTCTGAGGGCTACCTGCAGCACTGGCGGCACCCCGAGTCTGCGGACAACGGAAGGCAGAGGGCTGTCTCTTCGGAGCCATTGCAACTCTGGTGTCACCTGGGCTGTATCATTTGCATTCTTCTCAGGGAAGGTGAAGGGGCCCCGGAGCAATAGACCACACCCACCACCTTTTGGCCAAATCCATGACCCCAGGTGAAAGGCAGTTCTTCTGCAAGTGCAAGTCTCCCACATTGGTGGCTACCACCTCTACCTTAGGTGGCATCTCTAACCAGGGGTGTCTGCTGCAGTTTCCATGGCTCTGTGCTCACAGGACTAGCTAGGCTCATAAATTCAGCAAGGATGCTCTGGCCGCCAGCTCTGTGGGTGTCGCCCAGCGTTAGCGACCCTCCTAGTCCCTGGCTCACCGCAGGTACTGGGGAATCTGGCTCTTGCTGGCTGCACAGGCTGAAGCAGGCACCCTCGCTCCCTCCCCTGTGAACTCTGGGGACCATGCTCCCTGTGAACCTGGCTCTTCCCTCAACTTTCAGGGCGGGCCGCGCCCCTTGCCTGCTTCTCCCAGCTGCTGACTCTGCTTCTCCTTTCACTGCCCCTCTGAATGTCACCCGTGGACCCTCAGCCCCATGGTGGGATGCTTTGGCCTCGACAGCGACCAGAAACAGAAAGAACTTTTCTTTTCCCTCTGCTTTTCGAGGCAAAACCACCCACAGCTGCGTATCAGGTACAACTTCATCGTTAGCACTTGAACTATTTCGATCCTTGTTTTTCGACCACAGGCTGGATTTTACTGGACACAGTAAAACACACAAAACAAACAGATCTCAGAATCTCCACCCTCATGGGTACTTGAAACTGCTCCGGCATGACCCCTGGATTGGAGGATAAGTGCCTGCCCTTTGTTCTGTTTGGTTTTTTGGTACAAAAGATGGTAGGACTTGAGGAAAAGCCTTCCTGGAGACATCTGTAGAAGAAGCCAGTGTTTGGATAATAACCAGAGTGGCTCAGGGTTCTCTAGAAAGGACCCTGCACTTAGTCACACACTGGAGGGAAGGGCCAGCCCACACTTGTCCTCACTGGTGAAAAAGCCATCTAGGGTGGAGGGTCGCCCGTAATGCACGCTCCTTCTCTGTTCGTCTTCCCTGGGAGGGGGAAGGAGTGAGGCTCGCAGGGCACGGACACGGACAGACTGGCGGTGAGGCAGGATGTTTCCCTTTCTTCCCTTGAACGCTTTTTCTTCTAGTAGGTGACAGAGGAAGATGCTGACAAAAGGAAACCGTAGGCACCAAGCGAGTGAGAAACTAGTGTCAGGTCTGAAAGACAAGAGGGCGAGGAAAAGGAGCAGAGGCCAGGCAGGAAGACGCACGTAGTATTCCGGGCCCCTTGCTAAAGCAAGTGGCTGAGGAAGAAGAAAGGGGCATGAAAAAATACTAATTCCAAAGGCAGAGAAATAACTATATCCTTTTAAAATGATTTAAACAGTGTTTATCTGAAGCTTAGAAAGTCACAGAGCTTTTAATTTAAAAGACACAGACTGGAGGGATTCTAAATCTGTGGGAGACTGCACAGACGGCCACTTTTCTTCACAATTTAGATAAAATCATCCCAAATCCTCAGCGAATAAGCAAGGATCTAAACAAGCAATTAAGGTCCTCAGATCCGAGGCTGGCTATGCCAGCTGATGACAGCAAACTTGGAATTAAAGGGACAGCATTTTAAAAGGAAACAAGTCTCCAGAAGCTAAAATGAAGGAGGATAAAATAGCCGTGCCAAGCTATCAAATGCATATGCTCCCTTGCTCACGAGCTTCAGGCTTTTCAGCTTGCCTCAGTGTTATTTTTCACAGGAAACTCAACATGGTTTTGAACATGCGACAGCCACATAAGAACTACCTTCCTTAGGCGTGTTAGAATAATATTCCGCGTAAAGGCAAACCTCACACCTTGACGGAACCCAGGCAGAAGTCTGGGCAGCTGCTGCAGGTGAAGCCATCAGGTGGGTGGTGATGGGAGGGCATCAGATGCGAGACGGAAACTCGGCCACCCGGGCCCAGACGCCGCAACGTTGACATTTTCATCATGAGCAGCACGCGTGGTGCCCAGGTGGGAAATGTAAGGCTTTCGAGTTTAAATTCACTGAACTATTAGAGAAGGCATCATTGCACCTGGAGGCAGGCTACGCCTGGGGCCGCTAAGTTTTGTCTAAGGCTGAGGTTCTGTAATTGTAATGTAATTAGTACCATCTTTTATCATTGAGCACGTATTTAAATGTTTGCTGAGTCCATCCCTGGCTCTCGGAGGACGGCATCAGTTTGCGTGTCACCCCATAAAGAGCAAGGGGTGAGGGCATTTCCCCACGTCTCCCTTGCAGGAAACTGTACTCCCTGACCGTGCACACAGGCACCTAATTCCAATTTGAAAAACCGTTACATTATTTAATAGGAAAACACCTTAAATCAACCTGTCACTAGCGAGCATCTGTTATGACACCTGATTTTCCAGGCGACTCCCGTTTTTGTTTCCATACAAGGCCTAGAATGAGGTACTGGGAGAAAGCAAGGTGTCGGGAATCTGAGGGATGAGCAGTGAAGTTCCAGCTCAGCCACTTTTTAGCTGTGTGTCCTGGGACGAGTTTCTTAACCTCTCTGACTTGTAGTTTCTGTCGGGGGAACTATGGCAGCCACTGGGCTGCAGAAGAGGGGGGTCAGAAGACTAGGTGTAGTGGGGCAGCAGGTGCTCTGAAGCCAGGTGGCCTGGGTTTGAGGCCCTGCTCTGCAGCTGACCAGCTGCTGACATCTGCTGAAACGTGCTCAGCCCCTTGCTGGGCCTCGGTTTACCTATCCGTAAAGTGGGAATACGAATACCCTCACACACCTTCTAGGCAGTTGTGTCAATTAAGTGGCATCATCTATGCAGAGACCTGAGCACCGTGCCTGGCCAGAGTGAACCCCTAGCTCCAGCGTGTGAAATTATCAGGGGGCATCTGCCTGGTAGCTGCTCCGCGGAACGCTCTTAGTTGTCATTTGTGAGTTAAGAGAAAGTTAGAAGATCTGCTTTCTCTGTGTACCCCCAGGCTCCAATAACGGCAAAGACAGCTTTAATCTGGCAAATTAAAGTGCCTGTACCAAATATTTTACTTAACAACAACAAAAAAAAAACACCCAAACTATTAACTATTTGGAATTCATTCACAAAAGTATTGCACCTGCCAGGAGCCGGCCCGGTGGCACGGCGGTTAAGTGCACATGCTCGGGTTCGGATCCTGGGCGCGCACTGACGCACCGCTTGTCAAGCCATGCTGTGGCAGCGTCCCATGTAAAGTAGAGGAAGATGGGCACAGATGTTAGCCCAGGGCCAGTCTTCCTCAGCAAAAAGAGGAGAGTTGGCATGGATGTTAGCTCAGGGCTGATCTTCCTCACCAAAAAAAGAAAAAAAAAAAAAATCGCACCTTCCAGGCACATGGGACTAGCTTCATAAATGCTGGTTAACTGTCCGGCCTGGTACAGGAACATAATTCCTTGTCCCCAGTTCCATAATCCATAAACTTCTGGAAACATAAGTTTTCATGTAGCAGCAAAACCTGACTTGGACTAGCACGTGGTGGTTTTAATGTTTAATATTTACCACACCGTGTGTGAATCTTCACAGACTTCTCTACAGAAATACCAATGGGTTTGATTACGGGTGCTGCCCCAGACCCCACCCCCCGAGACTGTATACATCACAGAACATATTCATTCTAATACCTCTTTAAAACAACAATTAAAAAAATCTAAATACAACTGCCTCCACAGGTTTCAGAAAAGGGAATCTGAACCCACATTGGTTACGGCTTCCTAGTCAAGTCATACCTTGCATATCTTGAATAAAGCAATTTAATGCTTTTCAAAACTTAGTATATCTTGAAAATAGTCTTACTTTTATTATTTCCACTTATAAAAAAATAATGGGAGGGGCTGATGTAAAGCCAGTGTTTTGTTGTTAACAGACAAGTTAGTTCCGTAAAGATACAGAATACGTTTTCACAGGGAAAGGCCCATCTTGAGCTAAAATCAAATGATCACAACCTGGCAGAAGTGAAGACATAGTATAGACTGCATGCCTTCTCTCACCCAGAAATATAGCAGTGTTTCTGAATGCAGTGAAAACCACATATTTTAAATGTGCAATGGCTTCAATAATAAAAACCGAGCATACAGTACATTTTGATGAAAGGGCTGGTGTCATTTTTCTAAGCCATCTTGATAGTACACGGTAGGTAACTGGTAATTGGTGAATAGATTTTTTTTTTTAATTCACTGATTTTGTTCTTCTAAGATAGTCTACCACTGATTTCCTTAACCCCCTGGTTCTCAAAGTGTGGTCCATGGATCAGCAGCATCAGGAATGAGACCAAAACAGGCTTTGCTGAGTTAAATGAATCAGTGATCAGAACTGAAAAGCTCATTAACATTTGCTGAAAAAATACACAAAGGAACAGTCAAATACCTGTAAAGGTAAGGGAAACTTTACCTACAGTCAAATACCTACAGAGGGACACTTTACAAAAAGAGTGATTAAGAAAATGTCGGTATAGGGGCCAGCCCAGTGGCATAGTGGTTGAGTTTGCAGTCTCTGCTTTGGTAGCGCAGAGTCCGTGGGTTCGAATCCCGGGCACGGACCTACAGCACTCATCAAGCCATGCTGTGGTGGTGTCCCACATACAAAATGGAGGAAGGCTGGCACAGACATTAGCTCACGGCCCATCTTCCTCAAGCAAAAAGAGGAGGATTGGCAACAGATGTTAGCTCAGGGCCAATCTTCCTCACCAAAAAAAAAAAAAAAAAGAAAAGAAAGAAAATGCCAGTACATAAACCAGAATGTTTTTCCCAGCTGAAGACCTACTGAAATGTCATCCTCTGCTAACCCGGACCACCTGGTGTCCAAGAAACTCCCCAGACATGAAAACAGAAGTCAGGCAGAGGGATGTCAGAGCCGCACTCGGTCCTAGCAGTATGGGGAGGAGAAAGAAAACAAGAGGATGCGGACCTGAGATGATGAGAAGGGCGGTGACGGGTTCTGTAGCAAACGCTGCAGGATCTGACCCGCTGACAGCACTCAAGTGCTCTCCCCCACAGCCACTAACACTCCCCGTGCTTCATGCACACGGGAGCGAGCCTTTCATTGTCTTCACTGCAGCTGTTGAACCTTTACAAGTAGGCCTGCATGTAAAAGGCAGTGCTTCCTTTGTTTAGGAATGTAAAAGACTGGACAAAAAAAAAGAACTTCAACCCTTAGTACCATAAACCTAGATGTTGTGGACATCAAAACCATAATTGTAAAACTTCTAGAAGAAAATGTAGGAGAACATCTTGGTAATGGTGGGTTATATGAAGTTTTCATACACAGACCACAAAAACCAAGAGCCTTGGAGAACATCTGGATAAAGGGGCTTTCGTCAAAATTTAAAGACACCGGTAAGAAAACAAAAGGCAAGCCACTGATTGAGAGAAAGTATTTGCAACACACACAACTTGTATCCAGAATAAAGAACCAAACTTGACAACTCAATGATGAGATGAACAAGGTGTAGTATATGGAATAACAGTCCCTCAAAGATGCCCGCACCCCAACCCCCAGAACCTGTGACCATCTACCCCACACGGCAAAATGAACTTTGCAGGTGTGATTAAGTTAAGGATCTTGAGATGGCGAGACGATCCTGGATTATGTGGGTGGGCCCAAAGTCATCACAACAGTCTTTCTAAGAGGGAGGCAGAAGGTCAGAATCAGAGGAGGTGTGAGGACAGAAGCAGAGGTTGGGTGATGTGAGGCCGCAAGCCAAGGAACGTGGGGGGCCTCTAGAAGCTGGAAAGGCAGGAGAACAGATTTTCCTCTAAAGCCTCCAGAAGGAAAGCAGCCCTGTCAACACCTTGACTTGAGCCCATCAAGACTGATTTTGGACTTGTGGCGCCCCAACTATAAGATCATAAACGTTGCTGTTTTAAGCCACTATTTGTCATAATTTTTTACAGCCGCAATAAGAAACTAATACAGAACCCAACATAAAAACCACTTTGGAAAACAGTTTCTTAAAAAGTTAAGTATGTGCCTACCGTGCAACCACTAGCAATAAAAACGAAAAGAACTATTGGTACACACAATCACATGAATGTGTTTCAAAAAAATTATGCCCAGTGAAAGAAGTCAGATGAAAAAGGAGTACATACTGTCCGATTCCATATAAAATTCTATGAAGTGGAAACTGACCTGTAGTTTCAGAAGCAGACTGGGAGTTACCTTGGGATGGGGCGGAAGGAGAGAGGAAGTGCAGAAGGGCACAAGGAAAATTGGAGGAGTTGTGGAAACATTATTTGGAGTGTGGAATGAAAGCTTCCTGGGATTTCTCACATTCCCTTCATAAAATGTCATTTCTATATTGTTGCAGAGGAAGTCTGCTGATTCTATCAAAATCGTATCTTTATGTCCTCAAAACATAGGCAATCTTGCACAAAGCTGACTGCCCCTCCAGGACTGGAGGCAATCTGAAGCACTGTCGAGAGGGATGTTTCACACACTTCGAAGATCACCCCACATGTAAAACACGGCCCTTGCCATCGATTTCAGAGCTGCATTAAAAGCCCAGCTGTGGTATGACTAGACAAACAAATTAAGATTTCCCTTGTGTAGAACAGACACTGACAACTAGGGTTTGTAGATGTCCCTGCGGCCAGCCCACGGCTATCAGGACGAGAATGTGGGGGACAAATGACAGGTTGCATGAAGATGGTTCTCTGTCAACGAAAATCAAAGTTGTCTTGGAAACCATGACATTTGTGCCCAAGGACAAAGATTAGTTGCCTTGTATCTTTGGCCTAGGCAGAAACAAAGACTTTCTCAGGATTTAAGCAGTAAAATGGGCTTTCCCTGGGGAGACACTATCTTGGTGGATGTGAATAATGGCCTCTTAAAAATAAGACCAGAAACACTCCTACTTCTGTCCTCAGTACTGAAGCAAATGAGAAGGCCGCAGGCCACAGTGGGAGGTCCGTAGGCCCCTTCTACTCAAGTGATACAGGCCAGGAAGACAGTCCCAAGAAAGCCGACAAGACGATGCTCATCATGTCCTCTACTGGGGGGCACAGATGGGGGAGCAGGGAAGTTGCAATGTTTATGTCCCCCCAAAGTCCATGTTAATTGCTAATGTCCAGTGTAATGGGATTTGGAGGTGGGGCCTTGGGGAGGTGATTAGGTCATGAAGGTGGAGACCAAATGAATGGGATTAGTGCCTTTATAAAGAGACCCCAGAGAGCTCCCTCACCCTCTTCCACCACACGAGGACACAGTGAAAAGACAGCCGTCTCTTGGGGGGATCAGGAAGCGGGCCCTCACCAGACACCAAATGTGCTGGTGACAGTGGCGATGCCAGGACTCACTCACACACAAGAGCATTAGAGGAGGGCAGGTGGGCACTCTCTCATGCAGGGAGCAGTCAAGAAGGATGAGATCTCTTGGAGTAGCTTAGAGCATCTAACAGTTCCCGGGCCCTGGACGCACGAGGCTGTGTATGATGATCACAGTCTTCCCAGGTAAATCCCAGATGCCCCTGGACACCCACCAGGTTGAGCACAGGTGTCCCCAGGTAGCCAGAGGGTGCAACTAAATGATACCCCCCTTGTTTTTTTTAAAGAAAGGGTAAAACATGGACCATGAAGATAAAGAATAGCAACTCATGCTTTTCTTTAAGAGAAGATTATGACTTAGCAGACTGCGGCAAGGTAACAGAGGAATACCATGCGGCTCTTTTTCCAAAATGGTTCTTTTTCCAACAAAAACTGGTGATGTGTTCCCTGCATCTCAGCCTCCCCTTGCTCACTGTCTTCTGCTGTCTGATCACCTACCACGACCCACTGCTCTTCTTCCAGTGGTCAGAGAGAGACTAAAAGTGATGGGGAAAGGGCAGATACTGGCAACCGCTGGCTCTGCAGCCAGAGGCAGGGGAGGGAAGACAGACGGGTCCCAAGAAACAGAAGGGAGCTGTGAGTGGGAAATCAGAGGCGGAGGGGCAAATAGCAGAGAGTGTGACGTTTACTGAGCCCTGACAAAATGCAACATTAGGAGACAAATATTCTCTAAAATGGGAGGAAAATAAGTATGGAATGTGGTAGTGATGATTAAGTGCTTTTCAAGTTAAAAATCTCCCAAACTCATCCATGAAGAACCTTTAAAATTTATCAATTACTTTCTGATGTTGAACAATACATCACTGATACATAAATGCGATTAGGCCAGTTTAAAAATAAGAAAACAAGGCTTAGTGAGTTCTGATGATTTACTCCAGGTCACCGAGCTCATCTATGGACCATGCAGGATTGAAACTGAGACTTGTATACACAAATCCCACAAGCTCTCATTTTAAGGCATGGCCTCTGCACACACCCCTTATCCCTCATCAATTCCACACACTGGGACTACAGCAGTGGTTCTCCAGGTGTGGTACCAAGACCAGCAGCATTGGTGTCCCCTGGGAGCTTATGGGAAATGCAAATTCTCAGATCCACTCCAGACCTACTGAACCAGTGAGCATGGGGCCCCAGCAATCTGTGTCTTAGCAAGCCCTCCAGAAGACTCCAATGCCTGCTCACGTGTGAGAACCACGGGACTAAAATTTCATTAGCATCCGTGGCAATTACATGATATAGAATGTTTCAGGGTACACTAAGATCATATAGAAGGTAGAAGGTCAACCTACTTTCTTCTGACGTCCTAACTCCTACTCTGTCACTATGCACACCTGTTTTGCATAGGTTTATAGCTCCTAAGAATATCTCACGTTAGCCAACACCTAGATTTTCACGTGTGTTGGAGATTTTCACCTCCTTAATCCTCTACTGGCCAGCCCTGGTGGTCTAGTGGTTAAGATTCGGGGCTCTCACTGCCGCGGCCCGGGTTTGTTTCCCAGTCAGGGAACCACACCACCTGTCTGTCAGTTGTCATACCGTGGCGGCTGCATGTTGCTGGGATGCTGAAAGCTATGCCACCAGTATTTCCAGCAGGTCACCCATGGTGGACAGGTGTTAGCGGAGCTTCCACACTGAGACAGAATAAGAAGAAGGACCTGGCCACCCATTTCCAAAAAAACTGGCCAGGAAAACCCTATGAATAGCAGCAGAGCACTGTATGATCGAGTGCCAGAAGGAGAGAGGATGGCAGAAAAATCTCAGGCAGGGTTCTGCTCTGCTGTCCACGGGGGCACCAGAAGTCGGAATCCACTCCACGGCACTAACGACAACAAAAAACCCTATACTTCCTCAGTTTGCAAACCTAGACTCTGGGTTTCACATTCGTCCCTGTTTAATTCCATCTCAGTGGAAAAGACTAATCTAGAAGCTTATAGCAGTCACGCTTTGGTATGGTAGTCCCTGAATTTGAAGATAACTTATGCAACTGAATTAAGTGAAATGATTACCAGGGTCTTGCAACCAGCGAGCTGTGAGCCCAGGGCTCCCCAAGAGGAAGTTCTCTCTAAGATTTCTCTTCAGACCTGGAGCAGAAGCGACAGCATTTGAGCACAGAGGGTTCCATGAAATCACTGAGTCCGACAGGGACCAGCGGCTCACAGACAGTCATCTATTCCTTTCCTACAGAGAACCTCTCTCCCCAAAGGCTCATTTTCCTTTTATCCGCCCCACCTCACTCTACACCAAAAAATTCTACAAGCACGGCCCTCAGCCCCTCCACCTAGTGGAATAAATACAAGCAACAGCGCCGAGCAAAATCTAATGGGACCCATGACTGACAAAGTGAAAGGAGCTAATGTGTTCACTCCTATATGGTAGAGTCGCTTAAGAAACGGGTGACAAAGGTTTAGAATCTGAAAACCACAAGGAACACATCGTTCAACACCAGGAAATCAATGAGGGGGGCCTTTGATTTTCCCATGCCCATCACCTGTCTAGGTGACAGTGGGTTATGCCCGCTCGTGATGGTGTCTGCCCCCCATGGAGGCTACTTAAAAATCACTCTCGCATCTGAGACTATGGCAAGCTTGCCTTGTTACGTTAGCGCATTCTGTCTTGGTGGGGAATCAGGGGTGAGAGCCAGGTGTGGAAGGGGAATGGTTTCATTGGCTGAACCTCCTTCAGTGTGAGAGGTGCCTTATCAAGCACGGGAGGGTTGAGGGTGAGCGCTGGGGAAGCTTCGGGAAGCTCTGCCCATGGAGGAGGTATGGTATTGGGAGTAAACTGTCCAGACAGACCACGTGCTCGATACACGGTGATTATCCCAAGTGAGGTTGGAAAGAAAGCCCACGGTGAGACAGTGCTGCTCCTGAGAGGGTCTCAAGAGGGTGCATGTAAAAATCTACGGAGGAGAAGATTCACTAATGAAAACACACGTCAAGTGACAGGAGAAGGGGACCCCGGCTGGGCCTTGTCTGAGGGAGGGCATGCCCCCCTCAGACATGTGGAGCTCCTGTGGAGCTCCTGTCCCCAGTCCCAGCCTTCCCCAGATGGGCACAGGGCGCAGAGGAGCAGGAACACAGGACGGCGCCCCTTACCCTGGGGAGCTGCAGGAGTCATCCCTCCACGCCCATATCGTCCTGGCTAAAAGCAGGTTCCGCTCCTCTGTTACTTTTAATTATGGGGGAGGTAGGCTGGAAGGGATAATTTAAGAGAAGAGCAGGTACCCTGGCTCCCACGGGTGACGGCCTGGCCCAACCACGGAAACAGTGAGGCTCCTCAGACAGAAAGGACACACAAGTAGGTGGCCTGGGATGGGGGAGACTGGGGTGTGGAAGGAGCTGGGGCCAGTGGAGGTTCCCTGCTGGTGACAGAACGATGGGACTTGTTGTGCTCCGAGGGCTTTCTCTGCGGTTGGCTCTGTGATGGGCCCTTCTGCAGCCTTAATGGTGGTGGTGGGAGGATCAAGAGTTGTTGGTCTGGATTTACAAATTCAAGAGAGCTACAAGATCTTAAGCTGAGTTGTCCAAAGGAGAGTGAGTCTTATATCCTGCAAATATTGGAATCAAAATAATGTTTTTACATTCATTTGTGCAAAAAGCTGATATACATAATAAAGAGGAAAGAGCCCCGATGGATACTGAACCCTATGACTCACTATATGCTATATACACGCATGTTGTTCTCCTCTTTCTAAAAGCATACTTTTAGCAGGAGTCTGCATGCACAAAACAGGCTTTTTAAATCAGTTTTTTCTAGTCCCAGATATTGATGACCTCTCCCTTTTTTATATCTTTTGCCTTCTCACTTTTCCTACATGGATTTTTCAAAGCGGAACCTCAGAAGGTACAGATGCTGACTGAAGCTTGCTTTCCTATTTCCTGTAAGGAGGCAGCAGATGTTTTATAGAATAGGATATTTATCTCCCCCCTTTTTTTGAATCTGGGCTCCATCAGCAGGAGTCATGCTGCTGCAGATTCTGTCTGGGGCCAATACCACCCGAGCACCACTGAGGGTGCGGGTACAGGACTCCGGGAGATCTTCCTCCTCTTTTCCACTCGGGATGATTTATAAAGACTGTGCCAACACAGCACGTTTGGATTCACATTCTGATCACCCACTTGCAAACCAAAGTATATTAGAAGGGATAATGTAAGAGAGCGTATTCAGAGAGTACGTAATGCTCCCTTACCGTGGAACCCACATGGAACAGCGATAATATGTCAGGGTAAAGGCATACTCAATGCCTGTCTCCAAAAAGAATTCTCCCTAGGTCAAATTTACTCGAGACTATTACCCGAGTCACCCTATGACTGGGTATGTATTTCCTTCTCAATCAACATGACTTCAGTCTTTGAACGGGGCTCACCAAACCAAAAAATGTTCTAACTGAAGGTGGCATGAATCCAAGAATTATTATAGATCGTTACTTTATTTTTTGTTTTGGAAAATTTCATCAAGCAAGGTTTGGAAACACTAAAAAATGCAATACCCTTTATACATGAATGTTTGTTTTTTGGTTCACTATCCAAGGACCAATTCAAAAATTTCTTTGGCCACCTTTCTAAATCATGCTAAATTGCTTTAAAATGAGATGAAGAATAGTGATACTCTGGCACTTTTTTTTTATAACTTAAAGCAGTGGTTCACAAATGGGGGATGATTTTGTCCACTAGCAGACATAAAAGACAAGATACATGTGTTTTGGTTTGTAAATCATTTTTCTCCTATGTAATTTAAAAGATAACTGCATAAAGCAATAATTATAAATCTCTGTTGATGTGCACATAATGTATAAAGATGTAATCTTTATGACAAAAACAGCACAAAGGAGGGGGGTGGGAATGGAGCTATATAGAAGCAAAGTTTTGTATACTATTTAAACTAAGTTGCTATTAATGCAAACGAGATTGTTATAAGTTAAGATGTTAACTGTAATCCTCAGAGCAACATTAAGAATGTAACTGAAATATATATAACAAAAGAAACGACAAGAGAATTAAAATAGTACAATAGAAAATATCTAGTTAATGTAAAAGAAGGCAATAATGGAGGAATATAAGGAACAACAACAACAAAATAAGACATACAGAAAACAAATAACAAAATGCCATATAGAAACCCTATCTAATCAATAATGGTGTTACATGTAAATGGTCAGAACCCCAATTAAAAGGTAAAGACTAGCAGAATGGATTAAAAAAAGAAAAACAACATGCTCCAACCATATGCTGTCTACAACACACACTTTAGATTGAAAAGTGGGAAAAGGTTGTAAGTAAAAGGATGGAAAAGATATCCCATGCAAACAGTAACCAAAAGAGGGATATGTCACATAAGACAGACTTAAGACAAACATTTTTACTAGAAACAAAACAAAGAAATTTAATAGAAACATTTTATAAGGAGAGTTCATTCCCTCAAGAAGATGCAACAATTATAAACATATATGAACCTTATAACAGAGCCCCAAACTACAGGGAACAAAAACTGGCAAAATTGAAGGGAGAAATAAATGATTCAACAATAGTAGTTGGAGACTTCGATACCATACTTTCAATAATGGATAGAAAAACTAGACTGAAAATTAACAGGGAAATACAAGACTTGATTTAAAACACTTAACTATTTAAACACCATAAACCAACTAGACTTAACAGACATTTATGGAACACCCCACCCAACCATAATAAAACACACATTCTTCTCAAGTACACGTGGACCATTCTCCAGGAAAGACGATCTGCTAGGCCAGAAAACAAGTCTCAGTAAATTTACAAAGGCTTGAAACCATCCGAAACATATCCCCAATCAACAGTGGAATGAAATCAGAAATCAGTAGCAGAAAAAAAATGGGGGAAATTCATATACATGTGGAAATTAAGCAACACACGCCTAAATATTCAATGGTCAGAGAAGAAATTACAAGGGAAATTAGAAGATATTTTGGGATGGATGAAAATGAAAACACAGCACACCAAAACCTAAGGAATGCAACAAAAGCAGTGCTTAGAGGGAAGTTGATGGCTAAAAATGCCTCTATTAAAAAAGAATGGTCAGAGAGGGGAAACATTGATGTGTATGAAGACGAGGAAGGGGCCGTGGGCCAAGCAATGGGGGCAGCCTCTAGGAGCTGGAAAAGACAAGGAAACAGATTCTCCCCTAGAGCCTCCAGAAGGAAGCAGCCCTGCCAATGCCTTGATTTTAACTCCATGAGACTGATGAGGGATTTCTGACCTTCAGAACTGCAACATTATACACATTATACATCTGTGCTGTCTTAAGCCACTCAGTTTGTGGTAACTTGCTGCAGCAACAGAAACTAAGACAATAAGAAACTTTCCGGGCCAGTCCGGTGGTGTTGTGGTTAAGTTTGCACGCTCCACTTTGGCCACCTGGGGTTTGCAGGTTCAGATCCCGGGCGCGGACCTACACACCGCTCATCAAGCCGTGCTGTGGCAGGTGTCCCCTATAATGCAGAGGAAGATGGGCACAGATGTTAGCCCAGGGCCAGTCTTCCTCAGCAAAAAGAGGAGGATTGGCAACCATGTTAGGTCAGGGTTGATCCTTCTCACAAAAAAAAAAAAAAAAAAAAAAGGAAACTTTCTCAGCCATCTCTTTTTCTTTGGCTAACTGGGCTTCTCTCAATGACTCTCAAACAGATCAAAAACACAACATAAGAATAAACCTTTCTTAACATTTCATTCACAAGTGCCTTGACAACCAAAGGTCCAGGCTACATACAGACAGCTCACAGAACTACATGTGACAACTTCCCAGAGGCCACCCACCAGCCGTTAAAGGACACCATAGCCTCGGCTTGTCCTACTGCACATGCATAAATCTTATTAATCACTGGGGTTTTTTTCCCTCCATTTCGTATGGACACACCATGACACCTCCCTTTAGTGAATGTCGGTAATTTATATTCTTATGGAATGAGGTTGCCTTCTCTGTGAACATGTAGAGGCTCCTCAGACACAGAATTAAGGGTGGCTCCGTGTCCGTTTTCCAAGTCGTGTTGGTATATGACCTCATGAGTTGCTACCGTAAGTCAGACAGAGTACATGAAAGATCTCCAGCATTCCATCAGATATTTCAATAGCCCTCTCTAGGATTGGCATGGACCTGGGAAGTACAATAAAAGAATGCAGAATTCTTGTCAGGTTCAAAGAGTATTGGATTTAGGTAGAAATACATTTACATACGTTAAGAAATGGAAAATCTAGTCAGCTGGAAGGGAATGGAAGGTACGTGGGAGGGCACTGGTTTTCCCTAATGGACAGGCACCTCTCAACTCCTCAAACATTCAGAGATGTTTAAGAGAAGGACGGCAACTGAATAAATTTTTGTGTGCTATTTATTATTTTATTACTTGTACTCTTCAAGCGAATTGGGGCAACCTTGCTGTAAACAAACTT
This sequence comes from Ceratotherium simum simum, assembly GCF_057802395.1. Taxonomy (NCBI): domain Eukaryota; kingdom Metazoa; phylum Chordata; class Mammalia; order Perissodactyla; family Rhinocerotidae; genus Ceratotherium; species Ceratotherium simum. Next base: position 5,039,016 of record NC_141941.1, read on the forward strand.
TTAAACGCACACTTATATTACTAATTTTCACTCACAATTTAAGACGACATTAGGGAACTCTATTGGGACAGTCAAGTGAACTTTATGTTTATCATTTTTGTAAACTTCATTTATTAGGCTTAAAGTGATCACTGGCTATACAAAAAGGTTTCGGTTGTTAATTCAGATGAGGAAAGTACTCAACAAGGAAATAAAATATATTAGTTTTATAAATGTGGCTTAACGAGCACAAAGGTGTTTAGCATTATCAAAAATTTGTCAATAGAGTCAAATACTGTTATGGCCTCTTAACAGGTAGGGTTAAAATCTACGCGATTTGTAAACAGAATAAGCAGAAATTAAATGTGTAAGGAACAGGTACGTTTTTGAACCTCTAACGTTAATAGCTGATAAATTTTTTAAACCAAAGCGTACAGCAGCCAACTCAGAACACAGAATTCCATCAGTAATGTTACGCACCCATGATGCCCCACCCGTGTGTGTGTGTCAGCTACAGGAGAAGAGCAGAGAGGGAGAAAGGGCTGGAACCCAACGGCACCACAGGCACAGCGTCACTGCCCTGGGGCAGAACTATGCTCCTGGCACTCCATGCTGGTACCCAGAATGGAGTTTCCTCTAATCTATAACAGGTGGCCAGGCACATCTGGAAATAAGACAGCTCCACGGGTATGGGAAGGGTTTTCTGAACATGGGTCTGGGTATCTAGTTTCTATTTCCAACATTTCTCTTTGGGAAACGTGTTCCTATTATCCACGTACCTCACGCTTGAATTATTTTAGGCCCTTTGTTTACAGGCTAATGTCGATGCAAATGAATGACGACATGGACAATATTCAGACAGCCGTCAGATGAAAGAGCAGGGCCCAAGGTGATCACTCACGAATAATCAAGAATATGTATAATTAGATCCTAAGTTCCCAGCCCAAGCCCCCACCACCTCTTTTCTGTAATTGGCAACTCTTTATTAAGTATAATTACACTTAAATGCAGCTGGACTTGGAGCTCTTGCAGGTGAAATGAGAAGATGAGCCCAGTTCTTACGTGGGAAGACAGGACAGAGGCCTTAGCCTTTGGCAGATCTGGCAACCACTGCTTTGAACGTAATTGGGGAAACCAAGGACGTGCAAAGGAGGAGACAGGATGTCATTAGTTATACCCCGATATTTCATTAACAACACGTACAGATCACAGGGCACACACCAAATGACCTCCCTGGTTCTCTTCTAGTTTCTGTTCTTGTACTGCCTGTGCTGTACCGAAAATGAAATGTGGAGAGATGGGAGTGGTCTCCTATATTGGAGCCAGCTCGTCCCTGCCGTGTCATATAACATTTACCCATCCACGCGAACAAACAGGTGTTCACCAATTGGGGTTTCTCCAACGATAAACACACCATGTCTGCGCACTGTTCTAAGTGCTCAGACTCGAGCAGTCTACAGAACTGACCCAGATCCAACCTTCATGGAGAACATAGTATGGAAGCCAATGTTTTGCTCACGGATCTGCTCCCAGCCTCAAGAGAGTCAGGCGGAGCTCTTCCGTGCCTTCAGAGGGCTGTAAGCATTCTCCCTACCCCAAGTCCCCACCGCAAAAGAGGAGCTGGATGCAAACACTGTCGCCAGCAATGACTGCCTCTTTGGGAAGTACCACTTATTTATTACTGCATCATAGAACAGCCTGGACTTTTAGTTCAGAATATGATCTCCTTCCTTTTTCAAGGGCTCCAACTCTTTCAAGACCCCACCTCTGGTAAGACAGCTTTGGTGAAGGCAAAGGAAGGTGCCATCCTAACCTCCTTACCAGTGGAAACGTCTTATTTGGACAGCACAGAGCATAGGCTGTGCCCTTCTGATGTAGCAAGCATCGACTAGTGTGAAGAATTACTTTGGGTGTAAAGCTATGAGTGACAAAATAGAGCATCTCTCTGATGTTCGCAGCCAAGCTGCAGCAAGAAGGAAGGGAGGGAACGAGAAGACTTCAACGTCGTGAAAACTCCCCCACGTCGACACATCCCACAGACTGAACCCCCAAGGGCAGGCTTTCACACAGGGGTTAAGGAGGAATCAGAGGGCTAAAGGGCAGCCTGAGAATGAGGAAGGATCCGACCTGCTCCCTCCGTACCAGAGTAGCACGTTCTCCTCCTGGCTTCCAAATCCCTTTCTTTTCTCTATTTCCATGGAAAACAAAACAAAACATACAGCAAAACACAGTGGGCACGTAAGCCAATGGAGCTAAACTTCTAGATCCTTCCTTCCTTGACTAACTCTCCACCTCTATGAGTGTGTGCATTATATGTGGGAAGAGGGACTTCAAAACGTAAATTTAAAATGTCTTATAGGTACCACCACCATCCAAAGATGGGTCTAGGTTGATAGCCATCTATTTCAGGTTTCTTTGTAGGGTGACAGCACCCAGGGTTTTGTTTGCTTTCAATGGGAAACGATGGTAGTTTTCATCCATGATGTCAACCTACAAAGTTGCCCAGACTTGCAGGCGACTCAGACTCAACATGTCCACATGCCCGGAACAGAACTCATCACTTGTCTAAACACTTGTTGCCCTCTCTGGTCTCTACTTCAGAACAAGCCAGTACTATTCACCCAAGCCAGAGGGGAATCTTCGCCAGCTCCTTCTCCCTCAGTCCCTGAAACCCAGAGGTCAACTTAACAGGCTCTGAATCAGGCATCTCCTCTTTCATGCAACCCTTTGTGCCCTTGTAGTGGTGGCCCCCCAAAAGATGCATCCACATTGTAACCCCCTGGTACCTGTGAATGTGACCTGATTTGGAGGAAGGGTCTTTGCAGGTGTGATTAAGTTAAGGGTCTTGAGATGACATCCTCCTGCATTATCCTGGAGGGTCCTGAATCCAATGACAGGGGTCCTCATAAGAGAGAAGCGAGAAGCCACGTGAAGAAGGAAGGAGAAACTAGAGGCAGGCGGCCACAAGCCCCGGGACTCCTGGAGCCCTCAGAAGCTGGAAGAGGCAGGAAGGACCCTCCCCTAGAGCCTCCAGAGGGAGCACAGCCCTGCTGTCACTGATTTTGGACTTCTGGCCTCCAGAACTGTGAGAAAATAAATTTCTGTTGCTTTCAGCCAGCCAGTTTGTGGTAACTTGCTACAGCAGCCCTAGGAAGCTAACACAGTCCTTATCTCAGTCACCCTGACGATCACAATAGCCTCCTAGCCAGACTCCCAGTGTCCAAGCTTTAGTCGTACACATCATCAAAGAGACCTGTCTGCAGCATCCTCTGCCTACAAGGTTGCCCCACAGCTGTGAGGTAGAATCTGAATTCCTGAGTATGGCACAAGGGCTCGCCGTACCCTGTCCTGGGCATACCTTCCTGCCTCTGCTCCCATCATCGACGGGAGTAACCTCTTTTCTGGTCACGCAAGAGCCGCCTTTTCTCAACCTCTGTCTGCTCTGTTACATTTGCACAGTGCCCTCCTGGCCTGGAATAGTCCTGGCACTTCCTTCTCCACCTAACCAACTCCCACAGCTCTAGTCCCGGGAAGCGCAGGGACGGCGTTGTACCCACTCCCTGCACCAGTGTCAGTACCGCGCATTTGGGGGGCATGCTATAAAACGCTGTGGGATTCATGAATTGAAGGAACACCCCGAGCATTTCTCTCTCTCCTCAAGAGCCCTCGTGGACCTGTTCTATCATGCTTTTCTTCAATTCCTTTTGGACTTAAAAGCTCTCCCCCGAAACAAACTCTCAACAGCAGAAAACACCATCTGTCTTCAGCCATCCGGATGGACCCACCTACAGGCTGGCAGCCTTAAGCCTCTTTAGCTGCCTCAGATGCCTGGCTACCTGTATTGCTCAAATGACCCAGTGGGCGACTGTAAATGCTTTTATTGGGCTGCTCTCAGCTGGCCAAGGTGAGCACAACTGGTTTAACAAGATGGGTGCTGAGTTACGGCTGGAGCTTTCAGAAAGGAGCAAGTTCATCGGGCTACACCCGGCAAACCCAGAGATGACTTAACTGTGTTATAACCACACATCCAAGCACAAAAACCCAGCACACGGGACGGGAGAGGGCATCCGATACACCGCAGGCAGAGCTGAGGGTTATTTTTACCCGCAGACACGATCTTTCTCTTGGAAAGAATTTAGGGACCGGTTTATGGCCAAATTCCTCTGACAAAGGAATTTGGGACATTTTAGCAAAAAACCCCTGGTGAGGTCTACCTTCTCACCAAAGCCTTCTCCATCCGAATATGCCTGGGCCCCAGCACTCTGTTTGTAGGTTCACCCACACGGGCACCAAAATCCAACCACCACCAGTGATCTTTCTGGAAGTGACAGAACCGCCCTTGAGAACACCTGAGTCTGTTGAATTGTTGCCTCTTTTCCTCAAGCTGTGAGAAGAGGCACGAGGTGGTAACCGTCACAGTCACTGCCTCTGAAGTTAAGCCGCTTGATCTCATGAAGCCTCGCTTCCCTCCTTTGCAACATGGGCAATGACGGCATTAACCGTGCACCCTCGGCCCCCTGAGAGTTAAAAGAGGTGACACAGGCACAGTGCTCGCAATGGCTCTGGACACACGGGAAAGGCTCTTGACGAATATTAGCTGTTATTAGATGAGGAAAAAGACAGAGAGCCTAAAGAAAGGCAGTGGCAGCTGGAATGACACAATAACAACTCTGAAATATTTAGAAATAAGTAGGTACTTGGAACGTTGGGGACTGGGGAGGGTGAGGAATGGAAGATTCGAAGGCTACTCTGGTCTCTGACGTGTGCGGCTCCCCGGGAATGCAGGAGAGGAGCAGATCTGGCAGAGAATTCTAGGCTCCGTTTGAAATACGGGGTTCGGCGCTGCCTCTGGGCAGCTCAGGTCAGAACACCCGGTGGTTCCTGTGAAGTGTCGCTGGAGCTCGAGAGAGAGGTGAGGGCAGTCGACAGAGGTCGAGTCTTGAGAGCAAGAGCATTCGCTGAAGCCAGGCGTGCACAAGAGATCTCCACAGAGAGAAGGGGTCCAAGGGCAAGTCACAGGGGCCCCAAACAGAAGAGAGGAGGGAGAGAGAGCCACGAGGAAGACAGAAGAGGGACAGGCAGTGATGCCAATGAGGCAGACTCCCAGGGGCAGAGTGGGGAAGCAGGAAACGAAGCAGAAAGTTCTGGAAATCTAAGAAAAGAGTGCCTACTGGATCTGGCTGCACGGAAATCACTGCTCCCTTTGTCAGCACAACTTCTGTGGCCAGTGGGGAGGAAAGGAGTTTGCAGGAAGCTGGGTCGATGAGCGAGCAGGGGCAGAGAACGTGGTCTGCCTTTTCATGAAGCTTGGCCGAGGATGCAAACAGGGAGTTATGCTGTGGCTACGGCGGGACCACCAGGCTGAAGCAGTGTTTCCGCGTCTGTTTAAATGACAGACTTAACATACTTTATGAGAGGTATATAAGCATGAAACAAGAAGAAAGAGCATCAGCTTAACATTCAGAAAAAAAGGAGCAAGAAGCTTGCATTTTAGAGAAAGATCCTTGAGGAAGGAAGGGCCAGGACCCCAGCTGAGGCAGAGGCACCAGCTTCAACAGGAGGAGGACCATTTCATCCCAAAGGGAAAGAGGAAATGATGCCTGCAGATTCCTGTCAACGTACCCCAATCTAGGACACTGATGAAGAGACACTTTTAAAGTACACCCTCAAAATCAGGACCCCAACTCTATTCCCAACCCAATAGTAGAAACAATTAATTGTAACTATCGAGACAGGTACATTGCGTTTATTTTTATAGAGTTGATTAGATAAAGATGGTAAAGTCCTTTAGGCTACTTCACAGAAGTGCCATCCCCTCACTAAGCGGGGACATTATTTTACTCGATCTAATAATAGACGCTATGGCCATAAAGAAGGGCTGCACAATATATTCAGATGATTAAATCTCTTCTGCAAAATCAGGTTCAACAGTGCAGTAAGGGCCCTGGGTTAGATATTAACATGGTCTTCAATCTGATTGTTTTCATATCCTGATACGCCTCTGGAGGCCTAGGAGATGTCACGTGCTGCCTGTGACATGCACAAAGGCTGAAGATGAGGAGTGTGCAGGGGTCTGTGGGAACACCGGGATGGGTAATTTTACCAAACCCATAGAGCACGTAAATAGGCGTTGAGATGGGCAGGGCTTCATCTGAGACTGCAGCTAGTGTTTCATAAGCAAGAGTGGTCTTGGGCGGCCGTCTCGATAGATCCTTTATGAGATAAGACTGAAACGCTAGACATCAGTTTGCTGATCTTTGAGGAAGGACCTCCACCTGCGTCTGTACCAGTGAGGGTTGGCACAGCAACAGACACGTCCATGGGTTCCAATGTGTGGCTCCAAGACTGCCCACAGAGACACATGATGAGGTGCCCAAGTAGGAGTCAGGGGGCCAGACTTGCACTGGGCTCTTCCACTAGCTAACCAGGTGGTCCTGTGTCAGTTTCTTTGTAGAGAGGATGAGATGCTTCAATTCCAAATCTCAAATTCAATTCTAATTCCACTTTATAATGCCAGTCACCTAAATACTAATGTGTAGTCACCAAAATGTCCGTGCAAAGGTCAAAATATCAGGTGGCAAAAGTTAGTAACTCAGGCGGACGTAAAGTTTACCTTGATTACATGTAATCATCATACAAAAAAAATGTTATCGATTTAACCAAAATAATCATACAAAAAAAATGTTATCAATTTAATCAAAGGAAATGCTTTATAAGATAAATGAGGGAAGCAAGATGCAGAAAGAAAATAGGAACACACTAGAGGACTATACTGAAATCAGCAAAACGTTGAGTATTTAATGAAATCTATGATTATTTGTAGCCAGAAGAAAAATGAGTAATGCCTTGCTGCAAAAAATTTCTTTAATAACCAAGTGATTTTTTTAAAAAGCAAGAGAGAGCTAAAGGGTTTCTAAGCTATTGAAATGGAGGTAAACAAGACAAAGAGAACTCTGAATGCGTACGCACAGGTAACCCCCAGGACCCTGACTCCAGGGACAACACTGGGCCCAACGGAACGAAAACGACATGCAGGTATTACCTTCACGTGGGCATCCCTTTAAGAACCATCCCAGGGCCGGCCCTGTGGCTTGGTGGTTAAGTGCGCGCACTGCGATGCTGGTGACCCGGGTTCGGATCCCGGGTGCGCATCGAGGCACCACTTCTCCGTTCATCCTGAGGCCGAGTCCCACATACAGCAACTAGAAGGATGTGCAGCTACGATACACAACTATCCACTGGGGCTTTGGGGGGAAAAATAAAATAAATAAAATCTTAAAAAAAAAAAAAAAAAGAACCATCCCATTATTGCACTCAAGTTCTAGCTCCACAGAGTCCCCTTAAACCTTGGTAGCCCACGGGTAGTAAGCGATGAAATAAACGCATGCCTAGAGCTGCAGAAGTCAGCTGAGCGGTGCACTGAGATTGGTCACGAGAGCTCAGGGACTCAGCTGTCAGGTTAATAGGAAACGCTATCATCAGGTCTAATCAGCACACCACACCATGTGAAACGCAGGTATGGGTCGGTGGCGACTTTTGGAAGAAATTTAGGAGGCTGCTACTCTCTCTTTCCTGAGTGTGACCTCCTGACAAAATATCAGCTTCCTTTTAAGACACCACCCACAGGAAATGCGGTGCAAAATGGTCTTTACAAATCCTGAGGGCTGGCTCCAACCGCACTGTGAGGAAAAGACGAGGAGCTGGAGAATGAGAACAGTGAGGGGGTCTCTTCCTTTCTGAACGTCCTCTAGTGACATACACATCACGGACTGCGCAGCCAACTGAATTTTCCAGAGAGGTAAAGGTTCTGGAACTGTTCATTTTAGGGTTCTAATGTGAATCTTCTAAAGATGTATGTTTCACATTCTTGTCTCTTTAAATAGACTCTACTGATTCCTACCTAATAATTTGTTTTTATTTTTGCTTTTCAGTGGTTCATGCTTAAGGCTTAATCCTCCCATTCCTTTTTTGTTTTACTTTTCAAGTAGACAGAAAAGTCGAAAGTAGTACAGGAGAGACCCACACAACCTACACCTTATGCAACAAACAAAATCTGCAGACAACATGACACTTCATTCCTGTATGCCTCTGCATGCTTCTCTAAAAAATAAGGACCCTCTTCTACACAGCCAAAATGCTGTGCCATTGGGGTACCACCAAACCCTGGCAAATTAACAATAATGGGAGAACATCAAGTAAATATCCAGTGCATATCACTGTTCTCCAACTGTCACAAAAATGTATCTCATCGAGGTTTTCCCTCAATCTAATATCCAGTGAGCTTTGCACTTACGTCCCTGTCGCCTCTCTGACATTTTCAAGAGTCCAGCCCAGTGACCGTGTAGAATGTCCTACACTCTGGATTTGTCTGGTAGTTTCCACATGGTGTCACCTGACTTGTTCCTGTATCCCTCTGAACCGGAAACTACTCCCAGAGGCTCGACTGATTCAGCTTAACCATTGTGGCATCCCTTCGGAAGGCACACAGTGACAAGGCGCTCCACCATTGGCACAGTTAAGTGGGAACCATCGGTTAAGCAGTGGCCCCTGGAACTGTCCATTGCGAAGGTACGTCTGCCTGTGCTATTTGTCAGCACCCTGTGGCGTGGCACTCGGGCACTATCTGGACACCCTCACCCCCCTCCACATTGAACCCAACGGTCTTGGCTTCCACTTGTGACGCTTGTCTGAACCATCTATGCTGGGGATTGCAAAATGGTGAATGGACTAATTCTACCATTCGTTCTGTATTTGTTAACTGGCATTCTTCTGTAAAGCAGCTGTCCTCCTTCCCACCACACCCCTGTCTCTCTCTCTCTCTTTTGAGGATCATGACACACGGATTTCTTCTTTTTTTAATTTAGAATACTATAATCTGCTACAGTCACTATTCTTTTGATTTCAAACCATCCTGCATTCTGGCAGTGGGGCCCTTCCTTGCATTCTGGCATAAGAAGGTGCCCTAGGCTCATCTTGTATTTTATGGGCCACAGACTGGAATCTGCCACTTCTCCTTGGCCTTGGTTCCTTTCCTTGGGTATGGTATTTAGAAATCAAGAACTTAATCACTTTAAGTACCCATGAACATTGCTCTGTGGGGTGTGGAATGTAAAACTACATTGAAAACTATGCACCTCTGTCTCAAATATTAAGCTTACCCTTTAAAAGTGGATACAGCGCAGGCAACTGTACTTGCTTTTAATGCACCTATGCTTTCTAAGGAGTCTGACGGCAAAGGTCTGAACACCCTTGGACCTCACCATCAAACACCACTCAGAGAGATCAGGGTATGTGGTCTGCGTTAGGCAGAGGTAGAAGCAGTGTGATCTGCAGGGCTGCAGAGGAACCCGTCCAGACAGACCTCCCCCAGGTTCCTGGGAGCACCCTCTCTTCAGAGTGGGCGCTGCGGCTTCCCCTGCAACCACACCCTGCCCATTCTTCTGCCTAATGGTTCAGGCCTTTGAGACACACAGGCATTACGGCTACCACCTATACCTGGTCTCTCAGGCTCCGGACTGACTTCTCAGCAAAATGTCCCAAACACCAGCACGGAAGACAAGAGTCAACTTGACAGCTTTCCTGATGACAAGACTTCTCAGTGGGGCTGGGACTGGAGTGAGGGCACCGACCACACACTGACCATCTGTAACATCTCCCCAAATAGGCGATGAGGTAGTGCAGGATGTTCTTGCCACAAACGAATGGCTGAGCCCAACGGAGGCACTAGGCGTAACTTCCAGATCAGAGGAAATACAGGGGATGGAGGAACAAGTAAGATGGCACCATGTGGAAACCCGACAAATCCAGAATGTAGGACGTTCTCTAAGATAACTGGCCTGGAGTCTTCCAAAAGTCACCATCATGGGGGAAAACACAGGTTATGTGGTTGGAAGATGGGACGAGGTTTTCTAGTTTAAACCAGGCTAACGGGACATAACTACCATCTGGACCCCAGTTTGGAAAACACTAGGGTGAGCTCAGCCCCACAAAGAGGCCATCCTTGCCTCCACGATTAATGATTAAAACGATTAATGATCATATTAAAATGATCATTAATAAGAAGTCATCTTTTTTTAACACAAACTCTCTGCTTGACAAAAATAATCTCTTCTCTGCTTCAGAAAACATGTTTATTGCTCAGCCATGTCTTCTCCTGGTCTGAAATATCCGTTTCTCGTCTTGGCTCCTCTCTATACTTGACAGCACAGCTTCCCCCCTCATTTCAACTCAAAACACTGCTCTGTCCATAGCATGTCCTCACCATGTTTATTACCAACGATTACTCACACATTTCACCCATCATGTTTTGTGTCCCAGCTGGGCTACTAAGACGACTAAGGGAAGAGACTCATTTTGAAGCCCCTACTGCCGCTGACAATCTTTTCTAACAGATAAGGAATTAGTAAATTCACACCTCTAGAGCTGTGCTGTCCACCATGGTGGCTACTTAAATGTAAATAAAGTACAACTAAATAAAGTGACACGTTCAGTTCCTCAGGTGCATTAACCACACTGGACATGTCCAGGTGCCACCCGTGGCTCCTGTCCAGGACAGCGCAGATACAGAACGTTCCCAGCATGACAGGTGGTTCTGCTGGATGGACAGTGCTGGTCCAGAGAGTAAACAGGTGCGCAGTCCTCATGAACGACACTCCACTTCTCTGACACGTGCATGGGGCAGGGCACAGGAGAGGGAGGGAAGCCTGGTGCTGATTCTAGCTTCTGTCTCCACGGCCTCAAACAAGCTCAGATGTGCAAACTATGACCGTGTGCTCTCATCTCACGTACAGACTGGACACATCTATTGAGAGCTGCACAAACTTTGGTTTGCTCCCGGATCTGTCCCTCACTAGCCATGTGAGCTGCGAGATTTTTAAATAGAGCATTGTCGATCACAAAAGGGCATATATGTTGGCTTAGCTCCTAGGCCTAGGAGAGGAGAGTCAACGGCCGTCAACTGCCCAGCCCAGTGCCACGAGCCACACAGACGGAACTGGCGGTAAGGGCATGCAGAGGTGACCACCCTCATCCCAGGCTGGGGCCCTTTCCGCACAGCCGCTTGGTACACGCTTACCTACTAACCGTAGGCATTACAGCAAAGGACATGAGGGAGTCAGAGAAAAATGTAAGGGAGTTAAGCATCTGCCAAACGCTCAGAAGAGTATGTTAACAAGTGTGAGAATGATCTCCTCCTCTGCAAAGCCACAGGGGAAAAGTTCCATAAGCAGAAACGTATGTGTTAGTTATTACGTTTTCAAGAAAATCCTCATTACACGCCCTGAAGGCAAGTTTAAACTATAGATGTCTGCACCATAAAACAAAGACTGCCCGCCCCCATTTTAAAAAAATTAAGTGAAGATTTAAATATATCCAATGCTGTAACGATTAGTCATTGGTATTCACGGGCACCTGACAGTAGGAAATTATTTTCAAATGTAATCCACTCTGGTATCACACTAGTGTCCCTTCCAGCTACGGGCTGTGTATCGATCACTTTCCAAACATCCCATCCAAAGGTCTGACCATCGCTTGGCTATCTACATAACGAGCGCTTTCTTGGGGGCATCATTTCCCCTTTTACAGTAAATCTCCATCTGCCCCTGAAAAATGACACAGCAGAACTGGTATTTAAATTATAGTAGTTTAAAAATGAAAAAAAAAAAAAAAAGAATCAAGAGTAAACAGCAAATAATCAGAAAGAACAAAGGGACCTAAGACTCCCCAGCACACAGCTTTTGAAGGAGAAGGAAGAACAAGGCACGGCCGGGTCATAGGAAAAGAGGATGACTGCTCTCCCACGATGATGACCAGTTTGCACAGCTAAGATGCTGAACAAAACCAGGCAGTGAGGGTGAGGAAGCTGCGAGAAAACAAGGAAAGGGCATCTCACACCCGCACGGACGGGAATCCGCTGAATACTTAGTCCTATTGCCAGCTGAACAAAACTCTGGTTTATCAGCAGAATTTTGCAATTTACATCTCACTCCCTTCTCAATTATGCTAGAAACAGGAGCAGCTGTGGTGGACATCTAACCTCGAACGACAAGAACAAACAAGGCTGATGTGGTTCAGGTCTGCTAGGAAGCAGAACCTATGAGAGTGGAGTTTACCAACTTCAGTCTATAACTGGATTGCTTTTTATTACAGATGAATTTCCTCTAATCTACAATACAGTCTACCCTTACCTTCCCCAGACCCCCACCAGCATCTTACTCCACATCTTTCTGGACCCTGTTCTACGCTCGCCACATTCCAGACACCTTTCCAGTTTCCACAAGAAGAGATGATCACCCATCGATTACACTGCAATGAGAGCTGAAGCCAGGGCCCCGTTAAGTGTGGGCTCTGCTCTGTGTCAAGGCCTCAGAGCGGCCTCCAAATTTCAGCCAACTCGTTTGCAAACATGGGCGGAACCTAAATTTCACCCAACAAAGTGACATAAAACCCAAGTACGTGCTGTTAGCTCCCGGCGGGGGGCCAGGGCAGACTGAAGGTGAACGTACCACAGCATAGCTGTCCCCACATCCAGAAAGAGACCCCAGTGCACGCAACAAAGTGCGGAGAGGTCTCTCAAACAAAGAGCATGCGACGTTTATCTCACTCAACTGGGATCTCTGAGTTCTGAGGGTAGACAACCACCACATATGGAGGCATCCTGAACGATCCTTCCTCTGCTCTAGCTTCCTGAGAAGGTGCCATGGCTCTTTGGGAATGCACAGGTACTGTAACATTAGGTGATCAGAACCAATGGACACTGAAAGGCTCCTATCTCCACTTGTAAACCTCTTATGTGTTACGTGGGGTCAACTGACAACGTATGTCGGTTCTTCCGAAAATTAATCCAGGGCACGTGCTAAGGTTATATAAGAAAATCCTATTTTTGTCATCAGCTTCACGGATGTCCCAGTGTCTAAAGAAATTATCCCAGGTGAAGTGAACGGGAGAATGACCATGTGTGACGGGACTCCAACCACAGACTGGGCATGCCTGTTCAGGCGACCAGTGATGTCCTGGGCTCAGTGAGCACCACAGAGCTCCCGCCCGTCCCAGAGCTTATGGGGTCTCCTGGGCCCCAGACAGAGACACAGGCACCTCCAAACAGTCTCAAGTGCTGTTACGTGGCCAGTCGGAAGCTCTGGGACTGGGACCAGGTACAGAACAGGTTATCTATTGCACTACGTGAAGGTAAAGTAGAAGCCACGTGTCACCCACTGAAATCCCGCAATCTGTGTGCATTTATGGAGACATGACAAAATATAATCACCACCAAGAATATTCTCCTCACAGATCTATTGTATTATTTCCTGCTGATGTTTTAAGAATGTGAAAATAAGCTTACTTTTCTTTGCTGACTTTTTAAGGATTTTAAGTAATTACTGTATCAGACTCCTAGAAAATACGTTTTACATGTACTGAAATTCCTAATTCTGAATATTCTTAACATCCACCCTCCACCTGGTTATCAACAGCAGGCATCATGGGTTGCTTCCTAAAGCCCTGGGCCTGGGTTGTCCAACACGCGGGCACTCCCCAAATGTGGCTACTGAACACTAGAAATGTGGCTATTTTAAGCTGAGCTGTGCTGCTGTGAGTATAACATACACACAGATTTCAAAGACTGGGTATCAAAAACGAATGCAAACTGCCTCGATGATTTTTATACTGATTATGTGTTGAGTAATAATATTTTGGATATGTTAGGATAGAAAAAAATGTACCAGTCAAGTTAATTTATCTTTTTGTTTTAGTGTCGCGTCCAGAAAATTGTATATGGTCCTACTTCTGTTAGACAGCACTGCCCTGGACAGCAAACTTCCTTGTCTTTTAGAGAGAACGGGCCCACCTCTTGTGCTCCTAATTTCAGTTATTTACGAACTAGATAATCTTCCCTAGCCAGGAGCGGGGATACTGTTTAATCCTTGTCATCTTCTTCCCTCAAAATCTTGTCCGAGTCCATAAATAACCTCAGTCCCCTTTTCTCTTAAATGGCCTTTGCGAGCCAAAATTATTACCTAGATCAGAGCTGACTGTTACCTTGTGTCAACAAAAACAGAACCCAAAGGCATCTTTTCTGTTTGAAAGGACAAGTAACAGCATCATACATTTCAAAAGCACTGGGAAGAGCCCGGGTGTTCTTGTCAACATTTCTGCAAAAATCTCCATTGACTTCTTGATTCTCTTCTGATTAAACAAGCTTCTCCTGTAACGTAGGAATTCCCCAAGAAACTATTTGTTTCCAATTGCACTTCCCCGAGAACTGGAGCGTTGTGGCTACATTGACAAACAGAACTTCCTGGGGGAACGCATTCGAAATTCCCAAAAGCAGGCCTACTGCAAAAGAATCATTATAAATTGATGATATATTGTGATGCAGACAACAGATGTCTCGAAGCGAGGTGCTGAGGAGTTAGAGTAGGCATAATTGGGTAGATTAAGGGAGATCAAGTCGTACATTTTGGAAAGCGGTGTTTTATACAAGACATTTTGTAAAAGAATGGAATAAGCAAAGGTGAATTTCTGAGAAAGTTCTGCAAGGCCTTACTCCCTCAAAGAAGAGTTAGGGAAGAAAGGAGAAAATGGCGGAGGGGGGAGGGCTAAGTCTTATCTCCCCAAATGCCACTAATTCTTGGTTCTGTGACGCTTCAGGGAGTTGGGTAACACTGCCAGGAGCTAAACCATTAAATTTGTCCTAACTAGTAAAGAGGAGATCCTGGCTGATAACTTCCCCTGCAGGTACCATCACATAAGTCAAGCATTCACCGCTTCAGGGAACGGCTATGTGTGAATCTAGAGTCAGGAGTAAGTGTCAAGCTCATTGAGAAGTTTAATAAATTTAATTTTAATGAGACATCCCGGTTTGCATTAAAATTACTAAGACTCCCACAACAGGTTCTCTGGACCTTTCCTTAGAGGGTAAGGAATTTATTTGACAATTTCACTTCTTGGCCATCTGAGCAGGAAAATTCATGTCTACCAACTATACTGAGGAACCCCAGAAGCTTTCCCAAATTGAGTCATTTCACACTTATTAGCTGCATACACTGTTCTCCCCAATTAGTGATTTCTATAGGGATTTTTTTTTTCCTTAGGAATTCATGCGTTTCTATCTTTGGGTCCCTAAAATGAAGACACTTTTTTGTGTGCCTTTTAAAAAATCAGTCTCGTAACTACTGAACCACAGAGCCACCATCAGCAGAGGAAAGGTCACACTCACCACGTACTATGAGCACAACATCACTTATATTTTGAATCAAATGGATCTAGAATCATTTCTCAGCTTTGCACTTTATTAGCTGTGCAACCTGAGGCAAGTAACTCTACCTCTCTGAGTGTCAGTATTTTTGTTTTTAATTAGTCAATGCAAATATTTCCTCCTACCTTGCAGGATTTTATGAGATGCAGCAATAACGCATGTACACCTCCACCAGGTCAGCAGTCCACATAAAGCATGCAGCCTTCTGGAGGCTAAGAGGTCAGGCTTTGGGGAGCGCTCAGGACAGTTCCCTCCTGAGTTCATAAATGGAGCGTTTTCTTCTTTGAATCCGTCTTTGCTGGTGAAACTCGTGCCTACCCCGATCGACTATCAGACTGTTTAGTGCATGTACAAAGAGTGATAATCCTTCAAACCCATACCACGCGCGCTTCTCAAACTTTCAGGCACTAAGGTTAAAAGGCAGATTCTGATTTGAGCAGGTGTGGGATGGGGCCTGGGGTTCTGCATGGCCAGGCAGCTCCCAGGAGATGCCCGTGCTGCGGGGTCCCTCTGGGCAGCCGGACCCCTTAGCAGGGCTCTTCCACCTGCGCACTCCAGACAGTGGCCGCTGGATACTGTGCGGTGGTATGGGCCGCCCTGTGCATTGCGGGGGGTTCAGCAGCATTCCCGGCCTCTACCTCCAAGATGCCAGTATAACTGCCCCCGCTCCCAGGGAGGACACCCCAGGTGCCTCCAGACGTTGCCACGTGTCCCCAGGTGGACGGCTTGAGGACCGCCGCCCTGGAGGATGCTGCAGGCGAGGCGCTTGCAGCTCTGCGCAGGCCGGCAGGGAGCCTGGAGGCTCGCGCGCACACGGGGAAACTGAGGCCGGGCTGCGCTCCCGCGGCCGGCGCGGGGGTCCCCGACGCCGCGCCCTCGCGCGCCGCCCCCACGCTCTCCGTCCCCACGCGCGGCGCGGCCACCGGAAGTGGGCGTCCCGGACGGCGAGGAGGCCGCAGTCCCGCGCGCGGCCGGCCGGACCCGGGCCCCGCCGTCCCCGCTGCTGTCCCGCCGGGGGTCCCGGACACGGCCCTGCGCGCCCGCGCCCCCCGCCCCGCGCGCGCCCTCCCCGGGAAGCCCCCGCGGAGGCGGCCGCCGCTACCCACCCAGAAGCAGGCCGTCCATGTCAAAGAGCAGGTGGGTGACCGGCCGGAGCGGGGACACGCGTGCTGCCATGCTGCTGTGTTCTGGTCCGAGTGCGGCCGGAGAAGAAAAGCGCGCCCGCGGGCCCTGGGGCCGCGCCGGTGCCCGCCGGCTGCGCACGCGCGCTCCGGCCCCGCGCACGCGCGCCCGGGACGCCCACCGCCGCGGGGCCTGCGTTCGGCGCGGGCGGGCGCGACGAGTTAGCCCACATTCCCCCCGGCTCGCTGCACACCCGTAAGCGGGTCGGGATGCTCATTCAAGGGCCGCGCAGAGCCGAGTTCCCGGGCCGCGGCAAATGCATGGCTTGAATCTGGAAAGGCGCCTGAGGAAAGTGGGACATCCTACAAGGACGGTGCATGGGGTTGTTGGGGAGAGGGGTGCAAAGATGCTCAGGGTGGCATCTCTGCGAGCCACCAGGTAAACGTGCAGGCAGGTGGCCTTAGTCACGGAGTCCCCCGGTGGGGGGACTGGCGGCCCGGGACCCTCAGCAAGTTTCTCTTTCAGTTTTGCCCGCCCGCCTCCCCGCGGTCCCCACCAGGCGCGTGCGCAGTGGCGCGCGGGTCTGCAGCCTAGGCGTCTGCATTTCCCGGAGCATCCCTCCCCCCACCTCCTCCCGGCCGAAATCTGATAGGAGAGGGCTGAAATAGTAAGGATTTTTTAAATGCCTTGCCGTTTTTTTCCATCCTATGTTTCATCTGTCTTTGGTTGCTCTGAGTTTTACTCCTCTTCCAAGTTTTTTGAATGCAACCAGAATAGCTTTTTTTTTTTTTTCCACTCTCAGAAATACCTTTTGCCCTTGTTTCTATTTAATGTTAGTTGATGTTGCATATGCACGTTTAAACGTAAGGATGGGACCTTTCAAGAAGCAGAAATAAGAATGTTCCAGAGAGTTTAAAATGTGAGGGTGTCTTTCTGGCGAATTGCGAAAACTGTATACTGCGGACACGCCTGGATTCAGCAAGACTGCTTATTCACCATGACAGGCAGTGAACCGCTGTGCCTCAGTTTCCTCGTGTGAAAAATGGAGGTGTCAAATGAGCGGAGGCAGGTCATGTTCTTAATATGAGCAAATAGTATGTGTTCAGCTAATTGGTGTCTTTTTAGAGCTGTTGCTTGTAAGAGACTTTCCTCTGTTTACTCCAGTCACGATTTCCTTTTGAGGACACTGGACCTCAGAGAAGGCAATTCATCAACCAGTTAGTGAGGGGACTGTGACCCACAATGTGCTGGGCTGCTGTAATAAAAGACCACAGACTGAGTGACCTCCACAACAGAAATGTATTCTCTTTCAGTTCTGGAGGCGGAAAGTTCAAGATCAAGCTATCAGCAGGGTTAATGGCTTCTGAGGGCTGTGAGGAAAAGAATCTGTTCCAGGCCTTTCCCCTTGGCTTGTACACGGCCATCTTATCCCTCTATCTGTTTTTATCATCTTCTCTCTATGCCTCTACTTCTGTGTCCAAATTTCCCCTTTCTATAAGGACACCAGTCATATCGGATTGCTACCCACCCTAATCACCGACTTTTAACTTGATTACCTATGTAAAGACCCTGTCTTCAAATAAGGTCTCGTTCTGAGGTGCTAGGGGTTAGGACTCCAGCACGTCTTTTTAGGGGGGGACACAATTCAACCGTTGATAGATTGATTCCATAAACATTGGTGGGGCACCTGCAGTATGCCAGTGCTTATCTGCTTGAGTCATTAGAATTCTCCTTCCCACTTTCTTTCCATTCTCTGGAAACAAATGGATACGCAAACAAGAGAGTTATTTTTCTTTCCCATTGTACGACATCACAATTCTGTTGATTCTTTAGATAAAAGGAGTGCTATTTTATTTTTTGTGTGTGTGAGGAAGACTGGCTCTGAGCTAACATCCATTGCCAGTCCTCCTCTTTTTGCTGAGGAAGATTAGCCCTGAGCTAACATCTGTGCCCATCTTCCTCTATTTTCTATATGGGATGCCGCCACAGCGTGGCTTGATGAGCGGTGCACAGGTCCTGGGGTGTGAACCTCGGGGCGCCGAAGTGGAGCACACGAACTTAACCACTACGCTACCGGGCTGGCCCCTGAAAGGAGTATTTTTAAAAGAGAAAAGGCTCCAGTGCCAGGACTAAGAATTTGAAACGGCAGGGATAGCCTAGGAGGTGTAGTTGATCTCTGTGTCACAGAAAGTTGGCTCCTTGAAAGAGCTCTGGGGGTTGCTTGGGTTTTGAAGCCTCCTAGAGATTTGCTGCAAAAATAAGCAAACGCATAGATGGAGGTGATGAAGGCGTCAGACTTCCTTGGGCAGAGATATGTGGAGAAGGTCTCCCTCGCCCTGTTTCGGCTACTGCAGCTCTGGGCCTGGCTCCTGGCAGAGAATCCAGTTTGTTCACGTACAGGAAGCAAGGTACTGGCAGGGAGTTCCCCCTTCACCACGGCTGAACTGGCAAAACCACATGGCAATTGCAGAAGAGATGCTTTGGGGAACCTGGTGGACTTCTGCTCCCGGTGGACGTGAACGTGTGGTTCAAATCGTTTCTTTTATTTTCCACACTCTTCAGAAACATCTCGTGCATAAGATAGAAGACACCCTTTCACTTTAAAAAACAAAACCGAGTACTCTAGTGCTTCTTTGTCACAAGCTAGGTTGGAAAAAGTGAAAATGTTCTATTGAATTGGTTTCTAGGCAAGTAACTAGATGCCCTGTGGCTTATCATAATTCTGCTAACAAAGATGAACAGCTTCTGTGAAGAGGGAGGATGGATTTCCTTCTACAAATTACAATTTATTTTTGCAGAATTGTGCTTTCCTCAGGGAACAGTAGCTTACTTTTCGTGATCACTTTAATTGCAACGTAGAAGATGCACCTGTAGTGGTCAGAAACTAGTAGAATGGTGTCACAAGCTTATTAAGGGCTGATGGCACAAATAAAAAGATGATCCTTTCTCATACAATGTATATACTTAAACGTGCCATTTATTGTGAAAAAAATTATATATTTATATATGTATATATAGGTATATTCCAATGTACGCCGCTCTTTCTACAGTCTTAGCTTATTTCAGCTTCGTCAGGCTGCTGTCTTGGTTCTTCCGTCTCTGTGTTTGCTTTATGTGTTGTATTTGGAAAGCTTCTTAAGCCCAAGTTATCTTTGGAAGCACTCCCACCCAGCCCTGCAGCTCACCCTGACCAGCCCTGATTTCTGTCCGGAGCTCTGACTTAGTCCCAGGGAGCCTAAGGTTGATGGATGATGCCGTGCCTACAGGCTGCTCCTGCAAAGCCCTGCAGCGGCCAGCCACCAGGGCTGGGTCTGAAAGGGACGTGTTGAGTCACGCCCTGAGGAATGTCTGGGGCTACAGCGGCCAGGACGGGTCAGGCTCTGTGGCGAGTTTGGAGATTCCATGATGCCCTCTTCAACTGCAAGGGTCCCATTGTTCAACATTGCTTTGGTTGGAGAACTCACATTGGAGCAGCTTGAGATATTACGATGAGGGGTGGGGGCAGGCATCAAAGTACTGATACCTTGAGTGAAACACTGACTCTGTATATATGTATACACACACACACACACACAGACATGTACGTCATATATGTATATATGATTCCAGGAGCCTAGTGAAGCAAGAAAGCAGGGTAAGAGCTTGCTTTCTTCCTCCCTCCCTTCCTCTTCCTATTTCCCTCCTGATGTTTTGGGTTTGGCTAAATCCTCCGGCGTTAGCTCCCTCCAGGACCAGTTAGGGGTGGTTGTGCCCATGGTGGACGTGCCTGGGGATGTTCGCATCTTGGGTCCCTTCTGTCTCTTTCCCCAGATTCGCAAGGAGGCGTGTCCAGGGCCCTTCGTGCGAGTCTTCTCTCCTCCGAGAGAGTGTCACCACTTGGCCGGGCCTCGCCTCGCAGGGTGCCATCTGACGGGTGCCTTGCATCACTGCTGCCTCTGATGAAACCGCCAGCTGCCCCGGAAAGGCTTTGATTCCATGTGGCGTCATGTACAAGGTGCGTGGTGCTCTAGTCAGTTCTCAGAATATTTATTCAAAGCAGGTGTTGAGAGTCCACATGGAGGAATGATGAGTTGTTTGTGGTTAAAACCGGCTCCTTGATTGGTAACAAATGCAGCGATAGCCACCGGCCCTCAAGTGACTAGAACATGCGCCCTTTAACGATCTTTATAAACTTTGTAAACCATCTCTTCTTTCATTCTCTCCACGGCTTCGCAAGGGAGGTGATGTAATTCTTCTTCCAATATAAATAAGGAAATGGAGTTTGAGAGAAGTCAACTGTGTCACCTCAGGTCATACACCTGAGAAGGAGTGGGGTGGAGTCGAACCTAAATAGATCTTGCTTCCTCTAAGAGAACCAACAATCGGATCTATTTTTATATTTTTCTCGGTGTCTTTAAGATTGCTTATGTTGTGGGTTAGGAAGCAAAATCGTAAACCCTAATAGATAACTAATGTGAAAAGCAAATCCATTCGTGATTGTACAAAAAACGAAAAAAATATTTTGGAGACCACCAGCAAACAACTGTAAGGGAAAAGAAAGTTCCAGGAAATAAACAAGAAGAAAGTTTTTTTTTTTGTTTTTTTCCTTCTGCAATGTGGATGTGAATCCGTGAGGGCGGCAGGCAGCCACAGTGTGCGACTGTGACCTTATTTGCACCAGCGGCTGTCACCCACGTCAGTCCCAGAGAGGCAGATTTGCTCCCTGGTGCAGCTCCTGCACCACCCCATGTGGCCTGACCCACCCAGCAAAACGAAGTTCAGCCAACAGCAGTGGGAGCGGAAAGCCACCTACTGCCCCCTCCTTCCCCCAGATGGCATAAGCCTGGGGAAAGGGGTGCACCGGACCGTCCTCCTAAATCTACAAGCCACATGTTCGCTTGAAACGCTCCATTCCTGTGGTCAACAATGCTTTTTTTCTTTTTTTTTTTTTAAACACAGCGTTTCCCAAACACATCACATGCACTCTTCAAAAAGAAAGTAGTGTGTATGACTTCCTATTAACTTCCTCTTAGGTTCGGACCCTCCCAGCAGGCTTTTAGAAATGCCAGCCTATTGTGTTGATTAGGAGCCATTGGGACTCTCAAATTCTGTCTGACCACCATGATCCTGAAGCAATCATTTAGTATGAATTTGGGATCTGAGCAAGCCACTGTGACACCTAATGCCTTGAAATAGAGTAAATTTACCCAGTAAATTGTACAGAATGAGAATCTTGTTAAGTACCTCGAATAGTGAAAATTTTAAGACTCTTAAGAGGAGTGCAGGCCGGTCCCATGGCCTTGTGGTTAAGTTCAGCATGCTCTGCTTCAGTGACCCGGGTTTGGTTCCCAGGCACAGACCTATACCACTCATCAGCGGCCATGCTGTGGCAGCGACCCACATACAAAATAGAAGACGATTGGCACAGATGGCAGCTCAGGGCGAGTCTTCCTCAGCAAAAAAAAAAGAAAAACAAAAAGAGGAATGGGATGGATATATATATACACACACATATATGTATATACCTATAAACACACACGTGTAGGTTATATATGTAACATATTTGTGTGTGTGATTTTAAGAAACTTGAGGAAATGTCTTTATATAAAATTTAAATATTATCTAGCTTACATATATCCACACACATTTATATGTTATATATCTAAATAATATGTGTGTGGTTTTAAGAAACCTAAGAGGAAAGGCCATTATACATAATTTAAGCATATTTAATTGATATTTATACATACCTCGTATATGTAAATATATATATGTGTGGCCTAAGAAACTTAAGATGAACGATCTTTATGAATAATGTATATGTGGTGTGTATGTGTATATATATATAATGGCACAAGTCTGAGTGTTGTATAATAGATTAAGGAAGTAGATGGATGAAACAGATAGAATAAATGTACTTTGTTCTTTTGTGGGCGCATTTCAATTGAATATGTTTGTTGGCTGCCGATATATTAATGTATAAAGAATAACATTTAAAAAGTGTATATTTCAACTCAATTTCCTAGGGCCATTTAAACTACTCTGAAAGAACCTCAGAGGCAATCAATTCCCATTTCGCCTTGCTCCTGGAGTAGACCGGAATGCCATTTAAGGAAGGTAATTGACTAGGGCTTAGTTTTGGGTTTAATAATAAAGCTATAACTTGAAATCCCCAAATGCAGTCTATCAAGGAGAAGGCTGTGATCATACCAGCTAGTGAAGAACACGAAGTGGATGATAATTAAAAACCACAAATAACCAAAAACACCTGCCCTGAAACCGCTCAGAATTTTCCATCTTCCTTCTTGTTTCGGCCCCTGTCCATGTTGTGTCTAGCTCACAGAGGAAGAATTTTGTGAGGGCGTTTCACGTGTGTTTTCACCCTTTGCTCCCCAATCACCTTCATGGTAATTGCCAGGGAGGGTCTCAGGACTAGAGATGTGAGGGTGCTTGAGATGTTTAGCATTTCTGGGCTTTGTGAAGGTGGCGAACAGCTTGCTTGAGAAGAGCTGAGCCCATCCTGAAGGTACACAGAGCTATAAACGCAGTTGATGCCGTGCCGCTGTGGGTAATACAGTGGGAAGATAATTGTAGATAATCATTGGGTGGCTGCACGGTGGATTTTGGAGCTCTAAGCTCTCTTGTCACCTGGCAGCTAAGAACCCCTCTTCGAGCACCATGCTTTTGTCCCGGATGCCTGATTTGCATTGAGATGCTTATCCCCTTGATTCAGGGCCCTAATGACCAAGCCTTTGTCTTTAGGTTCAGTCTTGGAGAATGAGTCTTTGCTTGCTAATCCCTGAATGACTGCATCGTGTCCTAGATGTATGGGACTCTGGAATTTTCCACCAACAGTCTCGCCACTGGCTCTTCCTCTGTGGAGTCCAATATGAGAAGGCATGCCCATCTTTAGCTGGAAGATTCTTACGTGATGCCTCCGACGGTCAACACGTTTAGAGGGATGGTATACATGAGCTAGGTTCAGCTCTGGACAATTTCATTAAGCACCTACCTGGGTTAATAAAACAAGGCCCCTGCTTTTCATGACCTCAAAGCACAGGGGTTTACGTTGTTCTGTGAAGTGAAATCTTTTCACTTCCATACTCTAAAATTCGCCAGAAAGGAGCGTCCATTTATGTGCTTGGCGTTGTGCCCTAGATCAATAACCTTGCCTGAAACGTGTTACACTGCCTGCCCTGCAGAAGAGAAAGCTGGTGTTCCAAGGGGTTAAGTACTTTTCCGAGGTCCCTCAGCTAGCCGGGTGCCGGAGTCAGGACTGAATTCATGTCTCTCTGACTCCAAGGTCCTCCTTCCACTGACTGAGAGAAAGATTCTGGGGGGATGTTTATTGTAACAAGGCACTAAGTTGAAAGCATCAGTTGAGGTGCAAAGAAATGAAGTGCTAGATGAATCTTCGATGTAGGGAACCCCGTGGGACCTGTGGCCCCACCCAAAGGTATACAAGGAGAGAGGAGGGGTTTGTGAAGAGGTTTCTTCAGCATCGGCGTCCTGCCCCCACCCTAAGGTATGATGGGCTTCTCTCTTCAGCTGAGCCCCGTGAGAAGGATGCAGCGAGACTCCTTAGAGAGGATAAGGTCTGATTCTGCATCTCTGGGGGCACAAGGGGCTGGCGCCTGACTCCAGCCTGTGAAAGCTGGGGAGACCTGAAATCATAGGCTAGGGGATGTGCTGGTATGGGCTGCACCCCCAGAATCTCTCCAACAAAGATGCGTGACCTGCTGGCTTCAAGGACTGGATAGGGACCAACAGGGAGGAAGGCTTGTGGTCATTTGGATCTCTGCTCAGCAACACCTGCTGGGAGGAGGTGGAGGGGACTCTACAGAGAAAGCACCACCACCCACATCTCTGGAGTTGTAGATGGGGAGGAATTGAGCAGGATGGCTCCCAAGAACCTGTGAAAATGCGCTTCAGAGGAAAGGTCAGCCTACAGTCGGCCTGAAGCCATCTCCAGATAGTGCCAGCAAGAGGGAACCTTTCTCTCCCCTTTGGTCTTATCTTTCTGTCCACACTCCATGCACATGGAGGGACCGTAACAGCGGCTGGGGGTGGGATGGTGATAAAGGAGAAAACCAGAAGCTGCCTTCCACACCCCCTGCCTTAGCTGGGGGTGACTTACCCTGGAATTAAACCCCCCGAGTTTTAGTATTGCACTAGACTTTTAAGTTTGACCTTTAAAGCATTCGATGACCAGAAGCATCCTGGGACGTGCTAGAACTTTGCCCACTAGCTGGTATAAAACCTCTCTCCAACGCAAAAGTTTTATAGAGATCCCCAGAGGCCAAATGTCACCTTCCGAGTCGTGCTTATTCATGATAAAATATTTTTCAGGTTTCAGTATACTCTCATCCTGGGTTACCACTAAGAGTGGAAAATACGTTAGCACCCGCTACTTTAGGCATTAATTATTCGAGTGCCTACCGAGAGCCAGAGGCACACAAAATAATTGAAAATAAGCAATGTTTTATTTATAGAAGTAGAATAATGAAAACAAAGATGCAGTTAGGCTTTACTTTTTTTTTTTTTCTTGTAAACAAAACAAAATGAATGATATGAGGGAAAATATTAAAAGACAAATGCTGGTAGTTATTTTTCCTAGGGTATGATTTGCCCCAAGATGTGGGAGGAAAGGTGCCCTGCTCATTTCATCAGCGTTGATAAGACACCTGCCTGCTTTCCTGCACAAAGCTGAGTGGTGGCCTTACTCGCTGCCTAACCTTGGTGTTGAGGAAGAGAAGGAATTGCTTGGGGCTCTGTGTGCAATGGACATGTAGGCGTACCTCATGTGACAGACAGGCTGGCAGGGCTTCTGTGCATCAGCCTGTGGACAGAGCATTCAAAACATAACCCTCGCCATGACCACCCTCCCCTGCGTGCTTCCTAAGTTCTTACTGTTGGTAAAGCACATCCCCACGTGGCCAGTCACCCTACCGTTTCACAGTCCCCCCTTCCTCACAAACACAAACCTATTTCCTTGGGGTGCACGGTGAAGTGTTAACTCCGGTGCACAAAAGACTGAATGAACTTCCTTTTTTTTTTTTTTTTTTCCCCTTCAGGGTGCGAAGTAAATAAAGATTGCACTTAAGTATTTAGAATGGATACACGTGTCTCCTGAGGTGTGATTACTCGGTTCAGGAAGTCCAGCTTCCCTCTGATTTACATGTGAAACACGTCGGGTGTGAGAGAAGCCCTGATGGAGAAACACGTGCTGTTAAATAACTTTTTTATGATAGATGACTTTGTAGCCGGTGATGGTTGATATAACTTCCCCGGGCTGTCAGATGATTTATTCACACCCCAGGAGCTTTTGGCTGGGATGCTGTCCGGTGTGGTTATTTGCAAAGCTGTGTGAGATCCTTGAAGGGAAGGTGCGGTGTCTGAGTCCCCCAGGGACTGTCCCTGTCTGAAAGCCCTATAACGACCGGTAAGTTGGCTTAATTTTTTTTGCTTCTCTGCCCGCTAAGATATTGAGATAAATGATGACAGAAAACGGCTACTGGGAATGGCTCCTTTAGTGGTACTGCTTCAAAGGAAATCTCAAGGTTTCTGTTTCTTTTGCTTTCTGGAATGGTTAAATAGCATGCACGGTAAGAGTTAATTAAATAAACTGAAGAGCTAAGTCCGCTGTGAGAGATAGAGTTTTAAACTACCTTCTGTGGGACTAATGAAAGTTTAGTACATTTTTTATCTGTAGGGTTACATTTTTAAAAAAATCTGTAGGGCCGGCCCCGTGGCTTAGCAGTTAAGTGCGTGCGCTCCGCTACTGGCGGCCCGGGTTCGGATCTAGGGCGCGCACCCATGCACTGCTTCTCCGGCCATGCTGAGGCCGTGTCCCACATACAGCAACTAGAAGGATGTGCAACTATGACATACAACTATCTACTGAGGCTTTGGGGAAAAATAAATAAATAAAATTATATAAAAAAACAGTCTGTAAAACCGCCTACAGCAATTTATTGTATATGTTTCCATGTTCATTTGCCCTAAAACAAGGAGGTCTTTGGGGAGAAGAAAGTAACTGCCAAATAGTCTTTCTCTCTTTGTGGATCAAAGTGCTAGTTGGAAAACACAAGCTTGGTGAAAAGAATCGTGGGGAGCTTAGAGGCAAGAAACCTAAGAGGAAATGAGTAAATAAAGAGGTATATTTTGCGCTATAGCTTACTCAAAAGAGAAATGGAATTAATTAACCTTATATATCAAAATATTACAACCACTGCTTCTGAGTTAGATACAATGAATATAAATAAGATGTATTTGCCATCTTACATACATTTGTCAAATGTATTCTGTGAAAGATTGGTTTTATTCTAAGCTTACTACTCGTTGCTTTTCTGAAAAGTAAGTTTGAGAAGGAATTACTGGCTGTTCCACTGTTTTTTAAAGCTTTTATTTTTGACATATTTTTCATTTTAAATATACAGATTTAAAATCTGTGATAAACCCCTTGAATTTGTGTCCTGAAAAATGGAAAAGAACAAAATTACCTACCTAATTGAGAGGCACGCACATAGACCACTAAATTTACCCTCGGGACCACGGAGTCGCATGTTTCCTGATAGGCTGCGTTGGTTTTGTGTTAGGATGTGGTGTTTATTACTCCAGTGTTCGAGATTGTGTTTGGCCAAGGAGACCGTCTTTATAAAGGACCTGGGTTAAAGGAGGAATGAGTATGTGGTTCAGAAATCCACCACTCTATTCTAAAAATTCATATCAATTACAGGAAATAAGCACCCAGGACAACTTCACCTTTGCAATGTATGCCTTACAAAATCTACCAATTATGCAGCAACCATTCTTTTTTTTTTTTCCCCAAAGAGATATGCTAAATGTGTGTAATCCCTTTCAGATCAAGCTTCCATGTTATACTATGATTGACTGATCCTAATTAAAATGTCCAGTTCTTGCTTACTTTCTTTTCCGGGTATCAACATTTTTCATGTATGCATCACTTTTATCCTCTGGGCTAACCCTTGCAGATTGAATTAGAGGGGTGATGAAAAAAATAGTCATCAAAGATGATGTCACTAAAAATAGTGAAACTATTTTATTGAAAGATTATCTCATTCTACGGTCATTTTCGATAGGCACTCTGTCTCGCTAAACGCATGATAATACTTGACAGATTATCCCTATGATTTGGTGTCTACAGTGACGTTAATATTTGCCAAGTGAGAAATTGCCCCATATTCATTTATAATGAGATTATAACATAACAACTGATGATATTAGGATCTAGAAATGTAAAAGCTTTCCATGCATGGAAAAAAAGATATAAAGGATCCTTCTATTTGCATTTAGAACCTAAACAGTAAATGTTAGGTATCCCTTAAAAGGTTGAATGAAACAAGCATTAAAAGTTTGTGGGCAAAAATCATAAGATATGTTCACTGGACCAGTCTCTATTTCCAGTGTTTTGTTTGCGTCTTGTCTTCTCATTACAATTCCTGTCTTCTGTGGAAGTTAATCCTGTAAAACTTGGTCACTGAGTCAACAAGCCCTTACCCAGCATCCCTGGGATCCAGGTAATGAAAGATGTAGCAATGATGAAACACAAGTCCAGTCTTACCTCCAGAGTTGTCCAAGACGGAAAACAAACACTCATTGTAAATACTGCAAGTGCCAGTGTCAATAATGATTAAATACTTAGGATGAGGAGGAAGCGTAGGGCAGAGACTCAGGGCTGGGCTACTTCAGCACAGCACCCTTGACTTTCAACTCGGATAGAAAGCCTGAAGGTGAGACAGAGCCGCTCTAGGGTCCAGTGTTCCCCTTAGTGGTTCCAGGATTGGGGGGATGTCTTGTCCAGAGATAGACGGGGAACTGTGAGGTTCTCCTCTACAATTAATTTGTCCAGCCCTGGGTTTCTCCACTGCAGCACTGGAAGATTTACTGCTGTGGGGACTGAGCTATGCATTGTAGGATATTTAGAATCTACCCACTAGATGCCAGTGTCACCTCCCTCCCAAGCTGTGACAACCAAAAATGTCTACAGATGTTGCCAAATGTCCCTTCAGCTCTCGTTACAACCACTGACCCAGAATAAGCATTTACAATGCGTAAGGCTTGGACTGAGAGTAGGGTTCCTCGGCCTCAGCACTATTGAGGTTAGATAATTCTCTGTTGTGGGAGCCCTGTGCATTGTGGGATGTTTAGAATCGACCCACCTCCAGTCCAAAATTGTCCCCAGACGTTGCCAAATGTTTCCTGGGGGCCAAAACCACCCCTGGTTTAGAATCACTGAATTGGAGGCAAGAACTAGTAGCATCTGGGAGCATGAAGGAGGCGTGAAGATCGCCCTCGTATCCTGTCCTCAGCTCTTTTTCCAGGCAGCTCTTCACTTTTTCTGGAGGATGTCACAGCTTGTCTGACCTGGGTCATTGGGCAAGGGTTTCCCGGGTCCCTACTTGCCACCTCTGTCACGTATGAAGAAACTCTGGGGTTTTCTAAGTTCGGGGGACTTGGCCACAGTGTTCTTCGGCATAGGCGGGCTCTCCCAGCACCTGACTTCTTGACTAATTCTTTCCAAGTCTTGCCTTCCAAATTACAGATCTACAGCCCTTTGTCCATAACCAAAAAAAAAAAAAAAAAAAAGAAAAACATTGGAAACCAAGTTTTTTGGCAACTTATTTGGCAGTGTTATAGTCCTGAACTAATGAATGTAAAACTACTGTAAAGTTGAACAGTCTTGATTCATTGCATTTCACTGCAGAATTATTAACGTGTGACTACAGATTGCTGTCCAAAACTTTGCTCAAGGTGTTATGTATTACATAATGGTACCTTACGTACATAATTACATAATGGCCATTACCTTAATGGCGACTATGTACAGATCTTCCTCGACTTACGATGAGGTTACTGCCTGATAAACTCATCGTAAGGTGAAAATATCGTGTCAAAAATGTATTTAATATACCTAATCTACTGAACATCATAGCTTAACCTAGCCTACTTTAAACATGCTCAGAACACTTACATTAGCCTACCGTTGAGCAAAATCATCTAACACGAAGCCTATTTAAAGTGTTGAATATCTTCTGTAATTGATTGAATACTGTACTGAAAGTGAAAAACAAATTGGTTGCATGGGGACAGAATGGTTGTAAGTGTATTGGTTGTTTACCCTTGTGATCGGCTGATTGCCTGGGAGCTGTGGCTCACTGCCGCTGCCCAGCATTACGAGAGAGGATTGTGTTGCATATTGCTAGCCTGGGAAAAGATCAAATTCAAAATCTGAAGTACAGTTTCTACTGAATTCATATAGCTTTTGCATCATTGTAAAGTCGAAAAATCGTGAGTCAAACCATCACAGGTCAAACCATCATAAGTCGGGGACCGTGTGTGTGTGTGTGTGTATATATATTCCAGTTTTATTGAATGGTTACATATATATATGTGCTTATACATATATATATATTCTAGTTTTATTGACATAACATTATATAAGTTTAAGGTGTACAACAATGATTTGGTATACATATATATTGTGAAATGATCACCACAGTAAGTTTAGTTAACATCCATTATCTCACATAGTTACAAAATTTTTTTATTTGAATTGTTAATGGCATGTGTAATAGAATGAGTGCTGTCATGTAGCAAACTACAGTGTCCATTATGAGTGCCAAAAACTATCATGAAGGCAGCTAAACTTTGAAGTGATCTTTGAATATTTTAATAAATATATTTTGATTTTTTTTTTTTTTAAAGCCGTTACCTTCTAAAATCCAAAAAATTCTGAATTCTGAAACACACGAGGCCCCAAAAGTTTGCCTTTCGGGACCGGGGTCCTGCGCTTGTAATGCAAGCAAGGAAGGTACGTTCGTAGCCTATTGTGACCTTGACCATCAGATGATGGTTGTATTATGTGGTTTTTTTCCATTTACAGTATCATCTTATGCTCCCATATACCCTCAGAGGCAGCTTCCACCACTTAAAACCTCATTACTTTTCTGCACCCTCCAAGCTTGGCAATAATGTAAGAACAATCAGAAACCTAAATTCAGCCAGAAAAGTTGGGCAGAGCAGCTGTGACTTTTGGTCATTGTACCCAGTGATAAGCAGCTTCTGACCCCTCCTCCCCAGCCCGTGCACCTAAGAGGCAAAAAACCACTTAATCAGATCTGCTGCAGGTCATGATATCCCAATCTGGGATTCTGTGGCCTGGGGACGCTAAACTGTAAGGCTTATCTTGACTTTTGAAAGGCCAGATATATGATCCCATTAAAAAAAGATACCGAGTCCATTGTTGGTTAAGAAGAAAGGAAAATTGTCATTTGGCGAGCATATGTGCATCTAGGTCAAGATTTCTCAGCCTGAGCATGATTGATATTTGGAGAGGAGAATCCCTTGTTGGGGGATGGGTCTTGTACATTGTAGGATGTTTGGCCACATCCTTGGACATTGTCCAGGACATGCCAATAGCACCCACCCAATTGTGACAACCAAAATGACTCCAGACATTCCCAAATGTCCCCTGGAGTGAGGGCAAAGTCACCCCTGGTTGACAACCTCTGGTCTAGAAAAAGCGTTTGAAAGTAAGACAGAGCTTTGATTTAGGCAGGATTCTCCACCTCAGCACGACCGATATTTAGAGTCGGATCATTCTCTGTTGTCATGGACTGTCCTGTGCATTGTCAGATATTTAGGAGCATCTCTGGCCTCTGCCCACTGGATGCCAGGAGCACCGTGCACAAGCTGTGACAACCAAAAATGTCTCAGACATTGCCAGGTGTCCCCTGGAAGGCAAAGTCACCTGAGGTGACAATCACCAGTATAGGCTGATGCTGTACTATATGTTGAGTCCTTTTTTACAGGTGGGAGAAATACACCCATTTTCTATCGACCGTGTCAGGGTCAAGAGTTTTTCTGCCCCACCATATTGTCACACATCCCGTGAGTGACTCATCCAAAGGGGTGTTGAAAGCCATTTGCTTTCCATGGGCTTTCTGGGTCATATCAAATAATTTACGTATCACGAGGCAGAGTCAGCAGAATCAGCAGCAGGAAATGGATTTCAGGAACTTCTACTTGAAAATCAGTCCAAGAGACAAATTCGTTCATCGAGGAAGTGATAGTCGCAGGTGACTCAGAAGGTTTTTGGCTGGAAGTGACAGAAACAACGCTACCTCGCTCAAACCCAGAAAGGAGTTTTTCAGTTGCATATGTGGGAAGTTCACAGAATCAAAGAAAAAGCCACAGGTCCCAGGACCGCTTCCCTTCAAGACAAGCTAAAAGTTCTTTGTAAGTCTTATTGCAATGACCCATAGTTACTATCTTTGGCTGCTGATGGAGGCAACCACTGTATTTGAAAATAGTTGGTTTTACATTCTGGTTAAATTCTATGGTGTTATTACTATTTTACGTATATTTTGGAGTGATGCTGTAGTTATCCATCACTGCGTAGCAAATTACCACAAATATAGCGACTTAGAACAACACCCATTGGTTATACCACAGTGTCTGTGGGTCATACCAAGTCTGGGCACAGATTACTTGGGTCCTCTGCTCAGGGTCTTACAAGACTGCAAAGTGTTGCCCAAGGTTGTGTCATCCTCTGGAGCTTGGGACCACCTTCCAACCTCATTCAAGAAGTTGGCAGATTCTAATTCCCTGTGGTGGTGGGACTGGGGCCCTCAGCTCCTAGGAGCCACCCCTCCCTATAGGCATTTCACACCGTGGCTGTCTGTTTCATCAAGGCCAGCAAGAGAGCATCTCTTCTTAGAGTCTTGTTTTCAAGGGCTCACACGATTAGGCTGGGCCCACCCACAAGTCAATTAGCACAAAGTCAACTGATCAGGGACATTAATCACACTTGCAATATCCCTTCACTTTTGCCATATCCTATTGGTTATAAGCACATCTCAGGCTCCCCAGACACACATACTCAAGAGGAGAGGATCACACAAAGGTCTGGGTACCAGGGGCTGGGAGCCAGGGAGGCTATCTTAGAATCCTGCCTATGACAGGTGCCTTTGTGGGTGGACCTGGGAACTTAAACAGGATTTAGAAACATGTATTGAGAACCAAACAACCGAGTTACAAACAGACATTTGGGGAAACTGATGTATAAGCTGAGATTGCCACTGTTACCCTAATTAGCTCATTTTCATGTCATGTATTTACATTTGATGATAATAAAAGAATGGGAAGTCCAAGAAATAATTGAACATTTCATGGAGTAAGGCCAGAATCTCCTCTTACTCATCCAAGTGCTATCCTCATCTAGCTCAGGAACGTGTCTGGGGGCTAGAGGCCCCTCTGAAGACAGGGGATGATCAGGAATTGTCCCTCCAGGCAGGCAGCCTTGATGAGGTCTCTCTGGACAGCCCCTGCCTCCCTTCAACAGAGGACCCCATTGACATCTTTCCTCTACTGCCCTAGCTACTGGGTCAGCCCTGCCCTCTCTTCAGTCCAGCCAGGCTTTGCAGCAGGCAAGGTTCTCTCATTTCCTGGGAATTATTACCCCAGCATCCTCCATATCGCCCTTCCTTCTTGCCTTACACAGAACATTCCTTGGCACAGAGGCTAAGGTCCCTGGGCCAAGCTGGTGGGTTCAAATCCTCACCAGCTGTGACCTACAGTCCTGCTTCCAATCACAGTAGGCGTTTCGACATTTGTCCAAATCTCAATTTGGGAATGTAATGCTGTGCTGGTGATATCAGAAGGCTTGATGGTATATTTTTTAAAAAGTGAACTTTAGCTTTGATGTCTCTTTTTTAATGCTTTTTTATTGGGGTGAAATTCGTATAACATACAATTAGCCATTTTAAAGTGTACAATTCAGAGGCATTTAGTACATTCAACCACTTTGTTCAACCACTACCTCTGTCTAGTTCTGGAACTTTTTCATCATCCCTCCAAAAGCCCCCATACCCTTCATCAATCACCCCCCCACCCCATCTCCCTCTCCTCAGCCCGTGGTAACCACTAATCCACTTTCTGTCTCTATGGGTTTGCTTATTCTGGACTTCACTTAAATGCAATCATATGCTATGTGGCCTTTTCTGACTGGCTCCTTTCACTCAGCATCATGTTTTCAAGGTTTATCCGTGTTGTAGCATCTGTCAGAACTTCATTCCATTTTAGGGCTGAATAATATTCCATCATGTGGAGAGACTACATTTGGTTTATCCATTCGTCTGTTGATGAGCATTCGGGTTGTTTCCACATTTCGGCTGTTGTAAACAGTGCTGTTATGAACTGCACTGGTATAGTGTATAAATATCTGTTCGAGAACCGCCTTTCAATTCTTGTGTTTACCCAGAAGTTGAAGCAGAATTGCTGAGTCATATGGTAATTCTATGCTTAACTTTCCGAGAAACTGCCATACTGTTTTCTGCCACAAGTTTTCATCTGTCTTCATTTCTGAGGTCCTCATCTTAGAGGATTCTCTCTACTTTGGCTGAGCGGCCCCGAGAGGCACAATTACAACATCTCCCGTCAGGACTTGTGCTGAGGAGGAATGCATTTAGCTCGTGAAAGAGCCGTTGGCAGAACCTGGTCTACATATCAGCATTTCTGAGACTTGTTTCTGTCTGCCCTGCAGCCTACTGGGGAAGGCAATTACCAAGGCAGTTCTGACTCAGCTGTAATGAAACGGAGGGAGAGTCCCAGAAACCAGTCACCTGGCATGTCAGGTCACATGGTTCCAAAGTCACGAAAGGACTCAAGAGCCTTGGGCAGGCCCCGGAGTCCAGATGGGCCATCCAAGCCCATCGTGGTGTGGCTACAATTTGGCACCACCTGTTGGTGGCCCTTTTTTCAGGCTTGAAAATCCGTAGGGGCAGTTGCTGGTCGTGTGGCTGGCTGGCTGGCATTCCAGGATGTAGCAGCAGTTGGAGGAGGCTGAGTGGGTGAGCTGAATCTGCTCCTCAGCTGGAACTGGGCCGTGGAGCCAGAACAAACAGGGTCTGCTGGGTCCTGCCCTCCACCTGCCTGTTCTCCAAGACGGGTCGCCTACCTTTCTTTTGCTGCCTGACCTCTTTCTACACCTCTGCTCAGCCCCCAGTCTGTCACCCTCGTCCCAGCCTGCCTCGTCCGGGGACAGAACTGGAGGTTCTGCGGTCTGGAGGATGGAGCCAATGGCCCATCACCTCATGAATATTCAAATTCCAATGATCAGGAGCTGTTACCTTTGGGTTTACTGGACTAATTTACCTCTCTTCCAAATCCCCTTTCCTCACCTTCAACAAATACATCCAGCATCCTGCTGGTACCTTATGAGATTAGAGATTTTATTAGATGTAATAGCATAGAAGTGGCTGAATGACTAATTACCTATTGTTTTCAGCAAAAAGAGTGCTCCTGGCTGCTGCCCAGCCATTAATTAGGAAGTGAAACATTCCAGGGTACAATGGTGTATGCAGATTATACGTGGTACCTAATTATATATTTGATGAGATCTGTTGGAAGGATCAATATGGTAACTCTGGGTGGCCTTCTTTAAAGAATCACAGAAATTCCATACATTCCCAGCTACCTTCAAACATACCTGCCACTCAAGTTTTCAAATGGAGTGTCTTTCCCTGTGATTTCTTAATTCAGGTCGTGCATCTTATGTTTGCATCTTTTAAACTGAATGAACCTATGCATATAATTATATATGAGTAGAATTACTTTTTCTTGGTTCAAATGGTAATCTAAATTGGAAAGGATAATGTCATTTTGATCTGGATAAGTACATATTAGGGATATTAGGAATCCTTCCTGTGGCTCTTTGATATTTTCCTATCAATGTAACAGTTGGTTAGTCACCAATTTGCTTGGAATGCTGCCAACAGTTACAATAGTCATAGAGTTACTTATTTTTGTGTGTGTGTGTGTGAGGAAGATCAGCCCTGAGCTAACATCTGTGCCAATCCTCCTTTTTTACTGAGAAAGATGGGTCCTGAGCTAATATCATTGCCAGTCGTCCTCCTTTTTTTCCCCCTTTCCTCCCCAAAGCCCCAGTAGATAGTTGTATGTCATAGTTGCACATCCTTCTAGTTGCTGTATGTGGGACGCCGCCTCAGCATGGCCTGACAAGGGGTGCCTCAGTGCGTGCCCGGGATCCGAACCCGGGCCGCCAGTAGCAGAGCGCATGCACTTAACCACTAAGCCACGGGGCCGGCCCCTTGAGTAATGTTTCTGTACTTTGCCCTGCTAAATAAGTTAAAAGGAGGAGGAGGAGGAGAGGAAGGAGAAGAGAAACAGGAGAAAGAGGTAGCTGGTATAGTGGAAATAATCCTGAAGATAATGCTCTCTTTGGATATCGTACCTAAAAATCATGACTTTGGAGTATCCATAAACTTGAAGAGCATCAGGTGCTCATATTTAAAACAGGGGCAATGAAAATCATCCTGCCTGTCCCGCAGAACTCTGTAGTGTCTTTAAGCCACCATGCCCCCATCATCAATGCATGTTCATCAGTCTGAAATGCTTCCCATGAGTACCATTCATGGGTGAACTTGGTCCTGAGCCCCTTGCTTGGGCACATTCCCCCCTACTCCATCCTCTCCCACAGTTTACTCGGTGGGACACAAAGTAATTTCTCTCTTTCATTTCTACCCTCACATTGATGGCTTCTCTCCACCATGTTGGTTCTCTATCCTGACTGTGCTGCCTCAGGGGACCCTAGTGGACCTCCTTCCTCTTCTGTTGGCGCCCTGGGAAATGTTCCCCACCCAGCTTAAAGGTGCAGTTGGCAGAGCCTTTGCATCTTCACCCATCGGCCGTGAAGACCAAATGAGACAGTGTATGTGGAAGCATCCATTGTAAGAGCCAGGCGAAACTAGCTATGGTAGTAATAGACATGAAGTCCTTATTGCAATAATATTTCTCTTACAGCAGTGGAAGATGAAAAACTACATACCTCCAGAGACATCAGGAGAAAATTCAGTCACATCTGCATTTCCACATTTAGCAGAGAGAGAGAGACGAAAAAGTGTAGAGGTCCAACCTCCTTAACTCAGTTTACAGTTGCACACAAGGACCAGGTTTTTCTACATGAATACATTTTTAAAAAATCCATTCAGGCTGTGTTCTTATTTTTCTCTAACTAATTTTGATGAAATACATGTTTACAACTTTGAGGCATATTTTACATATCATTTAATTCACCCACTTGCACAATTCAGTGGTTCTTATTAAATTACCAAGTTGTAGGATCATCACCGTAGATCAGTTGGAGAACATTTTCATCACCCCACTGAGAACCTTCATTCCCACTTCTGTTAATTCCCATTCCCACCCCCTGCCTGAATGTGTTTTAAAGGAGTCAAATGATTCTAGGCCTCATATTTCTCTGAACCCGTGGCGTGAGAATATAGCCCTCGGGGATGTTGACAGTCATCAGATAACATCCCTCTCCTACATGACCCTATAATCACTGTCCTAGAAAGACCCAGAATTAATTGCTCAGGCATGAAGAAATAAAACCCACGTGTTCTCTAAATCTTGCTATTTGCAATGTTTGTCTTTCATCTGCCTGGATGCTAACTCATCTAATCCTTCTGCCATTTTCATTTTTTTTTTTTTTGTGAGGAAGATAGCCCTGAGCTAACATCCATGCCAATCCTCCTCTTTTTGCTGAGGAAGGCCGGCTCTGAGGTAACATCCATTGCCTAATCCTCCTCCTTTTTCTCCCCCAAAGCCCCCCAGTAGATAGTTGTACGTCATAGTTGCACATCCTTCTAGTTGCTATATGTGGGACGCGGCCTCAGCGTGGCCGGAGAAGCGGTGCGTCGGTGCGCGCCTGGGATCTGAACCCCGGCCGCCAGTAGCGGAGCGCGCACGCTTAACGGCCAAGCCACGGGGCCGGCCCCAATTTTCGCTGTTCTTTTCTTCTTGCCTCCGATTATGGTCATTTCCTAAGGAAATCCCTATGGAATTCTTTCCTATGCTCAGGCCTTTAAAGCTGATTTCCCTTATAAACAAGTCAATGCCTGTCAGTGAGACTATTAGTCATATATCTCAGACTGCTAACATTTGAACAAATGTATAATTATTTCAAAAGACACAGCAAATATTGGGGTAAGGGAAATGCACTGAATATAGGGAAATTGTGCAGTTGTAAGTTAAAACCAAAACTTTAAATCTGGACAGGGAATCATGCTGGGGTACCATTTGGTAAGGATTTTCACAACAGAAAATCCAAAATGATATAATTTGGGAATATACCACAGATGACCAGGCCTGGTCCAGACAATGAATGATGAGTTCTTACCTACAGATAACAAAATTGGCACAGAGGCCTGACCTGTTGGTGATCCAGGACTTTGGCTTTTGGACATCTGCTGAAGTCTTGCCCAGCTAAAGTCTTAGTGTCTGCTAAATTCATGTTTCCTGGAAACTTCATCCCGCAGATGAAATGTTGCTCAGAAATTGACTGTGGTAAACAAGGAAGACTTGGTTGGTGAAGTACAAGTGATAGACTCCTCGGGAGGAAGTGACCATACTCTTTTGAAATCAGTAATAGTAAATGACCAAGATAGTTTGGCAGGAGACCTGGGGTTTAGAGTCATTCAGATAAAAATACAGATTATCTCCAGGTCAGGGACTCAGAAGAGGAAGGGCTCAAGAGCTAGGATGTACTGAAATGTGAAAGTCTGCCGTGACAATCACAAACCATAAAGAATCTGCCAGAGAAGGGAAAGCATGAAATATTTAAGTGAACCAGCATGACAATATAGGATTTCCCTTTAACGAACCCAGACTTTGAAAGGGAATATTTGGGAGGTTGGGGAAAGCTGAGAGAATCATGAAATCGATGGCTTACTTTTCTACATATAATGTCAGGAAGACCAAAACCCCGAAACAAACTGATCAAAACACTCCCTTGGTGCTCTGGTTTCCCAGGTTACCCTGACTCAGTTTCCCTGCCCTTTGACAGGACAGCACTCCCAGTGCATCAAGCCCAACCCTAATGGAGCTGACCATCCATTGAAACCATATCCGTATATTCAAAGTTCTGAAACTATAATAGCAGACGGCACGTACGCCCGACCTGGAATTCGCAGATGCTAACATTTTGTCCTATTGCTTTATGTGTCTCAATCCAAACAGTGCTGACACATTTCTTTGAGACACTACACGGAAAAGCTTACTTGGCTCATTGCAAAGTGTTGACTCACGTCCTCAGCTGCGCCTTCAGTACTGCTTGTCGATTGATTTACTAACATGAGGAAAGACTTGTTTTGCATTCCCCAGCATTCCAAATCCACCACCTTCCTGGAATGCCAAAACTCATGGCTGCTCCTCTCACTTTTAGCAGGAAACCTTGCCTCATAACTCTTCAGAAACAAACAGGCTCATTAAATTACAGGCCTGCAAATCGACATGGTCAAATTTGACTCCTCAACTTTTTCCCTTCAGTCTTTAGGCTTGCCCTGATTTTAAGCGGCCTTAATGATCCTCTCTGCTTCCCAAAGCCAACTTCTTTCTCAGTACTGCTGATCCCATGAGGTCCTTGTCGTAGACCTTCACCTCTATCCATATCTATGTGGCATGGCCTCTTCTGAATCTTCTTTCCCAAGGTCACCACTGACCATCTAATTGCCGATTCTGATATATCGTCCTTTGTGATGACTCACACTTATGGTCCTTCACTTGTCTTTCAGCCCCCTCCTTCTGAGCTTCCTTCTCTGGTTCCCTTCCCCCTCCCTGCCCCTGGAAGTCTCAGTTCGCACAAGCTTCTGTCTTAATGCTTTTTCTCCTGTTTCCCGGTGGTGGGAGATCTCACCCACAACTGTGGCATCCAGTGTGACTGGAGTAGTGTGTCCTAATTCCCTATCCTATGCTCCCTTCTCTCTCTGCGTTCCGGCATCCAGGGAGACAATCCTGGTATCATGAGTGACAGTAGGGACAGCTCCAGAATCAGACAACCAATATCCAAATCCCACCTTTTTCACATACAAGCTGAGCTGGTAAAAACCTCTGTAAATGCCAGTTTCCCCTTTTGTACAATGGCAAGGAATAATAGATTATAGACAATATAGTAAATATATAGATAATATATATTTACGGTGTTAGGATAATGCCTAGCACATTGTTATCCCATAGTCAAGGATGATAGTGATGGTGTTTCATTGTCTGTTTCCTCTGACATGAGCTACAAATATCTCCCCAACTATGTTCAAAATACAACCTTGAGTTTCCCCTTTCTAAATCTATTGCACCTCCAATACTTCCTAGCTCAATTAATGGTGTCCCTCTCATCCAGTCCATGTGCTATAAGCATTAGCGTCCATCTCCCATACCCTTATCCAGTTAGTCATCCTTCTAGATAACTTAGTTTCTGAAATACCTCTTGAATGTATCTTCTCTCTATCCCCACGGCCACTGTATGCCAACTGCGTTCTGAGGACTTTAAAAGCGATGTGCTATTCGGATCCCTCCCATAAAAGGGGCCGGTGGGTACCACAACCCTTTTTACGGCCAAAGTTCATGATTTTCTTTCCATGTTCCTATCTTGATTCTCCACTCAGGCTCAGTCTCTGTACTTACCTGGGTCCTTGTTAGTTCTTTAACTTCATCTCCTTTCCTTCCAGAATGTTCCTTAAAAGCGGGTTTTGTCCTGGCAGTTTGGAACCATTTTCATCTTTCCTGGTAACTTTCTGGCCAGTAGCCCCAAAGTCACTCACTCTTAGTGCATTTGGCCAGTATCCCATTGGTACTAAGTTTTCAAATTGTCCCATAGGATTTTATAGGCACCCCATAGGATTTTATATCCCAGGGTGATTGCCAGGTAAGAGTCAGAATGAGAGGGATGCCTATTGTGCAAAGTGGAAGAAGGTTAACTATAAAAG
The DNA here is from genome assembly GCF_057802395.1 of Ceratotherium simum simum. Lineage (NCBI taxonomy): Eukaryota > Metazoa > Chordata > Mammalia > Perissodactyla > Rhinocerotidae > Ceratotherium > Ceratotherium simum. Next base: position 5,079,153 of record NC_141941.1, read on the forward strand.
AGGCAGGTGCACGCTCAGGCAGCACATTTTTAGAGCAGAGTGCAAGCAGATGTTGGAAATCCACAAAGTGGTATCCTTAGAGTACATCCCTTCCCCACATACCCCACAGCAAGTCTTTGTGTATCTCTAGGAGCAGGTGAGCCCCAGTTTGAAGACTAGTGTTCTAGATTATTGGAATCACCTCCTCTCTGGTCTCATTTTCTGCAAAATTCCATTCAATCAAAATCTACCCATTATGGCTCTGTGAGAGTAACTTTCTCACAACGTTGCCTCATTTTCTTTGAAAACCTACCTCATCTTACTTTGAAAATGCTTGCCCTTGGCCCTCTGATGCTTCCAAAATCTATTTCTACTTGACTGGTCTGACCTCGCCTGTCACTGCTCCCCACTGTAAACCTTCCATTCCCAGGATGCTTGTTTCCGTTATGACACATACCCACTCCTGCCTCTGCCCATCTCCCCCCAGACCTCTTCACACTTATCTCTCTTTCTTCATATTCTTCCTTATGTCATGAATACTCTGTGCTGCTGATCTTTCACAAATACCCTTAATCACCTTCTAAATCCCACCTTCAACGTGCAACTTAGGTCTTTTTTCTGGGAGATGAGCTATAGGGGAAACTAAAAACCCAATAACATTAAGAAAACCCCAGTGGAGAGTCAGGCCCCTCCCCAGGGGAAAATCCATCATTCCTTAACCTATATATGCCAGGCCAGTGATGCCCGTGGAGTTTGTATGTATTTCGACTATTGCACTTAACACGCTATGCATTTATTATTTCAATGTGAAATGTGAACTCCTTAAAGAGAGAGCCACTGGCTTACTCATCCTTATATCCCCCTTATCTGACACATACCTTCGCAATAGATGATTTTTGATAAATGAAGCTTATAAAAATTGCAACTATGTCTCAGAACACTTAGCTTTGTTGGCCTGTCAGTCTTTCTGTAACTTGTAAATGATGTAGGCATTTGGTCTACCTGTTGGAAGCATGGCAATTTGCCATGTGTAGGTCAGAAGTCCTAAAATCAAGGTGCTGGCAGGGCTGCGTCCCTTCTGGAGGCTCTAGGGGAGACTCTGTTTCCTTGACTTTTCCAGTTTCTAGAGGCGCCTGCATTCCTGCCTCATTTCACTCCAGCCTCTTGCTTCTGTCCTCACCTCTCCTTCTCTGACTCTGACCCTCCAGCCTTCCTTTTAGAAGAAGCCTTGTGATGACATTGGGCCCATCTGAATAATCCACGCTCTTCGCCCCATCTCAAGGGCCTTAAGTTAATCACACCTGCAAAGTGCCTTTTGCCCTGTAAGGTAAGATAGTCACAGGTTCTGGGGATTAGGATGTGGGCATCATTGGGGGCCATTATTCCCTCTACCACGTTTGGTTTCTATTGACGTAGCTTGTAAGACTAGACCTTGATCGAAGTTTTCTGTGAGCACCTCACTTAGCCATTTATATGTTCAGGAGTTCATTAATAACAAATTGCATTGCTTGCTAAGATGAAATTATTATATAGATCATAATATTTATGTGTCCACTAACAAGCAGTGTGAACGTTAACTTTTCCTGCTGCCTCATCGTGAATTTTTATACAACAGAGACTTTTTTCTCAAGTCAGTGTACTTGAACCAGTTCAGGGACGTCTGGTGGATGCAGAGAGAGACAAAGGTTTATTGTACAGTAAGCAAGTTCATTCTGTCAGCGCAAAACCCTTAAAACCAGAGTGTTCTTCATCATAATTGGGCATTCACACACACACAAAAAAAACAGGAAGTTTTGCCCTTTCTCTTTTCTTTAGCTGTCAGAGCTCCAGTGCTGAGACGTACTAACTCTGTTCAATGATGTTGCTTTTTGGTGTTTAATAATTTTTAATTGAGTTTAATTGGGGGTAAAGGTGTTTTGCTGTAGTCGCAATGCTGGGAATTTCAGCTTCTGCCGGCCTCTCATCCTCTCCGTGCTCCCATCAGATGCAGCCGGGGTGCCACCTGGTTGGGGTACCACCTGGTTGCATCACCTCAGTTCAAGGTTTTCCCCTCGCTGTTGCCTCTGGTCCTAACCTTTTGAGCTAAAACTTTCTCCTTTCTCTTCCTTCGCTTTGCTGCCAAAATTCTCAAGGAAGTCGTAGTTAGATTTCTCTAGTCCTTGGCGTCTGGTTCCCTGCCTATTCACTCGATCTCCCTGGATGGCACAGGCATTCTGACCTGAGTCTCTGGTTTCTAAAGCCAACTGGGGGTGAAACAGCAGGATAAGTCAATTTTCCCGCTTGTTAAAGTCGTTTAGGGCACTGACATTAGTTACCCTTGCTGTCATGACTGGCCATGTCACAATGGGTTGGAATATTCACTCTGTGGGGCAAGGCAAGTGATGTCATGTGGAGGGCACAGAACTGGAGTCTGGAGACCTGGGCCTCTGCTGCGGTTTCAGCTGCATTCCTGCGTGGTGTTTGGCGAGGCAGTCACCCTTCACGAGGCTCCATCCTCTCACCTATAAATCGAGGTCTTTGGATTTTAATTCCTAGACAGCGTTACTCAAACTCTGCAGAGTCAGTGTGTGGGTTGAGCCAGGACCCCACATCTCCAAAGCTCCCAGGCTAAAATTTGAGATCAGATGTCCTGCGCTTACATCTGGCTGTAAAACCAGGTGTTAATTTAATAAATGTTACGCACTGTGGGGGGTGGTAATCAAGTATTAGGTAATTTATAAAAGTCTTCACCTGAGAGAGCCAGCACGCTCCATCAATTCCCCCAGCTACTCAAGATTAATAATTTTACACTGAAAGCAAATAATTATGAATCTGCCTCTAAATCACGTTTTAAAACCCACACTCAAAGGTTGACAAACTGTCCTCTTAAGTCAGATGCCCTTTACCTGCAAGGAAAGCCCAGAGCCGATGTTTCCCACTGATGGCTTGCTTCTCAATGCCCTAACTCAAACCTGTGCCTGCAGAGTAGGGGATGTTCAATGTCCATTAAGGAAACATTTCCTGTTTTAGTTGGTAGGGCCATTATGTCTGCCAACCAAAGAACATGGGACTCTTTTCCATGGTCAAGTGAAAAAATAAAAGTGATGTTAGCCATTATGCTTTTCAAGTTCTACACACATTTCTTAACTCAACAAATTATTTTTAGCATAAAATGTTGACTATGAATATCGGTCTACCAACTATCAGGTCCCAGGGTAAAGTCAAACCCTATTTATTGAAGCTGTCATCATGAAATCGCAGGTTAATAAGGCGAGGTCATGCCAACAAAGGTTAAGAGTGAAGAATATGAGAGAGACTGTTTTAGGGAGCCGTCTGGGGAGGTAACTGTCCATGGGGTGTTGACCTAACTACCCAAAGAACATTCCCTGAGCAAGGATGGGACTCGGTAAAGGCCCGTTGGTGGGCACCGATACAGCTCTCTGGCCAGTGTGCCGTCAGTCGTGGCTGTCAGGCTGGCCCACACCCCTGCCATTGCCACCACATACCTGGCAGAAGGCAAGCTTGCACCAACATCTCGGTGTGTTCAGGTTGTGTACGGAGTTACCGCTAGGCTTGCAAGTCAGCTGTAGTGTCAGGAATCCCATCCTCGTGGCTGAGCTGAAGTTTGTCCTGTGAGTTGATGCTCAAGAGACTACCTTTTAAAAAACGATTATAATTTATTTTGTTATACCTTAATTCTGTTTTCTAAGACTCTGCTCAACTTTTTTTTTTTTTTTTTTTTTTTTTGTGAGGAGGACCAGCCCTGAGCTAACATCCAATGCCAATCCTCCTCTTTTTTGCTGAGGAAGACTGGCCCTGGGCTAACATCCATGCCCATCTTCCTCTACTTTATATGGGACGCCGCCACAGCATGGCCTAACAAGCGGTGCGTCAGTGCGCACCCGGGATCCGAACTGGTGAACCCCGGGCTGCCGCAGCGGAACGTGCGCACCCAACCGCCTGCGCCACCGGGCCGGCCCCCCACTCTGCTCAACTTTTTATTACAAAATTTGTCCCCGGCTTACATCTCACATGAAGGAATGATCATCTGTATACCCTCCAGGGTATGCATACTGGTATGAAGGGTAGATGATCATAGATGCAATAACTGAAGGGGATACAGATGATTGTAGATTCAATCATTGTCAACATTTTGCCGTATTGGCTTCATCTCTCCAGCCATAAGGTTGATGACTGTTTTACAGTGTGTTCCATAAAGCAGGTCCTCAGCAATGCATCCCACAAAGGACACCAGAATCTTCCAGAGCTAGGTGAAGAGAAGCGAGGTAAAGCTAGTGCACGTGCATGCTTTTGGGGCTGGCTCAGTATTGAGCCCCCAAGTGCCCAGTGCTGGGCTTCCCGGAATGAGTTCTATTCCTTATCACAGGGTGACTAACCTGCAGCTGCATCCAGGCCTCTGGTATCCCTTTTGGGCCAGTACCTGACCATGGGGAAGTGCATTCCAGCGTTAGCTCTGACCTTTAACCTCTCAGGTCCTTTTACCTGTAACCAGGGAAACAGTCTTTTCACACATGCAGCCTGTGACTGGAGGGATGGGTGGGACATTGGATAGGAAGATGCTTTGAACAACAGTGAATGCCTGTGGGCTTGTAAAGGCTCCCTGGGGTTGATTTATAGATGTTGTTTTGAGAAACGATAGAAATGAGGAAATCTGAGACAACTCACAGATGTGAGAAAAGATGGGGAGTTCTGGATCAGCTCCAGCTTTCCTTCCCTTTCCCTGCCTTCCTGTGCTCTAGGATGGTGAACTGGGGCCACCCATCTATTCTTAAAGAAGGCTGCTAGCCCTGGGTTGAATAGTGATCCCCCCAAATCGTGTTATTCCTGGAACCTCAGAATGTGATCTTATTTGGAAATAGGGTCATTGCAGATGTAATTAGTGAAGATGAGTTCATACTGGAGTAGGGTGGACCCCTGATCCAATATGGCTGGTGTCCTTATAAAGAGACTCATAGACAGATACTTACAGAGGGAAGGTGATGTGAAGACACAAAGAGAGAAGTCCACATGATGATGGTGGCAGATTTTCGAGTGATGCATCCTCCAAGCCAAGGACTGCCGAGGATGGCTGGCAACCATATTTATCCTATATATCTTACTCCACTTTTTTTACATTTACAGTTTTTATCGAGGTTGATATTGATAAGAAATACTTTTGCACAGCTCTTCATGATTACTCTAAGACTATTCATAGTTCCCCAGGAGAAACCTCTAGAACTCATCATGCAACCAATTTAAGACATAAATCCAGCAAACGTTTAGTGAGACGCCCTCTGTCTGCTGCTATACGCAGCCTTTTGGACAATGGAAATACAAAGATGTGGGAAATACAAGGATTCTCCACTGGGAGAATCGCACAGTTGATTTAGGGAGAGAAGACGTAAATGCCCCAACGCTGAGACTCAGAGGGGCGAAATCACTCACCCAAGATCGTCCAAGTTATTACACAGGTAATAACCCACAGAACTGGAATGGGCGCCTCCCTGTGCTGGATCTCATAGTGAAGGTTTTTCCTACAACCTATGGCACATGGCAGAGGTTACAGGGGATGTTATCGGCATCACCAATGCAATTTTGCAAATGGAGACGGTTCCATTATGCAGCATATGAATGAGAATACTCACATGTTTCCAATGGCCTTCCATTGGTTTTGGAATATCAAATCACCAGCTGACCCAATGAAAATTGCAATGCCTTTAGTGTAAACTGACGACAGTAACAACTCTCCCATCCAGAGCAAGCCATAAAGTGCCCTCAGTAGCTAAGACAACACTAGTCAAATTGTTTGGCAAAATTGAAAGGAGAGAGATCTCTCCATGGCAGGAGAGAGAATTCTGTGGTTATGTTTTCCCTCATTTCATCAACTTTATCATGTTGAGCTGACTTAAGGAATTTGTTTTCTGTCATAAATTCAAACTCAGCCCTATTTCAGGCATAAATGCTCCTTTATACTTGAACTCAAGTACTAAAAATCCTAGCATTTTCAATTGTGGGTGTGAAATAAATCCAGCCTCCCAGCAGCATGACTGAGTCTCCATCGTGTGAAATGGGGAAGAGGAATGCAACTGTCTGATTTGGTCTGATAATTCCAGATGTTCTTCGTGTATATAGTGACGTCTTGGTACTGATCCTGATTAAATTCCCCGGATTTCTACAATCCTGGTAACACCAGTTCTCAACATGTGCTGATTATCGACAGACATCCACAGTTTCTTATCTGAAACACTTGGAGCCAGATGTGTTTTGGAATTCAGAGTTATGCATATTTTAGAAAGACAATATGTGCCTTTGCCGTATCTCGCAGGACTCCCTCAGAAGGTGGGGGTAGTACTCAGTAATCAAACACATTAATATTCCAGCAGAAGGATGTATGAATATTCCTCCCAGTGGGAGGCATGAAGACTACAAGTGCCATAATATAAAGTGTATTTATATAGTAATATATTGGTAAATTAAATTGTATGGTGATAGACTATCAGTACTCTGGTTACTTCCTATTTCTAAGTAAAGCATCAGATATAGCCAATTGAAAATAAATGAAATACTTGTACACATACCTGTAATGTATGTTCATAATCACTAGATGCTTGAGTACTTTCCAGAATGCATCAGGGCTACCTTAGGTCTCTCATCGTGTGATTGTCGGCCAGGTGATGATGGTTAGGGAACCGGATTCTCCAGGGACAAAATGGTAATGTCAGAAACGACCCTTTAGAAAACTTCTTTCATGGTCATCTGTCTTGTCAACCTAGAGTTCTCTCTGAGCAGTCTCTCTCTAATTGAGTAAACTGTCATAATCTTTTGTTCTTGAGACCAACAATTAACAGATCACACATTTTAACCATACAGGGGTTAGAGGTTGGCAAACATTTTCTGCATAAGGCCGTACGGTAAATATTGCTGGCTTAGCAGATCATATAGTCAACTCTGCGATTGCAGTGCAAAAGTAGCTATAGACAACACATAAAGGGATGGGCGTGGCTGTGTTCCAATAACACTTTATTTACAAAAACAGGTGGTGGGCTGGGTTTAGCCCACAGATCATAGACTGCCAGCCCTTGTTCTATGGGATTTCTTTTCTACTGTTGTTCACAATTCCATTGTCATTGCCACCACTATTATCCCTATGCTTGTCAGTATATAACAAACATATAGTTCAAGAAAATGTTTATGTGCTCTTCATGGGATACATAATTCCTTGTTCAAAAGGCCATATTATAGTTTTCATATTGAAGAACAAATAAGTACCTAAAACATTTATATTTCACGACAGTGTGTGGGAGGGCACACCGGAAACTATATTATTTTACAGTTTTCTTCTAGCCCAGATTTCCTGCTTTTGATATGCTATTATTGGACTACTCAGAGAAGATTTCTCAGAAAATCCTTCTTATTTGCATGATGATGGATAAGTAAATTGAGTTCACATTTTCATCCTCTTGGATGTTGGTTTTTTCCAATCACTGACTGTTTTGCCTTTGCCCAAAGCATTGACACACCCAAAGACTGTCAAGCCGAGACTGAGGACCTCTCTCCCATCATCTGTTAGAGTTTCTCTAGGATCATAGCTGAGTGGCAAAATGGGGCTGTTTGATCAGCATTGTATATGTTTTCAAGACTGAAGTTTCTATCAGCTGTTGTCTTATGTTGAGCACCAGGAAATAGATTCTACAAAAAGATCTATGTTTGGAGGATTTGGGGGGGATGAATTCTCAGGATCAACACTTGTGGGGAGTCAGGAAAGGAGGGTGAGGCAGAGGGAGGAGTTGAGCTGTCATGCTGTTGCAACAAAGACCTCAGCCCCTTTCAGAGGGAGCCCTGGATCCAGGATGGTCCCTCATAATTATTCCACTTTGAGGCAAGGAGGGTACACCTTTGGGGACCAGCCATTGTCTTTGGGCTACCACAGGGCTAAATGATCTTTGGGCTATCACAGGAGTAGATGACATCACCTTGGGAAAGGTGGCTTTCTTTGGCTGAGGGCCAGTCCCAAAGGCATACTAGCGCAGTCAGCCATCAACATGACCATTAGCTGGGGGAAGGAGACCTCAGTCTTCACCTGACATCTACGCTCACACTGCAGCCTCCACCAAGGATGTTCTCTTTGCACATTCTTAACACCGTATCCTGCTTCTTTATGTTCAGAAGATGCTTTTCACCCCATTTTCCTTAAGCTTCTTAAATTCCTTCAGTCAATCTTCTGAATATTCACACTGGCCTTCAGTGTTTACTTCTCCGTGGAATATTCTCCGTGGAATATCGCTCTACTTACTTTTTCACGAGTAAGTATAGTTATCAGTTCATCCCAGTTTGCCCAGGACTGTCCCAGTTTGAAACCTGGAACTCCTCAGTCCCAGACAAACTCAGATGATGGGTCACCCTCTGGCAAACCAATCAGTGGAATTTCAACAACTTGCCTTTCCATTTCTTTACCAAGTTACCAAGTGACAAAAATATTTTGGTTCCCAGGGCGCTTTCTGTCTTGGAGTTAAGGAAAAGGGATGGTGGACTCTAACTCCTTCCTTAGATCACTGTCATTTTCAGCAGTATACGACTGAAACCTCACTGGAGAGAGGATGGGAAAGGGGATGAGAATGATGAAAAAATGACCAAGTAAATGACAGTTGTGACGATTATAGATAAACAGACTGGAAGGGATAATGAAGCATGCTTGTTATTTTTGAACTCACAAACTAATCAAAATATAACTTCCTAGTAATAAAGTAGATGTAACCTCTTGATCTTCAGTCGTCTTGTTCTGTGACTATAATTTGGATTATAAATTTTGTCTCTAGAGACTTATTTTCACCCAACTTATCATAGTGATGGTGGAACCATCATTCATAGTTGCTATGTATAATGGTTTGAACAAACTGGATATGAGCCCCCCCACCTCCCAGCTTATTTGTCTAACTCTGTGATCTCACCCACTTTAATGATTATTAGACCAACAGTCTAATGCACAGTGTCTAAACCTTGGCACTAGTGACTTTGAGACCAACTCATTCCCTGTTGTGGAGAACTGAGTGGATGGTTCTTTGTGTTGGGGTCTGTCCTATGCATCGTAGGAGATGTAGCAGTATCCCTGGCCTCTACACACTGGATGCCAGTGGTACCCACCCAATTGTGAGAACCAAAAATGTCTCTAGACATTGCCTGATGACCCCTGTGGTGCAACAATCACCCCTGGGTAAGAACCACTCTAATAGTATTTTGAAAAATGTCTTCTGAGCATGGGCCTCTAGATTTCCCTTGGTGCTGTTTTCCTTCTGCAGGTATCGTCCCTTGTGGCAATACCACTATTGTAGGCATTGTGACTTAATCCCTTTAGATATGTTTCTTCTTCATTACTCACTGAGGGTAGCGAGCAGAATGAATCAACTATGGGTCAAAGGGCGTCCATGCTGATATCTTAAAATCTATTTCTGAAAATAAAAGGTGTGGGCAAGAGGAAGGAAAAGGATGCTTTGGATCTTTCCTGCCCCAAGATGGGAGTCTCCCAGTTGTTCAAATCCACGTCCATACCATCTCATTCTTGCCAAATAATGTCGTGGTGAGTGGGCGGGAGAGATGATTCTGCCCAGCAGTTTTGTCATTCCTGCAGCGGGAGGTTAGAGATCAATGTTGACAGCACACCGTTCCATTTCAACAAGAATCTAACATGAAAAGCCCTGCTGGAAGATTGATTACAGTTTCAAATGCCATCTCTGGGGGAAAAATAACATTTCTGGGACACTGATTGAACCTAAGAAATTGTTGCTGGGAGCTTAACTTCAATAAAGCAAGATCCACATTTGCAAAAATCTGTAGATTCGTAATTTTGCTCTAATGTGGTGTTCTCCAGTGAATATTATTTACCAAGTGGGATTGTACATCATATTTTAAAAGTATAAGCAGTAGATTTATACATTAATAAATTGTTCCAAGGCACATGCTAGTTTTTGTCTAAATATCAACAACTAAAAAATATATATTCTTCCGTAGGTTCAAAGCCATCTTCTTGGCTGTCTTCTGAGATCATTTTCAATGCATTTGTAGGGCTCTATACTACAGGTCAAAATACTTTTTCTGTAAAGAGCCAGATAGTAAATATTTTCAGCTTTTTGGTCCAAACAATCTCTGTTGCAACTACTCAACTCTGACGCTATAGGTCGGAAGCCGCCGTAGATAATAAGTAAACGAATGGGTGTGGCTGTGTTCCAGTATGCTTTGTTTATGGACACTGAAATACGCATTTCGTACACTTTTCACATATCACAAAGTACTCTTTTTTCTACCACTTAAAAATGTAAGAAACATTCTAACTTGGCTACAAAAACAGATGGGGGTACAGTCCCGTACGCTGTAGTCCGCGACCCCAGCTCTGTTCAGAAAATATTTATGAATATTTTCAAACAGGTGGCCCCTGCCCTGTTGATCCTTGGAGCCTGTGGGAAGGACAGATATCAAATAAAAATAAACTCAATAAATCTGTTATCACAAATAGTGATAACTGCTATCAAGGGAAAAAAAGATGCTGTGAGAGTCAACAATGGGGGAACCTTCTTTATACTGGGTAATCAGAGGGGGCCTCTCTGACGAAGTGGCTAGTTGGCTGAGCCCTGTGGATGACTAGGAGTTAGGCAGAGTGGAAACAAGAAACATGCAGGAAGAGAAAGCCTCTGGGCAAGAAAGAGCTAATTTCCTTTAAGTGTTTCAGCAGTGGGTATTCAGTATATGATTCTTCTTCTTTTGAATGAATTCACAGGATGAGCCTGATGCCCCCCATTCGTCTCTGCTGAGAGCCACTCACGTCGCTGTGCCTGCACGTGGTGGTCTCCATAACGTAAGATCTTTGGAGGACAATCGCCAAGACTGTCTTAACTTGTTATCAGAGTAAGGATAAGAAACGCCTGCCTTGTTTTATTTCACTTTGAAAATATCATTGCCTATGCACAAGACGTTTGCCTCACCCAGACGTGCTGACTAAGTCAAATACAAGTGTTGGGTGACCTTTATAATGGTTTTTGGAAGATTCCGATATTGTAAGGGTAACGTGAATTTGAAGCTGCTCTGCTGTTCCTTTCCTTCAGAAAGAACTTTCCAACAAAAGGTCACTTTGCCGAAGGGGAGCATCCATGGGGGCAAACATTTTCCTAGGGAAAAGCTGTACTGGGCCAATGGGGGCAGTGTACACAGTGTAATAAGGAAAAACAGATGGCAAATAATGTGAGAAGTCATGGAGAATGTAGGGGTGGGGATTTTATAAATGGTTTGATCCATATCCTGGCCCTTTGACGTGACTCTAGTTGAATCAAGAAAGCACAGTGGGGGACTGGCCCCATGGCTTAGCGGTTAAGTGCGCGCACTCCGCTACTGGCGGCCCAGGTTCGGATCCCAGGCGCGCACCGACGCACCGCTTCTCCGGCCATGCTGAGGCCACGTCCCACATACAGCAACTAGAAGGATGTGCAGCTATGACATACAACTATCTACTGGGGCTTTGGGGGAAAAAATAAATAAATAAATAAAATTACTAAAAAAAAAAAAAAAGCACAGTGAGAAGGCTGATGGTGTACCCATTGAACTCAACTGCTTTTCTGCTTCAACAGCTGAGGGACAGAGCAGGCTCCCTTCCTGCCGAAAGAGCGTCTTCCCCTGGTGGAGGTGAGTGATGTGGGACAGAGCGGGCTCCCTTCTTGTGTGAAGAGCGCCTCCCCCTGATGGAGGTGAGTAGTGTGTGGTGGTGTTAGGGATAGGATGAGAGAAACAGCTTTAAAAGACCCTGAAGGTGAGAATGCCTCTTCTACAAGCTTCTCTCAGACAGATGCTGCATCTTTATGTCATTCTGCTGTTATGATGTCAAAGGGGGCACTGTGTGGCGTTCAGATCCTGCCCCCTGTAGCAGCAGGCTCAGAGAAATGAGCACAGAGATGCTTTTAAAGAAGATATTGGTTCGCATTGGTATGGAAGGGCTCCCAGAGATGGAACTGTGTCCTGGAATGAGAGAGACCCAGGCTTTGGATCCCAGCTGACCACCCGCTAGCCTCGTGTTCTCAGGAAGCTGATTAACCTCTCTGCATCCAGGTTTCCTCCTCCATAAAATGGAGATAAAAAGGACGGGTCATAAGGTGGTTATGAAAAGTAAGGGATGACCTTTGTTTGGGGACAAATGTGATGAATATGTGGATGATCCTGCCAGCCAAGGTGATGGGAACTGAGACCAGGGTTGCAGGGAGATTGAATGATCTTCAAAACACAGCTTTGGACTCTTGGGTTACTAATGGCAATTGCAAGGAGATTTTGCCCTGCAGAGGGAATTTGGCCAAGTCTGGAGGCATTTTTGGTTTCATAACTTTAGAGGGGCTTTGCTACTGGCATCTCGTGGGTAGAGGCCAGGGATGCTGCTAAATATCCCACAATGCACAGGACAGCCCCACAGCAAAGATTTATCCAGACCCAAATGTCGATAGTGGTGAGGCTGAGAAACACTGCTCTTTGGAACAAGAGACTTGAACTTAATCTTCTCTTTCTTCCTAGAATATTCAATGGTCTTTTACTTTGAGGGATCTGAGTTAGAATGAGAATTAAAGGGAACAAAAATACAATGACCTTTTGGGATTTTTTTTGTCTCTATTAAATTTAAACCCCACAGCAGACGATTCTCCTACTGGAAGAAACATCCATGAAGGCTTAAAGCCTCTGCTTGTATTCGTTCTTAATGCTGAACAGCTTAACAGATTCATTTTCTATTGTTATTTCTGTAATTTGTTCTTTAAAAGGATCGTGTGTTCCTCTTCTCTGTTTCAGAAACAAACTTTTCGGGGGTTTTAAAGAGGAGTTTATTTTCTAAAGTTATTGTTAATGCGGGAGCCGGCTTTGATTTCTGACCCAGCTTTCAAATCTTTAAGCACCTGCTAAGTAGAGTTTTATTTTTATTCCTCTGGAAAACAACTGTGCATTTTGCGGGGAAAGGCTTTGAGTACTTTTTCTTTTTCGTTATTTTAGTCTAGAGGGGAGATTGACACGCTTTAGACCCAGCTAGAAGAGCTCAGAAAAAATTGACAGACTCAGGGGCTAATTAAAAGTATGCGGCTGAAAAGGCCCATGATTAATTCATGATAAACTAATACCGCATTCATTATCCTTTCTTAATGTTCTGCTGTAAAGTGGGAGTCTTTTAGTGGGGACTAAAATATCTGTTCCTAAATACCTAATAACGATATCCATTATATCTTACCAACATAAAGCCATCCTCATGGGATATTTCAATGTACTTGACAGTTCAGAATTCACGGTTCTTGAATACAGCATGTTAAACTCTTTCCCTCTTCTTAAGTGGATGAAGGCTTTCATGATAATCAAGAAAATACTTTTATCTTGTCTCTGGTATTTTTAATTTGTTCCCCTCCAAAAAAGGGTTAGTGATATTAAAATAAAGTTTACTTTTAAAATAGAAAAGAAGAAAAGAGGAAATTTTATTTTTCTGAGATGTCATTTTATTTGACGAGACCTGCCAGCAGTCTGTTGGCTTATTCCGCTTAAATATATACTAGGATAGTCAGTAATTTTTTTTTAATCCTTTGGTGGTGATGAAAGGTTTTTCAAGTGGACTGTAAATCCTTAATAAAGATATTTTATGGCTGCAAATACCCATGATAAAAAGCACATTTTTGGTCAAGATAATCGCTGCCAAAAAATTTATAGTGACTGTGCTGTGTGTCTCAAAGAAAATGAATGAGAGAAGGTTCGTTAAGAGGTAAATTGTGAGAGAACATGGAGCAATCTGGAGGTTGTACTCTACACCAAGAGATCATCAATAATGGGGCACCTTGGTGTCATGTACCTCCTGAAATGAGGCAAAAAGAAGGGCAGAGAAAGCCTTGTGTGATGGCTCTGCCAAAAAGGCTCGACCTGAATCTGTCCACAAGGAAATAAACAGATTAATCCACAGCGTACCACATTGTATAAGATGATTGACCTGGAGTCTCCCAAAAAAGTCAGTGTCATGAAAAACCAAGAAAGGTTGGGGGACTGTTCCAGATTTAAAAAGACTAAGAAACATAACAACAATACCTGAACCTTGAGTGGGTCCTGGATTGGAAAAAAGAACCAGGTGGTGTAATTATTTGAGGATGGTCCAGGAGGTGAGTTGATGGAATCAATGTTAGTCTTCACAGTTGATATTATGGTATTTTGCTTACGAAGGAAAATGTCTTTATTCTGGGAGACCCATGCCAAAGTATTTGGAGGGTGAAGTGTCATAATCTATGCAGCTTACTATGAAACATCATGATACACAAATACTTTCCTTATCCTTTCTTAATCTTCTGATGTAGAAAAAAATATATATGTATGTGGATGCGTAACACAGATGCAGACACACATAGAGACAGAAAGAAAGCAACCAGATGTGACAAAATGTAAGCAATTAGTAAACCTAAGTGAAGGTGTATACCTGTGTTTATTTTTGTTCTTTCAACTATTTTGTAAGTTAGAAAATTTTTAAAAAAAGGTTTTGGGAAAAAATAGGTATAAAAGTTTATTTTGCTTCTCCTATTGGAGGAGATGTTTTAATTCCATTGATTTCATTTTTAAAATTTACTATGGAACCAGTTCATAAAAGGCACAGTTCGTGTGCCCTCCTTTATCTGAATCAGCGGAGCCTGTGCTGGCGACAATGCTCATCATATTCTGGTCCCATTTGTGGTAGAGCACCAGATTGTGTGGTTGTGGGTTGTACCTGGCAAAACTTCATCCTTGTGACTCTAAAGATGATGAATCCATGTTTCTTTGTTGGGTGGTATTTACGAAATAACTCTGGAGCCTGTCATCTGGCTTTTGAGCACATGGTAGACTCTTGTCAAGAGATCCATTCAGAACTTGTCTATGGTAATTCCTGTGCCACCTTCCAGACCTTCCCAACTCCTCCTTTCTTTTACCTGAGAGGGGTTCTCGTGACAGTTTAATCACTACTGAATACAATTGTGGGTGTTGTCTCAGGATGTATATAAACAGTTGGCTGGTTCATGCCTCCTACTCTGCATTTGTCTCTGCATGGTTTGCCGAAGCAGGGTTAACTCAGGCGCTATGGGTCTGTGGATCTTTGCATTACAGCAGGAGTAGCAAAGCCCAACTTGCTCCTTCTTGACAAGCACAGCCTGGCTGCAGAATTTAGATCAATAATTTTATTCTACATTTTAAAAAATAGCATGTAGAAATACCTAAGGAATAAAGGGTTCCATTTATATGAAGACATCCAGAAACACAATCCAGGCAAACACTTAATTTGCAATCTTTACATCCATTCCGTGGAAAACATTTAGAACATTGGACCCGATATGCAGTGCTTGACAAACTGTTCCCGTTGGAACCCTAAGGACTCCCCAGACTGCTGCTACGAGCCTCCTCAGGTCTGGGGGGAGTGGTCCGAGTTGATTCCAGCCACTTCTAGCAAAGCAACACAGATTTTCATCTATATTGGACTTTCTTATGGACAGAAGATCCTGTGACTAAGAACAATGGCGTATGCTGATTTCTCTCCTTGTCCTGTTTTATAACTGAAGACTGTACTGAATCTGAAAGATGTTCATTTATTTACATAAAGATGAGATGAGTCTGTCCATGGCCTCAGCTGTGTCTTAGCCATGATTTCTTTAGCAGCATTACTTTGTAGCCACAGGGATTCACAACAACATCAAAGAGATGCATGGATTATCTTGGAAGAAATTGCATTTAGCCTCCAAGATCTCTCTAATGCAAAAAGATCCGAAGCCCCCTTGCATTTGCTTCTCAGGTGTCTCTTGTCTCTCTATTCCTACCTGGCACACCTTGAGATGAAGAACCATCTTCATCTCACATGTGTTCAGATGTGAAGAACATCTTCATCTCACTGGCCTCCAATGGTCTGTCTGCATCCATCAAGGCCTCTCTTACCACCAGCAGCCAGAGGCACCTTCTCAAAACCCAGGCCTGATCCTGCCACTGGGCCTGTTAGAGCTCTCCAATGACTCCCTGTTAGAAGGCAGATGAAGTTCTGGTACCAGGGCTGGAAGGGTCTGCGTTGTTGGGCTCCTCTGCACCTGCCCATCCCCCAAGCATCTGGCTCCCCCTTGCCTTCCCTCTCCCCTGCAGGCACATTCTCTTACTAAATCCCCCCTGCCAGCCAGGCACTCTTCCCTCTCAAGGCCTCCACACAAGCCAACTTCTCCTTGTACTAGGTCTCCAGCTAGGTAATGCCCACTCTGTGCGCCACACTCTCTCATCCCATTTGCAGTCTCATTCCACTGCTTATGTGATTATTTGTCCAGTATTGATGATTCGAATCTTATCTTTCTTTGCAAACACATTGCAAGCTCTATGAGTACAGGAAACATATAACGCTCCCCACTATATTCCAGCAATGTAGGGTGCCTTGCAGATGTTTAGTAAATAATTGTTGAATGCATGAAAAAAAATGGTGCCAATGTCATATTAATGTTGATGTTAAATGGTACTCCTTGGATTTCAATCAAATAAGAAGGTTACATGCAAAAAAAAAAGAAAAATCACCTTTCTGATATGATTTGGCCTCTGACTTACACCAATGTAAAGAATGATCTTTAACTCTATACAAGATTTCTCAATCTTTGTCTTTTCCAAATATGATGAAGCCTAATATCTGTTAAAGATTATCTCCAATTAACTACCCCAGGATTCCGGAGAGAAACAAAAGCATCTGATTCCTGGAAGAAGCAAGTAATTTTTTTTTCTTTGTAGACAGAAATTTTCTGCCATTTTCCACTGCATCTGCTTTAGTTGTCTTGCTGACGATAATTGAAGAGGTGTATCAGGTCCTTAATTTATGCTGCATGTGAGGTGTTCTGTTTATGATGATTTTTTTTTCTTTATAAGACTTATATTAAACTCTCCATTTTAGGAGTGAGTTCTATGGAAAGATAGTCTACTATATAGTTCTCAGTATAAAATATCATGTTATTTGAAGTCAACCAGGAAATAATCTATATCACAACTTCAAATTCTTCATCATGTTTCCATACAAAATGTTGGAAGACAGTAAAAAATGTCTGTAATTAGATTGATTTTATAAGTTTAAGGGCATGGGCTTCTAATTTTAAGGCGATAATCAGTTGATGATGACTGGTTGGTATATCTCCGTTAACCTATACTAGTGTATATCTCTACTGTTATTAAAATCAACTCTAAGTTTGATGATATAGTGGAAATTTACCATTGAATATCCTGTTTTCCTAATGCCCTGCTTTCGTAACTTAAAACATAGGTTCTTTCTCTGAATTCCACATTTTTGTAACCATTCTTTGGTCTCTGGAAGCCCTTAGATTTTTTCAGTGTGTTTCCAGATCCTGCAAGAATTTGTTGAGTGTGTTTAATTGTACAATATTCCATACCAGATGAATGGGGAGCCAGTTGATTTTATTTATCTGTCAAGTTTATTTGTTTCAAGTTGTCATATTCGGGGTGGGGATTGATCAAATGCATAGCTAAAAGTATATTTACAATAATGAGTCAGAGACCGTGTCCTTGATTAGTTATGTTCTTTGCTGTTTAAAATAAGCATCAGACTAGTTATTCTGGGAAAAAAAACATTGACTCCAGAATAAATTTACCTTTAAAGGACATTTCTTTTTGCTAGAGATAGGAAATTGGCTAGTAACGTTCTTAGCTTTTGGGGACATTACCATACAAGTGCAAAAGATAAGTGTGTTAAACACATTTAATAATACTGAACATCATACTGATACCTAAAAGTAATTTTGAGTTCCTATTTCAGAAACCACACTTTTGAAGCATTAGAGAACTTTTTGAACTTCAGTATTTTTTTTTGGATAATACTGGTCTTTAGTTTATTTGAAATATTATTGTAGGTCATCTTCATTAGGAATGTCAAGAACTAGATTAATCTCCGTCTCTAGTTTTCTTCTTAATAATTTGAAAATATTATCTAAGTAATACTTTTTGATGTCTGTTCTTGCATATTGGAAAGCAGTCAATAGCTATGATGTAATTCCCCTAAGAACATTTTGTATCAGACTTGCAGGAAATTTTGAAATTCTATACAGTGACTCTAGACTCTCGAATCCTCTTACAATGTCTGTGACATTAAAAAGAAAAAACCTTCAGCTTTCCCTACCTTACTGATGTAACTAATAGCCTCACATTGTGATTTCGAGAGGCAGAATGAGTGGAATGGGAGCAGGCTGCAGCCTAAAAACAAAGAAATGAGTTCCCTGCGTTCTCCTGCTGTCTTTGGACTTTTGTTGGGTCAAGCATGAAAGAGATGAGTGTGGGGAAGAGGGAGGAGGCAGGATGAATTTTTGTTGATTTATTTAGTGGTGGTAGTGAGTCTCCAAGAGTAAAAATGGATGCGCTAGAGCCGTGGTTGACACATTTCCCCAGCACTCAGTCTGGTGGTGCAAGCTTCTCTGGATTCACACCAAGAATTAAAGTCTCAGCAGATTTTGCAGCCCATCAGACATACCTGCCCACAGCTCAGCACCTCTGGGACTCTCATTTTTTTCAACCACTTTGCCCCTTTTCCCCTCAGCACCCCAAGCCATATCACGTGCCCCTTATCCCCCGTGCTCCATGGTGGTATCTGTCATTCACATGCGCTTTGCTTTTCCACCCACAGTTTGAAGGAAGCCATCTGTAAAACCACATATGGGTTTTATGCACACACACACACACACACACACACACTGGTAGATATATATATATATAGATATATATATATCTGATATGTAGATATATATATAGTATATGTAGTAGTTTCTGTTTCTGTGCCCTTGTGGTTTCCATGTTGAGAATATTCTTGAGGGGACTCGTTTATGGTGAAATGATCTGAGTCAACAACAAAGATACTCCTTTAAGAACATTCTCAACATGAAAATCCAAACCCATTTTGTGTTTTTTCTTAGGCTCTCTCTTTCTCTCTCACACACATACCCTCCGGACTTTCTTTTTCTCTTTTTGGCAGAAATATGGTTAATGAGTCATTATTATAACTACAGAGAAAAGTCGTCAGGCTCTTTGTCTGTTGGGGAAGATTTCACTTTACATCCTGTCTCCTTTCTGGTTGTGCTGTGGGAAGGATGTCCTTTGATGACATCCATATTACTCTGCAAATGCTTTCTTCTCGATAAAGATCTGCCTGCTGGCACTTCATGCTTTGCTTGTACAGTAGTCCCTCTTTATCCCTGGTTCTGCTTTCCACTGTTTCAGTTACCTGTAATCAACTGCAGTCCGAAAATATTAAATGGAAAATTGCAGAAATAAACAATTCACAAGTTTTAAATTGCTCGCCATTCTGAGTAGCGTAATGAAATCTCACGCCATCCCGTTCTGTCCTGCCCAGGACATGAATCATCCCTTTGTCCACGAGATGCACGTTTTAGAGCCACCCACCCATGAGTCACTTAGTAGCCGTCTTGGGTATCAGGTCATCTTGGGTATCAGGTCGACTGTAGTGGTATCGCTGTGCTTGTGTTCAAGTCACCCTTATTTTACTTAATCATGGCCCCAAAGCGCAAGAGTAGTGATGCTGGCAATTCAGATACGCCAAAGAGAAGCCGTAAAGTGCTTCCTTTAAGTGAAAAGGTGCAAGTTCTTGGCTTTAACAAGGAAAGAAAAAAAAAAAATGGTGAGGTTGCTAAAATCTACAGCAACTTTTATTACAGTATATTGTTATAATTGTTCTATTTTATTGTTAGTTATTGTTGTTAATCTCTTACTGTGCCTGATTTATAAATTAAACGTTATCATAAGTATGTATGTATAGGAAAAAACATAGTGTATATAGGGTTTGGTACCATCTGCAGTTTCAGGCATCCGCTGGGCGTCGTGGAACGTGTCCCCTGTGGATAAGGTGGAATACTGTTTTGGGGGGATCCCAAGCTGCTTTAGGGAACCGTGCTAGAGGTTTGGTGCATTTGTCTTGGAACATTGATTTAAATGCTATATGGGTTTCAGGGACGTGGAACCAGCTGTGATATGATGTAAGAAGGGATAAGACTTTTGAGCGGGGAACTTGAGCCCTCCTCAGGCTAAAGGCTTGCAGTGTCCCGGCTAGGACGGACCCCTGAAATCATGACCACTGGGGTTGCATTGTTCACTTCCTCCTCTGAAATCCATCATGCTCTCAGTTGGAAATAATCGATCTACCTATTATGTCTCTTCCTCTTTTAATCAGACACCCTGGTGGTCATTTTCTTTTTTTCCTGCTAAACATATCAAAAAAAAGATTGCAATAAATGTTAACTATTGATGAAGGTTCCGAAGGTATGCCAGATGCAAGGTTTTAGACCTATGGTGTGTTTGCTGCTGTATTTTCAAAGGCTGGGATACTATAATCACAGCCTTCTTCCACGAGGGAATAAACTAGAGATTAGCAATCTGTGTTAATTCAATTCTCTACAACAAGTGTTTATTAAGCATTTACCATGTGCTTCTGCTTAAAGAAAAAGGACTTAAAAAGATTTCTCTAAAAAGGGAGTCATTTTTTTTTTCCTGATTATATGACAAGGGCCAGCTGCACAGTATTTGACAGAACATTAGTATTTAGATAATAACAACAATAAACAAACACATAGAGACAGAGATTGGATTGGTGGTTACCAGAGGGGAAGCGGGGAGGAAGGAGGGCGAAAGGGATAATTCAGCACATGTGTGTGGTGATGGGTTGTAATTAGTATTTGGGTGGTGAACATGATGTAATCTATGCAGAAATAAAAGTATAATGATGTACACCTGAAATTTATACAATGTTATAAACCAATGTTACTGCAACAAACAAAAAATTAAAAAATAAAATAAAAATCAGAGCTCATCAAACTGGAGTTCTCTAAATCAGGATCTCTTCAGACCAACTGGAATCCCAGGTTCATTTTCTTTTTACTCCCATTAGTACAAATGGTCATATTTGAGAAGTTTTGTAAATTTACTATGACACTGTCTCCATCAGCAGAAAAACAATATGATTAAACTGTACTTTGCAGGCTTTATTTTTCTGGTTATAAAAATAAGTAGAACATTTGTTAAATACAAGAATGTATAAAAAAAATCATACAAAAACCACTGGTAGTCTCACTCCCCCAAAATTAATTGCAAATGAAGTTAAATCATCTTTCTTTCCAGTTATGGATATGCATGTCTATATGCACATATGTGCATAAAACATACATGTCTGTATATAAATATAAATAGTATTTTTAAAATTTGTGATCATGCTCCCTTTATTTAATGTCAGATCTGCCTTTTCCACCCTAAAATTATACCATGAAGCTTTTCTTCATGGCAAAATATTCTTCGAAAATCAAGAATTTTGAGGGCTGCGTAATATTCTATTATGTAATTTATTTAACCTTTCTCCAATTCTCCTAGCTTCACAGATTTCTAACTAATGTTGGTAGGAAAATATTGATAAACAACATGTGTGTGGCTCTCAATATTTTCGTAGGGTAAATTCCTAAAAACAAAAATACTGATTCTAAGAGTGTGAATCTGTTGAGACACTAGCTATCCATTGTCAAATATGCTCCCAAAAGTCCGTCCATGTTTGCACGTCCACAACCAATAAGCCAGATTCCCCCATTTTGCCACCTCTTTTCCAAGATACAGTGTTATCACATCATAATATTTGCCAAATCGATAGGTCAAAAACAGCATTTTCCTTGTGTTTTAATTTTAATTTTTGATCCCTAATGAGGTCAGACATTTTTTATGTTAATGTATAATTGTTTTCTTGTTCATCATTTGACATTTTGAATTTAGGATGTTGATTGCTACCCCTTCTCTCCCATCCTCCCTCCCCTCCTTTTTTTTCTTAACCAGTTGCTTATAATATCCTTCTCCATTCTAAGATCATGGATAATGATAATATATTTCCTCTGAGCTACTTTGTGCCCACACATTGTTCTCCATCCTCGATTCTTCTCAAGAGCAATCCGTTGCCTGTTGTTGCAGAAAATACTGGTGGGCTTGGACATGGGTTGTGTCCAGACTTCATGGAAAAAGGAAGAAGAAATTCTGGATTTGGGACCATCTTCCCATAAAATAGAGCCTAGGGCAAGCATATGATCATCCAGGCTAGCGCAGCGACGAGGAGTGAAGTTCATGCTCTTAAGAGGTTGCTTTCATCCAGTTTGATTACACTGGAAGTAGGGAGTGATTTTCACTGCCCAGCCACCACCACCCTGGTTTCACAGTGGAAAAGAGAAGGAACAGGAATTGAATTATTGCAATTATTACTAACGACGTTTCACTGTTCCCTCAAGCTAAACGCGACATCTCTATCGGTTGTTCTTTTTCGGGGATCTCATTTAGGAGAGTGCAGCAACCAGAAATACAGTCAAGTGGGCATGAATGTTTTCTCCCCACACTAAGTAGCAGGTTCCTTGGAAGCGGAGACCACCATCCTGAGCTGCAAATACGAGGCACTCCGTGTGTGTGTGTGTGTGTGTGTGTGTGTGTTTGTGTGTGAATGGGCTCCATCCATTGTGGCTCTGGGCTCCGTGGTTTGGCTGGTGTAGAACTCCAGGTTGGAAATCATTTTTCCTTCTAGATTTTGCAGGCTTTGCTTATCTACTGTTCAGTGTGGCTGTTGAAAGACCAAAGCCATTAGGAGTCTCATTTTTTTGGATGTAACCCATCCACCTCCCCCGCCTCTATACCTTTATGATGTTCCTCTTGCCCTCAGTGTCCTCAGAATCCATGATAATGGGCTCTGCTCTGAGTCTGTTTTCATTCATCGTTTTGGACACGTGGTGATCTGTTCGATATGGACAGTGTGTCCTTTACTTCTGAAACCATGTCTCATATCATGACTTTGGTCATTTATCCCCCACATGCTTTCTCTTTCTTTATTCCTCTGGTTGGATCCCTGCTTCTGATATCCCCGTTTTCGTATCTTTTTTCCCGCTGTTAGCAATCACCTGCCTTTTTGTTCATTTGCCTTTGAGATGTCCTCAACTTGATCTTCCCGGCGTTCTGCTGAACTATTTCATCTATCATATGCTGCGTTTCCAAAAGTTCCATTTTGTTCTCTAACTGTAGTTTTTCAAAGCATCCTTTATCTATGTACTTACTGATTGATTGGTTGGGGATTGATTGATTTTCTTGGTCCTTTTTGTCTCTGACCTTCATGTTAGAGGTTCCTTTTAAGTGTATTCTGGTTCTTAGCTTCTGCTGATAGTAAGAAGGGAGGTTCTGCACAGCTGAGTTGAAGCCGTGTGCTGATGGGCATGATTATGTCCTTGTGAGTCTTGTCAGAGAGCTGGCCTTTACATCCGTGGCCTCCAGCTGTCAATATCCGTTGTTGGGGCCATCTACTTTCTGCAGAGAGGAATCCTGTCTTCCAGAGAATCAGGACCCCCACACAAGGAGGCCCCTGCTCTGTGGGGCAGGGTGGCCCACCCCATCTCAGTATCAGGTCCCCATCTGCAGCCCTCAGGTTTCAGCCTTTTCTGGGTGCTTACTCAGAAACCTTCCAACATCTGGTTGCCAATCTCCAAAAACCTGTGGAAATTTCTCATCTGCTCTTGTCTTCTCTCTGTCTGCCTTTGTCCAACTGGGTTAATAGATTTTAACGATTTCCTTCTTGGAATTTTAAGTGCAATTCAAGGATCATTGATTATGGTGCATCTGCCATTTTACCCTCAAAGCTCTCATTTGCTGTCAACCTCTCTGCAGAATAGCGATATTTTCTTTTTCAATAATCCCTCTTTTACGATGAGGAAATTGAGACTCAAAATATTTAGGAAATTTCCCCACAGTCACGCAGGTAATGTGTTAGAGCTGAGGCGGTACCCACTTTGGTCTCACTCCTAACTCTACGTCTACTAATTTGAGTCTCTGATAGCCATTCGAGCCCTGTGACATTGCTCATAGTCCATCATTTTTGACCTAGAAGAATGGCTTTTTCAGATGTTTTATTGGATAAAAGATCTTGTCCCATTTATCAATAATTAAAGCTTTTCTTTTTCGTTACAAACAGAACTATAGGATCCAAGAGTGTTAAATAATAGACATGGGTGTCCTTTGTTGAAAAAAATACAAATTCTAAGTTGAAGAAAGACCTAACCAAAGTTATGCTGAAAAGTTTTGTTGTGAATTTATTTATTATTTGATATATCATACAGACCCTATGGTTATCAGAGAAAATCATTCATTCATTTAGGTTTGGCAGGAAAATTGATATTCTTTTCCTGTAATCCATTTTGAAAGCTTAAAATTTTATTAAAAATTACACCTGTTTCATCATGTAAAGGAAACACATTTTTAAGAGCTGCTGATTGATTTTTCTGCATTACTCAGAATTACAATTTTATTCAGAAAATAACTAGCACGATTCCCTGAAATCACCTTGGAATTGCACACATGAGTTTTGTTGCATTGTTTTCAAGCATTTCCATGATATGTGCAAACTATAAGGGTTAAGACACTACCAGGAAGTGGAGGTTTGGAGAATATTTGTTATCGTTTTTTTTTTTTTTATGAGGAAGATCAGCCCTGAGCTAACATCTATGCCAATCCTTCTCTTTTTGCTGGGGAAGACCGGCTCTGAGCTAACATCTATTGCCATCCTCCTCCTTTTTTTCCCCAAAGCCTCAGTAGATAGTTGTATGTCATAGTTGCACGTCCTTCTAGTTGCTGTATGTGGGACTCCCGACATGGCATGGCCCGACAAGAGGTGTGTCGGTGCGCGCCCGGGATCCGAACCCGGGCCTCCAGTGGTGGAGTGCACACACTTAACCACTAAGCCACGGCCCCGAATATTTGTTATCTCTTAACAACTTAGTCAAGAAATTCTCTTATGAACACTTTCAGGCAGGGGAAGGACTGAATTTACAGCTTTCCCTATTGATTGAATTCATAAATATTAATTTGAAAAGTTTTAGTTTTTCTAAATGATGTCAGAAAAAGGTTTTGTAGGCAATGATGAAATAACCAAACCCCAATATTAAAGTTTCACCAGATAGTATGGACGTATTGGTAGACAGAGGAAAGTTTAGAGTTCCAAGTATTTTAATGTTGTAATCCGAATTGGAGCTTTAATAGAAAAAGATAATTATGTACAAATGGACTTGCATGTACTCTTTCTCACATTTTTGTCAACTTATTCATCATTATTAACTGGTCAGGAATCTAACAAGTAACTGAAGAATCATGCTGTAATTTAATGGAAAGGATCATTTATGTGATAACTTATGGCAGGTCTAAAATGATACACACGTCTATTAAAAATCATGACCTATCCACAGATCAGTTCATGACAAATATTTTCTCAGTTCCCCTCTGTCCTAGGAGTTGAGTTGATTGTGGGGGCACAGGAAGAATGATTTCCTGGAGTTCATAAAACAGCAGGAAAACAGTCATTGAATTGGATGCTATTGGAGCCATCACAGAGTTTGAACGGCTCCTTTCCATATGAAAGGAACGCCGCAGTTTGCCTCCCAGGCAGTGATCCGATGGGGCAGCATTGCTGTACTTATGGTATAAACATGCAGAAACAAGACGCAGGTGTTAAATTTCTCTCCAGGAGATAGTGAGTTTTCCTTATCCTTCATCTGTTTGTATTTTATTCTTTTTTTAAGTACGTCTTTTTGCTTGTTTTTATTGTGGTAATAAAAGTAAGATGTTTATTGTAAAAAAAAAAAAATCCAAAAATCAGAAAAATATAAAAAAGGAAATAAAAATACCATAATCCCTTTACCCGTACTAACCACTTGAATTCGTTTATATATATATATAAATATATATATATATATATCTCCCTCCAGAATTTTCTAGGAATAATATATAGAGATGACAGTTTACTGTTTGTTCCATGGTATAATATAATTTTTGTTTTTTAAATTTCATTTTGAATTATAGATTCACAGGTAGATATAAAAAGTAGTACACAGAGGTCTCTCCTATCCTTGACTCAGACTTTCCCAATGGTAAAGAATATTGTTTGCAACAGACATATTTCCTGTACTTCTAGACCTGGAGACTCCTGAGTAATTAAAATTATTGCTCTTTCCACTTCCTTCCTCCCTCCCTCTGTAACTTGCTGACTTTCCTCTTTCTTTACTAATTTCCTCCCTACCCTCCTCCTTCCTCATATTCTTCCCTTTCTTTCTGTATTAATTTCCTGTGACTGCTGTAACAAATTACCACAAACTTGGTGGCTGAAAACAACATAAATTTATTATCTTAGGATTTGTGGAAGCCAGAAGTCCAAAGTGGGTCTCATGGGGCTAAAATCCAGATGTTGGCAGGGCTGGTTCCTTCTGGAAGCTCTAGGGGAGCATCTGTTTCCTTGCCTTTTCCAGCTTCTTGAGGTTCCCACATTCCTTGGCTCCTGGCCCCTTCCTCCATCTTCAAGGTCAGTAGAACTAGCATCTTCCCATTTCTTCCCAACTCCCTTTTATAAGAACCTTTGTGATGACATTGGGCCCGCCTGGATAAGCCAGTATCATCTCCCCATCGCAAGATCCTTAACTTAATCACATCTGCAAAGTCCCTTTGCCACATAAGGTGAGATAGTCACAGGTGCTGGGGATTAGGACACGGGCATCACTGGGGGCTGTTAGCCCACCACACTTCCCTTTGTTTTTTGTGCTCTGAGGTTGGTCCCTCCAGACAATACACCCTGGGCCTTTGTTAGATGCCATAGCGTGTAACATGGAGTTGTAGCTCAATATGCATTTGTAGACAGAATGGAAAAAAAAAGAATTGGATACAAAGATGAATACTGTAGGTCTTCATTATTTTCATATATGGGATATGTAAATACATTGATAAACCAAATACCCCTACCCTAAAATCTCTCTAGCTTTGGACAGGAAAACATTTGCTTTAACATGTATACCCACTGAATTCATTTTCTATTGTTTCATAACAAGCAGTAGCTTCACAGACCACTCATATATTATCTCCCAGCCTCTGTGGGTCCGGAGTCCAGGCCAGGGACAGATGGTTCCTCTGCTCATCAAGGTGTCAGCGAGATTACATTTCCATCTGAGGCTTCAGATCCTTTTCCAAGTTTAGTGAGTGCTGGCAGGATTCATTTCCTTGCAGTTGGGGTCTCAGGTCCCCATTTTCTTGCTGGCTGTAGGTCCTGGGCCACGTTCAGCTCCTAGAGGCCACCCATGATTCCTGGGCACATTGCCCCTGTTGCAGTTCACATCATAGCTGTTTGCTTCTTCTTCAGGACCAGCTGGAGCATATCCCTCTAACTTCTGGACTCAGTACTTTTTAAGAGATCACCTGATTTGGTCAGGCCCACCCAAGATAATTTCCCTTTTGAATTAACTCAAAAGTCACCTAATTACAGGAAGGGCATCCATCATAGTCACAGGTCCTGCCTCCGCCTCAAGGGGAGAGGATTATACAGGGCATGCACACCAGGGGGCAGGATTATTGCTGGCCATTTTAGAACTCTGCCTACCTCCCCACATTTCTCTGGCTTCTGTGGATTGGACCTCATGCCCCCATAGAAAGTTGTCCTCCAAGCTAAACACCCTCCTTCTCTTTCCAACCACTATTTCTTATAGTCCATGATGTGGTACGTCTGTAGCATGCTCCAGTTTCCTGGCCCTCTCATCATTTGCTGAGATTCCCAACAGGCATCAAGGTGTCTGCTGGTGGGGTTCGGGAGAAGGCTGGACTGCTCTTGGACCCAGTCGTCACTGCCTGCCTTTTTTTCTCTTTAATCTCAGAGCTGGAGCAGACCTGCCCTGCCCCGCATGGGTGGAAGGTGTCTCTCCAAGTCTGAAGGCGGGGTGGGGTTTGAATCCAAACCTCTGCAGGTCTTTCTCCTCCCCTTCCTCCTGGGGCTTCCCCCATACGTCCATTGAGCACATAGTTGTCTGCCTGTTCCTTTCTCCTTCCTCATCCTTGGACCAGCCAGAACCATTCAGTAATGCATAATTGAATGCAATATGGGCTATGATAATATTAGGTGTATGCACATAATGTTGTGGCTTAGTGGAAGATTTGAATTGAGAAGGGGACTTGGTTATAAATGCTTACGTTTGTCTCAAGATAGACCAGAGTCTCTTAGACTTTATCTCACGAAGAGTTTGCTATTTATAGAGGGGATTTTACATAATGCTTACATATGCCTTTGCACCTTCTTACCCTCAGAATTGTTTTAAATAGATAACTCCTCTACTGATCCTGAAGATAATCCCTCTGAGATAACCAGAATACTTTCTTATTTACATACGTATAAGCCATACTTCTTCCTCTTTGAGGTAGATGATGAGGAATTGTACTAAGCGGTTTTCTAGCTAACAGAGCCTGTGCTGTAATGAATTTGCATGATGTAATTGTAATCGGCATTAAATGTAATGCTTGCTATTTAAGTATCTACACACCTCCTTCTTATTGAAAATGCTACAATCGAAAGTATTGTTTAATCAACATACATTCTTTTTTTGTGTGTGAGGAAGATCAGCCCTGAGCTAACATCCATGCCAATCCTCCTCTTTTTGCTGAGGAAGAGCGGCTCTGAGCTAACATCTATTGCCAATCTTCCTCCTTTTTTTCCCCAAAGCCCCAGTAGATAGTTTCATGTTATAGTTGCGCATCCTTCTAGTTGCTGTATGTGGGACGCCGCCTCAGCATGGCCGGAGAAGCGGTGCGTCGGTGCGCGCCCAGGATCCAAACCCGGGCCACCGGTAGCAGAGCGTGCGCACTTAACCGCTAAGCCACGGGGCCGGCCCCCCAACATACATTCTTAATGTTTCTTTTTTATGTGTAAACATTGTATCTATCTCTGACCTCGGGAGAGGAAGTATATGCCACCACCCTCCCAGACAGCTCCTTACATTTTTGTGTGTCCCAGTTGGCTTTTTGCTTCCTCCCACCCATCTGAGCATATTTGCTCTAAAGATTGTCTGGTTCGTTGATTGACTACATCAACTCTTTTGGACCTTACTATGTAGAGGACTTCTCCATAAACTTACATCACAGAAGATACTGTGGATGAGGACCGAGAGGGCCACATGCAGAACTGAGTGTGGGAGGCTCAGCGCTTGGGGTCCAATTCCTTTGTATTGGGTGTGGAAATAGAATCCCAATCATAGAATCCGGGAACTGACCACAGGAGGCCGTTGGGGTCTTGGCCTCAGAGGCAGGCACCGGGGCGCTGGAACGGGATGTTAGCAGTAGAGTTATTCTGTCAGCTCTTGGGTGCCGCTCTGGCTTGTATGTCCCATTAAGCGTCCTCCATATTGGTTTTTTAGGGTTCAAGGAACATCCTGTGACAGAGACCTCCGTATTTAGGGTAAATCCGAGGAGATAGTTGTAGAGACCAGTTGGGAGATTAAGGTGACTGAGGCAACATTCTGGACCCACGTGTGGTTCTACAAGATCATTGGGAGATGGAAAACGATTTCTGGAATATTCCATATCTTTTACCAGACACCTGTTTTTGTGCATTTCCTGTGGGGACATAATTATTTTCTTTCCATGGATGGAGTTTCCTAAGAGGAGAGTAATTTTATTTTATCAAAAATATCCTTTCAACATTCAGCCTCTCTGAATTGCCCACCAAAAAATATCACAGGCAGCCTCACGTTGTAATTTAAGGTGGTCATTTCCTGCAGCCTGGACATTTTCTCTGGAATCTTACTCTTAAGTTCTTTGCAATTGCTGCTTAGAGGTAGGATCTCTTGGTGTTATAACTTCAGCCAACACAGCGCCTTCTGCAGACATGTTATATCACATATGGATTCATTTGGAGATAGACTCCCAAGAATTCGGAAAGCCCTTTTCGGATCTGACCCAGTGTGGCTCACATCACCTCTTCATTTTGCCATCAAAATGATACATTCTCTGATCTTATTCTCTTGGGAGGGGATTAAGAGGGGTCATTTCTTCTGGTTGGACGCAGACCCCCAAGGTTGGACAGGCTTGTCTCTGAATCTGTACTTTTTAGCCCTGTGCCCTTGAACAGGTCTCTTAGCATCTTAGAGCCTGGTTTTCTCCTTTATAGAGGCTGTATGGTAATTGTGACTCCATCATAGGGTTCTTCTGGGAGGATTAGATATGGGGCCGCCCTCTCACTCATCATGCACACCGGGGCACTTTTGAGAAGGAAAGGAGGTGCGGATAATGGTGACGCTGGGACAAGCAGTACAGCCCTGGCATGGGGTGGGATTTGTAACAAGCTTGCCACGATGCCTACACCACCGTAAGAGGCAGTGGTAGGTATTGCTGCTGCCTTCAGCTCATCTTTGTCTTCATCACCATCATTTACGTGCAGCACACAGGGCTGTACCTGGTGTTCAGTAGGCACACAATAAATGCTATTTACCTTTGTTTCCACCTGAGAACATCCACTTTTTCTGCTCCGAGTCGCATTATTTTTTGTCCGGTTGCAGGGGACACCCAAAGCAGAGTTGGTAACTGAGGAAGATGTATCTATGCCTGTCCTCTCTTAACTTTTCCATGGAACCATCCCCCTAAATCCTCCATGTACTCACGGTGGCCTTATCATCTCCAGCTGACCGCAATCGAACTCTACTCTCTAGAAAGAATGACTTGCTGTCTTTATCCTTTGGTGGAACTCTGAGTCAGTAAAATCCTTCTCCTATTTTTTTTTTTTAATGTTTTCCCTTGGGTTGTGGAATGAAAGGAGTTTACACATTAGTGGGTAGTGGTGAGGTGGAAAAGGTATTTTGGAGGCAGATAAACCAGGGTTTGATACATGTCTTCATCTCTTGTACTCCTGGACTAGTACGGAGAGCCGGCCCACTAAGCCTCATTGCTCTTCTAGGGGGATGGGAACAGCACCCTGTGATGTGATCTGAGAAACAAGTGACTTAATGACTAGCTAGGACACTCAATTCCTTCCTGTTACCCCTCAGAACCACTTTCCCTCCCCACCCTAGCG
The DNA here is from genome assembly GCF_057802395.1 of Ceratotherium simum simum. Classification (NCBI taxonomy): domain Eukaryota; kingdom Metazoa; phylum Chordata; class Mammalia; order Perissodactyla; family Rhinocerotidae; genus Ceratotherium; species Ceratotherium simum. Next base: position 5,110,015 of record NC_141941.1, read on the forward strand.
TCTTCCCTGGAGGAAGCCCCATAGGAACTATATCAATGGAGGACTCTCTCGTCCTTTGGCTGTGGTGTGTTTGGCCAAGGAAAGCCAAGAAATTGGAAGGGAAGGGGAGTCAGGTCCTTCCCTGCAGGGTTGCCCAGGAAGGGCTGCATTCTGGACTGAGGTTCCCAGCTCCTACCAAGGGTCCTCACTGGCTCTGGTTACCACTCTCTCCCCTTTGGGCACCGGAGTGGCACTAGCCTTTGGGGCCAACACTCTCCCTGCTGGCTTCCCTAATCCTGTCCATACCACTGTCAATCATCTCTTTAGTAAACTCCCCTATAATTTTGCTATTCTGCATGTATCTTCTCTTTCCTGCTGGGATATCTCACTGATTCTGGGCCCTTCCTGGCGCCCCCAGGAAAATGGCAGCCCATTCGTAGACCCACAAGGCCATCCATGGTAGCCCTGAAGAGGAACAGGGGCTGCTGGTTTGAAGCTCAGGTGTATAACAAATAGATTGGAATATGTTGCTCACTCAAGCCGATCAGAGATGTTTCCCAGAGTAACTGAGTAACAGGTTTATCTGCCCTACAACCTAACAGTTATGTAACTAACATCTCACGAGATGGAGCAGGCGCACACCTGCACCAATTTTCATCAACATGATGTTGGTTAAGTGGCATCTGGCTTTCTATAGATGCTGAACAGCCAGGATGCTATAGCAAGGGCTGTGGTTCTGTTGTCTTTCTGATATCTCACAGCAATGGAAGGCTGGTTTTATACAAAAAAATCCAACTTGAAAAGGGCTCCAGCTCTGCTGGTCCAAGAGTCTCCTGCAGCCCACCTGGTCTGTGTGGTGTCCAACAGAAAAACAAACCCAGACTCAGGAAGGAGAGACTTTTTCTCCAAGGGATTATTGCAAGAAGGAAAATGCTCTGACCATAAGGACTGCAAGCTCTTCAAAAGTTAGGCAAATGGTTTTCATTTTATAGAGAGGAGTAAACAGGCTGGAAAGAAGCAGATGTGGGGAAGTGGGGTGAAACAGTGGCCTGATTGAGCAGTAGATCCCCGAATGTTTTACTGTAAGGCCAGTCTGTCCTCACGGGGGCTGAGGGTGGGCCAAAGTTCAGGGCTCTGGGGGAAGGAGAAAAGCTGAGCTAAAGTTTGCTTAACAAACATTTTATTCTGATTGATCAGTGGGGACAAGCAATTCGGTGAATCATTTACAAGACAACAAATGGGAATGCGGAGAGTCTGTGTCTGGCCTTGCCCTCTGTGTGGGGGCCATCCATGAGTCTTATGTGAGTCATATGCGGGAGGGAGATTCTTTGCAGGGAGCCATTTTCCAGAACACAGAGGTGAGAGCATTTCTTAACCGTTGCTGTTTTCTGAGATCAGGGGGTTGGGGGGAGATTCAGCATTTTCAGTGGTATGACTTGAGCGTAACAACCTCTTCTTCCAAGGATTGTTGTTGAGCTGCAGGGGAGAAAATAATCAAGGAACACACCAAGAGAATGTGCGCTTAGTCATATCTTCATCGTATGACCTGCACAAGCAGTGCTGTTGGCCAAGCCATGGCAGCAGAGCAAAACCATACGGTAAAGATTTATTTGAGAGGAATGCCAAGACTTGGTTGGGCAAGCTCTGTTTCCAAGGAGAAGGCTCCTGCTGGGAATATGCTTCTTAGACTCCTGCTGGTGGAGACACCATGAATGGAGGGTAAATGAGTGAAGTTGCTGTCTCCTCGACCATCAGCCCAATGGGTGGAAGCCAGAGATGCCTTGAAGATAGTAAGTGTGCTTTGCTTTTAACCTTGAAACAAACTGAGTTGGGAAGTTCACGGGAGCTGCCTGCTTCTGTTGGGTATTCTCTCAACGTGCATTGTCGTGTGTTTGTTTTTAAAATCTGTTGTTGCTTGGTAATTTCTATTGATTGTAATGATTTTCTGTGAGGCTTAGCAAGGGAAGGTGTAGAAGGGGTTAGAAATGGGGCTAATTAGTAAGATGCAAATCACTTGCATGGCTGTTTCAAAACATTTGAATGGCCCATAATTAAATATGTTGCCAAATTATTTGTTAATTATCATCTTCCTATCAAGTTTATTTCATCAAGATCTCATCCGCGGTGTAATAGGCAAAGGAAAGAGCATTGTGCAGATAGATGCTTTGCAAAGATGGACAAGGGTGCTTGTTTGGTTGGGTTCCTTTCTTACTGGGTACCCTTTTATTTTTCATTTCTGCTTCAGTATATCATAGACGATGAGTTTGCTTGTGGACTGACGGAAACTCCTGGTTGGGAAGGATTACAGCGGTAGTCCCTTTGCCCAAATTCCCTACTTCTTCGTGAAGTAATCCCTTCTACGATATCCCCGAGAGATGGGGATTTTCAGTCTCCGCCTGGTTGTGGCAGGGGAAAGATGTGCTTTGACAGGCTGGTCATTTTGTGGTCTGGCAGCTCTTAGAAGATTGTGTTCCTTGTTTTGGACACAGTCCTAGCTCTGGCCTCTGAGACAACAGCTAAATCCTTGCTCTCTTTCACAGACAGCCACTCAAGCAAATTCAAAGACAACTCTAATGCCTTTTGTGCTCGGGGTGAAATGTTACCAATTCCTGAGTAATCACTTCTGTATAATGGTTTTTGTACCCTGAAGCATCCTGTTTCCTGTCCCCTTGATGAGCCAGTTTATGTCTATCCCTCTTAAATAGCAGTGATCTGAAGTGAAAAATATTATTCCAACTATAGTTTCAAGTGTGCAGAGTCCAGTGGAACTTCTCTTCCTTGTCTCAAAAACATTTCCCTATTAATGTACATAAAGTAGCATTAATTTTAGCCTTTGTGACTTCAAGTCGCTCCATCGCTCACCTGACTTACACTTTGTTGGCAATTAACATCTTCATACGAGTTGCAGTAAGGCCACATCTTAATATCAGTGTTCTTGTGCTGATGATTATGTTTCTTAAATAAATGGATTAGGGGTGTCGCCATTGACTTGAATTTTGCTGGTTTTCATCTTTTGTTCCACTTATCAGGGTCTTTCAGAGACTTCATTCTCTTCCAAAGCACAAACTAACCTGCACATGTTGGATCAATACCTCATAGTTTATTCATACAGATCGTTGGTATAAATTATTGAATAGAGCAGAGTCGCATAGCACGTTCTCGAAAACCTTTCACATTCGCTACAACTCTTTTGCAAATCATCACTCTTCTGGAATGTCTATGTAGCCAGCTACAACTAATAGATACTGTAACCTGAGATTTTCAGATTCCGGGCTAGAGTTGCTATTCATTCTACTGCTGATATTACCAGGAGTGAGAGGTCTGGTAGTGTTACCTTAAGGGATGAGAGGCCTGCATTGTTTCTAGCAAGCTCGGGATGGTGCCAGACAATCCCTGTTTACCTTCTAAAGTGCACACAAACCATCTATAGAAATATTAACTCTGGAATCTTGTGGCAGGTACACCTTAACTAGTCTCTCGTTTCTAATATCTTCGTTTCTTTTACTTAAAAATTATATGGTTGTTTTTAAAATGATGTCATCATACTGCATGCCCCTCTAATCAGTAAATGTATGTCTGTGGATGTTTACCTTATGCATACAGCGCACCCTGTGACTATATTGGGTGCCCTTTGTTTACATTTGCATAGGTACCATCTTAATAAAAAAGGCACTGCCATTATTAGCTAATTAATTAAGTAGAATTATATTCTGTTGTCAAGTACAGTACTCTCTTCTTATCCATGGGGGATACATTCCAAGGCCCCCCGTGGATGCCTGAAACTATGGATGGTACTGAACCCTATATATATGTTTTTTCCTATAGTTACATACCCGTGATGAAGTTTAATTTATAAGTTAGGCAGAGTAAGAGATTAACACCAATAATAATAAAATAGAACAATTATAACAATACACTGTCATGAAAGTTATGTGACTGTGGTCTCTCTGTCTTAGAATATCTTATTTTACTGTACTCACCCTTCTTCTTATGATGATGTGAGATGATACGATGCCTACGTGATGAGATGAGGTGAGATGAATGACATAGGCACTCTGACATAGCATTAGGCTACTACTGACCTCCTGATGAAGGAGGATCTTCAAGCCATGACTGTGTCGATCGTTGGATGTCAGGAGCAGACGATGTCGATGGTTGGGGATCCAACAAAGGGATGATTCGTGTCCCGGGCAGGACAGAATGGGATGGTGCGGGATTTCATCACTCAGAACAAAGTGCAATTTAAAACTTATGAATTGTTTATTTCTGGGATTTTTCATTTAGTGTTTTTGGACCATGGGTAACTGAAACCACGGATAAGGGGAGACTACTGTATAATCATGTTGCTGTTTGAACATGGATCTTCTTGGTTTACTATTGTTATAATGGTCTGTCAGCAAGTGATAAAAAACTTGAAGCTTATGTAAACTCAACATATGACACTCCTTGCCAAGGGCATGTCTGCCTTATAGAAGATGTTCTTCAATTAGGACACCCCCAGTGGGATTGAGCACAAAGAATAAAGCTCTGTGTGGGGAAAGATGCCCTCAGCTGCAAGTGTGATATCTTGAATCTTTTTCAAAATAACATTTAACCCAAAGACAATCATTGTCATTAAGTGTCTTGTGTTACCCAGGCTTTCACAATGTTCTTCATCTCAGTACAAAGAATGCTCCCCTAAAGAGTGGACTGGAAGATAACATTTACCTGAATGCACATCTTCCTTTCAGTCTGCACGTTTCTTTTAGAACTTTTTATTCCAAAGATCGGATCTACTTGTATATTTACTTCAAAAGTACTTTTCAGCTGAAGGCAATTTTGAACTGCTCCCTATTAATCCTATTAATTAATTGACAAAGTCTATAGATATTGTTTATCCAGAAGGTACCACCAATGGAAGACAATGAACACACTTAAATTCTTTTATGGATCCTTTATCATATTTATTATGATGATGGATGTTTTAGAGGCTGTGTCTGATAATTTTAACATTTGCATATCGTGTGCTACTTTACATGTCCTATATATACATATACACACACCTATGTATATATATATTTACAGATATATGTGTATATATATTTTTTTTCTCTTTGAGATCTTTTTTTTTTTTTTTTGAGGTAACATTGGTTTATAAATTATATAAATTTTAGGTGTACATCCTTATATTTCAATTTATGTGTAGACTACATCATGTTCACCACCCAAAGACTAATTATAATCCATCATTGTACACATGTGCCTTTTTACCCCTTTCATCCTCCTCCCTACCTCCTTTACCTCTGGTAACCGCCAATCTAATCTCTATATCTATGTGTTTCTTTGTTATTGTTGTTTTTCTCTTCCTCTTATAAGTGAAATCATATGGTACTTGTCTTTCTCTGTCTGACTTATTGAGCTTAGCGTAATACCCTCAAGGTCCATCCATGTTGTCACAAATGGCACAATTTCATCTTTTTTGTGGTTGAGTAGTATTCCATTGTGTATATATACCACATCTTCTTTATCCATTCATCCATTGATGGGCACTTAGGTTGCTTCCACATCTTGGCTATTGTGAGCAATGCTGTAATGAACATAGGGGTACAAATATATTGAATTAGTATTTTCATGTTCTTTGGAAAAATGTCTGTTCAGATCCTTTGCCCATCTTTTGATTTAAAAATGAGTTATTCATTTTTTTGTTGTTGAGATGTATGAGTTCTTTATATATTTTGGAGATTAACCACTTATCAGATGTATGGTTTGAAAAAGTCTTCTCCCTCTTGTTATGTTATCTTTTCATTTTGTTGATAGTTTCCTTTGCTGTATGGAAGCTTTTTAGTTTGATGTAGTCCCATTTGTTTATTTTTTTCTTTTATTCTCCTTGCCTGGTGAGACATCGTATTTGAAAAGATGCTGCTAAGACCAAGGTCGAAGAGCACATCGTATTTGAAAAGATGCTGCTAAGACCAAGGTCGAAGAGCATACTGCCTGTTTTCTTCTAGAAGTTTAGTGGTTTCAGGTCTTACATTCAAGACTTTAATCCATTTTGAGTTAACTTTTGTGTATGGTGTAAGATAATGGTCTACTTTCATTTTTTTGCATGTGACTGTCCAGTTTTCCCAGCACCATTTATTGAAGACTTCCTTTCTCCATTGTGTTTTCTTGGCTCCTTTGTCAAATTTTAGCTGTCCATAGATGTGTGTGTTTATTTCTGGCCTTTCAATTCTGTTCCATTGATCTGTGTGTCTGTTTTTGTGCCAGTACCATGCTGTTTTGGTTACTATAGCTTTGTAGTATATTTTGAAATCAGGGAAGTATGATACCTCTATTTTTGTTCTCTTTTCTCAGGATTCCTTTGGCTATTCAGGGTCTTTTGTTGTTCCATATAAATGTTAGGATTCCTTGTTCTATTTCCGTGAAAAACGTCTTTGAAACTTTGATAGAGATTGCACTGAATCTGTAGATTGCTTTAGGAAGTATGGACATGTTAACTATGTTAGTTCTTACAATCCATGATCATGGAATATCTTTCCATTTCTTTGTGTCATTTTGATTTCTTTTAACAATGTTGTATAGTTTTCAGTGTACAGATCTTTCACCTCTTTGGTGAAATTTATTCCTAGGTATTTTATTCTTTTTGTTATGATTGTAAATGGGATTTTCTTAGTTTCTCTTTCTGTTATTTTGTGGTTAGTGTATAGAAATGCAACTGATTTTTGTATGTTCATTTTTGTACCCTGCAACTGTACTGTATTCAATGAGTATTTCTAATAGTTTTTTTGGTGGATTCTTTTGGGTTTTCTGTGTGTAAAATCACATCATCTGCAAATAGTGGCAGTTTAATTCTTCCTTTCCAATTTGGATCCCTTTTATTTCTTTCTTTTGCCTGACTACTCCGGCTAGGATTTCCAATACTATGTTAAATAAGAGTGGCAAAAGTGGGCATCCTTGTCTGGTTCCTGTTCTTAGAGGGATAGCTTTCAGTTTTTCACTGTTGAGTATGATGTTAGCTATGAGTTTGTCATATACGGCCTTTATTATGTTGAGGTACTATCCTTCTATACCCATTCTATACAGCGTTTTTATAAACGGATACTGTATCTTGTCGAATGCTTTCTCTGCATATATTGAGATGATTATGTGATTTTTATTCCTCATTTTGTAAATGTGGTGTATCACATTGATTGATTTGCAAATGTTGAACCGTCATTGCATCCCTGGGATAAATCCCACCTGATCATGGTGTATGATCCTTTTAATGTAATGTTGTATTCTATTTGCTAGTATTTTGTTGAGGATTTTTACATCTGTGTTCATCAGTGGTATTGACCTGTAATTTTCTCTTTTTGTGTTGTCCTTGTCTGGTTTTGGTATCAAGGTAATGTTTGCCTCATAGAATGAGTTAGGAAGTGTCCCCTCCTCTTCAATTTTTTGGAAGAGTTTGAGAAGTATAGATATTAAATCTTCTTTGACTGTTGGGTAGAATTCACCGGGGAACCTGTCTGGTCCTAGACTTTTGTTTTTTGGGAGGTTTTTGATTACTGTTTCAATCTCCTTACTGGTGATTGGTGTATTCAAATTCTCTATTTCTTCTTGATTCAGTTTTGGAAGATTGTATGATTCTAAGAATTTATCCATTTCTTCTAGATTATCCAGTTTATTGGCGTATAGCTTTTTTAGTATTCTCTTATAATCCTTTGTATTTCTGTGGTGTCTGTTGTAATTTCTCCTCTTTCATTTCTGGTTTTATTTATTTCAGACTTCTCTCTTTTTTTATTGGTGAGTCTAGCTAAAGGTTTTTCAATTTTGTTTATGTTTTTAAAGAACCAACTCTTAGTTTCGTTGATCTTCCGTTGTTTTTTTTTTTAGTCTCTATTTCATTTATTTCTGCTCTGGTTTTATTATTTCTTTCCTTCTACTGATTTGGGGCTTTGTTCTTCTTTTTCTAGTTCCTTTAGGTGTATTGTTAGATTGTTTATTTGAGATTTTTTTCTTGTTTCTTGAGGTAGCCCCTTGTTACTATAAACTTCTATCTTTGTACCACTTTTGCTGTCTCCCATAAATTTTGGTATGTCATATTTTCATTTTCATTTGTCTCTAGATATTTTTTTATTTCTCCTTTGATTTATTTATTGACCTAATAATTGTTTGGTAGCATTTTGTTTAATCTCCACATATTCATGGCTTTCCAGTTTTTTTCTTGTAGTTGACCTCTAGTTTCATACCAGGTCAGAAAAGATGCTTGGTATTATTTCAGTCTTCTTGAATTTATTGAGACTTGTTTTGTGCCCTAATATGTGATCTATCCTCGAGAATGTTCCATGTGCATTTGAAAAGAATATGTATTGTGCTATATATATTTTTTAATGACGTAAATTGAGCATAGAGGAATAGTGGGCACTAATATGTACCCCTAGAAAACATCACACTCCTTTGTCCATATGACCACTTGTGTGGGCTCCTCTGTCAGTATAGATGTTGTCTGTTGTAGCTTTAATTAGGTTCAGTTCTCCTCTGGCTTCAAATGCTTTGAGAGGGGATCCACACTTGCCCTTTAACAGAGCTTGGGATCTGAGTACCAGTGAGGCTCAGAGGACTTCACTATGCTTTACAGCCTGGATGCTGGCTTGTTGGGTCTTTGAGGAATTCTCCCTGTTCTGTCTCCTGCCCTGGATTTGGTAATCCCACATTTGCATCCTGGCTGGGGGACAGGGACAGATGTGACTGCTCATGGTGAAACTTGGAGTGCCCTGGAGGGATGCCTCTCCCTTTGCTGCCCTGCCCCAGCCATGGCATCCTGCCATCCATGTGATCAGTGAAGACTTGCAGGAATGAGGTTGAGTGCAGATGGGCTATCTGGCTGCACCTCCTCGAGATCCTGATCTGCCATGTCTGCCGACCCACATGCAGCCACTGCACACCCCTTTCCACTTCATCTGAGTGTTTCCTCCTCTTTTCTTCATTCCTTCCACCAGTGATGAAAGCAACTGAGGGTCTCCTCTTTGTAGGAAGGTTCACCACATCCTGGGTTCTAGTTCGTTTAGGTTTCATTGCATCCTCAGCTTTCTGATGGGTTAAAAAACTGTGATTTTATTGAGAACCTCATATGCTGATGAGAAGGTAAAATGGTGCAGCCACTGTAGGAAACCATCTGGCGGTTCCTCAATTAGTTAAACATAGAATTTCCATGTGACCCCGCCATTCCACTCCTAGATAGATACCCCAGAAAACTATATAAACAGGTGTTCAAACACAAACCTGTACATGAATGTTCATAGCAGCACTAGCGAAAATATCCCTGAAGTGGGAGCAAAACAAATGTCCATCAACAGATGAATGGGTAAACCAAATGGGGCATGGCCCTATGCAATGGAATGGCATTCAGCCATAAAAAGAAGCAAAATGCTGACACATGCTACAGTGTGGATGAACCTTGAAAACATCATACCGAGTGAAAGAAGCCAGAATCAAAAGGCCACATACTGTATAATTACATTTATATGAAATATCCAGTATATGAAAATCCATAGAGAAAGCAAATTAGTGGTTGCCAAGGGCTAGTGGGAGGGAGAAATGGGAAGTGACTGCTTAATGGTTGCAGAGATTTCTTTGGGGGTGATGAAAATGTTCTGGAACTAGGTAAAGGTGATGGTTGCACAACATTGTGAATGTGCTAAAAGCCACTGAGTTGTACACTTTACAGTGGTCTAATTAGTGAACTGGATATTATGAGAATTTTACCAGAGTTTAGAAAGTAATTATGATTTTGAGGTTTAATGCTTTATCTTGTCACTGTGAGCTTGGGCGTCCCTTTGGCTTTCTACATCTTAACTGGCAGTGAAAGCTGGTTGCTTTTTTCATATACAATAACTTCTCTTTTTTGCTTTAAATGTTTTCAACTATCTGCATGTCTTGAGTGGACAGAGCCTAGCTGTCAACATTTGCATTCTGGGATGTTGTCTCAGGGAATTTAGGATCCGATGGCAAAGAAGTAGACAGTGCAGATCTGAGGAACCAATTCAGACCTAGAGCCCAGACGTTGGGAGCTGGTGAAACTGGTGTGAGTCAGAAGCTCTTGGGGAAATAGAGTAGAGGCGAGTGGAGGGGTGGTCCCCGAAAGCAGGCGCCATCTACAGGATACATGAGTGAGGTGGCTGGAATGACCACTCGGTTCCTGTTCTACTAACACTTATACATGTGTTGTGGTTAAGAAAAGAGATTTACAGGACTTTATTCCATTTATTTTTAACCACCTTGAGACATGGAGGATGGTTTCAGAGAAGGCAAAGTGACACACATTAAGCTCTGTTGGAATTTTTGTCTTCTTCTGCCTTAGCTTGTGTCTGAGATCTTCTATCCAAGAGGAAGAGGCTGGTAAGTTTGAATTTCATTCAGTTTTTTTTTCCTTTTGCCTAGACCGGTGAGGTAGATGCAGGGACGAGCAGTGTCCCACTTTAATGGGAGAATGAGAAGGCTGTGGCTGCTCACCCAGACCCTGGTACTGGGAAGGCTGATTCCTTAGGCGGAAGGATGGAGGTCAGGCACAGGTCAGGGGGCCATGGTGTGAGCCAATGCTGACAACCAAACACACAGGGCTCTTTTCTGGAGGGTTCCATCAGCTAATCATAGATGTCAGGGAGGCTCACATTACCCTGAAGTGTTGTGGCAGGTTCCCTGCAGACTCACAACCAAGGATGTGATCATTACATCATTTTGGACAAGTTTTACATTGAGTCTTCCTCTGGCTGGATTTTGAACCTGGGAGAACATTCTGATCAGGCCATGCATTTCAGCTGCCCGCCATCTTAACTACCAAAGCAATTTAAGCAAATACCTCTGCATTATGCTTACAGATCCTCACAGCCATATGCATGTGTTTATAGTCACTAAAAAGCAGAGTGATTATGTGATAGCGGGGGGCGGGGGGAGGGGGAGGCGGGCGGTGGCATCCCTAACCCCTAACCTCCCTGGAAAGATGCCCAGGCTCCTTATCATTTCTGTGAAGTGCCTTTAACGCGGAGGGTTAGCCAGCTTGCTGAAGTGTGAGGTTAGGAAGAAGAGCAGGCTGGCCGTCCACTTAGCAGGGATGTCCTCGTTCCGAGCCGTCTTTGTCTTGTTCCCTAAGCTGGTTGTTAAATTGGTCATGCTTGGCCCCGGTTCCTGATAGCTAAAATGATGTTTTTCTTTTTCATCTCAAGTCACTGCCTGGCTGAACAGTTCTCACTCCCATAAAGAAATCTTTAGGACCCCAGAGAGAACCATCCCAGAGGTCTTCTGATATTTACAGCACAGATGACAACATCAGCATGTAAGGAAGCACTTCCCTCCATTCTCAGACCCTTGCTTTCTCTTCTCCTCCAGACTCTCTGGGTATTCGTTTTCTCTCCTTTTACTCTGCTGCCCATGTTGTCGCATGGTTGCCTGTAATGCAGGCCCGTTCCTTAATACCCAATGTTAGAAGTTCAGGTGTGACCGGGTTTCTCTGTGGTGTTCTGGTCAGGGGATCCTGGAATGTGCGAATATCCCAAACCTGTCTTGACCCAGGCTCTGTTCCTTCCCTTGAGGCCCCTGAGAAAACTCTGTGTGCAGAGATGACCTCCGCAGGGAGAGTACAACTTTATTATGGGCTCCAGCCTTGAAACCCAAAGAACTCTAGCAAGAGAGACCAGAATCTGTCCAGAGCTTCTTTCCTGCATATGCCAGGCAGCCCACCATCACCTCCTCATGTGTTGGAGGAGGTGAGGGAGCTCTCTGGGGTCTCCTTTATCAGGGCACTAATCCTATTCATGAGGGCTCCACCCTCATGACCTAATCATCTCACAAAGGCCCCACCTCCTGATATCATCACCTTTGGCGGTTAGGATTCAGCATATGAATTTGAGGGGGACATGAACATCCAGATCATAGTAGTTTCTATATATGTTTTTCTTACAAAATCCTTCTATAATTCTCTATTACCAATAAACAGGTCATCGAAACCTGGCCTTCGCACCCTTTTCTCCATATACCACTGTAATGATCCATCTGTTCACTCTTCTCCAGTACTGAGAACTCTCCAGCTATGGTGACGCTCTCAACATACCAGAGAGGAACGTTTTAGGATGTTCACATACCCCAGAATTTTGAAGACCACTCTAACACACGGTTTTCTTCATAAAATTCAGTAAACTGTATTAGGTTAAGGTTAACCTAAGGTTAAGTAAGGTTAGGTAAGCCACGATGAGTGGATTATGGCAAAGCATTTAGATTTGGAGGCTGAGTAGAGGTATTATTAGGCAGAGCAAGAGAGAAATGGCTTCCTTCCACACAGTTGCCATATGGTGAGCACCGTTTACATCAGTGCCTTGGCCAAAGCACAAAGGTGCCACATAATGGACCTTTGGGATCTCGCTCAAGTAGTTAAAACTGAAGTTGCAGTGGGAGAATCCCGTAACTCACTCAAATTTATTCCAAGTGGAAATGTACTAGCATAGAGGAGGCGTACGCTGTCGTAACAAACGTTATTATAATTAATTCCAGTTGGCTTTATCCATGGTAGGCATCTCCTAATTGCAGAACTTTGAGCCCCCTAAAGAACAACTGTTTTAAAAACATTTAGTCTTTCAAAGCATAGGAAAATGAAAAGAAATTGAAGTACTAACAGGGATATGCCGTGTCAGTTATCCTCGTTTGTGAATGTGCTAGATGCTCTTGATAATGCAACTCAATCACAAAATTCAGCTTTGTTCTTTAGTTTGGAGAAAAATGCAGTTTAGTGTTAAGATAACCTATGTTCTTAAAAGGCAATCCACTCATTATAAATATACTTTTCACTTTTATTTCACTAAAAATGACACTTTATCAAAGCTCCATGACATCAAATATCTTCTGGGGAGCATGATAACATGACTAAATATTTGCTTTTGATAATTATGAATTATTATGTGCAGAGTAGGTGAATTGCTAATCTTCTTTTGTCTTAGAAGTAAGCCATTACATGTAAACATCTAGCTACAAGAGATTCAGCTACTGAGAAGGAAAATAATGAATCAGCAAAGAAAATTTTATTCTTTTGCAAAATTTGGGAGAACATTGAAATATTAACTTTTAAAAAGCATTGATATTCATAGACATTTCAATATATTAATATAAGGTGATATATATATGTGTATAATCTATTTATCAACAGAGACAGATATATAGTTGGTCATTCTATATATATATAATATATTTGTCATTCTCTCTACATATATATATATATAGTATACATAGTGTGTACATACACATGTGTAGTATGCCAAAAAAGCATTTTTGTTTTTCAGTTGTTTAAGAATTCAATGAGAAATTACATGATGAATAAAAGTTTTCATTTGAGTTGTACATAAATGAAATGTCATATTCAGGGCAAAGATAGCAGCATACAGCCCAGAGTGATCAGACATGTTATAAGTGTGTACATTATGTAGTTATTTAAGAATACGTAAATGTTCACAAGTTTTAATCCTATAAATAACCGAGAAAAAGAACTCTGTAACAGTGGTCAAGAGTCCAGGAGTGGAGTTAATGGTGGTTAACTATTTGGTGACTTGTTTTCCATGTTTTATTTTTTAAAATTACATAATTACCATCAACAGATGAGTGGTGATGAAACCAAATGTTGTGTATCCATACAATGGGATATTATTCAACCTTAAAAAGGAATGAAGTCCTGACATATGCCACGTGGATGAACTTTGAGGACATTATGCTCAGGCAAATAAGCCATCCACAAAAAGGACAAACACTATGTGATTTCACTTATCTGAGGTTCCTAGAGCAGTCAAGTTCATGGCGATAGGAAGGAGAATGGTGGTTGCCAGGGCTGGGGGGAGAAGGTAATAGGGAGTTGTTGTTTGATGGGGACAGAGTTTCAGTTTTGCACAGTGAAAATTGGTGGTGACGGCTGCACAACCATGTGTACATACCTAATGCCACTGAGCTGTATGCTTAAGCAAGGTTAAGATGATCAATTTTGTTATGTGGATTTTACCCCAATGAAAAATAATTTCTAAATTACATAATTAGTCATAAATATTCAAATAACCCAGCCTTGTGTAAAGTAAAATTGAATACTTGCTCCTTCAGCCACACGCTGCCCCAGCCCCCATCCCAGGTGGTTACCACAATCACTCTTGGCTGGGCAACTGTCATCACCTTTCTCTGTGGATGGATCTGGAGCCCAACAGAACTAGACTGTGAACCCCACTCTGTCACTCACTTGCCACATGTCCTTGAGTAGATGATTTCACTTCTCAGCCTTGCTTTCCTCATCTGTAAAATGGGGAGAGTGACAGAACCTGCCACATTGGTTGTTAGAAGCAGACTGCGGTCTATATAAGAAGGGCGCCTCTAGGCTAATGATCTGATACCAACGGCAGGGTGTGAGTTGTTATTGCTGCCTTTGCTGTTGGCATCTACGCTGCCCTACTTCTGGGGACGTCTGCTCTTGGTGTTGCTTTTCCCACTGGGGTTGAATCTGTACTTTTCTGCTATTCTGAACTCCAGAGGAGGGGCTCCCTCTCAGCTGCCTTGCCTAAGCTTGGGTATTTCCAAGATCTCAGGACAGTTACTACCTTTGCCTGAGAAATCCCCCAACTCCTGGACCCGGGCTGGAGGTATCTAATCTCATGACAAACTCACTCACATCTGTGCCATAAATCAACCAGAGCCCAGCCGGGGCACCTGTCTTTCAGCATCTCTCTATCTCTAGATGAACAGCAGTCTTGCCAAGGTACCAAGTGCAGGTGGAGGCAGCCAGAGATTTACCCTGACAGTAGGGAGGAGTGCTTTTTAAGAACTCAAACAGGATGGGTTGTCGAATGCTCTTCAGACTCTGTTTCTCACAATTTTCATAGAGTGTTTTGCTTTGTGTCGATGCTTTCGGAGCCTGCCCCTCTCCTATCTAATTAGAAAAAAATACGGAGTCAGTTCCAGGCCGACTTAGAGAAAAACCATCAGGCTGTGGGAGCATAAACATTACAGGATTTGGGACATGATAGGACCCTTTTATCATACAACGCAGAAACAGAGACCTGCGAAGACTGGGTGACCTGTTCTAGTGTTGACAGCTCATTAATGGTGGCACCAGGATGGAGAGCATCATATCTGGACTCCTTGCATACGGCCCTCCATCTTCACCTCATGGGGCATCAGCCGGGCCAAGGAGAGAGAAGAGAAGTGAGTGGGGCCAGGACAGTCTTTGATCTTGTAAAACTCGCTGTTACCCCAGCTGTTCTGAAGATTTCAAATGTGAACGTAGAGGTTGGGCAAGACTTCCTCTTTTTGTTTGTTTTTTTTCGTGAGGAGGACTAGCCCTGAGCTAACATCTGATGCCAATCCTCCCCTTTTTTCTTGAGGAAGACTGGCCCTGGGCTAACATCTGTGCCCATCTTCCTCCACTTTATATGGGACGCCCCTTAGCATGGCTTGACAAACGGTGCTTCGGTGTGTGCCCAGGATCCGAACCTGTGATCCCCGGGGCCGCCGAAGCGGAGTGCGCGCACTTAACCGCTTGCGCCACCAGGCCGGCCCAAGACTTCCTTTATTTAAAAATACTTTTTCTTTATTAATACTCCTAAATTAATATAACTGACTTCAATTCTACTAAGTATAATTGAGTGTATTGAGATATACAAAGACCAGAGCCCCGGCTACTGTCGAAGGGTCAATAAAAACAGATGTTCGTTCAATAAATAAAACATGAATATTTGTTTTAGAAAACTCACAAGCAATTTAAATAGGTATTTAAATCTATAGAAATACCTGTTTAAACACACATTCAGATAGGGTTTTTGCTGTCCTGATTTCAGACTGTTTTTCTTTATGAATTTAAAACAGGACATCGATTAGATAACACTTTGTTAACCAAATTTTATTTATTGTATGTAGCTTGAATTGAACAAAAACTGCATTTCTTCTAAATAAATATGGCTTTGTAATGTAGATTTTTCTCTATTTTCAATAAGCCTCTTTCCCCATGGAGCAAATAGATCAGGAACATTTTTATTGTCGTGGTAAAGTTTCCATTATAGAAGTGCAGGGTTAATTTTCTTTTAATGAACAAATTTAATGTAATTACATCTCTAGTTATGGAAATGTTCTTTTGGCTCTCTCCTTCATCATAATTTTGTTTTAGGAATAGCTACTTTCTCAAAAAGTGTTTTCTTGCTTTGTTGCCAAATTAAGGTGGTCCAGAAAAATAATTTTTTAAGGGGGAAAATTATGCAGTTTTTCGGAAGCTAATGTGCTATGCTCTTAATATTTTGGAGCACTTGCATTTAATTTTTAAGTACTTTTAACAACTAGCTCTGTTTTAATAGTTTGAAACAGCTTTATAAGCACCTTGTTCTAATCCACGCTTGTGGGAAAAAATAAGGTCGGTTTACTGCAGACAGTAATAATTTATATGCCATGGGATTCTAAGTGGCTATTAACAAACAAATTTTCCAACATTCTTAATTGGGCAAGATGAAATTTCTCACCCTAGGCCTAATATTATCTACCCCAGGCACATTTTAGAGGTATAATTAATGATATACTGTCACAGTGAGCTAACCAAAACCATTTGGCAATTCAAAAATTAGTACAGATATTAATAATTACTAATGGGCTTTACCCCATTGGGTTTAATTTTAATAAAAAAGTTCTGCGCCTCAACTAACCCTCTTATCAAAAAGCACAGAAAATTGGAATGAATTTTTCCCAAAGATCACACATATATACAATTGATTCTTACTGTGGTGACGTGTTAACACGGAGCAGATTCATAATCTTAAACCCCAAACATTTTCTGTCTTCATTGTTCTCTTTCACAGCTAATGGCCCCAGTATCTTTCCAGAGAGCAGGGTGAAGTATCATTGACTGCCCTCTCTTTCTTACACCTCATATCCAATCAATTACCAAGTTCTATTGATCGCATCTCAAATCGGTTCTGTTCTCTCCTGCCTGCCCCCACCTAGTCTGGGTACCACCTCTTTGTAGTGTCATGCCCCTTATGTTCACATCCACCCCAGTCTCTGCCCAATCCATCCACTGTGGAGTAGCAGAATGACCGTCTGAGAATGCAAACCAAATGTACCTGTCACCCGCAGGTTGAAATTTTGCCTGTCTCGCCATCACTTCTGCATAAAGATAAATGTCCTTAGTGGGCTGACAGTGCCCTCCATGTCTGACCCCTGCTGTTTCTTGAGACATTTCTCCGTCTCATAGTGAGAGTTCTGTGTGGAAAAACAAAAGCAAACAAAACACCAGGGCACATGGTCGTTGGAATGCTGTGCACTCAGCCATTTACACAACAAGCACAGAAAAAAGGATGTGGAGAGAAGCATATGACCCGAGTGGGTCTCTGAATAGTTAGTTGGCTTATATTTTTTTCTTCTGTACCTTTAGAATAAAAGTAAAAATACAACAAAACAAAATTTATTTCAAAAAATCGTATTTGATTTTTGTGTATGATAAAAGCGTACTAGCCCAAAGTAGGCCTATGAACCTGGATTTTTGGGCTGGATTTTTTGGTGAAACTTTACTTAAGACTCACACAGAGACAGAATTTGGCTCCATTTAATCTCTCTTTCGACCATATCCTTCTGGGATACCATAAGTACATTTTTCCATTCCTGGCATTTTCAACTTTCAGTTGTAAAACAAAAATTCATTTTTCACATAGTTGGTGAGCTGAGCAATGTATCTTTAAATTTCTTATATAAATTCCGACCACTCATTACTAATGAAACATGTTCTTAAAATACATTCAGCATGACCTTTTGAGCCGCCACCATGGAAAGCTTTTTTCAGGTTCTCATTAAGACAACTGAACTTTCCATCTTAAGCTATTGTATTTTGTTTTGGTTATCTACTGCTATGTAACGAATGACCCCAAAACTTTCTGCCTTAAAGCAACATACCTTTGTTATCTCAGAGTCTCTGGGCATCAGGAATCCAGGCACAGCTTGGCTGGCTTCTCTACTGTGATCAAAGTGCCAGTCAGGTTGGTGTTCTCATCTGAAGGTTTGACAGAGGCAGGATCCATTTCCAAAGTCACTCAGATGGTTTGGGGCAAGATTCAGTTCCTTATAGGTTATTGGCCTGAGAGCCTCATATCCCTGCTGGCTGTTGGCTAGAGGTCTCCCTCAGTTCCTCATCACAGGGGTCTCTCCAATGTGGCAACTCACTTCATCAAAATCAAGCAAGAGGAACATTTCAGCTAGCAAGTCAGAAGTCATAGTCTTTTGCAACCTAATCACAGTAGTGATGTCCCATCACTATTTCTGTCTTCTGTTCATTAGAACCAAGTCGCGAGGTCCAGCCACACTCAAGGGGAGGGGATTATACAAGATGTGAATACCAGAAGGGGTGTCATTCTGACCATCTTTTGGTTGGCCTCCCACATCTTTGTTTAAAATTCTATTAGAGTACTTACTATAGTCTACACAAAATTATAATCATAATGCTGAGAATGACTACAACTAACAAATGTTGGCCCCTAACTATCATTCCCTTATTGAATCATAGTACTAAGTATATAATTTTATCTTCACAATAATACTTATAAAGCATTATTATGATTATCCCCATTTTACCAAAGAAAATACTGACAAAAATGCTAGGTGGATGGTTCTCAATTTCACCTCTACCAAGCAGGGGAGCCAGGGTTGAAACCTCATCTGCAGAAGCCACATTTCCCACTCCATCACTCATTTTAGTGGGCTCTGTACTCATGGATTCCCTCGTTTGGCCGGTCAGAGCCTTGCAGGGTGATTCTGGGTCTCATTCAACCGTGAAACCATCATAAGACTGTCACAATGTCTTTTATCCACCTTTTGCCCCATAAGCTTTCGTTGAATTGGAACGGATTTGGTTGAACTGTCAGTGAATTGCTTTTGTTGCAAAGGTATAGATAGATTAAAGCACTCCTAACAAGTTGCATTTGTCTAGCGCTTTATCATTTTGGAAACATTTTATTTCTTTTTCTTTGGGGGCAGGCAGGGGATTGTTCTCTGTTTTTCCACCTCTATTGAGGTATAATTGACAAATAAAATTGTGTATATTTAAAATAAATACATGATGATTTGATATACATATATATTGTAAAGTAATTACCACAATTAAGTTAACACATTTGTAACATCACATAGTTACCTTTTTGTGTTTGTGTGTGCATGGTGAAAACACTTAAGATCTACCATTTTAGCAAATTTCAAGTATACAGTACAGTATTATTAATTGAATTCACCATGTTGTATGTACATTGACCCCCAGAATTTATTCATGTTATAACTTAAAGGCTGTACCCTTTGACCATCATCTCCCCATTTCCCCACCCCCCCAGCCCCTGGCCACCATCATTCTACTCTCTGCTTCTATGAGTTCAACTTTTGTTATTTTTTAGATTCCACATATGAGTGAGATCATACATTATTTGTTTTTCTCTGTCTGGCTTATGTCCCTTAGCATAATGTCCTCCAAGTTCATCCATGTTGTCACAAATGGCATGATCTCCTTCTTTCTCATGACTGAATAATATTAGATCGTATATATATACCATATCCTTATCCATGCATCTGTTGATGGACGCTTAGATTGTTTCCATACCTTGGCTACTGTGAATGATGCTTTAGTGAGCATGGGAGTGCAGATATCTCTCCGAGACTCTGATGTTGTGGGAACCCTTTATTGCCATCATCTCAGTTGATGCCTTACGACAGAGACTCCATCTTAGTAAATGTGGATGAGAGTGAGGCATGAGGAGATCATGCTTCATGCCCAAGATGTCATAGCTGCTTCCCTGAGCCAGGACCAGACCCCTGACTCTTAATTCTCCACTCGTTCCTCTACTCCTCTACAAACAGAGAATAAAAGCCACGGAAGGGAGAGTTAAGGGGAGAGTTAGGAATGAGAGAGTGGCTGCCGGAATACCAAACTGAAGAGTCACATTTCCCTGCTTGGTTATCTTTAGAGGAAGGGAATCGTGGGAGCCGAGTTTGCTTTTATGCAAAGGGAAGATCCTTGAAAGGGAAAGAGGTGAGATGGGGTGGATGGGAAGTAGGTCAAGAGAGAGAGGAAGATATTGCTCCAAATTCCCAATGTGTGAGAGTGAGGATGCTTTGATCGGGGTTCAGAAAGGCGCCTGGCAAGGTGACCATTCGCGAGGATAACTGTGGATGAAAAGGTTAGATGGGGAGAGATGTGCCACCTGGACCGGTACTGACAGGTCAGTAACAGGTAAGGGAGAGATGGAATGCTCAGAACCTAGTCTTCTCTTGAAAGAGCCTTATCCAGATCATTGCCATGTGCACAGGAATTTAAGGGCATCCATAACTGGTGGGGCATGTTATGGCCGAGGAACATTATCTGTTAGCATTTAAGTTGCACTTGTGGGTGCAAAGGAGAAATTCGCGGTTCCTCAGATGGTTGGAGTTTCGAATCATTCCCTAGAAGCCAACCCGCCCACAGATGAGAGCAAAGGAGATGAATAGTAATTATGTTATGTATAGGAGTGATAACTTCACAGACAATTTCATAGCTGATCGGAAGGATGAGAGGCTAGGACTGACTCGGTGGCTCTTAACTGGGCATGATTTTGACCCCTGGGGGGCCATTTGGCAACGTCTGGAGACATTTTTGGTGTTACAACTTGGGATGGAAGGGCATGCTACTGGCATCGAGTGGGTGGAGACCAGGGGTGCAGCTAAACTTCCTCCAGTGAACAACACAGCCCCCCACAACAGAGGACTCTCCAATCCCAAATGTCAGTAGTGCCAAGGCTGAGTGCCCTGTTGACTAACTCTGAGAAGGCTAAGTCAAACATAATTCAATAAACACGTGCTCCCGTGTTACTTTGTCACACAGGTGACTTGATGAAGAAGCACAGTGCCTGTTGTGTACTAAGCACCCAGACAACTCTAGTTTTAAAATAAGAACATAAATTTATTTATTTTCTATATTAAGTAAAACATGAAAATATTAGCTAGCTAGAAACAGACCCCCACAGCATTAATGGCTCTCGCCTTCTCTAGTGTGAATGTTATACGTGGCATTCTTACAAGGACAGGAAGGTATTAAGCATAGTCTTTTCTATATTACTGGTATTAGTTATGGATTTGCTTGCCATTAAATCCACTTAGGGACACCCGATGTGCCAAACCTAAGCATTTCGTAGGCATTACTATTGGGCGCCTTTAGGAATCTTCGAAACTTGTAGCGTGTCTCACTTTATATTTAGAGACGGATGCTAATTTTTGAATCCGGCTATTGCCCGTAAAACCTTCCAACCATTTAAAAAAACAGTTCACGGCCCAGCTTAATCACCTTCTTTGGTTGAGTCAGAGTGAGGAATTTCTAATTCGATGTCAAGAGTAAACGTCAGCTCTTGAGTTTATGCCGTTTTGGGTGACACTTGTTCAACCAGCCGCTGCCCTCATGGTGCCTACAGTCCAGGTAGGGAGGAGAGCAACTTTCCACTCTTGCACCCACAAAGGTTGTCAGTGGTCATTTCCTCATTTGCTCAGTCAACAAATGTTGACTATTTAGTGTCAGGGAGTGTGTTCAGAGAGGAGCGCATTCCGGCGTCCTCCGTGACTCCAGGGGGGCTGTGGGCGGCGAGCGAGCTGGAGTGCTGGAAGAGTAGATGAAGGGTAAGGTCAAGGTGGCTCTGCGAGTGCACACGTTGATGGGTACCTTTGTGCTCCAAAGACCTAACAATGAGTCAAAGCCTAAAGAGAGAACAGAGGCATAGCAGCGCTCACAAGGGGCTCTGACGCCCAGCGAGGAACAGAAAGACAAAGCGATGAGTTCTGGCTCCTAGTCTCAGGGTCGGAGCGGGTACAATCACAGACTTGGCTCTGGGAGGTGTTGGGGGCAAGAAGCTGGCTCGGGCTGGAAACGGGGGCTGGGGGATCCCACCTGCCAGCACTTGTGAGAAGAGGCTAAGAAGAACATTGATGTTGAACATGGTCTGGGGCTGTGGTGTTTCTCCTCACACCTCCCTGCCACCCATCTGGCAACTGAGCCAGGCCTCTCCCTGGCCTGGAGGGGCAGCCTGGTGAACAGCTTCCCCACTGCCACTGCCAACCTAAGCTCTGGATCCAAACTGATAACCCATCACGGGGCAGCAGAACTTCTGGAGTATGGAAACAGAGTGAGAAGAGAGGAAACGACAAAATAAACTAGACAGCCAAAGTCCTCCTGGATGAGAGGGAATCGTCCAAGGCTTCTGGTTCCAGCTGGAAGGTTGAACATGCATGTTGGGCCCCTTCCAAGAGATGGACAGAGAATGATGGAAGATGGCAAATCAATGGCAGAGTAGGCACTGACTGAGCAGGAGAGGGTAAGGGGATACCTCCCTGCCTATTGAAGAAGCCAGCAAGAAGCGTGATTTTAGCACCACAGAAAGGCCCAGGAAATAGAAGCTGCAGATACCTCTGAAGATGGGGTGAGGAGTGGGACTGAAAACCAAAGGACTATTTGCATGTCTTTATGGAAGAGGTTGGATTTCTAGATCTCAGTCCCAAATCTGCAGAGCCAGACAACCCCACACACACATCCCAGCAAGACACAGGCTGGTTCTCTGGAGAAAGTGCATCAGGAAGGCTCCGAGCTCTGGACATCAGGCCCAGCTCAGGCCACAGGGAAGACGAAGGGTTGGAACTGGAAGACTAGTGAACTTCCCTGTCATGAAGGGAGGGCATGCCAGCTCCTTCCCTTACTCTAGCTCCAGAATGCAGCCAGCCACCAGGACCCACACCCCAAGCGGGGGATTGAGGGGTTGCTCGGTGGAGAAACAGGCCCATGAGAAAAGGCTTACAGGGCCTGACTTGGAGCCATCAAGGCCAATGACAGGCCACAGTCCCACACACACACACTTACAGGCCTTTGAGCCAGCTTCCCGGGTCTCCCTGTTGAATATGAGCAGACTGCCGAGGACCCCAGGTATTTGAGCAAAGCCTTAACATGACAGACACGAAAACGTGAATGCCTGATACGTGCCAAGGACCGTTCTGTGCTGTAGGATTGAACAGTGACCCAAACACACACACAACACACAACACACCTGGTCGATGTACCAGGTGAATTGGTTTCCCATAACGTTGTAACAAACTAGAACCATGTCGGTGGCTTAAAACAACACAGATTCATTTATCTTCCAGTTCTGGAAGTCGGAAGTCCAAAATGAGTCCTGTGGGGCTAACGTCAAGGTATAAGCAGAGCTGGTTCCTTCTGGAGGCTCTAGGGAAGCCTTGCCTTTTCCAGCTTCTGGAGGCACCTGTATTCCTTGGCTCGTGGCCCTGCATCACATCGTCTTTCTCCACCTTGCTTTCATTGTCATGTCACCCTCCTCTTCTAATATCCCTCTGCCTCCCGTTTATAAGGACACTTACGATTGTATGGGCCAACTGGACAATCCAGGATAATTTCTCCATCTCAAGATCTTTAATCCCATCTGCAAAATCCCTTTCGCTGTGTAGGGGAACATATCCACAGGATCCAGGGATTTGGACACGGATGTCTTTGGGGACAGGGCCATTATTCCGCTTCCCATGCTGGGTGAGGATAAGCACTATGGAAAACAGGCAGCAGAGAAAGAGAATGGGGAGGACCAGTGTAGGAGTGGCTGGGAAGGCCTCCTGAGTGGGCAGCCAGATGTCTGCTGAGGCCCAGGTTGTTTTCTCAGGTGTGTGCAGACGAACCATGATGGGATTCTTGCTCCACGTGGCCATTGGTGCCTTGGGTGTAGCCCCACAGCTCCAGTGGGATCTACGTGTCCTGGCCCCCTCACATCCCCATGAGTTCCTCATGCCATAGGTTCTGCTAAGGTCTTCCCTCACTTCCCCGGGTCCTGAGTTCTCCCAGCATGAGCAGGAGAGCTCAAGTGGGTGCATCCTTCAGTCTAGCCCTGTGGACATCTAACTGCCCTGTATTCAACCAAGGTGATAGGGCCTGAGGATGCTACTGGCCCCCAGCTGCTCAGAAGCTTGCAGGCTCTCTTCCTCTTCTAATATTCACTTGGAAATTCTATGACATTAGAGAGAGAGTTTCAGGTGTGTGCGCCTCAGCGTCATCCTCCTCCAGATTCCTCCAGCCTGTTATTTTTGAAAGGAATGACTTGCGGTACAGTGAGTGTGTGTTGTGATGACAGCCGTCAAAGATGGCCAGATTCCCTTCCTTGGGTGCATGCACTCTGACCTATTACCAAACACCCAGAGCTGCCCAGGCTACGAACCTCCTGCTTCTTGAGTTTTGGAAAGTTTGCGTATGTTTTTATGTTTCCCTTTGAAAAGCTCCTACACCGGCACTCATAGCTCATTTTAGAAAGGATGTGACATTGAAAATTTGATTGTAATGACCTGTCTGTCTCTCCAGTGCTCAAACAGAGAACTTTTAGCTAATTACAGAACCCGCCTTCTGTAAAGAGACAGCGAGAGGTGGTTGTATTTCCGTTTTTCTAAACAGAACCAATGTTTTGGTCTAGGGTAGAATCGAGAGGCCGTCGCTGTCCACGGAAAAGGAAATATTTGTTTTGGAAACAAACACACAGGAAAGAGGATAAGATTCTTTCTTTGGAGCACACATTGTCTGGGGTGGACAGGTTGTAAGAATGCCCTCTTCTGAAATGTGGGCGAGGAGAGAGGAAAGTTCTAGAGAAGGAGGTCCACCTCGCACCAACGTCCTTCACTTCTCTCTTTCCCCTTGCCCTTTGCAGGAAGATGAAGATCCTCTGGCTTCTGCTGTTGTTCCTGTGTGACAGCCAGAGCTGGGCAGCGTCAAGGCCGAACTTTGTCCTGCTGATGGCTGACGACCTTGGCATCGGAGATCCTGGGTGCTATGGAAACAAGACTCTCAGGTTGGGTGACACGGCTGCTATGTAAACACATGGCTCTGTTCATAGGCGGCGGTCCCCAGTGATGGTGAACACACATTCACAGCATTGCCGAGCACAGCCCACATGGAAACATTTACAGCCCTCCACACTGCACACTTCAATGCATGACTTCATATAGACACATATGGATCTGGGCGTAGGAAGGCAGGGGTGGCTTGATCTGTTTCAGTAAGTGTAGTCAGTGGGATAGACTCAGAGAGATCCCTCGGAAGATACGCATAATAAATCTTTCTTGCTCGCCGCCACTGTGCTGCTGCTTTGATATTCTCCCTTGTTTCTTCCCTTTGGTTCACCTCTTCTGTGCTGACTTCTCTATCTGGCATCTGACTTTGTCCCAGTTGGTGCCCCATCCCATCTCGGCTTGTCAGACACTCACTGTCACCTCCACACCTTCCTTCCCCTCCTTGCCCAGGCTGTTCTCAATCATCAGCCAGCTACCCTGGCTGGGGACAAATGTCAGAAGGACAAGTATCATGTTGGATGAGGGCAGAATTTTCACCAGCCAGGGGCGACTGCAATGGTAGGAAAAACACAATGGGAACTGGACTCAGGGACCGAGGAGGGCGTTTGGTGTCTAAGCCAAACCAGCATGAAACCAGCTTAATGTAAGATATATTTTAAGGACCATTTGGTTTAAAGAGGGAAGCTAGGGGCTGGCCCGGTGGCGTAGCAGTTAATTTCATGTGCTCTGCTTTGGCGGCCCCAGCGTTCGTAGGTTCGGATCCCGGGTGTGGACCGACGCACTGCTCATCAAGCCATGCTGTGGCGGCGTCCCATATAAAGTAGAGGAGGATGGGCACAGATGTTAGCCCAGGGCCAGTCTTCCCCAGCAAAAAGAGGAGGATTGGCAATGGATGTTAGCTCAGGGCTGATCTTCCTCACAAATAAATAAATAAATAAATAAATAAATAAAGGAAAGCTAGTTCTTGTGTAGTAGAATATTGGCACTAGCGTTGCATTTTCTCTTTATAATAAGGAGGAAACCATGACATAAAAGTAGTTCTGTGGAGAGGTTCATGTCACAAATGATCAACACAAACTAAATTAAAGAAGAAGGGGAAAGAGATCATTTGCTTTTATTAGAATTTTCTCGTGAGATCTCTGAATACTAACTGTCTGAAGCCGGGATGGACCCATTGCTAAGTGCCATGGGACACTGATTTATGTTCATGCCATTTCCTCTGGCCTCTTCTTTTCATCATGACAGTTCATCTTGAGAAGTGTGTTTCATCAAACAAAATGTGTCAGATCAAACAAAAATGAAGTAAATTATTCTTTTGAGGATAAGGAGGCTTGTAAGCCATAACCAAATATATATCAGTTCCAACCCGAATCTTCGCATCAAATGTTACTTGTCATTTTTAAAATGTATGCTTACCTAGGACATTTGTTAGATTTGTAAAAGTATGTACGGTGTTAAGATCTGCACTCAGTGCTGTCTTAAAACTTTAATTGACCATGTATGTTTTCTACCCCACCTTTTGCCTCGTTTTGTAAAAAGTTTAGATCTTACTTTTTGACATTTGTGACATAAACCTTGTTAATAATTTAATTTTTCTTGTCAGGGTTATAATTTCTATTTTTTTTCATCTTATATATTATTTTAAATAACATATAATAAATATAATTTTAATATAATATTAGATATAACATTACTAAAATTTACTAAGGGAATAGATTACTGTTCCTACTATGTTGTCTTAGTTAAAAAATTACAATCACGCCTTTAAGGTTCAATTTCTACCAATTATCAAAAGGAAAAAAAGCCTATAAAATCCCAAGGAAGAATTCGTGTCAATATCTACCCTAAATCTGTCTTACTCTCCATATTAGATTTCAATTCTTTCTAAATTACGTTTTTCACTTTATATTTTATCATATCACACCCCAAAGAAGTCAAATTTTTTCGATAGCCCAATGTAGGCACTAGGACGTTTAAGTCAAATACACATGCAGATTCAGTCTTCTGAACCTTCTAAATCTAGTGATTTAAGGCAAAACCAAATATTGACAATTGAAATATTGTCCATTAAATGCATAAACTAAACTCATAGATGAGAGACTAGTTTGACATGACAAATGCGATGAAAAGATCTTCTTTGCATTGTGCATTAATGCAGAATGTGGCTGTGGGGCCACAGTGAACAAGTGGCATGCTCCCACTCCACAGGCCGCCGTCTTGGAGGAGAGCACAATTAGCCATGCCATCCCTTCATAGTGAGGAAGCTGCTGTGATAGGGGAGTATGACTGATTCCCTACACATGGAACAGGCCCCTTCCATAGGCCATAGGAGGCCCGTGAGAATTCCATCTATGCCCGAACTGAAGGACAGAAGATGACCAGCCTGGCGGAGAGACAGGGTCCAGGGTTTCCAGGGGAGGATATGGGATAAGAGCTTGGCATGGTACAAGATCTGAAACACGTTCATTTCTGAATGCCTAGGAAGTCTGGAATGAGTTCCTAAGATGATTGGCCAATCTATTCCTGGAGCAAAGGCACTAGAAGGACTTGTGTTGCATAATGCATCATCCTAGAAGTTAGCCCATAAATAAGTATTTATTAAGCATAAAAAAACACGAGCCAAGAAAGCATGTGAGTGATTCACAGCATGTCGTTTTTTCACAATAGCATGTGTCTCTTTTTCCTGGACCATATTAACCCATTTGTTGATGTTCATTGGTAAATACACATGGAGTCCCATTATTCCCTTCTCCCTGGGGGTGTGTGGAAATTAGGCAGAGGCTGGTGAGAAATGGTTGAGGGCCTCCCTTTGCCTGTGGTTGGGAAGAGAGGAATCAGGCTGCCCTCAGGGCTTTCTTGTTTAGGGGCACAGAGGTAACTGTGGGGACAGGGGTAGGGGAATAGTGAGGCCTTGACCCTCACTCATGTCTCACTCTTTCTCCTTGCAGCAGCCCATTATCAAGACTTGGTCCGTCTCTGCTAAGCCAGAGCTAAGGAGAACAGGAGCTCGGAGTCCCCTGAGGGCATGGGTGGGCCCCCTGGAGAAGTCAGACCTGCATCATTTAGACCTCAATATGGTTTCCTTCTCATTCTGAGTCTCGGTTTTGGGTCACCTCTGCCTTTCCCCGCCCCTCTCCCACCTCACACAACCCCGTGCAGCTCTCATTTCCTGGGAATATTGGGAGGTGACTCACAGAGAAAGCTGCTTTTTCAGGGTCATCCTGAATGACGTAATTCTTTGGTTCTAGGACTCCCAATATTGACCGATTGGCCGAAGGGGGAGTGAAACTCACTCAGCATCTAGCGGCATCACCCCTGTGCACGCCGAGCAGGGCGGCCTTCATGACAGGCCGGTACCCCATCCGATCAGGTAACCTGGCTCCATCGCTGTGACCGTTGTCCTCCTCAGGGCATCCCCCAGCTCCTGTCTTAATGGTTGATTTCTCCTGCTTCAGGAATGGTATCTCAGTCCAGAGTGGGAGTTTTCCTCTTCTCGGCCTCTTCTGGAGGACTTCCCACCAGTGAGATTACATTCGCCAAGCTCCTGAAGAATCAAGGCTATTCAACAGCTCTGATAGGTATGGGCAGCTGAGAAGGGGGAGGCAAGGATGTGGGCAGGGTGAGAGGGAGACTGGGGAAGGCACGAGGGCAGGCTCCTTAAGGATGACATTGCAGACACAGTCGGCACAACTTTAAATAGGGAAGAAATGATTTCAATTCTAAATTACATTCAATTCAATTCACAATGTGCCTGTCTGGGCTATTTGTATGTGTAAATATGTGTCAGTATGTATGTATGTATGTGTGTATGTGTGTAGATGGATGGATAGGGAGAGAAAGAGATAGGTAGATAGATAGATAGATAGATAGATAGATAGATAGATGATAATGAAAGACAGACAGACAGATGGAAGAACAGATGTATGTATGGATGGATGGAAAGACAGAGGAGATAGGTGATAGAGACAGATAGGTCAATAAATGAGGTGGACGGATGAATGGATGATGGGTGGGTGGATGAATGGATGAATGGATGATGGATGGATGGATGATGGGTAGATGGATGGATGGATGGATGGATGATGGATGGATGGATGATGGGTAGATGGATGGATGGATGGATGGATGGATGGATGGATGGATGATGGATGGATGAGATAGACAAGATAGATACATAGGTAATTATACACACACACAGAGCATAAAAAACAACATATACACACCATGCTATTGATAAAAATTTTCATTTTACATTTCAATACTCAAATTGTGTCAGAATTTGTCTCAGTTGATATTCCTATGGATTCTGTTCCATTGGTAAGGATGACATTCCCGTGGATTCTGTTCCTTCTTCCTTTGTACTTGGTAAGCATGGATCTGTAGGTCATCAGATGAATCGTAGAAAATCTCATAGGAGCAAAATGACCATTCTCTTTCCTCTTACATCTTATCATAAAACCATCATCCTTTTTTCTTTTGTGAGGCCCGTATTAATTTAGTATAATTAACATTTTATAAGAAATGTTCATAGGTGTTTAAAATAATTGCTGAGTTATGAGTGTGATTTCCTCATGCCTCAGAGGTTGTTTTTTGAGAAAGGATTCGTTTCAACTTTTAACATTCAAGGAACAAAATCAAGTTGGTTCTAAGACTTTAATTTTAAGGAAATGTCTTTAAAAAGATATCTGCCCCAGAAAAACTTGTGTTTTTCTATGTAGTTTTGTTTTCTGCTTATTAAATATGTTAGGTGTTTGTCTTTTGTTGTCTTTGTTTTTTTCAATCACTAAATTAGTTTCTGTTTTCTGGTAGAGTGAGTAGTTAATACCGTATTGTTTGTGGAACAGTAAGTGAAAACCTGTAGGGTCCTAAGGAAGAGGACTTGGGCTCATAAATATGCAGAAAGATCCTACTTTTCAGCATGTGGGAATCTGAAGCTGATGTTCCAGTCAGGGTGTTTGTTGGGACTAAACCTGTCACCCAATTGTCTTGTCAGGGAAGTGGCACCTTGGGACCAGCTGTCACAACAAAACCGACTTTTGTCACCATCCTTTAAGCCACGGCTTCGATTATTTCCACGGGCTCCCTGTGACCAACCTGAGAGACTGCAAGCCTGGAGAGGGCAGTGTATTCACCACAGGCATCAGGGTGCTGGTCTTCATCCCTCTCCAGGTCATTGCCATTGCTCTCCTCACCCTGGCGGTGCTCAAGTGCCTGGGGCTGCTCCATGCACCCAACCTGCTCTTCTTCTGCCTTCTCTTCCTGGCGGCCATGATACTCGGCCTCCTGGTGTGCTTCCTCTATTACTTCCGGCCCTTGAACTGCTTCCTGATGAAGAACCACGAGATTACGCAGCAGCCCCTGTCTTACGACCACCTCACGCAGAGGCTGACGGAGGATGCGGCCCAGTTCATGCGACGGTTGGTATCGCCTCTTATCCTGATCCTGCCTGCCCATGAAACATAACCCTCAGGTATTTCCATGGAGGTGGAAGAACCAGGGGGCTCCTTCTAGCCGCATTTCCCCTTCTGAGCTTGGTAGACGTCTCCAGCCAGGCCCTGTGGAGGAAGGACGTGGACAAGGAAATGATGCATGTTGAGTTGGTACCAACCACAAGTGGGTTCATTTGCCCAATGCACTATGGAAGAACCAGATGCTGAGGCAAATGTCTTTTGCAGAAAGAAAGGACTTTATTGCAGGCCAGCCAAGCAGGGAGACAGGAGACAAAGCTCTCAAATCAGTCTTCTCCAGTGGCTTTTTTGTGGGATATTTATCAAGGAAGTAGGGAGTAGAAGGAAGGGAGTAGGAGGGCGTTAGGGGCTGAAGTTTTAGGAGTCCTCTGCACAGGCGCGACTGCTTTTCATATTTCTTCATGGGTCACATGTGTAAATTCGGGAGAGTTCCATGTGTTGCATGCAGTGGAATTTTGGCCTATGACATCCAAAGTTTGCCGATCGGTCATTCCGGTCCCTCAATGCACCTGCATGATGTTTAGTTGAAGGACGCTGTCAGCAAGTTATTTATCTGCAGTGTCCTTGCCATTCTGCAAGACAAGCTTAGAAACTTTGGTTAGTGTGTTTCTTACTTTAAGCTTGTAGGTGTGGGGTACGGTTTCAGGGTGGCCTTAATGCATTGGGCTCTCCCCAGAATGGCTTTGCCAATATCCCTCACGTCCTGTACTTCTGAAGCCATGCCAAAAAAATGTCTGCTGGATGACCGAAAGGGGTTCAGATGTCACTGTGGTCTTTAGTCTTCAAGTGTGCAAGCAAGAGAGGAAAGGTCACTATGTGTTGGATAAGAGTAGAGGTTGTCCTTGTGATGTAAACAGTGTGGGGAGATCCAAAAGATTCTAGGCAAATTTCTGAGCAGAACAACTCTGTGAGGAAACGGGGTGAAGTGAGTGATCTCTTTTGGGGTCTGTTAGGTCCGCTTTAGTTCACAGTGTTGGGGGTTGCAGTCAGCAAAGGGAATAACCATCAGCTGAGGGATTGACAGCAATCCTGAGTAGAGTCTATAGCAGGAACACTTGCTATGGAAAACAAGCAAAACTGTTTTGTTCCATTTGTAACTTTAGAGAAAAATGGAAATTTCGTCTGAACATCAGACATTTGGTCTTTGTAGTTACTTGCCATGCCCATGCGGAGAGTTGGTCTAATGTAGGCCCCAAATACTGGAGAAACCAGTCGCTCCTGGGAAAATGGCGCGATGAAAGACATCCTGTGATTCTTAAGGAGGAAGACTATTAAAACCAAAGATGGCCAATCTTACCTCTAGAGATTCCTATTGAGTAGTTCTGAGGTAAGACTACACATCTCCATTTTAACAAGCTCTCCAGAGATTCTAAACCAGTTGTCCCATAGGACACTCCGAGAAATACTGGAGTATGCATGGATTTTTGCTATGAGGGCTAAATGTCAGAATCACTATTACGGCCCTAGATTTTTCTAGAAGTTGATGCTGCCAAGTGTTCCAATGCCAAAGCTTTAACTTTATAAGATACACAGTTGACATCATCATCCAGTAAGAAGTACACAGATATTTCACTGAAACAAAAGTTTCCCGAAATGATCTTTTTCTTACTGGAGTGGTCACTTCTGATTCTTTCTATCCTATTCTGTTTTGTTTTATTTAAAAAAGAAATTATCTGTTTGTGACGCTCAGTTGTGGTCATGACTCAAGCATGGGTCACAGTCATAGTCTACATACGACAAAGCTCTTACCTCATGGGTTAACCTTAGTATATGTTATAAATAAGAGAGCAGCCACTCCAAGATAGAATGGTGTGCCATGGGTTGGCAGACCTATCCATTTAAGCTGAAACACCACAACAGTCTACCATTTGGCAAATTTGCTGAACACTCTCATAACACTCTACATCACATAGCAATCTCTCAGAAACATACAGGGAGGAGATTGATATTATAATGCCCGTTATAAAATGACAGGGTTCAGAAATGATACTCAGCTTCTAGGGTGAGTCACTTTTTTACAACATGTGGTATTTTGACAGAAATGATTGAATCTATAATGTCTAGGAAGACTCATATAATGACAAGGCATTTGATTGGGTTCCTCAGTATATGACTTTGGGAGGGGACCAAAACAAATTTGATTATCATAAGGATATTGTAGCCCAACCGATTTGTCTTGATTATATTGAGGATTCTGCAATTTTCTTCCAGAACTAGAGCTTTAAGGTGTTCTAGCAACACCATAGTTGGAGGTTATGATTATGGTTACTGAGTTATAATGAAAGGGTTTATTCTTCAAAATAGATGATTCCAGCGTAAATGGCTGTTGCCCATATTGGAACAATGCATGCATGGTGAATGTTAGTGAAAATACTAGCATTTGTATACCACAATGCTATTCACAAAAAGCTTCTTACATACATTATCTGAAGGTACAAACATTTAAGGCATTAGGTAAAATTGTCCTCCTGCGTTATATTAGATATCTGATTCGCTGAATGTGAAATCCAAGAATCTTGAGAGAATTGCTATTAATATGCCACCCAAGGGTCAGAACAATGGTGAGACCACCATATTTATAAAAAATGTTTTTCAACGATCTGAAGACACGTTTGTATGTATTAGTTTGTCACCAGAATATCCTGAATAATTTAGGCGGGTTTTACCACCTTTGTGAGAAATGGATTTAGAGTTAGTTAGAAGCAGGAGAAGGGAACCCTCATCAAAGCAATGACAATGTTTGTGAAATTTATTCAGATACTTTTGAATTCGAACTTTCCCAGTTGAAACTGGTGCCTTATTTCGATGTATTAACATGAAAAACAATTTTTGAGTACACAGCTCCCCCTCAGTTCATATGTCAAAGGCAATGAGGAAAATGATTTAAACTCTTATTTCTAAAATTTATATTCTCTCTCTAAGCCTTGTTGCTGAAATGATTTATACTCAAGGGCTTGTTCTCGAGATGCTAACTTGAGATGTGAAGATCTCAATGACGGGGGCGGGAAGCAAAGATACTTCATTGGTTTGAGATGCTCTCAAATGAGGTCTGCCTAGACAAATTTGGGACGTGCCCTGAGATTACAAGCATGGATTTCCAAGCTGAGGAGAGTGATGGTTTGGAATATGTAACCATGCACCCTAATCCCTCATCCTAATTTACACTTTTAGAAATAAAGTTTATCTTGGGAAGATGCTTCTGCTGTTGAAGAGCTAGATAATTAGCTGACCACGTGTTATAAGCTGTGTGGTAATTCAAGAGACAGGTCATCCCTAATACACTTCAATTAGCAAGATGTCCTTGTTGCTTTTACAGGGAGGAATGAATGCAGATTTTTAGAGATCCCCAACCCTCCTTATGCACCTGAATGACGGATCCTGCAATTATCACAGCTTTCTCCCTTTGCCGTTACTATTTTCAGTGCTCAGTGAAACAGGTCGAACTTGGGTGCACAGTGCGAATGGTGGCACAGCACGGGGCATGTTCAAGTGTAACTGACACTTGCCAAGTGGTTGCCAGTTATGCACCAGGATATACAAGTCATCCTGGGCATATTTCACACTCATCACCTCTTTCACACTACAAAATGACCTTGCAAGATGGGTAAAGAGATGTCTTCTTGCAGAGGAGTTTGAGGCTCAAAAGTTTTGAGTGATAGCGAAAGCCCTGCAGCTAATAGTAGAGACTGGACTAAAAACCACAGCTAAATCTCAGGGGAGGCTCTCACCAGGGGTAGAGTGGACCTTAAGGAGGTTAGTGCCTTCTTTGCTCTGCCATCTACTCTGTCAACTTACTGATAAGGTCCAAGTACGTATTAGTTGGAAGAAGACCAGGAAATGGAACAGGTGTCTCACCACCCCTTCTCCAAGTGTAAGAGTCCAGGTCTAATGCCCCAAAAGGAGAATGCATCCTGGTAATTCTTATATAAGCTCTAAGGTCAGTAGTACAGTCATTACCAGGGTGATGGAGAAGGATCTGGGTATTCTGAAAAGAAAATAAAGGCTACATGGTGATGGGTGAATTTAGCCAGTTAATTTTATTCCCAAAGTAGTTTTTCTTTAGTTCAAGTCAAGGCTACATTTAAAAAGGTGTGATGCCGGTGGTTAGAACGAGATTCACATTTGACGTCGTCCTCAATAGAGAGAGGTGAACCTTGGTCATTCTGCTGCTTGAAGAGTCAGGCATGTTGGCCCCTTTCCGCCTTGAATTTGCTGAAAACAATGCCTCATTACTGGGAAAAACATTTCAGTTGAAAGAAACCACTCTGTTTTTCTCTGCAAATGCACACATGTTCACTTTGAAGAGGAAATTTCCAAGAACCATGATGACTTTGTAGACACCCACATAATGTGTGTGGTTTATGGTATCCAGTTACTGGATTTATAAATTCATATGAAATTTACCATGAGTATTCTGTTCTCCAGGCCCCAGTTTATATGTTTTATCAACATATTCAATATATGTGTGTGTGTATTTTAAGAGGCTATAATTGGAAGTGAAATAAATGCTAATAATTTTCAGTTAAGCCTAATATGGGACATCTCTTATGTCTTTAGCAATGGGTCTACTGGAAAACAAATCCAAAATCTAGAAATGACATAGAGTTCTATTTTTAATTTCTGATTGCCCAGAGTGGTGAGATCTCCTTTTTCTGACTTGAACAAACCCTGATCCCTGACTGTTCTCCACAGGGAAGCCACCATGACATCAGAATTATGGAAAGTGTGAGGAACCAGGGGAGACAACATCTACATGGCAAGATTATGCCGTTAGTGGAGGGTCGTGGGGAACAGCCCCTTCTACCATTTTCTGTGGTCTTTAGTTTTACAGTAAATAAATACTTCTCTCTACAAGCATTGCTTGTGTAATCCGAATGTCCTCAAATCTGTGACAGCTGATAAATGTATCATTGGGAGATATGACCTTTTCTCCTCTTCTGCCATCACAATTGGACACAGAGTCCTGAAATGCATTTACAAGGTACCTCCAACCCAGCCTTTCACATTTCCAGCTGGGCCATGGTGTAAGTGGCCATGATGAATAGCTGTGACTTTGCACAAAGCTTCTTTTGAATAAAGGGATCATGGGATGATTTTATTAGCTTAAATAAGAGTTTAAGGCAGAATGGAATAGGGGCGATATTGATTTTAATTCTCGGTGAGAAAAGTAAATCAGATTAAAGATTAAGGGCAGTAGACAGGGACACACACATGTTCAGAAGTGGGAAGGTTAAATAATTAAAGAATTGCCTTGCTCAATAAAGGTAGATACCACTTGACTGGTTTCTAATTTTCATGGGCCACCAGGATACCAATTTAGGAACAGAGAGATTCTTTGGAAGAGCCCCTTATCCCAGGCCAACCAATGCTGCAAGCTGAATACAGTCATGGAAGGGATGCTTGTCTTTCGCCATATTGGGTCCAGGTCCACAGCATTCCCAACTTTATGCAGCGTGGATAAAGGACTCTCAGACCTTCCTTTTTTCATCAAACCCGGAAATCACTTCTGTGCCCTGGGATTATGACCTAAATTGGAGTTAGGAAGCATGAGCTTTGCTATGTCAGGCATTGAAGCACAAAGACACAGGGGTCCATGTTGGTGAGGAAATGAGTGATGAGTGGGGCCCAAGGGCACTGGATTTGATCCAGCTCATTCAGAGTGGTGACTCCAGCTAACTGCTGTCCTGCAGGAATGCACGCTAGAGCTGCTGACTTCCCAACCTTCAAGAGAAATCAGAAATACCTATTTTTTGCAGGGGGAACAATTTTAGGAGAATTTTTTTTAAAGGAAAACTTCTCAATTTTTTAAATACTAGCTCATTTTTTAGCACTTGGTCCCAATGTTGAATGAATTGCTACGCTTTCCGTGCCTTAGAATGGATACCAGTTATGGTCTCTTCCCAGGTTCTCTCTGGTGAAGCATGAGGGTCTTCTGCCTCTGTCCTTCATGGGCTTCTCTCCCCGTCTCCAGGCTGGGAGTGAACCTGAAGAATAGATAATCTATCTTTATATTGTGCATCAAAATAATAACAGAGGTATTCCTAACAGATCAGATTTACTCTGATGGGATTGATATAGGCTATCTTGTTTGTTTTTCTTGGAGGGTCCATCCAAGAGGATGCTCTCCCATCCTTTTAGGGCACTCCTGAGCTGTCTGCATTGCTCACTCAGCCACACTTCCTCTAGCTGCTTCCAGAACAAGTAATGATGAACCCTTAGGCTCGGTGGTCCCCATTCGCTGCTCACCTGCATTGTCCCCAGAGATAACCTATGAAGACTCTTGTGTCCACCTATCCAGGAGCTCCTCCAGAGAGGAAGGGTCTTGGTCTAGAAAGCTTCTAGACTCTACCACTGCGGGGAATGGGCAGTGCCTCTTGTCAATTTGTTATGAATCTTATAATCTTTGCCAGGGACCAAAGAGAACACAGGTGGACTTGAAGAAGAAGGAGGAGGAGGAGGTGGAGGATAAGCAGAAGCAAAAGAAATCATTATTCAGACCATTCTCATTCTCTTCCAGTAGTTCAATATCTAGAAGTTCAGTATCTTCTACTGTCTGGGTTAGGATACTTAATGAATTAATGCCAGGTAATTTAAAACCAGAAGCATCAAAACATCCTCCCTCCACCTGTTCTATCATGGGGCTCGTGGATGAACTCAGGCACTTTAATGCAAGTTCAGAATGGGCTTGGGGAGTTGAGGGTGATAATGGATGGTGTCCCTAGTCTAGCATCCTCAGTTTATTTCACAGTGGGTAAAAAGCCATGTAATCTAAAGTAACATTACAGAACCACAGGCAAGGCTGTCTGTAAGGCATCCTCTCACAAAGAGAGACCAGTGTGAAGCCCCACAAATGAGGCCAATGTAGGGAAGCTGGGATACTTGTCGTAGCTAGAAGGATGCAGGCAAGATTGAAGTCAGGGCAGCATTTTAAGTCTAGTTACGCAAATTGACATGGATGTCTATTTCATCTACTTATGTTTTTGTGGGGAGGAGCTGGCTTTCATAGTTTTTGTGTCTTGGTTTTTACTTTTTAGATATATCTTCATTTTTCTATGGTTATGAAAGTAACGTCTGCAACTTTAAAAAATTAAAGCAGCATAAAAATGTATAAATTAGAAAGTTAGAATTGTTGCTGGTCTTCACTGCTCCACCCTAACCACTTGCCTTCCCCAACCCAACATACAGCAAAGCTGACGTGTTCGTGATATGTTTCTGGGCATCTTTCCGTGCATATGGGTTTTTATTGAAAAACTTATTCTGAATTATTGAATGAATAGTGTGGGGCCACATGCCGTAGAAACCGTGCTTTTAGCTCACCAGGTAAATTCCCAGGATATGTCTCTGACATTGTCCATTTCCTTATCTCTGAACATCGTACATGGGAATAGCTCAGACCCCAACGTTCTTATGGAAAGCATTCACATACACGGGCACACTTTGTGAACCTTTGCCATCGGCCTCTCTCCAGGAGCAAGTTCTGACCCCTGCCGGGTTGAGATATGTTCTCCTTCTCTCTGTCCATCATCTGATGCGCTCTCTCATGGCCCCTAAAGCAGCTCAGACCAATCATTAATGCTCTTGTCTGGACTGTGGGTTGCTGATGGCAGGGTCCGGTCCAGATCACCTTTGTATTTTTAGTGCCTAGTATCATGTCAGCAGAACATTCTTTCAGTAGATGCGAAATGCGTTGATGGAGGAAATGAACAGTGGGATGTATACATCTATCTGCTGTACACAGTGGTGGTCACACGAGCTCCACTGGGTGGCTATTGAGGCCATTATCTGCTTCATGCCATACTCTAATCACCAGCATCCGAGGGCTCTCAGAAAGAA
Organism: Ceratotherium simum simum; assembly: GCF_057802395.1. Taxonomy (NCBI): domain Eukaryota; kingdom Metazoa; phylum Chordata; class Mammalia; order Perissodactyla; family Rhinocerotidae; genus Ceratotherium; species Ceratotherium simum. The sequence goes on from NC_141941.1 coordinate 5,148,138, forward strand.
TCCACAGATATTCCTATTTGCATTCCAATTACTTCCTCTGCTGACTCAAGTTGGGACACCAGGTGAATAATAAAGGTCAAACCCTCAGCTGAGAAATATTATATTCAAGACCTCCGTGGCAGACAGAAAAAAATAACACCATAGCCATCTTCTTGCCTAGATCTTTCACTCTCGCATTTATAGGATGTAAATCCTTTGATTCTGAGATTGAAATGATTGCAGGTTGCTGGGAAGGCGCAGAGCTGCCTTCTGTATTTTTAACAAATAGAGGGAAGGCATGTAGCGGCTGAAAGTTCTCTCTTTTCACACAGCTTGCAAGACAGTGGCAATAAATTTTCAAAAGAGTTGTTTACTGAAGTGCTCCAGCTAATGAAAAAGGAGTTAAGCTGCTATTGAGAAATCTCCCTCCCACCTACTCGTTGAAGTGTCATTCAGTTTTCAAGGTTGTAGAGACCAAGGGAGACCCAGGCATCCTGAGCAAGCCTGGCCGGGACTGAAGTGGCCTTTCCTGCTCTCTTGAAGGATATTGCTAAACGAGAATTCCTTCGCCTGCGAGCAAGCTGTCAGTCACCCCCAGGTGTGTGAAGGGCAGCCGATGGTTTGTGTCTGTCTAGCCCACATTCCACCGCTGAATATACCTCTATTCCGGAATGGTAAATCTTCATGGTATGGTGTTTTTGCAAGCTGGGTATGCTTTTCTACATTTTCTGGGTTTGTTTTTGTATATAAAACCTGATCACTCTGCTTGGACACCCAGGACCTCGGCAGGTATCTGTGCTGTTTAGTCTACTGAATGAAAACTGGTGCTTTGCAGGGAGATGATAGAAAAAGAATTCTATAAATATGCATATTTTTATAATAAACGCATTGATGGCCTTTGCACCTTCCACTGAGGGACCTTTGCATTCCAAGACAAAAGCCACATTCCGTGGCTTTGATTGAACTCCCAGGTGGTGCGTCTTCCACTTGAGTGCTCTTACTACCCTCATTGTGAATGGCGTTTATCTTGGGCTCCCTTATTTGCTTGTTGTGCCAATTTGATCATTTATTTTTTCACGCTCACCTCACATTTAAAGTGTCCCGATCACGTGATCCTGCCAAAAATGTTGACTGCTGCCTCATTCTTCTTCTTCTTTTTTTTTTTTCAAGCTGTTGAGAATGGAACAGCTCTTCAGTCTCAGCAAATTCTATCAGTTACATCCTGTGTTTCCGGCCATGACCATATACGTGCTTGGAAGATTGACTTTTTACGCTTCCTCATCCATTTTCCTGAACTTTAAATCCAAAAATACATGGGAGAACAGATGAGAGTGAAATTGTACCCATACATAATGTAGCCGTCTATTTACGGACGAGTATAAAGAGTGTAATTTCATGTTCATTTTGGGGAATCGAAGCCAGTGTTTAGGGCCATGATCTGCTTCTTGAGAATGAGGTGCAGTTTGTCCAGGTATGAATAAATTTCCCCCAGAATGACTAGGATGGAGGCTTAACAGGCTGCCCTGTGTGGCAACAGTCCATAATATATCATGGCTTATTTTCACTTCTTCCAGGTTCTTCAAGGGCATCTACCCTTAGAAGTAGCCAAAGGGATACCTGAATGCCTTGGTAGACATCCACATGTGTAGATCCTCAGCGAGGATGATAGCTCCAGTGGTTCCATCTGGTCATTTATGTCTGTTGTTTTCTTTCTGAGTAGTGATGGTGAGAGGTATGGACCAGATATTATGGGTTCTAGTTCTCATGCCTTCTAATTCCAGTTAATGGGAGAATTGGGACAAGCCACTTATAAACTTTTTTTTTTTTTTTGCTTTCTTAAACATGAAATAATAACGAAATTCCTTCGTTTTATACTCTTGGGGAAAAAAAAGAAGTGACACAATTCTCCTCCAAGCCCTGGAGCTGTAAAGCACTACACAAATGATTAACAGTAACTTGCTGAATTTGATGTGTTTTCAGAGAACAGGAGGTGCCTGGCTCACTCAAAGTGTGATGTTGTGTGCTTATTTTGTTTCAAAAGATGAGGAATAGATCAATGCAAGGAGCGACCTTAAAAGGAAAGTGATAACCTGTAGATCTGAGGAGCTGACCCACGAGGTGCTGTGTGGGCTGAGGGAACCCAAACTATATTCATGCTAGGAAATTAGAAATGCATTTAGGAAAGTATGCATCCGCTTATTTATCAGAGGTCAAGTTACTAGAATTGTGATACTCAATTCTAAATTTGAAATGTTTTTGGTTATCTTGAGGAGTTAAGGTATGAAGTAAATATATAAAAGCAATGTTGATTTAATTAAATAGATTATTTCTTAAAAACTTTTGCTGGTTGGCAAAGATGCTCAACAAGGGGGATGATCCCTTCAAAATGACCGAGACTTCTGACTTAGGTTAGAAGCCCAGAGACATATATATATATATAATAATACCTACTCTAGAGCAACTTTTACATAAACCGTGTTGCATTGATGCATTCCCTAAGTTCACTGGACTGCTGGGTGCAACTGCCAAAGCTGAGAGAGCTGTTGCAATATTTCATCGATTAACAGAAGTTTACTGTACTTATGCTACCTGCAAATCACCGTGCTGGTGCCAGGAACACATAGATGTAAATGACATGCCAGGTCTAGTGGGAGAAGGAATGCACACAAATTATTCTTAGGTAGTGCAGCAAATGCTTTATTAGAAATTGCATTCGTCCATCCATCCATTCATTCACTCACTCCTTCATTTGTGCCCCAATAGCCTTCAAAAGGGCACTCACTCAGTACTCCCTTTTAGCCAGAAAGGAGTTGCCGATGCTTTCCTGGACAAAGATAAAGATTGAGTCTATTATGTGAAATCAAAATGCAGCAATTAAGTGCATTTCTCAGAGGTCAACTAGATGTGAAGAGGAAGTGATGTGACTTATTGATCCCTTTCAGAGACTTGGGCATGAACCTCTTGACCTTCCCACAGTAACCGGGCTCACAGCAGTTGTCAAAGGGGCCACATGTTGACAGTGACTCATAACTCTTGAGCATCTGTGTGTTCTCACCAATTACAAGAGACTCGGTTTAGGTGCACTCTGAGTTAAGAAATGCTTTTGCAATAACATGAAACTCTGCAGATTATAGATTTGGGTCAGTTCGAAGAAAGTTCCATTTAACCTCCAAGATTTCAGTGTTGACAACTGCGTGTTCATTTTGGGAGATTTGTTCTATAGTGGAAGGGGGGTAATATGGCAGAACACAGAGTTGAATTGGCAATAGAAAGGTGTTGATATAAGAAATTGACAACTCAAGATTCTGTCTTTACTAGGTAGTAGTGTGTGTGTGTGTGTGTGTGTGTGTATTCCAAAGAGAATACTCTTTTGAAGGTGCTTGATTTCCTATTAATCGCTGTATAGAAAGGGAAGAATAGAATTCAAGATAAAAAGCAGCCCGTCTCCACCACATTTCTTCCTGAGTTGTGTCATCAGAGAATGTCTCAAGGACGTAGCACTTCAGTCTGCTAATCTGTAGAGGGTAACAGTGAGTTGCTTCATAGAGACACTGTGGAGACTTCCCTTTCTCTGCATAAAAGGTACAATATTAGGCATCATTTTGTGGTGTTTTCTGAATTTTCAAATGGCATTGTGTAATAATAGTTTGATCCTAATCAGAACAGTGGCAAATGTGTTTATATTTCTCTTGGGATTTTTTTTTTGCCCCAGGAATGCCGAGACACCATTTCTGCTTGTCCTGTCTTACCTTCACGTGCACACGGCCCTCTTCTCTTCCAAGGACTTCGCCGGCAAAAGTAAACATGGCGCTTATGGGGACGCTGCCGAGGAAATGGATTGGAGTGTTGGTATGTGTCTTTATCTTCGATATATACTTGAAAGGTGGCTGAGTCTTTTCCTCCTTCTAGCTTATTTCCTGTGAATTTCTACCTGTGTTCCTGATGCCTTTATAGAAAGCAAATATGGTTTGTTTGTTTTTTTCCCGAGAAAGGTAACCAAACAAATACTAATTCTGAACAGTAAACAGAATACAAAAGGCATCTTCAGCCCCAAGTGCGTGATTGAGGTTGTCGATGGATGCATTGCCAGGGAAAGTCTGGGCCTGTGGGCCGGTGATCAAAGACATTGATGGAGAAAAGGATCCAAGGCGTTAGTCCTTAGCATCACTTCTTCTAGTAACAATTAGATATGAGCAACACCTCGTCTTTAGCAAAGTTAGGTAAGTGGTGGATTTGGGATATCTGGAAGAGTCTCTCAAGGCAGCAGCCGAGGGGTCTTCCATGGGTGCTCTTATCATCGCTGCAAAAGTCCATTGTGTTTCCTTCTTCTAGAGGTTGTGTTCTTCCTGCTGCATCTCTGAGGACTGCAAAATTCCCATGTTCTTCTGTTCCCCTCCTTCTTCCTCAGCAAATTACCCTCTTCCTGAGGAATGTGGCATTTTGTCAGAGGTACTGAGAAGACTTCTTATTGAGGCTGTCTTTAAACAATAAATCTTTCTCATCTACATGACATAGTCGTGGCCATGCTTTCCTCGAGTTTCTTTTGCACAGCTAAGCAGTCTCGGGTCGATTCCATAGTGTGGAGGAGAAGTCTTAGTAGCGGGTTAGCAATAGGATGGAAAATCAGTGGGCTCCGAACTTCTCGTTCACTTCCTGTCTTTTCTAGTGATATCGTCTCTCAAGATGACATTGTTGGTCCATCTGGACAAAATTGTCCAAAGGTCACCAGTCAACCAGGTTGCTTAGGCTTTTCATATATTTGCTTTCTTTTCCTTTTTTTTCCTTCTCTCTTTCTTGTTCTTCTTTTTTTCTGTGGACTAAATTAATAGTTTTTAACTTTTTAATCTAAGTGTTTTGGAAATACTTGAACATTGCCACAGAGTGTTTTTGGTTGGTTTGTTTTAAGCAGCAAATTGAATGTGATGATGGTCACCTAGTGTGGTGATCGTAAGAACAAGTTTTGTTTTGTCTTTTAAATCATGGAAGGAGTACCATCTTAAGAAACAAGAAAACAAGACCCTTATTCTAGCTTCTAGCTCTTCAACTGTCTCTGGAGACTTGAGAGATGTCTTCAGTCTCCAGGTCTCAGGGTCCATCATCTTGACATGAAGGATTCAGACAAAGCCAGTTCTAAGTTTCTTTCTTCTTGAACACTCTGTCATCCTGTGAAATAATATAAGTGAGTACACATGGTGAACACAAGGAAAAACAAAACCAGAGCATTCCCCCAAATGAGATTGATAAGAAAAATCCATTATACTTAGAGCTTTTACATACAGCAATACAAGCCTGCCTCCTTTTATTTTTCTTTCAAAGTGTTGCACGTAAGTCAATTTACATTTTCCACACTGTGGTAGTGTAAATCAGTAGACTATTTTGTAGTGTGAATCAGAAACTAAAGGAATAGTTTATCTCTTTAAAGAACACTCTATTTTAATGTAATAGGTTTCTTATACAACTCTAAGACATTGCTTGGCTAGCAAGCAAGTTCATGCTGGTATCATCACCCTTACTGATTAATTTTTATTTAATTTTAATGGCATATATACCTACACTGACTCATTAAGAAGTCTAACTTCCAATGTTTTTCTACTATGAGTCCCTCTAGAGTAGAATGGAGAGTATTTTTCAATTTTCAAGATCTGTATTCAATTCTGATATAATATTAATAGATGATTGTGTTCTTTCTTTTTTTGCCAAAAAATAAAATCCTTCCCCTAAGCCACTACGTTAATTTCTCAGGATATTTCTGTGATTGTAAGTCCAATACGCCCAAGCGTTTTGAGGAACATTCCTTCCCTCCAAGAAGAGCCTTTCATTATTACACAGAAGGGTGTAGCATTCTGAATAATTATGTAATAAGATAAAATGGGGATATTTGCTCAAAAAGAAATGCTCCCTGCACAAGGGGTAGCTGAGATAGAAAGAATTCAACAGAGAGGGCAGACCTCTGTCAGTCAGAGCGTTTTCTTTCAAAATTTTTGGAGGCAGCCTGATTATATGGAGCATAGCTTTCTTCCCTTTCTCCAGGTACCTGTAAAGGCATATTTGTAACAAAGAACCTTTATTATTTAATTGTCCATCTTGGCCAATTCCACCCCATGTCATCACGGTTTACTGCCTTATCCTTAGCTGTGGGATTGCTCTATCTTGTGTTGTTATAATAACTGAGGAAAGACTGACCACACATATACGAAAGGGGCGTTGCAGTAAAACCACACGGGGGGGAGCTCTAATACCGCTATGCCATTCGAGGGGTGGTCAACACTCTAATAGTCACAGCTACCACCTGTTAAGTGCATGTCCCACACCTGGCCCCAGACGGGCCTCACATTCATTCCCTCCCTTTGTGCTGTCAACAGTCCATGCAGCAGGTAACATGGTCATCATTCTTATTGTACCGGTAAGGCGGCGAGGCTTGGAGAAAGTTAAATACACTTGCCTCGGGTTACAGAATTAATCAGGGATGAGCAGGAATTCAAATGCCCAGAGCCTGAAGTCTATACTACCTCATTCCACTGCCTTCCATGCAATGAGAAAGGCTGCGTCATAGTGGTGTACAGTCAACAGTGAATCACAGGGAAAGAGCTAGTTCATTCATTAGGCACGTTTATTGGATGCCGACTGGGTGCCTAATTTTTTGAGGGGGAGGGAAGGATGCAATAATGATAAGACCCTTGGCTTAAGAGAATTTAGGGGCTACTGAGGGATTTAAGATTCTTCCAGGAGATCTTATAATATCACAGAGCAGAAATGGAGGAATGGATGTCCCAAGCAAGGTGGCAATAACGTACCTGAGCAGTTTGGAAAAGGGAAGGGCAGGCGCCTGTGGCCAGTGGATGCAGCCAGCCCCATCTTTTCAGCAAGACGCACTGACAGTCGAATCCTTTGGGCAATCGTGCAAAGTCTGATTTTCAATCCCTATTAATTCTGAACAACGGAGCACTGGGGAGGAACAAATGGGTAAAATCTCAGTGTTTTCAAATGCTCACCAAGGATTTTGGGGGCGTGTCATTCTAGCTGTTTTTCTGGAAATGGAGTGACATTTACCAGAGTCCTATGAATGGGTCAGGGGTGGAGGGGGGTGTAGAGGGTGCACGTGGAGGGATGGACGTTGTTCCCACCAGTGGTATCTTATTTGTGGCTGGTACCTTTGCAGTGGTCACAGCTCGTCTGTCAGGTGGAATTTTGCATGCAATCAGCATTTATTTAGAGCCCTGTGCTATTAATAGAACCACAGGAAGGAATCACAAATCAGTGCTTGCTCAGGATCAGACTAGCAAATTCTGTATCCTACAAAGAGAGATGCAAGTCGAGAACAATTAAGGTGAATGCTAAAATAAATCTCTGGCTTCAAATCAGACCTTTGTATTAAAAATATATGTAGATGCTTGCCACTGCTAAGGGTTGGGATCCAGTGGCTTATGTGGGATTCTTTCTTTCAAACAAAAACTGTAAGCCTTTTCTTAAGTGGAAGAAACACAAACCATCCTAGTGGGACTCCTGAAGTCTTCAGAAGGAGTTTGATTTCCGGTTGTTCAGGATCTGTAATGTGGTACCCCCTAGTGGCTGTCTCTGATAAGGCAACCCTCAGTTTCTCCTCTTGGTGTCTTTCCCTCTGGGGCGCTGGACCTTCTGTGGGTGCAGGATGAAACAGAGAACCAATAAGAAGGAAAAATAATGGATGGATTCATGGAAAATGAACTGAGGGGAGGGTACAGAATGAATTCCTCTTTTCCATGCCTGACATATAGTTAAGCATGGGCGACATAGCATCAATGGCCACACATCAAATCTGTCTTGAGGAATGGAGAATAAATTGGAGGGCCTCATTTAGCAAGAGGTCAGGAGAGTCACAAGAACCTCAGGAAATACAAGAAAACTCTGCAAATGAGGAGAGTTGGATATTGCAAACATACAGTATAATTCTAACTAGGGTTTGGCTCATTGGATATGAGTCTAATGGATTATCCATTTAAAAATGGACTCTTTCTAAGACCATTGAACTAAAATAGTTGTGGGAGCCTGAAATGCAGTGTGTGATAAATAGCCCCTCCATTAATAGGTTTGTTTACCTGGGCAAAAGTACTCTGGTTGAGTTTATGTAGAAGATGTCTACTCTTAGAATGCTATAGACCAGGCCCATGGTAGCTGCTCCACAAGTAATTTTTAAAGGTGAAATCATGGGGACCAGGTGCCTGATATTTGCAAGGCCCTATCCAAGGTGCTGAAATGGCTAGGAAAGCATGGCTTCTGTTACATATGTGGTCCAACTGTGGGATTGGATAAGATTGCTTTGCTAGAATATTAAAAGTGGTTGAGCAGCTTGTGACTCAAGATTTATCTCCATCTAAATCCAGGGTAAAAGTTTAGAAATCAACCTCCATGTTTTTATTCCTGGAAAACTAATGCTGCAGGACGTAAAAAAGCAATGCCAATATTCTCTTTTTCATTCTTTCATTCTTTTGTTCCCTATAGAATGTAATCTGAGCCATAAGGCTGTGTATTTCTCTTGGGATTCAATATGTCAATTTTCTATGTCGAATTTTTTGAACGCTCTTATTCTTGATAAATGGGACCTTCTTTAAAACATGAAAATAATGTGCTCACTTCTGATGCATACTGAAAATGGAAGGCCCACCAGAACATTCAAAGGAAGGGCAAAACAGGGAGAATCCCTGAAAGAAAAATGAAAGAGCCACCAGAGACAGAAGAAAGACTAGGAGAAGTGAGGTCATGGAATTCAGGGGTGAAGAGCATTTCAAAAACGGTGATCAACACCAGCTAGGACATCTGAGGCATCATTTAAAGAAGGGGTGAAAAGGGACCGGTGGATTTAGTTACTATCAACTTGAGGATTGTAGTGGCTTGCAGAGCGAGTGATGTTTGAGGAACTGGGGGTCAGCGAGGTTGGCTATCCCTTTCAAGAAGCGTGGAGGAACTTGGGCAGAGGAATGACTTACTGGACTGAGTCTGAGCTCAGCTCTGCTTGGAGGGAGACCAAGAGTCAGGGGTTGGCATCAGTGTGTGGAATTGTGCAATTTTCAGTCCAGTGCTGGGGCAGAGAGAAAGATCATTGAGTTGACTGATGATTGAAATTTTGCCGGGGAGTGTCACAAAAGATGAGTGGGCATGGGAGTTTGGGTGATGAGCAAGAGAACAACTGAAGGAGGTGGCAGACTCTGGGAGGAGAATGAGGAAAGAAGGGGCTGGTGGCTTGGGGTGATGGATTGGAAGTCCAAGCAAGATTGTAGGAAAGGTGTTGAAAGGCCAGAACAAGGTGAAAGTGTTTACATTCAGAGGTAGAACAATTCCGAGTGTTCACAGACCCGTGACATGCATTTAGGACAACGAATGAAGGACTAGAAGGCAAATTCCTTGTGTGGAGCAGATCAAGGAACTGGGAAGGCAGGGCGTTCAGCTGGCGCCTTCATTGTGACAGCACACAGGCCCAGGAGGGCAAGCTCGGCCGTCCTGTGATTGCTAGGGCTGATTACCTTCCTTTGCTTTCAGAGCAGAGGTTTATGAGTGGGCGGGGAGTGTGGAAGGATAATGGTCCACTTTACAGAGAGGAATGTAGAGCCATTATGGACCACATGTTCATTAACTGAGTTTCCAGTTTATCAAACACTCGCTCAAAATTGAGGCTTGGAAATTATTTCAGTGGTTAGTCACCAGCCCAAGTTCCAGGTTTTTAACAGGTTTCAGGGAGGAAGGGAGGTAATTCATGCCCACGGGCTTCCAGCTCTGTACAGCAAAGCCCTATCTGTCTCCTCAGTAACATGAAGGCTATGTGATGAGAGAAATGCTCATAACACACGACTCACAGTCACTTTGCAGCTATGGTGTGTGTCACGGTGAACTGTGCTGGGGATGCGCTTTTATGTGATCTGAACCAGAACGTAGAAGTGTTCTGTCATAAAACTCTTATGCTTTAGAAGGAAAGCAAGCAGTCTTCTGCAGCAAAAGTTAGATATGGAGTAAATTCTTTTTTTTTCTTTTTGTTTTTTTGCTGAGGAAGATTCGCCCTGAGCTAACATCTGCTGCCATTCTTCCTCTTTTTTTTTTTTGTATGTGAGCTGCCACCCCATCGTGGCCATTAACAGATGAGTGGTGTAGGTCCACACCCGGGAACCCGAACCCAGGCCACCAAAGCAGAATGTGCCGAACTTAACCACTAGGCCACCGGGGCTGGCCTGGGAGTGAATTCTTAAATGTCTTTTTAGTTTGCATTTTTGTTTAAAAGTATGCTCTGTAGAGTTTAAATAAAAGTAAATAGTGTGGCCCTGGCTCCAGAGTAGACAGAATGATGGAAAAGAACAGGAAGCCCAGAAAGAGAATCTCATGTAAATTTAAAGGTGGCATTTCAAGGGAGATGGCTGAGAAGAGATGACACATTAATTGCAGTAGGATGATTAAACTTTTGGGAGACATTATAGTTACCTCACTGGTGCCTGGCGCTGTAGTAAGTGTTTTCCATGCCCTTAAAAGATGTGATGATGGTGACAGTGATGATGATGAAGATGAAGATGGTGATGATGATGATGATGGTGAAGAAAATGATGATGAATGATACCAATAATGATGAAGATGATAATGAAAACAATGAAGATGAAGAGAAGGAGGAGAAGAAAAGGAGGAAGAAAGTGCTGATGGTCAAGATGAAGTCAATTTTACAGGGAACTGAGGTCTAGAAATGAGGTCATATATGGTGGCTAGGATTTTAATCTTGTTCTGTCTTCCTTACTATATGCTATATGTGCTATACTGCTGTTCCCCATTTATCTAAATAAATTCCCCATGCAGATTGAATTTGGAAAATGGAACTGCTAAAGAATGCAAGAAAATATAGTGGGATCTATTTATCTGGTATATAGTTGAGAAAGGTCTTTCTAAGCATAAAAGCAAAGGAATAAATAATAAAAGAAAAAAATTGCTGGGTTTAATGACATAAAATCTAAAATTTCCTGATGTCAAAAAAGCAGTAACAGACTAAAAAGACAAATGACAAACCAGTTAAAAAGCATGTGCAGCATCTATGTAAAGTAAAAAGAAAATCCTCACGATAGAGAAAGGGCTCATACAAAGAAATTGATAAAAAGATAATACTAGAAAAAGGAATTATTTATACTAATTTATTGTATCAGCTAACTACACATTTGCTAGCAATGATCATTACGATTTAAAACAAAACAAAAAAATCTTTGCTAATATGATGAATGAAAGAGGGCAACTCTTTTTGAAAAGTTATATATGCTGCATTATATTGATTCCTGAAGAGGTCAGACATTTTCCTTGTTTTGTTTTTTTTCAATTAAACAAACAAACAAAAAATGTATTGAAATTTATCAAGTGGGGTTGGCACGGTTTCTTAAGCCCTGTACTCTGAGGATGACGTGGTGAAGAGCTACGGCACCCGAATCTTGCACAAGTTTGCCTCTGCTAACCATATCACTTTGCTTAGCTTACAAGATGTGTTTTAAATATTCAGCCAACACTTTCTATTCCTGAATCCCAAGGCGTTTATGACGCAATTATTAAAACACTACTCAAGCAACAAATTGGATTTCATTTTCACACTGATGCTTTTCTTTATTGAAAATTCCCTTTTTGAATTTTCAAAAGACTTCAACTTGTCTGGGAGTGTGTGTGTGTGTGTGAGAGAGAGTGTGTTTGTGTGTTTACACATGGTCCTTTTGCATTGTTTCTCTTCAACTGTATCCTAAATACACACTTTTTAAAAATGCGTGAGTTTGTAAAATCTGCCTAATTCAATAACTTCAGTGTGATGCTAATTCCCCAAAGTGGAAACTGAAGTTAAAAAAAAAAGGAAATCCACTAGTTTATCCCAGACTATCAAATCTTGAATGTCTGCTTGGAATGGCAGCTGAGCTCTGAATCAGATAAAATATGACCTCCAGTCCTATCATTGTAAGCTCTTGTGGCCGAGATCGTCATGAACTAGGGCCTGCGGACCGACAGGATCTTCCCAGGGACTTGGGACAGGGCCTGGTAGTACAGCACCTCTGCCTAATGAACAGATTTTTTATTCAAGCAGATCTAGACAGGAGAGAAATGAAATCGTTTCCACTACAGACCCCTGTTTCCCCGAATGCAGGATACATAATGAGGTTTTGAAATGTCTAGGAAATGCTGACAACCCATTAATTGTAAAGGAATGGCTAGTACAGACCCACCTAGGTATAATTTTCTTTCCACGATTGTCAAGCTTGTTTAATGAGCAGACAGTATAAAAATCACATGCTCGATGCAAAGGTATACGCTAAGCTTCAGGACATGTGCCAAAAAATTGAGGGGAATGTGCTGTTGTGCTGTTGGGGAGTTCCTAATGTGTGCTTTCAAAATGCAGGGCTTCCTCAAATAGTACATGTGATGTTGTTACTGGAAAATACTTTTATTTAGGTTCATATTCCTTCCAGCATTGAAGGAAAAAAAAAGAATTTATGATAAATGAAAATAAAATTACCCATGCTGGGATTTTCCATTCTTGTCACTCTCTGAGATGTATGTTTGGGGAGTCTTTAGTGCCAACTGAGCCTGGGCTGGAGGACAGTGACCAGTGACATCCTGCTTCCTTCTGCGCTTCTATGTTGGGGCAGTTTTCTGTTCCTGCAGGGGCCGTTCTGCATCAGGACAAGGGGACAGCTGGGTTCTAGGCTCTGCTAGTTCAAGAGCAGAGTTCTGTGGTGCCTGTCCAGGAGTATTTCACACGTCCCTTTGCAAGAGAAAAAAAGTTCTTAATTGTTGCCTCTGTCATCTGTGTTTTTTTTTTTAAGTTGAATATTTTCGCACTGTGTAATTCGTTTTCTTTTCTTTTTTTTTTTTAAACTAGAAACGCAAATAGCTTTATTTTTTTAAAGGAAGTATTAATTTCTTAATTTCAGTTATTGTATGAGGGTAAACTTGTACACAGGTGTTAATGGGTAATACTTGAAATTGGATACAAAAATAAAAGTTCTCACTTTATAGAAGCTACTTTCTTATGGAGGCAAAATACTTTGCTTATCAAAATCCTTCCTTTGTTTTTTTTGTTTTTTTTTGTTTTGTTTTTTTAATTTTTTGTCTATTGCAGTAACATTGGTTTATAACATTGTGTAAGAAATAGAAGTATAATGAAGTACACCTGAAATTTATACAATGTTATAAACCAATGTTACTGTAATTCGTTTTCTATTACCAAAGTAATCCATATTAAACACAAATAGAAAGGGAGTGCCCCCTAGGATCACATCCCTAGTAGGTTACCTCATTCACGGTTTACTGTGTTGGTTTCATTTTTTATGTGTTGCCAATGTTATATAATAGTATTCAGATGTGATCTTTATTATTATTGAGTATTTTACACAAGCTCTGTACACTGTTTTACAGTTTTCACTTAACTATATACTTGGGCGTTTTTCAACTTCAGCATTTCATTTTTCGTTTCATCTTTCTTATACCACAATTTACTTAACCATTCCTCTGGGAGGGACATCTGAGTCCCACCAAGTTTTTGTTTTGTTTTTCTATTTCAAGTGATGCTATAGTGAATATTCTTCTCCGTATATCTATGTGAACTTGTGGGAACATTTTTCAAAAAAAAAATTCTCAAAATTAAAATGCAGGATTAAAGAGTATTAAAAAGTGGAATTTTGGTAGATAGCGCCTAAAATGTCTTACCCTTTTTTCCCTCAACAATGGGACACCCATTGATGATCTGTGAGAATGCTAATTTCCTCATAATCTTAACAAATCTAGATAGTGTGATTCTAAAAGTATGTTTACTTTTATATTTATGAGGTGAAAAATGCTATTTCACTATTTAAATTTTTCTTTCTGTTGCACGTGGAGTTGAGACTATATATTTTAGTCCACAGTTGTCTTTTTTCTCCTAAGAATTCCCTGTTCATATTCTTTGGGCACTTTTCTATTGGATTGTTTATCTTTTTCTTATTGATTTGTGGGCTATTTACATATTAAGGACATTAATATTATTCTTGTATATTGCAAATAGTTTTCTACATTTTTGTTTGTCTTTTCATTTTATTTATAGAGTCTTTTTTGATGAATTCCTATGATCAAATTTGATAGCCTTTCCTTCATGACTTTGGGGCTTGATGACTGGCTAAAAAAGACTTTCTTTACCCACCAAATTATTTACCTTTTCTCTTGTATTTCCTCCCAGTGTCTTTATGGTCTCATGCTTCACAGTTAGATAGTCTATGGAAAGGAACATGTGTGTGTAGGATCGTGTGTTGTCATTTGCTCATTATTATGGATACTGGTCTTGGTTGGTCCACACTCTTGGCTGGTATGGGACCTCCTAGAACTTCAGGAAGATGGGGTTTGGTGGCCTGATGCTGCACGTTGTCGCTGGGCAGTAGACCTCAGGTCAGGCCCTTTCTGCAAGGTCTAAGCAGAGTTCAGAATAATGACGCCCCCACAGCCCACTGTAAGCCAGGTGGCTGTATTCCGGTGGTCTCTTCCCATGGAGACTGGCACAGGACGATTCATCAGGCAGGGTCTCCTCTGTGAGTGGCAGTGTGGTGGGCTCACACCTGTCCTGTCACCATGGAGGTGGGTGTCAAAGCATTTTAGGGCAGGCCGGGATGGCGGCCACACCAGCTCCACTACCTGTTTCTCTCTGGCGTTACTCTTTCGCCTGGCCAGGGGCACAAAGCCTTGGGATCACTCAAGAGAGGGGCTGTCCCCAATTGCCCCCAAAGGAAGATTCCTCCTTTGCTCCCCAATGTCCTCCCGGGCAGTGAGGAGGGAGCAGCTGGCTGCGGCTCTACTGCCTCCTGCCCTCACCTGTGTGATCCCACCTGCGTCCTGAAGCTCCAGGTGTGTGCCTGGGACTCCGCTCTGCTTTCTCTTGGTGGACGCGCATCAGTTATGTTTCTTCTAGATTAGTTGTGTCACCTTTGCAAAGAGTTAGAAAAGGGAAGGAGGTGGAAACTGGTGTATAGCCACCATGTTTCCAAATCTTCAAAAACCAGAGTCTTTTGAAGTGTTAAAGCTATCTTGATTTTTACAGTTAGAAGAGGAAAAAAAGTAAGGGATCATTAGAAGACATTTATACCACATGATTGTGTGATTTAGTCAAAAGCAGGCAATTCATGAGCTGAGCCCTTTCACTTAATAAGACTATTCTCAAAAGGCTGTTAAACTGTTCTTGGCTGTGTAAGTTAGAGGTTTGATGTCGTGGACTGGCCTTGCCTTGCCTCCCAGCTCTTCTGGTTTTCACTGCCACTTGAGACTTTGTCCCGTTGTCACACCACCACCTCCTACATCGCTAATAATATTGATGCTACTGATAATAAGCATACACATCTTCACTTGGTGGCCACTTACTCTCCAGGCGTTATGTATTCGTTGTAGTCCTCATGCAGTCCTCTGAGGGTGGGACTATATTACCCATTTTACAGATGTCTAAACTGAGACACATAGGGTGGAAGTAGCTTGTCCCAGGAGACTCTCACAGCTTGCAAGTGGCAGAGGCAGAATTCAGACCCAGGTTCATGTCCTTATGCCCCACGTGGTGTTAAGTGGGACATATGGGTTCTGCATACTGATGGCAGTAGGAGTGCCAAGGAAGGGCATAGACTTTGGGGCCAGACACCTGAGGTTCCATATAGCTCCACCACACCCTGGCTGGTAAACCTGGGCAGGTTACCTCTCTCACTGGGGCCTCTATTTCCTCATCTGTAAAATGGGATTATAACATTGCCTTTCCTGCTGGGATGTCTTGAAGAATGCCCGGGATACATTAAGAACTCTACAGATGTTCGTCATTATTATGGTAGCTCCACACACAGCTTCCATTGACTTCCTTCTCTTATTGTGTGCCTTGACTTCACCATCTCTCCTCTAAGTATACTTTCTTATGCTCTTTTGGGGAAAAAAGGGAGCAAATGGCCATAGATGTCCCAGGGCACAGTTTCATGTGTTAGAGTCTTGTGACCTTTTGTTGGTTCCATATCTAGCCATGAGAAAATGGAATAAATGGGATCTTTCCATAGCCTTTGTCATCTGAGATCCTTGGAGCAGTCTCTCTGCCCAGTCTGAAGGAGCTGCTTTTCCAAGAAGCCTTGTGGAGTGGCAATTCAAGATCGTTCACAGAGTCTGCTCAGAGCTAACTGTCTGTGTTCTCTGGGCTCACCCATTTGGACTGTATCTCTCAACCTGGTGGACAGAGCCCTGGGTTGGGGGCAGTGATGACTTAATGTTCTTCTGTTAACTTAGGGATATAAGCATTTGAGAAGGTAAGTGTCTTGACAGCAGGACTCTGTAAGTCATTTTATGTGCTCCCAGGCAGTAGAAAAAACTGAAGGCAGGTTATAAAGTAGCATATTTTCATCAATGACTCCTTCTCAATGCAACATAGATCTTATCCATTGGGTACCCCAGATACCACTGGTGCAAAAAATTAAAACAGAGCAAACCTCTGTTGTTTCCAGAGTTAACTGGGTGCTTGCTATACTTAACACAAAATTTCATTCATTTAAGGTCAGTCACAGCAGGCGCACCCATTGGCTCTAATTTAGAGGAAGGTGGCCTCTGAGCTTTATTACTTAAATTTTAAAACAAATCCTCAGTGACGTTCATCTACATAATCTCCTTTTAGTCAGCCATGGCAAAATATGACTTCTGCACATGTTCACATCCCCAGTTTATAGGAAATTGTTAGAGAAAGAACACTGTTGTCATAATATTTTTTCATTCGGAGGTAAAGCAATAGCCAGAAGAGAACAAAAATGACAAAATTACAGCATTTTCAGTCTTTTAACTTTAATCATTTGAAGGTAGAATTGCCTGTCAAATACTGTTGTCGACATTGCTATTTCTCGCCTGCCAAATTTCATCAGTTAACAACCGTCTCATGAAGGCATTTATGCATCTGATTTTTAGCAAGTAAATATACCATACTTTTGGAAGAAGAAAACCTACAGAAAATAAGCTTCTTTGACAATCTTTGAAGCTTTGAGTACCGACTGTGTGAAAAACCATTTTGCTTTGTGTACACAACTTGACATTTCGGTTTTGTTTAGTGCTGCTTGCAATTAAGCAAAGGGGAAGAAGAGAAGAGAAAGGACATTCTAATTTATTTTGAAACAGAAGGAATCGCCATATTCGCAGATAGGGTAGCTGTGTCCATGTTAGTAATTCTTTGTCATTGTCTCCTCACAGAACTTTCGAAGTGGGCATCCCAGCATGGGGGATGCTTCTGTACAAAACACATCTGTTCCAGACAGGAGCGAGTCTTGCTCAGATGCCATTGGCCAGCGAGGGTGACAGTACACTTGGTTTGGGTGAAAGAAAAGGAATCTTTGACCAGAACAGTATAAGTAGGCTTATGACAAACACAAACATTAGTGGGTACTGACAGAATCCACACTGTAGAATACACATCCATCTGTATGTGGATTTGCGTGAACATGCAGACACCAAACTACAAGTAATATACTACGTATTTTCTCCCACCCTGTCTCACCAAAAGCTAAGAAATACCTTAACTACCTGTGGCTCTGCAGATGGTCTCTGCTTGCTTTTCTCCATAGCTTTCTTTTTCGTGATCTTGTTCTGCATTTCATGCCATACGCCATGGTGACCATCCTCAGAATGGCCATTTCCTGGCGTAGGGTCTTTATTCTCATGGAAGAAAGTTCTGCTTGCAATTACTCCAAAGTCCCACTTGAAGCCTTTCTTAATTCGAAGAACTGACTGCTCTGACTTTACTGCTGAACAGGTCTAGGTGGTATTGGAAATGGAGGTCATTGGGCAGGGTCATCTCTTCCCATACACATTGTCTAAAATACCAGTTGCCTGCTATTTTACATCAGTTTCTCCTTCTGCTCTTAAAGCAACCGTGACAGAGGTTGTAGGGTTGCCTCTGTTTCAGGAGGGAGAAGAATGACTTCCAGATCTACGACTGCCTCAACACTGGAAGTCAACTCTACAAATCTCATTGGCTCTCTGTTGCTGTCTACACCGCGGGATCAGAGATCCGTACATTTGGGCAGCCTCCTGGTGTCTGATAGTTGACCCACTCATGCCCACAGAACGTGAGCCCCTCAAACATGTTTATCGGCTTCTTTACTTGGTACTTCTTGAAGAGTAGAGGAATGGAATTCCTAACAGAGCCTAATTCCTAACAGAGCTTAATGTGTGGTTAAGACAAAGGCAAGTTATGGCCACAGGGGACGTAAAAATTAGAACTGTTGAATTGTCCCTCTTTGCGTGTCTTGTATGGGTGGTGGTATTGAAGTTCTTTTCCACTCTATTTCCCCATGACCTCTGTCTGACTCATTTGCCCACCAATTCAACACACCACATACGTGCTGTAGTCAGTCCTGGGCTCTGTTCGCACTGCATTAATTTTAAATGCTTTATTCTTGCAGATTAATCCTTATCTTCAAAAATGCGTTTTTGCTCCATTAACCTATTCTTGATCTGGTATGTGTGCTTCAGGTATGCGTATCTGGAAAGCTTAATGTAAGTCAGGGTATCAGAAAATCCAGTGATAACGGGGCAGCAAGAATAAAGGAAATATACACTGTGTATGTTTTTCTTCCTCTTCACTTTCTGCATGAGTTTCCAGTAAATCTGCATTTGACACAAAACAGTAAATTTTCTGCAGAATGAGGTTTTTGCAACCTTAGCCTAGAGATAAAAACACTGAATACTAGGACAGTTAGAAGGATTGGGAGGGGGCACCAGGCAGGACCAAGGCAGAGCTGGCAAGCCAAACAAACTTTCAGCCATAATATTTAGTTGGAAAATCATTGTGTAGAATATTGATTTTGGTTCTCTAAATTAATTTAGCTTATAAATCATTAATGTCTGGGTTTCATAAACTCTGTAACAATGTTACCATTTTTACAAAGCCTGAAGCTTAATTTCATGTTCTGGGCCCTGAGACGTATATTATTTTACCTTGAATGTATATCTCAAATTAAAATGAAAAGTTTTTAACACTGTTTTATAAAACATTTCCATAAAGAAGATAACATCATAAATTATCAAGGAATCAAGTTGCCCAATTAATTCCAACAGGATTAATAAAATATGTGGTAGCATTTTAATAATATGAATAATAGCAACAACAACCACAGCAATAATAATAAACATTATTGACTAACAATAGCTAAAATGTAAAAGCATTTGGTATATTCTAGTTACTTATCGAAACATTTTATGTGGATTGTTTAGTTTACTCCCCACCACTACACTACAAGACATTTTAATCGTCATCTCTAGTTTCCAGGTGAGAATGTGAAGTTTCGAGAGGTTAAGTAACTTGTGTGAGATTGCCCAGCAACCACTATGTTACCCCACTTCTCAGTAGCATGAAAAGATTTCTGGACCATTGAGTTAATTGAGACGTTAGACCTGTCTGCTCCTCTCCAACTGCAGATCGTCTCTGAGACAAACCTGTTCGGATCAATGACTTCCAATGGTTTTCTTCCAACTCCTGTGTCCTAGGATTCCATCAAGTCCTGTGTTCTTCAGTTTGCCTCGTATGCTATAGGGTATAGATGTGGCTATCATAGGGAAGTATTAGATACTACTTACTTCCTCCACCTTCAGCCCCTTCCAATTAGCAAATTTAATTTGCTAGTTAAATATTTCAAGGCACAGAAAGAAAAGATATGTTAGGATTCGGGAGACTGTGTTAAAGCAATGTTCAAATAATATTCCACTGACTACCAATGTCTATATTTGAAAGGTGAGGTCAAATTTAGAGGTCTGGAATAGATTTGAATACCTGTTGCTTTTAAGTCATGACGCAATTAAGACTCATCAAAAAGTCGAATGCAATAGTCCCCCTTCATGGATTTATTCCACCTGCTTGAGTTAGTTGAAGGAATCAGATGAAGTCATATATTTAGAATAGCACGCTGCCTGGCATGCAAGGAGGGCTCAACAAATGCTAGCTGCTATCATCATCATTATTATTATTCTGTCTTTCTCGGATGTGTAAAGCATCTTTGCTTAAAATCTACATTGGCCCCCCCCACATTACATTGAGTAGAAAAATCATGGATGAGAATAAAGTCTATGATGGAAAAGTCAACACGTATTTGCACCATCTGTGTTTTTTTATGTTATTGCTACTATGTCCCCTTATATTTGAGATGTCCCTGTGGACTCTCCAGAATCATCCACCTGCCCATCCGCTCTCCGCAAAAATCAGCACATCCCCCTGGAGTCAGGAGGACATTGCAGGGGAGCTGCAAATAGGCAAACTGCAGGTCACATTGATTAGGAGCAAAACCTAGGAGAGGAGCCTGGTGGGGTGTCAGGCAACATGTCCAGGTTTTAATCTGAGTGGTGAGGAGTGCTTGAATCTGTGATTAACGTGCAGGGTGTCAGCGAAGGGAAGCATAATTTTCAATTTTGTATCTTCAGACTTATAGATGGTAAAATCCAATGCAAAAAAAAATCGAGCCCTAAAATAAAAATTAGTATGGACGGTATGGTAGAGCATCACAAATAAAGAAAATTCTGAAGGGATTAGTTTCCTTGATAGTTGTTGCTTGTCTCTGGATATTCTGTACTCACAGCCCAGCTCAGACAGGAAGTTTGTGGCTATCTGATGTCTCTGGCATCAGATGTTGCTGGAGAAGTACTGGCTGATCTGTTTCCAGAGCTTTGCGTTGGCTTCCATCATGGCTATGGTCCCTTGGGGGACTGGGCAGCTTGGTACTCCATGACAAAGCCTGGATAACCTCCCAGGGCAAGTCCAGCCAGTGGCCATTCCAAAGAGCAAACGGCTGCACCAGAATCCCCAAGCCTTATTGTCTGCAAGACAATAGAGTCCAGGAAATAGAGTGGTCTAGCTGGCTCAAGAGTGGGAAGACTGTGTGTTCACTCTGAGCGCTGCCCTTTCAAAATATTTCCTGCCAGTCTGACGGCCTGCCGTTTGGGTCTGCCAGCCCATTGTAATGGTGTGATTCCAGGGAAGCGGTGACCACAGGCACTGACCCAGAGTGGCTTCCTCCAACTTGCAGGCACGCCGACTTTGCGTTTTCTCCCAGACACACAGGTGTAATGCCATTGATCAGACACAATGACCCTGTTCTTCTGTGTGCCTTGGCCTCATCGATGCAGGAGAACACTGGCGTGCTCCAAGAGAATGAGAACTAGCTGGAGTTATGCAAATTATTTGCAGCAAATGCAGCACACTGGAAAAAACACAAGTTATTGTTAATCCAGGAAGATGGCTGAGTAGAGCCTTGAAAGCAGCCCAGATGGTGAGAGCTGATGCGGGAGCAGGGGGATAAATCACATGTTACCACTGTGATTAGGGCAGAGATGGGTTTAATGGAGGAAATCACAACATTATCACAACAACCAGGTACCACACAAAATAAGGATGAATGTCCTGCAAACAATATGAGCGCAGACAGGAACTCACCAAAGAGGGAAACGCCAGCAAAGGGAAGAAAGGGACATTAGTAGAAAGGCGGCATTTCAGTCTTACAGTTTTCCGTTTCTTAGCTACCCTAATGATCCTAATTATCCTTTTATTACGTTTATTTACTGTGTATAAAAGTTATGTGTTCAATTGTCTGTAGTTAAATCTCATTATCAGTGTAGTTCTTGAAATCTGTAAAATGCCAACCATCTCCTTTTATTATATGTCAACATTTATTAAACATTTAGTCACACATAACCTGTGTTCTAAAAGTATGGTCCTCGGACAAACACCATTTAAGAGCTTTTCAGAAATTCAAGTTCTCAGACCTGACTCCTCCAGATTTACTGAATCAGAATCTTTGTTTTAGCATGGTCTCCAGTGGATAAACAAGCACACTAAAATTTGAGGAACACTGATATATAATATGAACACCCTAGGGAACTTATGTTCTAAACACAAGGTCTTGATTATTAGTTTGGGTCAGCCAGAAGAACAACAACAAAAGAAATGCATAAATTAATGCATAAAGTAGCTGAATCAATTCCTTAATATCACATTTATTTACGTTTCCATAGCTATTTGGAAAATGATTAGAGAGATCTTTTAAACATGTTTGGAGTGAAATATTTGTGTAACTTAGGAGATGTGGAAGTGAGTGAAATATTAAAGGGATGATCCCAAAGTTAATGGACATGGTGAATCTGGTTGAAGAGAAAACACACGAGATCTGGCACTGGGTACGTTGATGTGTAATTCACCCACGGCTGTCGGGGAAGGGTTTATCCTTTTCTTAAAGGCCTTCAAAGAGGATGGTTCCATGGCTGCTCCATCATCTGCTTGTGGCAGGCATGTTGCATGCTACATAAATTGCTTGTGATAAAGTTTGAGCCCCTTTTCTCTTGCTCATTCATTGGTGGAGATGGGAGCCACCCTTCTCTCATCACTGAGGATGTGGAAATACCCTATGGATGTGGTAGAATTCATGCTCTGGCTCCCAGTTTCTTAGTTCCTGAAACCGTCTTGCAAGAGTTTCATTTTCAATGCCTCCTTAGACCTGGATTTCCAGGTGGCGTCTAAGTAGTTGAGTTCCAGACTACATTTCATGCAACAGTTGCATTGGATCCCAGGATAATAAGGAGAACACCACATCTTCTATTTAACTATTGCAATATTTTGTCTGCTTCTCTCTAAAAATACCCTCAAATCAAGAAACAAATGAAAAGCCATAGCAAACAACACCAACTCTCCCCCCTCGCACTCCCCGAAAGCCAGCCTGTCATTTTTGTTTCTTGACCACCTTATGGAATGCAGATAAATAATCCGATATTAGGACTTCCATTTTTGGTCATATACTATTTTTTTTCTTTTATATGTAGGCTTTTGAACTTGATTTTATACTATAGATAACTTGTATGCTTGTAAATGTCCCATCTGTGGGATCCCATGAGCTCCATGTTATGGAGAAGATCAGGACTTAACGTTTTGAAAATCTCGACCATTTATTTTGGGAAGGAGTACTAGATCAAGTTTACCTGCATTAAATGGACATTGCTTCCCCCTGGAGACAATAAATCTATTTGTATGCTGACAAATATGCCCTGATGTATGGGATGTTGGTAATGCTTCTAAGCCTACATAAGCTAACAAAGAATTGCCTTTCTAGGGCCAATGACAACAGAATTTCTCTGTGCCATTTAATAATTCAGGACAGCATCAGAACATAGGTTAACTAGCTTCCCAAAATGACACCAAGCATTTCACGTGCCTCATGGAGAGTCATGGCCACCACCAGGTCCTGCAATTAGATCCTCTCCTTTGTCTTAAAATTTTAGCCTCAGAGGGAATATTTGAGTCCCACCATTAACCTGTTGATCAGATAAAGAACCTACATAGTTTTAGGGGAACTTTTTAGGGTTTCCTGTGTTTTTTAGAGTTACATTGAGTAGGTGGAAATTCTTTCTTAATTATGCATGGTGGGTGGCTGCTTAAGGAGATATTTTTTTCCTTAATGAGCCCAATGCTTCCAAAAGGGCAAAGAGTTACTTCACGGCATTTTGCTCCAATATTTTGTCTGAGTCAACCTACCTTGTAGAAGAAAAGGGAAAGCCAAATCAGCAGAAATAGCAAGGCTTCAATAATGCAAGCCCATTTTTTAACTCCATTTAAGAGCTAAGGTGCAATGAACACTCGTAGTGTGACAGTCCTGGGCTAAGTGTTTTGGATGCAATTTTCCTTCATTCCTCATGGCAACCCTCTACTATTATACCTTATCATCCCTGATGCAGAGGCAAAGAACCCCACTGAGCAAGCCGGGGACCCAGGATTCAAACCAGGTCTGCTTCTCTCAGGACCCAGAAGCCAGAGCTTGAGCGCTTAGTTCAATGCAATAGCCCCTCTCTCATGCAAGACCTAAAATTCTGCCTGTGCATTGAAACCCTTCTCTCTCCTGCATAGCATATCCCCGCCCTGACTCTAAATATTGGATTAACACTTGTTTGTGGGGGGAATAAATGGAATGAATGAGCTCTCTAGAATTTAGGCTTCCTCTGCAACCCACATTCACACCTGAAGGAGGAAGGAGTCAGATTTTCACATTTCGAAGTTTTCTCCTTTGGAATTACAACAGTCTGGTAGGAAGTCCTCATTTTTTGGTAAGCTCGCTCTTGTTGTCTCCAGTGAAATAACAAAATGCTCTTGAAATGGCTTATTCCCTGTATTTGTTTCATTCAGGGAACAACGTGAGAAAGCTTTGGAAATAGAACATTTCATTTATAAGCTATCCTGCAGCCCACCATCGGTAATTCAAAACTCTCCTCCTATATAAATTGGTATCATTATACCTTGAGAACCTTACTGAAGAATAATATTTGCAGACCTCTGACTTGCAATGTATTGCTCTGAAAGCAAGAATAACACGACAGCATTTGTTTCCACAGGAGGTTTTCTTCAGAATTTTTAGGAGAGAAATATGTTAGACCTTTATAGGATCAATCTTATGAAAAATTAAATGGTTAATGGGCTTTGGGCTTTACAAATGAGATTCTGGCATAAAACCTAAACTGTGTGGGATCTAGAGTGTGTCTTTTGGGAAAAAAAGAACTAAAAGGAAATCATAAATCTGACAGTTTTTCCACAGGTTGAGCCAAAATCTCCACCATTTGTACATGCACGGTAGCCTCAGCTAGATTCTCTTGTATTAATCCCAACCCAGTCCTATATGGTGCTTTTGATGAAATGATAAGTAAAGTTATCCCTTGAGGCAATGAATAAGAAAAATTGGTGGAGAGAAAGTAAATTTCTTATCAGGGTCATCTGAAATATTGGAATTTGGAGGAACTATCAAGGGAGGAGTGTTAAGATGGAAAAGGATGCAATATATATTTTAATAGCAGGAATCTCTATGATCAGCGCAGCTGCAGGTTTATCTGGAGAGGAGAGTAACCTGGAGGGGAAACTGTAAATAGATGTAACCGGCTTGAACAGAGGAAACGAGTCATCAGGAGGCTTTAGGAGAAGGCGTGGCCTGATACTCTGCCGTGCCCCAGCCTTTAGCGCGAAGCTCGTGTTCAGTTGGTGCTTCGTAAACACATTATTGAATGCACGGATGAGGAAGTCTAGGGGTCAGCATTGTATTTGAAAGGCATGTCTTACAAATTAGTAGACTATTATTTTTTTAGCAGTTTTAGGTTTACAGAAAGTAAAAGTAGAAAGTACAGAGGGTTTTCATATATTTCCTTTCTTCTGCACACAATTTCCCCTGTGGTATTTTGTATTAATGTGGTACATTTGTTGCAATTAATGAGCCAATATGGATACGTTATTACCAACAAAAATCCATAGTTTGCCTGAGGGCTCGCTATTTGAATTGTACATTCTATGGGTTTGGACAAATTTATAGTGACATGTATCCACCATTACAGTGTCATACACAATACTTACCCTGTCCTAAAAATCCTCTGCGCTCTGCCTATTCATCTCTGCCTCCCTCCAAGCCTGTGGCAACTACTGATTCTTTTACGGTCTCCATAGTTTTGCCTTTTCCAAAATGTCATAGAGTTGGAATCGTGCAGCAGGTAGCCTTTTCAGATTGGCTTCTTGCACTTAGTAATATGCATTTAAATTTCCTCAATGTCTTTCCATGGCTTGATAGCTCGTTTCTTTTTAGTGCTGAATAATATTCCATTGTCTGGATGTACCACAGTTTATTTATCCATTCACCTACTGAGGGACATCTCAGTTGCTTCCAAGGTTTGGGCAATGATGAATAAAGCTGCTGTAAACATCCGTGTGCAGGTTTTTTGTGTCCATAGAAGTTATCGTGGAAACCACATTTTTTCAAAAGGCACTTCTTCACAGGATTATTATTATTTTCTTCATGCTAGGATACTTCTAAATATATGAAAGGTGAATTTCATTTGAAATGGAGGTGCATAGTCGCGTGTGCTTTTGCAAAATACTAATTACAACACAAAGAAGTAAAACTCTCAATACTCTACTCTCTGCCCAGTCTGTATTATTTTATTTAGAAATTGTCATATGAGCCAAAAGGGGCATTTTTCCTTCATAGTATAAGCGGGGGTTATATCACCTTATCACTTCTTCCTAAGTCTACTCATTAAACTACTTACCATTTTCAAAGGGATAAGTCTTAAATGAGTGTCAGAGCCGAATAACCCCAAGCCCAAGTGCACAGGTGGTTTGCCTAGCTGGACCAATAACACCATAATAAATGTCTGCCTGATAATGATTTATCATAGGAGACAAACTGCTGAAATGGCCCTCGTGCATCTTATTCCTTGGTTCTGAGTATGACATTCATGTATATAATGTGGCTTCTAGGAATGTTTATTATTTGAGTTAAAAAATTGAGAAAGATTGAACGTACTCTAGCCTGTGGCATTTGCAATCAAATAGCAAAAATATGTCTTGTAACAAACGACTTGTGTCTTGCTTTTGCATCAGAAATCATCTCTGCCACCTCTGTGGAGAGTTGACTCTGCAGTCCTTCTCTCCCTTTTCTGGGCCAAGTCGGTGAGGGTGCACCTGCAGGGCAGAGGGCCTGTCTCCACTGGGGCGTGACCTACCTGCTGGAGAGCATGTATCCATATTCGGTTGTTATTTCTGCTGCAAGTGATACCTGGCATCCTTGTAGAATTCCAGTTGATGCAAAATTCAGTTCCCATGTCGAGACTAATGATGCCACACCCACAGCCAGAGGATGTGAAAAGGTTTGTTGGCCACATAATGAGGCTCGCTGGGGAGAACAGGGTAGCTTCTAAGCTGGTGTGGAAGAAGCTTAAGAGAGATGGGCAAGGAGACTGATTCAGCTTTCATGGTAGGTAGGAGTTGGGGATTTGGATGAGGATTCCTGCATGCCGGCAGGAGCTTGCCTAGTTTGAATCTCCCATAGGCACTGGAGGAGAGAGCACCCAGGCTGTCTTATCAGCTTGGGGGGCACATGTGGAAGAGGGAAAGGTGAGGCCTAAAATCTCTTAGCAATGAAACATCAAAACATGGAGTCACACCTGTTAATACTCTCAAGTATAACTGCGTGCATTAACTTAGTAAATTAAACTAGCAGTATTTCGAGTACATAGATCTCTGTGGAAATTATAAATTGTATACCTCTGGTTTGACTATCATTTTCTTCTGATTTGAGAACTGGTGATAGCTTCCTAATCAGAGTCCGTGTTTCAGCCATTTCTCCAATCTTCCACTAGCTTCTATTTTTTTTTCTCATGGAAAATTTTAAGCATAAGCAGAAATAGACAGAAAAGTACAGTAAACTCCCATATGCCTTTGATCCACCTTTAATGGTTACGAACTCATGCCTAACCTTGTTTAATCTCTACCCCACACACACTTCCGTTTTTCATGTATTAATTTGAAGAAGACAGCAGCCATCGTATTGTTTCATCCGTGGGTATTTCAGTAGGTGTCTCTAATTTTTTTTCCCTTAACGTCTTTTTTTACTGCTCTGATTCTCATTGAGCCTGTCCACTTAACTACACAGGGTTTGAGAGTCTGGGTTTTGGAATCAAATTTAACTCTTACTTTCTGGCTCTCCCACTTGCTATGTGGCCTTGAGTTGGTTGCTGATCTTTTCAGACCATTGTTGCTCCCATCTGTAAAATGGAGCCAGTGCTATTTACCCATAGGTTTTAGTGTAGTGTAAACAAGAGAACGTGTGATAAAGTCCTTTGCACATAGAGGGGGCTCAGCAGATGGTAGCGGTTATTCTTATGTTGATATTGTTATTATTTTGAAGTGTTGTTTTTTGGGGGTAGTAATCAATGATAGTTTTGGGGAAGGAAGGTGAGGACAAGAAAAGGAAAGTATGAGGACTATTGATACTCAAGATGGACAGTTTTAGACTTGGGTATCTACTGTAAGTGTTAAAAGAGGACGTTCATCATAAAATATTTGTAGACATATTTGTTCATGGAAGAGGAACATTGATGGTTTGTTTTTTTTCCATTCAAGAAGTAAAAATAGTCGACTTCATAACCTTAAGACTATGGCCAGCTGGTGACTGCAACAATTTGGCTTCTCTCTTTTGACACCTTCCTCCAAGTGGCTCATAATCCATGAGCCTGATGCTTCTAGAGTAGTTTAGCAGATCTCTCTACAGAATCACTCCATGATGCCTAGAGTTTCAAGTGATGCTTATAGGTGACACTTAATTCAGTGACTGAATCTTCTTGTCTTCGCCAAGAACCCTGCCACAGTTAGTCCTCCTGATTACGTTGCATCTCCTGTTGGGATCAGCATGGGAGAGCTCCAGTGTACCAGAGCATCTCCTTCCCACCTTGAGAAATTAACGGACAAGTTGATGAGAGCAAATAATCTCCCTTTCTTTTGTAAAGATTGAACTGTTTTAAAATTGAGTATTTTCTCTCCTTCAGGGCAGATCTTGAATGTTCTAGATGAGTTGAGACTGGCTAATAACACCCTCATCTACTTCTCATCGGACCAAGGAGCACATGTGGAGGAAGTGACCACCAAAGGAGAAGTCCATGGAGGGAGCAACGGAATCTACAAAGGTGAGAAATGCTGATGTTGATAAGCTCTGTCCTCCTGGCTCATCTGGGTCACCTTCTCCTTGATCTTAGAGCTTTGGCATTGTCCCTCTGCCTCTTGTAATATACAGAGCTTCATTGTGCCACAGGCACTGAACAGTCAGATGGCCACAGTGGCCATTTCTCGTATGGTCCCCACAGAAATTCAAAGCACACATTCTAGGTCAAGACATTAGAATGAGGGTGTTTTCACCCAAAGGTAAATACAGCCCCATATTGTATAGCTGATTAAAACAAGAACCCCTCTCTCACCTGTGTGTTAGTTTTCTATTGCTGCTGTAACAAATTAACACAAACTTCCTGGCTTAAAGCAGCACCAATTTATGAACTTACAGTTCTGGAGGTCAGAAATCTGAAATGGGTCTACTGGTCTAAAATCAAGGTGACAGCTGGACTGCATTCCTTCTGGAGGTTCTGGGAGAAAATCTGTTTCCTTGCCTTTTCCAGCTTCTAGAAACCACCCACATTCCTTGGCTCATGACCTCTTCTTCCATCTTTACTTTTTTTTTTTTTTTGAGGAAGATTGGTCCTGAGCTAAGGTATGTTGCCAATCTTCCTCCTTTTTCCCTTTGTTCTCCCCAAGGCCCCAGTAGATACTTGTATGTCATAGTTGTACATCCTTCTAGTTGCTCTATGTGGGATGCCACCTCAGCATGGCTTGATGAGTGGGGCATCGGTCTGTGCCCGGGATCTGAACTGGCAAACCCCGGGCCGCAAAAGTGGAGTGCACAAACTTAACTGCTATGCTGCCCTTCTTTCATCTTTAAAGCCAACAATGCAGTGTCATCAAACCTCCCTCTCTCTCTGACCTTTGCTTCCATAATCCCATCTCCTTCACTTACTCTGACTCTCTTGCCTTGGATTTTAAGAACCATTGTGATTATATTGGACTCACTCGGATAATCCCAATTTTCCCAATTCAAGACCCTTAACTTAATCACATCTGCAAAGGCCCTTTTGCCATGGAAGGTAACAGTTTCTGGGGGATGAGGATGTGGACATCTTTGAGAGGCCATTATTCTTCCTACCTCAACCTGCAATAGCATTTTGAGCTGATACTTCATTCTTGATGCAGCATCAGCTAAGTCACCACTGTGGTGGATCAGGCATCACGCTAGTCCTTGAGGATCTTACATAAGACCCAGCTACTGAGCCCAAGTTACTTATACAGTGTACGCTCTGCAAATGCAAGACATACGTATCTAATTATAATAAAATGTGGCCTGTTTCACAAAGACTTAGATGAGATGCCTAAAATGGCATATCAATGCTAAGGGTTAATACACCTACCTGAATCTGCAGTGGGTGTGAGTTGAACGTACCACAGGAAAGGATGAGTAGAAGTGACCGTGCAAAGAAGTGAAGTGTGGTGTCCCAGACAGTGGGGGGCACCTGAATAAGACAGGAAGATGCACAAGACATAGAAAAGCACGTGACCATCAAATTTTGCTGGCTTAAAGCGATAAAGTGCTTTCACGCTCTTTCATTATTTATTCTCTCGTGTGGATGTTTCAGAGATTCCCAGGGACTCTGGAAATCAGAGTTTACCTCCAAAGATATGAAAGGATAATATATGGAATGCTTTCATCTATTAATTGGTTTAGCAATGTTGATTGAGCTGTGTATCTGGCACTGGGACAGAGGCAAAAATAAATGCAAAATATAGTCTCTGCCCTGAAGGAAGATTAGCTGGTGGTTAATTGGGTGGGTGGGTGGTGGTGAGAAGCCTAGGGAGCCCCATGCGGTTTAATAGGGCATCAACATTTGTTTGTACAAGATGCTAGTAGTGCACGCAGCAAGGAGGGCCTCACTCAGCTGAGGGGGCCCAAGAAATGTTTCCAAAGGAAGCAAGGCTGGGAAGGAGTTAGGCACAGTGTGTGCTCAGTCTCTTGTTCTCCTTGTAGCTCTTTCCGTCCTCCCAACCACTCATCCTCTTTAGTAGTGCTGGCCATGAGGAGAAGCAGCAAATGGCTTGTTCTGCAGACTGCAAGGAGTTGAGTAATGCCGAGTCACACCATGCCTGAGGCAAAGAGATGGAGAAAAG
Organism: Ceratotherium simum simum; assembly: GCF_057802395.1. Taxonomy (NCBI): domain Eukaryota; kingdom Metazoa; phylum Chordata; class Mammalia; order Perissodactyla; family Rhinocerotidae; genus Ceratotherium; species Ceratotherium simum. Next base: position 5,178,664 of record NC_141941.1, read on the forward strand.
GTAGTCTGTTATCCCTCCCAGTGGTGGCATGTAGCCTATGAAACTTTATACTTCAAAAATATTATGTGCATATCTGGGATCCTATTAAATTCTAAGCACCTTGGGGCAGGGACCATTTCTTAGACCTTTGGTTGCCTGGAGTCTAGGAGGAAAGGATTCCTGTTCACTGCTGGTCTGGACAACCTAGGAGGAAAGGATTCCTGTTCACTGCTGGTCTGGACAACCTAGGAGGAAAGGATTCCTGTTCACTGCTGCTCTGGACAACCTAGGAGGAAAGGATTCCTGTTCGCTGCTGGTCTGGACAACCTAGGAGGAAAAGATTCCTGTTCACTGCTAGTCTGGACAACCTTCATAGGATTTTCATACTGCTTCCTTCCTTTGCATCCCATTGTTATCTCACCACTGCAGGACACAGGAATGATATTTAATGTGGGTTAAATGAATGAACTGGTATGTTTAATGTGAACGGGATTAACCCTACTAGGCTGCTACTCTTTCAGCCAGCCCTGTTCTATTTGCAGCCTTATTTTTCAGCAATAAGAAGTGAAAACTTGTATTCCTGTATATTAAGACTAGCTGTTTCCGTTGTATTTCCATGAGGTTATGGCCTGTGTGGAGAGAGTTGTTTTTATTTTCTTTTATAGATGACAGCGTCTCTAAACATGGAGTTACAGACTGCATTTCATGCACTGGTTCACCCATTTATTCCTTCGCCCGCGGAAAGCCTGTTGGGTTCCCAAGTAGCTTAGTGGCTGCCGATGAGACACGTACATAAATCACAGTAATGGAAGTGGTTAGAAAGTAACACGTTATTTAAGAAAGTTACATCTACAAGGCTAGGGAGCCTCAGTTCTGGGAGAGATGACCGGATGACCGCTGGCTGATGAATCTGAAGAAGGCTGAGGGCCAGGAGGAAGTGGCGCTGGCATTTGCCTTTGATAGCTGACTCTTGGGAGACATAGGTGGTATGGGTGGGAAAGAGAGTGTCCAGGGTCCTGAATGATGGTTGGGAACCGGGGTTATCATACAATCCTAAACGTATGGCAATAGCTGCTCCATGATATTTTTTCAGAAACGTATTGGATGTGTTAGAAATGTTTTGTTTGACTGCTGGAAATACTACCAATGTATGACACTGTATTAATAGCTCAGCCACTACTCTATTGCGAAGCATTATCCCTGTGTCACATTTAGTTGAAATCAAGTTCACAGTGAAACATTGTTAAAATGCAATGCACTAAAAGAAAGATGCAGTTTCCTTCAGCTGTGGGAAATGACCAAAGACCTCTAAATGTCAAGACATCTTGTTTTCTAAAGCTGTGGACACAAACATACTCCTATGGTTTATGCAAACACAGAGGAATCACGCTATTTAAACTCCCTGATCAAAAGAGCATTTTTTTCTGAACAATAATGATGTCTACTCTCAATCAAAACCCTTCCAAAAGATCTCTACTGTTTGAGCCAGTGATTCTACTTTATTTCCCAATCAAATCTGTTTCACTAGTGAAATCTATGGGCTAGCTTGATAGAATGGCTACAATTAAATCATCTTTCCACAGAATTCAACAGGTTATTCCTTTTAATTGTAGGAACATTAGATCCCTGCTGTGGTTTGCATTTAATAAATACTAATTTAATATTATAGGGGTGGCGGAATGGTGACACCCCAAATTGTTTCTCTTACTTTTTCGTAATGAAATGTGTTTGCAACGTTAGATTTAGATATGGATTAGATTTAGATATGGATAAATTTATATTTAGATATGATAAATTGTATCTTTGTCAAAAGGCTCCAGCATAAAAAGAAATTGGGAGATAGAGGGAGGGTCCAATGTGCACTTTGAATATAACTCGAGTCAAATTTCAGCAATCTTGGCAATGTCTTTCATATAATAGTTCCTGAAATATTTACTTCTGAGAACCTTCTAAAATAAATTTCCTTCTTCTGTCCACATGTTCTGAATGATTGTGTCAATCTAGTAAAACCATTTTACCAAGTCATAATCCATGTTTCCATTTAAGACCTAAGGAAGCCTTGTCTCCATTGGAGCTTCTAGTTAATTTGACAGTGTTCCCATACTGCATTATTAGGATTTTCATTGAGAGCAAGATCAATAAATAAATAACAACGACAAAAATCCCATCCCCTTTACGTTAGCCTGTGACCACTTACAGCTGTTAAATGTTAAACTCCCATCAGGGCTGTTGAATGTTGAAAATGTCCACATTGCTACTTTGGGATGCGGGAATAGGAACCCCTGCTTTAATCTAACAGAGGATTTATAATTTCCTTACAACCCTCAACTATCTCTAGGAAACTCAGGTTATGGCTCTCAGTTTGTGTAACTGCACCATCGGCAGGGATGGGGTCCATTTAGATCAGTTAGGTGGGTGAGTCTTGAGAAGACTCTTTATTCTGCACTCTTACCTGTGTCAGGGCATCGTTGAATAGGAGATCAGGACAATTGTCCTACCAATTGCAGTTTTCTTATCAAAGGAGCAGGGGTCACCAGCTTCCCTTGATGACTAAGTCAGGGTTTTAAGCCCTGGGGCTATCTTTGCAGAGATGGTGGGGAGGAATTTATGGAAGCTCCCTCTCAACTTGATTGCCAGCTCCTCCTCCTCTGACCTACCTCTCAAAGTTGGAGACCTCCAGGGCTCTGTCCTGGGCCCCTCCCTTCTTTATCTACACACTCACCTTTGTGATCTCATCCAAACCCATGACCTCAACTAGCATTTGAGTGCTGGTAACGCCCATGCCCAGCCCTGACCCTTCCTTGGAACCCCAAACTCCTCTGTCCAGTTGCCCACATGACATGGGATATGGATACTCAGTGGGCACATCCTATTTAACAGATGCGTTCTAGGGATTTTACTTCCCAAGCCCACATGTCACCCGACCTCACTAATCTCATTTAACTGCACCACTCTTCACTCAGTGACTCAACCCCCACAGCTGGAGTTCTTTGACTCCCTAAAGCCTATTTCTTTGACTCCCCCCCAAGCCCCATATTCCAACAGCATGTCCTATAAGCTTTATCTTCTAAGTATACCTGACTCTGAGCCACTTTTTCATGTCTGTCAATTGTGGCCTCTTCCTGGCCACCATCACCTCAAACTCATCTCCCAATGGGTTTCTTTGTGGTTTCTTTTGCTTCTTCTTTGTTGTCTGCAATTCATTCTCCATCCAGGCACCTGGATGAACTTTAATAAACATACTCTCAATGTACTGTATGGGTTTCCTAAGGCTGCTAACAAAGTACCATAAACTGGGTGCCTTAGAAACAATAGAAAGTTATTCTCTCTCTCAGTCTGGAGACCATAAGTCTGAAATCAAAGGTTAGCAGGACCATGCTCCCCACAAAGACTCTAGCGGAGGATCCTTCCTTACCTCCCTCAGCTTCTGGTGGTTTCCAGCAATCCTTGGCATTCCTTGGCTTGTAGATGCACTAGTCCAATCTCTGCCTCCTTCTTCACATGGCTTTTCTTCCTTTCTCAAAACACTCTAGTATATTCCCAGCTGCTGAGAGTAAATGTGAAGTCGGCATCCTAGCTGTACACGGTCATGTCGTGACCCAGCTCTGGTTCATTTTCTTCCTTTCTTTCTGGGTCCCCCGACACCTTAATCTTGTTTCCATCTTGGGACCTTTCCATGGGCGGCTCCTTCTGTTGGAGAGCTCATCCCGTGATCTTTGCATGGATTTGATCCTTCAATCACATGTTGCCCCTCTGAGATCTCCATGGACCACCAAATCAGAAGTTCTTCTCCCACCTCCTCACCACCAGTACTTATCATGCCACCTTATTTAACCCCTTGCACATCTGGTATTTTACCTGTTTATTAATTTATTTGCTCATAGTCTGTCTGCCCTATTATGATGTAAGTCCCGTGGGAGCAGGGATCTGGGCTGCCTTATTCGCCACTCTATCCCTGTGCCCAAAATAACGTTCAGTAAATACTTGCTGAATGACTAGTGAACACTTCCCAGATTTCTCTCCCTTCTGCTCCTGGTACTCGACCTGAGGATTTCCGTCCGCCCTTTTGCCTAAAAGATCCTCCCTTAGCTGGGGCCAGAAAGACTTCCCTAAGATTTCCTTATAGTAGAGTTTAGAGTTTTCTGCCTCTTCCTCATAGCGGAAAATTTCCTGTAGTCTTGGGAGGGAACAGTTAAACTCCGAGTTCTGGCTTCATTTCCATTCCACTCCCAAGTCAAGGTCACCCTGGGGGAGGCTCTCTCCCCACCTCCCTTTGGCTCTGCCTAAAGGCAAGTAATAAATGTCAATGGAATGGATAAATTAACTCCATAGACGGTGTCTGCAGAAGGATGGGAGGAGTGGAAATCTTATTTTCCTGAGTGTTCAAGAATGTAGGCTTTCTCCACGTGCAGGCAAATGCTTTCAGAATTCCCTGATGCCCGCATCGAAGACACTGCAGCTTCCTGCATTTCTCCTTTACCTTACGTGCAAATTCCAAAAGCAAGTGATTGGCTTGAGTCCATATTGCTTCTGAGTTGCTTCTTACAGTCACTGAATTTGACATCTCTTTCTCTCATGCAATAGCACAGCTTTCAGAGACCAATTGATACTTTTGTTAGAAAAAAAAAAAATAACAGCAAGAAGCTCTGGTAGTTTATTAGAAGTTGGTTATGTTCAGGTTCTATCTTCAGATTTTGGCAAACGTTGTTATCAGCTTCTCAAGAGTGGACGAAGCTGCCCCGTCTTTCTAGTATCTGTGTTATGTATTCCAGGAGGCTTTTTCACCTTTGAAACAAGCCTACCTGTTATCTTCATTTATCAGTTCACTCATTCAGTTAAACTTGACTGACATGCATTCATGTATTGACTGTATACAGTCGGCCAGTCATGGGGCTAGCCTCTAGGGCATAAAGGCAAAGAATACAGGATCCCTGACCTCTTGTAGCTTACATTCTGTTTGTTGAGATGACTGTCAAACGAGATCATTTCAGAATAATGAACTGGTAAGGGAGCTGTTACTGGTAAATAAGGGTTAGAGGTAGTTAACCCAACCTGGGAGTGCGGACAACCTCCTGGGAGGAGCCGACCTTTTGCAGACTGATGTTTTGAAGTGTTGGCTAGGAGAGGAAAGGTGGGAAGTGTATTCTCAGCAGGAGCAAGATGCTCATGGTGGGCAAGAAAGCAGCTCCGTATTGCTAGAGATGAAACTATAAACAAAGGGGATCAGCTGATGCAGCTGGTACGGTGCCCTACATCCAAGTCAATTTGTCCACTAGGAATGAATATATATAATCTTGGCCATTTGGGTAGTACTTAAAACTGGAGGTGAAGAACATTGCCCAAAGCCAGTATATGGAAAGGGTACAGGAGTGGGAATACAGATAAATTGAGGAATAACTGTATATCAGTTCCCTCCTCTTTAGAATTGGAATAATAGGATTGTTATTATAGGAATGTCATAGAAGATTGTTGTAATGGTGAAAAAGTCAATATGTAAAGTGTTTGTAAGTGCACGTAGGAAGGGCAAGCTATCCCTATTACCCACTAGAGTGTAAGATCTATGATAGCAGATGTGTTATTATACCCACCTCTGTATCCCCAGAACCGAGAACAGTGCCTGACATTTTAAGAAATACTTTCTGACTGAATACATAAAAGAAAAGGATACTTGAGCTTGGGTTTGAAGGACAAATAGTTTAACTAGATGAAGAAGGGAATGGAAAAGCATGGTTGCATTGGTAAATCTGTCGGTACTGGCAATTGATTGGATATTGGGTTTGGGGGAAAGGAAGCATCAAAGATGTCTCTCATTGTTTTGGCTTGCATGATTGGGTAGGTAGAGGTTCCCTTTAGGAGTTAGGACTCATGGGCAGAGACCTAGATTGGGTTGGCATGTGGGGAGATGTATGAGATCATTTGGTATAAGAAGAGAAGAGGGTCAAGGACCAAGCCTTGAGAAACTCTAACAAAAGGTGCGATGGAAGATGATCTAACCAAGAAGATATTGAGAGTGATTGGGGAAATGAGGAGAAAATAGAAGATTCAGGGAAGAGCGTGGTCAGTAGAAATGAATGCTGCTTAAAAGTCAAGTAAGATGAGGACTCAAAGACTCCATAGTATTTATTACACATGTGATGCTAATAAGTACATTTTCAATGGAGAGGGAGGGGCACAGGCCAGACAGATGGAAGGGTAGAGGAAGGTGAGAATTTCTCAAATACTTTTGAGAAATTTGTCTATGCAGGGATGCAGGCTATAAAAGGAGAATCTTTGTAGTGAGAAAGATTGGAATATATTTAATTCTCTTGAGTAAACTTTTATAGAGAGACCATTAAGACACAAGGGACAATTGAGAATGTCAAATTGCTGAGAAGATCTAGATTTATAAAGAACACATAGATATTTTCATTGAGGGCTGGGGTCTTACTGGAGAGGTGTGAATACATGTCACAGGTTCTATGGAATTCAGTGCTTTGGCAAGAATGTGATGGAAATGGTGTGTTATGTGATCTGAGCAGGTAGTTGGGACCAGATAGGATAAAATCAGCAAATATCTCTAAATTGAAGTGCCATTTGGAATGATGGGGACTGTCCACTTAAGCAGAGAATCAAACTACTGAATGATCACAGTGCCTTGACAGAATGATTTGATTGCATTGGTTTCATTTGGCAAATCATGACCGTGATACCACAAAGTTAAATATTACAGCATTGGGGAAGGCATATCAGAAGGCAAGGGGTTGTGGTTGGATGATAGGATGTTTGGATTACTCACTTGAGGCGGGGAAGATGGAAGTGACGTGGTCTAGTGTGGTCTGTGGGAGAGGGAAGCTGAGGGTGCATGGCGTAAAAGTGTTGGGGAAGTGAGAAGGATGTGGCCACAGTGGATAAATTGAAGTCTGCGAGAGCAGGGAGTTGAGGTATGTCATGCTCATGAACTCATTTTCCTGGATGAAATGGAAGATGAGGCTCTGTTTTGAGAGTAAGAGGATAAGCTGTTTGGTAAGAGTCTGGAGGAGAGAACTTTTGGAATGGAACCGATTAGGGAAATGAAAAATCCTAGCAAAGCTGAGGCACAAGAAGTGGTTGTAAATATGAATTTATAATCACGCTCATGTGTAGGATTGTCTTTTTCCCCCAGCAATACTCTTCTTTGATTAATCCATTATTTCATTCATTTAATAAATATGTTGGACACTATCTATGTGGAAGGTATTACACTGTGGACTTAGTTGATTCAACAGTGAATTAGAGTTTATTTTCAAGTACTCTTAGTCCCATTGGAATGATAAGATGTGCATAGAATTGATTGTCGGACATCCCATAAATGAGGAACTTGAAAAATGCCAAAGAAATGGAAAACAGCAAAACTTTACCTAGAGTGGTGGTCATAGAAGGCTTAATTAAAAAGGAGGGGCATGTTATCCAAGCTTTCAAGGATTTGTACAGATGCTTTGGGGATTGGGGAAAATCCTAGCGGAGCGTACATCAAGACAACAGAACTTTCCAGAAGGCGAGATAAGACGAGCTGTTTACTGAGGCACTTAGGTGAGACTCAGATCAACCAAGGTGTGATGTTGCCAAGGTGGACCAGAGCCAGGACATGCTTAGCTTTACATTCTAGGCTATGTTTTTTAGTTTTTTCATCTTGCAGAAGATTATTAAAAAGGAGTTCAATTAAGTGAAAAACTAAACTGTTATAAGTGACAGCGACATTTCCCCCCTATACTGAAGGAGTCAATATTGTGGAGTAAGGTCAGGGTTGATGCACTCACCCTACCCCAGAATCTAAATTCACTAACTATGGCACGTGGGCCATATCCAGCCCGATGCCTGATTTTGTCGATAAAGTTTTATTGAAATACAGCCACACTCATTTGTTGGTGTCTCGTCCATGCTGCTTGTGAGCTATGACAGCAGAGCTGGGTAGTTGGGAAAGCGACCCACAAAACCTAAAATAGTTACTATCTTGCGCTGTAGAAGGAAAGTTTGCCAATCCCTGACTCAGATGGTTTAGCGGTTTGATGTATTGCTTAAGTAGTCACTCTTAACAGTTCAAACAGTGTCAACTAATTTTGAGGGTGTTCTTCAATTCTTTACCCCTCATTTGAATACCGACATCAGCAGACCATTGTTCTCTATGTAATAGGTTGATAGAACCTGGATAATTTGGTCCTATCTTCCATCTATCATTTGTGAGTTTTAGTCCCTGCAATGAATAAATCAAGGAGAGCGTGAAATCTAGCATCTTGGGCAAGAAAGCATTTAGTGCGAATTTCACTCATCATATGCTTCATTGTGGTTTGCATCAGTCCAGGGAATCAGTGTCATCTGGGCAGGGAGACATGCAAGAGGAGAAAAATGACAAATGGAATATTTCATAAAACTCTATGCCCAGATCAAGCATAAGAATGACTAGCATATGCTCTTGCCATTAAGAGTGATTTGACCTGATGGGCGGCAGCATTTGAAAGCACAAAAATAGAAACCTGGTTTGGAAACAGCTGTTCCTAAGAAGAGTCTCAGAGTAAATTGTAGAAGAGTTTTCTCTGCGCTTGCCTGGAGAGATTAACTCAGCCATCATCGTTCTGTGACTCCCCACCAAGGCAATGTGCCATCGAGATGTTAAAAGTGTGAATTTGACAATTACTCCATCAAATTTTAAATTTAGACTGTGCTTTTTTCTCTGCTCGTACATTTTCAGAAAAAATAATCCAGGTTCCCTATCATGTTTTTCTTTTACCTCTTGCAACACCATTTCCTGCTTTGCTAACCTTATTTCTCCTCTGCAACGCAGCTCAAAGTCTGTTGACTCAGGGCAGGTGATTCCGGGTAAGAGGCATCCTCCTGCTTTTTGTTGGCCCCCCGTCAGATTTATCTGTGGGTATATCTGAGCTATACTTCACGACTTCGAGTTTCTGTGGGGCGAGATCCTTGTTCATCTATCTATGTGTTCCCTGTGGTGTTCTGAGAATTGGTGAAACCTATTTAGTAGCACACATTCTGGAGTTGCACCTGATACCGTCACTTACTTGCTGTGTGATCTTGGCCAAAGTGTTCTCAACTGTGAAATGGGGTCCCTACCTTGCAGAGTGATGGTGAGGAATGAATGAGTGAATATCCGCAATGAGCTTGAACAGTTCCTAGAACGTGGTAACTCCATCATTATTCCTGATCATAGGAAGTCATTGCTTAGTAAATATCTGCCAAGTGAATGAAGCCTCCAGTGCTCACCATTTGAGTTCCTATGAACGTAATTCAGTGACAGTCATAGCAGTTCCTGGGAGAGCAGTATGCTGTACTCTTAAAGCCTGATGGGCACATTTTATGCATGTCCCTTTCCACGGAATATGGAAGGAGGAATAAGACTCAAAGCTACGCCATCTGACAAGCAAGTATATTTGCTCATCAACGCATGCTTGGAAATGTGTGATCATACTTCTTCAAACATGTTCTTCCATAGGCAGAGTGTGCCCGGGTGTGTTTATCATCTGTTAAAAGTTTTACAAATATTTTTTTTACCATTGCTGTTATAAAAACACTCCTTTTACAGCTTTAGAAAATTGCATGAGATTTTGTGTATTGATACATTTCTTTAGTTTCTGAATATAAATTAAGAACTATAAGATGAGAGTCTTAACGATGTTCCACACAGTGGGTTCAGATTTTCCCAATGGAGCATATCCCGAGTATGATAGTTTGTCGTCAGAAAACTAGTTGGTGATGAAAACATACCTGGTGCTGCCACACCTGCGTACAGGCAGTCAGTAGGTAGCTGGGTCTGGGGGCTGCAGATGCAACTGCCCCCCACAGTCCCGTGCCTTCCTTGAGGGTGCTCGAAGCATCTCACCTGAGCAGAGGTAAGCCCCTTCATTGCACCCGTGCAGAGCTGTTCCACCAGGGGGCTATTGGTGGCTTGGAGCTCTCTTGGGGATCTCAAATCTCTAGCAGTGTGTGACATTTCTTGGGTTTCCCTGGGAGTTTTGTTTTGTTTTCAAAGTGGTTGTGCATCGAGCCATGCTCTCATAGACTTTTCTTCCATCACCTGGAGGTCTGGGATATCAGCAAAGTCCCCAGAGCAGAATAGATCCCTGATATTTGAATCATGATATACACACACTCTGGTTGCACCTGTGGATTTCTGTGGCACCCTCTGCTTCACGTGTGTGTGTGTGTGTGTGCACGCGCGAGCATGCACGCTCTGCAGTATTATCTACTTTCAAAACACTATGTATACGTGGATAGGCATTTATATAAATGGTAATAAAGAGGGAAAAACTATTTTGTTTTCTTATGGTGAAATTGAGTCACTCTACCAAACAAAAACAAATATTTCCATTGATAAATTTTTTCAGCTTTCTTGGTAAAATTGACTAATAAAAGTTGTATATATTTAAGGTTTCCATCTTGGTGTTGGGATATACATATACATTGTGACATGATCACAATCAAGCTAATTAACATATTCATCACTTCATGTAGTTACCATTTTCTTTTTTTGTTTGTGGTGAGAACACTTAAGATCTACTGTCTTAGCAAATTTCAAGCATACAATACAGTATTGTTAACCATAGTCACCACACTGCACATTAGATCTCCAGAACTTATTCATCTTGTGTAACTGAAATTTTTTACCCTTTGACCAACATCTCCTCATTTTCCCCTCCCCACAACCCCTGGCAACCACCATTCTACTCTCTGCTTCTATGAGTTTGACTATTGTAGATTCCGTGTGAGATCACGCAGTATTTGTCTTTCTGTATCTAGCTTATTTCACTTAGCATAATGGTCCATCCATGTTGTCACAAACGATAGGATTAACTTCTTTTTAAAGGCTGAATAATATTCCATTGGATGTATAGACCACATTTTCTTTATTCTTCCATTTATGGACATTTAGATTGTTGCTATATCTTGGCTGTTGTGACAAAAGATAAGTGTTAGCTAGGATGTGGAGAAAAAGGAACCCTTGTGCACTGTTGGTGAGAGTGTAAGTTGGTGCAGCAAATATGGAAAACAGTATGGAAGTTCCTCAAAAAATTAAAAATGGAACTACCATGCGAACCAGCAAGGCCACTTCTGGGTATATAGCCAAAGGAAATGAAGTCAGAATCTCAAAGAGGTTTCTGCACCCCTGTGTTCATTGCAGCATGATTCACAATTGCCAAGATTTGGAAACCACTCTCTGATTTTTAACCACCACGCTTCTCACCCACTCTCTTCTGTGGATTTGCAGCCAGGTGTGCCCCTTACGTTCACCTGGTGAGCCCTGGACATTGTCTTTTGCCTTAAAGATGATGTACGTATTAACTCCTGGAGGGAAAAACATTTGTTCAGTGTCACAGTCCTTCTTAATTCTATGGTTCAGATTTGTCGTTGTGAGTTTCTCAATCCAGCCTGCCTATTGCCTCTTCTGGCAATAACACAGACAAGTTGGCATCAATTATCATGCTGCGGAGATCAAGTGGTACTGATGAATTGTTCAAATTCACAGACAAAGCTGGATTATATCTGCACTCCGCCACTTACTAGATGAGTGACCTTCACTACGTAACTCCTCTCAGCCTCAGATGTTGCATGTATTAAATGGAGAGTGATGGTAGCACCCTCATAAGGTAGATATAAGGATGTAATGAGAGGAAATGCAAAGCATGGTCCATCAGATTTTGCATCTATAAAATGGAGAGAGATAGTAGCACCCTCGTGGAGTAAATGTAAAGATTTAATGAGATGAAATGCATATCATAGTCCATGTTACATAGTAGGTGATCAGTTCAATTTAGCCATGAGAAACGATCCTTATACAACCCTGTGATGTAGTTCACATTGTTATCTCTACTTTGACCTAGAGAACGCAGAGCAGTTAGTCAAGTGGGGAAACACATGTATTTGTAGCTCTCTCTGTATCGTCTATATCTCTATCTGTATATGTAGTAAAATTTTTCTTTTGAAATCAGTTTAGATTGACAGAAGAATTACAAGGATAGTAAAGAGAATTCCTGTATTCCCTTCCTCCATCTTCCTCAAATGTTAACTTTCTGCATGACCATGGTGGATTTGTCCAGAAATTAACCTTGGTACATCACTATTAACTGAACTTTAGATTTTCCACTAATGTCTTTTTTCTGTCTCAGGATCCAATTCCCAATGCCACATTGCATCTAGAAGATAAACTTTTACAGGATGCCTTTTCATTCTTTTAGTATTTTGGTCTAATTTCCCATTTATTTATTTTATTCTATTTTAACCAGTAGGGCAATAAGTATATACACTAGCTGTTAATTAAGCTAGCTCCTTTATGTTGTGTTGCAACCACTTATTTCGTTCTTGTTAAATTTAGAGTGAAAATACTGTGAGCTTGATCTAGTAGAAGGATAAGCAGGTAGGAGGGCTGCTTGATCTAGTAGAAGGATGATCAGGTGAACGTTCTATGAGCTTGATCCAGTAGAATTATAAGCAGGTAGAGACGCTGCTTGATCCAGTAGAAGGATAAGCAGGTAGAAATGCTGCTTGATCTAGTAGAAGGATAAGCTGGTGAACATTCTATAAGCTTGATCCAGTAGAAGGATAAGCAGGTGAACTATGAGCTTGATGTAGTAGAAGGATAAGGAGGCAGTAATTCACATGTTGAGATTCTTTCTACAGTTTGCTCTGCTACTGCCAACTTGCATAAACTATGGCAAATTATGTAAACTTCCCATTTCTTGGATGTGATGTCTGTGAAGCAAGCATAATTGTATTTGTCAGATAATTACCTTAAGGTAATGTTGAGAAGGTGAGGTAAGTGGAAGACTTTTAGCTTTCCTAGGAGGCCACCATAGAAACTACAAACGATCATATGAATTTTTATATGAATTGTCCCTCAATGTCGGTGCATATAAACTTATGAGTGCCTGCAGTTTAAAGATCTTGCCTATAAGGGGAATTCAGTCTACAACCATCAGCTACAATTCAGTCTACAATCGCCAGAATTCAGTCTACAATAGTCAGAAACTAGCATTAAGAAATGACAGCTTGCTTCAAGATCCCTTAAACGTCTGTCTGCAGAATTCATTTTTTAATTCTGTCATTTAAATGACATTTATGTCCATTGTGAACTACGCATTATATCTCTGCTATGAATCAAGGTTCTCTTTCCACTTGCTTCATTTATTTGAATGCTTTGTTTTTAATTCTTCATACAATTGTTGGTTGAAAATGTATTTGTGAGTAGCTGAACTTAAACTCTGTCATTCCTCCCAGCCTAACTTCCTGAGGTTATTACTCCTGTGGTGCTCAACTCTATGCTCATCTTATTATAAAATCAAGGGGAGCTGCTTTGGGGGAAACAGTGCATCTGTTTTTCCGTCCATCCGTGTGCTACCTGCATGGCCTCAGAGACTCCAGCCTGGTCTCTCTGAGCCCTAGGCTGACATGTCACTGTCTTGGTCCCCCAAGGTCCATTAGTTACAGGCCTTGGTGAGCATCTTCTGTGATGTGCCTGTTGACATTGTGACCCACTCCCAGCTCACCCCTCCAGCCCCTCCCAATACCCCTTTCTTGCTCTATTGAGTTGTATTCTAATCACCTCCTATGTACAAAGCTCTTTTCCTCAACTAAACAGTAAGAGCTATCCCGATAATAAGATAGTAGCAATGATGACAATGGCCATTTTTGGTGCTCTTCCTCTCTTCTAGGCATTAGACTTGGCACTTGGGATCATAATCCTATGTAATACTCACACCTAATGTGCTGGGAATGTGAGGCACAGAATGGTTGATCCATTTACTTAAGGGCACAGAACTAGTGTTTTCATTTCCTATGGCTGCTGTAACAAATCACCACAAATTTGGTGGCTCAAAACAACAAAAATTGATTATCTTATAGTTCTGGAGTTCAGATGTCCAAAATGGGTCCATTTGGGCTAACATCAAAGTGTCAGTAGAGCTATGTTCCTTTCTGGAGACTCTAGGGGAGAATCTGTTTCTCGGCCTTTTCCAGTGTCTAGAGGCCACCTGCGTTCCTTGGCTTGGGACACCTTTCTCCATCTTCAAAGCCATCAGCATAGCCTCTTCCAGTCTTTCTCTCTGACTATAATCTCTGCTTCTCTGATTCCCATTCTCCTGCCTCCTTCTTTCCCTTTTAAGGATCTGTGTGATTACATTGGACCCACTCAGATAATCCAATATCATCTCCCCTTGTGCCATATAAGGTACCGTATTCCCAGATTTCGGGGGTTTGGACATGGACATTTTGGGGCACCATTATTTTGCCTACCAGAGCTGCTAAAAAGTAGCAATGGAATTTGAACTCCCCGACTCCAAAGTCATTGATTTGAGTCAGATGTTGCTCTGAGATTTGAGTCTCCCTGATTATAAAGTCATCACTTATGACCACCAGGCAATGCTGGCCATGTGTCATGCATAGTAGTGACTATGTCATATGTATTTTTCACCACAACATAGACACTATTACTCATGAAATTCTCATTGAATCCATGTAATTAGATCACTTGTTTCTTCCAAATTGGCCACCCCACACTGAGCGCTGAAAAGACTTACAAATCTCCCTGCGGCCTCTCCTTTGGCATTTTAGGGGGCAAAGCAAACAACTGGGAAGGAGGTATCCGGGTTCCAGGCGTTCTTCGATGGCCAGGAGTGATACAGGCTGGGCTGGAGATTGATGAGCCAACAAGCAACATGGACATATTTCCTACGGTGGCCAAACTCGCGGGGTCACCACTGCCTGAAGACAGGTACTGTGACTCAGAGGTGCTTAGTATGGTCTCATTCTGATTTTGCAGGCAAGTGTGTTCTGGTTTGCCTGCATGATGGCATGCTACCTCCGGCTGGACTTATTATCACTGTCCAGTTATGGGCCTTACTGGTGGATCTGCTGAAGTAAAAACCCCTCTGTCAATCCCGTTATCACCGTGGGAAATAAACTGCCAGGCATGATGTGGATGGATGGCCTTGAACCAAGACTTCCTCTTTTGACACCTGCTGATCCTCTTTCCCATCTGTGCCCATTATCGGCTTACCGAAGGGCAGCTAGGCAAATGCCCCTCTAACCCCCCACATTTTAATCCCATACCTTTCCTTTTGCCCCACTCAGCAACTCTTTTCTGCAGCAGCAAGAAAGGCAGCTGGTTTCCCAGTTAAGGGCGCTATATCCCAGCATGTCTTCTGAATACAAGTCCTAAATGAAATGTCTTTCTCTTAAACTTAAATACAACTTCATATGACATTGCCAATGGTTTCTTCTTAAGTGTTATTACCAATATGAAGAGTTTTAAGTGAAGCACGTTGATTAATAGTTTTCATTAGTTTGGTGGCAGGCCAGGCTAACGTCACACAGGCAGGCTGCAAATCTTGTGTAAATTCAGCTGCCAGCAGAACGAAGAGGAAACAGGAAACCAGAGACTAAAACAACAGCTTGGCTAGAGCTGAGTACACAGATAGGTGCTCACCTCCATTGTTTCCAAGCTTGTTTTACTGTTTATGTTTTTCCTTCTTGTTTTCAAATTTCTGCTTTAGGTATACCTTCCCCCCAGACACACACACATGTACACACAAATGCAAAAGGCAGCAGTGTAGAGTTCAGCCATTCTCAAACTTTGTGGTCTCAAGACCCAGGTACACTCTTCAATGACTGAGGAACCCAAAGATCTTTTGTTTATGGGGGTTATATCAATTAACGTTTCTCATATTAGCAATTACACTTGAAAAACATTTAAAACACAAAAGCACCCAAGCACACATTCCATAGGCTGACAGAGCGATGATGTTATCACTTGCCATGTAGCCACTGGGAAAGTCCACTGTATGCTCCTGAAAAAGTCATAGTCCAAAACGCAAAGAATGGTTCCTATTATTGTGAAAATACTTTTGACCTCGTAGACCTCTTGAAAAAGTCTCAGGGATCCCTGTGGGTCTCTGGACCACACTTTGAGAGTAGCTGGTCCCATGGATAAGAGCAGAGATCGAGAGCTGTACTGCTTGGGCTCAGGTCTTGGCTGGTTAAGCTTTTAACTTACTGGGCCTTGGTTCCTTGTCCAAAAAGTCGATTCAATAAAGCACTGACCTTATGGGGTCGATATGAGGATTAAAAGCATTGGTGCATGTGAAGTGCGGTGTAAAGAATGCATGAATATTTGCCATTTTTGTTTCACCCGCCATATTGAGAGGTCAGATGTACACAAGTACAGTTTTTTCCTCTTCCACATTTAACATTCATCCAGGATCCTAGAATCATAAAATTTGGTGGCTGAAGGGGACTTTTAAGATCTGCTTTAGTCAAATTATTCTTTTTCTGCCTTAGTGACAGACAGAAAACTTGGCAGCAGTAACTCATAAAAGATCTTTTCTTATGTAAAGGCAAAGCTCTCACTCCTTATCTTATCTACTCGTTCGCCTTGGTTCCTACCCTTGGAACAAAGATGAACATTTCCTTAAGTAGCTCATACAGAATGTTCAGGTAATTTCGTTAATTACATTTTTTTCTCATGACTCATAACATTAAAATCATCACTACTCTTCATTTTCACAATATCTTTAAATGGGTTTCCATCCAATTCGAGAAAGATGAGGGAAGGAAGAAGTTCAGAGGCAACGAAGAAAATCCATAAAGGGAAATCTTGCTCCTGGACCTCCTACCCACCCCAGTCTGAGGCTGATGGAGGTCACTCTGTTTTGTTTTTTGTTTTGGTGAGGAAGACTAGCCCTGAGCTAACATCTGATGCCAATCTTCCTCTTTCTGCTGAGGAAGATTGGCCCTGGGCTAACATCCATGCCCATGTTCCTCTACTTTATGTGGGATGCCGCCACAATATGACTTCACAAGTGGCGTGTAGGTGTGCGCCCAGGATCCGAACCTTTGAACCCCAGGCTGCCGAAGCAGAGCACGCACACTTAACCACTGCGCCACCAGGCCGGCCCCAGAGGCCACTCTGTTTTTCTTGTACAAGCCCATTGAAGAAAGAAGGAGCCTTCCTCTTAGGCAGACCCCAATATTTTGTGTGTGAGCCAGTGTCTTCAGTAGAACCCATTCTCAATATTAAAGGGACACTTGTTGGGACTTTGTGACACTTGTTGACCTAAGTTAGCCCAATGATATTGTCTCCAGGTTCAGGTCCAAGGCCCAATAAATACCATCAGCATCCTAAAGACAGCACAGATAAGAAAACAGAAATCTGCTTCCAAGCCCCTTGTGGGAGTAAAGTTATCACACAGTATCTTACTTAAATCATGTTACCAACCAAGTCCAGAAACCATCTTTATGTATCTGCCCTGGAGACTTTGAACATCTAAAGCAATGATTCTCACCCAGAGTGACTATTCCCCCCAGGGGCCATTTATCAAAGTCTGGAGACATTTTTGATTGTCCTGACTCAGGATGCTACTGGCATCTAGTGAGTGGAGGCCAGGGAGGCTGCTAAA
Organism: Ceratotherium simum simum; assembly: GCF_057802395.1. NCBI lineage: Eukaryota > Metazoa > Chordata > Mammalia > Perissodactyla > Rhinocerotidae > Ceratotherium > Ceratotherium simum. Next base: position 5,196,060 of record NC_141941.1, read on the forward strand.
CAGCCTACAAGGCACAAGACCACAGTCTACAACCAAGAGTGATCCAGCCCAATGTGTCAGTAGTGCTGAGGTTGAGAATTCCGACTTGAAAGCTTGTTATTGCTCGTTTATGGAAAATGTTGTTATAATGTAAAGCCTCATCAACACTTTTCAATAAAAGCATCTGGATAATATCCTCATATCTATATTTATCTACAAATTTGATACACAGATATCTACACTTTAGAAAACATCCTTAGCTCTTTCCCACTAAATTGGTGGAAATCAGCTTTCCCTATTTCTTGCTTGAGCAGTGTTGCATTGACATGTTTCAGGAGAGTAAACTCAGAGGGTTGGATCCAAGCTGTTTGAGGAGCACTTAACGAGGTGCCCTCACTTCTTTCTGCATGTTTTGTCGGAACAAGAGGATTTCCGTTCAGAAGACACCTGGCCTTCAGGTGCAACCTTGTAATTCTCAAGAAGCGTCTTGTGCCTGGTGGATGCCATTTCTGACCAATCAAAGCTTGGTAGGAGGTGAGAAGCCCTTTGATGCAGAGTTTCTACTTAAGTAAAAAGAGCAGTGGTCCAGGGGTACACATAAGAGATTTTCCCTTTGCAGAGTCTCAACACTTCTGTGAGAATAGTTCTCTGATTCGACCCCATGGTGTGCCTATATGAGATTCCTCTCTGTGGTGCATTTTTCCTCCATATATACTTCAGCGATTCATTTGCATTTTGTGGCACAGTTTATCAAAAGAATTTTCGGTGGCCATCACCCCAGGCATATTTAGAAAAATCATTCCCCCTGTGCACCAAATAAGCTGATTCTGGAAATAAATGGGGAGCAACCTTTTTTTTGTGATAGAAAACATAGGCAACAGGGCCTTACATAAAAGAAAAGTATAATAGCTAAATATATTAACTCATTAAAATGAAATACCTTCCTGTCAGTCTCATCTTTGCTTGCAGATAGAATATTTCTGTAGTAACTCTATGACCATGCTCCTTCTTATTGTTGGTAATAAAGGATTGCAAAATGCCATAGTTGGTTAAACTTTTGGAAAACATCTCAATTCTGGCTATAGACTATGCAGCTGGGAGGAAAGGAAAGGGATGCTGACATCCTGAAGAATCAATCACCTCGAAAATCAATCAGTTTTAGAGGTGAAATAGTTGTGTCCTATTCCATAATTAAAATAAAATTAAATTTGATTCCATTTTTTTTTCAAGTTAGGAAAAGAAATCAACATTTTAATGCTCGATATTGCTTTTGTCTAATGAAGATAACAGAAGGGACTTGGTTCTCCCAGTAAATTTTGCTGACGTGTAGCTAGGCAACTACGGAAGACTTCTTCAATAGATCACTACAAATAAAACAGTCAGTGAGCTGTACGTAGTTCACCTCCGTTTTGCAGAATAAAAGGTGGAACTCTTCATGTACCTACAACCACTTATAATAGTTTTTGCTTTATATTCAAATATAGCAGAGTGTTTAATGTTTACGAAAGGAAACATTTTTTTTTAACCTAAAAATGACTTTCGGGATACTTGGGATTCCCTTTAGTTTATTAAAGATCTACCTACTTCCTCCTAAAAATGTTTCCGTTCCTATTACTTTCTACATTGAAAAAAATCACTTTATTTTGAATAACGCATAGGTAAGTCACAAACATTGTGCCCCAAATTAACCACTTTGTCAGTCGCCAAAACCTTCCCTTCTGTGTCCCCCACACAAAAACTTTCCCTACTCCTGTGATCCCTAAATCCATCCCAGAGTTGGCCAGGCAAAGCAGATGGGAAGGACGTGCCAAGTAGAGGGTTCAGAGCTGAGAGAGAGACAGCACATTCATGGAGGAATGTGGTCACCATAGCCCAAAGAAAGTCCCCAAAACACGCTCTTTTCGGTTATGTGAAAGTTGTCCCCAGGCCATCGAATTCAACCTGAAATTCAAAAACGAAGCTGCTTGGAAACGAATTGTGGGTTTTGCTACCCTTGTCACGAGTCAAGAACGCAAAGAGAATATTCTCACTTTCCAAATTAAAAACCATCTCAAATGAAGACGTGTTTCAGAATCAAGCAGACACTACAAAAGAACTCATCTAATTTTCTAACAGTGGCTATCTGTGTAAACTTGCTATGAAAACTTGAATTGGTTTGCAGAAAAGCCCAATTAGATGATTCCCATAGAAAACAGTGATGCTTTGTGTCAACTGAAAGTGCATGGGCCCCTCTCCCACAAATCGTGACGTAATGGAAACATCCCTTACTAGCAATGTCAAGGAAATTGTGCCATCTCTGGCTTATTGCTGTGGTTAACTGTGACTTGCACATGTGGTTTAAAACAATCCCAAGTATTTTGATAGCTTAGACACCATTTAAAATTTTGGCTCAATAGAGTCACTTTCCATTTTTCATGGCAGAAATGATCCTCTTTTTGACAGCCCATATTTCTGCAGCACTGTGAAATGGTGGCTTTCCCTACCTGGGTGATTTATTGCTAGCTTCTAGGAAAGAGCATGTTAGGTATAGGATATAAAAAAAAAAAAGAGATCCATCTCTGCATTTGAAGAAAAAGAAGTTTGCAGAATAGACTTTGCTTCCCTCCTTTAAAAAGCAAACTTAACTGTTTTGCTTTTAAGTAAGAAAAAAAGTTGTGAGACGTGGAGTCTTATTTTTTTAATGGAATCCCCCTCCATGTTATCATGACCCAGTTGAGTTATGAAATACCAATCTGAAGAAACCACTTCAAGCTCCTGTGTTCTTAAATCAAGTGTTGAAGTCTTGTTGGCTTATGATGAAAAATGGCTTCGAGAAATAGAGGTAGAGATTTTGTCCAAAAAACAGAGATTCATTCTTGCTCTGGAGCAGCCATGGAAAGACCCCCTCTCCACTTGGAGGTGGAGGTGGTCCCATCTCTCCAGGTTATTTTTTACCACTGGCGGCTTTTCACGCTCAGATACTCAGACCTGCACACTTGTCCCCCCATCCCTTCCTTTTTTCCCACCCTACTCGGGATCTCATATTCTTAAGGACTGAGTCTTTCTCGAAAGGGATTTGAAAGGAACAAGGCACAAGACCTACCATTTCAGTGTAGAAATCGTGTTTCAGAGAACACACTGATTCTGAATAGAACCGTCTCTCTACCTTGCTTCTTTCTCTTCCTCTCGTGGAGAAGGGGAATGCAGGCTTGGGAAGGGAGCCAAGGCCATTGTTTGTTCTTATTTTTAACTTATGATAATAGAATATTTTCAGTCCTTAGACTTCTGCAGAGCACGTGATTAATAACAAGAGTTGAGGCCAGACAAGTGCTAAGCAACGAGGCTATAATTACATTACGGGGTTTTTAGTGACACCAAAATAAACCGCAAAAAAAATCCTCTTGAGAACACTTACCGAAATTATATAACCAAGTTAAACTTTCAGTTTCTAAATTCCTAATAACAGAGGATGACAGGGATGGAGTGTTTTTAATCAGAGAAAGAAAATCCTCAAGTTAAGTAATCTAACTCTTTCATAGTAGCTCTCTGCCCCTTGTTTCCATGGCAGTGGCCTAATGTATCAATGACTTCAATTCCTCTAGCGGCTGTTAGTGTATGTTTAAATCAAAACAAAATTTGGGGCTTTTTTCTGTTATTTAAACTCCAAATCATCTTCTTTTGCTCATCACCAATTGTAAATAGCTATTGTTTGCCATCTGGAAAGTTCCCCTTCTTGCCCTAGTTTCATACCCAGTAGTAGAAGAGATATATTTGCATTTTGGAACAATCTATTTCCAGATATTTAATACCATCATCATGATTATTTACAAATTAATTCATTCTGACTTAGAAATTCACTTTCATTGGAGTCTATCCAATCCAAGTTGCCCTATGCTATATATTAACTTTTTTTTTAACCCAAATTGTCAGGCATTCTTATTTTCAATAGAGCTATAGTTCATAATTAAAGCTTCCCCTTTGCCAAGGCAGTAGGCAGAAGATTGGGCTTAGGAAAAGCAGTGGGGAGAGCAGTTGAGAGCATGGATGTCCAAGCAGCTGGGTTTCAATCCCGCCAGCTCTTACTAGTCACATGACCTTTGATAAGTCACTTATGCTTTCTGGCCTCCGTTTCCTCATTTCATCATCATAGGAAGATAATGGTCCCAACCCATGGTGCTGCTTGGAGGATTAAATGAGTTCATACGTGAGCAGAGCTGGCCTCGCTGTGTTGCATATGGCACCCAACAGGGGACACTTAGTGTTCCTTGTGTTGGTTACTTAATCACAACTGTGTAGCTCTATCATGCTCTCGTTTGCTGGAAGGACAACTCAGAATTCGGGCCATTTTAACCCGAGGATGATGTGGCCATTCACCAGCTGATGCCCACCTGATTTATCCCACAGGATCATTGATGGACGTGACCTGATGCCCCTGCTTCAGGGGAAAAGCCAACGCTCGGATCATGAGTTTCTCTTCCATTACTGCAACTTCTACCTAAATGCTGTGCGCTGGCACCCGCGGAACAGTGAGTAAACAGACTTTTCCATGCTTCTAGTACTTTGTGCCATCAGTGCCGTGTGAGTAGATGAAAGTGCAAGAGGGCTTTGCTCTACAGAGGCCGTGAGATGCTAAGAGTGCCACTGTGCTTGGCTTTGAACTCTTCTTCCTCCTCTTGTCTTCTTTTATTCCTTCTCATCCCATAGTTGTCCAGGTAGGGCGTCATCGGACCCCGGCATGTGCCAATGATGGCTCCTCCTTCCCAGCAGAGGAAGCTCAGGTTCTCAGCAAGGCACTGCGCCACCTTTCTTCATGCCCGACCAGCTGCCTAGCTTCATCTCCTGGCGCATCTTGTTTCACCCTGAGTTTCAGCCCAGCAGTCTCTCTGCTCTGTGCATGGCTGACTTGTGCTTGTAGCGTCCTCTGCCTGGCAGGACCGTTCTTCTTTTCTTTCCTGGATGATGCTTGTCAATCCCCACAAAACCCCACTGAAATGCCGCCCCCTTTGCCTGCTCTCAAAGCACTTCCCACAGTCCTGTGACTTGGCGCTATGGCACTGAAGGGCGTTGAGATGTTTACCCTGCTTTCTCTCTCCAGCCTCAAAGATGGCGGGTGGTGACTCATCAGTCTGTATTTTGTCACAGATCATGTACGTGTGCTAGATTTAGATCTTTAAAACAAAGTTCAAATACTTTGATGTTATCATATTTCCCAAACCAGGTCGTCTTTAAATTGTGCACTCTAATCAGTAACAGGATCTAATTTGGGTTTTCCATACCAGTTTTAGAGTTGTATTTCTAACAAGCATAAGGGAAGAAATGGAACCAAATGATAAGCCTAAGTGTAGTGATAGGTTTCAGATATTCTTTTTCATATATTTAAACTTAGAATTACAATAATGTTCATATCACTAAGATGCCGAGGGGTCTATGGAAATCCAGCCGCTATTTATAAGTATTGTACGTGCCAGAGGTGGATGTTGAGGTCAGACTGTCAGTCCACTCTTCAGAGGTGAAGTAAGACTCCCCTTTTCTCTATTGTGCTTTGGGGTTGTGTTCCTGGAGGCTACTCTCTCCCAGGACAGCTAGTAACCTCCCAGCTGATGGCTCATTCTTAAACTCAGGGTGAGTCTGGTACCAGTTTTCAACGCATCTCTCTCCCCACTCTACTCACTCAGCCAATTTACCAAAGACATCATTTAAAGGGCATCCTCCCCATTATTTTTAAAGAGGAAATTTACAACCTTCCATTAGCCACAGAAATCACACCAGGTTTACCCTTCAAAGTTTCTGCTTTAAATCTGGGCAGCTTCCTTGCGCTATTTTCTAGAAGACGAATATGACACAAACACGAGCTTAGGATTCTAGATGTGGAAGGATTCTGTTTACCTATCTCATCAGTGTGTCCATAATGCCAAATCCCATAGGAATACTGTTTCTTTTTTAGATTAATTGACGGTGTTTAGGTCTGAGCCATCTAATACATGAGAGCTGTACTCCTCCCCACTTCTTTTCATATGGAGCCTGCGAGAAGTGTAAAGGACAATGTTCTATGCCTCTTGGGCATTTAAAAAAGTAAGATAGCATACCCTGTCCTGAACCTGGCAAAATCTCATTTAAATAAAACCAAGCCCCCATTTAGAGAAGCTGGAAGGAACATATTGGATCAGGGGCTGGAGAAACACATTATATGGAGGAGTAAAGAGAAAAAGGAGAGGAAGAGACAAAATAGGAGTAAGTGAGAAAAACAAGACCCAGTTTCTGATAGGCAGCTGGCCCTGGGATAAAATTTGCTTCTTAGGCAGACACAGTGACATTTCCTCTTATACAATTCCTTAAAATCTTTTGCCTTGAACCAGCAACAAAAGAGGAGAAATCGCAGTATTTCAATGCTGCAACCATTCCTCTAGGTAAAGGGTCTCAATAAACCATGGATTTTATGAATCATCTCATTTATTTTTCAGGTTGTATCTGAAACTCAGTAACGATGGTTGCCGATGGTTGGCTATCAATGGTTGCCATCTTGGCTATCACACATGGCTTCGTGGTTATTTATTCAGTATCTCATCTATTCCTTTATTCTACAAATATGTGTTGAGCACCTACTATTTGGTACCTGCTGTGCTACGGTCATCTAGTGAGCAAAACAGACCAAATTCCCTGCCCGGGGGTTGTTTACATCTTAGACCATTGTGTGCGTGATCTGTGCGATGTGCTGGGGATGTAGAGATGGAAAGTGTGACTCTCATCCGTATGGAGTTACCTGTCAACTGGGGAAAACAGACATGAAACTAGTACTGGTTGGAGGAGTCTGCTTAGGTCACTCAGGTCTACCTTGGTAGAAGATTGTCAGTAATCACCGGACTACATCGTGGGACACTTTCCATAATTGTTAGGGATGAGAGCGTTGCCACCTGACCTCAAAATACTTTGTTAGAAAAGAAAAGAGAAATTTAGTAACAAGCAGCCGCATGCTGGAGCCAGTTCCCAATTGGTCAGGAGTCTTGCCAGCTTGTTGTTAAGCCGTTGCTAACTCCCAGCCATGCTGGGAGTATTTATACAACGCAATTGGCAGGTTTCATTCCTCCCTCAGAGAGGGCTAGCTTAGCAGGACTTCACTGTGCCAGAAAACTAGAATTGACGGGAAATGTTTTAAGGTCTGATTACCGTTTGTCCTGATTAGTTGGAGGCCTAAATATTACAATTCAAGCCTTATTTTCCAAAAACTTAGAGCTAGAATTCTGTTCCCACTCTTTTCAAACATGAATCCCTTTTAACTTTTACATATGTCTTCTCTAAAATTTAATAATTCTATAACTATAATGTAATAATTCTATAATTTAGTTGTCTCGGCAAGTTGAATGGCATGATTTGATTATGATCTGATATCATTATTCCCATTACATTTTAAAAGAACTCACAAAAGCATTATTATAACATGGATGACTTTTTTTGCATTAAAATGGAAATTTTGAGTTAAAATTTCCTGTACAATATCTGTTAAGAGTTTTGGCCTTAATTTTTGACGTATGAATCAATGTTATTAAAAATTCAATGAAATGATAACTTGATTTTATGGGTAAACTTTATCTTAGAAGGTGTAGATACTTGGCTCCAGGCTTTTGTTTCAGATTTTCGAGCTGATGAATATAATCTGTAAAATAAATGCTCACATTAATGTGAGAAGCCCCAAAACAGCTGGTCATACAGAAATCCATGGGATGGCTGTGGGCATATTCTGGAAACAATGGAATATAGTACATAATTAATAGTTCAAAGTATTTTCTGCCAACACATATGGAATCTTGACATCATCTAGAAAAAAATGTCACTTTTATTTGAAATTTTGTGCTTCTGTGAGGAAATGGGCTCTTCAGGAAGTTTCGAAAATGGGGTGAGGAACGGGGCACTGACATTATTGCTGCCCCTGGAGAAAAATGTGACCGTCCTAAGGCTGAACCCGTAGGGCCTCATAAATCCTGCCACGTTTTCAATTCAAGTTTGTTGGAAACTTTTTTCTGTGATTTAAAAATAAAAATCATTTTAAAAAATCACAAGAAGGAGGAGTAGGATAATATAATTCATTCTAAAGGAATGTGTTCATAATCCAGCTTTTTAAAAGGTACTTTCTTTCCAAAATAGAGATACGTAAGATTTAAAATCAAAACAGCATTACCATGGTAAGGAAAGAGAAATGCTTGCTTTGTTCACTATTTAAAACTTCCACGCAGTTAAAAATTTAATTTTGCCTCCTAAATACACCTAAGAAAAGAGGGAAGATTCTAATTACAGCTGCTTATGGCTTATGAGTTAACCAGTGTAAGAATAGCTTAAAAAGAAGCATACATATTTCAAGGGTACATTTTAAGTCGTAGGATTTTTTTTTTTCTTTTTGAATACCTCAACCACGTGTTGCATCCCACAAGCTTTTGGCCTTTCAGGCATTCACCCAGTAATTCTTCTCAGCCCAGGAGCCAGAGACAATATGTGTACACGTAACTGTAGCAACACATGGTAACTGTGTCCCAGGATGGATGGAGTCTGCTTTGGCAACTTAGGAGGGGTGACATAGGGGGATGGAGAAGGCTTTCTTGAAATTGTTAAGGTTTTATTTAATTTATTTAATCTCATTGTCATTCAGGCTCCTCAGTAATGGGCTTAACTTCTCAACCATTCATTTTCTTTAATGGAAAAAAAACCTCATAAATGGATTTTGTTTCCTCCAACTTAGTCTATTAAACGGATATTTTCGTATGGCGTTTTGTATTACCTTATATACAGTATTAGACAATTTTTGAGATAGACATCTACTTTACTACTAAAGTTTTCATATGTCTGACCTAAGGTTACATTAATATCATGGATAGAAAAAGTGCCGGCCATGACTTTCGTTAATTTGCTACAATGCAAACTTACTTCCTTACAGAGACAAAATAAATCAAAACTGAATTTTCTTCTTGGAATACCAAAAGAAAAAACAAGCAGTGTTTCTGAATGCTCAAACACTTTTCGTCATTCTTAGCTCAGCACGTAGCTTTCTCTGATCTTACCATAGGTCACTTCTTCTGCCCTTTTTTCTCTTACGTACCCAGTTCTACCATTTCATTGATTTTCTACAATATTTTGCACATCTCTTTTCTTTGACTTCAACAAGGGGCATATCTCAGTTGTCCCAATAGGTCAGCTTATGTCTTTAACCCTCGCCTCATTTACCCCCATCTGCTTTCAAACTTGGTATTTTCTACAGAGACATTTTAGTTCTAACCAAGGCATGTCGTATTTGATAACTATTTGTCTTCTTCATCTTTGTATCTTTATACAAAAATGCTTCATAGGTGGTTGTATACTTTCCCCATGTTAATCTCTTATTCTAGAAATTTGTCATCTTTTTTATGCAACCATTGTATATCTTTTGAAGACATACTTTATGACAATAAACCCTTCCATTTGTTCCATGTCTACTGTTTATCAGACACTCTACTAAGCACTTTACATTTTTTTTTTTTCTGTGAGGAAGATCAGCTCTGAGCTAACATCCATGCTAATCCTCCTCTTTTTGCTGAGGAAGGCTGGCTCTGAGCTAACATCTATTGCCAATCCTCCTCCTTTTTTATTTTCCAAAGCCCCAGTAGATAGTTGTATGTCACAGTTGCACATCCTTCTAGTTGCTGCACGTGGGACGTGGCCTCAGCATGGCCGGAGAAGCGGTGCGTTGGAGCGCGCCCGGGATCCGAACCCGGGCCGCCAGTAGTGGAGCGCGCGCACTTAACCACTAAGCCACGGAGCCGGCCCTAAACACTTTACATTTGATATCTCTTTCAATCCTCATAATTAAAAGAGATTTTGATTATATTAGTATCATATTTGGCTGTGAGTAACAGAAAACAAAAAGTAACAGTAGCTTACACCAGAGGGACGTTTATATCTCTATCTCATGAGTGAAGTGTAGAGGTGGATGGTCCACAAGTCTCAGGAATGCAGACTCCAAGATCCCCTTCACCACCTGGAGGATGCAGCAGCGTCCTCTTCATGCTGAATGATGGTAGTTTCCACCTAGGGGGAGCACGATGGAGGAATGGATGGAAAAGATGAGAGGAAAAGGGTGCATGTCGGTTATCTCCCAAGGAAGATGTCCGGACTCTCCCAGTTAAATCTCATAGGCCAGAAGTTGGTCACCTCTGCACACCCAGCTTCAAGGGAGGCTGGAAAGTGGAGTCTTCATTGTGGCTGTCTGAGTGCCCAGTAGCACTCGATGACTGTGGAAGCTGGGAGAACAGCCAACGGTCTCTCCCATCTTATTTCTCCCATTTATAGATCGGGAGACAGAGATGTAGGAAGTCACATAATTGGCATACAGTAACAGAGTTGATGGCAGAGTTGAATTTGCAACCAACACTGTCTGCTTTCAGAGTCTGCCCCTCTGTTAATGGGGACTTCTTCACTTAAGACAATAAGTTCTTTTACTCACAATCACAAAGATAATTCTTCCTCCTGCCCATGTCTATGTGGGCATCCACAACTCCCTGGACTGTTTCTGGGATTCATCCATGTCATCAAATTCCCTAAGTACAGTCATGCGCAGCATAATAACTTTCTGGTTAACAATGGACCACATAGATGACGGTGGTCCCATAAGATTAGTACCATATAGCTTAGGTGTGTAGTAGGCTATACCATCTAGGTTTGTGTAAGTACACTCTATGATGTTCGCACAACAACGAAATGGCCTAATGACACATTTCTCAGAACATTTCCCCATTGCAAAGCAACGCATGACTATATAGCCATCCTTGGGGACGTCAGCTCTGGTGTTTCCTCAACTGGCTCCGTCCCTGATCCACACCCTCTCAACTGCCGTCATGTCCATCATCATGCCCCTCCATGGACATTCTTTTCTGAAGGCACAGTGACTTGTGCTTACCACACTAATTCCTTATGTCTGCCCATTTTTCAATGCCAAGAGACCCCGAGATAAATGTATTTCCAAAGTCTCTGACTTCCTCATGCATTTTTCTGCCATTCCCAAATGTCTCCGTGCAGGCTGGATCTCTGTCATGCTGGGGGCTGTGTTGGGCACTGAATGAATTTAGACAGGATGCTCTGGCTCCCAAAGAGAGTCAGTGGAATGCACCAGGCTTCCTGTCTGCCCACACACAGGCTTTCATGATGACAGCTGTCTTCTTCCCTCTCTTTCAGTCCCTTCCTGCTCATCTCATCATCTCACTTGTTTATTAATTTACCCAACAAATTTTTATTGACCATCTATTCTATGTCAGACACTAGGTACCGTGCATTTAAGAGATGTGAGAGAGACAGTTGTTGCATTCAGAGAGTGAATAACCTAATGAGAGAAATGGAGTCCACAGATGGTGATAGAACTTAAGGGCTGAATGCATGGTGAAAATTGGTGAGAGGAACACTGATAATATCTGGCTGGAGATTCAGACAGGCTCACAGAGGAGGAGTTGTTATAGGACCTTGAAGGATGGGTAGGATTTCAATACACAGAGGCAAAGAAGGGAAGGGGAGTTTGGTGTGCATTGTGTACCCACTTTGTACCAGATTATAGATTTCTGTCCCCTAATATGCAAAACCGAGGCTTAGTCAAAGGGAGTGTTGTGCTTTTGGACACTCAGGCATCAATTGGTGGAGGTAAGAATGCTCTAAATCCTGCCTGGATTTGAAGCAAGTGTTCTTAGCCACAGCCCTTAGCCACTTTCTCTTCCTTCTCACTCTTCATATCATGCGTTCCCATGCAGCCAGCCGCAGGAAGCGGGCAGGACTTGATCCGTAATCCATTATCCCAGTGCTGTATCCTGGGAGGTCTGGGCTATGGAGAACAGGTAGGAATGAGCCTCCAGGGTAAAGAAGAGTACCCGGGTCCACAGTGCTCTGGGATTATGTGTGTGTACTGAGGTAGAAGACACTGGTGCCCTAGGGCGGCTCTGGGTGGGGCCGCATCATAAGATCGTGGGGTCTAAGAAAAGAGCTGGGGCATTGGTGTAGGGTGGCTGGCTGAGGATAGGGAAACATACAGAATGATGTTTGGCATGTATGGCGGAAGCCAGGAGGTCACCATGGGCTTGTGGACCATGGGATGGATTTTCAGACATCAAGTTCAATAGAGGACATCAACATGACTGAGGGGGCCAGCCTAGGGACCCTTGGGTGTGGGTCCCTCACAATGGGAAAGCAGAACAGTATTTGAAATGGTTCTTGAAGAACTCCAAGATGGCGGAAGGAAACACTGCCAGGACTGAAAACCCAAAATGTCTGCGTGTGACTTCTATGATATAGACATGGAATCCTCCAAGCATGTAAAATAAATCTTGCCAAGACTAGCAGTTGAACAACATTCATCAAGGGAAGTCTAAATCTGAGTGATAAATTAAGAGCCAATGTGTTGAGGCCATTTACATTTAGTTGTCCATGTTCTTTAAGAATCTTTAGTGGAAAAAAAATGTCTTTAGACGTGCGTTACAGTGGTAACAGATTTAAGAGCAGACGGAAACCAATGTGTTTGTCGCTTAGATTGACTGCAGCTTTATAGTCACAGCTAACGCATAGGTGGCCTTTAGTATACACCCGGTACTGTTCTGAGAGCTTGACATACAGGAACGAATTGTTAATCCTCACAGCAGTCCCACGAGGCAGATACTGTTATTGTCCTCACTTAACAGAAGAGGAGACTGGGACACAGAGAGGTTAACGGCCACGCTCAGCATCACACACTAGGGAATGGCAGAGCTGGGATTTGAACCCCAACTGTCAGAGCCTGGAGTTAAATGTGAATGCCAAGACAAAGGGCAGTAGAGTTAAAGCAAATAGTACCAAACAAGCCGCCAAAACATGAAACGCTTCTGAACTCAGATCAAAGATGTCTACACGCAGTACTGGTCACTGCCACAGACCCACACGAATACTGACATGAAGTGAGATGTGCTTTGAAAGGTGGACTGGCATCTGTTGTGCAGAGTTAAGCATCTTCTGAATGTATCTGCAGAAGGCGCTTCCAATGCCTTCGTGAATGGTGTTGGCTGCAGAGTGAAAGGAGCAGAGTCTGGGTGATTTTTTATACCCCAAGAGAGGTCATCCATTTATCCCTTAAGGACATCCCTTTAAAAAAGTTCACCCAAGCCCCTGCCTTCTGACCGCTGCATTCTCCCTCTATCTCTCTCTTTCTCTCTCTCTCTCCCTCCCTCCCTCTCTCCCTCTCTCTCTCTCTCTCTCTCTCTCTTTCGACTTACCCTATATACAAGTCTCATGTAGCAACATCAGGCTAAGTAAAGACATCATGTCTAACTTTCATAAACACATCACTGCCCCTTGGAACAAAGGAGACCCTGAGCCCATGCACCACCCCCCATCTCCATTGTATTTTGCTTGGAACAGCATAGCAAACACATTTTCTTATGTCTCAGGCTCATCTATATGTCCATAGTTCTGTGGCACATTTTCTCTCCTTTAGAGCTGGTAGTTCATTCACGTCGGTTATCGCCAAGTCTTCAAGACTTATGGTGGCTGCATATCTCAGTCCGGATTCTGATTTATTTCATTAAAAATAAAATCTGTTGGGGCTGGCCCAGTGGCACAGCGGTTAAGTGCGCCTACTCCCCTTCAGCAGCTGGGGGTTCGCAGGTTTGGATCCCGGGTGCGCACCGGCGCGCTGCTTGTCAAGCCATGCTGCGGCGGCGTCCCATATAAAGTAGAGGAAGATGGGCATAGATGTTAGCCCAGGGCCAATCTTCCTCAGCAAAGAAAACAGGAGGATTGGCATTGGATGTTCGCTCAGGGCTGATCTTCCTCACACAAAAAATAAATAAAATCTGTTTGGGGCCTGCCCCATGGCATAATGGTTAAGTTTGGCATGCTCCACTTCGGCAGCCCAGGTTCATGGGCTCAGATCCCAGGCACAGACCTACACCACTCATCAGCCATGCTGTGGCAGCAACCCACATACAAAATAGAGGAAGATTGGCATGGATGTTAGCTCAGGGCTAATTTTCCGCAAGCAAAAAGAGAGGAAGATTGGCAACAGATTTCTCAGGGAGAAATAAAAAAATAAATAAAAATAAGATTTGTTTCATTTTATAGTTTAACTCTCAGATATTATCTGAGTATGGAGACGCTAAGTTATACCATAATAACCTTTAGCCCTGAGATCTCAGGGGTTCGACCCAGCAAAGGTTTATTCTCACTCCTGCCATATACAAGATTTTCTCAAGCTGGGCACCACTGACATTTGGGACCAGGTACTTCTTTGTGGTTGGTTGGGGGGGCTGTCCTGTGCATCATAGGACATGGAGCAGCATCTCTGACCTCTACCCTCTGGATACCAGTAGCAACCCCATCAGCCCCCAACTGTGACAACCAAACTTGTCTCCAGACTTTACCAGATGTCCTGTTAATGGTGTAGAGGTGGGTGTCTAGGAGGAAGGGACTCAGCCATCCTGAGTCACTCGGGGGACCACCCTGACAGAGGCTCTGTAAATTGCAATGTCACCAGCAAAAGAGATGGCTTTTCTGTGCTTTGGCCTGGGAAAGATGTGTCACATTCTGCTCTTGTTTGGTAAGAACTCATCACAGGGCCTCACCTAACTGCAGGGAAGCTGCGAAATTTGCAGGAGCAGGTGGGTTATCTGGGGACTCCATCATCTCCAGGACAGAGGGAAAAATCTTATTTTTGTGGCATCAAAGTTTTAGGTTGGGAGCACCTTTCTTCATCCTGCATAGGTTAGAAACAGGGGCCAAAATTGCGCTGTAGTGATGTGTGACATTTCTGCTCATCTGCTGTGGTGCAACATTTATACTTGCACACAAGAAGAGTTTTCCCAAATCGGCTCTATTTTCTCTCATACGGTGGCACTGAGACTTCTGCAGGGCAGCAGCTTGGAAATTCAAAGGGGCCTAGAATGGAGAGTGTCCTGGGGGCCTGGATTCTGCGAGCTCTGTTGAGGGCTGCTACTGCTGCCAAATCCAATATTCAGGATGCAGCGCGAGATTCCTGTCTCATCATGAGAGGCCCGAAGCACCCAGGGTCCTTGGGATAAAGACGAATGCAGCCTTGAGGACCCTCTCCAGGAGGACATTATTAGATTTGTAAGGAGCGGAGCGTGATCCGACTCGAAAAGGTCAAGAAGGAGCATGTGCTGCATAGTGATAGTGATTTTTTTTTAATTTTAGGACATAACTAAATTTCAGGTTTGACGTTTCAGCTCCTTTCTTTCCAGAGAAGCAGTAGCGTTGCCATATGCACTTCACATCCTCTCTGCTTTTCTCCTTGGGACCACGTCTGCTCATTCTTGGGGCTTCTCTGCCAAGTGGCCCCAGAACTCCTTCCTGTGGCTGAGTTCCTGTAACCTGGAAGTAATCAAAGTCACAACAATTTTTCCTGTTCTGGGATCATACGCCCCTCAGATCCCCAGGGAACCCCAAAACCACGTGATTCAGCTTGTCTCATAGCTTATGTTCATTTTGATGAAATAGTTGTTTTAGGATTATACTTGGAAGTTGCTGAATCAGGGTCTGACTTTTCTCACTTAAGTTCTATTTGCCTTTCTATCAAAGGACTATAAACTTTCTTTTGTGAATTGAATCATATTTTGTTAGTGGTGATTTTACATAAAAATGTTTCACCAGATGGGTGGTGATTTTCAGTGTTTTGTATTACAGTGACACGGCAGTAGTCTAACTATAATATGTCATTGACATCTTTGCCTGTTAATTGTGACAATTATTTCTCTTAATTTTTTTAAACCTCAGTAGAATATTGTTCTCATCACTGCTTAGAATACTTTTTAAAAAATGTCCCATTTAAGGGGCCGGTGGTATAGTGGTTAAGTTCGCCTGCACACGTGCTCCGCTCTGGCGGCCTTGGGTTCAGATCCTCGGTGCACCCCGACACACCACTCATCAAGCCATGCTGTGGCGGCGTCCCATATAAAGTAGAAGAAGATGGGCACAGGTGTTAGCCCAGGGCCAATCTTCCTCAGCAAAAAGAGGACGATTGGCAACAGATGTTAGCTCAGGGCTAATCTTCCTCATCAATAAAAAAGAAAAAAAATGTCCCATTTAATTTTTCTGTATTCTCACTATAAAATTTAATAATAGTTTCTCCAGATCATTGGATCTCAGTTATAAATGAGTTTAAGATCCCATTGTGGTCAAAAGATATATCTGTTACAGGGGTGAGAAAGAAACAATCTTTTTTAGAGTAGACTAGAATTTTAACAGTAGAGAAAAAATATTTTTTAAAAACCCAACATTTTCCTAGTATATTGAGAAATCCAGGATGAAATACATTATCAAAATAATTTTGGAAGACAGAACTAAATATCACCTATTGGAAATGTGAGATGACATCAGGTGCCTCCTATTTTATTGCATGACCAGGATTTACTCTTTTCCTTTGAACTGACGCCTTTGAAGATGTCCATACCTGGGTTTCTGGTGAATAACAGAACAGAGTCCTGAAGTAAGTCCCCATATCTTGTGAACCTACAGGCGATAAAATGCAGTCCCACTTCTCTCATTTGAGCAATTCCAACCTGCTCCAAAGAACTACTATGGAGAATAAGCAATCTATCTTTTTATAAAAAGTTTTAAAAATTCAAAGTAGAAGATAAAAAGGCAAACACCCGTATAGCATAGCAAACAAATCTTCAGGAAAGTCAATTGTTAATTCTACACTCATCCGAGCTACGTAGCAACACCAGTGCTCTTCCCAGGCAAGAATGCCCAAGGTTTACTGACTGGCCTTTCAGTCGGTCTTCCAGTTCACATCTGGGCAGGATTGAGCTAAGGCTGTAATAACAGAATCCATGTGAGTGGCTTTCAAAAGTCAAGTGGGAGATACAGGCCCTTCAAATGAATTTGTTCCAAGAGCCTGCACTCTCTTGGGGTTTTAAACACACCGAGACTTGACTCGAATGTCAAGTTCGAAACACCCTCCAGATTTGCAGCACTCAGAGAAAGAGCAGAAGAGGCTTCTTCCCACACGCCTCTCTCTGTAACAGCCTTGCCCCAGCCGACCCTGACTGAAGATGGATTCTAAGTGGCTGCAGTGTCACAGAAGAGGCTTCTAAAGGAAATCTGTCGTCTCTGGGAGGAAAGGGGAATGAGAGGAGTTGATGTGAAGAATCTTAAGGTCACCCACTTCCTTTTTAAACTCTGCTACAGGCAGTAACTGTGTCCAGGAATTCTTTCTGCAGCATAGCGTGTCTGCACGTCAGCCTGACTTGTCTTTAAAAGGCAGATGTGCGGAGCACGTGTAAATTAACATAGACGTTATGTCCTGCCTCTCGCAGCGTTGACTAAGCCACAGATGGAGGCATCCTGTTACAGATCCCCTTCAATAGAGTCATCAGTAACATATCCACGTTGCTTGTGATGTTTCCTAGTTCTTCCCCAAAAAACACAAAGAGTCTTGCGTTCCCTTGAATAAGCTTGTCTGAGGTCACGGGCTCTTTGGGGACTACACAGACACCCAGAACAGTTGTTTTACATTGATCCCATTAATTTATTTTGTATTTGGACCAGTTGGTCACTAAATACCTATAATCACATAAGTCACCATTGTCATTATACAAGCAAATTATCAAAGCAAATTAAATAAGTGTGTGATGCTACCTAGTGGGAAAATCTCTATGATTTTATGTCAAAAAACTGTAAGGATAATGCGAAAAAGGACGTTCACATTCCGCACCTAATTCCAGTTGGTTTGTGGACGTTAATTCTCTGTTTTTATCTGCCACCTTTTCATACCCAGGAAGCAGTTTTTAGGCCTCTATCAGACGATGTTTGATTAGCAGTTAGCTCCTCCGAAAGTCATAATATTGTGGAATAAACAGGAAATCAATTATTTCATAATTGTTTGAAAATCAATTTTTTCCTAAAAATTTGAATATTTGGGGGTTTAATGGAACACAGATCTTACACTTTAAAAACTATTTAACCCTCCTACTCTTGGGTCAATGAATTCCCCTAATTTGGAATTTTTAACACCCTTATTAAGGTATAATATACAGATCATAAAATTCCAATTGAAAAATTTTTTGGTAAATGTATAGAGTTCTGGAACTCTAGTCACAATCTAATATGAGAACATTTCCTTCACCCCCAAAATATCATCTCTGTTAACCATCTGCAGTCCCTCCCCATCCTCACTCCTAGACTCTCTTCATTCTGGGTTTGATACATTTGGGCTTTCTCAAAACGGGGAAAATAAAAGGTGAACTGAGGTCCTAGCTGGTTTGAGATTGTTCTTGATGGCTCCTTGTGTGTGTGTGTGTGTGTGTGTGTGTGTGTGTTTGTGCACACGTACATGTGCAGTTTTATCATCTCTCATGTACATGTTAGCATTGAGACTGCCTCTGCCTTCCGTTTTGTTTTCTACAGAAATACAGGATACAAGTTTAAAATGTTGAAGTTTGAGTGGAAGAGGTGGCACAGCTAGGAGCTTATAATCTGATAGTCAATATATATTTATTGAGTGTCTGCTATACATTCCCAAGCTCTAAAGTTTATTAGCCTAAAATGACAGTCCTGTTTGAGTTCTGTGCTCAAACAATGAATAGGCTTTTTCCTCTCTGACCAGCACAGCATGGCCTAAGAATTTAGGGACTGTGAAAAGGGAAGAAGGAGGGAGAGAGGAGAGAGAGAGACTCTGAATAAGAAGATAATGCCATGGTTCTAATATGTCTAAATTTGCATCATGGCGGCTATCACTTAATCAGTTGGATCTTGTATTCTTTCGCAGATAATAATGCATGTTTTTTGTTTTGGGGGTTTTTATTATGCTATGGCTCTTACTCTTTGGAGCCTTAAGCATGAGAAATACATACATTTCATCCACATTTGAATGATAAATTCTTTGCCTTCTTAAAGCACATAGCAGCGTGATTTCTGTGCATGATCTCATGTGTGGTGAATATAATGACGCTTTCCACATGACACGAACTTCTGTCCTTGTAAACCGCAGGCACGTCCATCTGGAAAGCCTTTTTCTTCACACCCAAGTTCACCCCCGAGGGCGCCAATGGATGCTTTTCTACACACGTGTGTTTCTGTCATGGGCATTTCGTCACCCACCATCACCCACCTTTACTCTTTGATATTTCCAAAGATCCGAGAGAGAGAAACCCAGTAACCCTGACGACTGAGCCCCGGTTCCAGGAGATTCTGGACGCCATGCAGCAAGCCGCAGACCACCACACCAAGACCCTGCAAGAGGTCCCCAATCAGTTGTCACTGGGAAACATCCTCTGGAAGCCATGGCTTCAGATGTGTTGTTCCTCCTCCGGCCTATCTTGCCAGTGTGACCGAGAAAAACAAGATAGAACAGTGAGCCATTAGCCATTGTGCGTCTGGGGCCAAGAAAAATGCTCGGTGCCCGCTCCAGCTCCTCCATTACAGACGCACATTGGGAACGGCACTGGGTTAAAGCCAGCTCTGTCAGTACCTTGGATTAGGATCGATTCTCTATCTCATCACCTGAAGGCTCCACCAAGAGCCCCACAGTTACCCCAGAGAAAAAAATCAAGGTTTGCAGTATATAGAGAGACAAATGTTGACTTATGCCTTCCATGGCCAAAGTTCTTGGACTCACTTAAATGAGATAGAGGGCATTCCAATGAGTATGTCCAACACCAGTGCAGACGGATAGTAGGAAGGTGCAAAAGGTAAGCTGTTCACCCCTCAGCAAATGTCTATGATCAGTGGTATGAGGCGTCTTTATTCCACAATCTGATGTGAGGCAATGGCCCACATGATTCCCTTAGTGCACCAATAAAAGTATTCTGTTTAAAAAGTGTTTAGTAAATCTTAACATATGCAGCTTGATAATGAATAAAGGACCATCTTCTTTACCAATAATAGATGATGGTATGTTCCAATTTAGTTATTGGAAGGCAATTATTATCGGTATTATTTAAAACACATATTAAATGCTATTGAAGATATTTATATATATTTTTATATACACAGTTTATCTCTTTCCTAGAGAAGGTTAAGATATTTAAAATACGGAACTAGAAGCTTATCAGTATTTAGGTAAAAACAATAGAAGCTCACAGATAGGTTTGTTTGTGCAATGGACTTTTTGTGAAATCCTTCAGGAGCAATAATGCCAAGACAAATCTTACCTGTACGGATTTCCATCCCATAATTTGTAGTATTATATTTGGTTTCTACTGTTTCTTTGATGACTGGAAATTCTGAGCTAGAAGGCCATTTTGAGGGTGCTACAATTCAAGGAATCCCTCCCAACATAATTCAGAATGAATGGCACGGAAAGTGTGGTATTTTGTTGGGAAAAAATAACACTCGCAAGCAGTCCATGATCCATACGCATGAGGGTGATATCTTTATTTCTTGCAGAATTTAATGATGTGAGAACAGTACTTAATGTAAGTGCTTTGTTTTGTGTGGTCTTATCCTGTGGCTGAGAAATATCTATGTTTCCAATCTGCAGTGAGATGTAGGTTTTGTTTTAATTCCATTTCCCCCAACCTCAGTAATTAAGGGATAAGGCATAGCTGGGTCACTGAGGAGATTGGCTGAGAGTGGCACAGCTGGAGAGAATGCCGAAGTCTGAACCACCAGCCCCTCCCGAAGAAAGAATTCACCTGTGTGGAGAGTGTTCTTGTCACCCCTTTAGACGCTGTACATCCTGCAACAATATCACGTGGATTCCTTTAGTGATGGGTCGAAAGGGACTGCCGTCCATCTGCCTACCATTAGTCTCGTCTGTGAACACGTCTGAGCATCCCACCTTCGCCCCTCGTTTGTTCAATTCCAGGAGAGTACAGATAAGTGGAGTCCCCAGACCCCACGTGGCCCAGTGGAGAGAATGTGTGCTGCGTCCTAGACTTTCTGACACTGGACTCTAATTTCCTCTGTTTCTCACTGAAGAATTTCCAAGATCCAACAGCATTTCCCCACTTCCCCTTTAAGGTCTGCTAGTTCAAATTTTAATCTTTGTTTTCTTTTTCTTAAAAAATAGAAGTGAGTTTTTACCCTCCCCCGGGAATGGTTGAAAGTTGGAAAGCAAATAGGATTCTTATTTCTAATGTGGATTTCTCATTCGAGAAATTGCCAAAAATCTGTCGTATTGTTTTAGGAAATATTCTTGTTCAAGAGCGCGCCAGCGTGTTAATAATGTGTTAGGATTATTGCTGATCTTATTGTGGAAAAACTATTTAAAGCCACTATAAGGAACTTATGTTTTAATATGATCATGTTTACTCTAAGTTTAACATATTCTAGGCACATGCACTTTCAGAAAACACTTTATGATGTGGGAATGTGTGTTGGAGGATTGAATAACTTGAAGCACTTTTATAGATTATGTGAATACATATTTATGTATAGAATTAATTGTTTAATCTGTACAGTGTTAACAGCAAATGAAGGACACATACACCTCCAGAGGTAAAACAAACTTTAAAATATTTGCTTCAGAGTACCTTAGATCACCATTATGTTTCAGAGGATTTGAAAGTCAGGTTTATTGGCAATAACCATTATTATCTTAGATTTCAAACCATTTACCATGTGAAAGTTTTGGTTGGAATGTACAATAGTAAATATGAATTCTTTTGTCCAAGAGAGACCTAACCTTCTTTAAGACCTGGATTTCTTACAAAGTGGTAAGGCATAACTACTTGCTTTCAAAGCATCCCCTTGGTATGACCTCCTGAGGTGTATGTCCAAACCTTTGTGGGTTTTGAAGCTTTAAACAAATTATCTAAAAAAAAAATCTTTATATTCCTAGCATTTCATAGATGTTACAAGCTAAGCAGTTAGTAACACATAGACAGGCATTATTTTACAAGGTCAGTAACGCTGCATGAAAAGCAAAATCACAGCCTACGTATCGAGGTAGTTTAAAGGATTCAAGAAAGGAAACAGACGTCAGATTTGCCCCGAAGGGCATACAGGGAAAAGTAAAGAAACAGGAAAAGTATTTAGCCCATGTCTGAAAAATGCTATCTGTAAAGTGGTTGTATCAGGTAAAGTTTTCTTAGAACTTTGTTCTAATGTTAATGCAAAATTAAAATAAAAATTTCCTTGGCAATTAAAAATTCTGTGCTCTGATGCCATGCCTTGTCACATGCTTCATGTCAACAAGCGTGTGGAGGGTTTACTGTGTTTCGGGCGTGATGTTAAGCGATGAGGAATACAAGTTTCAGTTCAACAGATATTTCTTGAGTCCCCAAGGCTCCAGAGAGAGAATAAGAAATGCAGGGATGGATGAGAAATAAAATAGCCCCTGACCTCCATGATTAGAGGGCAGGGCAAGGTCAAATTACCCATTACACACACTGCCATAGGCCTTCTCACGGCTCACAAAAAATACCTTAACATCTTTTAAAATTAGAAGAAAAAAAAATGAACTCTTGGGGTTGAAGACCATATTCGCATCTGAAGCAGCACAGTCGTAAAATAGAATTTTCGTATGTCTTAATACGTTTTATGTTTTTATGTAATATGTCTTTATCTTAATATCTTTATATGTTTTCCTTCGTGGGCCGATGAAAGCCTTAATAGACCCTGCACCCAAGTGAAGTGAAGCAGATATTTGGAGCAAAGAAGTTTAAGGAGTCTAAATGTTGATGCAAAAAACATTGTTCTCTCTTCTCTGTCTCTCGACTGGATTCCTTAGGAAGTTGGAAACACAGTCAGGGTAAACCACGGGAGCAGTAAGAAGGAGAAGGAAGCAGTGCAGTAGCACTAGGACTGCGATGGGCTCTCATTTGGTCCAGCAATTCTGGATAAAAGCTAAAACATGTCCCTGGGGAGGCGGCCAGACAATGGATAATAGCAGGGAGAGAGAGCGTGGACGAAAGATGTTCGTTGGTAGAGGCTGGTGTCTGGCTTTCAAGTGATATAAAGCTAAGACTCATTACCTCCTCTTTAGTCCTCAAAAATGTGATATGTGTTGTAAATGACCAAGTCCCCCTTAAATCCGGGCTTCCCCTGGGACACCTCCAACCTGTCTGGGACAGCATGAGTGTGGGACCTAGCACCCTGGCCATCCTTGGCTTTCTGATACCATGAACCTCTTCTGTGTTACTGGAGTTACCTCTAGCAAACATCACTTCAGACCATTTCTTTCTTTAATGGGCTCTGAATAAAGTGATCGTCATTTACCAATAGTTAACAGTGTGAAATATTAGTTACAGGAGCCTTTTCAATTAAGGAAATGTCAACTTTCCTAATTAGAATACTAGCAGCTTGAAAACTACCCATGTGTTAGTGCAAAGGAAACATTGTCAAGTGGCGATTTGTCAGTTTTCTAAGAACTTAATGGACCTTCAGTGTAGGAGACCCTTCAATGGTTGCCCTAAAAGTGGTTCTTCTCATGAAGTCCAAATCCTCTAAATGACTTGTCCTGATAATGCTAAGTTTATCTCACCCAGAAAATACATCACGTCTTCAAAGAAGCAAATGGTACAGTGTTTGGGTGTGCTTTACCCAATAAGCAAACATAATCGTTTTCATATTGAGGTATAAGATATAAATTGGCCTCACTGATTATATGAGGATTGCAGGTTTCAAACTATATGACCTGTGCTGAGGGATGGTGGTGTTTTTCTAAAGGCAAAATTTCCAATGAGTATATCTTTATAAATATGCCCTTTGAATTGCCAATAAAATTTATATTGTCTAAATTTAAAATGGGGTGTAAAAGTAAATACATAAAGTGCCATATTTACAAAGATATAGCATATTCCCTAGTGGACAGGGCCCCTTTGTAACTACTTTTGAACCAGAAACCATCTCATGACTCAGATGTACAGTTTCATCTCAATGGGTTAGGGGCAAGATAACATTTCCCACTTACCTTATAGTTATATTGGGACCATGTGAGACACTCAGGCTGGCCAGAAGTTTCCCTGCACAGTCCTCTTATGGCTGCTGAATGCAGAACATCCAGGTAAGGACTCTGAGAAGGTCCTAAGGAATGGTGATGTCACAATGGTGATGCGGGAGACTGGATCCCTGAGTCACCGCCTGGGGCAGCTCCAGAGAGCTGCCAGATCAGCAGGCGACTGACCTGAACCAGATCTAAACTTTTTATAAGCCACTGAGACTTGGAGAGTCTTAGTGAAACAGCAGCGAGAGGTAATTACCTCGACTAATACACTAGGTGGGCCACACTATATAAACCTGACATTTTGTGATAGTTTTTTGGATTTCAAAAAGATTTTTTGACTTACTGGTGCTGCTTTAAATAGAAGCCTATGCATTCAATTCTTTTTTTTAATTTTAATTTTAATTTTATTTTGGTAAGAACACTTAACATGAGATCTACCCTCTTAACAGATTTTTATGTGTTCAACTATAGGCACAGTGTTGTATGGCAGATCTTTAGAATTTATTCATCTTGTATAACTGAAACTTTATACTCACTGATTGCAAGTCCCCATGTCCCCCACCCTGTAGGCCCTGGCAACCAGCCACCTGGTTCTGCTCTCAGCCTTGATGAGTTTGACCATTTTAGATACCTCATATAAGTGAGATCATGCAGTATTTGTCCTTCTGTGTCTGACTTATTTCACTTCGCATAATGTCCCTAAGATTCCTCCCTGTTGTTTCATATTGCAGGATTGCCTTCATTTTTAATATTGAAAAGTGGCTATTATGAAAAAAAAAAGCAACAAGTGTTGACGAGGATGTGGAGAAATTGGAACCCTTGTACACTGTTGGTGGGAATGCAAAATGGTGCAGCTGCTATGGAAAACAAATTAAAAATAGAACTACCATGTGACCCAGCAATCCCACTTCTGGGTATTTATCCAAAAAACTTGAAATCCGAATCTCGAAGAGATATCTACACTCTCATGTTCATTGCAGTATTATTTATAATAGCGAAAGATGTGGAAATAACCCAAATGTTCGTGGATGGATGAATGGATAAAGGAAATGTGACATATGCATTAATTCTTTAGACTATCAATTATGTGAGGGTGGGAATCAGGTAAACTTAAAGAGAAAAATATAGTGGGGACTGCCACCGACTGACGATGGCCCAGAATGGAGGATAAGTGATTCTGCCACTGCAGTGTGGGTGAGTGAGAAGGCAGAGCTGGGTACTTTACACAACCAACAAGCTGATGATTACTTAAATATTGAGGCTCTTTCTCAAAGTGGAGCATTATATGTTGCTTCATTGATTATATTAAGATAGCAGATTTCAAAATATATTGCATATATTGAGAGACGATGGTATTTTTAATGGCAAAATCTCCCAGTGAATATATTTGTATAAAATATTCTTTGAATTCCCTACAAACTTTATCACTTTTCAAATACTTCAGAAAATATTTCCTGTGCGTATGTAAACGAGTCCAGCGAACGCGATATTTTTGTTGTGTTGATCAGATTTTAGTCTGAGAAAAAGATCAAAAGATGATGTAATGTTTTTAAGCCAACTCCTTTCAGCAACCTTTGAAATAACACCGTGTTACTCGTGTTTAATATTTCCAATTAATTCATGAGATTTTTGCTGCTTGTACTTTTCTTTAAAAGTCAGGGTTGAAAACATGCAGTTAATGCAAAGCGTCAGCTCCGTGTTAAAATCTGAGGGATGTTCCGCAGCGAGATTTGAAAGTAGCATTGTCTAGTGCCTCTCAGAGAAGGTGACAAGTGCCATACGAAAAGGGTGGGAGAAGTCAGAGTTTCTGATCATTCAGGGAAGGGCACGCATGGCGTTTTATCAGGCGGGGAAATGCATGGGGTCGCTAACTGCTAAGAGAAGGTCTCAGACAGGCCATGCATTAGTATCAGGGAGACTGTTCCCAGCTATCACATTAGGGCAGAGATGAAATGAGCTTCTGCAGCACATCCCGTCTCACTGAAGGTGAGGCAGAAAATGGTCCCAGGGGCCATGCGCCGATGTGGTAGGCTGGAATAGGGGACGAGGTTGGTTAGACTCATTTGTCCCAGGCCTGATTCCAAGTGCTTTTGTGGGTTCGTCTATTTAATCTTCACTGCACGTCTATCAAATATATGTTATGATTTACATCCTGTTACAGACGCGGAAACGGGTACAGAAAACAGGACATAAATAGGCTGCTTTATGCTTAGATTTATGTAGTGATCGCTTGGGTAAAAAAAAAGTAAATGGATAGATTTTCATGATCTTCATGTATGACTGCACATACTGTGTACTGCACAACTCCAGGGGTGACATTTACACCCCGCAGTGGGAAGTGTGCTTCCTAAATGTGTGCAGTGCACAGCCTGTGCCACCATATGTAGCAGTATTTGTTAGACTGTAACATTGCATAAGTAGATGGATACATAAGTCATTGATAGAACTTATTACCTTGATCTGCCTAGCAAGAAACACAGGAGGACACTGTGTGAATTAAACCCATGGGTTGAATCCATGAGCTAGGATGTAGACTTGACACATTTCCAGAGTGAAAGAAGCAACCTGAGTGTACTGATCGTTACAATAGAGTTCAAATTAGTGCAGAATTGATTCATTAATGCAGATTTTTCTCATTCAGAGAAAAAGACACATGGTTTTGTGTTTATCTGTTTGTTTACTATTATACAGCCGTCACCATGGTGTCTGCTAAAGGTTTCCACCTTGCTCCATGGTCCAGGCTCGTAGTAGGATGGTGCTTCTGGCCTCTCGTGAGCCGTGAGGAGACACATCCTGTGATACTTCAGAGCTGGAGCATCAGTTGCCATTATAAAAATCTCCCAGCAGTTTCTCAACACAGACAGAAGCTGCTCCCTTGGGGTGAAAACGACACTGAGCAGAGCCCGACGTGACTCATGGTGACCGTAGAGGGGGAGCCAGAAATAATCCTTTGTTGCTTAAGCCACTGAGGTTTGGATGTTGTCACTGCAGCGTAAGCCTGTGCATCTTGAGTAACTCACGTCACCACCCTGTTTCTGCAGAGGAATAATTATTAAATTTGGCAAAATTTTTTTGTCTCCCTTAGAGAATTTGTGCTAAGGAATCCTACAACATTTTAGACCCTGGAATTTTTGAGGCTTAATCAGTCTTAGAAAGATATTTTAGATCGTTGGAGGAGAAGATGAATGAGGATGGCTTCAGGCCAGGGTAAAAAAAAAAAAAAAATTAATGTTTAGGTTGAGTGTGTCTTCAGAAATATACACATCTGCTAACATTGCCTGAATGAATGCGTATTAGGGAGGTAAATATGACTTCACTGGGTAACATCTTAGGTCGTAGGGAAGCTTAGCGACCATTCGGCAAGTTCAAATCCCTTTGCTTTAACAGTAACAACAAACCCTATATTCTAAGGCCAGTTTCAATGTGTTTAAAATGTTTAATTGTATGTTAAAAAATTTCGACACTATGTTTAAAGTCAAAAGACTATATAGTAGGAACAATAATGTTTATTTGCATCCTGCTGTTAGCACTTTGAATGCAAGTAAACCATCTTGACCTTTTCCCATATGAATTGTTTGCCCTTTTTTTCCCCCACCCCCATAATGTTTAGTGAATTCTGGTTCTAAAAAATTATGTAGCGCTATTATCTTCTGTGACAATGTTTTCAAGGGCAACTTGTGTTAGGGAAATATTTAAAGCCATGTTGTGTAATTTCCTTCACAGCAAGGCAATAGTAAAGATTTTCCGGGACGATAAGTGGTTGCTCTCAAGTATAGTTGTTTAAATTCAACAGTGATGACAACTAGAGCTATCAAGCAGAAATGAGACAAGGAGTTATGCATTACGATGGGAGAAGGGAGAGGAAGGCAAGAGGAAGATGAATGTGCGATATGGAAGCAAGCTCTAATCCTCCCCTCTTCTGTCTGTGAGGCAGTTCTCTTAAAAGATGATAAACAGGAGGAGGCGGAACCAAGTTGCCATCGGTCTCAGGGAGGCAATTACCCAGTCATCGTCCCTCGTCGATGCTCTTAGATAATTCTTGGGGAAGCACTTGATAAATGCTTCTGTCCAAACATCTATTTAGCTCCAGGGCAGACAGAAGAGCCAGAATTTCAGACCTTCACCCCTCACTGTCTCATATGTCTAAAATGTGCAGGGATCCAATGTCAGCTCATCACTTACTATGCTTTAAAAATACGTATTTCTCTGCAAAAGATGATCTCTGTGTTTCTCTGCTACAGAGAAGTTTTCTAGAAATACGAGAAATCTCTTCTGAAAATACAGAGATTTATTCTAGGAAATGACAATGCTCTTTGGATTATCTTTTGATGAGATTCGGCCACAAGCAGTGTCCCTAACAGCTAGCTGGCATCCTGCCCTTTCTGGAAATCAATGACAATGACAAAACTGTTTTTGCTGCAGCCCAGGCAGCTATGTTAATGCATACTCTGTGAATGCCGTGGATACCTAGCATTGCCCATCCATTTTGAAACATTCGATAATAGCAAATAGCATGGAGCTAGCCCTGTTCTCCTTTTTTTCTGTTGTACATCTAGACTAACTTCCTTGTCTGGGCTTCTAATTTCTCCTTTTTGCAATATGACCACAGAAATTTGCATACTTTGGAAGGAAAAGGATTTAACCTAGTGAATTAATGTTACCCTAAATCAGTAATTTTGAGGATGTAATTTCAACATAAAATAATTCAATTTCTGAAACTTAAGAAATTCCAGTGCCTGAGAAGGGAGGATGGTGAAGATAGTGGTAGCTGAATTTTAAGGCATCATTGTGATTAAACACAATTATTTTATATAATACATTTTAATTATCCTAATAAGAGAGGATTACCCAGTTAGAAAATGTTTTCAACAGTGCCATATTAAGACCCATTTTGATATCTCTTTCCTACTGTTTTAATTGCAGTTTGTAAGGACAAATGCAAACTGAAATAGTACTCTAAACCATTTCCTCTTTGGTTGGTCAATATTTTCCTGAACCATAAAATATGGATTTGCCAATGTAGAGAGTTAATCGTATTTCCCTAGATTTTCTTTTATCTTGGCAGAGAAATAGAGAGTTCTTTCCAGCATGGAACTCAGTTCTCTGATTACTTTGTGGTCCGTTTTAGCTGCCAATACCTTAGGTGTTACAAAAGCAAGACATCTTCATCAAACACTAAAATATGACATGGATTTCTACAGCGGACTCTGTGCATTTTGCATTTTGATGTTAAATGTGATATTAGTAAAGATCATTTACTTATAATTTGCATGGGGTTGCATTGTGCTTCTGCTGAAAGGAAAATGCTTTCAATTTGCCTACTGGAGCCTCAGCAATTTGGAATGAAAGCTTAGAATAAAATAATGTAATTGTGTTTCTTGAGAGAGGCACAGATGGAAATTTTAATTTTAAAATCCAGTCTCATCTCTGCTCTTCCAAATGGGAAGACAAGATAGAAAGAGTGCATTGCAATTGCTAACCATATTCTTTTTTTTTAAAAATTGTATTGTGGAAAATTTCAAACAAACACAAAAGAAGAAAGACTGTAATTTTGAACCCTCCATGACCTTATCTCCCAGCTTCAAAAATTATCACCATTGTGCCAGTCTTCAAACACAATTGTAGTCACAATATTGTAAAATTTTGCATAGTCATCCATAAGCAGAACATAACAATTTTAAGGTTTCAAGATATACTGCATAAATTGCTATGATGATATTTTTCTCCAGAGTGTATGTATTTTCATAGGAGTAAATAGTGAAGAAGATGAATTTACTAAAGACGTAAACCATATCAGAGTTCTCTGTGTTTCACACCATCTCAAAACTTAGTGGCTTAAGACAATACCCACTTATTTAGCTCCTGATTTTGTGGGTTGACATTTTGGCTGGGTTCAGTGGGATGGCTTTTCCTGCCTAGGCTCAGCTCAGCGGATCTTGGCAGGGTTGCTCCAGCATCTATAGTCGGTGGATGAACAGCTGGAGTGACTGGTTTATTATGGTCTCGTCTGTGAAGGTGAGAACAGCTGGGGCCTCTCTCCACGTGGTTCTCTCATTCTCCTGCAGGGTAATGCAGGCTCGTCCCCAGGGTCGTGATTCCACTGCTTTCAAGATCAGCAGGAGAGGGTGCAGATATCAATGTTCAGATAATTGCAAGTCTCTGCTGGTGTCTTATTTGCTGCTTTCCCTTTGGCCCAAACAAGTCAAATGGCCAAACCAGGTGCACGACATTGATAAATAGTCCTCAACCCTTAAAATAATAGCTGCAAAGTCACATTGCAAAAGGACACGCGTACAAGGGGGGAAGAATCTGTGGCCAGTGTTACAATCTACTTCATAAAACTAAAAGTTTTGTCAATGAACACAAAAAGCTATGGCATTGATATCAGTGAGAATGGCAAAGTTAGGGCCTCCAAAATTTCTCTTCTCCATAAAATCAGTGATACAACTGGAAAAAGTTGTCAGAAGTAACTTTTGCAGGACTCTGGAAATTAACCAAAAGCTTGCAGCAACCCAGGGAGCATATATTCAAGAAAAATGCTTGAATCTCAGTAGGAACAGTGTGCTTGGTGGTATTTTAACTTGCCTAGTGCAATCTGCCATTCTTCAGCTCCACGCTAGCCTGGCAAAACAACAGCCCACGGCTTCCTGAGCAGGCAACAGAAGGGGCAGCACGGGGCTGGACCTCTATCAAGTCCTCATTCCTAAGGGATGGTTTGTTGGTCTGTTTTTGACCTGACTTGGAGCTTGCCTAGTACAGAAAGCCTTTTCCTGGAGAGAATAACGTATTGACACATGCAACATCATGAATGAGTGTTCAAAACATTACACTAAGGGAAAAAAGCCACAGACAAGAAACCACATATTCTATGATTCCATCAATAAGAAATTTTGAGAACATGCAAATCCGTAGAGATAGAAAGTAGATTAGGGGTTGCCAGGGTGCAATGGACTGAATGTTTGTGTCCCCCCGAAATTCATATGTTGAAATTCCAACCCCCAGTAGGATGGCATTAGGAGGTAGGACTTTTGGGAAGTAATTAGGTCGCGAGAGTGGAGACCTAATGAACGGGATGAGTGCTCTTATAAAGAGACCCCAGAGAGCGCTCTCTCTCTCTTTCCACCACGTGACAACACAATGAGAAGTCTGTGAACAAAGATGTGGATCCCCACCACTCCAAGCTTGATCTTGGACTCCCCAGTCTCCAAAATTGTGAAAAATAAATGTTTGTTGTTTAAGCTACCAAGTCTAGGGTATTTTTCTTATAACAGCTCGAACAGACTAAGACAGACAGGAGTT
This sequence comes from Ceratotherium simum simum, assembly GCF_057802395.1. Lineage (NCBI taxonomy): Eukaryota > Metazoa > Chordata > Mammalia > Perissodactyla > Rhinocerotidae > Ceratotherium > Ceratotherium simum. Next base: position 5,227,192 of record NC_141941.1, read on the forward strand.
GAGAGGAGGGTTGATGGTGAGTGATCTCTAATGGTACAGGGCTTTTTGTGCAGTGATGAAAATGTTCTGAAATTAGGTAGTGGTGATGGTCACAGGACTTTGTGAATAGACTGAAAGCCACTGAATTGTCCACGTTAAAATGCTACTATAATGGGATGTGAATTATATCTCCATAAAAAAATGAAGTCTATTATTTCATAAATTTTAAAAAAAAGATAAAGTAACTCTCTTTTAGCCTTCAGTTATTCAAAATTGACTCTCCGGATGGACTTCTTTGCAAAATTGTTTAACTTCTGCACCGTCTTTAGGATGGAGTCACGGACTTCCCATGGTACTGTGTTCCTTGAGTTTGCCTTGATAAGAAAGCCTACATGTCTATGTTCCAGCTACTTTCCATGCCTTGAATACTCTCTTCTCTACCCACTCACTGCAAATTTATGAGCTGCTATTTATCTTAGAATTCTCAGTTCAGTCATCTCCTCTCTATGAAACATACTGTTTCCCTCTTGAAACCCATAACCGCTACTATTATATCTTCTGTAACATGTGGTTTCAACTAGATGTTTTAGACTGCCAACTCCTTGAGATATGGGCCAGGTTTTATTCATCTTTATATGTAGCATGCACGGAACGAGGCCTGACACCTTCACAGGAATATTTTATCTTTTCTGAGCACCAGGAAGGTTATGCTCCCCACAATCTCTGCAGCATTTATCCTGGGGCCAGTCCACAGTGACCATGTCTCCTCCTATGCTCACGTTGTGGAGGCAACCGACAAACAGAGTGGTCCCAAAAGAGGTGGAAACTTACATCCACACACAAACCTGCACGCGGATGTTTGTAGCAGCTTTACTCATCATTGGAAAAATTTAGAAGCAACCAAGATGTCCTTCAGTAGGTGAATGGGTAAATAAACTGTGGTACATTCAGGCAATGGAATAGTATCCAGCGCTAAAAAGAAATGAGCTATCAAGCCATGAAAAGACATGGAGGAAACTTAAATGCATTTTGCTAAGTGAAAGAAGCCTATCTGAAAAGGCTACCTGCCATATGATTCCAACTATGACATTCTGGAAAAGGCAAAACTATGGAGACAGTGAAAAGATCAGTGATTGCCAGGGAGTGGGAGGGAGGGATGAATAGGTGGAGCATAGAGGATATTTAGAGCAGTGAAATTGTACTCATACAGAATAGATATTGTAATAGAAACTGTAATCATACAGAAGGGATACGGTAATGGTAGATACACATCGTTATACATTTGTTGAAACCAATAGAATGTACAACACCAAGAGTGAAGCCTAGTGTAAATTATTCACTTTGGGGGTTATGATGTGTCAATCAATGTAGGTTCATCAGTTGTAACAATGTAGCACTCTGATGGGGGATGCTGATAATGGGGGAGGCCATGCATGTGTTGAGGCAGGGAGTGTATGCGAAATCTCTATACTTTCCTCTCAATTTTGCTGTAAACCTGAAACTTCTCTAAAAAATAACATCTTCAGCACACAAACACAAACAGATTGGCAATAATTGGGCTGCAAGCTGGCCTCCTGTGTAGACCCGTTCAGCTTCTCCTGGGTCCTGAGGTACAGAGTGAGTTTTCCTATCCAGAGAGCGTTCTCTGTACCTGACTTGCATCTGAACCCCAGCGAAGAGGCATCGCAACTTCAGGGAGTATATTTCACTTTGACTATGTGAACGAGACTCTGCTTCTGAGCACACCAGAGAATACACGATGAGCACTGCCCCCGGGGGGTGTGCACCATAGCTCTACTCTGCTCTGGTCTATTCCTTTTCTCCAAATCTCTGGCCATCTCTGTCCTACCCAGCTTCTCTGGGGCTCCAGCTGGCAACTTCAGGTACACAAATTCTGGCCACTCTTCTCTGGGTGCTCCTTCATGATCTGGCTCCGAATAATTAACTTGGTTCCCCAGCTTTTGTGCTGAGTTTTCCTTATGTCCCCCAGTTTGGCTCAGTACTCTAAACTGTGTGGTGGATTTGCCCCCCTGCTCATAGTTATGTTTGTCCCCTTTGAAGGAAAATGTATCCCCACTTTGTCGTGCTCACTAGCTGCCGTGATTCTCTGTTTGCCCCCTGTCCCTACATGAGTCTTTATCTGAACCTCTCTATGCCTCCCCCATATGATCCAATGAGTTCTGCAAAGCAATCTGGAAAAATTCTTAATAAGTCAAGGTGCTAACATGATCTATCAAAGAAGCACACATTTTCGGACCCTGTCCTCATCTGAGACACCAGGAAAGTGAAGATCACTTGAGAGACCCACATCAGCTCAGCTACCATTCACAGTGGTGTGAATTGCCTAAGTGAAAAATGACTCTCTTACAAATAATTATTCCATAAGAATCATAATGATCTAAATTTATATATCCAACACATTTATTTAATTTCTCATTAACCCCAAAATCTCAACTAAATGACTGCTTTTGTTCATGTACTTTTGTTTCCATTTCCCATTTTAGCAGACAATTTCTTATTTTTCTTCAGGCTCCTTTGAAATAAATAAAACATCTCATGGAATGTCTCATAATATCAGATTCCAAACTTTCTCTGTGGTCTCAAATCTTAAATGATATATTAATGTATTTGGAAAGTTAGATTTTTAGCAATAAAAAAATCAAAATGCAAACTTAGCTAGCTCTAAGAATAAAAATACCAGAGCCATGAGACCAAAAGTGATTTCTTTGCAAATAACACAGGCTTAAAATAGCTTTAACCCATGTTTGAAGATAATAATAGTTATAGGGCCTTGGCCTAATTAAAGTCACTCCAGAAGATATATAACATACATTCAACTTTCAATTATCCAAGAGATCACATACTCGGGGGTTTGTTAATGATGTTTAAACTTTAGCTGTAGAATTAAAGTCTTAAAAAAGGGCAAAACAATTTGTATGTGTTTGCTCTACTCCTTCAATCAGATTGATTGGTTAATTAGTCCCTTATTGTTTGAGCTGTTTTTGCATTTTGGGGATAAAAGACATGAAACAGTTTTCCTGAGGCTTGATGTTCTGAAGGAGGTGTAGATTTTCCAAGTACAAACTGGAATCAATCTGAGCTGATGTACTGACTCTGGCATCCAGAATTAAATGACTGGCTTTTACTCTCTTATTGAACTGCTAGGCGTATCACAGGAGGACTCAGCTTTCTATAAGTTGTTAATGAATGAACTTCGTAATTTTGGTGCCTTAAAAAGGTAAAATGTCTTGGGCATATACGATGTTAATTTGTGTAAACATTTATGTACTTTTGAGTTTGTGGCGTTTAGTGGATCTGGTTCAGAACAGAACTTTATTTGCATGGGTTTATTTTCATTCTACGGTCAGTTGCTTGGTTTGGGGGCAGTTTGGCAATCTTGGGTCTTCTACTCTTTGATGCTAGTTCCTCGTTCTATTTAATTCCATGTGGCACAGACCCACAGGAGTAGACCTTCAGAGAAGTGTGTCAACTCTGGCCCAAGTCTCGCAGGCTTTTGCTTACCAATGACCATGTACTAATCAACTATTTCCACAATAACGCTGTATAACAAGCCACCTCTGACTCAGCGGCATAAGAATGCACATTTATTTTCATGCTCGTTGGTCTAGGTCATCTGGTGTGGCTCTGCTGCATGTGTTGCATATAGAACCCAGGCTTGAGGAGCAGAGGAGAGACGCACCCAGAGGGGCAAAAAGAAACACATGCTGTCCTTCAGATCAATGCCTATAACTGTCATTTCCATCCACATTTCTTTGGCCAAAGCATGTGACAGGAAAGTGTACTTCACCCATGGATGTTGAAGGGGACTGTATTAGGTAAATTTCCATTGTGTGTAATGAATTACCACAAACTCAGCAGCCTAAAGCAATACCCATTTATTGTCTCACAGTTCTGTACACTAAAGTCCAGCACAGCTTAACTGGGTACTCTGCTGCAGATCTCACCAGACTGAAATCAGTGTCCCAGCTAGGACTGACTACAGTTTCCACCTGGAGCTTGAGATACTCTTCCAGGCTCGGTGGTTATTTGCAGAATTTGTGTCCTTCTCACACTCTTCACATAGGTTCCTCCGTCTTTAAACCAGAAATGGCAGGTCAAGTCCTTCTCAGCTTTTTGTTCGATTCAGTCCCTCGATGGATTAGATGAGGCCCACCCACATTAGGGAGGGCAGTCTGCTTTACTCATTCTGCTGATTCAAATGCTACTCTCATCCAGAAATTCCCTCACAGACACACCCAGAAAATAATGTTTAGGCAAATATCTGGGTACCTCATAGCCCAGTCAAGTTGATATATAAAATGAACCATCACAGAGCATGTCAAGTTCATGAGAATAGTTGAAACAAGTGGGGGAAATGGGGGCTTGAGACAGAGGCAGGAACCACAGTGTGGAAAGTCTCACTGAAGGGCTTGGCCTATATTCTAAAGACATTAGGAAACCATCAGAGGGTTTTAAGCAGGGGAGAGGGCTGATCACATTTGAAAGACCATTCTTAGTGCGATGTAGAAGAGAACAGAGCAGTGTGTGGGGGAGGGGTGCCGAGGTTCACTATTTAGATGGCTCTTCCATAGTCTAGACAAGAGATGATGGTGACCTGGCCTTGCGTGTAGCACTGGGGAATGTCAAAAGTGGACAGATTCAAGAGTTCTTTAAGAGATGAAGTAGATAAGACTTTGTGGTTGACCAGATGTAGAAGATGAGGGAAAAGAAAGGATGCCCAGGATAGTTGTAAAGATTTTGCATATACTCTGGGGCAGTGCTTCTCAGTTGGAATCTATAGATTGTCAGGGCATCTGTGAGTTCTCTATAGAGTTCTCTATTGCATTTTTAATTTACTGATAATACGGGAAAAGAAGACTTTCCTGAACATTATGAATGATCTGGGCAACAGCCTCATGCCTAAGTACTGCCATGTTATTTCAATGTCTCCATTGGCATTTGCATGAACAATTACGTTAGTGTCACATGGGGACCACATCATGTCACAGTAAGCTCTTTGGACAAAGGTTTGGTAGTAGTTCAATAGAAAAAGTTTTGAGAGAATGGAGTCACCACCAGGCCCACAGCGATAGCAAATTCAGAAAATCTGTATTTCAGGAATCAATATCAGTAGCAAGAAGGATTCTTTGTTGCAATAATGATATGTTCCAAGGCTATATTAAAAAACATTGGCTCCCAGAACATCTCAGAAGGCCAAAGAATATGGCTTGGAGGCTACACAGCAAGGGGCAATGCAGCCAGGAAGGATCTGAGTACCAGATACACCTAACTCACCTAGTGGAAATGTTGCCACCCACTGGTTGATATCCACAATACTAGAGACTGGGCCCTAGAACCAAACCCATCTGCTCTTCTCAGCATATCCAAACACTCCTAGTAAATTGGGGCTGCCTTAGAGCTCTCACAGCTCATTCCAAGTGTGTGTGATTGATGGAACCAGGTCACTGGCTCAGTCTCTTCAGGTCTCTGTCAAATGTTACCTGATCAGAGAACCCTGCCCTGACTCAGCAGTTTTTCCTCTTTACCCAGGGTTATTCTTCTTCATAGCATTTGTCATCACCAGATTATTGGCTTGCCGTCTCTCCTGCCCGCAGCGGGAATGTAAGTTCTATGCGAGCAAGGACTTCTTGTGTTGTGGTCACTGTTGTATCCCCAATGCCATGCACAGAGACTGGTGCTAGAAGGCAGTCGATCAGGCTATGTAATAAATAAATTATTTTGTTGTTAGTGCTGTTGAGTGGATTCTGACTCCTAGTGACCCTGTGTTCAGCAGAGCAGAACCCTTCTCGGTCTTTGTGCGCCACCTCTCCCCTTCTGGTGCTGTATCAGACAATAAGCTACTACTATCCGTAGGGTTTTCATGGCCAGTTTGTTCAGATGTAGGTGGCCAGGTCCTTCTTCCTAGTCTGTCTTAGTCTAGAAGCTCCACTGACACCTGTGCACCGTGGGTGACCCTACTGATATTGGAAATACCAGTGCATAGCTTTCAGCATCACAGCAACACACAGCCGCCACAGTATGACAACCACAGATGGGTGGTGTGGTTTTCTGACTTGGAAATAAACCCAAGCCACCATGGTGAGAGTGCTGGATCTGTAACCACTAGACCTGGCCAAATAAATTATTAGTTAATGTAAAATAAATCCATGAATTAATACAAGAGAAGAGTGAGACCTGGAATATGAATGTGCATAGAGGGCAGCTGGGACCACCACAATCCTTCCTCCGGGGTCTAAAGGAGGGCTTCTGTGAGAAACGGGTGAGGGGGGATTGCATCAGTGCAGAACTGAAGATCATAGAGACAGACACAAGCTCTGCTTCCCCATCTCACTCAAGGATTGGCATGGTCCTTGTTGGGATCTCTCCTCATCTCTCAGAGATTACCACAGAGGAGGTGGTTAAAAATTATGGGGAGAGTGATTGCTGGGCTTCAGGTGGAACTTTAGGGACAGTGACATTTGAGGACTGCACACAAGGAGTGTGAGATGAGGAAGAGACAAAGAAATACCCCAAGAGAAAAGGACAACATCTCTTTTGGGCTGGCTGGACTTTTGAAGGGCTCAATGTCTCCCATGACCTCCCTCAACCACTCTAGAGGAAACAGGAACTACTTTTCTGGAAGCCATTGAGCTCCAGAAAAGACCGAGGGCAGCCTAAAACACTGGGGCATGGTGTTAGGGAATGGGGAGAGAGATGAACCAGGAGGAAGGAGAGGGCACTGAGAAGGGAGGTGAGTGCTTGGAATGGACTTTGGCTGCTTCACCGCTTGTCTGAGCTGATTGCTGCAGATATTAGTTGGGATAAAGATTTTTGCACTAGTAACAGAGACCCAAATTGACTGTGAATTACACAATATTGAAGCTTATTTCTCTGCCATGTAAAATGGGGGCTGATATTTGGGTGGCTTTCTGATAAGATTTTGTCAAGGGTTCAAACTCCTTCCATCTTGTTCTTTGGTCATTCTTAGGGTGCTGCTTTCTAAGACAATTCACCAACATGTAATATTATGGTTACTGGGAAAAAGGAAAAGGAGAGAGGGAATGTATGCCTCTTCCCTCTACGAGCTTACTTTGGAAGTTGGGCAATGTTTGACTCTCATTTCTCATTGGCTAGAATGTAGTCACATGACCAAAGTCACGGAGGAGCCTGGGAAATGTAGTCTTTAGCAGGGTAGCTACATACTCAGATAACTATAATTATGAAAGAAGTGCAGAATAGATATTGGCAGCCTCTACTACCCTCCATCAGTCTTGCTTATATTACGTCATTTTGTTCTCATACTATATCCATGAAGGAGTAATAATTTTCTCAACTTACAACAGAGAAAAAAGTACTTCACTTAGGGAGGTAGTTTTCAGTGGGTGCATAAAGCGGTGAAGGAATTCTAGACAGAAGGTGGGAGAAGAGCCAAGAAAGGGAGGGTGAAATCTTATTCTACACTCTAGCAATTGCAAGTCCTTTAATAGTTTTGTGCCTGTGTGTTTGTGTGTCTGTGTGTGTGAGTATACTCGTTGGTATTTGTGTGTCTGAATTCATGTGTATGTTTGTGTGTGTGTGTCTGTTTGTGTTTGAATAGGCTTGTGTATGTGTTAATTATGAGGGCTGAAAAAGAGAGCTGTGGTTGAAGAGGCAAGCATTGAAAAGTTTTAAGAAAAGGGCTAAAATGCTGCTCAAAAATTAAACTGTAGCAGCTGTGTCTTTGTTGCAGCCACATGGAGCCTTCAGAGCCTACGTGCATAAGTTGAGTGAAAAGGATGATTGACATAAAAGTACAAGGTTTTGTAATTAACGCGTCAGTCAATTAACACAATACAGTCATTATTGTATAGACAGGTGATGTCAAACCTGTTTTATTGGAAGGGATAAAATACCCCCCTCCATACAATATTCTGTAAAATTCGGGTATCCTTCCTCATGTTTCAGCGAATTACACTTTTGCTGTTCAAAGAAGAAAAGTGAAGAATATGTTTGGAATCTCCCTTCCAGAATTGAAAACATTGTTTTCACAAAAAGCTCATGTCTCTCTTGGCATGAAGGAGGAAACGACCCTTCTACAAAGGTTCTCACCCCTGGTTTCTTCCTACCCCTCCCTGCCCCTCTCCCACTCCCTTCTGCACTGAGTGCCTTTGCCAGAGCCTCAAGGATCAAGTCGCAAGACAAATTTAAATCACATTAGGATTGTAAATGAATTCGAGTAGTAGCAGATGCAATAAACTGGTTGCTGTCTTGAGATATGACATCTATGCCAACCGATCTATCTTTGAGGGAAGATGGCTGTTCCTTCTTTCTCCTTATTGACTCTGAGGCACCATATAAAATGCACCACAATCAAATAAATGATGGCAGGACAGGGAGTGGAGGTGCTATAAATTCCGTGCGTGACAGCATGTACTAGGTGTATTTCAAGGAAATGACTCTAACTGGAACTCTTTTCTGGAGCGACCCTTGCCCAAAGCCCCTGTTCAGAGGCCAGGCCCACTTCTGAACCAGGTAACCCCCTTCTTACCTCACCTCAGTGCGCCCTAGTGACGCACACAAGCAGCTGGGAAGAGGAATAGATAATAGATGTATCTACAGGTTGATAGGAAATGTGCGATCTGTAGGGCTGGGGGTGAAGGCAGCAGATGGGCCAAATTTCCTGTGAAGAATTTGAACTTGGGAACTTTGGACACTGAAGCACCTGTCTAGAAGAGCTCCAGCTGAGACGTCGTGAAGAGTCTCCTCTTGGGGTGACATTGGGAACCACTTGATGGCTGGAGATGTGAGAGAGAAGCCAGGTAAATAGGGGGAGGCAGCAGGTAGAGAGAATGGAGTGGAGCAGACAAGGAGAGAAAAGTGGAGAAGCAGAAAAGCTGAACATGAGACAGAGAGAGAGAACAAGAGAGAGGAAAAGATGTCTTTCCTGCAAACATATGGCTCCATTTCCAGTACCCCTGGTTGTTGGGTATACTTGGTTTCCTTTCTCTGCGTTTCGTGAGGTTTCCATGATCTCTCACAATAACATGCACTTTCTCCCCAACCAGAGTTATCTCAAGAGGATATCTGATTGTTACCAAAAAACACAGGCTCCACTTTAAATCAAAATTAGCTGATATTTATTGCTTATTTATTAAGTACCAAGCAGTATTCTAAAAGCTTTATCTATATTGACATGGTTATTTCTCAAAAAACATTATGAGGTATTTTATCCCTTTTTTCCAGATGTGGAAACTGAGACTGGAAAAGGACAGTCCCTTGACCCAAGCCCCCACGTAAGTGGGTATAAGAGCTGCAATTTGCACTTGGGGGTGTGACTCAGATGTCACGCTCTTAGGCTCTGTATTATGCCACCAATCAGAGAGGCTCATGGGAATGTGTTAGGTTGTATATTCAGCTGAAGGAAGTGTGAACTTTATACATGGCATATGTTATGTGTTAATTGGTCCATTTATGATATGATTCTCAACTATCTTGGGACAGCCATTGGACCGACATTCTATTAAGACACACATTGATACCAAGCCAGGGATTTCCATTGATTTGATTGATGATCACTGTTGGAGATTGCTGGAGAGAGCGCAGCTCTCCAGGAAAAAGAAAGAGGAAGCTGAACCTGTGAGGAGCAACTATAACGATGTAAGAAACGGTAATATTATACATGACTAATCAGGAAAGTTGTTGCATAGACTGTAACTGGGCCAAGGAATGGTTTTGACGGAGTTGGGTGAAGGATGATGGTTGAAGGCAGAACTCCCGGCTGTGAGTTTGAGGGCCAAAATCCTCACTCACATTCTTACCCCCATACTTCAGGCAGCCTCCTTCCCTAGGCAAGCGCTCCCTCCTTCTGTTGTTGTCTCACATTGTTGCAGGGAAGGTGGGCTTGCGAGCTACCAGACCTGCTTTTAAAACTCCATGGCTGCTAGTTGTGGGACCTTGTGCTCAGTTCCCCTCCCATGGGCGTACAGACACGTACCACCTTGGAGGGTTATAATAGGATGTGATTAACACACATACACACTAGTATATCACTGTGTTTGCAATATCTAGACTGTATGCCCAACACTTGTTTGTCAACACTCTTTGGCCATCCACAAACACTGTACATCCTGGCCGCCCTCTGGTAGACTTTGCCTTCTTCCTGCACATTCTATCCCACTCCCCATGGCAGCTGTTTATACTGTGTTCACTGTTTTCAAGTCTCTAGCCTTTTGCCCCTTCCCTCTCTCTGAACTCTTACTTCACTGACAGCATCTAAGTCCGTTAGCCAACCTTCAGCTTTTCCCTCCTTCATCTCAAATATTCTCTGTGCCATTACATTTAATTTTATTTCTCTCTTGGCAGACTGCTTTGAAAGGCTCACTGGTTCTGCTGGGCTCTTAAGCTCTCGAATCCACTCACTGTCATCTCTGTAGGATCTGGATCCATCTGAATATTTCTTTCACAACTTCACCCTCTTTTTCCACCATCTCCTCTCACCAGATTTCCCTAGTCAAGATTCCCTTCAAGGCTCCCTCCCCTGTACACCAACACTTCATCCCATTCTTTGTTGCATCATAAAGCCTTGCTACATCATAACACAGAAGACCACCTCCATTGGTGTTACTTCTGCCTCTCCGGCTCACCCTCCAATGATGGAACACAGCTCCTTCTACTGATGTCCACTTGGAGCTCTCCTTTCAAAGGTCTGTAGTAGCCTTTTGGTTGTCAACGCAAGAGGCCTCTTTTCGTGTTCATTCTAATGGAATTCTCCATGTGATTTGACGCTGCTAACCAACTCTTCCTTTTTAAAACCCTCCTTCATGTGTCTGTGACACCACCCATTCCAAGTTCTCCTCTTAGCTCAGTATGTAACTCATTTTCCTTTGAGGACCTCTCTGTTTTTCTACCATTTCTTCTTTATCTTACTCCCTGCTGCCTTTCTATTAAATGTAGGGATTTTCCCCTTTGAGCTTTCTCGTCTCTCATTTTATACTCCTTCCTGGCTATAACTACTTCCTTTTAGAAATGACTTCCGACCCCCTCACTAGCTCTTACGTTTACCCAAAGTTGTAGTCAGTGTTATAAATTCCTTGCTAGACGCTTTAAACTCAACACATCCCAAACAGAATTAATTAACCTCCCCTTTCCCAGAGGAAAAAAAAATACACACATCCCTACTCTTTCTCTTGGTTAATTGCATTACCATCTTCTGATTCATTTAGCCTCAAAATATTGAAGTCACCTTTTCTTTCTTTCGAAACTCTTCATTAAATTTTTATCGAGTGCTGTTGATTCCACTTTAGAACTATCTCTTGAACTTGTACACTTTTATTGATTCCAAATGCCACTCTCTTAGTTTAGGGTCTCATCATCTCTTATCTAGATTATTTCTGATTGATCCTCCTTTCTGTGTCGTCTTGCCCACTCGAATCTGTTCTACAGACAAATGTTAGAACTATTGTTTCTCAACACTCGTTCCCTAGTCTAATCTTCCTGTCTTCATTTGTTCTTCTCTCCATATTTCTTATGTTCTAGCCACATCAGATAACTTGCTATTTCTTTTCCTTGATCATGGCCAGATATCTTGGCTCATGCTAACAGATCCTGCAGTCTGGAATGACTTTTCTGCTTCCCCCCATTGAAGTCTGTATTAGTTTTCTATTGCTGCCATAAAAAATTATCTAAAAACTTAGCAGCTTGAACCATCACACATTTATTATCTCACAGTTATGTAGGCCAGAAGTTTGCGGTAGGAGGGGATGGCCTTGGTTTGTGACTCTGCTCTGGGTTTCATAAGGCGAAAATCAAGGTGGTGGATGGCCTGAGATCTTATCTGGAGACTCTGAGGGAGAATCCACTCAAACTCTCTCAGGTGGTTGGCAGAATTCAATTCCTTCTAGTTATAGGACTGAGTCCCCTATTTCCTTGCTGGTTGTCACCCAGGGGCCATTCTCAGTTCCTTATGATCACTTGTGTTCTTTGCCATGTTACTCTCTCCATCTTCAAACCAACAACAGCACACTGAGTCCTTCCCATGCTTCAAATCTCTCTGACTTCTCCTCCTGCCACATCCCTCCCACTCTAGCTAGAAAAAGTTCCCTCTTTTTTTAGGGTTCATGTGATTGGATTGGGCCAACCTGGATAAGTCAGGATCATGTCCGTATCTTAACGTCTGTAACCTTAATTGCATCTGCAGATGTAATTGTCATGTGACAACACGTGTAACAACAACATGTTCATGAGTTCTAGGGATTAGGTTGTGGACATCTTTAAGGAGGGTTCTGCTTATCACAAAATCCCAATGATTTTTCAAAATACAAACTCTGTCTCTGTAAAGCGCTTTCACTTATTGCTTCCTTCAAGGTATTATCGTAACGTTGTTCTTATTAACGTCCTCTCAATGCAGGACCTTACTTTATGCGGTATTTTAATATAGGAGCTCATTTGTAAGTCTGCCTTCCACCATCAATGGTAAATTACATGAGGTCAAAAAATGCAGCCTGCTCACCTGAGTATTCAGGTGCAGAATCTACCACAGTGTCTTACATGCATCTGTCAAATAAAATTAATATATTCTATAATAATGTGGTGAATGTTTATTAAACACTTGCTATGTCTAAGGCACTGCGACCTCCAGATCATGAACAATTTGAAGACATCAGTAGTGCAGAGCATGATGGGTAAATCTTCCTAAATCGACACACTCTGGCTTACATAGAAGAATACCCCGCACACTCATTGTATTAGTTGTGTGTCTGCTGCATAACAAAATACCACAAACTTAGGGGCTTAAAATGACACACGTTTATTATCTCACAGTCACTGTGGATCAGGAAGCCAGGCACAGCTTAATTGGGTCCTTAGCTTCAGGGTTTCTCACAAGGCTGCAGTCAGGGTGTCAGCCAGGGCTGGGGGCTTATCTGAAAGTTTGATGGGGAAGGAGTCGCCTCTAAACTGATGTGGTTGTTGGCAGATTCGCTTTCTTCCCAGCTATTTGCTGGAGGGCTCTCTCAGTTCCTTTCCTCATGGGCAACTTCAACATGGCAGTTTGCTTCTTCCCAATGTGCAAGATGAGAAGGTAAAACAGACTGAAAGCAAGGTAAAGTGATGACCTTTTGTAACCTAATGATGAAAATGACGTCACATTGTCTTTGTTACATTCTATTTGTTAGAAGCACATGACTATACACACAGGGAAGGTGATGACACAAGGGTGTGGATTACCAGGAGGTGGGATCATTGGAGGCATCTGAGAGTCTGCCTGCCATGTCCATCCTTACAGAGGCACAGGTACTTAACCACATGAAATCTCCAGTAGACTGAAGAATGTGTGCGTTGGGAGGAAAGAACAAGAACAGGTGATTGTAGAGTTCAGTGGGGTGGCTATCAATAAGTTAGATGGAGGGGCTGATATTTGGAGGAAACTGATTTGGTAGATGGAGAGAAGATGAATGGAAGCCTTTGTTCATAAAGACTAAAGGTAATAGTCTGGAAATAAATAATCAAGGCATATCCTAGCTGTTAACAACCTTTCCTGCCCAGTTCTAAGAAAGCAGGATATAACACCTAGTTGCATGCAGAAACCAAGATGTTTCTAGACTAGTGGTTCTCAAATACTTTGGTCTCAGGCCTCCTTTTCCATCTTAAAAATGATCAAGGACCCCACAGAGATTTTATTTATATGGGCTATATCTATTGATATTACCAAATTAGAAGTTAAAACAGAGACACTTAAAACTATTTATACACTCATTTAAAAGTAACAATAACCAAACCTATTTCACATTAACATAAAAACATGTTTATAAAAATAGCTGTATTTTCCAAAGTAAAAGAAAATAGTGAAATGTGGCAAACCTTTTTTTTTACATTTTTGCAAATCTTTTTAATGTCTGATTTTTATAATAGACAGCTGGATTCTCATAGCAGCTGAAGCACTCATTCTGTTGCAAGATGTTGTTTTGGTTGGTGTGTACGAAGAAAAGCTGGCCTCCCATAGATATGTAGTTGGAAAAAGTAGGATAATTAAATAATTAAGGATTTTTTTTTTTGGTACTACACCAAAATTCAACACTGATAGATTCTTACAGGTTAATTAAAAAGTGTAGTCTGAACCTGTGTCGAGAAACATTTGTCCTCTATAACGTTAAAATTTGTTGATTTATCTTGCATGCATCCTTTACCCATGCATGATTTTGTAACATCATGCATTAGTCATTTGGAATATACCAATTCACTGAGTTCTTCAAGACTTCCAAATATTCACACATTTCATTGTACAAGATCAAAAACTCACATTTATTCATATCACCACTGGTTTTAATAGGAAAGAATTTACGTCTTGGGAGGCCGTCAAGTTCTGGTGGCAGATAGAAGATTTCTAAAATTCTAATTTTTTTCCTGAAATCTTGAGTTTTATTCTCGGCAACAAATACTGTCAGTTGTTTTCCATGAAGTGACAGCCTCACTTTGTTCATTTTTGAGAAAATATCTGCCAAATACCCCAGTCTGAATTACCATAGATTGTCTGTCAGTCATTCTATGAAGTAAAAATGGTATCCCATCTCACGACTCAAACATGGCACACTTTTTTTCTCCTGGAGACAACCATCAAGCTTCACTGTGCAGGAGAAGGGCTTTATGTGTACTTCCCATTTCATAGTGCAGAATATTCAAAAGACTTGTACTCAAGAGATATTTAAGAAAATTGATAATGTTTATGGCTTCCTCAACAACATCCTTAAGTGTACCTGGCCTTTTACTCAAGAGCGTGTTAGTAATGAATGTTAGTACAGTTTGCCACCACTGCCTTGATTGATGCTGAGGGGCCAGCAGTTCTACTTACCACTGCTTTTCACCATCAGTACAGTTGCTAACAAGGGGAAAATGGTAAAGGACGTTTCAGTATATTATAAAGATAGATGTGTTCTCCGCGAGCCTGTGGAACATCTCCCAGACTCCCGGGGGTCCGAGGTACACACTTCTAACACCACGGTCCTTCAGTATAGCAAGCAGCATCCTTGAGTTGTGCTGTAGGAGATCACAGAAGTTAAGATCTGCTTAACCCGGAACTCCTGTACTCTCTCCCATCAACTCTGCCGCTAGAACTCAACGAAACATTGTCTTTCTCTCCACTCACTTCTCTGGACACCAAAACAAACCAGAACTTCTCAACTTAGAAACTTATTACTGGTTACTTCCATATTAGGCAAACCCAGCTCTTTGGAGCCTCTTGGATTTTTGTCGTTCTTGCTATTGTTGTTGTTTTTTAATTAATTTACTTAAAGTTTACTCATTTGCTTGTAGCTTGTACTCGTTCACTTATAATTGTATTCGTTTGTAGTTTATTCATTTACTTGTAGTTTTGCGAATGTCTGTCTGTTCAACTCGATTCAATTCCTCTTTGAGGATTCTGCGCCTTTCCTAGTGTATTATACTACTCTTTGAAATATTAAACACTTCAAATATCTTTGTGAAATAAAGGTAAAGAAATATGTACCATCTAATCCAATTATAAAGAAAATAAAGATATAGTTAAGCGTATAAACCCCGTGGAGGAAGCAGCTTGTTTGTGTAATAACAAAACAGTGATTTGGAAAGAAAAACAAGTTGGAGCAATCTTTTAATTCTGTTCTTCTAAAACACACCTTGAAAAGCTCATAGAAACGTATACCACAGGCAGCACTAGCAATTATAAATAAAAGCAGTACTAGAGAGATAAATAGAAGTTAAAATGAAAATTGGTTGAATAACAACATGCTTCTAAGAGCCAGTGTTTTATAATTGCTCTTTAGTCAATCGAGTTTGCATAAGGGACCTATCTTAAAATTTAATTGTGATTCTAACTGTTCATAGCCTGCATTCCCATTTTAAAGCTTGTTTTGCATAAAATGGGTTGGAGATTTATATAAATCCCTGATTATGGACCATTTTCTATACTGGGTGTTATCATTCAATGTCTGCCCAAGACTTGATTTCCTGCCTGGTCCCTGGGGTACCTTTCAATAATGAAGCAGAGACTCACCTGTCTGCTCTACAGCATGGTAGAGATGGGAGAACCTTGGAGTTCTAATAACAAGGGTGTGACGATGGTAATGGGGGAGTTCTTTGACATCCCTTTGAGCCTCAGTTCCCTTTTCTGTGAACTGGGAATAAAAGCATCTACTGCTCAATGGTGTTGTGAAAGTTACAAATAATATATGTACAACACTCTGCACATACTAGATAGTGAGTGTAACTGTTGTTTTTGTAAGGCCTCATCTATATTCTTGCATAACCATTTTTCCATTTCGTTGCTCCCTGACAAATAGTTTCTCTTAAAAATTGGGTTGTCTCTGTCACTCACCTCTGGTAAGGTGCATTCTCAGAGGAATTTCCTTTATCGTTAATGACACTAAGTCACTTCTCCCTCCCTTTCCCTGACCTCATTGACTCATCATGTCATGTGCTTCCAGCCATTGCCTTGAGCTTAAGTTTTGTGACAGTCATGTCTTCTCAATAAACTTTCTGGGAAAAGGCCCTACATGACTGGTTTCCTTTTTGATGACTCTCCATGGGGTACAGATCTGGAACCTTCAGGAGAAGTGACGCTGCCTGCTAACATGACTGTTGTAATTCTCTCATTTGCACCATTAGCGGTAGCTCTCAAGTTCCAAGATAAATATGGCGTGATTGGCGATTCTGCTGAGGATCTGCCTTGAGTATTAGTTACCAAGGTCTGCTTCAAAAGTATTGGCCCCTCCTTGCCTTTCCTTTGGCACAGCACCGCGAGAGGAGATGAAAGAGATGGAAAGAAGACAGCTTTAGTTGGTTGCTGTAATTCTTATGCATTATTAATTTTCTTAACCAAAAGAAAAAATGTGCGTGTCGAGATTGATTAGAATCCTTAATGGATATTTAATTTAAGGATTGTCACACCATGACTTCTACCCAATAGAACTGATTGTTGAGGAGAAATAATTCCCTGTCTACTAGTTATACTAATAGTTACACATGAATATCGTGTCTAATGATCTCAGACAAGCTGCCTGGTAACTGGGTGTCTACATATCCATTTACACTTGTTTTTCCTAATTGAAATTAATTGGAATAAATATGTGTCAAATAGTTAAACTCAGTAACCTAATTTTAATGAAATGAGTGGGCTCTTTTTCATACTAATGAGCCTGGCTCTTTTTTCTGCTTATAAATTTGCCTTTGACATGCCTTTTAATGACAATCTGTTTTTCATATCCCATGTCCTCAAATATCTCAGAAGGTAGAGTAAGGTAAGATTCAGGGTCTGTCTGCCAACGGGAAAAGAGCTGGTCAATTTAATCACGTCACAAAAGTAGCTAAGGCAGAGAGGAATCAGATCCTTCAAACTAATTGGCAGCACATAGCTGTTACATGTGGTAATTATTCCACACATGCTGAATAAATATGTCTGTTTGAAATGAACAAAGTGTTAGAATAGAATGTTTTGACCTTGCTGTTCTACACTCATAGGAACATAGCCATAGATAACTGATAGGCAGGCTCAGGATGTTTTGAGAGCTTATTGCACATGAAAGACTTATTTATAGGCAAAGCTATATTACTATATCATTACAAAATATGTAATTGGCAATGGCTTTAAAAATAGTGCATATGATTCCTATACACAAGGTACTTAGCATAGTGCTCTGTGTTTTCCAAGTACCACATGTTGTTAGGATCACATGGAATAATCTGCATGGTCATCCAGAAGTTGTCCACTCAGGGTTTGGAATGCATTCCATGTTATAGGGTCAAATTCCTCTGCTATACTGTTGTGATCTCATAAAAACCAGAGGACTTTATCCTGCCTGAGATTCCAACTACTGATTGCCAAGGAGATTGAAGGAAAAGCCATGAACCAAGGGAAACTAAGCTGAAACCAACACAGCCTTGCCGCATTAAGCATTCACATTGATTAATCCCAAAAATATCACCTACATGTTGATAATCATATCTGAATACCATTAATTATTATCGTTATTACTGAACCTGTTATTTGGATATACATGTGGTTATTAAAATTTTTCATGTATTACATGGACAGACGCATGGTTGATACACAGGAAGGCCTTAGCTCTCGAAAACAATGCTGGTAACTATGGACTCACACGCATCGGCTGTCACTAAGCGCGAACTCTGAAAACATGGCCTGATAGCTTTGGGAAAACTAGAATCTAATTGGATGTTTTGAGTTTCTTTGCACCCAGTTGTCAGCAGCATACGCATCTTTTTGCAGCCTGTGAGTCATCCACCGTATATCCGACTGGACTCAGGGAAATTAGCGCTAAGCCTTTGTGTAAGGTTGGCAGCTGAATCTGCATCGAGATCGGCTGGTGGGAACTTCACAGGAACAATCCAAGCAGAAGAGAGAATCAGGGCAGCCTTATCAGTCATCTGGGTAAGTGCTACGATTCTCTGATTCTCTTTGGCTCAGTATTCAGTCTGTCGGATGAATTCACACCACCACCACCAAAAGTTAAAGAAAGCTAGTTGCAACAGCCACAGACTCCAGGGCCAGGAACAAAACATATGTCAAAATATTTCATGCTACATTTCAGGTGTGTGTGGGAAAAAAGTGGCTTTCATTGTTTCCTTTGTGGCCTCATCTTATTGTCAAAACTCCCATGTCCACTGGTGCTGGGGGAAGAAAAAAATCTCAAACTTCAGCTTGCCTTTCAGGGTAACACAGTCTCTTCTGGCTTTATATTTTGGGTAAATATTCAGAATTCAAACTCCCTACCGAGTTGGAATCCTCCTCACTGCATGTGAAAACCTGCCTCCCATGCTAGTCTCAAAGTGGTGTCTGGGTTCAAGGGGAGCTTGTGTGCCTCTTGGAGGTGGCAGAGCGGCCCCGGGAGAGTGAGGTGTCTTTGCTCTCTTCTTTCCTTGCTTCCTGCCTTGTTGACATACCTGCAGTTGGCATAGTCCAGGGTCAGTTCTCTGGATGAGAGCAATGCTCCCAGTTACCCCCATGGAGCTGTTACTGGGGCCCCCACCTTGGCTGGCTCTGTTCTTCCCTGAATTCCAGCTGTTATTTCCATTTGTTCCTTGTTTGGGGCATTCCACTTTGCAATCCTCAATATGGAGTAATTTTACTCCCCATCCAGAGGACAAGTTTGTTGGCCACCATCTTCAGCCCTCTTCCAGGTGAGAATTATCCTGTCTCACCTGAGGTAAGTGTAGGATGTATGGAGAGCTAGAGTGTTGAGATGTTTGGGAGATTTCTCTGGAATTATTTCTGAGGAGATGTTTCTTTGCATACACACGCAAGGCCACCAGTGCCCTCCACTGTGATTTCCTCTGCTGTAGACTTCTGTCTCAACCTTCAGCAGTCTCTCTCCTTCTCCTCAACGTTTTAAGCTTAAAGAGTTCAGCCCGCCCATGTGTCAGCTCTCTGGCTTTTGCTCTCTCTCTCTCCTTTCCTCCTTAGTTCTTCCTTCTGACACCAAAAACCCCTATTTTTACCTCTGTGTCTAGTGAGGACTTTGCTTACATTTTAACTTCTGTGCTTCTCCATTGTATCACTAAGAGCAAAATGCAGGGCTCGTGCTTCCAAGTTTGCTCTTGGTTTATCAAGAAAAACTTTTCAACTCATAAAGCCTTTTCCTTTGTTATCAAGACTGGTGTGCATAACTAGAGTATCTCTAAAGACTGGAACACATCCACGTTGCACCCCAACATTGAGCAATGAGTTCCTCATTCTTGGGATATGTGCCTCCTTCTGAAGTAATTGAATCCACTAGTTCCCTGGGGGCAGTGGGCAGGGCCTCATCAACAATGGAGAATAAAAAATATTTTGTTTTAATATTTCCTATAGACCATTAGCTTTATATATGAAGGTATGTGTATTTTCTATCCAATCTCTGAATCCCTGTCTACAGATAGTTATTAAAATAAGCCAGTTTTACAAATTTATAGTTAAGATTTATACTTAGCAATTTTCAACTCAAATATTCTCAAAGGGATAATGATTTGAGAGGGTGAGTGAAATATAAAGATCAGAAGCTATCACTCTCTTCCTCAAAGACAATGGACAGAGCGTCTTTATAGCTTGTGGTGGGCTCAAGTCCTCACCCCAAATCTGGGCCATCCTCCGTGCCCTTCCTTCTTGGGGTCGGGTTGTTCAGCTGTCCAGGTGTGTCAGCCTTGGAGAGGAATGAGGCTTCCCCTCATTTCTTGTGGCCTGACTCTGTGGCAATGGAAGGAGGGGCCGCCTGGGCCCTCAGGCTCTGGGGACCCTCACATTTCCCTATTTCAGGCCTCATTCCCCTCTGCTGTGACCCTGGTGTGGCCAAGATTCCCACTTTGCCTCCTAGTCACTGCCTTTCTGCTTGGCTAGAATATCTCCACTTTGCTTCTCTGCCTTCTGGAGAGGATAGGAACTAGGAAGCAAGTGGTCAGGAGTGTCGGGGGTGAGGAGGGAAGGTAGACAGAGTAACAACAGTGGCCTTAGCTGTCCCACTCCCCCCCAGCACTAGCATGGGCCCTAAGACACATGTCCACTGACTAGCTCACACTTGCTTAGGAAGGCCCTTACTCCCCAAGAGTGACACAAAAGAGACTGAGCTTTACAGACCTTGGTTCAGATCCCTGGTTGGTCCTACACTAGCTGTGTGACCCTAGGCTTCATCTAGTAAAACCGTACCTTCCTCACCTGAAAAATCTCAATCATTTCCACCTGCCTACATCACAGGATCGGTGGGAGAACGAATATTGCACGACAAAGTGCCTGGGGAATGGTACATTCTCAAGAAATCTTGATTTTTCTTTTTCTTCTGGGGGCTTACCCACAACAAACTGTTCTCAGCTGTCTATTCCCTTCTCTCCATCTTGACCCCCAATGTCAGCCCCACGTCTAAGCTCTGAGTATCTTTTTACAGCACAGGTCCTTCCATCTGGAGGTTGACGTGCAAAGTGGACTCCCAAAACCTTTTCGTTTTTAAATATTTATTTCAATTTAAAAATTTATTTCGTTTTCAATATTTATTTAATATGCGTGGTTTTCAAGGTCAATGGAAATCGTGTTGATTCACGTGACGTTGGTTGATTAGACTGCGGGGTTTTTGACTTAATTGTTTGTGTGTGCTTAATGGCTGGAGAATTAATGATGGGGAGAGTGGCGTGAACATGCCTTAGGAACAGTGAGCAGATTGCATGATTGAAAAGTCTTACACATGTGGAAAAATCCGTCTACTGCCTGTCTTTAATGCTGTGGCACTTTTGCTCATATCCATGAACAAAATGCAATTTCTGCTAGTAGAATTGGTTTTTTGCTCAGAGAAAAAACCATGTATCAAATGTATCAAAAGGTGTAATCCAATGGTGGGTAAAGAGAGACTCAAAGAGAATGCTTGAGAGGAGAGGGAGAGAGCAGGAGGGTGGAAGGGAGAGAGGGAGGCAGAGAAATGTCTTGAAGAGTTATTTTTTATCGACAGAAAACAAATGGATTCAACTAATGTGTGTCCAGCCCTAAGCTTTTCCCTCAACACAATATAACACAAAATCTCTGGTTTGTCTTGAAGAACATTTTCTAATTTTTATTTCTTCCTTATTTTGCAGACCTAGAGGTTTCCTAATTTCAATCAGAAGCCAAAGAAAGGTTACAGTCACAGCCAGACACTCATTGTTGCGAAGTCATCACATTACTGAGTTCGGATCCTTCCCGTGTTCCCAGACTCTCACAGATGTTGGGAGATATCTCATGCGTGGCCCATGAAAAATATTCCATTTGATAGACTTCCTAAATCCATCTGCTACAACAGCCACTGTGACAAGGTCAGATGTGGAGTGTGAAGGCATTTACTAATGCCCTCCATTTTTATTCGCTTTAGTCCTCATTACTCTCAGTACATGAAATTTCTACTAAAGCACAAATACTCTACTTCAGAATACTTCATATTCTTTCTTAGATGCTCATCAGTCTAAACACGCCTGGGACATTTACGGATGCTGCACATTCTCCTAACCTCTCACATCCTTACCCAACGAAGCTAGGATGCTGCTCTAGCATACAAGTCGTGTCCTATGGCTTTGTAGGAGGAGCACTGTGCTGGGGGCCTGGGAATCCACACAGAATTCCATGGATGTCCTAAACCAGACTGTTTGACCTTCACCAAGTGGCATTTAATTCTTCAGGCTGAATTGAGTTATTATGACAATGCAGAGGAGACTGAACCAGCTCACACAGGGGCCAAACTCAAATGTTCTGACACCATTTTTAGGATAAGTCCTGGCTTGTCCTTCAGCTCCCCACCCATCTTTCTATACGCAGCTCTGTGAGGCTGGGCCTGGGGCTGGGAAAATTATTAGTTTGAACCAAGTGAAACTGGTGTTCCTATGGGTCAAAAACAGCGGGATGTGGGCAAGTTTACATGGTCCACGGCAGTGCACTTTCTCCTTTACCTCTTGGCTTCCTGTTAGAGTCTGCCATTAGGGGATGCTAGAGAGATACGGTGAGGCAGGAGGAGGGACAAGGGATTTCTGTGTCCTACTCCAGCCACAGCTCTTAGTTCAAGTTGGCTGTTGGTTAAAGTCCTTATGTTCTTGGACCATCCAGACCAGCTTGCTTGTGCCCTCAGAGGTTCTGGCGCCAACCAGGCGGAGTCCTCGCTCAGAGGTCCCCTCTTCCCACGTCTCTAGGTCTCCTGACACCATCCCTTCTCTTTGTGTCCAGTCTAAGGACGGAAGCTGCTTCAGCAGCCATCACGTCCACCTCTCCTCTGTCATCCCTTTTTGCTTTTTAAGAAGTCTACCACCTTTGAAGCTGATTTAGAACATTAAATTCTCTTTGTTGGATTAACTAAAGCAGTTTGTCCTTCCTTAACTAGACCTGATACAAGCGTTTATGACTGTGGTTGGAGGAGGCTCTTTCCAAGCCTTCCTGCATGAGGGTTCGTGCACTGAGAGCAGATCTACAGTGTTTGCGGCCCTGATGCTTCCCCTTCCCTGTGCTCACATCCTTTTCCATGTCGTCATAGAGTGGACCCATCTGTGTCTGGGCCAATGGCACGTTAGCAGACATGATGCAGGCAGAGGCTTGAGGAAGCATTTGTCTGCTTCCATTTGCTCTTTCTCCCTGCCGACACCATGATGTGGATGAGCCCAGGCTTGCCTGCGGGTCCCGGGAAGAGGATGGAGCAGGACGTGTGCAGTGGCACTCAATACCCTAGTCATCCCAGTTGAAGTCATTTGGCTCCTCCATCTTCCAGCCAACCCTCAGACCTGAGAGCAAGCCTCCTCTCCAGATGCATGAGCAACACCTGCTAATTTTATATGGATTGAGGGTTTGTCATGCAGCAATCTTGTGGGTAGCAGATATACCTTGAAGCATGGGTCCATCCACCTATATGATGAGATGGCATAGATGTCCCTAAGTTAGGTCTCTGGACCCTCTGCAGACCCATCTTGTTCCCACTTAATATGCATGTATTTTACTGTAAAGGAAAACCCTGGGCTCCTTCCTAGTTTAAGCACAGCCTTCCTGGCTTGTGTCAAGAGCCTTTTGTGTCAAGGCTTTTGTGTTTTTATGGCCTCTTTTCCACTCTCTGGAGAGTTATCTGAACTTCTGTTCCACCATGGGGTAGATGAGTGGCCTCCAGTGGTCTCCTCTGGAAACTCACTACCTTTCTTTGCACTTCTGCATGACAGTCATGGCCTCCCACCCGTGTGTCTCAGGGCCCTTGGCCAGTAAATCCTTGTGATGATCACCCCAGTATTTTCCAGCCACCTCTCCTGACATACAGGGTCTCTGATATATTACCTTGAATGAACCAAGTGTGAAATTAAACTTTTATTAACTCTTGCCCCCTGAGGGGAAGGGCTAATCAATGTCCTTTCTACCACTATTTTCAACTCACTTCCATACTTGCAAACTGAGCCTCGGTCATGGCCCCAGAGTTAATTCTGCCGAAGCATGAAAGTGATAAGATCTTCATTCAACAAACGCTTTTTCAAGTATTTGTACCTATGTGCCGAGAGATGGATATTGAAGCAACCTCTGTGCTGAAGTGTAGTGTGGCAGGGATGGTATACACGATAAATGCATGCAGACAGAGGTGGGCATGTCAGAGTTCCTTGACAGAAAGCGGTGGCTTCCTCTAGTGTAGGAACATAGGACTCATCACAGGAGTCTTCCCCAGTGGGTTGCTACCTGAGCAGGTCTTAAAGGAGGCCTAAGAGTCAGGCAGATAAAGATTGTGGGGAGGGTTTTCCAGGCAGGGGCATGAGCAAAGTACGAAGGCACGGAGGTGCCGCCAGAGATCTGTGGACAAAAAGAAGTTGGAGAGGCACCTGGGGACCAGGGACATTCTGAGGAGTTGGTTTCTCATTTTAAAAGAGATGTGTAGTAGGAAATTTATATTGGCATTTCATAGAGATCACATCAGTAGAATTGATAGAATCTACCAGCTTCAAAATCTATGAGTGGTTCTGATCAGTTTAGTTCTGCCCCCTATGGGATATTTCCACCATGTGAGGTCACAGTGAGAAGATGGCCATCTATGAACCAGATAGCAGGTATTCACCAGACAACAGATCTGCCGTTGCCTTCGTCTTGGACTTCCAGCCTCCAGAATTGTGTGAAATAAATTTCTCTTGTTTATAAGCCGCCCAGTCTGTGATATTTTGTTAGAGCAGCCCGAACAAACTAAGACACACATTCACCGAGTAGCTTTCGTCTTAGATTTGAGCTTCTTGTGATGATGCTCAGGAAGGGAGCGAATAGGCTCACCAGCCATCCAATCATGCTGGTCTGCATGGGAGTTATAGCACTCATTCAAAAGTACATTTTGGTGTTCTGTTGTACACACTGGTCATTTAAGAGGATACCCCGTGAGCTACACCTTGTCTTAGAGAGAGGTCACCAGTCTGCTGGGGAAGAGTGATTCCAGCCTGAGCCCCACAGGAAGGTGGATTACTCTCATTGCTTGCCCTACAGAAGCCCCTACTACCCCTCCAGCCTCCTCTCCCAAGACTAACTCTCTTCTGATGGATCATGATACCCTGGCTCAGTGTTTCCAAGTGGTATTCCTTCAGGCAAAGGGTCTGATGGCCAATTCATCTGAGAAATAGTGGTTCGTATAAATAGGTTTCTATATTATGGGACTTATTGAGCTTATTTATTTTTTAAAATGTGTTGTGAAAATCCAAGAAGGAGATGTATTATGAATCCTTTCCCAAATGTACTTCAATAAGGATCATGTTTTCCATGTTCTCTATTAATTTCATGTTTCTTTTTTGTGCCATCCACTCTTACTTGTGCCTGGTTTCCCTCTCTTCTCAAACAACGCCAACCTGGGGGATCATTTCAGTGTCTTCTTTGACCCCTACTCGAGAAAAATGAATCGTGCTAGTCCTTGTAAATATCTCTGTTACACACTCAAGCACACTGTATTAATGTCATTTGTCCATATCTCTGGCTCTTTCACTAGAGACATTTTCTTATTGACATTTTGTGCCAGGAAAGAGACGTTATTCTAATTCAGCTTCTCATCCTCTGTACCTCCACTCATCCCCTGGATGCCTGTATCTGGCTCACAGTGAGTGTTTATTAAAGTCAGACTCAGAATAAAATAGCGTTGAATCCACACGTTATGAGTCAGAGCTGCTATGAGAGTGAGAAGGAGAGTGAAAGTAATAGGCAGATGGTTAGAACGAATATGAAGGCAAAAGCATTAAGAAGAAGAAGGGCAGGGCCAGCCCCGTGGCTTGGTGGTTAAGTGCACGCGCTCCGATGCTGGTGGCCCGGGTTCGGATCCCGGGCGCGCACCAAGGCACCACTTCTCCGTCCATCCTGAGGCCGAGTCCCACATACAGCAACTAGAAGGATGTGCAGCTATGACATACAACTATCTACTGGGGCTTTGGGGGGAAAAATAAATAAATAAAATCTTTAAAAAAAAAAAGAAGAAGAAGGGCAGCCTACACATGTCGTGGCCCTTTGGATTCCAGTCCTTCCACGATCCCTTCGAGATTTCTCAGCTAGACGTGGTGGAGCACCGATTGGCATCACATCTCCCCAACTCATCATCCCTGGGAAGTCCAAGCTCCATGATGACCAGTTACTTGGGACTTATCCCGCATGTACCTCCTTGTCAGAGATTCCACTTTTATTCTCCTTTCCAAGCGTGGGTGAGTTTAGTCAACTTCCAGTGACCATCTGTCTTCTTTCTCTAAGGCCATTCTATCAGACCCCAGCCCTCTCGATAGAGCTCCAGATCCAATGACCTCTTAGAGTAGGGTGAACAGGGAGGAAGGAAGAAATGAAATAAAAAACATCCTGCCGGTTTTAGAGTTGCTTCAACTTAACTGCAAGTCTCCTGCTCTCTACTCTGTGTTGTCGTTAGCAGTTTTATTCCTTGTTGTCATGCTGAAAATTGCAGAGCGTTATTATTTTTAGTGTACGATATAACCTAGCAGGGATTCAAACACTTTCCTAAAGAGAGCCATAGTTGATTTTAAACATAAAATAAGGTCGAAGAGAAAAATAATCTTATGTTGAGCTTGATTTTTCTTGAGCATATGACTCCTTAATGTGAAATAGGAAGTAACGAAGCTACTTGAGTCTTTCAGTGGAGGGTCTCCTTCTCTCTGTAGAAAGCAATTCAGAGATGGAAAAGTATAGTTATATTCTGCGGCTAAGAATTCCGTCTTATGGGTGCCCTCCAACCCCCTTTTTCTACTTTCACTAAAATCCCCTCCAATTTTAAGTAGTCCCAAACCCATCCATCAGTTCTTAAAGAAAGCAATCCATTAAAAAGAAGAGATTTTGACTTCTTTTTGCTCCTTAAGTCACGCAGATAGAGATCTATGTTTTCTAGCTTCTGCTGAGAGACTGGAATGGTGGAGAGAGGAGTGGAATAAAAAAGTGCATTTTTGTTGTGCTAATCAATTTCAAGCATTTATCTGTTTGTTTACATGTTGAAAATCCAGAAGGCCTTTCTGAAATTAAATAAGAAGGCATTATACTGAGAAAATTCCTTGAACGTCAGTGTGAGAGTGTTGACTATGTCTAGGAAGAGAGAAATTACTTGTTATGAATAGAGGTTCTATCTTTTTCTCTTAAGAAATCAGGAGGTAATAAGAAAAGAAAGAAGGGAGAAGGAAAAGGAATGACATAGTGGTTGGAAGAATAGATCAAGGAATTCATTTTTCTGTGTTTTGTATTCCTCATGTATAATTTCTTTGCATTTCATCCTTCTATTATTGTGGGCATGCAGAGAGTCAGTGAAACCTGTTAGAGATACTTATTAAAAGTGTGTATTCTAATTGATGTAAAATTCATTTTCTCAGTTTAAATAGAGAGGCAGTTTTTTTCCAGGCCCCCTCATAAGAGTCTGGAACAAATCAACACCCTTTACAAATGCACAAAACACACTGCAAGCCAATCAGGGATTTGTTTGCTCAGGCTTTGGGACAGGCAATTCAAAAATAAACATAACTCTTGATGGAACTTCAATTGAGTAAAAGCTTGACAAATGAAATAAATACAAATGCCAATAAGAGAAAAAATGTTTCTTATAATGGAGAAGCAACACACACACATTTCATCAACAGTTTTTTTAAGGCAGTGTATTGGCATTGCTTTACCATTTTTCCAAAGTATTGCAAAAAGAAGTGCATTCTCCACATTGCATGCCAAGCTGTAGCTTACACATTGCTGGTGAGACAAATAGATATTGCTCTTGCAAATTTCTCTTCAGACACAGCTCTTATGAAAAGAAGAATAATGACATCTAATGTTCCTTGAGCACTTGTTATGAGCTATGTACTAAGCAAGTTACATAGACTCTATAATCTTTTCCTAAAGGTAGAAACTGTTGTTTTCCTTATTTTTCAGATTAGGATATTCATAGGACTAACTTCTTCAAATAACAAACTCTTCTAGAGGCAGGGTTCCAAATTAAGCCAAGAACACTAATCCATTTTTATTGGAGTATTAAGCAATTAATTCACTCATTCATTGTTGATTTACCAAATTTTGGGGGACCTACAACAGTGCCTGGCACATAGTATGTGCTTAATAAATATTTGTTGAGTGAATGAATGAGCAACTCATGTGCTCAAGAAGCTATGCTTAGAGCTATAGGATGAAAAGTTGACCCAGATAGGGATGTTGTCCCAAGTATGAGATGGGAAATCTGCCTTGCACCTAAATGGCAGCAGTTGAAGACAGAAATGGGATTTTCAAGGGAGTTTTTAGAGAAAAATATGACTTGCAAGTGGATGACCAGAAAGGATTTAGTGGAAGAGAGGACATTTTAATTTGACCAACATAGGGGTTAAAAAGCCAAGAATCATAAAATGGAAAAAGAATGTATTTCAATGTGGATAAAAAATGGTTAGAGGGGGCTGGCCCCGTGGCTTGGCAGTTAAGTGCGCGCGCTCTGCTACTGGTGGCCCAGGGTTCGGATCCCGGGCGCGCACCGACGCACCGCTTCTCCGGCCATGCTGAGGACGCATCCCACATACAGCAACTAGAAGGATGTGCAACTATGACGTACAACCATCTACTGGGGGGCTTCGGGGGAAAAAAAGGAGGAGGATTAGGCAATGGATGTTAGCTCAGAGCCGGTCTTCCTCAGCAAAAAGAGGAGGATTAGCACGGATGTTAGCTCAGGGCTGATCTTCCTCACTAAAAAAAAAATAAAAAAAAATAAAAAAAAAAATGGTTAGAAATTCACCAAGGGAAGACGTAGAGGGAGATGATCAGGCCGTGGTGAGTGAGAAGTCACTCTATTATCCAAGTACACAAAGTGTCCCCTCAAAATCCATTTGAGGAAACCTTTGAACATTCCCATTAGAGTTAACATGGTAGGCAGAATAACGACCCCTCCTCCGCCCTGAAGATGTCCATGTCATAATCCCCAGAACCTGTGACTTTGTTGCCTTACAGGGCAAAAGGGACTTTTCAGATGTGGTTAAGTTAAGGAACTTACGTTGGGGAGATTATCGTAGATTATCCAGGTGTAATCACAAGAGTTCTTATAAGAGGGAATCAGGAGGAGCAGAGTCAGGGAAAGACATGTGACAGCAGAAGCAGAGGTCAGAAGGATGTGACCACGAGTCGAGGACTGTGGGCGGCCTCTGGAAGCTGAAAGGGCAAGGAGACAGATTCCACCCTGGAGCCTCTAGAAGGAGCTCCATTCTGTCAGCACCTTGATTTTATCCCTTTAACACATGCCAGACTTACAACCTCCAGAACAGTAAGACAGTAAATTTGTGTTGTTTTAAGCCAGTAAATTTGTGATAATTTGTTACAATGACAGTGGGAAATAAATACAGCGAGCTAACCTCTTAGGCATACTTTTTCTCTTCTCGCGTCCTATTTCTCTTCCCAGTGTCCTTGCTCAGCAGACTAAAACAACCTTGGCAGCTCGAGAGTGTTAAACGCTGTGTCCTGATTCGCATGGACATACCTTAAGAGCCACAGCAGAGCGGTGGTTAAGATCCTGCATGGCAGCCCAAGCCTTTGAATTGAATCTACACTTGATCATTTGCCTCCTGTTGCTATGGCACCAAGATAAAATGGTTCAAATGCTTTTTTCCCCTAAGGGCAAAACCATCAACTCACATATTCCGAGAAAGATGTGCTATGTGTCATCTTCATTCCGGGAATACAGATGTGCGCGTTATTTTTTCCAGAAGTGTGTATGTCGGAAAATCATTTCAGTTAGCCTTCAAAATATTTAGAAGGAAATACAGTCTAAAATGCACAGCTCTTTACATCGATTCTGTTAACCTTTGGCTCGCTAACCTTTTCTTTCCTCTTTTTCCAGAGAAACTCATGAATTGTTTCCACAGAAATATAAAAGACATTGGCGCATTGGACAGCATCTGTTTTCTTATCTTTCTTCAGTGTTGGTGATGAAAAATGACTCTTTTAGATCATCATCAATAATTATGACGTTTACTGAGTTGGATAAAAACCCACCATCAAATGTATAACCTTCAAGGATTCACCAGAACACATGGATTTGGGACTGCAGCTGTTGTTTTTTTTTTAATGACATATACACAGGTTCTCTGGGTGACTGTGGAAAACATCACAGATTCTTTAGATTTCTATGAAACTAGAGAATCCAGCTGTGTTCCCAATTTAATATAAAGTTGTCTGAATTTTTTTCCCCTTGACTTCAACCCTGTGTGAACCAGCATATACACAAAGACGAATTTGGGTTGGTTCTTGATTTGAAACTAGGACTTCTGATAGAACAGAAACAGTGGACACACAGTGGCTGAACTTCAGCCTTCTTGATCATGGGGCATAAATCAAACCCCCAAAACCAGACAGTCTTATCTTTAACTCACTTTAAAGCCCAACAGAGATTAGTGAGTTTTGATCTAACAGAATTCATGTTTTCTAGGCCACAGAGAAATTTTGTCCATGCTTGTGTAAGTATGACTAAATCCTAAATTTTCTATTATTCCACTCTTTGTAGTTGTCCACAAAGACAATTGAGGTGGGAAACAAGCACCTATTTAGAAACCATCATAGGTACCCGCATGATGAAACTAGTTCACCTGGTTTTCATCTGTTCAATGTACTTTCAGTAAGATTTAGGTTAGAATTTTAAAGATCCAAAGCCTGAACTAATATAAGAACTTTCCAGATACTAGCACTAAAAATGTCAAGCATTATTTGATTATATAGTGTCTTTGTCTGTTCCGGTTGCTGTAACAGAATACCATAGACTTGGTGGCTTATAAACAACAGAAATTTCTCACAGTTCTGGAGGCTGGTCCAAAATCAAGGCACCAGCAGATTCAGTGTCTGGTGAGAGCCCTCTTCTTAGTTCATAGCAAGAGAGTGCCCATCAAGTCAGTGTGATGAAATATTCATTTCTAGGAAAACCCAACAAAAATGAAGTCTTGGCAGTTTATGTTTCTCCTAGTGGTCTGACACCAGGCATCCTGGAAAACCCCTGGACTCCCCATCATGCTAATGCCCACTTACTCTTGCGAGTGGCATTCGGGCTCTGGGCCCAGACTTCTTGCCCTTCCATCCTAGTTCTCTTGACCACCCTCGTAATCTGGAAGGTTCCTTGACTCTTCTCCAGGACTCACTGTTCTCATGCCTGAAGAGTGACTGATGAAACAATACCTCTCTCCTGTCCCTGTTGAGAAGATTAAATGAGATGGTTCAGGAAGAGGGATCTGCACAGTGCCTGGTGTTAACAGTTGGTGTTCAACCAGTGCTCATCATTATGATTACGGTACAACCAAGAGTTCTGATGGTCTACGCTCCCTGGATGGTGGGGAATAATCTGGTAGCGCCTTGGGAGACAATGCATTATCATGTGACTGCTCTCCAGTGCAGATGGAGGGGTCTCCTCACTGTGTGGATCATCCAACTGTTTCTCTAGAGAGTCGCCAGATCCCCACCTTCGTCTTCTGGGAGGCTGACCAGTGTGGACTAGATCAGTGGATTCTGTGTCTCTGCATTCAGGGTGTTGTGACCAATGGTGATCCCTGGGGGGAAATTGGAGGGAGGGAGGACAGGGGTGCCTCTTGCACTGGCCGTCTCTTTCTGAGGACATCGTGCATGGGAATGGCCCTCAACAGAAGTTGGCTCTCTTATCAAGGTGGCTGCTGCAGGTGAATCACTCTCTCACCAGATGTTAGGAGCTCTGCCCTCGCCAAGAGGTGGTGCTAGCTTCACTCTGCTAATCCTGAGTCCCTGCACTGTTTATGGTTTCCCTACACACATTTCAGATTAGACCATTAATCAAAACAACAGCAACAACAACAAAATCCTTGCATAGATAATCCTAATTTGAGCATGCCCTGTGTTTCTTGTTAGGACAGCCTTTCTCTGTTATGCCAAATAGGCAGACACACTTCAGAGAGGATACATTCCTGAATCACTCACAGAATGTGGGTTTGTGAATGCCAGTCTTTCAGGAGAAAATGTGCCACTCTAAAGGCTTTGGAATATAAAAGCACTGGTAAATGTTAAGGTCTGGCCAGAGAATCATTTTACTGAGCTGTGTTGCAGGTTATACATCTAAATTCATCTAAGTGCACTGTGAGTATGGATTTTGAACTCAAACATTGTCGGCAACCACTAGCATTAAATGAACGCGTGGTAGATATACAGCATAGGCATGATGCCACGTGTATAAACGTAAGTATTTTAAACATATGTCTTTTTTATTTGCATAGATTTCTCACACTCAAGAGTTTACTCTTAACTGCAATTTGTGATGGTGATTTGTGAGTCTGGCCATATAGGTTTAGAAAATACACTACCTCTGTTTTTTACATTTGTTACTTAGGTTCAGAAACCTCTGGAAATTTTACGTTTAAAATTTTACATAAATGAAAATAGGGAAGAGATTCTTGAATTTCTCCCAGTCGCTGTAGGGAAATCCTAGTACATTATTTCACTGGTTTTCAAAGACCCTTTCACCCTCTGTATTTCTGTCCATCATATAGGGTTATCATTGCTTCCAGCCCTTCTGATTAAGATAAAAATTCTCTTCTTATCATTTTGTAATAGCTCACAGATACATTTCAGATTGGGTGCTGGAATGATTGAAGAAAGGCCAGTGGTTTTAGAGTGGGGGGCAGGATAGAAGTGCTGATTTCTGCAGCTGAATTGAAACTCAATCCAGGAATCTCTGGTGAAATGCCTCAGAGTAGTTCTGTTGACCCAGAAGAGATCTGCTGAAACTGGGCTTTGGAGGGAACTCAAATATTTAGCTCTCTTTGACATGAGGCTACACGTGGTGAGTGGGTCTCCCAGAGCAGTTGTGGAGCACACTAGTTCATTCTGAATTTGCCCCTACCTAAACCCAGGACCCTCTATCGAGATATGTATTTCCTTAAAGTCAGGAACACTCAAAATCCAGTGTGAGCACTGAGGAAAATCTCTTTTGACTGTAGAAAATAAATTGACAGATGCAAGCAGGAATCAATAAAACTGGCCATACACCCCAAGCTTGCTGCATCTGAGAGTGGTATCCATAAGGTTTTGTGCTGTCCAATATTTGTCCATGCTACACAGGCAGTGAGAAATGCCTTAGAGAATGCAGCTCTGATATTCTTCGATTGTATTTAAATATAAGATGGAATATTAAGATAAAGAATAGATTCCATATTACAAATTCACCTTAAGTTTTATAAGAGATTTTATCAGAAAATGTTAAACGCAGCTGCGTGAACTCTCTGTGGGTAATGAGCTGCTTGGTTAGCTCTGCATGTGGTATGTGAATAAAATCCACCTAAGACCATGCTATTGGCGGTTCTTTTCCCTTTCCACCAAGAGATAAACTGTGAGCAAAGCCTTGATCATCAAGGGCCTCAGAACTGCAGGCTCTCCTTGGTTATTGGTTGAGGGCCAAAGTAGATGCTCTACATTAATATTTAGAAGAAGAGGTAGGATGTACACACTTTCTATCATTAACATAGCATAGAGGTTTGCATTCTTTATGGACCTATTTATCATCCCAGTGCAAGTTTCAGCCGCTGAAATTGACTATAAGTTAATCCCTTTTCATAAGGCTAGTCCATCTAGGGTTGACTGTGGGGAGTCTGATTCCTAAGGAAAGTGTTTCTGAAGGACAGGTGGGAATGGATTATGTATTAGTTATCTATTGCTACATAACAAATAACCACAAACTTGGGAGCTTAAATCAACACCCATTTATTATCTCACAAGTTCCATGCAAACAGGAATCTTGGAACAACTAAACTGGGTCCTCTATTCAGAGTCTCTCAGGGCTGCAATCAAGGTGTCAGCTGAGCTGCATTCTCATCTGGAGGCTCAAGGGAGAATCTGCCTCCAAGTTCTCTTGGTTTGTTGGCAGAAATCATTTCCTCGTGACAGTAGGATTCATGGCAACTTGCTCCTTCAAAGTCAGCAACTGAGAAAGAGAAGGGGAGGTTATGCTGCTTAGGTGCTCTGGGTTGTCCTAAGGCCATCTTTTAAAAGGCTTGCCTGATTAGGTCAGGCCCACTCAAAGTAGTCTCCCTTTTGAGGAACTCAACGTCTTCTGATGAGGAGCTTTCAATTGTATCTGCAAAACCACTTCACTTTTGCTGTGAAACGTAACATGGCAATGATATCCCACCCCCTTTACCATGGTCTGTTGGTTAGAAGAAGGTCTCAGGTTCTGCCCATATTCAAGAGGAGAAAATTACACAAAGGCATTGATTCTAGAGGACCGGAATCTTGCAGGACATTCTAGAGTGTGTCCACCACAGATAGATAATCAAGCTGCTGTTCCCTCCACTTTGAGCTGACCACGGGACACCCTAAGAGAGGACCTCTTAACCAGAGATGTATGGTCCTTAAAGGAGGTCCATGGATAGGCTTCAGGAAATCCGTGAGCCTCCTGAGAGGTACGCAAAATTTCATATAAATGGCTATTTATGTGTTTTTCCGCTGAGGGGTGGGTCCATGGTTTATTTATTTTTTTTCCATCAACACTATCCTAAGACCTCTCTCCAGGCACACACTGAGGAGAAATTCTCCAAAAGGCTCTCCTGTCTGGGAGGGAGATGGAAGAAAGAATGATAGCTCCTTCCATTAATATCATGTTAAGTGTGTCCTGACTAAAGATGAGTACCATCTACATAATAGTTCTTGCATTGAGCTTCTCACAATTATTCTTCCTGCACAACATCAACAAAATGTTAACAGATTCCATTCTAAACAATTCTGGGCATCTCTCAGCTGTAGGTTGGCCTTGGCCACCACTGTCCATTCCATTGCCAGATCACAGCAATTTCACTTTTCTAGGCGCTCCTAACGTAACAACCACCAGAATTTAGATTGAGTTAAAAAAAAAAAAATCTGGTTTCCACTCCAGCAATTTAGTGGCTTTTTATAACAGAGTACTCAAAGTCATCTCCACTTTCCTGTGCTTCAGCCTGAAATCTAGAATGATCAGAATGATACTTGCTTCACCACTGGGCACCTTCTGAGATACGGGCCTGGCTGCACCTGAATAAACAGGTGTGTGCTTCAGGGTTCTGACGACTTCAAGCACGTGATCATTGAGGTTCTTCTATTTATGCACCAGCTTTCATGGGCTGTATCTTATTTCATCCTTACACTGATCCTCAGAAC
Source organism: Ceratotherium simum simum (assembly GCF_057802395.1). Lineage (NCBI taxonomy): Eukaryota > Metazoa > Chordata > Mammalia > Perissodactyla > Rhinocerotidae > Ceratotherium > Ceratotherium simum. Next base: position 5,262,239 of record NC_141941.1, read on the forward strand.
TTTCTAATTTTTTTTCTCATTTTACCCATGAGGAAGCTGGTGATCACAAATGTGACTTGACTGCCTTGAAGTCATACAGCTGGTAAAGTATTTTAAACCCAGATAGGTTTGATCTAAACATTCATGATCTCTCATGAACCAAGGTTATCAAACTGGGGTTTTTAGGCCCCCAGAAGCCTATTCATTAAGTCATGAAGCCTGTCAGTCTCATTCTGCAAAATACTCCCCATTATTCTTCCCTCTCATTTTATGCTACATCAGTGGTTCTCAACTAGTGGCAATTTTGCCCCCCTCCCCCGGCCCCCCAACCCCGGTCCACTGCCCGTCTCCACTCCAGGTAACACTAGACGATGTCTGGAGACATTTTTGGTTGTCACACCTGGGGGACAGGCCTGCTCCCAGCATCTGGTGGGTAGAGGCCAGAGAAAATGAGAACCATCCTGAAATGCACAGGGCGGCCCCCCACAGCAAAGAATTATCTGGCCCAAAATGTCAGTACTACAACATCAGTAGAGGTTGAGAAACTCTGCACTACGTTTTGACTTAATAAACTCTGTTGCTCAAACACTGCTTTTAGAAAAAAGAACATCCGTTTGCTATTCTGCAATTGTTCTATGGACATAAATATTCCCCGCTGCTGGCCGTGGCTTTTAATCCACTTCATTGTTATGACTCTTGCCTCTTACTTCTTTTCAATTCTTTGTTTATGATTTTTCCTGTGGGTAAATGTTTTGCTGCTACAAATTTGTGTATTGTTTGTTATTTCTCTGTGTTTTGCTATTTATTCTGCAGCTCTGGGATCCTTCTGCGGGGTGCTCGATCAAATAAATAACAATAATGAGGATGTTTACAGTACTTATCCCCAGCAATTTCAGAAGCATCATGAAGGAAGACACAGAGAAGCAAGTGACAAAGAAGTCAGTTTACATCTTCACATTCTGTCTATAAATAAGTGCAGACCAGCTTTCCTCTGTAGTGAAAGACTTGGATTATTTTTTCAGCGTAAGTATGCATTTAATGCTTGAATGTATTTCACCCTTGGATACATTCAATTTGTCTTCATTTTACAGTTTATTCTGTTAATTAGAAAAGGTTATAAGATTAATAACTAGTCATTGCTAATGCATTCAATGGTCTGCACTTTCAGCTTGATGAGGGGTTTCCCCCGCCGAAGGACATAAAGGATCAGCTCATATGCATCGTATCAAGTGTTTGATGAAGTGCTCTGCAGAGAGAGTGTTCAAGACAACAATGGTCTTTTAATGATTTTCAAAGTCATCCAAACATCAAAAATGCAGTCATATTCCATGTGCATAATAAATTGACTATCTTCGGAGGGGCAAGATGTTATTAATTGAGATGATGCAAATCATGGTAGCGGATTCTAGTTGAAGATGGATAATAATAATAACAATAGCATTAGTAAGTATAACAACAAAACTTTATACTTGTATAGGATTTTCCTATTGCCAAATGATTTTCACATGGATACACACACACACGGATTTTCACAGCCAGGTTATGCATTTTTTTTTCCATAGCAGTGAAAAAAATTGATTTAAGATCATGTATTAGGTGGAAAACTGGAGCTAAACCCATTTCTACTGACTTTGGGTCCATTCCTCTGTATATTATAAACCATACCAGTTTCTAGGGAAAAATAATATTTACAAAATTATAGATTTTAGGCACAGCATATTAAATCAATTAGTAAAGAAAAAAATAATTGTGTATGTAGAGGTTTGACAAAAACAGCTCTGTTGAAATGTAGACCCTTTACACATTCAGCAGAGCTCTTGTGCTGTCAGCAGATGCTTAGGAGGGACTGATCAGTAATTGATGTCTAGTAGCTTGGCCGTAGCTAAAAAGAGGGTGAGGGCCCTCTTCCTAACTTGTGGTTGCCCGCCTTCTCTTGTGTCCTCTCTTGTGGAGAGAGAGAAGGTGAGAGAAGTAGCAAACTCTCTGGTGTCTTTTCTTATAAGAACAGGAATCTCATCATGGGGGTCCCACCCTCATGATCTCATCTAAACCTAATCACCTTCCAAGACCCTCATCACCAAATACCATTCCATTGGGGGTCAGGGCTTCAACATATGAGTTTTAGAGGGACACATTTCAGTCTATAGCAATGCCTTTGATTATCGATTTGGAGGCAACCACTAGACAGCACATAATTTCAGAAAACAGGTCTAACAAATTTGCTATGAATTAATGGTGCGATTTCAGGATTATTCTGTGTTATGTTTAGGGGATCTGACATGCCTTTCAGGGTATCTGGATTCATGTAATCCCCAATCATATTATATTATATGTCTGCTCATCTCACTATAACCTTGTAACTACTGTGTAATTAAAAATTTGAAAAGCACTGCATGTTTAAATTGAAAAGTTACAACATTTTGAAAGATGGCAAAGTGGCTGCCAGTAATTTTCTGCTAATTAGTATAATAGAAGAACCATTTTTATGGAGAAAATAGTACAATGATTTGGGAAATGGTATTTTAACATTCTGACATTTAAAAAAATGTTTAAAAGTTTCCACTTAATAGATAATGGTACCTCCTTAACTGATTGTTACTTTTTCTGATTATTTCAGACTTTACATGTCAGAATAAGATTTAGAAACCTCAGGACTTGCTATTTTGTTCCTGTCCCATAATTAATGTGTTGGTTTAGCAAAACCAAAGGAAAAACAATAATAGTTTCCCATGATCTGTACAGTTGTGTGTTGCCTAACAACAGGGATAAATTCTGAGAAATGTGTCATTAGGCAATTTTGTCATTGTGCAAACATCATAGAGTGTACTTATACGAACCTAGATGGTATAGCCTATTACACACCTAGGCTATATGGTACTAACTTATGGTATCACCATCATATTTGCAGTCCCTCATGGACTGAAACATTGTTATGCAGGGTGTGACTGTATATTGTGGAAGGGAATTCAAGTGGACTTATTGGTGAGGTCTCTTTGAATGATTAGAAAATACTACTTAGCTATTGGTGCTAACACTGGGGAAGACAGACTTCAGTTGCGGAAAATGACAGAATTAAAGCATAGGAATCTCTCATGAAAACATGCCAGGTAGAGGAATGATATCTAATTTTTCTGGATTTGAGATAGGGATTTTTGGATAGAGCCCTACCATGACCACTCACCCCCAGTCATATGACTTTGGGAAATGCTCATAATAACTTTCATCGTTGTTTACACAATAATGATAATGATAGTACCCACCAACTACCATGAAGTGTTGGTAGAATATCAAATGAAAACAACAAAACAAAAACAAAAACATCTTTGAGAAGTAAAAGCAGCATGAATGAACAAAAATAATCTAAACAATTATAAAGTAACAGTCAAGCAAATTTCAATTTTATAATGCATTTTCTCATCTAAAAGGAAAAATGACTGCAAATTACTTTGGTTGTTGGATCTTCACAGAATATGTAGTAATGACTTGGCATGTTACAAAATCAGCCTTGTGAATTATTGCTGTTGGATGATATATGAAGAGCTCATATAATTTCAGATCTTGAGGACAATTTCATTACTTCCTATACAGGAAAAATAGAACTAATTTTTCCCCCATACTTAAGGCATGTCTGTAAGCATTGAAGTAGAAGGACTTCATCAAAATTATGTTGCACTTACACTCTGTATATTACCCATGCTAAATCCTTAAAAATATGGTATATTATCCATGATGTTGATGCAATAGGTAATATAATATTGACTTAGTAATAAATAAATAAATAAAATAAAGTAAAATAAATCCTTTTCTGAGATCATGATATTATTTCTACTTTCATTTCTAGGAGTTTAAAGGTCTCTTGGCGGGGGGAGAAGAAGACCTAGTAGGTTGCTATAAATACACTGGATTGGCAACCTAGATTTTTTGAGTTGGAAACTTAGTGGCTTAAAACAACACACATTTATTATCTCACAATTTCTGTGGATCAGGAGTCCAGGCCTGGGGCTGGCCCCGTGGCGTAGTGGTTAAGTGCGCGCGCTCCGCTGCTGGCGGCCCGGGTTCGGATCCTGGGTGTATACTGATGCACCACTTGTCAGGCTATGCTGTGGCGGCGTCCCACATAAAGTGGAGGAAGATGGGCACGGATGTTAGCTCAGGGCCAGTCTTCCTCAGCAAAATAGAGGAGGATTGGCATGGATGTTAGCTCAGGGCTGATCTTCCTCACAAAAAAAAAAAAAAAAAAAAAAAAGGAGCCCAGGCCTGCCTGTCTTAGCTGGGCTCTGAAGCTCAGCATCTCTCACAAGGCTGCAATCAAGCTGAGGACTTACAATCGAGGACTGAGGACTTCAGTTCTTTGCTCACTGTTAGCTGGAGCCCACCCTCAGTTCCTTGCCATGGAACAGCCAACAGGGAGTTGAGTCTCTCCAACATGGCATCTTGTGCCATCAAAGCCAGCAAGAGAGCCTGCTAGCAAGGTGGAAGTCAGTCCTTTATAACCTAGTCATGGAAGTAACATCCTTTACGTTTGCTATATTCTATTTGATAGAAGTGAGTCACTAGGTCCCAGCCCACACCCAAAGGGAGAGGATCACATAAGGACTTCAATATCAGGAGGCAAGGGTCATTGGGGGGCCATCTTAGAACTCTGCCTTCCACAGATGTCTACTCTCACTCACTGAATTGCAATGTGAAGTAAGATTAGTGAAGTGAATTGGCCAAGTTTCACCATACGTGAGCAGACTGTACAGACTGGAACCCTTCTCCTTAGCATTATGTCCAAGATCCACCTACAGTCTCCTGCCAATGGTCTATGTGGGTCCAACCAACATGGCAACTAGCAAGCAGAGATTCAGCCTTGGATTTGCCTCCTTCTAGCTTCCGACTTGATGGTCACAGTGTGTAGAAGAAATCAAGCAGGTTGCCCCCACTCCTGCCCCAGAGCTCCTTCTCGTTTGCTGTTGGTGAATAGACCCTACCTGCGTACATGACCTTCAAAGCACAGTGGCAGCCAAGAGATGAGAATTTCTTTTAAGATATGCTTCTGTGTCAGTTTTACAAACAGCAGACTGTCATCGCCTGGAGCGATTACCTTGAAATCTGAGCCACAGATCTGCAAACCTAGTCAGCTGCGTGCTTTCTAGGTAGTCTGAAATTACAATGCTTTTAGCTTTTTATTTTTTTTTTCTGATGCTAGTGAAGGAAGTAAATTATATTAAAAATTTAAAAGTTAATACCTTAGAGACAGGCACCTCCACACCCTAAGGATTCCTGGTATAAGGGGGAACGTTTATCGATCCTGACTGACTCTATTCATAGAAGACTCGCCCTAAACTGTTCGGGGAAAATTGAGAACAAGAGAGTGCTCCAGAGGGATAAGTTTGGGAGGGTCGGGGTGGAGGGGGTCCAGATGGGGACGCGTGTGTGTAACCTGATAATTGCTTCGCGCCATAGCAATTCGCGCCATAAAATGTAACTGTTTAAATGTTTTAAATTAGCCAATCATGTAAGACCGCGCCAACCTTTTCCCGCTTTATGCTTCCGAATCCTATAAAAGAGCTTGCCCCTTAAGGTTCGGGGTCGACCCCTCTGTCTCCCAAGTAGAGATACGTGTCGACCCGGAGCTCCGCTTAATAAACCTCTTGCGTTTGCATCAAGCTCGGTCTCCTGTGTCTGTGGGTCCGCGCCTTCCCGAGACTGGAGTTGGATTTCCTTTTTGGGGTCCTACACTAGGAAACTCTTTTATGATTGCTTTAAAGTCAAATAGTTACACTGCCCAGTGTTCTGAGGATGTTTCCGCTTGTTTTCTTTTAAAGTGATGTAGTCTCCCTGCTTTAAAGATGATTGTTTTCAGGAGAATGACAAGTCCCCAGACGCCATGTAGACTAAGCTTTGAGGTGGCCATGTCCACAGTCCTGCCATAGTGTAGATTCAAAATTTATATTTTCTTAGGTAAGAATTCTGTAACAGAAAAGATTTAGCTCCATTTTGTGGAAAACTATCCAGTTAAGCATTGTTTCGACCGGTTATTTGTGTTTTACTCTCTGATTGCAACGGTGGAGAATGACAAGTGGGAGGACAACGATTCATTTGGGAATTTTACACAGTTTCACTTCCTACCACATATCTCTTGAAGGGAACATTAAAAAAAAAAATTATGCCTGTAAGGAGTTTTTAAAATCAATTAACAGGATTTTCTGTTTTTCTTCTCAACCTGACTCCTGACTTATCCCCCCACCCCCAGCACATTCTACTGAATAAACATGTGATTTTGTCTATTATTGATGCATACTAGGTACCATGTCTGGGCCAAAGTCTGGGGACACTAAGCCAAATTAGGTCTGCTCTTTCCCTCAAAGAGCTTATAGCATAGAGAGAGTCTGATAAGGGAATTGGCAAATAAAATACAACGTGAGAAATCGTAGGAAATATGAGCTTGTTGCTATGGGGGTAAGTTGCAGTTAGCTCGACAAAGAAGGGTGAAAATTTCTTTCTGGCAAAGCAAACAGCATTGTGTTGAATGTTCAGAACAGTGTGAACTGTTATGAAATGTTTAAGGAATTCATGTTATTTCTATATAATTGACAAAAGCAGTGCATGACTAATTAGAGTATGAAGGAGTCAGGTCATGCCAGTCCCTCTGTGCTAAGCTAAGGAGATTGAATTTTGTCCTGAATATGATAGGATCCATTGAGGGACAGAGAGCCTCAGGAATAACTCCATAGGAGCTAATATTTAAGGGGCAATTGGAAGATGGAGCATCCATTAAGATGAAGAATGGATGGACAGAGAAGTTTGGAGATAATCTGTAAGGCATGATGACACTAAGACTGAGTGACGAAAGTCTTAAGAAGGAAGAAGAGGCAATATGGCAGACTGGTTTATCTGACACAGCCCTCTCAGTGAACACAGCTAGAATATTCAGAAAAGTTTCTTCAGTGGGACTAAAGAGGTGACAAAAGAGTAAGAGATTATCTGGTCAAATCTAAGCGATATGGGAAACATGGAGAGGCAGGCAGGGCACTGAAGACTCTGTTCCTCTGAAGACATTGGTGGAACCATGAAAACTTGAGCTTTGGTGAAGATGGTCTTAGGGGACCAGGAGCAGATGTGAAAGCCCAGAGTCACTAGGGTATGATAGAAGACCTTGCTCCATAAAGTTGACATCTGCCGTCACTCCACACTCAAGGTAAGAGTGAACCGGGAATGAAGGGAATAAATCTCCCCCACCCTCAAGCCCTGCAAATGGTTTTGGTGCTGAGCAGAGGGAGGTTAAGCCACATTTATCATTTCCCCAAAATCTGTGACCTATGGTTGGTCAATTCAAGACAGTTAATCCCAATAGACTAATAATAAGAATACCCAATAAGGAATGTTATCAGAGAAAGACATTTATCTTAACAGTCTTGTTTATTGGAAAAAGTAACATCGAAAATATACATCTATATATTTTCTTTAAAAATTCTTGTTTAAGAATAACATGAGTACGATGCAACAATTAACCAGAATTAATTCACACATGACTTACTTTCAACCTTAGTTTCCAAACAGTCAGATTCTTCCTAACAAATAGTATCTTTTATTTCACATCTTTTTGATTCAAAGAGTCAAATAAAGTTATTAATTTCATATTGAAATGCAAATACATGCAACAAAAACTTAAGTCAATAAGGAATTGTTTTCAGAATGATTCTGTTATGTTAAACTGGCACTTGCAGTCCTGGGATAAAACTACTTGGTTACGATAAACTATCCTTTTTTTATACACTGCCAGAGGTATTTGCTAAAATTTTCTTTAGCTTTTTTTTTCTTTGCATCTGTTGAGGGAGATTGGCCCATAAGTATTCTTTCTTATCCTGCCTTGTCAGGTATTGGAATGAAGATTATGTTAGCATCATAAAATGATTTATTGAGTGTCCTCTTCTCTGTTCTCCATAAGAGTTTGAATAAAATTTGAATTTCGTGTTCCTTGAATGCTTTATAACACTCATTGATGAAGCCATGTGGGCCCAACGTTTTCTTTCTGGAAATATTTGACTGGAAATTCAATTTTCTTAATGCATATATGACTTGAAGTGTTCTATTTCTTCTCTCAGTTTTTAAGTTACATCTTTCTAGAGATTGATTGTCTTAATGTTTTTCCTATTATGCCTTGAACGCTGCAGGATCTTACAGTATTCCCTTTTTGTTTCTAATATTGGTAATTTCTGCCTTTTCTTTTTCCCTGCCTATTGATCAGACTTGCTCATTTGCTCATTTTATTGGACGTTTTGAAGAACTGACTTGTTTTTGTCAATTTGCCCTATTACTTATTTGTTTTCTATTTAATTAAATTCTTCTCTTATCTCTATATTTCTTTCCTTCTGCCTTCTTCCTAGTTATTTACTAAATTTTAACTTTTTAAGATGATGACGACTTTATGAATGTTCAGACTTTATTCTTTGCTAATATACACTATTTCCCTCAACACTGCTGTAGATGCATCCAAAAGATTTGATATGTATTTTTCAGATCATTCATTTAAAAATATTTTCTAACTTCCATTTTATATTCTCCATTTACTTGTGAATGATGCAGACTTTCAAAAAATTTCTAAAACATATAGTGTTTCAAAGATAGTTGCATAATGGTCAGAGATCTGCACTGTGTGTTTTCAGTCTTTCGAAATCTATTAAGACTTGGTTTTTGGTGCAGTATAGCATCAATTTAAGTGAATGTTTTCGGTATGCTTGCAGACAATGTGTATTTTCAATTTTTATTGCAGTAATCCATAGATGTCCATTAAGTCAAGTGTGCTAATTGAATCATTCTAATCTCTATTCTTACTAAAATATTTGTTTTTTGGCTCTATCAATTACTGGAAAAGATATATTAAATTCTAATGATAATTAGAGATTTGTCTGTAACTCCTTTTAGTTCTCTCAGTTTTTACTTTATGGAGTTTAAGATTTTGTTATCTTTTTATCACCATATATTTTGTTTATCTAGCAGTGATTCATTTATAAAATATATTTTGTGTGATAATACAACTGCACTAGTTTCTATTTATTTGGTATTTACAAGGTTTATTTTATTTCATCTATTTACTTCAATCTCTTAGTATACTTAAATGCCACAATGTGTTTACCCATTCATCTGTTGATGGACATTCGAGTTGTTTCCTACTTTTGGCTCTTGTGAATCAAGCTGCTATGATCATTCACATACAAGTCTTTGGGTGGACATATACTTTTATTTCTCTTGGATAAATATCCAGGAGCAGGGTGGCTAGGTGTATTGTTTATTAAAAAATAGCTGAAATGTTCTCCAGAGGAATTATTTCATATTGATTAGTATATGAAGAGATATTAGTATCTCTTCTGATCATAGAAGAGAAATATTTTGATTTCCAGTGCCTCCAACTCATGTTACAATAAGGGAAATAAATAACTCAAGTGATTGACAGGTATGCATCCCATTCCTGATGGAAAAGCATTGGGGCAATGTAGCTATATAGGAGACTCAGCTTACCCTTGTGGTCATGAGTTGAGAGTGTGGAAAGAGCAGAGTAATGAGGCTAAATCCCATTCAAACTGCACTATGCAGCACATCTTACTTACTTGATGATGCTTTGAGGCTCAGCTAACTCCCAGATATATCTCTTATAAGAAGAAGCTAAGCGTCTAAAATAGTGGTCCAGCAGTAGTCAAATCCTGAGGATTCATAACATCACATCTATCTGTAGCTATTTCTAATAAAGGAAGAATATTCAGATTCTTCCTTGGGATTAGGTATGATTGACACAAAAGAAGAATACTCCTTCCATAATTACCATTTGCTTTTGGTCCATTATCCTACCAACCTTAAAAAAAAATGTGCATTTTCAGTGAAAGAAACTGTCAACAAAATGAAAAGGCAACCCACTGAATGGGAGAAGATATTTGCAAATCATATATCTAATACGGGGTTAATATCTAAAATATATAAAGAACTCATACAACTCAATAACAAAAATATAATCAATTAAAAAATGGGCAGGGGCGGCCCCGTGGCTTAGTGGTTAAGTGCGCGCGCTCCGCTGCTGGCGGCCCAGGTTCGGATCCCGGGCGCGCACCGAAGCGCGGCTTCTCCGGCTATGCAGAGGCCACGTCCCATGTACAGCAACTAGAAGGAGGTGCAGCTATGACATACAACTATCTACTGGGGCTTTGGGGGAAAATAAATAAATAAAATTATTAAAAAAATAAAATAAAATAAAATAAAAATAAAAAATAAAAAATGGGCAGAGGATCTGAACAGACATTTTTCCAAAGAAGATGTGTAGATGGCCAACACGCACATGAAAAGATGCTCAACATCACTAATCATCAGGGAAGTGCAAATCAAACCCGCAATGAGATATGACCCCACACCTGTTAGAATGGCTTTTATCAAAAACATAAAAAATTACAAGTGTTGGCAAGGATCTGGAGAAAAGGGAACTCTCATGCACTGTTGGTGGGAATGTAAATTGTTGCAGCCATTATGGAAAACAGCATGGAAGATCCTCAAAAAATTGAAAATAGACTTACCATATGATCCAGCAATTCCACTTCTGAGTATTTATTGGAAGAAAATGAAAACACTAATTCGAAAAGATATATGCACCCCTATGTTCATTGCAGCATTATTTACAGTAGGCAAGATATAGAAACAAACTAAGTGTCCTTTGATGGATGAGTGGATAAAGAAGATCTGGTATATATATACAATAAAATACTTCTCAGCCATAAAAAAGAATGAAGTCTTGCCATTTGTGACAACATGGATGAACCTTGGGGGTATTATGTATGCTAAGTTAAATGTCAGACAGAGAAAGACAAATACCATATGATTTCACTTATATGTGGAATATAAAAAACAAAATAAATGAACAAACAAAACAAAACTAATAGATACAGTGAGCAGGTTGATGGTGGCCAGAGGGAGGAGGGTGGAGAGTGGGTAAAAGGGGTTAAGAGGTACAAACTTCCAGTTATAAAATAAATAAATCATGGGAATTTAATGTACATGGGAATTTAATGTACAGAATGGTGACTATAGTCAATAATATTTTACTGCATATTTGAAAGGTGCTAAGAGTAAATCTTAAAGGTTCTCATCACAAGAAAAAATTTTGTAACTTTGTATGGTGACAGATGGTAACTAGACTCATTGTGGTATCATTTTGCAGTGTATACAAATATCGAATCGTTGTGTTCTGCACCTGAAACTCATAATGTCATATGTCAATTATACCTCGATAAAAAAAAGAAATTGAGGGAAAAAATGTGTATTTCCATTTTAATAGCTGGTATTCAAGAGGTTCTAAATAAGTTTGAACGTTATTAAACACGTATATGTATATTTTTAATTACTGGATTTTACTTTTTAGAGCAGTTTTATATATGCAGAAAAATTGAGCACATGGAATAGAGAGTTCTCATATACTGCCCTTCCTCCTTCCCTAGTTTTCGCTGTTATTAACATCTTGCATGAGTGTGGTACATGTCACAATTAATGAACTAATACTTATACATTGTTATTAACTAAGCTGATAGTTTACATTAGTGTTCACTCTGTGTTGTACCATTGTATGGGTTTTGAACAATGCATAATATGATGTCTTCACCATTGCAGAATACAAATATTTTCTTTTTTTTTCATGAGGAAGATCAGCCCTGAGCTAACATCCATGCTAATCCTCCTCTTTTTGCTGAGGAAGACCGGCTCTGAGCTAACATCTATTGCCAATCCTCCTCCTTTTTTTTTCCCCAAAGCCCCAGCAGATAGTGGTATGTCATAGTTGCTCATCCTTCTAGTTGCTGTATGTGGGACGCGGCCTCAGCATGGCCGGAGAAGCGGTGCCTTGGTGCACGCTGGGGATCCGAACCAGGCTGCCAGTATCGTAGCACGCGCACTTAACCGCTAAGCCACGGGGCTGGTCCCCAAAATACAAATATTTTTAAACGTCATTTAACTTAGGAGACTTGAAAGGATCTGTCTGTAAATGAAGGCAAGTCCAGAAACTATGCTGGAAAGGGAAAATACCTGGATAGAAAATCCCATTATCACAAAATCCTACTTGTGTTTTTAGTGTACAAGCAAATATGTTCGATTCAAAGGGAAGGATATACTTTTTGTCACACACAGCAACATTTTAGACATAAAACATGCTTATCTTTAAGGAAGTTACAGGAAGTGGAGGAATTTATGATCTAGGGACAGCGCTTACAAAGTTTGTGAAACTGATTTCACGGTAGAATAGGATTAGATTTCTCACGCCTTTAATTTTAGGAGAGCGAGCGCCATTAACTTTGAAGGTTACCCCCTGCTAAACCGTGGTGAGAACATTGAGAACTGGAAGAAATTTGAAGAGGAATTTTTATTTTTCACTGGAGAAGAAGCAAGAGTGCCTCATGTTTAATCTGCATTTCCTTTTTCATATTATTTCAGGAGAGAATATTACCAATATTTTCATCACTTGTTCTTCTACATCTATTTTTCTCTAAATACTGACATTTCTTCTGATTTTTGAATATTTTCTGAAATTTTTAATATGTTCTGAATTTTTGTATTTTAAGATTTTGTGGTCTTAATTCAAATATTCTTTTGCGTTCAAAAATTATTTTCATGATTCCTGAATGTTGTTTTCCCTTTTATGAGTGATATATATATATATATCTTTATACTAATGGTTCTCAATCACCTCTGTTCCCCAGCAGAGGAACATCTGGCAATTTCTGAAGGCATTTTGGGTTGTCGTAAGTGGGAGGGGCTTGTTAGAGAGTGGAGACCAAGGGTGCTGCTCAATATTTGTAATGCTGGGACAGCCCACAATGAAGAATCGTGCAGCCCCACGTTTCAAGAGTGCTGATGTTGAGAACCTGCTTTAGAATTTGCTCCTTCTAACTCTCCTCTTCCTGTATTTGACTGCTATTAACAAATACTTGTCAGGTCAAGAAGTCTGTATCAACAGCTCTCCTACTTGCTATTCTGAGGAGATGAATTAAGATATTGAAGAGAAGGCATGGATTTAGTCATTAAGTACCCCATCATACACCAAGACAACATGTGCCAACGTGAAAGAAGAAGCCAGTCTGGGCAGCAGGATAATTAAGAAAGCATTTCATTGGCTAAAGAATATGTGTTTTAGAAAATTAAAGAAATGAGTAATTATGATTTGAAAACATAAACTAGGTTATGTCATAATTCTCTATAAAACCGTTACAAGGCTCCACTTTCAATAACATCATTTTCCAGAGTCCTTCTTTTATGCCCAAATCTCAAGGAGCTCCATCTTCTTATTCTCATAGAACTTTTTAATTTTTCTTTGTAGCACTCACAATTTGAAATTCTATTTGTATTTTTAGGTCTTGGATCCCTCTCTCCTCCAGTAAGGTTCCTGAGGTCACGAGTGGTGTTTCTTTTGCTAACTAGTGCTGTGGACCTGGTACACAGCAGGTTCATCCTCACCATTGTTCACTGACCATGGTGTCTCTCATAATGGTCCTTAGAGGGTGGGAGATCCTGATGTTCTCAAGGAGGAAGCAGTGACAGGAGCACATGGATGCAGGTGAGACTAAGGAGTGTATCTTCCTTGGAAGTGGGCAGAGACAGGCTGAACTTTGTGGTAGAGAATGCTGCAGTGGGATCGTGTTATTATGATGTCTTGACTGCTAGGTGGAAGAATTTAGACCTCATGGGGTAGGTGATAGGGACAAACTCTTAGGCAGGAGTAAGACACAATAGAAGCTATGATTGTGAAATATGAAATAATCTTGCATAGAGATTTTATTATTGAGACCTAAACCCAATATATATAATCATCACATATTCCGTTGTCCTGCATATTAGCCTCCTCCAAAAATCTCTTCTCTTGCACACCTACTAGAAGATGCATGACATATACCAAGAATGTCGAGAATGATGTCTCCCCTTCCCCCCAAGCAGCTTCCTCCTGGCTTACTTTGCAGTCAGAGTATTCTCACAGCTGATCCTTTTCTTTGGATCGCAATGTGTTTTGGTTTTAAATAGCCTCTCACTAAAATCCTGACAAGGCAGACATCATTATCATTAGTAGTTATCTGGAGACCTTTACTAGACCATGACTGCATTATGTTACTCCATCAGTTTCCAATATTTTAGCTACCTTTTATTTGGGAAAAACTTTGCCTCTTTACTTTTTTTTTAAGTTTTGAATGAAGAGCCTATCTTTCTCTCTTTTTCTGGAAAAATAGAGTATTGAAAAGAAGAGGTGGTGTGTGGCGAGATAGATTTTGTCCTAGGTTTTGGTTACACTGCCACCCCCTCCCGTCACCTCTAGGCACATTATCACTACGATGTTCAGAACCTAAAGTGGGGTATGCGTTTCTCATTCAATACCCACCAACTCCATGCTCTCCTTAGCACTTTGAATTTGCTTTTGATTCCTGAGTCCCTCTTCTTCAGTCTTTTATCTAGAAGCTCTTCCTCTCAACCTTTCTTCCATGCCAAATTAATTTCTAAATTCTTCTTACTTTTTGATTCTACTTTTTTCTTAAAATCATATGATCATTTTGTCTTTATTTTCCAATTGAGACATTCTTCTCAGATTTTTTAACCAGCTTTATTTCATTTTCCACATCAACCTCTACAATTGCCCGCAAGAAAACTGTCCTTCAATACTACTTACTTGTTTGTATCTCTGTGATTCTGTTGTAGTCTTGGTCTCACGAAGAGGGTCCAATGATGGACTGCAGCCCATGTCACGTGCTTCAAGCTCACTTCTCTTCGAGGGCCCGGGACTGGATTCACGAGTGTGTGACCTGTGCTTAGAAGGACCCATACTTAGAAGGACCCCATGCTTGGTTTAATGTTCCTCTGTCACTGTCTTGAAACTCTTAAAAATTTTGGACAAGGGGCCCTACATTTTCATTTTTCATGGGCCCCCATTGGTGCTGCTGAGGGCTCCTCATTCAGTCTGCTGGCTTCTCACACATGTCACCAAGACTCCAAACGATGTAAACCATACTGAGTTGCATGTCTGCATGTGATTTTATACCCTTCTTTTTCAATTCGTATCTCCAAACCTTTCTCTAAATTCCTTATTTTCTCTGCCACTAAATAGAGATTCTTCCCCCAATTACTGTTAATCATTTGAACTGTACAATTTATAGATGGTTGAGTAAGCTGCAGCTAATTCATAATATAAATAAGAAAGGATATTTTTTAAATGGCTTAGGGTATGGTGTCCTTATCAATAGTTAATGACTTTTGATATATATATTTTAATGTCCTGAATATTTTATATTGTATTGCAATACTGCTTTAATAGCTAAACTAACCTGCTATTTCCTTAGAACTTCTTCCTTGGACTCATTACTTATTTTATGCTTAGACATTTTTGTATATAAAATTACCTCTCTCTCTTTCTTGTTTCTCATTTTCTATTTTGATGAAGAACATCACTACCCCCTACCCCCGCCCCAAGTCAGTTTGCCCAAGTCAGAACCCCAGAATCATCTTCACTCATCCCTGCCTTCATTTCTCAGCCCAGTCACCCACCACGATTGATAGAATCCACTAACAAAATCTCTTGAATCTCCCCCCTTTCTGCATCATCATTGCTACTGTCTTAGTTAAATTTTGTTCATTAAAACAAGAGTTTTTCTCTCTTGACTCTATTGCTGTCTCTCTGTGCTGGAGCCGGAAGGATCTTCGTAAAACAGCAACCTTGTCATTCCTTTGTTTGAAATCCAGTAGGCATCATTCCTGATTTCCTTTGAGATAAAGCTCCAAACTCTTTAACGTGGTACAGAAGCTCTTGGCGATCTTCCACCTGTCAGTGGATTTCTATACAATTATCCACCTCTGTTCATTTTCTGCTATCCACTAGCTGCTCGTCCTGGAAAGGACATTTTTCCTGTGCTAATTCCCACTAATCCTCAAAGACTCTCTGTGGCCTTTTTGGGAACCTTCACTCTTGCTCTCTCCTGGGCTGATTATCTTCTTCTCACATGTCCCCGTGTTATCTTGGGCTTACAATCCTGCTACATTCTTGACTTTATATTGCAACTCAACTCTGTTCATGTGGCTGTTGTATCTATGAGGCCATGTGTTTCAGTCATTAAAAAGAATAGTCTCGTTCATCTCTGAATCTTCGCTGTTGAGCGCAGTAACTGGTGCACGCTGCTCAGTTACAGGGAGAGAGTGGGAGAAGGAATGTGTGCTCACGAGAACACTCTCTTGAACGCTCTTTAATGTCTTTGTAGCCTGCTGCTCTATCCCCCGAATTCATTTCATTCAGACCTCAATTCTTTGCACTTGAAAACCAATAAAACACCCTCTTTGTCTAGATAAACATTGACAGAAAGTATAAGGATTAAGAACCAACCTCCTACCAAATAATACAAGAAAATAATCTACTCAACTTCTAAAATACCAACAGAGATTTCACTACTCTGGTAGGTCCTTTAGAGAATACTGTACTTTACTATTAATATACTTCCCCAGACAGAAGATCATCTAGAAGCTGTCACATTAATAATAAGTAATATGTTTTTGTTATTTACATCCAAATCCTTGAGTTTCAAATTAACACCACTTGAAGGAGACCTGTTCACACAAATGAAATTTGAATTGTATATAAAGTGACACTTTGGAAGGCTGAGGTCACGTTGTAGCTTTTCAACACCACCAAGATTTAATTTATGTAGTGTCATTGCAAAGAGAGAACTCTAATGGCTTTTTAATTATTCTCAACTTCAAAGAATAAATGGGAGAGAGACCAGTTCCCAGACAAAGGAAGAACATATTGGAAGCTGAGTAGAGGTAATTATGCAGCAATGCCCTAGGAAAATGATCTTAGGACATGGGAGCGTGGGATATTTTTCTGCACATCAAACCTAGACAGTAGAACACAGCCACATTCTTTGCTCTCCTCCCTACCATCACGCCTCGGTCTCAAAGGCTGGTGATCACAGTAAGTCACAGAAAATTTAGAAAGCTATAGTTACATTTTTAGGGAAGCTTGCTGGGCTGTGGATTACAAAGAAATTGTAGAAGCAATTTGTCATGTTGCTTTATAGAAGTCAGAGATAGTGACTTTGACACAATGGCCTCAGAAAAATCCACAATAAACATTGTCCAAAATAAAATGTTGTAAACACTATGTGATAATAGGAAAATGTTTTAAGCTATGTCCCTTTGGGCCCATTGTGGGGAAAGAATTTTGGCCATGCCTTGCTATGTAGGAATGGGTTGCCCATATGGTTGACCATTAACTCTAAAAGTAGATATTGAGTAAAATGTGCATTTCAAAAGTAGATGTACTTAATACTTGATTATTTTTAGTAATAAAATGTATTTGAGAGCTCCTTCCCTTAGGGAACTTGTAACTTGTATGTTCACAAAGCAAATGCATATTTGTTTATAATAATGGTTACCATTTATTGAATCAGTGTAGTATGCTAGGGGCTAGAAATTTGCTTTGAAAGGGGCTGTTCAGGGGGCCCTTAGAGATTCCAGTTTTGTTCCAGTGAAAGAAAATGTAAAGAATGGATGGAGGGACGAAGAGATAGAGTATAGAAGCAAAAAGGACTAAGTGAAAGCAAAATGTGGGTGTCATTCTGATAAATGCAGGACATGGAGAAAATAGTCAGCCTCTCCTCCAACAGTCCTCACTTCTCAGCAAAAACTCCATATGGAGAGGCTTGGGAAAATTCAGACATGTGTGTATTTTTGTTAAATGAAATGGCATAAACCAAGACGTAAAGTGTTAGCCTAACAGGAGAGAAAACTAGTTCAGCCAGCCACAGTGTGATAAAATTATTGTTTTTGTAAACTCTTTCTCACAGTTCCCCTGTTGCTACCCAAGTGTACAAGTTGTCTTCAACACCAGGTTAGAATGAAGCTACACACATATTTGCAGAACCTTCCTGTCTGAAAGTATCGGTTTTGTCACTAAAAGTATTAAGACTTTTATTCCCTGTAAACATCAACTTAATGTCAATGCTGTGGGGAAATGTTTACAGTTTCACAGTTTTCAAAACCTTGAGTTACCGGCGCAGGGAAACAGTTATACCACATATGAAAATAACTGTTTTCTAGGTAAAGGAAAAAATGTAACATATTTAGTTAGAAGGTTCTTCCAACACCCAATAATTATTTTATTTAACCCACTTCTAAATACTTAAGAGGTGTGTGTATATTTGTGTGTTCATACTTTCTGTTACAGACCGTGAGCAAGGATTTCTTCTAGTTCAATCTCTTGTCAAAAGATTAATGTCTCATTTTTTGAGCCATGGAGCAGAACTTATTGGCTTCAAATATGGTAAATAAAACTGCTGGTCCTGGAAAATATCCACATCAATGTAGCCTTAAGGTTACACATAGAAACTGTCTTGAAACCAGAGTTCTTAGACACTGTTGACAGAAAGCTTTTTTTATTCTGTGTTTAGTGCCTCCTAACACATGTCGTTACTGGGCGTGATGAGAATACGGAAACCACATATGTGAGATAAGGTTGGAAATATTTATTTCTTATATGATGTTTCTTTCTTTCATTTGTCTTTGATCTCTTTCTATCTAGACACCTTTACATTCCCTCTTCTCTGCTCAGTTTCCATTTTCTGTCACAATTCCTCTGACCTCCTTTCCAAACAACACACACCTGCTATGCAAGAAACTGTGTTAGGGCAGTGAGTCATGCAGAATTCAGAAAGACCTCAGTAAGGCTACCACCTAGTGAAAGAGGCAGAAGCGTACAATGATGGACAACCCTACCATCATTAGGCAGATGTTGAGAAAGTCCGTATAAAGAGGCCAAAAGGCAAGAAGCATTAGCAGCTCTGAGTATAAAACTCACTCAAAAGGCCATGAAATAAATTGTCTCTAAACCCAATGGGAAGAAAGTGCAACCATTTCATATTGCAATTCACTAGGACCAATCCCTCTCGACACCACTCTAAATCACACGGCATCATAGGCACTGCAGGATTCAAAAATGGACCAATGGCATCGGTTTGTGAAGGAATGGAAAAGACAATAAATAGTGACTGTGATACATTTACTTGCCTGTGTGAATTGTGAGCGAATCTCTCAGGATCCAACAGAATGTTTCCCTCTTGCAGCAAAACTTAAAAACAGAGATTTCACATCCTTTGTTCTCTACCCAACTTCTGCTATCATGGAAAATACAAAATATGAATTTTCTACAATGTTTTTCCAAAATTCCAAGATACTAAATAATGAATGCAGCAAAGGGGAAAATATTCCATAGGAATTAATGAATATCTTTTTCATTAAATTTTATTCCATAATTGAATATTACAGTTTTATGTCAGTGGATTACATATTATACATGGCTTATTTACCATTGCTTTATAAGCATTTTATAGTTTAATGTCAAAATTAAATGCCTGTTATTAAGTAAATGGATTTGAGATGGGCCTTTCTCTTACTTCCTCCCTGCAATTTTGGTTCTCTGGAATTAAAATCAGATCTTTAGGTGCTTCTCAGATAACTAGAACTTTGGAGTATATGAGTTTCCTCTACAGAGCCACACATGTTCTCATTATTGAGATTTCTTTTCAATTCCCCCATCCTTCTTCATTTATTGAAATTCTAGCTACACTTTAAGGCACAAAAACCTTCTTGGCCATTCTTGTCTACTATGATTTCTCTCGTGTGTACTAGGAGAGTACTTCCTCTTTGAAATTTATTCTGCTTTGTAACTTTTCATGAGTCTGTTTTGCAGTTATACTATAAGATCTTAAGATGGGGTCCATGTCTCATTTATTTATTTTTTTATTCTCATAGCACCTGATAAAATACATAATGTTGACTGAATTATAATAGTACCCAACCATGTGGAACATAGCTGCTTGAGAGGCCTAGAATAAAAATGAAATCTGTACGTTTATTTATTCATTTTTTTTGTCCTTTTATAGTTTCTTTCTACATTTGGAAATGATATCATGATTACACACTTTAACAATAGGATTAAAATACACATTTTGTTCATTAAAAAATGACATTTAATTAATGATTATAAGAATGTGCATCCTTCATGGAATTTAAGGTTTGAAATAATACTAATTTCTAAGACTAGAAAATAAGGTTAATTGTGTAAAAATATTAACCACCTAAAGGACATTGATAGAGAACAATCTGTATCATAATTCCAGGTATTTGCAATTAAATCCCATTTTTTGAATATATGGGGAAAATGGAGCACAGAGAATGGTGACGGTTGAGTGTTATTCATCACCATAAACTACTTAAGTCTCAGATTCATGTTCCTATACAGATACAACTTACTAGAAGATATATTACTGAGATTAAAATTCAGTCTCTCCCTTGCCTTACAAAAATGAAGAAGAAATCAAACTGAATTACACCTTGAACACTTAACAACAAATAGCAATAACAAATGTTTATTTTAACCAGGCAGTAATCCATCTGGGAAAATGAATATGAACTCTGATAAAGAACAATGTGAATTATGGAAACAAAAGACCACATAGAGATCTATCATTCGGCATGATCATGAACAGTGTCTGCACTTGCTGTTCCTATAAGGTAGGCAGCTATTTAGACCTCACAAAGAATATCTAGGGAATGAGCAGGCATGAGAAATTCGCCAGACATCTGTGATTATCCATCAAGATTAAGCGTGCTACCAGTGGCGTTCAAAGAACCTTCTGGAAGGATTGTCTTTAGATGCTGTTTGTGATGGGCAGAAAATCAGTGTGTGAGAGTTCAAGAAAGGATTGATTGAAAGGGCCAGGGATGGCAACAACATGTGCTCATATCTAAAGGAGATAAGAGATAGAATGTCAAAAGCCAGAAAAGAGAGAGAGGGAATTTGCATGGTTGGTTATTTTTGGCATGAAAAGTTCATTGCAACTGAAAGTGAGCAAGGAACTTCCCAGACCTCAGACATAATGCCTGTTTCTGTGTCCCTTGCTTAATATCAGCTGGGGCTTATGTTGGATTTGGATTCAGTAGATCAGGGATGGGCCTGAGACTCTGCATTTCTAACAAGCTCCAAGGAGATGCTGATGCCAGTGATCTGTGGACCATCAGAACATAGTCATATGAAAGGGGATGCTGAGATATTGATCCACTCCACCATGGGATGATTGAGCAGGGCCAGGAGTGGCTGGAGTTCTGGGCTGCCATGTTTATTGATTCCATAATGATGTGATCATTTTCTATATTTGCTGGGACAAGAAAAGGGTGGGCATGCACACTATCACATGATATTATGGCTATAATACTGAGAAATTTACAGGTTCAAGGAGAGACAGGCAGGGGCAAAAATGATAAATCGTGGCACCATTATAAATATTTAGAAAATAGAAGGACAAATAACTGAACGAGAAGGTGGTTTTGGACATGTTGAGTTTGAGGAACAACTTAGATGCCCTGATAGAGATGCTCAGTGGGTGTGCCAGGCAGAATTTTGACCCCCATGCCCTTCAAGCCCTGGTATTACTCTCATGGTTATATTATGTTACTTGGCAAAAGGGACTCTATGGATGTAATTAAGGTTACTCATCAGCTGAGCTTAAATAGGGAGATTATCCTGGTTTATCAGAGGGGGCCCATTGGAATCACGTGAGCCTGTAAAAGCCGAGAATCAAGAGGAAGAGATGTGGCAGAAGGGGAGGTCATAGGGAGCTGAAGCCTGAGAAGGACACAATGGGCTGTTGCTGGTGTAAAGATGGAGGGGACAACGTGATGGAGAATGTAGGCAGCCTCCAGGAGCTGAGAACAGCCCCCAGCAGACAGCCAGAGAGGAAACTGGGACCTGAGTCCTGGAACCCCAAGGAACTGGGTTCTGCCAACCGCCTGAATGAACCTAGAAGCTATTCTTTCTGAGAGTCTCCAGAGGAAAGCCCAGTCTGGGCAACACCTGAATTGTGGCTGTGTGAGACAGCGATTGGAGGAACCAGCTGAGCCCACTAGCACTTCTGAGCTACACAACTGTGAGATAATAAATTTGCATTGTCTTCAGCTGCTAACTTGGGGTCAGTCTGTTACAGCAGCAAGAGAAAACTCATACAGCAGGCGCCGGAAGGTGCAGGGCTCGTGATCAAGTGAGCGTTATCTGCACAGTTGAATAAAATATTGCATGAGGAGAGGGAACAGCTGATTTCAATGGAGCAAGTAGATGATGAAAAGAAAGAAGAGGACCCTTCAGAGGGAAGGAAGCAAGCCAGGATTCCAGCAGGGCTGAATCCACAGGAGAAGAAAAAGATCAAGAAGGCAGAGGTGAACACAAGAGAGGGAGAGTGCTGGGGAGAGCCAGCTGGATTTGTGGTTTAGCAGGTCACATGTGAGCTTTGAGAATGCGACAAGGCAGAGCTCTGAGAGAGAAGGCTCAGGTACAAGGTTGAAGGAGGGAGTGGGTTATGGAAATAGTCAGGCATTGTAAGTGTGCACTCTTCTCATTAGGATGGTGTCAGGAGCCAGACAAAGAGCGAATAGCACATCTTAGGGAGCAAGGTAAAGAGATCGTTTTTTTGAGCATTAGAGAAGCTTCTGTTTGAATGTTGCTTGATGGAAGAAAGCCGCAAAGTGGGCATTGAAGATGCAAGAAAGAGTGGAGAGAACTGGTGGGGAAGGGCAGTGGAGGAGGCACTGGATGGAATCAAGGCTTCCTGCTCTCATCTAGTCTCATTTGCTCTATTTTAGTTCATCATCCAGAGCCTTGCTTGCCACCTGCTTTTTAGGACTGTTTCAAGTTCATCCTTTTAGTCTTGAATAACTGTCCTTCAGCAATTAAATACCATGTCTCCTTTGCTTATGAACCTCTAGACCAAAACTCTCAGTCCTTCTTTTTAAGATTCCTTTCTTGATTGCTATCATGCTAATTTCTGTGTGTGTTCTGCCCAGCGGACCCCAGCGTATCTCCTCCTCACCCACACAGTCTTCAAACATGCCAATTGCCCTCAGGGATTTTGCTCTCACTGTTTCCTCTGTGTGGATGGAAAGATATGTTGCCCTGCCTTTATTTTCTTCAATTCTCATCTCAAAAATCCCCTTATTGGAGAGGCTTTCCTAAAGTATATAAAAAGGCAATACATAATGGCAATCTATATAACATGGCAATCCCAAATCCCAGCTCAGCATTCATTATACCCATGTCCACAGCTAGGAATATGTTTATTGTCTGTTTCCTTGACCCAGGACTTTGTTTTATATTCCCAATGGCTACAACAGTGCCTACCACATAGTGGGTGCTTAAAAATATTTGTTGTACAATGAATGACTTATGTTGTTGGTTTACCTAAAATGGAGTCCTGGTAGTATCATGAATTAGGAAGAAAATGACACAAATTGTCAATCCTCCGGGCTCCAGGATTCCATCATAAGACATATACACTCTTCTCCATTCCAATATTTTCTGTGTCTTTTCCCTTATAGCAAAATTGGGTTCATCCATTAGTGTAAATCATGCAAGATTATGTACCACTTTGTAAGAAGTTCCATTCTGACCAACCTGTTTTTGTCATTATTTTTGAAACTAAACTAACCCATCCCACTTGAGTGCTGATAATTATTAGATGTCAAATAGTTAATACACTTCTTTAATATTTGGGATACAAATATTATGGAAATAATTTATATTTTCTATATTTGTTTCCTATCAAGAAGGAGGAAGAAAGTTAGGAACAACTTATTTTTATGCGTCCCACTGACTATACTGAGTCATTCATGAAATGGGTTTACCTATTGAAAGCTACTACATTGCAAATATATGCAAGAACTCCCATACATTCACTACAGCTGTTGAAAAGCTGTGGGAGGAAATTGAAAGCTTCTTAAATTGGGCAATGAAATTGATCAGAACTAAGAAAACATGATTGAGCCACTTTAGATTTGCATATTCAATCGGGAAGATCATTTTTAATCTTAGAAAAGGGTATGTTACAGTAAAATCAATCATTGACCATATATACTCAGAAATGCATATAAAAGAAAGTTTGCAGTAAGGTCAATCAATGAACATATACACTCAGAAATGCATGCAATTAAGAAAAAAAATGAGTGAAAGACATAAACATATTGACTGAAAAGAGACTGGGAATTAGATAAATATTTCAGAAGTTTCCCAGTTTTGAAACAATAATATTCCAAGAAGGCTAAAGTGAAAAGTGTTTGTTATAAGTACTTTTCTCCTTGCTTGAGCATATGCATGGCTTCAGCTTTTGCAAAATGAGAGATGCCAGAAACTGTAAGACAAGAATATACATGATTTTAGGAATGTCCACTGGAGTGAGTTGTTAGGGGGCATTCATCTGGTCATGCAATGCAACTCAGTCATTACCAAGAGATTCATTCCCTAAGAGGCATTGGAAAACATGCCAAGTCTATGAATGCATGACATTAAACCTTTCAAGTAGATATTTCCTTTATGTTTGCAGCCAGGAATGACACCCAAGAAGTTTTGACTCCTCTCATTACTTCTTAAATAAAATGATGCTCTATATTAAGAAAGTAAAAATAATCATTTATATCCACCCATGTGCCAAGTATGCACATTAGTCAACAAGCTCAAGGAGGCAGAGTCTGTAAGATGTATGTAGATAACTATCCACATTTCCATCTGTCCGTAATCATTTCTGAATATGGACAACTAAATGAATATCTAGTAGCTTTCTTTTTCTTTCACATATTTTATGTTTGTTTCTTTTTTATATCTCTGAAGGCACCTACTTGACAACCATAGCCATATGGTCTTACATACGTGAAAAACTTGCATAATAACCCTGTGAATTTATGCTTCTTTGGGGATTTCTGCTGCAAACTGTAAACTTGTAGTGCATCAACCCAGAACACCACCTTGGACATTTAGCATCAAAAGCCACAAGAGAAGATGTTGGCCTTTTGGACTAAAGGCTTATAAATACCTGCAGGATTAACTGGATGATCTAATTTGCGTTGTCTGGTCACAATCTCAGGATTCATGCAAAGTGACTGCATTTGGATGTGAATATTTTCATCTCAAAATACTAACATTTAGCGTGTGGTAAAACCAAACTTTGCTTAACATCTTTTGCTAGTTTTTTCTTTTGAATTTCTTTTTTTTTTTGGTTTCAGTAACAATGCTGACATTAGATGGTGTAAAAAAAGAACATAATTGCTATTATAATTTGGAAAATTTTGGAAATACTTGGCACTGTACTTCTGAAAGAGGATTATATGACATTGAATGAGATGGTCAAGATACAATTTATTCTTTGGAAACCGATCCTGTATCCTATGTCCAACTGGGCTCCATTTTCCTCCAGAGGGATCGTGTGCACATCTGTATCCCCTAAGAATAATTGGTTCAGTCACCACAAGCCAGTATCCACACAACTGGGCAGGAAAATCATCCTGCTGGGATGGAACCTTCTACATGAAACAAAGCAGACTGTAGGAGCTCTCCAAGGGGCGAAGTAAGATAGAGAGAAAGGGGATGAAACCAACAATCAAGACATGAAATTGTAAGAGAATTAGATAGCAACATGCTTCTAGATTTTGCTCCTCTCTCCTCTCACTTTCCTGGGGTCATATAATGTGATTGTCTTAAAACAAATATAAATAAATCCACTATGCCTCCAGAAAGAGACTGAAGACGGGGATGATTATTCTCAACTTTCTCTGGTGTCTCTCTTTTAAAGTTGCTGTTTTCACACCAGAGCATCATATACTCCCTGCCTTCCCGAAATGCAGTCCATGGTCAGAGTTGTTTATTTAATAAAGTCTATTTTAGACACGTTTACACCCTTCCATAAATATTATTATGTTGAACCATATGAAATTGCCAATATTCAGCCATGGCAATTTTGTATGGTTCATAATCTATCTCTACAAGTGGGTTGAATTAATTCAGAGAAACACGTGAATGGTCTTTAAGAAAAGAACTAGGTGACTTCAGGGCCCTTGTGTTTTGCTTAGCATCATGGGTTAATCATGCTTAATGCTCCTTTCCCCTTATGGTATGCATTATAAATATCCTGGTATCTGGTTCTCTTCTACTTCTGGGAACATGGAGGAAAGTCTATGCCTTTCAAGGTAGATGTGCTGAGGTGACTACTTTAAACTTTTCACGATGAATCATAACCAGAAGCTCGCTCTGGGCTGAAGTAATCGCCTTTGCTGGCCTCTCCGGTTACTTCTGCTGCTACAAAGCCTGATGCCTCATGTTAGGACGGTGGCTCCATAAGATGGCAGAGCCTCCATCAGCCAGGTCTGTGAGCAAGGATGAGCAGGATCTCTCCACTAAGCACATTGGGGATAGAGTGTGAGTGAGAAGCAAGCCTTTGTTTTACACCAATGAGATTTTAGAGTGGTTAGATACTCTCCTATAGCCTAGCTTATTCTAAGAGGCTCCTGGGGGGATATAATGATGGAAGGCAATACTTGTTGTTGATGATAAGTTTAGAGTTGGCATTTATCTATACAAAATTTACAGGGTATAAATGGCCATTCCAGAACCTCTGGCTGGTCCCAGAGATTCCAACTCACTAGAAATCCTATTTGAAAACAATCCTTCCTGGGAGGTTATCAAAACTCCTGACATTATGAGTTCTGAGGTAGTTAGACCCTTCCTTGCTTAATGTATGGCCATGGTGGATTTCATTAAGTTACAAACCCTGAGATGGTAGGGTGTAGAACTTTGGAGTGGTACACAGTTCCTGGTTTTGTCTGAGCAATAGGGAACTATAGTAGAAACATCTTGAGAATTCATATACACTCTTAATATCACTAGCAATTAATAATAAATGGCACTCAGAACTGACTATCCAAAGTCAATATACAGAAATGTCATCTTTTTTGGAGTGAAGCTATTTTGACATGTTAAATTCCAATAACATTAAACACAGCTGTCATTCCGGTGTACGTAGTTGAGGACTGTTAGGTAAAATTAGGATCATGACCAAGGGGAAAAACTAAAAGACAGGCTTGACGGAAAGAAGGAAAATTTGATCTCAGTAGAAAATATGGTTTATGCAGACTATATCCTCCAAATGGTGCCTTTTTTCCCCAGGGGAAGAAAAAAACCTTTCAATTGTTCTATTTACAGGTACAATTATAGGTGTAGTCTAATCCTCTTTTCAATTTCCAGAAACCCAGTAGACAAAATCTGACAACAAACACAATAGAAATTAGCCCAAGCTGCATAGTTTGGGGCAGATAAAATCCTTCTCCACAAAACATCCAGAAATGAACAACATAAGCTTTGCTACCGTTTTTTGCTGCTATTTTCAAGCAAGCTGTAGATTTCACAATCAGCTTTTGCTTAAGTTCCTATTTTGTGATAATAAAGTCTATTGACAGCGTTTGTTTGACAGCATGATGTTTTACCAATCTAATTTGAAATTAAAATAACAGTAATTAAAAAGGAACAAAATTTAAAAAAGGGCATAAGATGAGTCCGAATTGTTTAGTCTGGACAATGAACCTGGAATTCTTTCTCAAGAAATCTGATTTTGCATAAAGAGAGTTATTTGCTTCTTTGAACAGAAATGATGGTTGGAAATGCTTGAGTTATTTGTGTCAAATTTAGGGAAAAAAAGTTTAGCTGATTCTAAACTTTCATTCGTGGAAATTAAATGATTGCATAATCTAGGAGAGAGAGACAAGTATCTGATCCTTAAAGAAGGTGGACTTTATGACACAGGCAGAATTTGTCTTTTCTCTCTTTGCCCCTTCATTTTGCTCCCCAGTGTTTGTATGTTTGGTACTATCTGTAAACAGCCATGGGGCCCCCAAAAGCCAAGTTTCTATGTCCAGGAATCCTACTTTTTCTCAGGTCTCTAGCCTTTCCTAGGTCCACTCAGGGTCCTGTTTCAACTGGGATGATGACATGGTGAGATTAGAAGTTGCTACTCTAACGAATGCTCTGCTGATTCCAGGACACTAAGGCTTCTCCCCAGTGGAATTTGGCAGTCTTCAGAGCTCTGAGGTTTAACAGGAGCTGTGGCTTGTGACAAGGAACTTGGACTCATCATGACCTCTGGAGAGCAATGTTCTGTTTCCCCATTGCTAGGAAGTGGATCTTGGGGGGAGGCAGTGAAATGATCACGAAAGGACTCTTCCTTGATTTGACTTAAAGGAACTTCTCTGGTGGCTTAGGAACTGCTCTATGTAACTTTGAAGGTAGAGAGATGAACAAGGAGATGAGGAAATAGAGGAGGACAATGGATAGGACATGGGTACGAAGGCCATGACCCAGAAGGAAGAGCGTATTCATTAGAGCGTTGCTTTACCATTCTCCGTGCATGTGGGTGGGGGCCGCATGGGTGGAATCAAGGAGCAAGAGCACCAACATCTTGCACCAGGTGTGCAAATGACCTGGAAACAGATGCACCGTCAGTGCCCTGAATCCATCTTGTGTCTCATCCATGGGGGCTGCCTGGGCGTGGAAGTTATTATAAAGTGCTTTATTTAGCCAATGTAGGCAGTATAGATAACTCTAACTCATTTCAATGCCGAGTTAATTCCAATCTGCCTGCCTCCTCCATCTTGCTTAGTTTACTCAAAAGACCATTGTCTGTCACAGGAACTTTTTTATTTGTCCGTTTAATGAGACAATCTTTCTTTTCAAAGTCCAAAGGGCCAGTGCTCTAAACATCCCACTCTCCTCCTCCACCTTGATTTCTGTAAAGGAGAATGCTGCTACTTTTATAGAAGAGACTGCACTGAACATCTGATAAAGGTCTAACAGTATTCTGCACAACACAGTGACAGAAATCTGAAGACCTAGCTGCTGTTGTTGTTTTTTCCAGATTTACGTTAATGTTATTAAACACTCTTAATTTAACCTTAGTAAAGATTAAGGAATAAAATCAATATGATGTGATAGACTTGGAGGTCAAGTGTATCTTGATAGCCATGAATATGTTTGGTATCTGAACCGACTTAAGTTGCAGCTGGTTTGAACAGCTGGTTAGACCTTCCCTCTTAAGTTGGGGTTGAGGGTCAAAGGTTGAGGGTCAAAGACCTGCGAGTGCTGGTTGGTGTGTTTGTCCACAGCTCAAATCCTAGCCCTGGAATCTGTCTTTAAACGCACAGCAGTCCTCACTAAATGGCTCGGGATGTGTGTATACAGGGAAAAATGCGAATTTGATTCCACTCTGGAGAACTCGGCTCTTAGCCCTTGCCTTGTTCATGGTGTGTCAGTAGCCTCATTAATAGGAAGGACAGAATCAAACCAGACTCGTGACATCAGAATCTAAAATTCATGTATATAATTATGTACATCCATCTATTGTTGACAAAAACACAGACTATCGATTGTTGCTGTTGGACTTTGCATTTGAATACATGAGAGTGAATTCCCCTCTCTCTATACCAACTTTATTCCTGTGCTTTCTCCTAAACCCTTTCAAGCTAATTGTTTTGCTTGTACTATAATCTGACATCAGAGAATAACTCAAGTACAAATTGCCCCACTTTTCAAGAAACGTGCACTACTATATAATTGAAACCATTTCAAGTCTTTTGCAAAGCTATTATGAAGAACTTAGGTTTAGTCTATTTTTATTTATTGCCTGGACCAGCTCTTCTCTTTAAGAGCCTCCCTGTGTCCTCAACATGAAGAGGTCCCATTTGCAGGAGCAAAGAATAAAGATACCTGGAGTGTAAGTGGGGATGGAAGATGACTTCTCTCCTTGATGAAAATGGAAGCTCGGCTTTAGAGGCAGTTTTCTTGGTGCCTAGAATTGATCAAAAGCAGTCAAGAATGAATGATGGGACTTGGACCAGTGACTAGCCCCTTCCTATGTGTTATGGGATGAATTATGTCCCCCCAAAATTCATATGTTGAAGCCCTAACCCCGAAGACCTCAGAATGTGACTATATTTGGAGAGAGGATCTTTACAGAGGAAATTAAGGTAAAATTAGGTCATTAGGGTGGCCCTTAATTCCATATGACTGGTGTCCTCATAAGAAGAGGATACTTAAACACAGACATGCACAGAAGTGATGAAAAAATTTCTGTGAGAAAATAAATGTCTGTTGCTTTAGCCCTGCAGTCTGTGGTTCTTAGTTAGGACATCCCAAGCAGACTAATACACTATGAAAGGACACGGGGGGTGTGTGTGTGTGTATGTGTGAATGTGTTTAGGTGTAGCTATCTTTCAAAGATAAATCCAGAGACATAGTACATGCCTGTCTCTTGATGAAGTGAAGACATAGACCTCAAGGTGATCACAAAAGGATATTGTCAGGCCTTGTGGTAGACAGAATAATGACCACCTAGAGATTTCCATGCCCTAATCCCCAGAACCCGTGAAGATGATACTTTCCCTGGCAAAAGGGACTTTGTAGACGTGATTAAAGTGGTGGACCTTACAATAGGGAGATTATCCTGGATTATCTGAATGGGCTCTGTTTAATCTCTTGATCTCTTTAAAATCAGAGAGGAAAGCAGAAGAGTCGGTCAGATAGATGTGGCAGCAGAAGAGGAAGAAATGTAGCAGCGTGAGAAGAATTTGATGCATGCTTGCTGGTTCTGAGATGCAGCTGACTTTATGGAAGGATTGTGAAGGTGACTCTAGGAGCGAAGGGCAGCCCATGGCCGACAGCCAGAAATACAACAGGATCTCCGTCCTACAACTACAAGGAACTGGATTCTGCCAACCACCTGAATGAGTCTGGAAATGGATTCTTCCCAGAGCCTCTAGATAAGAACCCAGCCTGGTTGACACCTTAATTTCACTCTCGAGAGACCCTGAACAGAGAACTTAATGGAGCCACCTGGACTTCTGACCCACAGAATGGTAGGCTAATAGAGAGGTATTTTTTTTAAGCTGCTAAATCCGTGATGATGTGTTATAGCAGCAGGAGAAAACTGATACAGGTGTATCTCACTGTAATTTTGTGTCTCTGCCTGATGACCTCTGGTGATTTTGACCCTTACTGCTCGAAATATGGTTTGTGGACCAACAGCATAAGCATCACCTGGGCGCATGTTAGGAATGCAGAACATTGAGCCACATCCAGACCTGCTGCATTTGGACAAGATGCCCAGGTAATTTGTTGCACACTCAGCTGCTATCTGTACCCATTCAGAGATCCAGCCAAGAGGAGGAATTTATTTCTTAGAGTAAGTATGTTCTTCTCTATTTAGCAACATCATGAGAGGTTTCCAAAATGACTTACATAAAGTAAATCTCTCAGCTACACCACAGAGGAAAGAGAAGTTTATGTCATATTTCTTAATCTTCACTTGTTTGAAGCCTTTTTAAAGTGTGTAATTCTCGTGGTCTGCTTCATTGATGGCACATCTTCTGTTAATGCGATATTGACAGGAACATTCCTGGGAACCAAACTGACTTCAGCCCAAATCTTGATATTTTCAGTTCCAAACCCTTTTCTCTGTGGATGCTAATCCATGCAGGGCAGGCCAGCGGCGATTCTAGGGGAGTTATGTCAACATCAGAGGTTGGAGAGTATTAGACGTTTATGAAACTGCCTTCGTAACCTCCCTTTCATCATTGAACCTCCCCTCTCCCTGAAGTCTCTCTCTCCCGCCTGTCAGCTACTCGAGTGTCTTATCCCCTGATTCCAGCCAGCCCTTCTCTCTGTTTGCCAACTCCTTAAATCCTGAGTGATCATTTCCCTTTGACAGCTGCGCTGGGGAACTGATGGGCATGTTAATAGTCAATCCTTCTGTTCTTTCATCTGGGTTGTCTCGTCTGTATAAGACTCGCTGGCATGTCTTCTCACCCAGATCCTTGGTCTTAGCAGCAGCAAGATTCTCAGTCCTGATTTTTGTCTTACACATCAGCTGACATAAGCTCAGAATTCTCCACCCTTAATTTTTTTTCTCTGCTTACTACTGTAGTAACTAGGCAGTTACCTATTAACTACTCTTTCAAGCCTCCTGATTGTGAAAGATTAAGCTGGAATGCTGCCTTGATCTAGCATTTCAAGAGATAATGTATTCCTAATTATACTTCCCTGGAGGCAAACCCAGATAGATGTCTGAACAAAAGCAAATTGACTGCAGCTCGAGTCAGTCTCATGACCAATGCTAGCAAATTTGAGATTAATCTATTGAACAAAATCTACCTCTAATGCATTGAGGATATTCATTTGATATGAAATTATCCTATGATTTCAAATATTGTAAACTGCCTACTGATGTGTTTTCTTACAATAAACAATTGGTGTTGCTTAAATCTTCACATTTATAAAAATAGAAACCAAGAGTTATTAAGCTCCTGCTGTGATGAGGAGTCCAGTCCTGTTGTGATGGAGTTCATGGTCTGTGTGTGATAATTTAAGCACAAGAACAGATGCACGAGATGCAATTTGTTGGAAACTACTATGGATGCATGCAATAAAGATTGCGACAAAAATGAGTGCTTTTGAGTGCTCGAGGTGGGAGGTGGAGTCATCAGGGAAATTTAAATCATACCACAATCAAAAATAAAAGTATTTATAGCTTCTATTCATCAAAACACAACATTAAAGGAGTGAAAAGTCCAGTTAGAGAGTTGGAGAAGGTAGTAGTTGTGACACCTATCAGATGAATATATAAAGAATTCCTATAAATCAATATCAAAAATGCCAAAACCCCAATAGAAAGATGGGCTTGAATAGCACTTTAAAAAGAGATGACCTAAATAACCAATAAACATATTTAAAGCTTCCCAAATTTGTTAGTCATCAGGGAATGCAAACTGAAGCCACAGTGTGATACTTCTATACAACCTCCACAATTTACTAAAATTAAAAAAACAGACATCATCAAGTGTTGGTGAAGATGTGGAGCAACTGGAACTCTCACGGGGGTATAAATTGCTCAGTTGGGAAAACTGTTTGGCAGTACCCACTAAAGCAGAATGCATGCATATGCTATGACTCAGCAATTCACTCTTAGAAAGCCCCACATTTGTTCCCCATCAACATGGAAAAGATTGTTTTTTAGCAATACTGTTTATAATCACCTCAAACAGGAATAAACTCAAATGGTCATCAGCAATCAATGGAATAAGAAAACTTTGAGGAAGCCTTGACAAAGGAAAAGTCATTTGGACTGGATACTGAAGGATGACTCATTTCATCCCTGATTTGGTCTGAGTTTTCTTCTGTTTCCATTAGCACAATGCACATCCGTTTAGTTTAACATGCTTCTTAGAATCCCGAACTTACATATTTCTGTTCCTGGTTATTCATCAGTATATGACCCATGCCTCTCACAGTGCCCAGCACAGAACAGATGCCTGTGGAACTGCGTAAGTGCGTGTCTGCTGGAAAACAACTTTTCAGAGAGTGGAAGCATTGCCTGCTGTTTTTTCCTTTGAGGTTTATTCAAAGGGTCATTTAAAAACTTTAAAAGGAGACTTAATTACAGTAGAGAATATCTGCTATCATGTTTCTAGCACTTATGTTGGTTAATTGGATTCAGCTCCAGAGAAAGATGAATGGATTTTGGAGAATGAGAATTGAAGGTCTCTCATCCCTGTATGAAGACATTGTTAACTGATGGTAAGAGGCACCCCAGATAGTGAAGTCCTTGGTCATTATCCTTGACTTCTATTTACTTCTTCTAAGAGACAAACTCTTCAGTGGAGGACCCTCATCTCTGAAAACTGTTGTTCCTTTAGTCTGGTAAGAAAGCCAGCCCTCTTAGAGGAGAGGAGGATAATGATCATTCTTTATTAAATAATAGTACTATAATAATAAAGAGCCTTGCGCTGTCTCCTCTGGAGATGTAGAATTCATAACCCTGGCATAAAAATGCCATTTCTTAAAGGAATCCTTGCACAGAATACTTGTGTTTAATTTGAGGCATAAAAATGCTTTTTTTTTTTTTTTTCAGATATCCTTGCATAGAATCTTTATGTTTAATCTGTGTGTATAACCACAAAAACAGAAAATGATGATATATATATCTTGTAACAGGCTGAGTGTTATTCTCAGACTTCTGGTCTTTTCATGCATCCTCTTCTCTGACGTGGTCGGTCAGGGCTTTGTGATTCCTCTTCAATGATCTCCCACCCTTGAAAATGCATTGCAAGAGGTCACATGCAGGGGAGGACTCTTTGTTATTCTCCGTATCTGCTCTGAGGGTACAGTAGGCACAAGACTAACCTGGAGCACAGGTAGTGAAGTGAAGCCTGGACTCTTGTTGTTTCTGGAATTCTTGGCTTGGCTGAAGATCCTGGCAAATAGATGAATCCTTGTGATCCAGTTACTTAACATTCATAAAGAATGTACTATACTAAACAGTCTGATTCCATTTTTGCTGTTGGACTGCTGACAGCTTTCAAGCCCACCACTCCTCCTTCCCCGTCTGTCCCACAAATGGGCAAGATGATGAGAATACCCAGGTGCATTCTCCTTTGCCCAGGGTGGGAGGTTTAAGCTATGCAAGCCCCAGCCTGTGTTCAGGAACCCTCACACCGTCGTCAAGCCCTAACCACCGTGAAAGCTCGGTTGTCTCTTTTCCTGCTCTCTCAAGCCGTTTGGTACCAGCTTAGGCGCCTGCCCTGTTCTCCCTGGAAAGCCTCATTATGTGAGGAATGCATTGTTTCCATACATTCGTGATGCATGCGGTGTCATCAGTCTCCACGTCCAAACCAAATTTTGGGTGGAAGGAGGTCCAACCCACCTCTGTGGAATGACTTTAACAGATAATAAATCCCAGCGCTGAGCAATACCATGGAAGAGCCCAATATCATTTTGCAGAACAAGCAGAACTTGAGTCCTTTGA
Organism: Ceratotherium simum simum; assembly: GCF_057802395.1. Taxonomy (NCBI): domain Eukaryota; kingdom Metazoa; phylum Chordata; class Mammalia; order Perissodactyla; family Rhinocerotidae; genus Ceratotherium; species Ceratotherium simum. The sequence goes on from NC_141941.1 coordinate 5,296,918, forward strand.
GCCAAATAATGCAGTCCCTCATCGATATTTGAATAACTTGCTTTTTATAGACTTTCCAATAGCAATATATTTTATTTACTGCTCTTTCCTTACGTGGAGTTTTCTTTTATCTCCATGGCCTTCTCTTCCTTATGAACTGCCATAGTCTTTCGCTTAACGCTCTCTTGAACAACTTACTACGTTCTTCTTTCTATTACAGTTATGTGAGTACATTGCAGCGCTTCGGGGTTGGGGTTATCTGCTCATTGTGCAACAATGCTTCACACAGTGCATGTTCACTGAGTGTGAGAAGGAATCCATTTTGAGCCCCAATAGCAATGATGTGATAGAAGGACAAAGCTGTTCAATTTGCACCAAGCATTGAAGAGGACACATTTCCCTTGCTTTGCCACTGTCTAATAAGCCCAGTGTACAAGAACACATGTTTTCTTGTTTATTAATACTGGACGAAAGAGAGAATGAGACTTGAATATGGCATAACCAAGTGTCTTAAGGAAATAATTATAATGCTTGCCTCTTCTTTATGGAACTATTGAGGTGCAGTGGCCATTTTGCCAAGCTCATAGCATGTAATAATTCAAATAACCATCACAGCAACACTATAAAGTATGTAGCAATTTTAACCCACTATAAAGTATATAGTATTTTTGATCCATCAGCAATCACCTTCACTGGTCAGTGAGGATCAGTGAAGCTAAGGAGCTGTCAAGATTATATGTTGGTAAGCTGGGATGTCAGGCAAATGAACCCAAGTATTCTGAATCTAGACTCCATGCTGCACTATTCTGCTGTTTGTTAGACTCTAAGCTGGCTCCCAAAGATCCCCACTTCTGAAATCTACACCCCCATGTAATTCCCTTCTCTTGAGTGTGTGAAGAACTTGACACTTGCTTCTAACCAATAGAATACAGCAGAGGAGATGTGATGCCACTTCTGTGATTATGTTACATAAGATTGTAACTTCCACATTGCTTAGATCCTTTCTGTCTTTTTGGCTTTGAAAAAGTAAGATGCCACGTTGCAGAGGCCCGCATGGCAAGGAACTGAGGGCCATCTTCAGCCAACAGTCAGCAGGAAACTGAGGTCCTCAGTCCTGTGGTTCTAAAGGAACTGGATTCTGCCAACAACCCTATGAGCTTGGAAATGGATCCTTCCCCAGTCAAGCATCAGATGAGACCACCACCCTGGCCAACATGTTGATTGCAGCCTTGTAACACACTGTGAAGCAGAAGACCCAGCTAACCCATGCCTGGATTCCTGATCCACAGTAACCATGAGATAATAAATGTGTGCTGGCTGAAGCCGCTAAGCTTATGGTAATTTGTTGTGCAGATGTAGATAATTAATGCAGGAGGGTTAGTTTGTGTAGAGAACAGCTTGATTCCAAGAACCTTTTATCACTGGCAGCTTCGTTACTACTTTTTCTTCCCTTTCAACACCTCTTAGAGCAGTGCTGCCTAAATGCTCCTGATCGTAAGAATAACCTTGGGGTGCTGGTGAAGGGTACAGAATTCCCACTCTTTAGGACCTGGTTAATTTGGTAGGGGTCTGGAATTTCAACAAGACTCTTGAGGTATTATTTTGCTCGGGCAAAGTTGTGAAGCAGTGTCATAGATTTCAGGCAGTCTTTCTTAACCTTGGTTGTACTTTGGACTTCTATAGAATTTGTAGTGGACTACCTTGTCTGGGGGAAACCTGGGGACTGGGAATTTTGTTTTTTTTTTAGACGCTACCCAGGTAACTTTAGTGTGCAGCCAAGTTTGAGAACTGCTGAGTTATAGCAAGCTCCATACCAGCAACTGGCAAGGGTTCTCTCAGGTATCCATGCTAATTATCTAATGGGGAAGAGGCATGGAGACAGTTAATGTTCTAGCAAGTATGTACTTTCCTACAAGACTGACTTCCTCAAAGCAGGATTGTCAGCTCATCTTTCAAGTTCTTCTTGTTAAAATGATTCATTCTAAAATGTCCCTAAAGGTTAACATAACTGCACAATGTTTGTTGGGAAGATATTTTTGAGTATCAAAGTGAAAAAGTAAAAGCTGCCAATAACTAGAATGGCAGAATTCTGTTTATAGTATCTAGATTCTTCTAGACACTTGCATGGAATGTGTGAAGCGTACATATCCAGACAGTGTTGGCTACATAATTTACAGGGCCCAGCACAAAATTGAAATGTGGACCCCTTGTTCAAAAAGCAGGAAAAAAGTGTTGTTAAAGGAATGAGATGAGAAGCCTTTTCCTTTCTTCCATAGTCTCTCTCTTGACTTGTCATGATGTTTTGTACTTGCTATTTAGTGTTGTTCTAAGTAAAGGAAAATTAAAAATTTAAATTATTGGCATGAGTATTACCAGTCATCTTTATATTGTGCAATGCCAGTTGTAAATGCAGATATAAGACCATTTACCTTATATATGGAACCACTGAAATTACCCAATTAATATTTCATAGCTGGCACATGCATATGTATTTTATTCTTAGCAGAACAGTGGAAACATTTCATAAGACTAAATCAGCTATTTTTATTTTGCTTCTTTATATGTGCATGTTCTACCAACACTATCCACCACTGGTTTACTGATAAGTAGGAAGGAGTGAATGGAAAAGGAATTATGGGCTACCTACCTTTGTCTTTCCTTCTATGTCATCATTTTCAGCCTCAATGATTGGCGAATACTGGGAACTAACACAAGTTAGGGTATGATAGGGTTCCATCATTGTTTATTTCTTAGAATGGTGTTGCCTTCTTTTTGCATTTGAAGCAAGTTGTGGTTCAGATGGAAAGCATGGCCTTGCTGGGCTGTTAGCACCCCTGCTTACTCATTGTAGACGTGACATGCTCACCTCATCCTCAGTTTGAGTCTTACGGATCCCCCATGAATTGTGGGTCCACCAGAATTCTGTGCTCGTGGGGCATTGCGTATGCTCTATGTGAACCGGACAGCAAGGAATAGTGAACATGCATACTGTGTGTATTTCCTCTTCTCACATTCATGCTCCATTGTCCCATTGCATTTCACTTACAAGACACAAGTTCAAAGATAAAATTATTAAGAATTTCAGTGATGACATTAGAGCGTTAAACCAAGCACAAGTCCTGTGTGACTGCACAGATCACACGCCCGCAAAGCCAACCTGGGTGTTGGATGTAATTGTAATGAGAACCAGAAAACAAAGGAAAGAAATGAAAGCAATGATCAACATTGGTGTCAACGAGCAAAAATGGCTTCATTGGCTTTGTGACTCCAGAATACTGATGACACGGCTTTCTTCATCCTTCTTATGAATTTTCAGTAAGCTGGTGACCACATGTGAGCCTCTGACCCTACATCTCAGCAGACACTTGCGGTTACGATTATGATCTGCAGGTTGAATCAATGAATATTTGTGACAAAATGAAAAGCATCTTATATGTCAGTGGAGATAGAAGGTAAGTAAAGGAAGCATGAGTTTCTTTGATTTGAGGACTCTAGTTATAGCTCTTGGATCTGAGTTTGGAGGTTAACATGTTGGGCAGAGAATGGCATAAATGATATGCTCATTAAATCATAAGTGAAGCCATAAGTTTTTACTTCTTTTGCTTGCTCCTTTGTCAAATAATTCTGAAATCAATTCCTAAATTGGTTGCCTTGTAGCATCACACCATTATAACTTCTGGGCCACATTGGATGTATCCCTTTTGACATCCTCTCAAAAGCTTGGAGAAGGGGTGAACACAAACACCACTCATCTACCTTACACCCCAGCCTCTTTCCATCTCACCAAGAGTGACCAGCTACAGAGCCAGCAAATGGGCTGATATCTTTTTAAACAACATCAAATTAGGTTGGTGGAGTTAAATAAAATATTTTTTGTCTCTTATCCGATTGGATTTTCAAAGACAGTCTGAGCACTTTGCACAGTTGACTTCATTTTGGAAACCGTGAGGACATTTTGGACAATAACAGAAGACTGCCAAGGGAGGTATGAAGCCCTAAGGAGCTGCCTCTCTGAGGTCTGTGTTGACTCACCAGGCACTGTACCAGCAAATACAAATGAAAAATAAGAGGCTTGGGGGCCAGCCCCGTGGCATAGTGGTTAAGTTCGCACAATCCTTATCGGTGGCCCGGGGTTCACAGGTTTGGATCCCGGGCACGGACTGACACACCACTTATCAAGCCATGCTGTGGCTGGGTCCCATGTAAAGTACAGGAAGATGGGCATGGATGTTAGCCCAGGGCCAGTCTTCCTCAGCAAAAAGAGAAGGATTGAAAATGGATGTTAGCTCAGAGCTAATCTTCCTCACAAAGAAAAAATAAAAATAAGAGGTCTCCCTGTTAAAAATAAGGGATGAGATGTACCCTTTCCCTTTTGTTAGAGTATTTATTCTAGAAAACTTGGTTCTTTCGCCTCTCTTTGAAATATATGTAAATCCTTTTAAAAGCTAAATAAGACTTTTGCCAGCTTTAGAACCCAGGAATGTCTCTCTAGAGCACTTGGGAGCTACCCTTTCAAAATGTAAACATCAAGGGACATAGGGCCTCCATCTCCTGGTCTCTGTATGAGGGTAGAAACAGGGCCAGCCTGGCTCTTGGTTGCAAAATTATCTCCCGTCATAAAGATACAGGTTTATTTTTCCTTTGTGTAACTTGAATTCACCACCACAGTTGGTCACCCCAACTACCAGGTGAATTTAGGATGAACTATGTATAATAGAGTTGTTAAGCGCTCTTTCTTGAGGGCTAATTATGGTTTATCTTGAGAACATGTATGACAGGGGTTGTGTCTAAAAGGGTGACACTCCTTTCTGTCTTGCAGTCTCTTAGAGGATTGCTTGTGATGCGTATCACATTCAGAGTTAATGATTATTCACCGAGGAAATTGTCTTCTTTCTCTGCTTACCTGCGTGGAGTGGTTTTCTGGGTTGGGAGAAGATTTTGTATTGTAATTATATTTCCCCAACAGCACTCATAGGCCATCTTTCCTGCTCTTGAAAGAGGCACCTCAACGCACCTTAACATCATGGGATATTTTGGTGGCTGAGTCTCTTAGCACCCTGGGTGTTTGGGTGGCTGGGTCTCCTAACACCTTCAATGTTTTGGTGGCTGAGTCTTTTAGCCCCTTGGGTGTTTGGGTGGCTGGGTTTCCTGAAACCTTCAATGTTTTGGTGGCTGAGTCTCTCAGCACCTTGAGAGTTGGGGTGGCTGAGCCTCCTAACCCCTTCAGTGTTTTGGTGGCTGGATCTCTCAGCACCTTGGGTGTTTGGGTGGCTGGGTCTCCTGAAACCTTCAGTGTTTTGGTGGCTGGATCTCTGAGCACCTTGGGTGTTTGGATGGCTGGGTCTCCTAAAACCTTCAGTGTTTAGGTGCCTAAATCTCCTTCCCTCCACCATCCAGGTATACCCAGCCTGGAGCCAATGAGCACAACAAAACCACTCACTGCCCGAATGACACACAAAGGCCCAGCTTCCTCCGTCTGCCCCTGCGGCCATCATACAAGTCCAGCATCATGACAGGAGAGCTGAGAGGTCTCAGCTCTTAAGGAAGGTCTGGCTAGATTGACTCCCAGGTCCGGAGAGATGAGGTTTAACAGCCTCAATGCTTGCTGTCGTAAGGTGAGTAAGTGGGTTTGTGTGAGTGCATGTTTCATCTTAGTGGGTAAAAAGGCACCCACTGCTTCCTCCCCTTCTTTTTATAAGCCATATCACTCTTATCTGTAATGCTTCACTCACAGACTCTTACTATGTACACAAGGACAATAGCCAGACCCACATGACAGTAGAACTCTGACCCCAACCTCTGTCGGAGTCAGCCCAGAATGGTGAGGATTTGGTTAATGATCGCCAGCTTCCCTAATATTTTCCCCCACTTCTAACTCAGGAACAAGAGTAGGGCCAATATGATCCCTTTTTCGCTGTAAATCTTTCACACTCCTTTTGCTTGCCTTTGAGTCTCTGCCACACACAAGTAGCGGTGACAAACTCCCTTGCTAGAGCAGAATTTGTCCTAAGACTAAGAAGCCTAAATTTGCCCCTAAGCGTTTCGTTTGAAATAATGATTACATTTCTGTCAAGTTTGGAATGTTTATCCCTCAGCCTTCCTGCATATGACAACAAATGTATTCTAAGAATTCATTATGGGTCTGTAAGAAGCAAGTGAGGTCCTTTCTCCTGGACGTGGTATTAAGAACCATGGTGACCGCCTGTCAGAGACTTAGCTAAGCGTGCATGAATGTGTGTGTGCATGCCTTTTTGCATGGGTGGATTTAGGTGTTTAGAAGATATCACTATCCCCACTGTCAAAGCAAGAGGATGCCTGGGAAGTGTGCCCATGTCTGGCACTGGAGAAAGAAGCAATCAGCCATTTTCTGCCTCTAATCTTCAGAGCCCTGCCAATCCTGAGACCATCATCTTCTTAATGCAATATCCCCTGGCACAGCGCACCCTTCTGGGAGTTCTGCTGATTCAGGCCCATACATAGCACTCCACCGAGACTGTGGATCATTTCTTCTGCTCTGCAGGGGCATTTGTAGTCACCCTTGGATATGCTTGCAGCAGGAAGCTTTGAGGCAACAGTAGTGGGGAACACATCACAGTAATTATCACATTAACTCACGTCATTTTATTCAAATACTTTTGACCTTTTAAATACTGAATCTCAGCTTAAAAGACCTTATCCTCTCTCTAGTATCCTGATGCTTATGTAGAGTAAATTTGGTTAAGAACAAACTCAGTTTGAGGTAACTGTTTGAGAGAACAATTGACAGGCCTGCAAGCTAGGGTTCCATTCACAGATTTAACAGTCCTTTATTGTCCTACCTTTAAAAATTCAGGCCGTTGTGTTCCATTAGCAATTGTTATTGTTATTTTACACCCCTAATAATTAGATTTAGTTCTTTAACCTGGATGACTTAGATCTTTTTTTTTTTTACTGTGAGTTTTGCATTCACGGATGCACAGGAAAGAAAATGCAAACCTGAAACTCCTCTCATGCAGGGCTCTGGATTTAATTATCTTTCCTGATTTCATTTGTCGAGGAAGAAAAACTTTTCCTCTCCTCTCTTAAATTCATTATCTAAGAGTATGAGAATTAAATTAACAAAAGACAGATGTACAGGAGAAAAGGCACACAATTTTTATTAATATTTATGTGCATGGAAAAGGAGTGAAATTCAAAGACAGTTAGACTTGGGGGCTTACATACTCTTTTAACAAAGGAAAGAGGGTCTGGGCTTCACTGGACCATAAGTGGTAGAGAAGTGACTAGGAAATGGATGTGTTACTGCCCAACGTGGGGCCTTCTGCTAGCTGCAAGACATGCCAATAGTCAAGAGGCAAGGTGGTAGGAGAAAAAGGACTTTTATTACAGCTTGCTAGCAAGAGGGAAGATGGCTGATTCGCGGCTGAAAAAAACATCTTAAGGGACACAGAATCTTATAGCAGTTATATAGGCTGGTGGGTTATAGGGGAGGGAGTTAGGAATGGTGACCTTCTGGTGTTACACACTAGGAATCAACACACCAGATCTTTCGGTTTTCACTGATGATACCTATCAGCATAGACTCCGTGTTCAGGGGTCATCACATTCCTAAGGAACTCAAAAGAACAAAGTTATCATCTTATCACAGCTCAGAGGTACATGTACAAGCAGGGGTCATAAAATCTACAGAGCAGCTAGATCTCCTGGAGGGTGCATATCCAGCTGGGTTAGTTTGTCAGAGGTCATTCAAAGTTACAACAGGGCTTCTTTTCTACAATATGGCTTCCGTCATGTCAACCTTATCTTGAGCCAGTATTAGATGGAGGAACTAATGGAAGAGAAAGGCTATTTTAGCAAGGTCTGCTTATGCAAACTCATCATGTCTCCACTGCTCTTTGGTGATAAGAGATGATTCTCTCTCCCTGGCAGGCTGGGGTGGTGAACTTCCTCAGAGGGAAATTTATGCCTTGTTTTAGGTGGATAATGGGAGGGCAGATAACTCTGCCTGCATCTGTTGATTCTCAATTGCCTGTAACTCAAAATAATCCTCATGCCAAAGTGGCATATTTTAGGGCACGATATTCTGATCCCCTTCACATTTTGTCTCTCTACATAGTTGGAAGTTAGACACTCTGTTTTTGTTCTTTTAATATGCTTATTTAGTTTATTAAAGTCTAATATTAATCAAAGTTTTTTCCCCATGGGAATACCCAACTCCATTTATTGAAAGACCATCTTTCCACCACCTGAACTTCAGTGACACCTTTGCCCTAAATCAAGTGTGGGTCTCTTTCTGGATTCTCCATTCTGTTCTATTCATCTATTCTTGAGCCAAGACTACGCCATCTTAATTACTGTAGCTTTATATTGAGAGACTGAATATCAAATGGACAATGTCCAGATCACATACCAAAGTAGAACTTGGACAAGCCAAGAAGCCAAACCACAGCCTCTGCACTGTTTGACCCAAAAGGGTCAGGACCTAGTCAATGTCTGCCAATTTCCCTAATTTTTTCCCCTTTTTCCAATGCAGAACCAACCAGAAAGAGTCAAATATGCTCCCCAAATCAATCACCTACGATGTCCTGTTTCTACTTAGCCTGCCTCCAACTTCCTCACACCAACAACCTACAATCACAGACCTGAAGTCTTCCCTTTCTTCATTGTAAAGCTACCCCACTCGCTTCCATGCCCTTGATTCTCAGCAAAATGCAAGACTCCCTTGCTACAGCAAACTCTGGATAAATAGCCTCTGTTTGTTCTCATTTAGGGGTGTCTTTGTCTATTTCTGCAATTGTAAGTCCCAAAACACGGTAGTGTAAGTCTTCAAACTTTGTTCTTCTTCAAGAATGTCTCAGCTCTGCTAGGTCCTTTGAATTTCCATATAAATTTTAGAATCAACTTCTCAATTTCCCCAAAAGCCTGCTTGTTTTTCAATTGGGATTGAGTTTAATTTATACACCAATTTGGGGACAGTAGAAATCTTGGTAATACTGAGTCTTCCAATCCATGAAAATGGTATGTATTTCCATTCATTTATGTTTTTTAAACTTCTCTCAGCAATGTTTTGTCATTTTCAATGTAGAAGTTTTATTCATCTTCTCGTAGGTTTCTTCCTAGGTATTTGATGCTTTTTGATGCTATTATAAAGTGCATTTTGAAATTTCTTATTTTTCAAAGTTTATTGATTTTCTAATGATGTGTTTTGCATTTCTTGACTGTGTGTGTGTTGTGTTGTGTTGTGTGTGTGGGTGTGTGTGAGAGAGAGAGAGAGAGAGCTCATGTTCATTAGAACATGATTTGTGGAAATTCTTTAAAGTCTGCATTTGAAATGATTTCTTAGCAAAGATTTGTGCTTGCTTCCACCAGGCACCTCTTGGTACTTACAGATGTGGGGCCATTGTAAAGAAGTTGTGACTTGGCCACACCAGCAGTGTAGTTTCTGATAGACAATTTACCACCGATGTTGTGATTCTTAGGGAGTCTTGACTTTATGCAAGAGTTTCAAATGGCACTTCCATTTTTCAGATAAAAGCCTTGGACTCCTGTCCTCAACAAATAGACCCTTAAATGACAGGCTCATGGCAGCCAGGGATCAGAAGACATCTTCAAGGCAAGCACTCCTCCTGGTGCCAGCTCACCTCAGGGACTTGTGTTCTCTCATGGGATTTGATTCTTAATCACCAGCTCAGATTTGCTTTAAAAAAAAGAATGTTTACTTTTTATCTGTCATTTTATAGTTTCTATACTGGGAGGGGTTGCTGCAACATCCAGTTGACCATAATGCTGGAAATGGACCTTTTAGACTCTAAAAAAATGTTCTTTAATTAACATTCCTAAGTTTCACAATCAATTAGGTAAGAGCGCACCATGTAGTTACTGGATTTTTCCCCTATAATTTCTTCTTCTTTCTTTAATACTAGAGCTTTAAATGAAAAGAAATGGTTGTACTCAAAACTAAAGAAGGATAAAATGGAAGAAAAATTAATGCCAGAGTTTTCTTCTCTGAAGAAGTTTGCTTGGATTTAAATTTACTAACATACATTACAAAAAGAAATCCTTTTCTCTTACCTATGTAACTAAAGGTAAGCAGAAAAGATTTAATAAATTACTTTTGTAAAAAGGGCGATCCATCTCTAGTGAATTAAAATTTAAGGAGCTTTCTGACTTTAAAATCGCATTGCAAATACATAGAGATACATGTAAGTTATTTTTAATTTAATGTTTTATTAAATTTAGCAGAATTATTCTATATAGACAAAACTATCTTTATAGACCACTGATTCCCTCTTTACATTCCAATAATAGTGGTGATTAATTCAATACCTCAGAACATTACCTCTTCAATGAATAATATCAGCATTATAAATCATATTTTCATATTTTTATTTTCCATTCACTAACTCTTCAAATATTTCTGGCTTAGAATGAGTTATTTCTCTGTATTTCTTTCAGCTTCTCTATTAAGTGTTTGCCATGGTTTGTAAAACCTGAAAAATGTCAGAGAAGTTGCTTTTGCCTATGATGGCATCCTTAACAATGTGGACATACAAGCCTTTATGTTATCCTTTTTTCCTTCCTTCCCTCTCTCCTCCCACTCTCCCTCCTTCCCTCCATCCATCTCTCCATCATTTGCTTCCTTCCTTCCTTCTTTCCTTCCTTCCTTTCATCCTTCTTTCTTTCCTTCTTTCCTTCCTTCCTTCTTTCTTTCCTTCTTCCCTTCCTTCCTTCTCTCTCTCCCTCCTTCCTTCTTCCTTCCTTCCTTCCCTCCCTCCCTCCTTCCTTCCTTCCTTTCTTTCTTCCCTCCTCCCTTCCTTCCATCAACAGAACATGAGACCCATACACTGGGTAGCTCTAAGTCCATAGTGGTTTTGGTATCATATTAAGTAGCCTAAGGCTCCCATCCAGCTTTGCCAAGGCCAGTTCATTTGGTTTTGTTCCATGGTTAAAGCCTCCATCTAAACCTTGGGTAGCTACCTTGATCTCTGTATCATTGGCTGTAAACTGCTCTTGTTGTATGGGTACACACAAGCACAAATAAATCCTTCCAACGTCTCACGCCAATCTGACCCACACATGCCAATGGGATGAATGCAGCAGTGCACACTCTGCAGTTATGCACACGGCACATAGTAGGTGCTCAAATATTTGTGCAGTGGATAGATATGATGCTGAAATGCCATGGATTTCAGGTCATCATGTAATTTTTCCTCCTACTTTGAGCAAAGAAGGGACACTTCTTCATGCTTGATGTTCTTCCAACGGTTGGTGGGGTACTTGCAACTTCTCTTGCCTTTCACTTACTCCCTGCCCCCACATGAGAAGGGGAATGACTTGTCTGAGTTGGAAGGGGCATGCTTCAGCCAGCTCCATCTTATTCTTTTTCTCCTGGGAGTCAGCAGCCCAGAGGAAGCACTCATTCTTCTCTGTTTTTCCATATCGTGAGTCTTAAAGGGGCAGTCTTAGAAGGGAAGCCTGCCTTGATTCAAAGCTGGCTGGAACTGAGTGGACGAGTCTGTGTTTGGGGTCAGTAATAAGATTCCCCCTGACAAAAGCCACATTCTCCAATATCTGCTGTATCAATGTCAATAAAGGTGACATTTTGGTCTCCATATACATTTTTTCTCTTAATTACTTCAGAACTTGGATGAAGGACGGGGGTGCTATTAGTTGGCCCCCTTTGACACTCCTGGTCTGGTTACTTGTGATTTCTTAAGAATCTTCTCTTAGGTAATCTACTCTATGCTAAGTAGAGCAACAGTGTAGTTTTCATCTATAAAACAATATATGTATACATGCACAACACATAGCTGTGTGTTTGTGTGTGTGTAAGAGGACTGGTTATTTGTGTATTTTATCCTTAATTTTCTAATGTTCATCTTATAGAGGGTATCCCACAAAACAATTATTGATACTGGTGCCAGACATGGAACTCTCATTTGTGTCTTATGTAGAATGGCAGTTCTCTGTTTCTTTTTTCTTCCATGTCATATAGTCAACTAAACCATAACCTAGAGGCTGCTTTCTTTCTTTTCATTTTGTTACATTTCTTATGCATGAGTCACATCTTTAAGATTCAATAAGCCTTAGAGGTAGGAGTAAATTATATAAACTTTCATGGGTGACAAAAAGCATTGTGTACGTCGGTCAAAATGTCAGTTATCTAAATAAAACATTACACTCAAATTATGTTTACATAGAGGGTCATAGGCCAATAGCTCAGGATGGAAACACAATTCGTTTAATAGAATCAACAGTGATTATGAATAAACTTTATAATCTGCAGCTCCATGCTGTTTTGGTTGAAATAACTTTTCAGGAGTATTTAAAATTAGATGAGTGTGGGTTCAGTAATATTGAAATGTTATAACTCTGAGATATTTGCTATCAGATAAATAATTCTATGACTGTTGATGAGATTGGTAGAAGTTGAGTTATTACAGGATTCCTCTTAATACTGAGTTAACTGACCTTCTTATTAAGATTCATGAAAATAATTTGCAAAGACTTTCTTACAGAGCAAAAAGTTAATTGCTTCCTCTCTTTTGAAAATCTCTTTTGTACATATTGCTGTCTATGAATGTTCTTCAAGTTTGTATTTCCTTTAACAGACACACTATATGACTTCATTACTTGAAATGACCTTGGGAAGCAAAAGAGAAAACAGAATACGGATGTGGTTTACAAAGATAATCTCCACACCCCAAATCACGTGTATGAAAATAAATTCCTGGAGGTTGAGTTCTAAGGGAATCCCTTAACTCTCTCAAATCTATGCTAATGAAGAGATTCAAAGCTAACAGGATTCAGAAGAAAATGGTGGCTTTGGTTTCATTGGGATTTCATTTTTAACTTTGGTACTACCATCAACTTCCCAGTCATATCCAGCTAAAAGGGACCTAAAGTTAATTTATAACCACTAAGAACACATTTAATTGGGCAGAAGTGGAGCAAAATCCAGGCGCTTTGTTCCCTGGTACTAATCAAGGGCATTGGGAGCCTTAGATGCACAGCATTTGCCTTGAGAAAATGAAGTGGCTTAATTATTTTCACTAAATAGTGTCTGGCATATAGTTACATATAAAGACTGTCTGACAAATATTGAATAGTTCTTCTCAGAGAATTATAAGTAAACTAATGTCAATTATCTATCTATCACCTATATCATCTATTCATCCATTCATCTGTCCATCTATCTACGAGAATCTATCATCTTTAATAATAGAAAGTTAAAAACACAGTTGACATGTTTTTATACCCTTTTCCTACTCCTTCTCATCCTGCCTTCCCCCTAGAAAAATCCGGATCCTAAATTTGGTATTTATTTTTTGCCCATATGTCTTTAAAATGTTGCTATGGGTTAGGTATTCAGAAACAATATTTAGACTTGTTTTGCATAATTTAAAACTTTACATAAATGGTATCATATTGTGCATATCCTTCTGGTACTTACCATTTTCTCCCCCAATTTGTGTTAGAGATTTTTGCATGTTAATATATCTCTAGTTGATTTGTTTTATCCATTATACAGGTTTTTGATTGCATGAATATACAACAGGTGACTTTGTTTCTCTATTAATGGAGAATTAAGTTGTTTTCAATTTCTGCTGTTATAGGAAATGCCTTAAGGATACTTCCTGTACATGCCATTTTGAACAAAGATACGAGACCTTCTTTAACTTGTATAATTAGGAACAAAATTGCTAGCTCACAGGGCTGGTACATCTTTTTCTTGCTCTCTAGTGTAGATTTTGAACCAACTCCTGACAATTGAGGTTGGCAGACTTTTAATATTTTCCAATCTTATTGCTATGAAATAAGACCTCATTGTCATTTTAATTTACATTCCTTTGATTACTGGTGCAGTCACATATCTTTTCACATGTTTATTAGCCATTTAAACATTTTCTTCTGAGAATTTCCTGTTTATATTCTTTGCCCATTTTTCTTCTTTAGGTTTTGTTTTTTAATTGAAATTTATATCAATAACGTATGTATATATTTATGTACATATGTTATTGATATAAAATATTTTATATAATATATATCTAAATAATATATGTCCTATAATAATAATATATTTATATAATATGTGTCTTAAATAAATGTTATTAATATAAAATTTCATCAATTATATGCACAAAAACCCAATACCAACTGTGGTTTGTATTTGTGTGTTTTGTTTAGTATAGGTTGTTAAAGTTGCAGCTAAGAAATTTCTTTTATAATTTTAAGGTTATCATTTTCATCTTGATTTGTATTCTTTGTTCTGGTTAAGAAAACTTCTTCTACTCAAAGTCATAACCACATTTTAATATATTTTCTCCTAGAAGTTTTAAAGTGTTGTTTTTCACATTCAGGTACAGTGGACTATATTTTCTTTCAAAATAAGACTCCTTCAAAACCATCTGGCTTCTGAACTCTTTAAGAGTCATCCAGTCAGATAATTAGCATGCAAGAAGTGTTAACGGAGTTGAAGAGTAGAAAATAAAATGTACAAAACGTGCTCAGGCTTCATCATTAATAAAAGTAAAGATAATCACTGTAATTCTAAAGTATCTTTAACAGCCAGACATAGGTGGGACACAAAGTCTAATGCAAGGAAAGCATTTTGCTATCAGCCACTTGCCGTGATGCAAGCAATTAGAGCTCCACAGCAGTGAGCTTGGAGGGAGGAAAGCTTCCAGCTAATTCCACATGCAAATCCCTCCTGTTTAAGGGTTTAGGATATATATTCTGAAGCCTAGCTGGGACCTTTGTTAAATCACTTTGCTCTAATTCCAACAAAAGATACCATGTGATAATACATCTTGCTTCCCAAGCACCTCATGACTGGCTGAGGTGGGCTGAGCCTAACACAAGCCCCCGTAACTAACCTCAGTTTCTTTCCCGTGGCTGCTAGGTACACTGACATTTTGTTTCATAAATTAATCTGTATCATTCTGAATCAGTTTACCAGAGTCTGATTGATGCTGAGTAAATAGATAAAAATTGTATTTTTGAGCCAGTTCAGACTGTATTGATCTGAGAGCGGAGGTGATCGTATTAATCAATGGAGGCTCTATCCTTTTTGCCATCTCACTCACTGGACAGAACCAGATGGAGGTATCATGTGGTTAAGGAACACTCTGGTTAGTTTAAGTGCCAGATAATTCTTATTATGCCTTGTAAACAAGAGATCCACATTACCCTAGCCATGAGATGACGTGTAGCCAGTCTGAAAAATCTGAGAAAATGTACATGATTACAGACCTAGTGGTTCGATTCCTATCTTTTAGTTCTTTTACCATAGGTATTTGGTGCATTGGCTCAAGATGTTGTTAAGGTTATGGTATCCAGCTAGGTCAGCATGGACCCATGGGACTTGGAGGGAAGAAAAGCTCCTATTAACTGGCACAGTGCCCATGGCTGCATAGGGATTAGGTCAGATTCCCCACAGGCAGATCCTGGACTAGGATTCTCAGGATCCTAGTGGGGGGAAGCCAGCAGGGGAGTGAGGAGGCAGTTCAGGAAGGGGGAGAGAGCCAAAAGAGCGTGATTTCTGCAAATTCCCAGCCTCAGCCTTGTATCTGGAGAGTGCTGGAGCATTAACAATACTTTAGAGGACTGTTCTGTTTGCCCAAAGGCCATGGAGCTGGGCCTTCATATTTACCCCCATTCAATCATTGGCTATAATTTGGGGCTTGGGAAGCTGATGTGATGAAGATACAAATTGGGAAGGGCATTTGAACTCCTAGCTCTTCTCTGTTCCAGTAGCCCAAAGACAATAGGTCCCATGATGGAAATGCTGGGGGAAAATACCCAAGAATGAGTGGTGGGCACACAGAACTGGCAAAAAGGATCTGCTGGGAATGTGGCAGAGCAACCGTGACGTTGGCTAGAGGGGTCACTCGATATTTGTTAAACGGAAAATCCATTTACCTATAGACTCTGCAATGATCCAATCTGTGACAGATTGAAGACTTCAAAAAAAGAAAGAAAGAAATGCACCAGAAATCCAACTCCATCTCAAATATTCCTTGCAAGGAAAATAATATTAATTGTTGACGGTTTTCTCAGCAATCATCCTTGAAGGAAATTTCCTAATAGCAGAATGTCCCTTTAAAAACAGTCTGGAGTTTGTAGGAGGGAAATTGGTTGATCAGAAAAGACAGAGGGGACTTAATTTGGGGAAAGTTATCGAAGGGATTTATGTAGTGGCAGAAATGGTTATAACTTGGAAACTAGCCAGAAAAAGCTGCATCAGAGGGATTATAATGTGATCAATACTCCAGTGAACAGGTTGCCCAAGAAGAAAGCAACATTTTGTGAAGTGGGGTCCAAAAGCAATGACAGCGTTTCAACTGGAAAGGAATTCAGAGGCACAATATTTTTCCCTGATAAAAACTTTTAACAAATGATTATTCAGTCACATACTTGGATGGATTTTTATCTTGATGCTCTTTTTTTTTTTTTTCCTTCTTACAGAGCAGGAAGTATTCTAGCAGTTGGATATAAACACTATTTTATTTCTGGAGTTTTATTATTTGTTCATTTCTTATCAACATTTGACACTGTAGGGCAGGAGGTGGCAAATTACGACTCGGGGGCCAAATCCTGTCCCCCACCTGCTTCTGTAAATAAAGTTTTATTGAAACACAGCATTGCCCATCCCTTTATGTATTGTCTATGATGTGATAAGAGCAGAGATGTGTGGACAGAGCCCATATGACCCACAAAGCCTAAAATATATACTATTGTGCCCTTTATAGAAAAAGTTTGCTGACCCCTCATTAAGGTATGGGTAAATTCCAATATCTACAATACCTTTCCTTCCTCAACTTTTTTTTTGAATATCCTGGGAGAGTATAAAAGGTCAGAATTGATCTCAAGAAAGACGACATGTTATATTGCCTAATTTTTTTCTTTAAAAAGTCTCCAAATTATATAGTGAAAAAAGACTGAAAGGAAACACATCCAACTCTAAATAATGATTTATCACTGGGTAGCAAAGTGATAGATGAATTTTTATTTTTTTGTTTTTTAAAATATCCTCTGTCTCTTGAAGATGGATTTGATTTTTATTTATTTATTTATTTATTTTTGTGAGGGAGATCAGCCCTGAGCTAACATCCATGCCAATCCTCCTCCTTTTGCTGAGGAAGACTGGCCCTGAGCTAACATCTGTGCCCATCTTCCTCCACTTTATGTGGGAGGCCGTCACAGCACGGCCTGACAAGCGGTGTGTCGGTGCGCGCCTGGGATCCGAACCAGGGCCGCCAGTAGCCGAGCACTCGCACTTAACCGCTGAGCTACAGGGCCGGCCCCTTAGATGAATTTTTAATTTATTCTTTGTGCATGTGTATATTTTCTGCATTTTAATAATAAACATGTGAGTATTGTGGGAGATCAAGATTTGGCCACCCTGAAATCTATCTCTTTAGCTTCGTTGTTTTCTCTAGGGACATTTGACCTCCCCCACTAACTGCCTAAAGAATTTGACATAGTAACTCCTTCCTGGAACAGATCTATCATGATGGCTGTAAAGATAATGTAGGATAAATGTTACAATAGGAAAGGCACCAACAAGCCCATCTTATCGGAAGTTCTGTCTCTCTGGCCACATTCTCTGGATGGCCCTGCGAGTAGTTGCCAGACAATCATTTACATTTATAAGGGAAATCTCCATTTGTAAAGGTATCTCCCTCTCTGTTTTGAGAAGAGAGGGGGGATGAGCTCATTTCTAGAGGCTTATCAATGTGGAAGGTGAGGCCTTAAATCTGCATAATAACCTTACTCTTGTTTACTGTGCTTTAGCGGTAATCTCCTGTAACTGACTCCCCCCACCCCCAGCATCCTCCTTTGTCGTTGGCTGAACATGGTATTTAAGACGAGAATTTCTGCTATTGTGTGGAGAAATGCAGTGTCCCTGCTTTCTCCCATGTATACATGTTATTAAACTTGGTATTATTTTCTCCTGTTAACCTGTCTTGTTAATTATTTGGCCAGCCATAAGAACCTTAAGGAAAAGGGCAGAGGGAGATTCTCCCTCTTCCCCCGACAGTATACTTTCTATAATAGAAAAATAAAATGCTTTTTGAAAAACTTACAAACTTGTAAAAATCTCAGAGAGGAATTCTTTTTCCCCAATCAGTAGGCGGTGGGTTTGGGTCTTGGACATAAATCAACATTTAATGAGCATCTTCAGTGTTAAGAAAATTTACATATTCTCCCACAAACATGATGTGATATTGTGATTTATAATTAGAAATATATATTTGGTCTCCTTCCCGGTTTCTGGCACAGAGCTCCTAAAACCCTTGGAATTTCCTAAGTGATGAGAGCAATCAAGGTGTTTTTATGTTAATGAGGTGACTTTTGGAATGCACCTAAGGATGGGGGCTAGTTGCCAGGGGAACCAACCATGGATAGAGGGTTGGAACTTTCAGTCTCACCTCTCTGATCTCGGGGGAGGGGAGAGGGGCTGGATGTTGACTCAGTTGCCAGTGGCCAATGGAGGGGGTTCAGAGAGCTTCCGGATTGGTGAGCACGTGGAGATTTGGGACGAGTGGTGCCTGGAGAGAGCACGAAAGCTCTGAACACTTACCACATACTTTGCCCTGTGCATCTCTTCCATCTGGCTGTTCCTGCATTATAGCCTTTTGTAATAAGCCGGTGATCTAGTAAGTAAACTGTTTTCCTGAGTTTTGTGAGCTGCTCTAGCAAATTATTTGAACCCAAGGCGGGGGTCACTGGAACCTCCAATCTATAGCTTGTCGGTTGGTCAGAAGCACAGGTGACAACCTGGACTCGTGATTGGCATCTAAAGTTGGAGGGCAGGTCGGGGGCGGGGGGCAGTCTTATGGGACTGAGCCTTTAACCTGTGGGATCTGATGCTATCTCCAGGTAGATAGTGTCAGAATTGAGCTGAATTTTAGGACACCCAACTGGTGTCCAAGAGTTGCTTGGTAGTGTGGGGATAACCCTACACACACTGGAATTGGTGACCAGAATCTTACATGACAATAATTTTCTGGAGCAAATATTACTGTTCTTTCTTCAGAAGGCTTGCACAATTTTTCCAATACTATTATAACTACATTTTATTTTACTTGAGCATGTCCTGCCGCATAAGAAGTTGCCGGGGAAGGAGTAAGATTTGGATACAAAACTGACTTTAATGCTCATGGTCTTTTCAGTGTTTCACCTATAAAAATTGTCAAGAACTAAATGAATTTGAAACAGTAAGAAGTGTGTACAAATAAGCAAGCAAATAATAAATCACCTACATAACAAGAGCACAAAGTAATCCTGTTGGGGCACTGTTACCAGAAAAAATATATAAATTTCCAGATAAATATGCTAACAGTAAATCAGAGTCACTGAAGTAATTTTAGAGTGATAATCTCCATTACAAATGTGTCTATTAGGTGGGCATTCATATTCATAAGCAAATAATTGGAGGTTTTTTAATAGACATTTGATTATGGGGTATATTTTCACAAACACCGAAATTAGGTCAGGTGTTTGCCTCATGTACTTAAAATAAGGTTAATAAGAAGATTTCATAGAAAAGTGGTTCTTTAATTTTCTTCCATTCAGGACTAGCTTTATGAGATCAAATTGTGTGTCCTCGAACAGTGGCTAATCACAGTGGACAATGCAGTCGATCTGACTTATTTTTGTACCACAGGAGTTTTCAGAGCCTGTACCATTTTATTGTTCTTTGGGAATATTCGGGAAAGGGTGCTAGTACACAGCTTTTCTAAGAATGCTATTTGTCAAGGTCTGAAGATGTTTTTGGTTGTCATAACTGGAGGGGGGTGGTGGTATTGTCATCCAGTGGGTGGAGCCCAGGGATGCTGCTAAACATCCTACAGTGCCCAGGAGCCCCCCACACCAAACAGTTATCCAGCATCAAATATCACTAGTGCCAATGTTGAGAAACGTTGGACTGGGGAGGAACAGCTGTGAAGAAGCTCCAGTTTTGTTTTACCTGCATATTTTATGACATGCCCTGGAGGCATTGCACTCAACTATGGGGAACCAAGAAGTGCTGCTTGAGGAAATAAACCAGCAGGGTGGGACTCTGAGCCCAGGAGGTTCAGGAGTATCAGTGTCTGTGTGATGAGTCAGTGATTTGTTGAAGCAAGTATGTGTGAGAGTTGAAGATACCACTATGAAATAGCTTAACATCTGACAACTGCCTGGAGTCAAGCATTTGGGAGGACATCTGGTCAACCAGGGCAGACGGACCCAATATTAATCCATTGGGTTGGGTTAAAAGATCCTGGTTAACAAGCACACCCTAAATAGAAAAGGTGCTTGGAAAAAGCACTCCCCTTATTATTGTAGGAGAGAAGCATCTATTCTGAGTGATTCAAATCCAGGAGTTGTTTCTAGCCCACTTCCACAATGGGAGCGTCAAACTTAGAAGAAGACAGTATCTGGATGCTATTGTCTGTCTCAAGGGAGGATAATAAAGTTTATGAAGGTTAAATAAAAGGATGTACCAGTTTATTGGGCATTTCTCTGAGTGCTCAATGACTTAAATATAAAAGGAGCACTTTTATATTTCAGGAAATGCACTGGGGCACAAGCAAAGAGAAGTTGAGGTCCCATGACCATATCTTACACCAAGATAGCAAGTCCCTTCTCCCATCTTCCTGCTCCTCTGGGCTGCAGTCCACTGCACAGGGTAGGTCTCAGGTATGTTCTGGACCGATAAGGTCATTCCTGGCAGTCCGCAGGAGACATCAGTGGGGAACCAGGAACAAGAGGTGTCAATGCCTGTGTCTGGCATAGATAGGGCAGCCCTGTGGCACTCTGCTCGAAGGAGTGATTTGTTTTTGAGGTCACATGAGATGATCATTTGAATTCCTAGCAAAACTCGAAAAAGCTGGATAACTCAGATGGAGAGAGCAAACCAGTAAATCTTGGGTTATTGATGTTTGGGTGGGATCTCAATTTGACTCCCGGGAAAATGAGAGCAAGGGAATTAAGTTTAGATTATAATTAAATCAAATATGGACAAAGAGAAGAATAAACTGGAGAGAAACAAAAGCTGGAACAGTTATGGAGCTTTAAAAAATGTCTAAATTACTAAGAGGGAGTAACTTCTTAGGTAGCAGGATATGCTCAAATAAAATAAAATGTAGTTGTAATAAGGGTAAATGGAATTGTTAGTAAAAGGAATATGCACACAGTTCCTTTCTTGTATGCCACATCCATTGGTCTGCTGCTACCATCTTCCTTTATCCCATATATTTTAATCAAGCATCTAGTGTGTTCTGGGTACTGTGCTTGAACTTGGGAGCATAAAAATGAATGAAGCACATTCCCTACCCTCTGGAGTTCACAATATATAGTGAAGGACAGACATATGCAGTGACGGGAAACATAATAGTGGCCATTGTATCATGGTAAACACTGCTTTGATGGTCAGAGATGTGATGATTTCTAATTACATCGGGGGAGTGAATTGTGGCCTCAATTGGGCTTTGTCTGGCAATGGAGGTTGATATGGATATTCTATTCAAAGAAAATAGAGAAAGGCAATTACGAAGTCATAACTATCCACTGCATATTTCAGCTACCTGCCAGAAGTTCAGTGGGGATAGTGTGGCTGAGCAGAAACAGGCAGAGGGACATGGTAGGTGGGGCTAGAAATGCAAGTTGGGGCCATTTCATCAATGGCCTCCAAAGCCATGCACATGAAGATGGATATTTAAGATACATGAGTAACGCTTGTCTTTTACATCAGATTTTAATTTCATTTTGGTTAGCATTGACCTGATAAATGTATATATTTTTCAATTCAGGTGAAAACACATTTCTTCTTTCAATGTCTTTATTACATTCCTATTAGCCAAGAAATGAACCCATTCATGGGTGAAATTCAGCCCTAGGCATTCAAATACCTAAAGCCCATCCTCTCTGCACCGTGATTTCCGGGGGGGAGCAAG
Organism: Ceratotherium simum simum; assembly: GCF_057802395.1. Taxonomy (NCBI): domain Eukaryota; kingdom Metazoa; phylum Chordata; class Mammalia; order Perissodactyla; family Rhinocerotidae; genus Ceratotherium; species Ceratotherium simum. The sequence continues at coordinate 5,318,820 of NC_141941.1, forward strand.
GCAGTCTTTCAGAAGGATCTAAACCACTGGCAACAGCCATTACCTTGGATCAAGTGTTTCCCCTGCTCAGAATGGATACCCACCTGTCTTCCAAAGGAGTCCACAAGGGAAGTGGTAGGTTTGATGACCCCTTGGCAGTCACACAGCACTCAAATGTTACGTTGCTTTGGTTAGTTATTCTTCTCCACGTGTGAGCAGGGTGTGCTCATGTTGTTATCACCCTTCTTCGAAGATGAAGGAATAGACAAAAGCCGAAATGACATCTCAAAGTCAAACAGTCAGTGCCATCTGCAGGTAGAGAGCTTAACTAAATCTCCAGATTTCAGGCTTCTCTCTGGGATTCCTGAGGTGTGTTATCTCGCCCGCCACACACGGTACTGGAATTTGCTAATTATTGATTTCATACTAAATAGAAAAAGAAGTTGTATTTAATATAAGCACAATGTTTTCAGAAAATCTATAACCTAATGTTGTGCATTTATAGGAAAGTGGTAAGATTTCTATATCCAATGTGCCAAGTGGAATGGGATTTATCGGTAGGTCTAAGGTTAGGTCAATGTGGACAACGGAGAAGGAGAGCGAGTTTCTGTCACTTTTCTGCAGCCTCAAGGCACTAGGTCAAGGAGATACCAGGAATGTTGTTCTGGATGAATTGGAAGAATAATCCCTCCTTGAGTAGCACCTATAATCTGGAAGAGGAAGCTTGTGTTCATCAGACTAATCCATTTGAATAGTTTGGTGAACAAGAACTTCATCAGATTGATTCAGAAATGATATGACAACCAAAGACACTTCTTGGTGTATCTATCAATACTTCCAGGTTCAAGGGTGCATAGAGCCTGACTGAAATGTTTCTTGAGACATCTGGTATCCAATATACTGGATTTTCTTTCATGAATGCAAATTTTTTTAATTAAAAAAAATTAAGAGTTATTTTGGGGGATAGTTATTTAAAAATCATTGGTTCATAGCTAAACACTACACATATTTTTCCAAAATTCAATGGCATTTATAAAAGCCACATTTAGTTCATTTACATGCAAATAATCTCATTTATTCAGCATTTTAGCATTTACCTAATGTACTCTGGGTTTGAACCATAGACTAGAGCCTATAGAAATGGGAACTTCCACCTATCTCTCCATTGAAGGACAGATATTTCTGTATCCTCCTTCCACATTTCTTCCCCTCTACCTGCTCTATTTAATAGCTGCTTCCCATGGGAGAGTTACTTGGCTATCATCAGGGTCGCTGCACTTTAGGGTTTGGGAACCAGTGCAATCTTGCTCACTTCCTCTCTTCTTGTGCTAGGCACACAGGCTGGATGTTCTCATGCACCTTGGTTTGGTGGGGGGGCTTGGCCATCTTCAAGTCAGGAGGGACTGTGGGGAGCCCCATTGGTCTTTAATTTAGCCTTTACTAGAAAGCTGGGATTTTGTTATTGTTACTGGCACAACAAGAGTATTTGAACAAAGCTAAAATATTTCTTAGGGCATTTTTTGAAAGGATTATGATGAGCTTGCCCATTTCTTATCCAAAGAGATCAAGGATTATAATCAGTCAGTTAATCAATAGTCTGTTAAAAATGGGGAAGCATATAAAATGCTATATGCATACCTACAGCATATTTAAATATATATATATTTATATATATATATATTTAAATTTTATAAGAATTTTTTTTCATCTTTGTCAATCTAGTTGTTGAAAAAAAGACATTTTTTGATCCAGATGCATAGGGAAACTACTTTTTAAAACTCAACTCTTTCCTTTTAAAAAAATAAAATAAAATAAAAATAAAATATGTATATATTCACCTAGCCTAGAGGCTAGCCTCTTCGCCATAAGAGTTCAGTATGTTAGCCAATTAGCCAGAATGTTTTACAGAAGGAATGGGCTCTGTTGATTAGTCTGACAAGATGATTAAATCAAGGTCATTTTAGAGAACTTCTACTGTGATAATAAAACTAATATTTTTTTATTTGGATTTTCTTTTTTTCTGTCTTCTACTTCCCATAAGTTAGGAATCCTACAAGAGAACAGAGGGTTTTAAGAATGAGACATCCTCAACCTTTAAAAATATTCTTTTGATTTGATCCTGGGCAGTTGTTATTTAATTCATAATAAGTTTGTTGTAGGTATGAGTTGCAGAATGAGAGATGCTCAATTTTGTTCTGTTGTCATATGTCTGGTTTTTTACTCCAAAATTGTCTGATCAAGTTTCCCAGGCAGCAAGTTTCACAAATGTTGAACAAACAAAATTTGACATTATAGGAGAAAATTCATGTTTCTATCCATCTGTTCACTGACAGAAAAGAGAGAAAAAGATTACTCTAATGAGAATATTGAGTAAGATATTTCCAACTCATAGTGCAGAAAAATGACTCAAGTTTGTAAATTCTACATTTTGTGTAGCATCTCATGAGTCCCAGTTCTAATGAAATAGGCCTATCTAATGAAATAGACCTACGTGCACACATAGTTATTACAAGAGATGAGAATGATTTCTTGAAGTTTTTCTGCTTAAACTTACTGCTTGGGTTAGACTGAATACAGATTCCCTGAGCTGGATCGAAGCCCGGCATGGGAGATAGAAAAGGTGAGGCCAGAAGTAGGTTCTCATTTCATGAAGCTCGGACCTACCTGTTAACTGACTGGAGAATTCATCATCAGGTGATGAATCATCAGATGCACATGATTCCAACGCCCAGTAGGAATCTTGCTTCCCCTGAGTTTCTCAGGAATGATAGATACTTCGTAGCTCCAAACCCTGGTGGTAGTTATTAGTTTAGAAATCAACTGATCCTGGCATTAAAAAATGTAACTTGTTATTTTTGCCATGATCACAGGCTGCTCTAATCAATTTAACACTTGAGTTTGCTTTCCCTCCTCTATAAGAGTAGATCAAGGACAATTTTTGTATCTATCTATCATTTATCATCTGCCTCTATTATCATTTTAAGTACTTCCCTAGTGTTTCATTGTACAAATTTGTTTAGCCAACCCTATTGATGAATATATAAAGTGTTTCTAAACTTTTCTCTATTACAAACAAAAATATGATGAGTGTGTTTGTACAGCTGCTTACTCATTTGTTTGATTATATTCCTATGGTGAAATTGTTGAGTAGATGGGCATGCACATTTAAGATTTTTGATCTGCATTTCCAATTGTTCTTCTATACATCTGTTGACATTGTATGGTGATACTAGGTAATGCCAATTTTTTTCATCTTTGTCAATCTAGTTGTTGAAACAAAGACATTTTTCGATCCAGATGCATAGGGAAACTACTTTTTAAGACTCAATCTTTTCTTTTAAAAAAATAAAATAAAATAAAAAGTTTCCTTCTTTGCTGTAGATGGACTTTTTCTTTTCCCTAGTATTGTAGTTTAGGAACACTGCAATACTATTCCTAGTATTACTGGGGAGCTTGTAGTCTGTCTTTATCATACTGAAACTAAGTTTTTTGTTAAATTTTATTTGAAAAGAAGAGTCCATCTACAGCATTACTAAGGAACAGTAAAAGATTTAAGAACCATAAAACTATTTATTTGTCAAGAAACTTCTAGCTCTGAGTCTAGGAAACTGAACAAAATTTTTAATATAGTTCAAAAGTAGAGATCTTTGTGTTCAATATTCTCTATTGAGCTCCTTATTACTATGGAAAAGATATAAAAATTAGGGCAACTTAAGTATTTATAATTTTCCTAACAAAAGACCATTTCATCTATTTTAATCATTAACTTGTATCAAGCATGTCTATGAGAAAAGAATAAAGGGAGCTAAATCATTCTTTGAAAGCACATGAATTATTAGTAAGAAATAAAAAACTAAAAGCAGTATAAAGCAAAATGAAATTAACAGACATTTAAAATTTGAAATATATGTTGAAAAGAAAGTGTTTTCTAGGCACTAGGGTGAGAAATGGCATTTAACCTGGAACTTTTGTAGAAATCTATCGACATAGTGTGGTCAAAATGTATTTAAATTCTTTTTTCATCTAACGTCAGTGAGTTTGATGGAAATATTGAGTCCTCATGACACTTTATGAACTACAATCTCATGGGAGTTTGTTGGATACTGTACATCCACAAAGCAGGATAATGTTTGAGGGACCCTAACAACTGTGACAAAGATTCCATGTAGCTGCAGAGTGATTTCAGGTGAAACAAAGACACAAGATTATCAATTGTAGCCTGAAAGGGAATAGTGTATATACCAGGGCAGCCTTTGTGGGAGTGAGGGTCTTCCTACAGGCCAGACCCTAACGCAGGGGCTAAAGGGAGAGATTGGGAACTGATGCCTTCAGGGACCAGGCAGAGAACCCTAAAGAATGGAATTGGTGGGTGCGATCTCCAGGTGAGGTGGGGCAGGTGTGTGCTGTCTACTCAGCTTCAATCCACAGTCACTGAGCAGAAATGCTGGTTGAGTATTACCAGACCATCTGCTTTTCAAGAAAAGATAGATATCCTCTGTAATGATTATGATGATAAGACCCTACCGCTTGTTCCAGCTACAATCACCTAAGACCATTGCCTTCATTCCAGTATTTATTTTATTGTATGTTTCTCTGAACCACAGACCAGCATCAAGGCACTCTGGAAGTATGTGGACCTATATAAGCGCCTCTATCCAGGGTGCCCTAGGTCTGGCTTTAACCAAAACAATTCTGGAAGCCCTGTAGCAGAACAGAAAGGAAACCAAGGGTTCAGAGTCTCATAGCAAGTTTTCACATTTTTTTTTTTTCTGATGACATGGATGTTATCTTATCAAAGTCACTTTTGTTTGCAAACAACAGAAATCTGCTTACACAAGCTCAACAAAATCAACAAACAGGATTTATTACAAGGATACCACAGCATCTTTCAGCACCCTCCGGGGGGAGGATGTATAGCGGGGCCTCGTGAGGAATGAAACAGTGCACTGCAAAGATATTAGAAAATGCGTTAGCTCTCTTTTCCTCTTCCTGCATGGTCTTGCAAAAAAAACATTGCACTTCAATGAAAAACTATGCATTAGCTGTTGTGCGCCCTTCCAGGCTGCTGACTCTCACCCTGTTCTTTATCTTTGAGCTATTTTGCACCTCTTTGTAAACTGGAGGTAACTGATGGATACGCAACCTCTGTCTTATTCTGTAGAGTTTTAAGTGACCACCACTACCCAAAAGAAAAGCTAGTTTTGCCTCCATTTGCAATTCATATTCCTTTGTTCCTTTTGAATTTGTGCTTCCCCACCCCATCCCCCCAGCCAATTATGATATCTGTCTGGCTCTCTCGTTGATTAATGAGTAAAATCTTTAATATGTGTTCATTTTTTATCTGTATGATGGTCATGCTTTTCCTTTTTTCTGAAAATCTTCTGTCCCCTATCTTGCTTTTACTGATTCTGCATGCACACGGGAACGTGGCTATTTCATCCCATGTTGACTTTGCATGACCGTGGTTCAAATAAACGGTGCCTCTAAATCTCAGTTCCAAATTCCTGACTGGGAAGAATATGTCTGTATGTGTCCAGCTGCCATCATTGCACACTTGCTGCAATCAGGTGTGTCCAGAGGGTGAGACCTCCCAGTGCCAACATGTTAAACGGACCCAGCCCAATATGTTGAGATGTTGAAGAAGTTCTCAGGAGCGTGTGTGTTCCTGTGTGCATGTGTGCACTCTTGGTGGTTTGGAATGGTTCTTGCCCAGAACAGATATTCAAACAAAAGTTGACAGCCCCAGAAGTAATGGCTATAAAAATAACTCGTACATGCCTTATAGAATTGGGATATCCGTGGGAGGGATGAGGACCTCAAAAAGGAATGAGCAATGTTCATTCATTCATGTCACAAAACTTCATTTAATTATATCTATTATGTAAACCCATTGATAGAGGCTCTGGTGTAGACCAAAGAGATGCAAAACAGACACATGGCTCACCGTAATTCAAATTAGTGTGTTATAAGTATTATAAAGAATTACAGATAAATGTTGGTAGGAGTCTGGAAGAGGTCAAAATGACTTCCTGGTCGAGGGAATTAATAAGGCTTTATTGGATAAATAGCAGCCAATGTGGACCCTGAATAAGAGAGCAGATTGGAGCTTGTGGCAGAGGGGTGTGGTGGTGCTGGAGGTGGGAGCAGATGGAAGGATACCAAATGTCCTTCAATAAAAATCTCTGCGTTTCCTATAACACACCCTTCTGGGCTAACTGATTTCTAGAACATTCCATTGTCTTTTAGCTATTTTGTGTCTCTTTTTACATCGTAACAAGCTGATGGGTATGCAAACTCTGTAGAGTTAGATAGCTTTTTCTCCTCCCAGCAGGAAAAGAGGTTTGCTTCCATTCACAATTCAATTCCTTTACTCCGTATGCATTGTTGACTTTTCCTTTCCACAGACTCTAATCCTCATATCATATATGTAAAATAAAATAAAGTCCTTAACACGTATGCATTTTATATCTGTGAGAGTCATGATTTTACCTTCTTCTGAAAATTTTTCTTTTTAACAAGCCCATTGGCTACATTCTTATTTTGTTGAGGTTCGTCTTTCTTCAATTCTCTCCCACAATAATGTCTCCTATTTCAAGAGACCATTTCATATTTAACTGGATACTTTTAGATCCAAACTCCCATCCTCAGAAGAAGGAATCTAATTGGCCCTATTTTGGCCACAGTGTTCACCCCTGGGCTAATCCATCAACAGGGCATTGATCCACTTCATTGTGTGTGGGAGAAAGTTCTAAGACAAAGTTGATTGTCTGTGTGTGTGTTTTCTTTCACAGTTAGGAGCTGTAGTCTTACAATGGAGTCACTTAAACCTAGTAAGCTCTTGATTAACCACTGTGTGTGTGGAAGGTCTGATTTTTAGTGGTCTGATTTATTTTATTTACATAGATGGAACCCTATATAATGTGAGTGCAAGATAAAACCACGCTAAGACTCAATTTGCAAAAAGCTAGGAATTCTACTAATTGATGACATAATATTTTTCCCAAGGAAGCTTCAAACCTGTGAACATATCTAAAATATTATAAAGTAGACTGAGGTAAATTTTAGGAGAAACATATATGGGACTTGCTATATCTCCAGAGCCACATTCTTTAAACTATAGGAGTTCTTTTGCTTCTTGCTTTGTATGATGAAAATTATTTCCCATTTCTACTGGCTGTTTTTTCCTCTTGGCACTGTAAAACTATTTATTGTTTATTTATTCTTTTGCAATTCTTGAACTGAGGCAGCAGTGTAAGAGCCTTTCTATCCAACCTGGGAGACAGTTTGATTGCCGTATTCATACAGAAGCATCTTCACATTAAATCTGAATCCTGAAGGCATGGAAGATTGAAAGGCACCCTGGCAGAGGAAAATCTTCTAGCAGCATTTCAGTTATTCATTGGAAAGTTGGGACACAGCAAATGGAACTCTCAGATGTAGCAGCGTCACTAAACTTTCACAGATAAATTAGCAAAAGCAAAGACAATAGACTGAATTTAAATAATCCTCTAATCCACAGCCACATGGTGTAGGGGTAAAGAGGAAGAATGAGAACAGACAGGGGTCAGTGATAATACCCAAGACATGATCTGTGGCTGGGGAATCATTGGGCTGAGAGTTAAAAGAAAAACTTGGACAGCATCATTTTCTACCTTCAGAATGTTTTTATTCCAAGTGAAAATCACTAGTTGTGAAACATATGTGGTCTCCAAGTCTCTACTCATTGGAAGATATGAGTAGGGAAACCAGAAGAGTTTGTGAAAATTGAGAAACCATAATTCAGGTTTTTTGATTTCACGAAATCAGTACTGTATTCCCTCATTTTGTTCCCTTTTTATGTAAGCATGTGTTCTCTTCAAATACATAGTTTTAAAGTGAAAGAAAATCTTTTAGAGGTCAATGTCCAACTAAAAGAAGGAAACCATGAAGCAAAACCATGGAAGACATTTTGGGTTTTCTTGTTCTCTTCTTTGGGAAAATGAAATAATCAAGAAGATTGCCAGGGTCTTCAACAGCTGTAAACAGACTACAAATGCATTTTCTATGTTGAATTAATTGAAAATACGTTGGGTGCTGAATCTCATAAAACTGGCAGCTAGAGATTAAAACATATGCACTGGAAATAAATTCATGTTTATTGCAATCTTGTAACCTTCATATTGATTGGTTTGTATAGTCTATTTAATATTTACGTAGTCATCATTTGATTCATAGTTAATATCTTCCTTCAAAGATGGCAACTCAACTCTTCATATTTTCAGTGTATACACTCATTGCCAGATTTTATATCTTATCACTCAGGAGTCACCTTTTGCTGAATTGGAAACAGCTTGGTTAAGGAGCTTCTATTTTATCCACAACTTAACGCTGTTCTAATGATTCACAGATCCCAAATGAACATCAGGGGGCATTATTTAATTTGGTAGGTTACCTCTAAGGCTCATAGGCTTTGTGATAAATATAGTCTAAATACTTAATATTATGAAAATGCAACAAATGGAACATAATTTAGAGGTAGAATCATTTATTGTTTAGGTTTCATTAGAGGTAAAACTGTGTAATGCCAGGGCACTTGGATGCTTAACTCTTTTGACAGTAATTTACATCATCATCCAAGTACCACCCCACCTTAGCCCAAGACAGAAAACTCACATGACTAGGGTCTCTGGTTCAAGAGCAGGGCAGAGACCAAGTCCCAGGAAGACCTGTGTAAAGACCAAACCTTGGTTAGAAGGGATTGATACTTATCTTGAGGTATGTCTGTGTATTTCCTATTGAATTTCATTGCTAAACTATTGCACACAGTCTGTTTCACGGGTTGAGTTCTTCCCCAGGTATCTCTCTGGTTTTTCCCAAAAATTGCCATGTTAAGATTCTGTAAGTCAACTGAGATAACCCAACTAGCCTTACTAAAACTCTCCTAGTGCACAAATAGTATATAACAGATGGCAAGGGCTCATAGAATGGGTGAGCCAAAGAATGGCCATTTCCTCTTTGACCAAGTTAGGAAAATGAAAGAATCTCTTAAGACCAGTAGAGTCCCTGGGAGGGGTGAAAAATTCCCAGTAGAGCCCCTCCTAGATAAGCAAAGTTGTTTGGTTAACAGGAAAGCCCGTCCTCTGTCTAGAATGTAGTGGGTGAAGGGAAGAGAAGCAAGAAGAATGCACTGGATGTTAGAAGGGACCAGTTTATGAGGGGCTTTGGAGGTCATAGTAAGGAGCTTGAATATTATTATAAGTTGAATGAGAATCCGGTATAGAAATAAGACACCCATACATTTATCCATGTCTCTACTCCTCTTATATATTCATCTCAAATATTTCTATTTTGTTCACAAAAGTGTAGAAGAAACAAAGGATTGAATAAAGAGAAATGCTCAGACAAGGAAATTACTAGGTTATGATTCAACTGGAAGACCAACATAAAAATTCATAGTGGAATATATCAATTTCAGTAATATCAAGGACAAAGAAGCTAAGAAGACAGGATGATTGAGTATGAGGTTTTAATCGTAACCTTGATGAAGGGAAGCGAGATAGCAACTGAAGTTAGAAATTCCCATGTTTCTTTAGGCTCTGCAAACATTTAACCAAAGGTGTTGGCTTCAGGAAAAGGAGTATGTGAGAGAAGGGATGTGCTTGGGAATAAGGAGGGGAATACAATGGCAGCCGAGATTTTTCAGTGAACATCAGGAGATAAGAGCTGAATACCAAGATCTGGTGAGTTGAATGTGTGTCTCAGGATCAAGGTGGGGATTGGAGAAGCATCAGTGTCAACAGCAACCATTCTGCTTCTAATCTGCTGAGATTTTGTGTTCGATTTCTATTGCTGCCATAACATAACAAATCACCACAAACTTCGCAGCTTCAAACATCATCAATTTATTATCTCACCGTTCTGTAGGTCAGAAGTCCTGATGGATTGACTGGATTCTCTGCTTAGGGTCTCACAAATCTAAAATCAAGGTGTTATCTGGGCTGGGCTCTTACCTGCAGGCTCTGGGGGAGAATCTACTTCTAATCTCACTCACGTTATTGGCAAAATTCATTTCCATGTGATAGCAGGACCGAGGTCCCTGGTTTCCTGCTGGCTGTCAGCCAAGGGTCATTATCAGCTTCTGGAGGCTACCTGCGTTCCTTACCTCTGGCCCCCTTCGTCTTCAATGCCAGCAATGCCATACCAAATCTCTGTTGTACTTTGAATTTTTCTGGTTTCTTCTTGTGTCTCTGCTTTTAAGGGCTATGTGATTACATGGAACTTACCAGGATACCTACCTGGATACCTATCTTGTTAATCTCCCTATTTTAGGGTCAACTGAGTAGTAACCTTAATTACGACTGCAAAGCTCCTTTTGCCATATTCACCGTCTCAGGGATTAAGGCGTGGAAACTTCTTGGGAGTGTAGGGGAGGAAGAAATTTTCCTCTACCTTTCTAGGTTCTTCTGGCTGGTCTAAGAATTAAAGTGACATGAGGCAGAATAACAAGAAAATCAAACAAAGTTTAATAACCGGTATACATGGGAGAAATCCAAGAAAACTGAGTAACACCAAAATGGCTGAAGCTGCCACCTTAAATACCATCTTCAGCTAAAGACAAATGTGGGTGTTGGGGGTAGTGGTTTGGGACTTCAGAGGGGAGGAAGGCAATTCACAGGGAGATGGAAAAGCAAATGTTTAGTAAACAAATGTTTGTCATGACTTGCAGAGACAACGGGACACGGGGAGGACTTTGTTCAAATGTGCCTTGCTAGGTTCCTCCCTGTCTACCACACCTAGTTTATATTATTCTAGAGTTATCTATGGTGATAGCTCCTTCCTGGAACAGGCCTTGTATCTTAAATTCTTTTAGGCAGTTAGGAGGAAGGTCCAAGTTTCTTCTTGAGTCTTTTGTTCTTAAAAATGATCTAGCCAAAGAGACACATTTTGGAGGGCAAATTCTGATGCCATATGGGAGTCTCAATTCTCCTGTCAACAGTTTTCAATCCTGGTGTTGCCTTTGTCTAGAAGCATGATTTGGGGTAAGTCTTTACATTCTGGCTCTTCAGTAAACTTCAGTGAAATGAGGAAAATAGTGGCAGCTATGTCCTGGGGATGTTTGAAGGATGAAACAAGTTAATAGTTGTACAGCGGATAGAATGATGCTTGACGTGTGGCTGTGCCCACTAAGTGTTATTTGTTATTTTAAACATAAAATATAAATTCAGCCAGGCTCAGAATCTAGAGATGAATTGCTAATCAGAAAAGAATGGGAATCAAAAGTTGGGGTCGCTAGTTGAACTGAGAGTCAGACTAAGTAATGGAAACAAACACAAATTCCTCCTATGGGGGAGTTGAGTTTAGTTGATAAGCAAACAAACAGGCAAATATGACTATTTCAATAAGTTGAGTTTTTAATGAAAAAATTAAACAGGGATGATCCAGGGACAATTCCCTACTTAAAATGTCTGCTCCTTATCTGATTCCCTCCATGGAAGAAGCTAACCGAACTCTAATCAGGGAGGTGATGGAGTATTGACGAGTATTGACGAGCCACATTTAGGACGCAGACTTTACCTATGGTGAATTATGAGTGTGAGAAAACCATCTGACAGCTGCATGCTGGCTCTGACTTTCCATGGAAACTTATTCTCCAAATATTTCTCAGTTTACAAAGGACCATCCATAAATCCCACTGATGAAGGGTTTCAGAGATCTGCTATGAACCTAGAAGGGTAGAAGGAAATAGATTTTTCCTCCTGAGCATGCCAAAGAGACCTTAGAAGTGTGTTGTGCGTTAATCCAGACTGTTAATTCACTCAGCCTGACTTTTAACAGATATTGACATAATTTTATGATTTTGGCGGCTTGCGTTTCTTCTCTCCTCGGTTAAAAAATATCTGCTTCATTTAGTCATGGGAAGGTCTGCCTCAAGGATATATGAATTTTTTAAACTTGTCCAGAGATTCATCGAATGTCCTTAGAACAAGGAGGGCGAATAAATTGCCTTTTTGTTTTTTTTTTGGTGCAGTGTCAACTATGCTTGTTCAGAACCCAAAAAGAAGACGTTGTGGGGTAATGACGTCAGTGAAGGCCACCGCGAGGCATTTCTTAGGCTTCAGAGAGGATTTAAAGTTTTCTACGCTATAGAACTACTAAAAACAAATTAAGAGGACTTATTTATTAGATTTTTCTCTTCATTTCTGTGACTCCCATTGGCTAAAGTGCTGAGAAAAAGATACTGGTTCTGTGTACAGAGAATAATGGAGGATAAACCTCTGCTGTTTCAGCTAACTACAAAAACTGCCAAACTTAAGAACTTCTTGAGGAAGGTATTGGGAAAAGATGAACTTCACATTGAAATATATAGAATATAATAATGTATACTATTAATATATTGTTATAATACATTGTTATAATACATTGATATATAATATATTTTGTTATATTTAATATACAGATTTATAATGTTATAAATTATTATAATGCTATATATATAATGCTATACATTGTATAATTGTTATATAACATGCATATATATAACATAATGCTTTTTAATGTAATGGGATGTTATATATATGTTATATAATTCTTTCTATGCATCCATGTGTGTGCATATATATATATTCACACACATATATGATTTGGGTGTGTATAACATGATGACAAGCAAAGCCTTTTCCAATTTGTGTCAACTATTTGAGATAATCGAGGGTTTAAATGGATCATCTTTAAAGCCATTTGTATAATATTTGTGTAAAAGCATAAATAACTTTCCAAGTTAAGGAAATTAATTTTTCTTTGTTTTGGGGCTATGTCTTTAAATTCTGAGTTGACAGCAAAGGGAAGAATTACTGGACTCTTCCCTGAAGATAAACTAAATATTAGACTTTGTATGTCAACATGCAATGTCTTTTTACATTTTCCACACAGAACGCATTATGTATGTAGAAAAGAATCCTAAAATTGTCAACTTCATTCTCTCTCCAAACTGCATTCTGTCAATCTTAATTCTGATTCTCTGATTATTCTCTGTTGGGTGCAGTGCCCAGGCAAACATCGCAGGGTCACACCGGCAGGCTGGGACTCTCGGGTAGAGATGCGAGCTGGTGGCCTGTAGTCCCCAGCTCTCGGCATCCGTGGAGAGGTGAGCTTAGGGCACTTTGTGACTCATGCTCTGGGGTGGCACCCAGCCTGATCGGTGTTTCTCTTCATAGGGAATCTGGCGGAGGGGCATAGGGTACCTGAGCGTGGGTGTGAAGATGCAGGTATTTGTGGTGGCTCTGTTTGCGGACAACACCCCCTTGTTCTGGGTGCTAGCTTCCGGAGAAGGTGGTGTGTCAGTGCTGGTCACGTGTAGACTCCAGGTGGGAAGTTACACCTATGCCACCCCTCTTGGGGAGAAGGAGGGAGGCACTGGTCCCAGATAGGTCATTGCCAAGAAAAGAGGAAGCTGCTCGCTGCCACCCTGTAGACAATCCATTTGTCTCTTCACTTTACCTTTCATAATAAAAGGAGATAAAGTGAATAGCTGTTATTATTTCCTTTAAAAATATTCCTCATTAGCAACAGTAGTTAGTTCTCAAGTTACCTGCAAAAGAACTAATGGCTCTCCCATGCATGCAAATGTTCTAATTCGTAGTAAAATGCACTAATCTAAAAGAGTCCTATTCATTTCATTTATGTTGAAATTCAGTACATAAGTGATCCTGAAGACAATGATCTTGATGCAAGAAGTATAAACATTTATGCATCTGATTATAAATGTTAGATTCATCTTCAATTCAGACTCTAATAAGCAAAATTATTTCTTTTTCTTTCCTTATATCATTCTGAGCTGACATGAAAACTCTGTCATGACATGAAAACCCCTCCTCATCTTCCCCCTCCGCTCCCCTCCCCCTCCCCCCCCTCCTCCATCTCCATCTCCTGAAAGACACACGGTTTCTGTCTATGGAGCAGATTAACAAGAGAAAAACCAGTTTTAATCATGTATGTACACAGGGGAGTTTACAAAGAAAAATGTGGCTCAAGGAGGCAGCCAGATGATTGAAGCTTATGTACCCTCTTAGACTAAAGAAAGCAGAAGGGGTTTGGGGCTTCTGGTGGGGGAGGCAAGTTTGGGAAGGTGAGGGGAGGAGATGTCTGGTAAATAAGGGTTATCTTGTTATGCAGGTAAGAGTCTCTCAGGTGATAAGAATTGTCTCCAGGAGTAGCTATCTTCCTGGTATGGAGACATCTTTACAAATGGAAATTTCCTTTCTAAATATAAATTTCCTTGACAAAAGGGGAAATTTTATATACTCTATTTTGAGGCAGTTAGAGGGAGCTAAAGAGCTTTCCTGACTCTACTGATTCTCAGTTGCCTTTAGCTCAGAATAATCCATATACCCAAGGGGCATATTTGGGCATGCATATCCTAGAAGCCTTCCACTCAAACTATAGGGGCTTGCTGTAGAAACTATAAATTACCAGATGGGAAATGCAGAATCTAAGAGAAACATAGATGATTCATTCCTTCAACATGTATTTATTGGGCACCTACTGTGTGAATACACCTTTCTAGGGGGGAGGGACTGAACAGCAATGCACATAGAGATAAAGATCCCACCCTCGCAGTGTTGATAGTGCTGTGTGCATATGGGGAGATGAGCTTATTCGCAGTTGCATAGATTTTAATCATAAATTGCTAATTTTTTGTTTAGCGACTTGCAGTTCTGCCGTGACCTGAGGTTTGTAAGGACACTTGTACAACAGCTTTGCTTTCTTTCATGTTTTAATTTCTGTTCTTGGGAGATTGCTCATGCTTTGGAATCTATCTTGAATCTTCATTATCCCCTCGGCTCTCTTTTTCCTCTACTGTTTCCCTAATTTCGAATGTCCGTATTTCTTTGGGATTAGTAAATACCTCAAAATATATTTTGAGTAAAAAAGAAACGCAGCATCCCAGGAGAGAGGTAGGCAAATGTGTGGCTGCAATCAGCACGTTGAACCAGAAATTCCATCCACAGGTTATTATCTGACTACTGGACTGGCTCAAGAGATGGTATATAGCTTCTTAAAATTTCCCTTACAAAATATTTATCATTACCTAGATGTTCAGAACTTATTTTACATTCTAGATTTACCGAGATTGTTTTGTGATTTTTACATTTTCTATTTACTAAAAAATATTTGTGTGTGTTGACCCCAAAACGCATTTGACCACATTGGAAAATGGCCTACTTTCTCAATGCTTCCTATGTCTTCAGAAGTTTGGCCTTCATCCTGTTTCATTTTGCCTTCTATTTTAGGATCTATTCTTTGACCTATTGACCTTGAGATTGTACTGCCAAATATTTCACTAATGCTTCTCTCACTTGTTTCTTTTTCTCCTTTTTTTCCCTCGACCTCATTATGTTTTTTGCTTTTCTATTTTAGCCATTCAACTGTGCATGCAGGGTATGAGTAATCATTATGTAGCAGCAGAAAATTGATCATGTCTTTATCAGGAACCTACGTGTTATGTTCAGGTACATTCTATTTCCACTAATGAGGATACAGTAAACATCACTTCATTTGCAAGTTCTTACCTCTCCTCACACTTACTGAATAACATGGCTTTGTCATATTGAGCTATTTCTCACAGTTGGATTTCCTAGTTTTGTTAGGAAATTTTGAAATGGACAAAAGAGCAAAAATTTACAATACAAGGTGGTTTTCCTATTACATTTATGAGGTAGTATAAGGCCTGAAGCAAATTAATCTTTATAAAAATGCTTTAAAACCACATCTCATTTTATATAATATCACCACTTAGTAAGAATGTTTCACTCAAAATAGCAAAATATAGACTACATCGAAATGATGGTAGTTTCTTAGAAGTGGCACTATTTCCATAAGAGAAACACTCTATTAACTATTCTATCATTGATGAATATTCTAAAGTAATTTGACCTAGGATACCAACACTTGAAAATTTGCTCACCACTGATTTTTCAACATTTAAAGGTAGCTTTTGTCAACTTACAGTGTTGGCAGAAAAGGCAATTCACCAAAATTATGACTTTCTTGAATTAGTTCAATATACCTCATTTAGCAAAGAATAGAACTAATCTCCTTTGAACTGAAATGAGAGCATAATTTGGATCAGAAACTCATGGGTTAGGAGCTTGCCTGAATCTAAATTCAGCTCCGAGCACAGCAAAGTTGGTGCTCAGAGCCCATTGGACGGTAATGGAATGTTTTATGCTGTGTGGTAGGGAGCAGAGCTACACACCAGAGCTCAGGGTGGAAAAAGGTTCCAATCCTCATGTCTGGTGTGTTAATGATGGCCCTTCTCCTACCTCCTAAGAGCTCATTAAAAGATACACAAGTCATAACCTAGATTCTCGTATAACTTGGATTCTCATTTCGATTCTTCCGTTCGTCATTTGGACCTCAGGAAAGACACAATTTCCCCTTCTCTGAAATTAGGGCATTCAAAATTCCACGGGATTTTTTTTTTTCCCTTAAACTCCATATTGAGGAAAATTTGACTACTATAAACATGTTTCCATGGCTAGGTGCTAGCGCCACTAGACTCATTTCTGCATTTAAGGCCTGCTTGAGAGTGAATCGGATGGTGGAGATACGGAATTGATTCCACCGTTTTAAGCAGTCTCATAAATAATTAGTTAAAAATCATGTTGTATAATTTTTGAAATCTATAATTTCATATTATTCCAGTATATAAGCCAGTTCTTGATCAATGGTTTTATTTAACATTTGGAATTTTACGTTAAGTATTTTTAAACTTTGATGTTTAAAGGAGATTTCTTTATAAATTAAGTTGCTACCCTTATAAATTAAGTTGCTTGGTGACCTGGAATATCTTACTCAGTGTTCAATTGATATTTCACTTCTTAATAAATCCTTCCAGGAAACAAATGTAAGAATACTAAAGAGCATTAAACTTTGGAAACTACGTTGCATGGAAAACATGAAACACAGCCCGTATGTTTTTCTATTAATAAACATGCAAGTTGTCAATATAACCATAACAAATAGTACATTGTGTTAAATGAGGAAAATATATGTTTTGTTTTTTAGAAAGTGGGTCATGAGCATTCTCAAGAGTAATTCAAAATATTTTTATGTTATGTTTGGATAAGGAAAAAACACAAAGACTTCGAAGTAAATGCACTATATTTAAATAAACCATTTACTTATTCAAAGCATAGCAGGTGTAACGTATTACTAGACTAGATATCAAGTTTCATAAAGTCACTTGTGCCAAGAGAAGGAGGATTTATTCAGATGGCAAACCTCCTGTGTCTGAAGGGACTGTTGTTAATCCTTATGGCCACCCTGCAAGGTGAATCTTACTGTACACATTTTACAAATGAGAAACTGGATGTTCTTGATGCAAAAGTTGATTGCTGGAGGTCTGATAAGTGACAGATTCTCACCCAAGACTCTCCATACATCACCTGTTGGTGCTGTCTGTGGCCATTGATATTATTAAGTGCCACTTATCAGGAAAATCTGATTTGGTCAATGTAGGTTGTGAATATGTACCACACACAGCCTTGAAAATTTATGGAAGCATTTTTAAATTTTGGTAAAACTTGCCAACAAAGGTAACCGAAGCAGATATTCCTTCTTCCTCACCCTGGAGGATTCTGATAAGCAACTCATTCAATTGCATTTATTCATCTCTTTTTAGGTTTCATTGCAGCCATTCATTCACACCTGCATTCTTTTATTCATTCAACAAATGGGTATTAAGTACTTGCCGGGACAGATCGGACTTGTCCTCTTCCTGCTTTGCAGCTGAAACAAGGATTTGTTTTAAAAATGGAGATTTTTCCTTAGTGGTGAACAACCCATTCCCTGCTACCGCAGTGCGCTTTCGCTATGTTTGGTTAATATTTGTGTCTGAGTTCTTAAATCACATGCCCCACTGTTGAGGCTATTATGCGAATTCGCTCCTCTTGAGTGTGAAATATAGCTGGTCCTCTCTATATCTAACAAAGCAATTCACTCGTGATACACACCCTGCTACTTCCATCTTATCTTGTAATTATTTTGAAATTATTTTCTTGAAACACTGTCTTGAGTGTTTTGAGAATTCTGGTTTCAGTCAGCAAACGTGAAACTTGAAAGCTAACAGTGGATTGAAAAGGTGTATTTGATGAGTGGTAGAAATCAAATGAAGGCACAGAAGGTTTTTCTTGCCATATCACAGAACTTATTTGCCAGTTTTATATAACTTCTTGACTTGTAGCAGTCCAAGAGCCCCCGGCTGGCAATATCAGAAAGGGAAGAATTTCTGGAGATTTATTTACAAGTGAGGTGGGGTCGCTACATGACATAATTCCAGAGGAGCAGACTGAGGGGTGGAAGGCAGTACAGTTGCTGGGTTGGAAGCCATGGCTCCGAATCTTTGTACTTGTGAATGAAACAATAATTATTTGAGATCGTTTGCCAATCAGCAAAATCTTGGAAGTGGCTGCTGACAGGCGCTGGCGAGGTAATTAAGGTGAAGCACTGAATTTGCATACATTTACACGTTGATCATTGTTTGCAAGATTCTCTCTCTAGAAATAGACTCCACTTCTTTCAAGATGCACCCTAAATCAAAGCAGTGCATCGATAACGCTTAAAACAAAAAACACAGAATCCCCCTCACAGAGATGATTATCTGAAGATGCTTTTGTCTTTAATTATAAAACAGCCTCACCTTATTTTTTTTAGTTATTACATTAATAGTTGCTTTTTGGCATCTTTGATAAATATTAAAGTTGGGAACTTTGCAAACACATTCCATATGTCTGTCAAGTTATTATCATATAATAACTTAGGACTTATTATCATATAAGTCATAGTCTCTGTCCACTTGTTGAATGATCGGTTCTAACATTTATGCAGAATTGGACTTACCATTTTACATCAGGAGTCAAATATTTCACATTAAGAGAATGCAGTGCCAAGTGAAAGTTTTATGTATGGCTAGTTTTACCTAAGTTAGCATGTGAATTTCAAATTTAAAGGAAAGCTTAATTGAAGAGGGACCCCCTCCCCCACCGAGAACCCGCCAGGTGAAAGTATTTTAGAGATAGTATTGTGATTTGTACGCTCTAAGCATGGAACATCTCGTCTGGACCATGCCTTTTATTTGTTGTATGGCCTTGGACAAGTCAATCTGCCACTCTCTGCCTCAGTTTCCTTATTAAGAAAATGAAAGAATTGGCTCCAAATACCACTAAGATCTCCTCCAGTGTCTACAACCTTTAGGAATCAAGGTAGTAACTTATATTTATGATCATTCTAAAATTCCGTTGGTTTGGCTGACAAATGATTTGCGATTCATAGTTTCTTTAAAATCTATTTTGTCCTTATAATAAATATTTCATTACTAATATTAACTGGCCATTATTTTTAAATGGTGGAGCTTTGCAAAGGAACTTGAGAGGCTGAATGTACAAATGGTCGGTGGACAGACCACATACGGTGACAGAATACAGACCTATCACCGGTTCAGCCGTCAGAACCACAACCCCTTCAACAGTCATCCCAGAATGGTTCTCTCTTATTTTGCGGCTCTTCCCGTTCAGGACCAACCAGAGAAAGTGAAATATGCTCCCCAAACTGGTCACACGAGGTGCCCCACTTCTAGTTAGTCTGCCTCCAGCTCCCCAAGTGAACGGCCTCCACCCACAGCACATCTGAAGCCCTCGCTTTTCTCACTATCAAGTTTTCTCCTCTCTGCCTGCCTTAGAGTCTGTTCCAGACATAAGTGATGGTGGCTGACCCCCTTGCTATAGCAAGCTCTGAATAAACAGCCTGTTTGCCTTCCTTAGATGGAGAGAGTGTCTTAATTTATTCCCGCAAACTTGAGATGGTTTCTAACACAAATGGATGTGGTAGGTACAGGCTGAACACGTCACCGTGATTGTAGGTGACACAAGTTAATTTCCGTTTTGCACTGTAGATGTTTCTATTTTGAGGAAACAGGGAATAATCGATGTTAACTTTTCTGAAAGAATGAAACAATAATGTTTTTTGTTTGTTTGTTTTTTGTTAATAATGGAGGGTCACTTTCCCAGTAAACCCAGTGTTGTTTGGTTTTTGTTATTGTTGGTTTTTTTCTGGTGTATCTGAAAAGCTGGGCAGAAACTTCAGTCAGCAAGGCAAAGAGAAACAGGGTGTAGAGTCTGGGAGTTGAAGGAAACCAGGAAGTGAATGTGTAGCCATTTTAAGAGTTGATTTTGCATAGAAACAAACCCTGAGGTTGACCTGTCATACTATCCCAGAGGATGTGTTAGCAATAGGAAGGCAATTAAACAGATGGTTTTGGAGAAAGGACGAGATTCAGGGGAAGTATGTACAGTGGAATAGGAGCTTTTCTCTGCAATTTGCTACATCTCTGGTGCCGACACAAGGTCAGAGTTGTTAACTCCAGGAGTTCTTTGTGTGGAGTGATTTTGTCTGGGTTTTTATCCTGCTGCATCGTGTGATCCTAGGCACAGACCTCTGAAGGCTTTCTCTACTGTAATATGGTTTCTTACCCATGGGCATTTGTAAGAAGAGAAATAGAAGATGAAGTACTCTGGTTAGACTGTGTGATGTTGCTCTGCCATCCAGGTTTCACTGAGAACCTCTGAAGGCCCTTTGGTGTTGTCTTTTCTAAGAGACACCCCTTGGTCTCTCCAGGAATTTCACTGGAGCAGGATGTGGGCGCTTTGAAGAAGCAAGGCATTGTGCAGTTTAATTCTAAGGCCATTTAAGCAAAGAGACTCAAGAACAAGTCATGAATTTGATCCCTCGGAAAGAAAAAGACAGGCAGTGTTTCTGAAAATAAATGCTTTTGTACATAAAACAGAGAAATTGCACGAAAGCAATCTCCTGTGTTTGATGGCAATTTCCATTTCTGTTTCAACCACTTCTTCAGATGAAATTACGGTGCAGCTTGCTTTCCTGTTGAACCAGTCTCTGGATAACAAAGTCACCCAAAATCATCAGCTATTGACTTTGAAACACTGCTTACAGAAAAGGTACCTTTCAAACATACTTATCTTGTATTTCTTTATAAAAAGACATTAGGGTGGTACCCATCTAGCTAACCATCCTGCCATTTAACATTAAAACTGGATCAGAAAGAAAAGGCATGGCTTAATCTCTTACAAAAGCCCATTCAGACATTTTTGGTAAACAACTATATGAATTTGAGGGCACTTATCTACTGATTCTCATCTCCTATTAGTTTGAGGGTGGTCCCCAGGGTCTTAACTTCAGCGCATGAACCACGGTGGTCTCAAGTGGGGCAAAACCATGGAGCTGGCTAGATATTATCAAAGGTGGGGCACAGAGCTGTCCCCAATGACAGTGCTGAAATCAGAGGGTACAAGAGACTCAGTGTTGATCCCAGTGAGTGACAAGTCTCGTTTGGTTACATTCTGTCTATGAAATTAACATATGCTGTGTTTGAGAAAGTCATACAGAGGGGCATTAAGGCATAGTACATTCATAAGGGAATTAGTTATCTGGTTTGTTAATGAGGATGCATGAAAGTAAAAATCAAGACATAGAGTTAGAATAATGAGCCTGTGGTGGACCTGGGTTTCAAAGTCAGAAAATCTAGACTTTGTAGGTAGGGAGGCTTAACATAAGCGAATTCTGTGTTGTAAGAGATTGAGTATTATACTAATCATCAAAATTGGGAATTAGCTTCATTTGTGCCATTCTTGTGCTCTGTTATCTTTGACATTCCAAGCAGGAGAAAGAGTGGGAATAATGGCATAGAAAAGACAATGACTGTACAAAGAAGGCCTCTAGTTTGGTGAAAGTTCATGTTATGGCAAAGTCAGATTATAGAGAGTACGAAAGGCCTTAAAGAGAAACTTCAAATTAACAAATTTTAAAGCTCAAGTATGAAGTGAATTTATTTTGATGGAGTTAGATTATTTTATAACTGACTTTGCAATAAAAGTGCTGGCTTTTAGTTATTCATTCATAAAAAACATGTATGAACCCTGCTCATTTCCTGGATAAAAGGCATTTTCCAGTAAGTCAGCCTTTTAGTCTTTTGCAGAGTGACAATATAGAGAACCACTAGACAGTACACTTGTCTACTTCTTTTTGTACCATGAACATTTTGATATTCTGTCAATTTGAGTGACCATCCAATTAAAATTGCCAACAAGTGTATGCGGTGAGAATTACACTAGAGTTACAAAATCATTTGTCATTGTCTTCCCAGTGGGATTATATACTAACCAAGGTATATAATTCTGAATGCACTTCCACCAAAACCATAGAAATGGAAGCAACATGATGGAAGCCACATCAATGGAGTAGCTCAGAAGAAAAACCAACTGTTGGGATGAGAGTCATTGCTATGGATTATACTGCTTGTATCCTATATATTACTGTATGAGTTAAAAGATTTGTCTGTCAGTTTATTATGAAATCACTGTGTTCCTTATTTTATAAATATGTTAGGTTCTATCTTTGTGGGTCTCAGATTAAAGCTTTATATATTTTTTACTTGTTTTGTTAACAAATACAATATTTTGCCTGCTTTTTAGTTGTTCACTGACATATCCTACCCCGAAAATGACATAAGACATTAAATGAGAAAGTACATCTTTCTATTTTCTTGGAACATGTCACACATTAGTTAGCAGCTGGACTTCTCTGAGGGTCAGCTAAGTGTTCTATCCCAATCCGCTGTCAACACTGTCTTCCGTATCGATTTCCACATTTTGTGTGGTACTTTCTGCAGCGCAGGAACACATCTTGGCTCTTAATTTGCACTCCTCTTTTATTCAGTTCTCATTTACAGAGTGTCAATAGGGTGTTTGGCACTTCCACACAGCTTATCTGTGCTCTTCAGCATTTCCAACATTCCTTTATTGCAGTATAATACTGTTTTATGATTCTTCATCTCTGCAGCTCTCTCTTGGCTAACTGGTGAACTCTGTGGAGATAAACCATATGGCATTTAGTCTTGTATCTTTCTCCTCCCATCTATTTCCCCCAGAGTCCCCATACACAAAGCCACACACATACCCACTGTATTTCTGGACTAATAGGAGACATTCAATAACCACTTGTGAAATGAACTGAATAATGGCAGCAAATCCAGAATATGCCCTTTCCTCAGATTGTTTGTAATCTGATATAAGAGTAGTAGACAATGACATGTCCAGTTGGGTATGTAAATATGCCTTACCTCTTGCTTAGTCTGGACAGGCTGTGGAAAAGATGTTGGAGAAAAAGAGCTATCTGTAAGATAATTCCTTAGCTGGAAGATAAGTTCATTGCCATTCCTTTATAGGATATATCTTATTGCATTTTTCATCTTGAGTTTCCTGTTGCCCTCATCAGAATGCTTCTTGCATTGGAAAAAATGCCAAACATCCTTAATCCACCAAGCTAACACTCTATAGATCCCAGATGGTGTGTCCATATAGACTTCAAGGAATGGGACACCACTTCATCTGAAAGAACCAGATCTAGAAATTAGCCAGCTACCCCACTGTGTCCCAAACTATTTACCCTAGACCCAATGTCTGCAGGGGAGAGATGCACCTTGCTCAAACATTTCATGTCCCTGAACTCTGTAGCACCTCTGACTGCTTTCCACAACTCAGTACTTGATTATATCTAGTCTTTTCTTTTACATTCATATTGTGTGTCCCCTGATACTGTGCTATTCCATGGGTTGGGAGGGCCTGGCAGAGCCCTGGATGCATGGCAGCTTTTCAATAAACAGTTGTCAACTGATAGCCCTTAGGGTGTGAATTATGAGTTCTAGCGAAAGGCAAGGTTTCGTTTGCATAATTATAAGCTGAAGACTGACAGGGGAAATGAAGTGCTGAACTACTTCAGAATTGCTTTGGCTGCTGCTTCTTGTAGCTTAAAGTATAGTCCACATTGACATTTAAGTATCCCAAAGTTGAAATTTTCAGAAAATAACCAATAAGTATTGTTCTGTAAGGAGTTAATAAAGAGCTGCAATCTTCCAACACATTCAATGAAAGATACCAGGAAAACGGTTCTGGGGACATGCAACTTTGAAATAAACACCAGCCTGATGCCCCTTATAGGGGTTCTGAACTTGGCACCGTGGATAAACTTTAGAGGGTTTAAGAATCCCCCGAGAGTGTATAAAATTAGGTATGTGCATGTGTGCACGTAAAGGAGCTGTATACATCATCTCCTTCTCAAAGGTGTGTGTTTCAAGAATATGCGGAAGAAAGGACAATATCGCTGTTTCAAAGAGACTTGTTTAGGGACTGGCCTGGTGGCATAGCAGTTAAGCTCTTGCACTCGGCTTCAGCGGCCAGGGGTTCATGGGTTCGGATCCCAGGCACAGACTGGTGCACTGCTTATCAAGCCATGCTGTGGCGGTGTCCCATATAAAGCAGAGGAAGCTGGGCACGTATGTTAGCCCAGGGCCAATCTCCCTCAGCAACAAGAGGAGGATTGGCAACAGATGTTAGCTCAGGGCTAATCTTCCTCACAAAAACAAAAAAGAAGAGAGAGAGAGATTTGTTTATTCTCTGGGCTGATTCTAGAGGTAAAGAGGATGCCACCATAATTTGGTCATGATGAAGGGCCACCTAGAGCAGGTTTGACCTCCAAGGTTGTTTAAAATCCAGCTTATCTCTTCAGTGTTTTGGCTAAGCTTTAACACACACTCAAGGCCAGAATGGTTCTTTGGGGTCTATACCCTCTGAAGTCAAGAAAGTTGGAAAGTGAAAGGGGTGTAGGCTGGCTACACATTCATGCTGAGATGGGAAAGTAGGAAACGGTCTTTACAGCATTCTTTGCCACTAGCAAAAATCCCTGTATTATCCAAGTTGTCAATTGGCTGTGCTGACAGTTCACAAATGGGAGATTATAGAAGCTATTAGAGATTTACCTTTTCTCTTTCCTGAACCTCTTCTCCCTTTCTGTTCGAATTCTTTAGAACTCGGTTCTAGGAGCTCGTCTGGAACTACTAGCTTCCTTGAAGACATCTAATCATGGATTGGCATGAATACTGCCTATTCGTTCTGCCCTTTCCTGAGCCAAACAATTCAATTTCACCAGGCAAGCCGTTTTTCTACCTAGCGCCTCCTCTAGATCAATCATTTTGTCATAAACCATGACTGTATAATTCATAAAAGCTTAACACTGCTCATTCAGCAGATTGGAAGATGATTATGCAATTGCAACGATTTTGCATTCACTGTGCTAGGTTTCCAAGATTCTTGCTGGCGCAAAGGGATTGTAGCACATTTTGCAAATATAAATGCTTCGTACATGGTAGGATACGAGGCATAAATCAAGACAATTTTCCAAACATCAGACAAGGACCTTTATAAATCTGTCAAATGCAAGAGCAATTATGTGGTGATAATTTAACAAGAAAAAAAAGCCGCACCTTATAGAGTTGAAAATATTCGTGGGAACTGAACACTCCCAATATATTAAATTGGAGGTTCTTAAAGTGTGGTCATGGACCCCTGGGAGTCTGCAAAGCCTTTTAGGGGTTAAGTCAAATCTATTTTACAGGTAATGCTAAGGTAATATTCACTTTTTTTGCACTGGTTTGGTTTTGCACCTAGAGTGCAAAAGCAGTGCAGGGCAAAACTGATGGTACCTTAGCACAAATCAATTCAGTGATGCTAAAGGGTGCTCGTTGTCATTTTATTCTTCCCTGCTATGCATGGGTAGCTCATACCAAGCCTATTTCACTTAAGAATGCCCTCAATGAAGCAGGAAACAATCAATTTTATGAAACCTCAATCCTCGGGCATATGTGTTCTTGATATTCAGTGTGACAAGATGGGAAGGGTGCATAAACTGGTGCTCCAAATATCAGAATGTCATGGTTTTTGTGAGGGGAAGCACTTGTGCCAGTATTTAAGAGTTGTGTGCTAAACTGGACACTTTTCTCATGAAGTGTCATTTCCACTTAAAAGAATGACCACTAGGTAAACTTCAGACTTGAGGATTTAGAAGACATTTTCTTGAAAGTGACCAAAGTGAGTTGGTCGCTCCAAGAATAACAACTGACAGTAATTGTTGCCAATGATAATATTCTACAGTTTCCCAAAACTGAAAGACCATTCTGAGGAGATTAGTGGTGATTTTAACAAATGAGATTTTTAATACTGTATAGTACAATGTGTAAGTATTTAGAAGATCCGCATAACATACTGAAGCAATATTTTGTAAATGAATAATGCATCGTGTTGCAAAATCACGCATGGCTAAAAGATCCGTTTAAAATGCAAGATAGTCCCATGGATTTTAATATAACAGCATATGAAAAGATCATGAATCCTGACTACAGATTTCAAATTTCAAATAATCTTTAAGAAACTAATGCTTTTAGAGTTTGGATGTAATATCAAAGAAGAATGTCCACAGTTATCTGAAAAAGCTATTAAAATACTCCTCTCTTTTCCAACTACATATCTGTACATGACTTTCTTCATAGACTCCAACCAAGCAACATATGACAACAGAGTGAATGAAGAAGCACATACTAGAAACCAGCTGTCTCTTGTGAAGGCAGGTATTAAAGAGATTTGCAAGAGTGTAAAAGAATAACACTCTTCTCACTTTTCAATTTTGTTTTGTAAAATATGTTTATTTTCCACAAATATATTATTTATGTTTTGACACAGCATAACCAAGTAAATATTATAAAAATGTCTCAGATTTAATTTCCACTGTGATAAATAAGACATAAACCCTCCAATGCTCTCTAGGGTCCTCAGTTGTATTCAAGAATGTAGAGGGATCCTGACACTGTAAAGTTCGAGAGCTGGGGCTTTAAGCAGCGTTCCTGAAACAGAGATGATCATGAAAAGGAGCCGGGGAGTTTTATACATACGGAATCTTTGGTCACATCTCCTGAAAATTCTAATTCTGGGGCAAGGTTTGGGCCAGGTGTCCACACTCCTGCTGTAGTCAATGGAGTAACTGTGGTGTGTAGGGGCATGATTAGTGTGATAAACTTTGCAAACAAAATTGAAATTATATACTGTACCATGTTTTTTTTTAAATCTCAAAGTAAATACCAATTTAAGTTTTCTACACCTACTGGGTTTTAGATTTACTCAGACAAGTGGGCATGCTTGTTGTTTGGGGAATGTTTGTGACCTTTCCTTGTTCTTTATGGATCTTGGTTGCTAAATTATCTTTTCAGCTGGAGAACTCAGTCTCTTGTGCTATGGCACATGTTTTCCGTGGGCTTGGGATCCTGTTGCTTGGATCCAATACTCAGAATATAAAATGCTCTCTTTTTTTTTGTCTCCACTCAGTTTATTCAGTCAGGCATAAAACACACATTTTTTTTGTTTTTTGTTTGTTGGTTTGAATTGATGTTTTAATGGTTTTTAACATTGTGAAATTTTGGGTTGTGCATTTTTGTTTGTCCATCACCATATATATGACTCCCTTCACCCCTTGTGCCCAACCCCCACTGCCCCTGGTAACCACAGTCCAGTTTTCTCTGTCCATGTGTTGGTTTATATTCCACATGTGAGTGAGATCATACAGTGTTTGTCTTTCTCTTTCTGGCTTATTTCACTTAACATAATACGCTCTAGGCCCATCCATGTTGTTGCAAATGGGACGATTTTGTCTTTTTTTATGGCTGAGTAGTATTCCATTGTATATATATACCACATTTTCTTAATCCAATCATCAGTCGAGGGACACTTAGGTTGCTTCCACTTCTTGGCTACAGTGAATAATGCTGCAATGAACATAGGGGTGCATAAGCCTCTTTGGATTGTTGATTTCAGGTTCATTGGATAGATTCCCAGTAATGGGATGGCTGGGTCATAGGACATCTCTATTTTTAAGTCTTTGAGGAATCTCCATACCATTTTCCATAGAGGCTGCACAAGTTTGCATTCCCACCAGCTGTGTATGAGGGTTCCTGTTTGTCCACATCCTCTCCAACACTTGTTGTTTTTTGTCTTGGTGATTATAGCCATTCTAACGGGCTTGAGGTGGTATCTTAGTGTTGTTTTGATTTGCATTTCCCTGATGATTAGTGATGTTGAACATCTTTTCATGTGCCTATTGGCCATCTGTATATCTTCTTTGGAGAAGTGTCTGTTCATTTCCTCTGCCCATTTTTTGATCGGGTTGTTTGATTTTTGTTGTTCAGTTGTGTGAGTTCTTTATATATTATGGAGATCAACCCCTTGTCAGATGTATGTTTTGCAAATATTCTTTCCCAGCTGGTGGGTTGTCTGTTCATCTTGATTCCGGTTTCGTTTGTCTTATAGAAGCTCTTTAATCTGATAAAGTCCCACTTGTTTATTTATTCTTTAGTTTCTCTAATCTGGGTAGGCATGTCATCTGAAAAGATTCCTTTATGACCAATGTCAAATAGTGTGTTGCCTATATTTTCTTCTATGAGTTTTATAGTTTCAGGTCTCACCTTCAGGTCTTTGATCCATTTTGAGTTAATTTTTGTGAATGGCGATAGCACATGGTCCACTTTCATTCTTTTGCATGTGGCTGTCCAGTTTTCCCAACACTATTTATTGAAGAGACTTTCCTTTCTCCATTGTATGTTCTTAGCACCTTTGTTGAAAATTAGCTGTCCGTATATGTGTGGTTTTATTTCTGGGCTTTCAATTCTGTTCCATTGATCTGTGTGTCTGTTTTTGTACCAGTACCATGCTGTTTTGAATACTGTTGTTGCTTTGTAGTATGTTTTGAAGTCAGGAATTGTGATGTCTCCTGCTTTGTTCTTTGTTCTTAGGATTGCTTTAGCTATTCGGGGTCTTTTGTTGCCCCATATAAATTTTAGTATTCTTTTTTCTATTTCTGTGAAGAATGTCATTGGGACTCAGTCTCTTATGCTATGGCATGTGTTTTCTGTGGGCTTGGGATCCTGTTGCTTGGATCCAATGCTCAGAATATCAAATGCTCTTTTTTTTTTTTTTGTCTCTACTCAGTTTATTCAGTCAGGCACAAAACACACATGTTTTTATTTACCAAACTAGGTATAGCCAAACAAGAACAGCTTGTTAAAAGCCATCATTTAAATTAAAGAAAACACAGAGTACAGTTTAAAAGACATAATTTCTTTATAATTCCTATGTTATTCATCTTTAACGTGAAACTCTAGAAACTGAGAAATGAACGTGTACTGACAAATCTGTTTCGTAATCTAGAAAAAGGCTAAAATAATAGTGAATAGTGGTAGGGAGAGAGGTTGGTAACATAATTCAGGTAGAACTTCCAGAGGAAAAGATTAATAATGAGGATCTGGGAGAAACAGAAATACATTCAGAAAAAAAAAAAATCCACCAAGCTTCAATATGCTTCAAAAAATTTTGAGCTACCACACGACTATGACAGACAGATGCATAGAATATGGTTGTTTTCCTTTTTCAAGAATTTTAAGTCTAGAGCAAGAATTGGATAGCTGGGTAGAGTCACACACAATGTGAAATATCCTAGAAAAAATTGACTTGATGACAGAGTAGCATTGTACCATGAAAATGGGGATAAAATATGCTAGACAGGAAACAGTTAATAGCAACAAATTAAGAGGTAAAAATTCGGGGTCATAAACACTGTAGGGCAAATTTTATAACAAAAGAAGACAAGGAAAGGGGAAGGAACATCATCTCAGCAGTGATGTGGGGGATTTTAGATCTGAAGGGGAGAAGGAAAGTGGATGAAATTAGCATATAATTTTTAGGAGAGACAACGGTTAGTATTGAACCAAAAAGACATCTCTGTAGAGACAGAAGCAAAGGAGAGATCCTTGGGTCTTGGAATAGATTCTGAAGGAATACTATTCTCTAAAGCCACAATGCAGGAATTCAAACATTTCCTGAATCCCCATCTTTCATACAGTTCAGACCAATCACCACTTCAGAGCAAACAAAGCCATTCCTGTCTGGCTGCTTTTCACAAACTAATCAGTAAATGAAATCCTAGGTGATAACCTGGCAGAGGTTGATGTACATGAATAACACAGAAGTCTCCTTAAAATGCACCTTCTTAAAATGCAGCTTAATTTTTTATTTTATTTTATTTTTTTGTGAGGAAGATCAGCCCTGAGCTAACACCCATGCCAATCCTCCTTTTTTTGCTGAAGACCAGGCCCTGAGCTAACATCTATTGCCAATCCTCCTCATTTTTTCCCCCAAAGCCCCAGTAGATAGTTGTATATTATAGTTGCACATCCTTCTAGTTGCTCTATGTGGGATGCCGCCTCAGCATGTCCCGACAAGCGGTGCATCGGTGCACACCTGAGATCCAAACCCGGGACACCAGTGGCGGAGTGTGTGCACTTAAACGCTAAGCCATGGGGCCAGCCCCAAATGCAGCTTATTTTTATGGTGACCTTCTCTTGGAGGTCATCTGCATAGTCACTTGTGACATTTTATTACAGAAGAGTATCATTGAACACCCACAGAGTGTGGAATGTTGATAAGATTCACAAAAACCGATTTGCATCCTGTTTTATCCTGGAAGAATTTGAGAGACTGTTAATTATTATGAGGCTACCTCCCAAGTCCAGAAAATCCATCCACTGTTGCTAGGTTAACTGGTGAATTTCAGAATCAGAGCAAGAGTTTCTCTGGGGGCCGTCATTGCAGAGGACCATCACAGTTAAACTCTCCTCAAGTTTTTAGGTCTTAGGCTCTGCCAATGGAGGTGACTCAAAGACGATTTTGACAGGTCGTGATGTTAAGGATTTCACAGTGTGCTATCATTGTATCTAGACATGAGATTCCAAACTGGACCCTAGTAGCACAGAAAACATGGCATTATTTTCCAGTTTATGGTGTGCTGGGTTTTATGAATCTATTTTTACATATCTTGTCCTTCCTGGGACAGAAACCACGCTTTGTGAAAATAATGAGTTACCTTTCACTGATTAGCTGTGAGAAACATCTCCCCAACTCTTGGATTGAGTATATATCCAAATAATAATAATTCTATAATAACACATGATTTATTTGGGAACTATACCCTTCGTCATTGAAAAAGGCAGAACAAAACAAAATAAAACCAAAAAAAAAAAAAGAAAAAATTCTGAACTGTCTAAAGTATTACAGACCTCCAAAATATTTAGAAGATCATGCCAATGCAGAGATTGCCTTAATTCAAGAAATTTTAAAAAGTTTAATGGAAGAATTATAAAAGAATATTAAGTGCAACTTACTTGATAATATAGGAGAAATGGATAATTTCCTAGGAAAACATAACCTTCCAAAATTGACCCACACAGTATAGAAAACTTTAATAAACTTAAAAAAGAAATCTTGTTATAAAATTGCAGTAGAGGGTTTAACAGCTGATTTATATCCATCCTTGTTTAATTAATAATTCCAATGTAACTTATGTTAGGGTTTCTAAAAGTGGCAGTGGCCCAGCAGCATCGGTGTCACCTGGAAGCTTACTAGAAATGAAAATCTCCAGGATCCACATCAGGATAACTAAGTGGAAACCTAGAGCAGTGGTGCAGGGATGCAGGAGGAGGAATCTGTAATTTAAAAAGCTTTCCAGGTGATCCTTCTGCACCCTAAAGTTTGAGAAGCTCTGGTTTAAAATATTCTAGGCAGTACTAGTGTAGGGGAGGAAAAATAATTTTCCCTCTACCCTTCTGAGTTCTTGGCTGAGACCCTCTGTAATAAAAGATTAACAAGAGGAATATAAACAGAAGCTTATTAACATGTCTACCTCACATATACCTTGAGGATACCCAGGGAAAATGAGTAAGTTCCCAAAGTGGCTTAGAATTCCAGCTTACATAGCATTTCCAACAAAGAACAACGAATTTGTGGAGAAATGGCAGGATAAAGGAAAGCAGTTATAGGCTTCCAAGGGTGGGGTTACAGGCTAATTAGTAGAATTTGTTATACAGATTTCTCAGGTGCGTTCTGTAGGTTGATGGGGTCTAAAGTTGTCTTCAGTGATTAACCTGTGTCCCTCCTGGTAGAGAGGGGAGGATGCATACCTTTGCAAATTTATGTCCTGCTTTTAGGCAAATAAGGGGAGAGCATAGGGTTTTTCTTGTATCTGCTTCTTCTCAAATGCCTTCAGCTCAAAATAATCCCTACGCCAAAGTGGCATATTTTAGGGTAGCATAATTTGCTACCCTTTAGTAGAAAATATGCAAATTCATTTTATATGTGAGTATAACCTTAATTAAATTGGATAGTAAAATTTAAAACAATAAATAGAATAATTTTCTCTATGAGCAAAGATGAAACATTCTAAATAAAATGTCAGGAGACATTATAGAAGCCTAGCTCCAAAGAATAATATAATCAAGTAAAATTTATTTCATAACTGAAAAAAGTTTTTACTTTAGAAATTATATCAATATAATTAGTGATAATAAAAGTTGAAAGAGAAAAATCCATTTAACTATATCAATGGATGTCACGTAGATATTTGATAAATAAAATAACCCTTACAAATAAAAAATATAAGTAAAACAGATATAGAAACAAACTGCTTACATATGATAAATGTCATTTCTCTGAAATAACAATTACCAATCTAATAATGAGATTCTGGAAAATTTTTATTCCAATTAGATACGGAACTGTGACATCAGTTACCATCACTATTATTAAATTATTTTCGTTTCATTTAGATAATGAAGCACAAAAGAAGATGATAAAATTTATTTTAGTATTAGAACTCGGGAACAAAATTATTCTATATGCAGACTAGTAAAAATGAACTAGAGTTAAATCTTATCAGGGTAAGTTAACAACATTAATATAAGTTAAATACACAAATCAATAGATTTTTTTTCTCTGCAGTGATAAATAATCTCTTAGAAAGCAATGAAAAAATTACCAGCTCATAATAATGCTGAAAATAATTAGTTCATAGAAATAAATTTAATAAGAAAGATTTAGAATTTATATGCAGAAATCTGTAAAGTCTTGTTAAGTATAAAATACAAAGCCTAAACATGTAGAGATAGTCCATTGTCCTGGATTTGAATACTTAAGTTGATAAAAATCCAAGTATGTAAATTGAATGCATACCAATAAAATCCCAATGCCTGGGGAAGATGGGGGAAAAAGGATTAAATATTCTCAACTTCCAATAATAGCCAAAGGTATTGTGAAAATGTATAGTGTTTGTGCAATGACGTGTGTGTGTGTGTGTGTGTGTGTAGCAGTATAATATACCAGAGATTAAGGCTTACTGTAAAGTCTCTATTAATTAAAACAGATAATATTGGTGAGGAAATGGATAAATTTATTAAACAGAAGAGATTACTGATATATAAATATACGTATATGTACGTATACGTATATATATGTACACAATATACACACATAGTAAATACATAACAAATAACACATATTACATATGCATGATATGTAATCAAAGCAACAGCTTAATTCAGCAAGAAGAAACTGATAAGATTAATTTCTTTGATGAATAGTTCTGTCATCATTGACTGTCTATATGGAATAAAAATGAAAACAACTACATTCCTACCTCCAACCATATTTACAAGCAAATTCTAGATGACTTTTAAATTAATGACAAATATATACTATACGAAGAAAACTGAGCAGATAAATTTATCGATTCTGGAGTCACTTTATTACTGGACTTTTCGTTATGTAAGCTAATACATTTTCCCTATTTTAAAGTCATTTTGTTTTGGGTCTTCTATTGTTAGTTGAAAACATCTTTATTGTTACATTGGATGAGAAGAAATATCTACCAACCTCCATCAGCAAGAGTTTTAATGCCTAAGGTTTGCAGTCAACAAGCTGTAAATTATATTTTAAGAAGTTACAAAATACAAGTGATCCACATATAATTACATAATACACATTTGAGGATAAACAGGAGAAACGGTAATTCAAAGTTAGTGGATACACAAAAATCTCAGTAAAAAGACCATTCAATTTTTCTTGCAGTCTGAAAAGGTCTAGTCCATGTGATTCATGCCATTAGCATGAAATAGTGCAAAATAGAAACATGATAGATGAAGGACGCTAATAAAAGGATTTGTGAGTCAGTGCAAAGAAGAAAAAAAAGAAAACAGCAGAAAACACAATTTACAACTTTACATGTTGCAGAAGAGAGTTTGAATACCCACATAAAATACAGCAAACAATAGATTTGTTGGCAGAGGAAGGGGACATGGATAAAAGGATAGAGAATTAAAAAAAAAAAAAAAAAAAAAAAAACCAAGCTGGATTGCTGACAAGTAAACAATGGCCTTAAAACAGCCCTCAGTAGTTCAACAATGTTTCCTGAATATCCACAGTGTGCAGGGCCATGAGCCAAGCTCTGTGGTGTTACAGAATAAAACTGAACAGCCATCAGTTATATAGAGTAACTATAGTTTATAGTAACTGTATTTATATAGTTATATTAATTTATGGTAATAAAAAGAGAAACATAATGAAGGAATTATGGACACTTCTGCTTCTGTCATGAAGGATTAACTGCTAAGGAAATTGCCCTCTCATGTACACAATTAGAAAGCTGGAAATATAAAAAAACAATGGTTTTCAGACTTTGGACAATGGGTAACACAGCGATGAATCTTGATATAAGGGAACAAAAGAAGTAAGCATTCAGTTGGCCCCAGCTTATTGTCTAAGCCTGTTTCTAGACCTCAGCTCAAAGAGGAGGCAGCTAAACAGTAGTGTTTTTGCTGAATTGGGGTCACAAAGACCTGAGCTCAAAGTATGAGGAGGCTGAGGTAGCCAGGATTTTCAAGGCACCATGCTGGAAAGGAAGGGTTATTACAGAGAGAGAGCTCCTGAGGGCTACAGAGGGCTCCCGAGCTCTGCACTCTCTCTATCTGCCTCTACACTGAGAGTAGAGAACCACCCATTGTAAGTCTACTGAGCAATTCCCTGAGCTCACTCAAGGAAGGGAGCAGTTCATGTTCATACTAGCCAGAGTGGAGACATAATATATAGGACTCATCAACAACATCACTGAGAAAGCAAACAGGCAAGACAAAGACTGGGAGAAAACATTCACAAACCAAATTTCTGATAAAGGACTGAGATCCACAATATAGGAAGAAGACTTACAACTCAGTCATCAATGACAAACAATACAGTTATTTAAAAAAGAAAAGATGTGAACAGACAATTCTCAAAGAAAAATAAATCAGTGGCCAATGAGCACACCAACAACAATTCAACTTCACTGGTATCATTAAGGATATGTGGTGAGATTCCACTAGACATCCAACACTAAAATTAAAAAGACTGCCAACATCAGCTGTTCACAGTGACACAGAGCAACTGGAATTTTTCTATGTATTTAGTGAGAGTATAAAATGGCAATATGATTTTGGAAAAATTACTGGAAGTTACATAAAACACTAAACATGAAA
The DNA here is from genome assembly GCF_057802395.1 of Ceratotherium simum simum. Classification (NCBI taxonomy): domain Eukaryota; kingdom Metazoa; phylum Chordata; class Mammalia; order Perissodactyla; family Rhinocerotidae; genus Ceratotherium; species Ceratotherium simum. Next base: position 5,354,125 of record NC_141941.1, read on the forward strand.
AACTAAACATGACCCTATGACCTAGCCATTCTCACTCCTATTCACCCAAGATAAGTGAAAACTTAACGTTTAAAAAGACTTGTACAAGAAAATGAAGTGAATCTTCACTTATAATAGGGAAAAAAGAGAAAAAAAGAGAAAAAAGGAAATGGCTAAGGTATTTGTTAACAGGAGAAAGGAACAACAAACAGTGCAATTTTCATACACTGAGCAATGAAAAGGCATGAGCTACTGATATATATGACGTGGATAATTCCATGGAAAATATTACACTGAATGACAGAAGCCTCCACTGAATGGGCACCCACTGTAGGATTCCATGTTTACAAAGTCTTACAACAGGCAAAACAAATGTCTGTTGGAGAAAGTGTTAGATCCGTGTTGCCTTGGTTGTGGTGGGTGTAGAGGTTGACCGAACATTGACACAGGGACCCTCTGGTGAGGCCTTTGCTCTATGTCTTGACAGGGGTCTGGTCTACACTAGTGTGTGCTCTGTCTCCTCATTCAATGGCATCTCAATATTGATGTATCTCAGCCATAGACTGTTTCCCTGGACTGAGGGAATCACTTCCTGTGTCATCTCATCAGCAACTGTTTTCTTTGTCGTGACTCAGTCATTGACTGTTTTCCCTGAAATGAGGGATTGCTCTGTCATCTGGTCATTGATTGTTTCCCCTGGACCAACTCTGTCATGGACTGTGTTCCTTCAACTGACTTGGTTATTGACTTTTCTTACTGGAGTGACTCAGTAGTCAATTAGGCTCCCTGGAGTAACTCTGTCATCAACTGCCTTCCCTAGAGAATCTATTCCTGCCATTTTATCAACTATTTTCTTTGAAGTGACTCAGCCATCGACTGTTTTCCCTGGAATGAGGGATCACTGTGTCATCTGGTCATTGATTGTTTTCCCTGGACCAACTTGGTCATCGACTGTGTCCCCTGGACTGATTTGGTCATCAACTATGTTCCCTAAACTGATTCAGTCATTGACTGTTTTCCCTGTTTTCATTGACTATGTTCCTGAGTGGCTAGGTCACCAACTCTTCCTTAGATTGGTTAGGTCATTGACTGTTTTCCCTGGACTGACTCAGTCATTGACTGTCTTCCCTGGACCAGTTCAGTCATCGACTGTGTTCCTGGGACTGATTCAGTCATTGACTGTTTTCTCTGGACTGACTCATTGACTATGTTCTCTAGAGTGACTGGGTTATCAACTCTTCCCAGGACTGACTAGGTCATTGACTGATCCTGAATTGACTCGGTCATCAACTTGTTTCCCCTTACTGACTTGGTCATCAACTTATTTCCCCTGGATCAACTCAGTCATTGACTTGTTTTGCCTAGACTGACTTGGTCATCAACTTGTTTCCCCTTACTGACTCGGTCAATGACTTGTTTTGCCTAGACTGATTCCATCATTGACTTGTTTCTCCCAGACTGACTTGGTCATCGACTGTGTTCCCTGGACTGATTCAGTCATTGACCGTTTTCTCTAGACTGATTCATTGACTATGTTCCCTAGAGTGACTGGGTCATCAACTCTTCCCAGGACTGACTAGGTCACCACTGTTTCTGTATTGACTTGGTCATCGACTTATTTTCCCTGGATCAACTCAGTCATTGACTTGCTGTGCCTAGACTGACTCAGTCTTCGGCTTGTTTCCCCTAGACCAACTTGGTCATCCACTGTGTCCCTTGGACTGACTCAGTTATTGACTGTGTTCCTTGGACCAATTCACTCATTGACTGTATTCTCTGGACTGACTCATTGACTGTGTTCCCTAGAATGACTGGATCATGAACTCTTCCCTGGACTGACTAGGTCATTGACTGATCCTGAATTGACTCGGTCATCAACTTGTTTCCCCTTACTGACTTAGTCATCAACTTATTTCCCCTGGATCAACTCAGTCATTGACTTGTTTTCCCTTACTGACTCGGTCCTTGACTTGTTTTGCCTAGACTGACTTAGTCATCGACTTGTTTCCCCTTACTGACTCAGCCATCAACTTGTTTTCCCTGGACTGACTCAGTCATCAACTATGTTCCCTGGGCTGACTCAGCCACTGACTCTTTTCCCCTGGATTTACTTGGTCATTGACTTTCTCAGACCAATTCAGTCATTGACTTGTTTCTCCTAGACTGACTTGATCATCAACTATTTTCCCTGGACTCAGTCATCAATTTTCTCTGCAGTGATTCAGTCATCAACTTGTTTCTCCTGGACTGACTGACTGACTATGTTCCATAGAGTGACTGGGTCATCAACTCCTCCCTGGACTGACTAGGTCATTGGCTGTTCCTTGGACTGACTTGGTCATCAACTGTTTTCCCTGGAGTGACTCGGTCATCGACTTGTTTCCCCTGGACTGACTCAGTTATCGGCTCTTTTCCCTGAGCTGACTCGGTCATCAACTCTTTTCCCCTGGATTGACTTTCCCAGACCAATTCAGTCATGGACTCATTTCTCCTAGACTGACTTGATCATCCACTGTTTGTTTTCCCTGGGCTGACTCAGTTACCAAGTTGTTTCCCCTGGACTGACCCATTGACTGTGTTCCCTAGAGTGACTGAGTCATCAACTCCTCCCTGGACTGACTAGGTCATTGACTGTTCCTTGGACTGACTCGGTCATCAACTGTTTTCCCTGGAGTGACTCAGTCATCGACTTATTTCCCCTGGACTGATTCAGTCATCCGCTGTTTTTCCTGGAGTGACTCAGTCATCAACTTGTTTCCCCTGGACTGACTCAGTCATTGGCTGTTTTCCCTGGAGTGACTTTGTCATGGACTTGATTCCCCTGGACTGACTCAGTCATCGGCTCTCTTCCCTGGGGTGACTGGTCATCGACTTGTTTCCTCTGGACTGACTCAGTCATCAGCTGTTTTGCCTAGAGTGACTCAGTCAGCAGCTCTTTTCCCTGGGCTGACTCGGTCATCAACTCTTTTCCCCTGGATTGACTTTCCCAGACCAATACAGTCATGGACTCCTTTTTCCTAGACTGACTTGATCATCCACTGTTTGTTTTCCCTGGGCTGACTCAGTCACCAAGTTGTTTCCGCTGGACTGATTCATTGACTGTGTTCCCTAGAGTGACTGGGTCATCAGCTCTTTCCTGGACTGACTAGGTCATCAACTGTTTTCCTTGTAGTGACTCAGTCATCGACTTGTCCACTGTTCCCTGGATTGGATCGGTCATCTACTGATTTCCCTGGACTGACTTGATCATTGACTGGGCTGTGTTCCCTGGTCTGACTTGTCAGTCATTGACTATTTTCTCTAGAGTGACTTGGTCATCAACTCTTTTTCCTGGACTGACTAGGTCCTTGACTGTTTTCCTTGGAGTGACTCGATCACCTGTTTTCCACAGATTCAGGGGATCACTCACTGCCTGCCGTCTCACCATGAACTGTTTTCCTTGGAGTTACTTGCTCATTGGCCATTTTCCCTGGCTGAGGAACTCTCAGGCATCTGCATCATCAACTATATTCCCTGAACTGACCCGTCATCCATTGCTTTTCCTGGACTGAGGCTGATTAGGCTTCACTATCTTGGTTATAGTTCTTAAAAGTGGATTTTCTGGGAATTAAAAAATTTTTTTTAAATATTCACCCTTTATCTATTATGTTGCAAATATTTATTTTCAATTTGCCTGATTTCTCATGACTTCATGGTATTTTTTTTTGTCCTGAAAATATTTTTTTTTAAGATATATAGTCCAATTTATCAATCTTGGATTGCATTGGGATTTTGAGTGATGTTTAGAGACCCTTTCCCCACACGAAGATTTTCTTCCAGAACTTGTACGGTTGGATGTATGTAAGTGTGAACACACCTAGGTATGTGTAGATGCACGTCTGTTTGGCTATCTGATTCATTTGAAGTTTACCTTTGGGTAGGAATGAGATATGGATCTAAAGGCACCATTTTCCAAATGGCTACCCAGTTGTCCCAGCGCCAATTATTAAAAAAATCCATGTTGACCCAGTGGTTTGAGATGCCACTTTCATCATGTACTAAACTTCCTTATGTATCTGTATCTATTTGTAGATGTGCAGTTCTGTTCCTCTAGTCTTGTTGTCTGTTCATGTGCCTTGTAACGCATGGCATTAGAGATGCTTTATCATGTGTTTCAAATCTGAAAGGGCTTCACCTTAGCCAGGATTTTTCTGGCTATCGTTTCATACTGGTTATTTCACATGAATTTCCGTATCAACTAATCTAACTCTCTGAGATGGTTTTAGTTTTTTTTTTAAGTGTGATAACATTAATTTTATAAATTAGCTAGAATTGTCATCTTTATGATTTCAAGTCGTCCTATTTCAGGATGTTTTTCCGTTTCTTCAATCTACTTTCTTGCAGGATGTTTTGAAAGTTTTTCTATTATGGATTTCTTTTTGCGTGTTTCTTTTTAAATTTATTCCTAAGTATATTATCTTCTGTGGTGTTATTGTACATAATATTAAATACTCTAAATTTTTATTTTGAAGGCATATTAATGACTTCTGTATGTTAATTTTTTACAGGTAGTTTACTGAATTATTTTATTTTTTGAATTATTTATATCATTGATATTCTCAGGTATCATCTGCACAAGAATTGGATTTTTTTCTCTAATCCTTATGCCTCTAGTTGGTTTATTTTGTCTTTCTGCACTAGCAAACATCTCCAGCATAATGTTGAATAGCAGTGGAGATATTCTGGGTCCTTGTTTGCATTTTTGGAATGAATCCCTGTTGGTCATGGCATCTTTTCAATGTGATGTTGGATTCTGTTCAATAATATTTTGTTTAGTATTTGAGCATCAATATTCATAACTGATATTAGTCTGAAATAGTCTTTCATTATTCACCAACACACATTTTTAGTTAGAATTTAAGTCTTTCATTATGAATTTAAACACTTGAAAATAATATAGTTTTCGATTGTGTATGAATTTGACATATTAAAATAAAACTCTGATATTTCTTTTACAAATGTATCCAATTTTATCTTTGTATCGTAGTGATTTGACAACTATTACCCATTTAAAAGTAGATTACCCAACTCTTTAACAGCTGGAAATTGCACATTATTATTCTTTCCTCCCAGAATTAATTTTTTTTTTTTTTATGAGGAAGATCAGCCCTGAGCTAACATCCAAGCTAATCCTCCTCTTTTTGCTGAGGAAGACCGGCCCTGAGCCAACATCTATTGCCAGTCCTCCTCCTTTTTCTCCCCCAAGCCCCAGTAGATAGGTGTATGTCATAGTTGCACATCCTTCTAGTTGCTGTACATGGGACGCTGCCTCAGCGTGGCCGGACGAGCAGTGCATCAGTGCACGCCCAGGATCTGAACCCGGGCTGCCAGTAGCAGAGCGTGCACACTTAACCGCTAAGCCACGGGGCCGGCCCCTAGAATTAATATTTATATTTCATGCTTGCCGAAGAATTTTAACCTCAAAGTAATAGATTTTTTTTAAAAGTCTTGATTATATCAGTCTCCTTCTCCATAATCACGTTTATAAAATGAAAATTAACTTTTATTACTAATTCCTAAACGAATAGAGACTCACTTTTCTTCTGAGTTATTATTGCATTTTTATTAATTATAATTTATAAAAACAAATATATAACATATTTTTATAACATATGCTTTTATGGGGGATCATTGGGGACAGTGAACTAGCAGGAAATTATGCATAAGTTTCAACGTTCTCCTGGCCCAGTCATCTCAAATTGGACTAATCAATTAGGCACCACTCAATCGTGTCACTCCTGGAATCAATGCTACTGGCCCAGCCAATTGCTAGACCCCGAACTTCCACCACTGTTATTTAATCTGGAATGGATAACCACCACCTGGTGAGGGGAAACCACAGTCAGAAGTAGTTTGGTGAATGATCCTTTTGCTGAAGCCTGGCTTACAGATCACTCACACTTGCCTGAAACATTAGTTAAACTTTGAGTAACGTGCTCATCCGATGCTCCATTCATATCATTTTTTAATCCTAATGGCATTATAGTGGGGTTTTGTCAACTCTTATGAATAACTACACCTGTAAATAAAGTACACTATCTAATATGAAAGTATAGACGTTAGAATGGAATTTAAAATGTGCATACATACTTTATTTGTGTGTGTGTGTATTTGTGCATGTATATGATATATATCTAATAGTTTAGATTATAAAGCTGAAATGATGGAAAAAGATACTCTAGATGGTCATTATTACTGTAAGAGGAAAGAGATTTCAAGGCAAGTATCACTAATAGAGACAAAGAAGGACACTGCAGAGCACACAAAAAAAGACATTTTATTCACCAGGAAAATATTAAAAATTTTCTAAACTTGTATGCAACTAACAATATTGCTCAAAACAAGAAAATCAAAACTATAAAGAGATATTGACAGATCCACATTAATCTCTTTTAGTAACTGAGAGAACAAGAAGTAAAAAAATGTTTTTAAGGTAGAATGAAAAAAGGACAAAAGCAAAGAGATAGATGATTTAAACACCACACTTAACATGTTGATATAAGAGATATATAACAAGCCTTTGACCCAACGATTGGAGAGTATATATAGTATTCAAATATGAAACATGCACAAAAAGTATCTATATGCTGTGGCAAGTCTCAACACATTAAAACAATGGGAAGCATGCAGGTCACATTCTCTGAACACAATGAAATTAAATTTGAAATCAAATAAAAATATAACTGGAATCCCATATTTTTCACAATTAGAATATAATTCTAAATATTAGTGAGTAAAAAAGGAGATAGTATTGAAAATGAGAAAATAATTGGGACTAAACAAGTTTGTTATATATCAAAATCTGTGAAATGCTACTAAAATGAAATTAGAGGGAAATTTATAAGACCAAAATGCTTATGCTAGGGGGAAAAGAGAAAAGAAAGGCTGAAACATAATGAAATAAACATCCAACGTAAGAATACGTACAGAATATGAAAAAGAAGATGACTAAGATAAGAGCAGAAACTAAGGAAATATAAAAACAAACAAAATGACAAAGGAATATGAATCTTTCATGTGTGCTGTATAGGAATGCATTTCTGTTGTTTGTCATATAGGAACTTATGGGGACAGAAGATAGTGACCCTAGAACCTAAGACAAAGTTTGTGTCTTTAATCGCACACTAGGAATCATCCATCCCCTCATTGGTTGAGTCCAAAACAGATTGGAAGATAGAAAGAGGAGGAAGCTTCTGTTTTTCCTCAAATTCTTAGTTTCTCCTTATTTCCCATCCATGACACCAGGTTCCTAGAAGCTTAGTCCAGGCAGCCAGGGCACTTGCTGGGTGTGACAATGTTTAGCTTGTAAATAGCTGAGGACACCCAGATGAGCGGTCCTAGAAACACATTTTTGGCAAAGCCAGGAGAATAGGCAAGTCATGCAACCTTGCATGCAACAGTAGCTTGGCGAGTATCAGAAGAATGATTCTCAGTGCATGCACAGATGAAACATGAAGAGGAAGTTGGTGACTGGGCTGTCACACCACTGTGTGTGCCCAGGCAGGGTCATCCTGAATAGCCAATGACTTGAGCATACCAAGGGGCCATTCTCAATGATGTATGAGTTTAGCAAAGGTATATATATATTGCTCAGAGCAGAGAATGGAGTAACCATGCAAAATGCAGCTTGCTGATAAGCCTGCCCAATGGTGTGGGCTGCTCACAGTGACCATCACACTTTAGAAAGCTGTGTGGCAAGGTTGAAAGGAATTGATTGTCACTGACAACCATGTTCCCGGCCCAGAGGAGCTTTCAAATGGGTGCAAAAGGGGAAATACTGGTGGACACGACCTGTAGGGTAGTTTGTGATGAATATGGAGATAGGTAAATATTTATAAGCAGAGTAGGTAAAAAAAAAAGTTAAATTCATGACAATGGGAGAGTGGAGTGGAACCGGGAAAATTATACACTAGACTATAAGAGAGAGGCTTTGCAAGAAGGACTGACCGAGAAGCCCCAACTGAGAAGTAAATCCATTAACTTCTTTGGATCCAAGAGCAACATAAACATAAGCATATAGTTCTTTATGTGCAGAGAATAGCTATCGTTGCAAGGAATTGTAGGAGGCATCAAGAGGGGGCTCTATGTTTTGGACATTAATTAGGAGCCAACGACACCATTCTAGATTGTCTTCCACATCAGCTCAGAACATAAAGCATATTTAACCAAGTAGAATATATGGAAATAGAGTATTAAAGCAGAGAGAAGGCATGGGATATTCCGCATGGTGTTACTAACCTAGAAGAGGAAAGGAGGTTGACGAAAATCAAATGTACAACTTTTGCTTACTATATATTTTCCAATGATGAAGTCTCAATAGTTTAGCATTTGAATATTACACACGATTCATGAGATTTGGGTTTTCTCCCCCTCTCATCCACAATATGTGACTCTCTATTTTTCTCATCCTGAGAATCATGCCCAGAAAGTTAATCTGTTGTTTTCTAGTCCTTTCATCTGTTAAAAAAAAAAAAAAATTCAGTTTAACCTTCTGTTAAAAATCCGTGAAATTCTCACACAGAGTGGATTTTTTTAAATCCCTCCAGTTCAGTACAATTCCTAAGAGAATGATTTATGCATTAACCAGGATGAGAGAGAACAGAAATATTGTAATTCATGGTTTTTAATTTTGCGTTCTGGGTTTCTCAATTTAAAAATAAATGGAAGTGTTTAAAGATCATATACTAATATTATAGTAAACACTTTGTTAACACTTCATTTTAAAACTGGGATATGTTGGCTATAAAAGCACTTAAACCTTCTCATCCATAAAGTGCTTAAAAACTAATTGAAGAGTCGAGGCCCACATGTATGAAAACACATGGTAATTATGCCCTAAAGATGGTAAACACTGTAAGATTTAGAGAAGGAGTTAATGGGAGCTGTAGACACGATAATGTGAATAAGAGAGGGGAGCTTTTAGTAACACTCGTAATAACTGGGGAGACCGGCTTAGACATATATAAAAGCAAAGAAAACATGAAATCAAGGCCATATTAGAAGCGGCTCTGGATGTGAGTCTTGGTCAGCTTTGGGGTAGACAATTTGCAAAATTTCAACATTTACGATGTTGACAAAAGCCAGTGCAACCTGCGAGTTCTGTTAAACTTGGGTTGCCCTAATTTTGTTGATTATTAAACATTAAAATAGGTTATGAAAAGACTGTGGATTCTGCTTCTTAAACTGTATTATTCTCAGATGAGAATTTCTCCTATCTGGGCGTGTAAATCAGACCTCAGCACAACTTCTGTCGTGAAGCCTACTTTCAGGACTTGTTTTTTTTTTTTTTGTGAGGAAGACCAGCCCTGAGCTAACATCCAATGCCAATCCTCCTCTTTTTTGCTGAAGAAGACTGGCCCTGGGCTAACATCCATGCCCATCTTCCTCTACTTTATATGGGACGCCACCACAGCATGTCTTGACAAGTGGTGCGCCTGTCCGTGCCCGGGATCCGAACCTGCGAACCCTGGGCCACCGAAGCGGAGCGCGAGCCAGGACTTGTATTTTTTAATTGGTTCCTAGAGGCAGGTCTTTGTAAAAATAATTATTCAGATATTAATGTAGTTAATTTTATTTAAACCCCAAGACTCTTTTGAGGGGGAAAAAAGAATACGTCATTGAGGTACAATATGAGTATAAGTTTCACATTTACGAGCCTTTATTTTTTAAAAAAGGAGTCTATTTTCTTGGAGTGTTGAATTTCTTTCTAAATGTGCCAGAAAATTTTGGAGGTCTTGCTAGAGTTTGTCACAGGATATTTTTCATGGTCTTTGGGGATAGGGCCGATTAGGGTCAGATGAAGGAAGTAAGCTACTATTTATCGAGCATTTGCCTTACAGGGAAAATTTAACTCAGTAATCAAGACAAATAATATTTTAATGCAATTTTTTAAAAAAATGAAAATTTATGTAAAACATCCGTAAAGAACAAAACATCAAAATTTTAAATAAAGACAGGATCAGTAACAGGCAGTGCCTAGCCAAATTGGAGCTGAAGGCAAAAGGAAAATCAATAATGCTGATAGTTGTCTTTATTTCAAATTTTGTTCCGTTCATCATGGATATTTTGCATTAATTCTTATTTTTTTAAAAAAATCTTGTATTAAAATATTTATCTCAATGACTGAGTTTTTTGTATCTCCTTAAATTCTATGCCCAAGGCAAATGCCTCACTTTCCTCACCCACTTCTCGGCCTCCAGCTCAGGGGAGGGCTGGCATTTCCCTCTTCTTGTTCCTTTTAGATGCTACTTCTGCATTGAATATGTCCCCTATGGTGATGAGTGTTATTCATGCCACACCTGGTGACCCATTTTGGCAAGGGAATTTTTTCCTGTTGTTTGCATGTTCACTAGCAGATTTGGAATTGCACTTCTATAATATCCAGTTTGCCCTTGCAAGATTTGTTATGATTGACAGGACCAAGGAGGACCGAAAGATAACAGGGCCCACTTGGCTATGGAATTATAGATGATACAGTCCACTCAGGGTTTTAGTGGACCCCTAAACAAACTCATTCCACAGGAATTTACCGAGCAGTTACAGCCACGTGCTGCGTAATGGCATTTCGGTCAACAACAGGCTGCATATACGGCAGTGGTCCCATAAGATCAGTACCATACAGCCTAGGTGTGTAGTAGGTTATACCATCCAGGTTTGTGTAAGTGCACGCTATGATGTTCACACAAGGACGAAACTGCCCAATGATGCATTTCTCAGAACATACTCTCGTCGTTAAGTGATGCATGACTGTACTCTGATAATAAAGATAACAATTTTAATTGCAGCTACTTTATTTATTCCACATACAAATATCAAACACTCTTATGTGCCAGGCACTATTCTCAGTCATAAGCATAATAGGAAAAAAATACATACTCTTAGTTACCTACAGTATGTGTGTGTGTATGCTTAAGCAGGCACACATGCACACAGCTGTGTACATGTATGTGCTCTTACCTTGTGCCAGGGCCCATGGATATACAGAGGTGAGGGAAAAAACAGACCTACTCCCTGCCCTCTGGAAGCTTATAGTCTAATTGGGAGGGTATGGTTGGTTAATTCTTCCAGGCAGAGAGAACTTCGTGTGCAAAGACACTGGGGCAGCAAACTCTAGAGGGGGCAGCAGTGTTATGGGTTTCTATCTTTATCCTAGAAGAAATGACTAGTTACTAAAGGCTCTTAAATGAGAAAGGGACACAATCATATCAGTGTTTCTAATTGAGGACAAGACAGGGGTGCATTTAGGGAGATGGGTCAAAGAACAGAGGACTTGGTGATTTGCATAGGTCTATAAAGCTATGAGACTGTAGAGCATGGGTGTGAACTCAGGCCCTCTGGGACTCCAGCCAGCATCCTTTAATGCACTTATAAGGTCTTTCCTGGTCAAGGAAACTTGGTTTGGGTTGAGCCACCAAAAGCAATAGAAACTGTTGTGTATTGAACTGGGGCCCTTACGAGTATATTTCTGGATCATAGTTCAGGTTGCTTGTTGCTGTTCTTATGCCCCTTTTTGAAGATAACTGGTTCATTCTGTACCTCCAAACTAGCCCAGGTGCTCACTCACCCACGTTAACAGAGTTCCTCCAACTTGCCTGGTGCTGGAGAGATACAAAAAGAAACAGGAGGCATGGACCAGGCCCACCAGCAGCTGTAAATCTGTCTGGAGCCCGAACACATTGCCCCTCACACCCATTAAATGTAAATAACAATTAGAGGCTAAATTGCATGGTGCTGGCAATAACAGAACTGATGTACAGAAATAAAACCGATAATTTGGCAAACATATTCAGAACTCTGAAATGTATACATTTACACACAATGTATAGCTGTCTAAAAGCACAGAATTTTTTTTTTAAGAGAATTGTAATAATGAAGGAAAAGATTACATTCAGTCTCTAAAAGACCTTTTCCTTGACGTTGCATCATTGGTAGATATCGGGGTTGATAGAAATAATAACCGATTTGCAAGTGGAATTTGAAACTGATTTGCAAGTGGAATTTGATTTACTTCACAAGTGTTTACGGAATGTGTCCTGTGTTTCTAGCACCAGGATCTGGAGTTTTGCTTTTTCAAGAATTTAAAGGTGTTTTGAAATGTTGACTTTATTTTACTTTTTATTAAACTCAGTTGGCTGATGATACAACCAAAAACATGAGTAATGTGGGGTGCATAGTTTGACTTGTTTAATTTTTATTATTGTTGCTAATTTGTGGCAGAACAACCTGGTTAACTCCAGGACCTAAACAGCAGGCCGGTGCTTAACCAGCAGAACCATATATTGACGTGCGTGTTTTGCTTTAACAATTCATGGAAGGAGTGAACGTAGACACACAGACCTCGGTCAGGTCATATTCTGTCGCTCACAAGCTGAGCAATTTATTTAACATCTCTGTCAGTTCAGCTTTGTCATCTGTAAAATGGTAAAAATAATAACAGCCACACTAGAAAATTGTTCTAAGGATGAAATAACTGACAAATATAAAAAGCCTGGCCCACTATAAATATGCCCTGTTAGAAATTAATCATTGACCTCTATGCAAGCATACAAATGGGGTCAAACAAACAAACATACGAATCTTCCAGTATAATGCCTAAACAGAAGCATTCAAATGTTTACCCAAAGTTACAAGCTCAGATTGATTGGAGATAATATTCCGAGTGATCTGTCCTTAAGATATTTTTCACCTGTTTCTTAAATAATGAGACAGATACGCTTGGATATCTATTTTGCAGCAAAAGGGATCAATTTAAGGTATTGGATTCAAGAGAAGAATTGACCTTGCTTTTGAAGACAGGAACTCTGTCTAATTGCTGTGGTTCCCCCAAACTCCTAGCTCAATGCCTGGTATGTAGAGCAGAATAATAAATGCGACCCTTTCCTATATCCTCCCCTCCCCTTCTTCCATTTTCCTCCATTACAATGTCCACTCCATAGGATAGGCAGAGAGCGTCTACAAAGACCCTGACTTAGCTTGGGCATTTCCATATTGCAATAACAATTTTTATCCATCCTCTTAAAAAGCCAGATGTTGATAAGCCTTATTACCACCCAAGTTCTGAAAAGAAACACACTAATAGATAAACACAAGCCATCTCTAAAGATACAGAAAGAACAAAAATGGCAGAACCCCTTTTTGAGACTGATGTAAGTCGACAGAAATAAGGTCTGTGCTTTACGTTCTATAATAACAGGTGTTTACTGCATGTCATGACGACATCAGCCTTAGAATTCCTGGTGAATATCGTAGCGCCTTCCTCGGTGTACGTGACCAACAGAAGTGAAGGAATGATTCACGTTACAAAAGAATGTTCTGACAAGAGGGTCTAGGTTGTACTTGAGGCTTGAGCCAATCAGTGTAGGCAAAGGACCCATTAGTCTAGAATACACTTGTTCTCTTGGTAGTAGGGAGCACATATTTATCCTTCATTATCCCATTCCTTTTCAGACATTCTTTGCCGACAATTTCTGTAGCCACCTCCTCACTACTCAGCAGCTGGAGGATCATGCCCTGGGCTATGCCTCTCTAATAAAGATGGAAGAGTGTTTCTGGGAGAAGAGAAAACTGAGAGCTAAAAAACAGAAATGGTGGCTTAGAATAGGTTCAAGAGTAGACTAGTCAGAGAAGGGAAGATCATGGAGAGCTTTAACAGCCTTAAAAGCCAGGCTAACCATTTCAAATGAAATCTGACCTGTGGATTTAGCTATAACTTCTTTCAGCTTCCCAATAAAATATGTAGGGGCCGGCCCAGTGGTGCAGCAGTTAAGTGTGCGTGCTCTGCTTCGGCGGCCCAAGGGTTCCAGGTTCAGAGCCTGGGCGCACACCAATGCACCGCTTGTCAAGCCACGCTGTGGTGGCATCCCATATAAAGTAAAGGAAGATGGGCATGGATGTTAGCCCAGGGCCAATCTTCCTCAGCAAAAAAGAGGAGGATTGGCATCGGATGTTAGCTCAGGGTTGATCTTCCTCACACACACACAAAAATATGTAAGGCTAAGAAAAATAGCATCGACACAATAGCCTTTTAGCTCTACGAAGCCAGGTCCATATCAGTCTGATTCACCCTGAATTTTACCTGGATCCTGACATCCTATCTGTATTCAATAAATACTTTTGAATCAACAAGCAAATCCGGCCATAGACATCAAGTTGAGTGAACGACGAGTGTGGAGTGGAGGGAAATCAGAGGTGGTATCCACGGGGTACAAAGTAAGTGCATGAGCCTTGTAGATAAAATACCCTTGTTTTTAATGCTGGTTCGACCTCTTACTAACATTGTTACTTGCAGCAAGTGCATCTCCTTGTGCTTTAGTTTCTTAATCTCTTTATTTGGAAGAATTCAAGTTCCTTCCTCATAGGGATGTTGTAAGCATTGCCTGAGTTACCTGTGGAAAGCGCTTCCGAATTTTAGATAATACAGGAAGGACAGCGTCTCTGGGGCAAGGTACTGAATTGAACACCAAACACAGGAAGGGACCTGGTAGCCATTTCCATGTGCCCATCTGTATAGAAAGTCAGAAAGCATGACGGTGAGGTGGACGAGACCAACAGCACTGATGTAGATGAAAACCTGGTAGATATGAAGCACCGAGCTAGGAGCACCACATGTCAGTGGCTATCCCATCTCTGAGAAGACAATTTATGCTATCACTACCCTCCCAAAGATAGTAGGTCCAAGGGAAATCTCACGTTCTCTCTTGGAAGACAATAGATATGTGTTTTTTTTCTTAAATCTTAGTTTTATTTTGTATTTTTATTTTTTTGTGTGGAAGATTAGCCCTGAGCTAACATCTCTTGCCAATCCTCCTATTTTTTGCTGAGGAAGACTGGCCCTGGGCTAACATGTGTGCCCATCTTCCTCTACTTTATATGGGACACCGCCACAGCATGGCTTGATGAGCGGTGCATCTGTCCGCGCATGGGATCCAAACCTGTGAACCCTGGGCCACTGAAGCAGAGTGCAAGAACTTAACCACCACACCACTGGGCCAGCTTGGATTAAATCTTAGTTTTAGAGTGAATATATATAAGGAAATATAAACAAACCATGAGTCCTATTAACATATTTTGGAACAAGATGAAGAGGCTATGGGTGTTTTGTTATGCTGTTCTTCAATTTGTAGTCTAAGCCCTAGATTCTGATGTGAATAGCAACTTTCCCATGGGATAGAGGAGGTGGGCCTTGGGAGAAAGTATCTCAAGTGTGGAGAGAAAATTCCGGAAGGTCTTCCAGTCCAAACTTTAGAAAATCGAGTTTAACATAATCATACTCGATTTGGTATGTAATCCATAATCCCTGGCATGAAACGTCATAATGAGTTTGTAATCTAGAGATCTTCTTGTACCTTCCCCAATCATATTTCTTATTTTGTTAGGTGCTAGAATATTTAACAAAGGAAAAAAATAGAAGGAAATCCTTCAATGTATGAAAGCTCTGGAACTTGACAAGAACGACAAAATGGGGTATGGCTGGCTCTACTGATCACCTCCTTCCACTGATATGATAGCCCATTCCTTAGGAAAAGGCAAAGTACGGAGTTTATGGGAAAACCACACTGAACTTTAACCAGTAGGAGGAAGCAAACTGTCCGTATATTCATGAAACAGCTGATCAGACACATCACGTGGCTCAGAGCCAGCAATCCCCAGCACCCCTAGGAATGCTGACTTTGAACACACCCCAGCAAAGCTTAGAAATAGTCAAGGAAACTACTGCCGCCTCGCAAATATGCCTTGTTTGTTTCTTATTAGCAATGCATGAAATTGATCTGCTCTGTAGCCAACTGCCAATGCTTCAGATAAAATAGATATCTCCCATGGTATACATCTTGTTGAGCGACAACTGGAAGCTAGTCTTTAAAAAATGATTTTAAAGGACAGAGACTTGGCTTCCAAACAGCTTGCAAATGGTCTCATAACACGGGCAAGAAAATTAATTATGTGCCGATGGAATCTCCAGGTGGCCTTGTATTGTGTGGAGAAATTTTAGTAGAGCTATGAGTAAAGTCTTCAAAAAAGGAAAAAGAAGGTTCCTCAATAAATTCTGCCCAGTCCCCTTTGCCCTCCAAATGCCACATCAACACAAAACAATATATTGTTTTCAGTGGCTCTTTTACTCATGCCAGCCTGAATCTGTTTCTTTCGTAAGATCTTCAATTCCAGCCGGGACCTAGAAGGAAAACTTACCCATACAAGATGAAAGGTGTCTGGCATTGGCACAACAAATAAACATTGGTTTATTTAAAATGTAAATGCATTAGTGATTTATGCGTCATAACACATAACATGGCACGATGTTCTTACGAATGACCACGTACGTGTTGAAGATATACGTAATTTGGTTCCCTAATGAGGAAATCTGGCACTGTCATTTGAAAAAAAAAAAATGTATCTAATCTTCCACTGTGGAAGTGTCTTCTGATTCTTTAGTGAGTCCAATCTTTCTTAAAAATAAACCATCATAAAAATTAAATTAGACATTTGTTGAATGTGGGAGAAAATTTTCACAGAAGGAAATTGTGTGAATTAAATGCAAGCAGATGGTAAGATTCTATGGCTGCTTGCCTGCTCTGTCAACGGGAAAGAAGTCGTGGCAAGGTCAATAGGGCAGTGAAAAACATGAATGTCCTCTTCCTCCTTCAGCCAGAGATGCCAACTGATTAATCTGAGTCTGTCTTCACCCGTTTGAAGGAAAGGTCCTGGAGGGATAACTGTTTTTTGTAATGATTTTAAAACAAGAAAGAAAAAAACCTATTCATTCTTCTCTATTTTCGGATATAGCAGAGTAATACCAAGATGAATTCTTTTCTCTTTGACTTTACACCCAGAAAACAGATTCTCAAATGCAGGAGGGCAGTTTTGCTCCCCAGGGGACATTTGGGCATATCTGGAGATGTTCTTTGGTTGTTACAATTCGCACGGGCAGGGGCGGGGTGCTACTGGCATCTAGTGGACGGAGGCCAGGGATGTTGCCCAATATCCTGTAATGCCCAGGACAGCCCTCCCCTCTGCCCCAAGCACAGCAAAGAATTATGTGGCCCAAAGATACTCTCACCTGAAAAAAAAAGAGAGCGAGAAAGAGGTCTTGCACCAAAACATTCCAGGATCACAAACTCAGATGCCTACAGGTTTCAGGCATGAGATATAAAGGAATGTGAAGGACTAGGGAGAGCTGGAGCCTGGAGTCAATATTGCCAAGCCCAAAAAACCCTGACGTAGGAGTGACGTCAGCATCATGGCGTAGTGAGCTTTCCCGTGAATTCTTCCCCGACAAGATACAACAAAAGCAACAGCCACAGACCAACAACGGAATCCCAGACAGTGAAAACCTAGAGCGGATGGATCCACACTGCTGCACATCTGAGAGCGGAACGTGCTGGGCCCCCGGAGGAAGTGGGGAGAGGTAAGTAGAACTCCGCTCCCTCCCCATCAGATCAGCGATCCCGGTCCGCGCGGCTCCCAGAGAGGGGGGAGGGGCGGCCCTCGGCGGGATCCCAGAGAGGGGGGAGGGGCGGCCCTCGGCGGGAAAACTGTAGCTCTTCGGGCTCTCTCAGCCAGTGGGAAACTCCCGCACAGAGGACTCAGAGGAGCCACAGGGCTACCATCAACATCTGAGCACCCCAGAGAGCAGATAAAGAGGGGCAAACGAGAAGCCTCCCACGTCAGAGACCCAGAGGGCAAAAGAGAGAGCTCCCCCCTCCCCGCAACCCGCAGTCTGCAGCTCGACCAGACCTAGCGATCCGAGGCAGACCTGAAGAAACTGGACTGGACCCGTGGATCGCAGCGGGAAAAAAAAAAAACAAAACAAAACTGCGGATCGCAGCAGAAAAACCGGGGCAGAGCGCAGGGGGCTTAGACTACACAGCCCTTTACCACCAGACAGTGGCGGCAGGTGGAAATTGCAACCAGAGACTTCCAGGATGAGGAAAATCAAAACCAACACAGGAACCACAATGCAAAAATATATGAAATCACCAGACCAGAAACAAAATGACAAGCACCCAGAAATCAACCCCGAAGACACAGAAATCCATAAACTAAATGACAGAGATTTCAAAATAGCTATCATAAAAACACTCAACGAAATACGAGACAACACAGACAAACAATTCAATGAGATTAGGAGTTTCTTCACAAAAGAGATTGAAATCATAAAGAAAAACCAATCAGTGCTGATGGAGATGAAGAACACAATGGGGGAGATAAAGGAGAATCTGGAATCTTTAAAGAACAGAGCTGACAATATGGAGGAAAGAATTAGTACTTTAGAGGATAGGAATACAGATATACTCCAGATGGAAGAAGAGAGAGAACTAAGACTAAAAAGAAATGAAGAAAGACTCCGAGAAATATCTGACTCTATTAGAAAATGTAACATAAGAATTATAGGTATTCCTGAGGGAGAGGAGAGGGAAAGAGGAACAGAGAGCCTATTCAAGGAAATAATAGCTGAAAATTTCCCAAATCTGGAGAAGGACCAGGAACTACCAGTAAGCGAAGCCAGCAGGACACCTATATATATTAACAGACAAAGGGCTTCACCACGACACCTAGTGGTAAGGCTAGCCAGGGTCAACGACAAAGAAACAATATTAAGGGCAGCTAGACAAAAACAAAAAATAACGTACAAAGGAACTCCCATCAGGCTCTCAGTGGATTTCTCAACAGAAACTTTTCAGGCTAGAAGAGACTGGAATGATATATTCAAAATACTAAAAGACAAAAACTTTCAGCCAAGAATACTCTATCCAGCAAAAATATCCTTCAAATATGATGGAGAAATAGTAACTCTCCCAGATAAACAAAAGCTAAGGGAGTTCATGGCCACGAGACCCCCACTACAAGAAATACTCAAGAAGGCCCTCAGGCCTGAAAAAAAGAAGAGAAAGGGAACACAAAGCTTGGAGGAAGGAGAAAAGTAGGTAGACAAAATCAGAGAAATAGTAGATCTTTACCGGAATAGGTTAACATCCACTTAAATACTAAACTCAAAGATCAAAGGAAGAAATTCACCAAAAATAAATTTAACCTCATCACTGTAAACACACACCCACAACACAGGATAGAATAAGGTATAACAAGAGCAACTTAGAAGGGGAAGAGGAAAGTGACTGAATTGACTTAGTATAAGGAAATAGGAGGCTATCAGATAATGGACTATCTCATACACAAGATTTTTTGCCCAAACTTCAAGGTAACCACTAAACAAATAATCAAAGCAAAACCACATATGATAAACAAAGAGAAAACTAGAAGAATCATAAGACAGAACAACCAAACTGAATTGGCAGTCCAAAACAAATGGGACAAGAAACAAAGGAAATGCAAAAGAACCAGAAAATAAGTGACAAAACAGCAACATTCAGCCCTCATATTTCAATAATTACCCTAAATGTAAATGGATTGAACTCTCCAATCAAAAGATACAGAGTGGCAGGATGGATTAAAAAGCAAGACCCAACAATATGCTGCCTTCAGGAAAGACATCTTAGCACTAAAGACAAGCACAGGCTCAGAGTGAAAGGATGGAAGACAATACTCCAAGCTAATGGCAAACAAAAGAAAGCAGGTGTTGCCATACTCATATCAGACAAAGGAGACTTCAAGATAAAACAGGTTAAGAAAGACAAAGAAGGGAAATATATAATGATAAAAGGGACACTCCATCAAGAAGACATATCACTTATAAATATATATGCACCCAACATAGGAGCACCAATGTACATAAAACAACTATTAACAAACCTAAAAAGAGAAATCAACAACAACACAATAATAGTAGGGGATCTTAACACCCCACTTACAGCAATGGATAGATCATCCAGACAAAAAGTTAATAAAGAAATATTAGACTTAAATGAAAAACTGGACGAGATGGACCTAGTAGACATATACAGAGCACTCCACCCAAAAACAGCTGACTACACGTTCTTCTCAAGCGCGCATGGAACATTCTCTAGGATAGACCATATGTTGGGAAACAAAGCAAGCCTCAATAAATTTAAGAAGGTTGAAATCATAACAAGCATCTTTTCAGACCATAAGGCTATGAAACTGGAAATGAACCATGAAAAAAAACTGGGAAAGTGACAAAAATGTGGAGATTAAACAACATGCTACTGAACAACCAATGGATCATTGATGAAATTAAAGGAGAAATCAAAAACTATCTGGAAACAAACGAAAATGATAACATGGCATATCAAACCATATGGGATGCAGCAAAAGCGGTCCTGAGAGGGAAACTCATAGCGATACAAGCCCACCTTAACAAACAAGGAAAAGCCCAAATAGGCAACCTTAAACTACACCTAACAGAACTAGAAAAAGAAGAACAAACAAAGCCCAAAGCCAGCAGAAGGAGAGAAATAATAAAAATCAGAGCAGAAATAAATGATATTGAGACCAAAAAAACAGTAGAAAGGATTAATGAAACAAAGAGTTGGTTCTTCGAGAAGATAAACAAAATAGACAAACCCTTAGCCAGGCTTACTAAGGAAAAAAGAGAAAAGGCTCAAGTAAATAAAATTAGAAATGAAAGAGGAGAAATTACAACGGATACCATGGAAATACAGAGGATTATAAGAGAATACTATGAGAAATTATATGCCAACAAATTGGACAATCTAGAAGAAATGGATAAATTCTTAGACTTATACAACCTCCCAAAATTGAACCAAGAAGAAATGGAGAATCTGAATAGACCAATCACAAGTAAAGAGATTGAAATAGTAATCAAAAACCTCCCAAAAAATAAAAGTCCAGGACTAGATGGCTTCTCCAGTGAATTTTACCAAACATTCAAAGAAGATTTAATACCCATCCTCCTCAAACTATTCCAAAAAATAGAGGAAGATGGAACACTTCCTGAATCATTCTATGAGGCCAACATCACCCTGATACCAAAACCAGATAAAGACAATACAAAGAAAGAAAATTACAGGCCAATATCGCTGATGAACATTGATGCAAAAATCCTCAACAAAATATTGGCAAACCGAATACAACAATATATTAAAAAGATCATACACCATGATCAAGTGGGATTTATACCAGAGACGCAGGGATGGTTCAACATCCGCAAATCAATCAACGTGATACATCACCTCAACAAAACAAAGAATAAAAACCACATGATCATCTCAATAGACGCAGAGAAGGCATTTGACAAGATACAACATCCATTTATGATAAAAACTCTCAATAAAATGGGAATAGAAGGAAAGTACCTCAACATAGTAAAGGCCATATATGACAAACCCATAGCTAACATCATACTCAACGGGGAAAGACTGAAAGCCATTCCTCTGAGAACAGGAATGAGGCAGGGCTGCCCACTCTCACCACTCCTGTTCAACATAGTACTGGAGGTTTTGGCCAGAGCAATTAGGCAAGAAAAAGGAATAAAAGGAATCCAAATAGGTAACGAAGAAGTGAAACTCTCACTATTTGCAGATGACATGATTGTATATATAGAAAACCCTAAAGAATCTGTTGGAAAACTATTAGAAACAATCAACAACTACAGCAAAGTCGCAGGGTACAAAATCAATCTACAAAAATCAGTTGCATTTCTGTATGCTAATAATGAACTAACAGAAAGAGAGCTCAAAAAGATAATACCATTTACAATTGCATCAAAAAGAATAAAATACCTGGGAGTAAATCTTACCAAGGAGGTGAAAGACCTATACAATGAAAACTACAAGACATTATTGAGGGAAATCCACGATGACATAAAGAAATGGAAAGATATCCCATTCACGTGGATTGGAAGAATAAACATAGTTAAAATGTCTATATTACCTAAAGCAATCTACAGATTCAATGCAATCCCAATCAGAATCCCAATGACATTCTTCACAGAAATAGAAAAAAGAATACTAAAATTTATATGGGGCAACAAAAGACCCCGAATAGCTAAAGAAATCCTAAAGAAAAAGAACAAAGCAGGAGGCATCACAATTCCTGACTTCAAAACATACTGCAAAGCAATAGTAATCAAAACAGCATGGTACTGGTACAAAAACAGACACACAGATCAATGGAACAGAATTGAAAGCCCAGAAATAAAACCACACATATACGGACAGCTAATTTTCGACAAAGGTGCTAAGAACATGCAATGGAGAAAGGACAGTCTCTTTAATAAATAGTGTTGGGAAAACTGGACAGCCACATGCAAAAGAATGAAAGTGGACCATGTGCTATCGCCATTCACAAAAATTAACTCAAAATGGATCAAAGACCTGAAGGTGAGACCTGAAACTATAAAACTCATAGAAGAAAATATAGGCAACACACTATTTGACATTGGTTTTAAAGGAATCTTTTTGGATGACATGCCTACCCAGACTAGGGAAACTAAAGAAAAAATAAACAAGTGGGACTTTATCAGACTAAAGAGCTTTTAGAAGACAAATGAAACCAGAATCAAGATGAACAAACAACCAACCAGCTGGGAGAGAATATTTGCAAAACATAATCTGACAAGGGGTTGATCTCCATAATATATAAAGAACTCACACAACTGAACAACAAAAAAACAAACAACCAGATCAGAAAATGGGCAGAGGAAATGAACAGACACTTCTCCAAGGAAGATATACAGATGGCCAATAGGCACATGAAAAGATGCTCAACATCACTAATCATCAGGGAAATGCAAATCAAAACAACACTAAGATACCACCTCAAGCCCGTTAGAATGGCTATAATCACCAAGACAAAAAACAACAAATGTTGGAGAGGATGTGGAGAAACAGGAACCCTCATACACAGCTGGTGAGAATGCAAATTGGTGCAGCCTCTATGGAAAACGGTATGGAGATTCCTCAAAGAATTGAAAATAGAGATGCCCTATGATCCAGCCATCCCACTACTGGGAATCTATCCAACGCACCTGAAATCAACAATCCAAAGAGGCTTATGCACCCCTATGTTCATTGCAGCATTATTCACCATAGCCAAGAAGTGGAAGCAACGTAAGTGTCCCTCGACTGACGATTGGATTAAGAAATTGTGGTATATATATACAATGGAATACTACTCAGCCATAAAAAAAGACAAAATCGTCCCATTTGCAACAACATGGATGGGCCTGGAGCGTATTATGTTAAGTGAAATAAGCCAGAAAGAGAAAGACAAACACTGCATGATCTCACTCATATGTGGAATATAAACCAACACATGGACAGAGAAAACTGGACTGTGGTTACCAGGGCAGTGGGGGTGGGGGGTGGGGGGTGGGCACAAGGGGTGAAGGGAGTCATATATGTGGTGATGGACAAACAAAAATGTACAACCCAAAATTTCACAATGTTAGAAACCATTAAAACATCAATTAAAAAAAAAAAAAAAAAACCCTGACGTAGAACAAAAGTTTCACTCACCATGTAACCACAGAACTCTAGAGCAAATGGGGAGGATTTCAGCGTTTCTGAAGATTTGTCCACAGCAAATCCTTCTTTGACTTCTAGTACATGCATGCTTTATATGTATGTGAAAACAAGGAATTTGCTTTCATAATTTTGAAAAAAAAGAAAAAGT
This sequence comes from Ceratotherium simum simum, assembly GCF_057802395.1. Lineage (NCBI taxonomy): Eukaryota > Metazoa > Chordata > Mammalia > Perissodactyla > Rhinocerotidae > Ceratotherium > Ceratotherium simum. The sequence continues at coordinate 5,377,690 of NC_141941.1, forward strand.
ACCGTATATAACCAAAATAATTTTCTTCTAAAAATTCACCTGTATATTTTTCCTAAAGAAAGAAGCGTCTTCTTCTTCTTTTCCTCCTCCTTGTCTTCCTTCTTCTTTTTCTTCTCATCTGTTTGTCCGTCTCTTTGTAATAGGAAAGCTTTTGTCACCTCCATTAAGTTCATTTATGTTTGTAATACAAACATCTTTAATTCCTCTCTGTCTTGTAAAGTCTGTTTCAGAGGATAACTTAATTGCCTGAGTAGCAATTAAGATTTTAGCTGTAAATCTAACAGCTTTCTCTCAAGGGCAAATACCAAAAGCTAAATCCACAAACTTCCCTGGGATACGTAATTTATCCAAGAAAGATACAAATAAGAATCATGAGTCACCATCATCCCAGACAATCATTTTTCTTCAAAAATTCCCAAAGGAAAAATATATCCATTGTTCATCTTTAAATCTACAACCTTTAAGTTAATGGCCATGAGTGATGGGCTGTTACTTTGCAATATTAACACATATATACCGTTCGTGGTTGCTTAAAATATTTGAAGCATCTTCTCTTCATTTTATACATCCTCTCGTTGTAAATTCTGACTTTGCACCATAGACTATAACAAGCAAACAATGCAAAGAAAACCCATTTCTAGCCTCTCCCCTGGTTAAGGTGCAAACTTGATTTTCTGTTGACCACAGAGGAAGCATGATTTTCACGGCTGATGGCTTTTGGAAGCTGTTTACTGATGGAACAATGGAGCAGCTCCTTTATCAGGCCAATTCTTCACTGTGGTTCTAGAAGTTTCTCTTGGAAATATGTCTTTGGGGTCTACTTTTGCATCCCTTCCAAAGACTGTGAGCTATCTATATGCCCCCATAGATCCTTCTCTGCTCAAATCCTCTAAAGCAGATTGTGTTATCTGCAACCATTTGTCTTGCCCAATCAAAGCTATAACGACATGAACCGTAGCAGTGATCACAAAACTAAGGTCCGTTGAATGCTTTATGAAGACTTTAATACCCCAATCTTCCCTCTTGTAGGTAGAACTTGCTCTTTCAGCACAGGAAATGTCCATTATAGGAAGCAAAACATTTCTGGATAGGAAACACCTTACAGGTGTGACCCTGGCAGCATGAACTGCCCCATGCACTGCAAGGTCCACCACCCTTGATGTCTTATGCCCAGCCCTCTGCACGCTCATTCATATCACCTGCCTGAACTCTGCAGGGAGCCTTAAGAATCTGTGGCTCTTAAATATCCTGGTACAAGACCTCTTCTTATTTTCAGATGAGGAATACAAGCCCAGAGAAGGCAAACATGTTGCTTAAAGTCTCCAAGTTGGCTAGCAGCACAGACAGATACACTTTTCTACTCCACCATTCTGTCTTTGCATATCTATGTGCAGAATGAGTAGTCTGAAGACAGGTATGTGTATGTGTGTGTATGTGTACGAGAGACAGAGAGTTTTTTTTACCCCAGATGTATTCATAATGGAGCAATTCACTTAAGCAGATGGGTATCTTATGTTTTTTTTTTTTTTAACATTGACAAATGAATATCTTGATTTCTAAGAAGATATTTTCTAAAACCTGCATATTTGAAGGAACACTTATCTTTGTCTACGTGTTTTATATTTCCCTACTTCCATTATTTGGCTCTCTCACCAACAAACTAAGAATTTATTCCATATGTTTTTCCCTGGTCCACACCCCTCTTCAACCTTATATGGAAGCACCAACTGCCCAGCTTTGCTTTCCTAAGATGTACAGGAAATATTTCCTTGAAGTAAATAAGAACCACACCAAAGACGCCAAGAGGCGAATGAGGAACAAGCTACTGAGGATTTCGAGTCAGATTTACATCAAGATCACGTGAGTTTGAAGCCTATTTAGCTTTTTACTGCTTCTCAGCACCCACATCTTCTCTCAATTTGGAAAGTTGTTTTTTTTTTTTTTTTTTTTTTTTTTTTTAATGAAGCTGTGAATTTGGCTTCCATGAGCAGTGTTGCCATTTGGTAAATTCCTTACAGCTTCAAGAATTTCTTTTCTCCTCTTCTCACAGGACAAGCCTACATATTCTTTATCTTTCAATGGGGCTTCTTTTCCCTAGCAGGTATATTATAGCGTAGAGGAAACATTTTCCTAGCTTGTCACACATTCTAGTGGAGTAAACCTCCAAATAAAGCAGTTTTATTGTCAATGTTTCTATGAATGCAGATGTAAGCCTGATTTAGGAAAGATTAAAATATTTGGAATAATTCTCGAGGGAGACATTCACTCTTCACGAGGGATCTGCTTCAAGATGAGTTCTGTTGGAGTATTACTTTGAATAATCAATTCTCTTCTTTATATGTACACCATGACATAATTTTTAAAAATGTGATTTGTATTCAACTCTTTATTTCTGCCAATCTTTATTGAATGGGGCATCTCCTCAATGTAAGGGCTGAACCATACTTAGAAGACACCAAGATGAGTTGGGTCCCTTCTAGACCAGTGGTGCCAGGACTTGGAGGTTGAGGACGGATCTCCTTCGAGCTGAGCAGGGGGAAGGCATTCCAGAAACACGGAATGTCGATGCACAGGCACAGAGGAGTAAGTCAATACTCTGTTTAGACAGATAACAGCTGGAAGAGAGTGGTTGACAAAGTACCGGGCAAAGAAGATGGGAACTCAAGAATAGGAGAGTTGAGAGGAAAGATGAAGAAAGATGCTGAAGGCACTTGTGGGCCACGCTAAGGAGCTTGACTTTTATGCAGTAAGAAATTCAGATCATTGAAGGGCTTTATGCAGAGCAATACATGCTGATGTTTGTGTTTTAAAAAGATAGTGGGGCATGCAAACTACTTACCCTTGATAGAATGGAGATGGTGTGGATGATCATCATGAGAGAAGGAACATTGAGGGTGGATGTTTCCAACAAGTGTGAAAGGTGCCATTCTTGAGTGAGAAAGAAGGTAAAGGAGCTGGGTCTGGACTAGGGGAAAGCAAATGAGTTTTGTGTTGGACAGAGTGAACTTGAGGTTCCTATGGGGTATGGTGGAGAAGACACCATGAATTAGAAGGAGGATTATCATGGTAATTATAATCCTGAAATTTGAAGGTGCCATCGGAAAAGAACGTATGGTAGGAAAAAAGGGTTGGTAAGAGAAATCATAATTTTCACAGTGGGTATGTCTGTATGACAATGGGGCCGGTAATAGTTAGCTTTTCTCTTTCAATAAAAATGTCCTCTGGCAGAATAATGTGGCATTACCCACAAGGTTGAAATTCGCATGAAGGTAGAGGTTTTTGTCTACTTTTTACCTTGCTATATTTCTGGGCCATAAATTATTGCTACTCTTGTAGGTAATAATTTTAAAAAATACTTGTGGAATAAATGAATGAACACAAGATTTTCTTCCATCACAACCAAAAAGGGAGGCACTCATTAGAAGTAAATTTTCTAGATAATGCATGTTGATTTTTCTGAGTTATCTTTCCAGCAAACTGGCTGCAAACTTAAAGTTTTTCAAAATATATACGTTCTGGATTACATCCTGAGGTGTATAAGGCTTTTTACCACTCAACTAGATGCCTTCAAAGAGCCGTGGGAATTCCAGGGTGTTCTCAATTTTAAGTATTGTTTCTTATTTTGTCAGCTTTAAATTTAAATGATTTTGTCTTCTCTTTCCCATGGCACTCAGCCAAACCTCTGTGATCTAGCAAAATACTAATGGAGAAATGACATCATTGGCATTATTAAATCAGTGACTTTATACACATTCCCCTGTTAGTAGACTGTGGTTTGGGTCAGCGACATAGAGAAAGTCCACCAACACCAACATTTCTTTGCCTTTCTCTCAGTAGCTTCACAATCTGCAGCATATAGCAGGTAACTGAGATTGCCAGAAGACCTGACCACTGGAGAACTGAGAACATTAATGGAGAAAGACAAATTAGTACATGGAAAATTCCCCATTCAAATTGGCACATATCTTCCTTTCTAGGAACATCTACAGAGCTCACCTTTATTGTGGAGTTAAAGTCTCTGGAAATCAGGTCCAAGGCAAGAAGTTACCATTTCAAAGTGCCACCAATTTCAAATTTCACAGAAATACACACAGGCCCCTCCTGAGAATGTTGCCATCTCATGTTATATGTGAGTGTGAGAAAATTACTATACTCTACCACTGTATACTTTGAATAAAGATTTGTATTCCTTATGCAAAATATGAAAATATTAAAGATACTGGAGACACAATATCATCAGCTTTCAAGGGAGAATATTTTTTTGCGTACTCTTTGGGATTTAATTTAAGTCACACCATTCGTTACACAGCACTTCACAGTTTATAAAGCCTTTTTAAAATTAGTATTTCATTTGTTCTTTCCGACCTTTTGTAAAGAAATGTGGGGCAGATATTGCCATCACATTTTACAAGCAAGCAAATGGAGATAGCAGGAAACCGTCTACGCTTTTCCTATTTTGGTGACCCTACTATCTCACATTGCTACATGCATAAGATGATCCTACAGTGTTGAGTGGAAATCTGAGAGCAAAATAAAAATGGAAAGCAAATTCATTTTCCTTGTCTGTTTTGGAATCTCATAATTAGACCCTTTGCTCAGGGGATAATTAAAACGACATATCTACTTCTGAACTATTCTTCCAGTATGTACACTGCACTGAAATATCTTGAGAATAAAGTCAATAAATAAAAGAAGTTAAACCATGCTTCCCTGGTAGGTGAGGAGGTGGTGGACTCTGAGCCCACCTGCTCATCTCTCCTCTCCACTTCCTGGCTCCCCCACATTCTTCCTCTTTTGCCCACCCCTGGAGCACAGTTCGAGTATCACTCTCTTCAAAAGTAGGTTCCCTGTGTCCTTGGAAATGTCTGAATTAAGGCTCTATTGTAATAAGTCACAGCCTGTTACCGGGATTCAAAGAGAACGTGAATTCAAGTCAGTCAGAACAAAGTCGTTTGCCCAGGAACCCACTGTGAAGGATGGAGAGCATTAAAATTCAAAACTGATTTGCAAGTTAAAAATTCACTCCTGAGCTAAAATAGAGCGTCTGTTTAAGTCGTCGTAGACTGCTGCTTATTCTGTCAATGAGGTTCACGTTTTTTTTTTTTTGCCTAGTATCTTTATATATTTCTTCATAGACAGTTTCGTAGTAGGTTATTCAAGAGCGCTTAAGCTAGTTAACAATATGGGATCACGAATAAGAGGATTTGCTGAGAAACTTGAGCGTGTGATCACTTACTATTGAGATAGTTCCTTTGTCCTTCACTGTCCTCCTTCACACCTGTGTAACAGACAATCTCCTTGGCTTTTTGGAATCTAATGTCAAATTTCATGTATCTTTCACCAAGGGTTTTCAATTTGGGTCTGATCCAATGGATGAAAAATGGAATCGTCCATCTGAGAGAATACATTAAAATTGTTTTCTGAGATTTTAAACTTTCTCACTAAATACAGAAGGGGAAGCTGACATCATCCTGGTATACTGAATTCATGAAGGACAGAGAGGAAATATCTGTTTCAGACATTTTAAAGTCAGCAAAACATAGCAGAGGTTGTAAATGGAGAGTGCAATTCCTGTTCATGTTTTAGATTGAATGATATGATAGATGAGATCCAATATGTGTTTTTTTTTTTTTTTTTGCTGAGGAAGATTAGCCTGAGCTGACATCTGTGCCAGTCTTCCTCTACTTTGTATGTAGGTCACTGCCACAGCATGGCTGAGTGGCACATGTCTGCGCCTGGGATCTCACCTCTGAACCCAGGCTGCCGAAGCAGAACATGCCAACTTAACTACTACACCACAGGGCTGGCCCCTAGATCCAATATGTTTTTAAACTGCTTTGTTCCAAGAACATGGCTCCTTATATTGCTTTTTTCCCCTCCCTCCCAATGCATTCACAACAGAACCAAGATTTTTACATGGTAAGAATCCAAGTTGCAGAATCTTTTTTTTAGATTTTCGAATTAACAGCTAGCATGCAAATATAAATATTGAAAATTAGCATGGGAGAGAAGAAAGGAAGTGTCAGCACAAATAATCAGTAATCATTCTGTAGTAGAGAGTTTTATTTGAGTCAAGCTGAGGACTATAGCCCGGCAGTGCAACCTTCACAAAGGAAGAAAGCTCTCTGAAGAAGAGTGATTTTCAGCACAGTTATATACCATTTCCAAACAAAGTGACATATATCAAGCATGATGGGGGTACATTCTTTCAAGGATTCAAGGAGATATTTTGTTACAGAGTAGCACATACATAGCAGGTCAACATGACCCTGGCATTGTGAGAAAGGAGGCATTCAGTCTTATCTTTAAAGAGTGCTGGCATCAAAGGTAAGGAGGCATGAATTTTTTATATTCAAAGAGTACATCCTTTACTTTAGGGTAACGATTAAAACAGATGTGCAATGTATGTCTGACAAGCTGTAAGCCAGGCTTCTTTGGTTTAAATAAGATTCAGGCCAAATCAGGTTCAAACCAGAATGGCTTCCCCATACACTTGAAAATATAAACTTTCTTATATCAGAAAGATTTCTTTAATATTTTCACTTACAAGTTCTCTCTTGCCTAAATGTTCCTGCCAACTCAGTAAAAGTCAATGGACCACTGCCCTTTTAGATTGTCCCTGTTAACGCACTTTCATGTTGGTTATATGGCGTTGACTGCTTTTCCAGAATCTTACAACGGCCTCGAAATTGTTTTTTCTGCCTGTAGTTCTCCTAACCTCAAGTAAATCTCTACATAACCAGTGGAAACAACTTTGTAAGTCACATATCTGACCTCTGATGATTATTCTCCTATTTAAGAACCTTCAGTGTTTCCCATTTTTTTAGACGAAAAAATTCTGATTTCCTAGGGTGGGTACAAGAGCCTTCACAATTAGCCTCAGTCCCCCTGGATAGCCTCACCAATTAAAATCCCTTTCCCACTACGGTCTGCAACCACCTCTTCAAAAGACACATTGTGTCTGCCATGTGCCTTCTACCTGGATATTAGCTCTTTCCTCCTAATTCACCTGGGGAAATCCTGTTTTATAATCCAGCTCAAATGTCATGCTTGCTGATATATTTCCTGCTAACCCCAGAAGAATTATCTTCTACTCACCTAAACCCTTTGCAATGACTCCCTTACAACATCTATTGCATTATATTTAAATTATTTATTTAGCATAGTGGTTCTCAGCTGGGGATGATTGTGCTCCCTGGGGGACAGGTGACAATATTGGGAGATGTTCTTGGTTGTCACTATTGGGAGGAGCTGATATCTAGTGGGTGGAGGCCAGGGGTGCTGCTAAACATCATACAATGCACAGGACAGCGCCCCCAGACAAAGAATCACCATGCACAAAATGTCAATAGTACCATAGTCTGGAAACCCTGCTTTAGAGCATGAGCAGTATCTTAGTCAGTTTAGAAGTCTTCTTTCCCCTGGGGGTGGCACCATGGCGTAGTGGTTAAATTTCATGTGCTTCGCTTTGGTGGCCTGAGTTTACAGGTTTGGATCCTGGGTACAGACCTACACCACTCATCGGCCATGCTGTGGTGGCGACCCACATACAAAATGGAGGAAGATGGGCACAGATGTTAGCTCAGGGCTAATCTTCCTCAAGCGAAAAAAGAAAGAGGAAGATTGGCAACTGATGTTAGCTCAGGGCGAAACTTCCTTGGCAAAAAAAAAAAAAGTAGACTTCTGCATTCTTTTTGTCATTTGACTATCAGATTTTCTCTTCCTCATCCATTAATAATGAGAAAAATTTCAAAGTAATATTGGTTATATTAAGGAATAATTGGTTTAACAATATAGCTCTTATTAAAAACAAAACAAAACAAGAGAGACTCTTAATTCCTATGGAATGAACAGGCTTTAGTTCATTCATAAAAAAAAATCTCATTCCCTTTCTAACTTCTCAAATCATTTGAAACACTCCCAGATGGTTAAACAGGTTTCAAAAATGGATACGCCGTTCAAGAAAGATCTATTGGTATACGTAAGAGCCAAAAAGGAAAGGGGCGATAGACTTCTTTATTTTCTTTAGTTATTTTCTCAAAGCAACTTTTCCTTTTACTATAAAAAAGGTGATTTTCAGGGCCGGCCCCGTGGTTTAACGGTTAAGTTCGCCTCTCCGCTGCTGGCGGCCCGGGTTCGGATCACTGGCGTGCACCGACGCACCGCTTCTCTGGCCATGCTGAGGCCGCGTCCCCCATACAGCAACTAGAAGGATGTGCAGCTATGACATAACAACTATCTACTGGGGCTTTGGGGAAAAAATAAATAAATAAAATTATTAAAAAAAAAGTGATTTTCTTTTTGACATTCAAACAAAATAGTTATGTCCAGCATTAAACTTAGGATCCTCCTATTCTGCTGAGGCATCAGAATATTCATTAAGGGAGGCAATTTAAAATGACAAAGGTATGGGGCCGGCCCGGTGGCACAAGCGGTTGGGTGGGCGCGTTCCGCTGCGGCGGCCCAGGGTTCACCGGTTCGGATCCCGGTTGTGCACCGACACACCTCTTGTCAAGCCATGCTGTGGCGGTGTCCCATACAAAGTGGAGGGAGATGGGCGTGGATGTTAGCCCAGGGTGGTCTTCCTCAGCAAAAAGAGGAGGATTGGCAGATGTTATCTCAGGGCCGTTCTTCCTCACAATAAATAAATAAATAAATAAAATGTCAAAGGTAGAAAATATTTTCAACTGTACGACAAAATAGCAACATAATGAATATATTATAAACTACAAGGATGTTTATTAGAGTGTTAGTTTTAACGTTAAAACCAGAAAATAACTTAAATGCCTTACTATAGAGGAATGGTTAAAAATCATATGATGGGGGCTGACCTGGTGGTGCAGTGGTTAAGTTTGCACGCTCCGCTTTGGTGGCCTGGGGTTCGCTGATTCAGATCCTGGGCATGGACCTATGCACCACTTATCAAGCCATGCTGTGGCAGGCATCCCCCATATAAAGTAGAGGAAGATGGGCATGGATGTTAGCCCAGGGCCAATCTTCCTCAGCAAAAAGAGGAGGACTGGCATCAGATGTTAGCTCAGGGCTAATCTTCCTCACCAAAGGAAAAAAAAATCATATGATGGAATATGATCATCTTTAAAAGGCATAATGCAGAAGAATGTTAAATGACATGGCAAAATGTTCACATTTATCAAGGGAAAACATGGTTGAAAACAATATGTACATGCAATTCCACACATACACACACGCTCACACATACAAATATATGTACTAGCACTTATAATACACAGTTGGGAAGAGCTAAACAATAGTTTTCTCAAGATGGTGAGAGAAAGGCACTTATACATTTATTTTAAAAGTTTCCCTCCCTAGGGGCTGGCCCAGTGGTGCCAGCGGTTAAGTGCGCGTGCTCTGCTGCGGCCGCCCTGGGCTCGCCGGTTCGGATCCCGGGTGCGCACGACGCACAGCTTGGCAAGCCATGTTGTGGCGGCATCCCATACAAAGTGCAGGAAGATGGGCATGGATGTTAGCCCAGGGGCAGTCTTCCTCAGCAAAAAAAGAGGAGGATTGACAGATGTTAGCACAGGGCTGATCTCACACACACACACACAAAGTTTCCCTCCCTACTGAGGTTTACAATATGTATACCTCCCTACTGAAGTAGACAATAAAGTGCAGAACTTTCAGTTGTACAGTTCAATGAATTTTTGCATATGAAAACCTTTTATAACATCCACTCAGACGAAGACATGGAGGATTTCTAGCACCCTGGAGGTCTCACAACACTCTTTCTTGTCAAAATCCCCAGGTGGCACCTACTCTAACTTCTCTCCCATAGTTTAAGTTTGGGGTGTATGTTCTTTTACTTTTTATATTGTTGTTACTGTCACGTTTTTATATTTTCAAAGGTTCTGTAATGCATGTGTATTTTATAGAAATTCTTTAATTGAAATTTGATTAGAATGGGAAAAGAAATGGGAGAGTGAGGGAAGGAGAGGTGATGGAAAGAAGGAGGGAGGGAGGAAAGGAGGGAGGGAGGAAGGTAGGAAGGAAGGAGAGGGGGAGGGAGAGATGAGGAAGAAGGGAAGGAGGGAGGAAGGAAGGAGGGAGGGAGGGAGGAATGTTCTCAAATCAACTACTCCATTCCAAATCTATGTCTTAGCCATCTCCTTTGAAGGCTCTCTGGGAGGATAAACTATCTTGATTCCCTTTAAAGAATTACTTGTGACGAATTCACAGTGGCATCATGTCTTTAAAAAGAATTCTTGCACACCCATTTCCCCCTAAAACCAGGTCTCCGTGTCGTGCCTAATATAACATCTATTTCTGGGTTCTGCCCACAGCAGGCAAGAACATTAAATGTTGTTCTCGTTTGTTGGATTATTTTCTGAGAAAGTCATCACCAGCTCCCTGCTGTAGACTCTTAAATTCTTCAGAAACACGAAAACACTAGTAAATATAAACAGTTTATGATCTCATGAGAAAACACATGGTAGTCTTTTTCAGATATGGCTTCTGTCATGGAAGCAATTTGGGAATAGATTATTATTTTCTGTTTACTTTGAAGTATAAACTTACTGTTATTACATAGCTAGGAAACTAAAAAGAAAGAGAGGGGACATATTAGGACTTAAGCATTTGCCTAATGTATTGGCATGGTTTTGAATTGCCTGCGTTTAAGTGGCTATCCCAAGTTCATTCATGTTCCATTAAATTAAAATGTGGTCATGCTAAATTAAATTATGCATCATCTTATAAACACATCCAACTGGGTTCCTTTCCCTCAGTACTCCAGATAACCCTCTCTTGTTGGAGTATTTGCATGAATTTGCATTTCCCAAGACCCAACTTATCTCTTGTTCAGCAATGTCTGGCTGTCGTGCTAAGCTCTGCTAAGCTATCTCTTAGATTGTGGTCTCGCATATGAGGATTCTAGCTTTAGATTTGGCTTCTTGAGTCTGGTGAAACAGGAACATTGAGCAGAGAAAGGCACAGATCTAGAGCTACATCAAGTGACAATTATCTTGGATGTTGAAACTTTGCCTTTTAGATGCCTGGAAATAAAAAGCAAATGGTCATATGACCCAACCACCTTTTTGGTCAAGTTCTCATCTTTCTGATTAAGGAGAAGGGCAGAGCAATAGCAGACTAGTTATTTCACCACTTTCTTTAGATAGTCCTTCTCATTACATTTCATGTTTTCTCCCCCAGAGGGCTTCTTAAGGCTTTATTCAAATTAGTTTCTCTGCAATGCACTCTCTTTCAGATTGCATTTTACTTACTGAGTCTCAGGCAGCTGCTCTCCCTGCATGGAGGGCAAGAATTCCCTGAGAATCTATGTTCCTTCCCAGGGCAGCCCTTTCCCAATGACAGACAGTGTGTAAGTAGAAATATTTCAGCTCCCCTGGCCATGCTGATGTCCCCTCCCCTGTTTTCAGAGTTTCTCTGTGGGGCTGAGTCAGAACACAAAATCACTTTTTTCATCTCAAGGGCTTTTTCTGGGGAAGCCAGGCTATGATAGCATCCCAATTTGCCTTTTATCTATTAGCTGGAAGAAATGGAGGATTTCCATTGGGAGGTAGCTTGTCAATTATCTCAGGGGAGGGGCTAAAAATATTGACAGTTGTTTTCTGAAAATCAGTTTTGCATATGTAGGAAATTTTTATTAACCAGATACGTCTGAGAAATGTCTTTAGTTCGTTCTCCCCCTGATAGGACACAGTTTGGTTGGTTGAATAAGGATAGTAGTTATATATTTTAAAGCTCCTTTTTGTAGGGACTTGATAATACAGAGTTGGTGAACTAGGTTTAAAGTACTTACTGATTAAAACTGATCTGAATTGACGTATGTGGAGAGTGAGGGCATGGAAGTAGGGATAACTGAGGATGTGGTCTAAGGACTCATTGAAACACAAAGGCAAGACTCCACTGTGTTTGGCTCTCCAGTGCTTAGCATTATATTTGTCATATACTAGTTGATCAAACACATTCCTTAATCAAACTGAATGGAACTGAAATGCATTGGATTGAAATGAGGTTGGTTTATCTGTAGATGCCTTATGAAATATACAGCAGACATAAGGGTATTGGACATCAGAGACAAAATCTCACATGCTGAAAATGGCAGGGGGTCTATGGATCTATATACGGTACCCACTAGCCACATGTAGCTATTTAAATTTAAGTTAAATATAAATAAAATTAAAAAATAAGTTCCACAGTTGCACACGCCATCTTTCAAATACTCAATAGCCACATGCTGTTAGTAGCCAGATCTAGAATATTTTCATCTTTTCAGAATGTTCCATGGGACAGAGGTGATATGGACTTTCAACAGTTAAAATCCTAAAAGTTTCTCTGTTCCAATTGGCTTTCAAACTAAAGATCCAGAAATTCAATATGCTTCCCCGCTCTCTTTTAATTTTTAATTTAATATTTTTAAAAATGTAAAATAGTTCAAACATGCAGAAAATTCCTTTATAGCTGGAAAATCTCCCTATCTCTTTGGTTCCCCCCACACCCTGGCCCCTAGCAGAGTGTAGAATGGAGTTGCTTCAGACATGTTACCGTGAAAACATGGCACACCTTTTTTTCTTCACAAAGTGCTTTGTTTTAAAAGTTTTTCTATTTGAGACTAAAGGAAAACAATGGAAGAGGTAACAAAAAGGAACAAACACAAATAAATTAGAAAGGTTTGCTACATGTTAAGTAGATAAATTCACATACAACACCCGCCTATTTGTCCTGCTATATTTTCCTCCATAGCATTTATCATGTTCTGATATATTAGATAATCTACTTATTTATTTTGTTTATTGACCAAGGTCTTCCCTTACCAGAAGTCAGCTCCATGTAGGTAAGGTAGTCTTTTTTGCTCACTCCTACATATTCAATAACTACGACAGTCTCTGACACGTATAGGGATTCAATGAATATCTATTGAATGAAGGACTCAAATCCTGCTGGTGTTTCCTGGTTGCTCTTTGGCTTATATATTCGGATTTGCTTGGCAGCTGCCTTTTTAACCTCTATTATTCTTCTCTTATTTCTGAGGGTGAGGCTCATTCTCTGCTCTTAGATCTTGGTCAACAACTAGTCAATGTGAATAGGAACATCCATTTCCCCTGGGGGAAGAGCGTGTGTGTGTGTGTGTGTGTGTGTGTGTGTGTGTGTGTGTGTGTGTGTAGCACTTCTCAATAAGATGCTTGTGGGTATCTTATGTTTGATTTATACGCCAGGTAAGAGCTTTCCATGAGGATCAAAGGAAGATGAAAAAAATAATAACATTGGGACACCCTGATGTGGATCCTGATGGTGGTTCTTAACTTTCTTCAGCTGATTGAAAGACTGAAAATCACAATGTCCTTTACAGGACACCATGGGATGCTGAAATTTTAATCCCATGAAAAAGTAGTTAAGAGAAATTCCATCATCAGAAAATATGACCATGCTCTCTATGCAGTGTCAAACCTCAGTCGCAGGCGCCCTTATCTGTAATAGGCTGGTTCTGAATTTTTCCTGAGGCTATTTATCTGCTTCTGTTAGAGTGGTTTGTCTTTTACGAGCAGACCAGACGTGCAATAGCAGCTTCTTGTGACTTGAGAAAAGGTTTTGGAAGGAAAACTTAGAACTGACAAATTTTAACCATTGACTTATGCTTCCCTTCCTCCTGGAAACTGGGAAAGGACATTGTTTTTGATTGTAGCTGCACATTCTGTAACTTCAGTTTACAGACTGGGTTCTGTGGGAGCAAAGCTACATGCTGTGGAGATGCAATTAGAACAGAATACTAACTGTTTAACAGGGTCTCTCCTGTGTCTCATTGTCTCATATGGATATTTCTGAATCCAATCCAAATTACTCAGTACCTATTTTTTGAACTTCCATGATATGCGGTTACTGTCCTAATAATTACTAGGGATCTACGAAGAGAAGGCACAACATGCTTTGAGTCTAATATAAAAGAAAAATAAGTAAGCAAACAAATAAATCAAACTCATCTTAGTGGGCTTCCTGCCCCTTCAAGGCGTGGTCTCCTTGGGGACAGTCTCAGTTAAAAATGGCAAAGTGGGGGTGCAGCATGACAGCATCTAGTGGCAGTGACTAAGTCTGGCCAGTCTCCAGTGATGCTTGAATATTGCCCTGAACATTCTCCACTTCAGACTTCCTCCCAACCATTCTCCCCGCTTCTCTGGGCTCTGGATGGCTGACCTATAGTGGACTGCATGAACAGGTCCCTTTGTCCTAGGCTTCCCATCAACTGGACTATTGGAGATATAGTGGATGATTGGCAGAGCATCCAAAGGGGATTTGGGAGTGAAGTCAGGCTCTTGATCCTCCCTGCTCTTTCCCTATGAGAGTACTCCAGCTGGCGAAGGGGGCTGCCTCTTTGTGGGCTCTGGTACCCGCTCCTCCCCTTGTTCTCTCAAGCCCGGATAGAAATGGCTCCCCCTTCACCTAAACTCAGGGTGCTTCCATATCTCCTGTGTGTTCTTGCACACCTTTGGGAGTAATTCTTCCCTAAATTTATTGACCGCATCTGAGTATGCCATCTTCTGCTGGATGCCATCTTGACTTTATCAACACCATGCACAGGGTAGAAAATTCTAACAAGACATCCATTGCTCATTCTATGATCCGCTCTCTTGCTCTCCCTCCAAAAAACTCCAAAACTAGCCCAGAACCTAGGAATTCAGATTTTTAAAACATAGAATATGTTTCTAGAGAGAATCAAGGGAACAAACTATCCATGCATATTCTTTAAAATGAGGTTTTACTGTGGTTACTCTTTAGTTCTTGGTCTGTGCCTCATTAGGCTTTGTCTTCTCAGTGACTAAAAACAGCCTGCCAGTTAGTAAACGCTTGTAGAATGAATCTGCATACTGCTAGGACATTTAACGTGACAGCTAAATAAGGAACTGATTGCCTTATTCTTGATTTATATTCCAGGTAAGTAAATAAAACAAGAGTCTTTCTGAAACAGCAACCACCCAACTGCACATTATGTATTTGATAAAGGTAGATGATTCCATTTTGTCCCTCTTTCTCTGGCCTGGGTGCGCACCCTCTCACCCTCCTTCCTTCCTTCTTTAGCTCTATGTTTTTAGAATAAAGTAGCCAAAAAGGTGACAGTAGAGGATGTATAGTAGTTCCGTTCCATCAATATACACGTGACACATCCACATGTAAAGGATTTATTAGACGCATGGTGTTCTCTTAGTAAACCATTTTTATTTCAGCCTCCCAAAGTGTGTGATAATCAAATTGTTCCAGTCATTTGCACATTGGGAAAAAATAAGATGTAGGTTTAATCTATCTAGACTGAAAAATGTTTTCCTTTGTTTCAACTCAAATACTTAGTGGGGGAATAAGGAACCCTGCAGTCCAATGATTAAATAAATGGAAAAACAGTAGGAATGCAACATCTCCCCTGACTGCTCTGTGAAATCATGTATTTTAAGTCTTATTTCCCACTGACTTGTGAATTGTGTATTATTCCCATGCTTAAGCTCACTACATCAAGCTTAAATTAAAAATAGTTTCAATTCTCCAGCTCTTGATGGAATTTGAACTAAAAACTTGACTTATGCTTACCTGTACTAACAAAAACTTTTATGCCGCTATAGTAATTTTATTTTGTAACATTTTTAGTCCAAAATATGCTATCTGTAATATCTTAAGATCGTGTGAATGCTGGCTCTTGTACCAGGCAGGTTCAGCCAGTCTACTTGATGCATGGGAGCCATGTGATCAATAGTAGGGCTGGTCGGCAGGTTTTATGTCTACAGACCAAGAGCAGGGGAAGACGCTGTCTTTTATTTAATGCTTTATATTAAGTGAATCCTCCCGTATACCCCTCCCTGATCACGTTCCCCTCCTCTCCTACCCTAGATATATAGGCACTATCCTGAATTGTTGTTTAACATGCTTATTCATGTCTTTATACTTTTATAACAGAGACATGCATTCTGAAATGATCCACTGTTTTACATTTTTAAAATGGCCATAAACATAGAGTTATGCCATGTATCTTTCTGCAGCTAAGACTTGAAATTTTATCCTTTGTGCCATGGAGAGTCACTGTAGAGGTTTCAGCAGGAAAGTGACTTGATCAGGCTGAGTCTCCTAAGAACTCCGCGAAATATTTTAGCCTAATATAAAGATGAGACATTGGAGAGCGGAAAAGGTTGAGGAATTTCCTCGAAGTCATGCTTTAGCGGAATGAGGACAGGAAATGAACCAAGCTCCTAAGTGTTTGCTGGGCCTTGGGAGGGCAGGCTTGAGAAGAGAAGCAGATGGGGAGAGGTGTCTAAGTCTCAGCATCTTGGACGTCTTCAAGTGCACTGCTGGCTCAGATTCTGGATGAGAGGCAATGAATCCCACATGTTTCTGAGTTACTAGAGTGATCTGCCATTTTTTGGGAGGGAAGGGTGTGGGTGGAGGGGACTTTCTCCATCCTTGAAGCCAAGTACATCACTACCAGTTCCTGAAAGTGGGAAGTTCTATCCTCTTGTGTCTGGAATCTCTTAATGTTGGAGTTGGTCTGTGTTAATACATCTGCCAGATGAGGTTATCCATGAGGCATTCTATTTCCTGTACAATTCAGCAGGGCCACCCTTCCATTGTGTTTGGAATTCTTGTTCTCCGGATTTCGGCAGTCTGCTGTGAAGGAGCCAATATTTTCTCCATGAGGGTTCCTATTTCAGAGTTCATGATAACAAACCCTCAGCAAGGTCAACTAGACACACTTCCTAGTTCAGAACTCACTTGGTTATGATCCCCTGCTCAGAAATTCTAAGATGAAATGCAATTCTGACAACACCATTGTAAAAGATCACTCTGACAAATATGAGGGTGGGTGAATCTTTAAAAATACGTGTAGTTACATAAACTAGAGTACATCCCGACAATGAAATACTGTGCGGTTGCAAAAAGAATGACACAGTGCTTTACACCCTGATAAGTAAAATTTCCAGAAAGCTGTTAAGAAAAAAAGTGAGGAACAGGAGAGTTTATATAATATACTACTTTTTGTTTAAGAAAGCGTAGCAATAGTATACATTCATATTTGAATACAGAAACATTAGAAGGAAATGGAAGATATGGCCAGAAATGGAGGAGTAGGCAGGAAACTACTCAATATATGCCTTTTTATATCATTTTTGTTTTGAATCATATACATTTTTACCTATTAAAATACATTTGACCAAATAAGGTCTTGTTCGGTTGACATTCTATTAATGTTAATTTCCTCTAGTTGATAATTATACTATGTTTATGTAAAATGTTAACGTTAGGGAGGGTCTGGTGAGGGCAATAAGGAAACTATTATTTTTTCAACTTTTTTGTAAGTCTAACAGAAGTTCAAAATAAAAAGTTTTTGTTAAAAAGATGATACAGAAACAGCTGGTAAGCACATGAAAATGTGTGACATCATTAGTTATCTGAGAAATGCAAATTAAAAGCACAATGAGACACCACTTATATAGCAAATAGAATGGCTAAAATTAAAAAGAAAAAACCTAACAACAAAAATTTTACGGGAGAAACTGGATCTCTCATGTATTACTGGTGGGAGTATAAAATGGTCCAACAGCCTTGGAATAAGATTTGGCGAGTTCTTATAAAATTAAATATGCATCTATCTCTTGACCTGGAAGTTCCACTCTTAAATGTTTATCCATGGAAAGTGATTGTGCAAGAATGATATAACAGCTTTATTTACAATGGCCTTAAACTGGAAACAACCCAAATGTGCAATAGGAGAATGGATGAATTGTTTATTATATTCATAGAATGCATATTGCTTATTGTATATTCAATGTATACACAATACATTTATATATATATATATATATATATATATATATAGTGCAATACCACTGAGCAATCCAAAGAAATGAACTATTGATACATACAACCACACGGATGGATGAAGCTCGCAGACATAATGATGAAGGCAAGAAACCCAACACTAAGGAATTCATACTACATGGTTCCATTTATATGAACTGCTAGACCAGGCAAAACTAATTGAAGGGAAAAAAAATATCTGAACAGTGGTTTCCTCTTGTTGTGGAGGACTGACTGGGAAGAGACAAGAGAACTTTCTGAAGAGATGAAAACGTTCTGTACGGTGTTAGCATTCTGGATAATAGAGGCATAACCATTTGTCACAATTGCGCAGTTAATTTTTGTGTACTTCAATGCATGCATATTTTATCTCAAAAAAAGAACTGTAAAAATAATAACTGCATGGGAGCTGGGAACGGGTAGAGGTATAGATGACGCAGAATGGCATAATATTGATCATTGTTTGAGTGGAGTGGTAGATTCTTGGGATTTCTTTACACTATTCTCTTTTTATATATTTGATATTTTCCACAGTAAAGAGTTAAAAATAATTTTAAAAGTAAAAAAGAAATACAAGTTTTGCCTTAAAAGGAAGAAGCAGTGTGGAACAATAGCTGAGATTTTTTTCGTATTAAGATGGGAGTTTGATGGTGTATTTTATGCTGACAGGAGTGCGAGTTCTGGGGTTGGGGAGAGCATGTGGTAACACAAGATGTTCCCCGATGACATTGAAAATTAAAAGAACATTTACAAATGTGCAATGATAAGATCATAATAAAAGTATGTCAAGAACATCGAATTCCGGGCTTATGGAAAATGCTAAGGAAATCTACAAAGCATTTTATAGGTTGGTTTTGGGTAAGAAGACGAAGAAAACCCAAGCCTATTACTGAGAGCAGGTGATATGTTAACGGATATAAAGAACCCGAGACTACTTCAAATGCTGATTTTCTCTGCCTTTTCTACATAAGAAAATGGTCTTCAAATTTTAAAAGTTAAAGCATATAGAGCTGGGAGGGATTTAAACCTTTGATAGGTGAAGAAGTAAGGATAGGACACAGCTTTTTAAAATAAATTCAAACTCAGGTGAATGCCTTCTCAGGGACAGATGCTTCTTGCTGATAGTCATTGAGTAATCACAGTGAACAAGAGAGAGACGGAAAGGTAAGGATGGGTAAATGTTGACCCAGTTTTTCTTTCTTTCTTTTTTTTTTTTTTCAAAGGGAGGATAACATTCTGGAAATTACAGAATGGTAAATTTGACGATAATCCTTAACGTTCTAGAAGAGATCAGATGTCTTGAAAGCCCATAGTAAATGAAATAGTGATTTCTAGAAGCTCAGTGAGTTTGCTAAGAGCCAGTCCCTGCCCCACTAGTTTTATGAAAATCCACTAGTAGAACTTGTCTGGTTGTCAACATGTTATTTGGCAATTTTCCTCTTGCTGCTCTAGAGGACAAGACAGATGGATAAATGAATGAGGGTGAAGGCAGAGAGTTTTGTAAACCGTCCGTTTATAGGTATTTAAACAGTGCTGGTGACAACTTTTACCACCCGCTGCAAGGCTACGTGTCTGGATCTCAAATGTGGAAAGAAAGCCTGAGTCTAGTGCAGAAATTGACATATTTCCATCTGCATCTGTGCCTATATTTACATATCCATCCATATCTATGAGGGTTTATCTGCCTATCTACATATCATAAAATTAGCCCACTTTCTTCCTTACTTATGCATTAAAAATTAGCCACTTGCTATACTCGGGGAATGGAGTAGACTGATTATTTGAATGTTCTGCTTAAGGCTATGGAAACTCTTTCTCCTCTTGTTGTTGCAAATAATCCAAGATTGTATCAGCACGCTTTCCTGCCTTACTAAGTAGAGCACATAGAACAAAAGTTACCATGTTCTTGGTGATTCATCATCCCGTGAAGCATCAAGGATATTATCTGACCCTCAGTTATGATTGCAGATGGGCGGGAAGAGGGTAGAGAGTGCTGAAGTGGGGCCAGAATTACTATATGCACCTGGGAGTCGTTACTGGAATTCGATTTTACATAACATCTTGCGCTTTTCGTTCTTTTCTGTTCTAAAAGCGAAATTCTAAAGTCAGAGGCTTCTAGATAGTTGTCTTTAAGAGCCACCTGTCTTTAAAGTATTTGTGATGGCTTAAAAAAAACAGTTAATGAAGGCGCAATTCTAAAGGACTACCTGACTATGTGGAGAAAAGACATACAGTGAAATGCTCTCTGGTTGAAGTTTTCCATTTGCATACTGTCATACTTCAGATTTGTAATATTATCTGCATATAACCCCTAGCTAATAATCACCAGTGAATTTAAAAAGCAGGAAATTCACATCCAACTCCCAGCACTGTTAATGAGCATTCCCGATGATTCTACAAAGATAAGGTTGAAGCAAATTTCTGAGAAGATACTGACATACTCATAGTTTCTCATATATATATTTTTACATTTACATTGTGCTACAGTTTAAAGGACCATCTCTCTTTAGTTATCAGCAATTTAGTGAGGAAAATAATTTCTAGTTTTAAGACATTTTCCTACCTCCTGCTCTGCTACCTTCTGACTTGCACTGATTATTTTTGGGTGTGTGATACCAAAGTGAAAATTGTTATCAGCCTTAAAAAAGATGACGACTTAGCACATAATTATATGATGTTCTGAGTGGTTCTCTAAAGTTTTTCTTGGTCATGTAAATTGTAACCTACTGGAGAAAAGGAATGGCATTTTCAACTTGTTTGACATTCTCAGCCTGAAATGTAATTATGATTGAAATTACTCTAATAGATAGTTTATAATAATTATCTCACTAGTTGGTCTGATGGAGAGAAAATGAGACTCAGGGTCAGAAGATCTGGGCATTTACCAGCTCTGTGACCCTGGGCTAGTCACTCCGTTCAGCTTCATGTTTTTCATCTGCAACAGTGGGGAGAACAGTATGCAGTTTGCAGGATTGGTGCAGGAATTGTCCAGGATAACGTGTGGGATGGCTCCATGGAACGCATATAGATGGACTTCCAGCCTCCCCACACATTCTACCCCCTCCTTCCCTTCCTTTTTTCTTCTTTTTCTTTATTTTATAAATAAGATCCTCTTCTCTTGTTGCTCTGGGAACAAAAATTTCCTTACTTTGTTTTGTGGGCAATCTATCAGAATTGAAATCTTGACTGTGTAATCACTACACTTATGCCCCTTTTGACCAACAAGTATAATTGGGTGTTCAGAAGTATCAAAACAGCAAGTTAAAGCCAGATATTCTAAAAACACTGGACTGAAGAGTTTTGCTTTGATTAGCTGAGTTGGGTAAGGTGGAAAGTCTCAGGAAGCAGAAATAATGAGGAGAGTTAGGACAGTAGAAAAAATCATAATAATGAATTAATGCCAAAATGTAAATATAGGCATGTCAACAAGGAAAACATTCATAGAAATGCAAAATTAGTATTAGAAGTGATAATTCCGTAGACTTTTTGCTTATGGTCTTAGCATCCTGCAATAGCTTTCTTATAGAATTTCACTTTCACACTTTTATTAGCAGATTCGTTACCTAAATAAAATGTAAATTGAAAATTTTCTTAACCTTTGGCAGAGAATGAAATACATTCAAAAAGTAGGATAGGCTTATTTGTTTCATGGGTTTAGCCAATAACAGAAATAATGATTTCTGGGCCTTGGCGTTTATTTTCGACACAGTCCAGCAAGCTCAACATTATGAGTGACATCATATGTATTAGGCTAGGGAACCACCATGGCCTCTATTTAAGCCTTTCGTAGTTGCTGATTAGAATTACTGAATTTCTACATTTAGAAATAATCTGTTGTGGAACTTTAGTTACCCTTGGGTCCTGAAAGTAGGGATCATTACTTGGTCAGTGATCCTGTGATGGTTAATTTTATGTGTCAGCTTGAGCAGGCTGCGATGTGCCTAGATATTTGGTCAAACCTTATTCTGGGTGTATCTGTGAGTGTGTTTTGGATGAGATTAACATTTAAATCAGTAGACTGAGTAAAGCAGATTGCCCTCCATATTGTGGGGGGGGGCCTCATCTAATCAGTTGAAGGCCTGAACAGAACAAAAGGCTGACGTTCCCTGGAGGGAGAGAGAATTTTCTTGGCTGACAATCTTTAAACTGAGACATCAGTATTTCCTAGTTCTACAGCAATTTCCAGCTTTTGGACTTGAACTGAGACATTAGCCTTGCAGATTCTGGATTTGCCAGCCTTCATGATCATGTGAGCCAATTCCCTATAATAAATCTTTATATACATATATATATATATATATCTGATTGGTTCTGTTTCTCTGGAGCTACCCTCTTGACTAATGCGTCATCATAAAAATGGGTTGAAGTCTTTTCCAAACACCCCCATGTCATAGGTCAGTGCTACAGAATTCCATTAGTTTAAGTTGTTCTTCCAGGCTTCTTTTGGAATGGAATGGTAGAATTCAGACTTTCTGCTTATGAACAAAGTTCAAATCAAATGGTAGTCATTTCATCGATTATCTTCATTTTGTGCTCATTTACTTTCATTTACATCAACCTAAGCTCATACCCAACACCCATGCGGATAGGTAATTATCACATGAGGCTCTCATATAATTGCATTGGGTTGTATGAAGAGAAGTTACTCTTCAGAAGGCTTGGGGAGAGGGTCTGAACTAGAAATATACAGAGAGAGTCAAGGTCAGAAACACATGGTCTTCTGAGAAGCTGCTGAGAACTGAAGTTACGCTTTCATGAAGAGCACAAAGCCTTCATGTTAATTTTTCTCTGTGCAGTCAGAGCCCCCTCAGTGCCATGAAAGGCACAGCTTCACAGACCCCAGGAGAGACACAAGAGCTTCTGTCTCAGGGGCTGGTGAACTTTTCCTGCAAAGGGCCCAATAGTAAATATTTTAGGTTCTGTGAGCCAGAGGGTCTGTCACAGATACTCAACTCTGCCATTTTAGTGCAAAAGTCACCATGGATGATTCATACACAATGAACATGGCTGTGCTCCAATAAAACTATATTTATGGACTCTAAAATTTGAACTTCATATGCTTTTTACATGTCATAAAATAGTCCTTTGATTTTGGGGGAAAACTCTTTGAAAAATGTCAGAACCATTCTTAGTTTGCAGTCTGCACAAAAGCAGGCAGCAAGCTAGATCGGGCCCACGGGGTGCAGTTTGCCAAGGCTTGTTATATAGAATCAGCTTCATTAGTGCTTTTCATGTGCCAGTACATGCCAAGGAAAAGAAAAACACCATTTCCCCCTCAGACTAAATATTACAGAAAGCACTTAATTTAATTAACATCCCTACTAACGTTTTATCCACATCCACATTTATCTATTTTATTTGGTATAACAATAATAAAAAGAATGATGGATGGAACCATATATATATATATATATATGTATATATTTATAAATATATTTAAACATGGGTATCAGTCTTTTATTTTTACCCCTTTCTGAAAGGCATCAATGAAATCCAATTATTCTACAAAATATTGCAGCCAAATCTCGTTACTAGACATATTGTAAAGGTGATCTTGTATTTTTTTTTTCCTGCATGTGCTTTCTGCCTTTCTGTCTAGGGTGGGTCCCTGAATTGCTGTGGATCTCAGGCTCTTCATCACTAAATGAGGGGCTTGGTCTAATTCAGCTGTAGGCAAATTTTTTCTTGCAAGACCAGACAGCAAATGTTCAGGGGCCACACCATTTCTGCTGTGACTACTCCATCCACTCTGCTGTGACAGCACTCCAAAGCAGCCGTAGGTCTATGTACAATATGTAAATGAATAGTTGTGACCGTGTTCCAATATAAAGCTTTATTTACAAAAATACGCAGACGTCCAGATTTGGGCCACAGTTTGCTGACGTCTGGTCTAGTTGGACTTAAAATACCTTCAGAGACCTGGGAATCAGATGAATGTGGCCTCACAGAAGTGGGCGACTGAAGGAAGCTTGGTAATGCTTTCTTCCTTTAACTTTCCAAGATGTCGATTTTATCCACATTTTATAAATAGAAAAATTGGTGCCTAGGGAGTGCTGGTTACATGTGGTAATTATGTGGGTGGAGTAGGCTAGATTAATGATTCTTTCTTTATCTCAACTCTTCCACATCATGAGCTCCAAAGAATTTATAGGTTTTCAAAAAGAGCAGTTAGTTATTAACTTGGAGGTAACTTATGGAGGGGAATTACCTACGATTATTTCATTTCTTAGTTGTTTGGTATGTAGACTTTATGCATGTTAAATATTGTCAGCAACAAACTTCATTGGCAGTATTTTCTCTCTCCTTCAGGCTGCAAGGTAAGCAAAGTGTTAAATTTCAGTTAAGATCATAACAAACGGTAGTGTTCCTCATGTGGAACTCTCATTTCTTATTTCATTATTTCTCACATGTTTGAGTCTAGGGAAAATAGCTTAAAGATATGATAAATTCAGGTTACAGTAAGCAAAATGGCTAATCACGAAAATCTCAAGAAATTTATTTGAAGTCTTCCTGGAAGGGACTTGAGTTCCTTGAAAGTTCTAAAAGCAATTTGTGACGCAGGCCACCTTCAGTTAGGGATTCTAAATTAGGTCTTCTTCCATACAACCATAGCTCCCATAGGAAGGCCTGAATCTTTTGTCCAGACATGTGGGGTTTTTGTAAATGGTTTGCTGGGGGGAATGGTGTCTGAGTGACTTCCCCCGGTCATGTATTCCAAGAAAATGCTCTGTGAGGGGTGCTGCTGTTGTAAGAAAAACACACACACAGCAAAATTGCTCCCAGAGCTGCTGAATTAACAAAAATTAAACCAACTAAGAAAAAAACCTTTTATGTAAATGAGCCCCAGTGGCTGATGACGGTAATCCTCTATCAGCTTGGCAGAAATCTTCACATCGCAAAAAATTGTGTGGATGCGCCTCAGCTTGGTCTTTCTCATTGTGCGTTTTCTTTATGAAATAGCTCAGTGCAAACGTCTTCAGGTGCTTCACGCAGATGGTGTTGGGGAATTGTTTTTCGAATTGCTTCCTCAAGACAGTGGTGCTGGTAAGAGTTGTGTTGCAGTGAACCAATCAGCAGCCTGTATGTTAAGCTGCCTGTGTCAGTTTTTCATCCAAAATGTGGCTCATATTGGTTCATAGAGGCTAAAAGGGTACATCATTCCAAATGTCGACATTTGAAATTCTTGATTGGGGATGAATTTTTCTAATGATTCATTGAAATGTTTAAAATCTTAAAATCAATGAGTGATTTGGGTTACATTTTAATGATCTTAGATTTCTAGGGTATCACCAAGTGACTGAAGGTATAATTAATGGAAGTTAAGTATTTATTTGGTTACTTTATTTAATTTCTGTCTCCTCCTCTAGACAGACATTAAATCAAGACTGAGACTTTGTAACCCCAGCATGTAGTAGTAAGTCTTCAATAAATGTTTGTGGAATGAATTTTAAGATGAATGAATATTGTTTTTGAATATTACATTAAGTTTTGTCTTATCTTTGTAAAATAACCATTAAATGTATATTTTAGGGATTTAATTAGAAGCTCTTTGAATTCATATTCTTTTATTTTTGAAGTGCTACTCAGAAGAATTATATTACCTAAAAAAGTCTGTGGTCATTTTAGATACACTAACATTTGGATATATAAGTCAAATTTGCATCAGCTCGGTGTTCTCTTGTTTGGTTCAGGGTCTGTAACCATGCCAAAGATATTTAAAACAGTAGGGTTCAATTTTGCATTACTTCATGAGACCTGGGGTTTGTTTTGGGAATTCTATGTATCCTGGTGATTTTTCACGCCAAGAGAATGAGTGAGGTCATTCAGTGAGAGCATAGAGAGCAGAAGAGAAAGGAACCAAGTACAGAATCTTGGTAAAGCTTATATATAGATTAAAAATTTAAATGTGAAAATAAATAAATATTTGTCAGATTTGCAAAGGTCTGGGAATAAAATGAGATAAAAATGAGGCAAGCTTAGAAAGGCTGGTATGGTGTGGGGCATTAGAGATAAAATGTAACCAGGTCTTAGTCATACTGAATCCAATGAAAGCAACATAAACCTTGTAAACTCTATTTTCTGTTATTAAAATGTTACTGAATATAAGATATAATCTCTCTAATCTGTAATATCAAGCACAGAGTATTTAATTAATATTTTACAAGATTTTTTCAATTTGAAAAATATGGAAATAACTCAGCATTGCAACATACCTTAATTTAACCAAATATGTAGCAAAAGTATGTATTTTAACCTACTAGAATGGATAAAGTTGAAAAGAAAGAAAATGCCAAGTGTTGGTGAGAATAAAAGCAACTGTCATACATATTTGGTGAGAATGTAAATGGTTATAAAAAATCATTTGGTAGTCTCAATTTAAACCGAAAATATGCCTACTCTATAAGACAGGAATTCTACTCCTAGGTGTATAGCCATGAAAAATGAGCACATAATCACACCAAAAGACACAGATTAGAATGCTTATAGAACTTTGTTTATCATAGCCCCAAACTGGATAGAACCCAAGTGTCCATCATTAAGATAATGGAATTTGTTCTGTGGTATTAAATTGGAATATTATACTACAATAAAAAGCAAATGACTGCTTCCTGCAAGAATATGGATGGATATCATGCATGTAATATTGAGAAAAATAATCTAGACACATTGATTCTATTGACAATTAATTTGAAAAGCATACAGAATGTATAATAGGAATCAAAACAGTGGTTAAATTTGAAGGAATGTTGATTGGAAAGGAAAAAAAAAAGGATCCTTTAGGTGGTGAAGATAAAGTTTTATATCTCAATCTTGGATTTTGTTTACAGGGACGTATCTGTGTAGAAAAAATTATCAAGCTATGCTCTTTCAACTTTAGTATAAGCTATAGTATAAGTAGTATGCACTATACTATGTGTATTTTAGAATCACCATCCTAACTTCATGTATTTTTCCAATATCTCAAGATGAAGAATTAGAATTAAAACATGTAGGTTTTATAAGAATTGAAAAAATCTCCCAGGTACCTCACCGCCCTCTTCAGTTTGCGTAGACAAGGATAAGTCATTATTTCTGTGTGACTGGAAGTGGAGCAACATGTTTGCTTCCCCAAGCCCTCATTATGTTTCCTGCAAGCCAGTTCAAGAGCTGAACAGAAATGCAATTATGACTCAGTGTTCATGAAGAGCAGCTCATATCCATTACTGCAGGAACATCATGTCCTTCCTTTTACAGGTTTTTGCCAGTGGAAAGGCTAATACAATCATGCACGATCAGGGGCAGTTATAGGATTTCCCTGGAGTTTCCTTTTCCTAATGAATACAGTCCTTCATTGTAATGGATTGACCTTTGAACACTAATGTAAATCTTATGGCTGGTTGTTTTATTAATTGCTAGAACCTTGCTCACTGGGGTTGTTAATTCACCCTAAGCAAGGACCACCTGCAATTAATCTTTTTCTAATTCTTGACACCATGGTTTATAACTATCGATTCCTTTCTTTTAAAACTAATTAGATATTTTAGTCTTTTACAAACTGACACAAAACTACAGCCCCTTAAATGATTTGAATGTCAGAAAAAAAGAGCCCTTACCAAACCATCAAAGTTTGGTCTATAATGATTAAATTCATTTATATACACATGTAGCTTTAACTCTAAGCCAAGAGCATCCTTTGCAAGGGACAAATGAATCCAACTATTCCATTCACCAGAACTACACTTTATCTGCCCCATGTCCTCATATGCTCGGTTGGTGACTGACAAGGACAATTCAGACCTGCCTTGTACCTTACAAATCAGAGCTGACAGGTACAAACTCAGCCCTGACTATCTCTAGCACTATGGTATTCAGGACCACGGACAGCAGAGAAAGTACTCAGGCACCTTTACACAATAGCTGTTTATATTTGGAAACACTCTGAAACACAATGGTACAGCCTCATGGTCCAAACCAATCGAAATATGATAATGTGGGATGCATCCATTTCAATTTTTTTTTCTCACTTCACTCCTTTCTCCTGTGAAATGGACCCTTTAAAAAAAAGTAACCTCAAGTGTGGCAGTAATTGACAAATCCTGATCAAGGGAACACAGGGACAGAAATTCAGTGTTCTCAAGATTCATACTGAACTGTCTCTTGAACTACCAGCAACTTGTTCTGTCTCTGCTTAGTTTCTGCTAACCCTTCCATTCATCTCTCAGACCTCCTGTGTGCTCCGTTTTGACATCCTGATTGATTTACTTCTATGGCCCTCTGCCCTCTGGCTTGGTATCCTTGTGAATTTCTTGTCTGCTTTTGCCTGCATTGGCCCTTCTGGGTACATCAAACTTTTTGTAACTAAAGTCTTCTGCTAGGCTGCCAAGGCCACTCATATTGAAATATCCTAATAGGAAGCTCTGTCAGTTCTTTCCTCATCTTGGTCCTAGTGTCAAAGAAGTTGCTCCTCAATGCTGGCTGATAAATACTTTGCCTTTGAATACGTCTTCTCTGTTGCTTGAAGATTCAGGGGGAATATATCCTGAGGGAAAATACCTTTGGCCTTACCACTTTTTTTTCTAAGATTAGAAATATGTTCCAGTTAGCTTAATATGCCAGTTAATATTTATCTTTACTAGAAAACATGACATGCACATAATTAAAATATAAAGCATTAACATTTATATAATTTATTTTTTCCATGCCTGTTTACTCTTGAATCCATTCTACTAGAAATTTTGCCACCACCATATAACAAAACTTCCCTTGTCAAGATCACCAGTGATCTTCCTAGCATTAAATCGAATGGACCATCCATAATCCTCATTTTATCTGATCTGTTAATACTATTTGATACAATTGAATACTCCCACCTACTTGATAAAATTATCCTTTACTTAGATTCCAAGAAAACATACTTTGCTGATATTCTTCCTACTGCTGCACCAATTGTTGTCACTCGCCTTAACTATTTCCTCCTCTCTCCCAGTTCTAAACGTGGGAGCATGCCCCAGTGTTCATTCCTTGGACAGTTTCTTCTGGGTCTACATTCACTGCCTTGATGATCTTACCTATCTCAAGTTTAAATGTTGATTCAATGATGTTGACTCCCATATTATACCCCCTGCCCTGAAACCCAGACCCCCAAATCCAACTTTTATCTCAACATTTCCACTTGAATGTCTAACATGTGGCTCTCACTTGCCATGTTCCATATTAGCTCTTGATAACCCTAGACGAACCTCTTACTGCCCTTTAGAACTGAGGCAACAACAATTCTTTCCTGCCAGTTACTCAGACAATTGGTTCTGAGAGCTTACCTCCCAATTTCATGTGCTTCTTTCCTAACACTCCCACTTGCAACCTACTTTTGAAGAAATGTTAGCTAAGGACCAGTCAGGTTATTGGAAGCTCATTGCCCACAATTTTCAAGTGCTAGGAGACTTACTGTTATTTTTAAGATGGTTTGGAGGGTCTAAGTTCTTTGCATTTTCATATAAATTTTAGAATCAGCTTGATAATTCCTACAAAACAGCTCCTCATCGTTTATATTTGGATAACATTGAGTCTATGGATCATTTTGGGGAGAATTGACATCTCAAAAATATTGAATCTTACAGTCTGTTAAAGTGGTAAATATCCCCATTAATTTATGTCTTTGTTAATTTCTCTCAGCAATGTTTTGTAGTTTTCATTGTAGAGATCTTGGATAACTTTTGTTAAATTTATATCCAAGTATTTTTTATTGATGTTAGTAGTGTAAATGGTTTAGTTTTTAAATGTCATTTTCCAGTTGGTTGCTACTAACATGTAGCAATACAAATGATTTTTGTATATTGACTTCATAGCCTAAGATCTTGGTAACTTACATGTTGTAGTGTTTGTTTGATAGATTCTTTAATATTTTTCAGTGAGAAAATTGTCACTTCCAAATAAAGACAGTTTAACTTCTTCCTTTCCGTTCTTATGCCTTTTCCTTGCCTTAGAACCTCCAATACAACGTTGATTAGAAGTGGTTAGAGTAGACAGCCTTCTTTGGTTTCTAATCTTTGGGAGAAATTTTAATACTTAACAATTAAGTATAATTTTAGCCATAAATTTCATAGATGTTCTTTATCTGAATGGGAATTTTTATTTCCTGGCTACTTTCTTAATCACTTTTATCTTCTTCCTAGGGGCCATTTCTGGGGACCTGGCCTAAGAAAGGTGGGTGTTAGGAAATTGTTGTAAGTCTGATGTGTCCAACATTGTTATGTAAAAATAATAAAGAACACTTTTTAGAGTAGGAATTTGCTCTTTTATCTGTCATGCTCTTGAGACAGGTGCAAGGTATGGAACTGATTTAATCTTACAAGGCCAAAATGAATTCTGGGTGCTTTTGCAGATTTAATACATTTATTATTCAATAAATAACCAATAATAACAAATGATCATTCAAAATATATTTTCTATTGCTAGAGAGGTGGGGGAAAACATCTGATCCATGCCATAAGTGGTTTGCAGTCCATAAGTCAAGGAAACTAGTAAAATACATTTTCTCTCATCCATGAAGGCCAGATGAGTAGGTTACAGATCGAGAAGAAATCTGGTCCTTCAAGGATTCTTGCTGCTCCATCTTGCTTAGGTCTCTACAAATAGTCTCCACTCAGATGCGACGAATGTGAAGAGAACTTCTCTTTTGTTCTTCTAATTAACTGGGTTAGGAGTCATTTTCTATCTCTCCTGACCAAAAGGCAAGTTAAAATACTCTAACTAAAGAAAAAAAATGATTTCAAGAAAAATGTGAACAATTGGAAAGCTGCAAATGCTGCGAGAAAAATTCTCATTGAGTTTCACATTCCCGGTGACTTACCACCATTTCATGGCGAAACGGACGTGATGCACGTGATAAGAAGTACAGTTTATTTTTAGTGCAAACGTAACTCTGTTATTTATGCTAATTATGAACAAGAGGAATAAAGGTAAATAAAATCTCCAGATAATCTCAAACCTAATTTTATTGAATAGTCTCAAAACTTTCCATCTCAATACTTGCATAAACATCATTACCACGTAACCAAATTCAGTACATTTAGTTTTGGCTACTTTAATTTCCATTTCTCTCTGGCTAGCAGTATTGTCCATAATTAATTAAATGGCCCCAAAGGAGGCAGACATAAGAATGATGCTTTAGATTATATACCAATAGATGACCAAGAATGGAAAGTGCATGGATTTTCAACCTGGTTAATGTATAAACAGGAGCAAGCTGTGACATAGGTAACAGATATGTCAGGCTTGAATGAGAAGCTGAAGGAATTTGGAAACATTAGGTCATTATACTTGTATCACTTTAGTAATACAGTTTAACTGAGAAAATTAGTGACTTAGCTTACAAATTGTGACAGTTTTCTGGATAAGCTTGCCAAACTCCCAGTAGCTTCAGATGCTTCTACTTCCATCCTCTATTTCTCCATCTTTCAATATGAAGCCTTCAGTCCAAACTTTTTCTCATTTTACACCTGAATATTTGCATAGTCAAGACAGGATTCCATTCAGCCAATATAATCTGGATCAAACAGCAGATACTATTTGCCAGTTCAGAAATCTGCAGTGGCTCCATCTTGTTTCTCAGAATGTAGATCTATTGGGGTAAAACTGAAGGCCCCTATAGCAAATAAAACACTTTAATTTCAAACATGGATTCTCCTCTTTCATATGGCCAGTCTTATTGTTCCTGACTTTACCCACCCCCCACCCCCAAGTTGTCATGTCCTTTCTCAAATTATCTGCCCCTATGGAACACATTTTGACCCTTCATGATTATTGCTTATCCATTTCTACTGTAGATGGTTCAGATTTCACCCTCTGTGAGAAGCCCATCCTGTCTCTCCACACCCAGCATTCACAATCCACACTTTGTGTTCACAAAGAGCTTCATTTACTATTTATATACCTGCCATAACTGGAGATTCCTTCTGTTTCAAACATTTGAGTTTTCAGTGATAGTGGAACATTTATGAACGTTCACATTAAATGAGAAATTTGGAACTAGAGCTCAGTGGAGGAGTCAAGGATAGGAATAGACTTAAATTCACACACTTCAGTTGCCTCTCTGCTTCTCTTCTCAGCATCTGATCATCAATTTCTTCTATAAACTCCCCTCTTGCAGTGATGGCTAGCATAATGAAAATATCAAGGACACAATTAAGCCATGATTCTAAACATTTGAGGTATATGTACATCAACTAGAGCGGTAGTAAAAATGTTGATTGCTAAGCCTCAATATCACACAGCAAGCCTTGGGTAGTGTCAAGGAATCTCATTTTATAAAATAACTTAAGGTAATTGTGATGTAAGGTTGTTTAAATACACACTTCTAGAATCACTGAAATAAAGAATAGGCTAATTTTGAATTGGCCCAACAATAGGAGAATGATTATGTAAATAATGGTATATATTAAGACGTGCAGTGTTGTACAGTCATAAATATATGTAATTATTAAAAATATAGTAACATGTAAATATGCTTGCAAAAATAGAAAACACAATGTAATATGTCTACCTTCCATATCACCAAACAGTGGTTTAATTGTCATTTCATATTTTATAAACATTTTTACTCTTTAGCCAAAGTATCTAAAAGTAGCTCTAATAATCACCGTGGAACCTTGGACAGCTCCCCACCCCTTGTCTGTGGCAAGAGAAGAGGACATTCATTAGAATAGGTCTCTTGAGTTGGAAGTAGTTGTGTGGTCCTTGCATTAAAAAGGAGTGAATGGATCACACACATTTGTATCTTCTCCCTCCACTCAATGACAGTAAGAGAAGGAAAAAGATAAAGAGAATAGTGGAACCATAAATAGTGAACCATAAAAGTCCTAGAAGAAAACACAAGTGGTAAGTAACTTGACATAGATCTTAGTGATGATTTTTTGAATCTGACACACACAAAAAGCAACAGAAGCAAAAATAAACAAGTGAGACTACATCTGCACAGCCCAGGAAACCATCAACAAAATGAAAAGGCAACCAACTGAATGGGAGGAAATAATATTTGCAAATCATATTTCTGGTATGGGGCTAATATTCAAAAATATAAAGAACTATACAATTCAATAGCAAAAAAATAAACAATCCGATTAGAAAATGGGCAGAAGATCTGAAGAGACGTTTCTCTAAAGAAGATATACAAATGGCCAACAGGTACATGAAAAGATGCTCTAAATCATTAATCATTAGGGAAATGCAAATCAAAATCACAATGAGATATCACCTCACACCTGTTAGAATGGCTATTATCAAAAAGACTAGAAATAACAAGTGTTGGCGAGGATGTGGAGAAAAGGGAACCCTGTACACTGTTGGTGGGAATGTAAATTAGTACAGCCACTATGGAAAACAGTTGGGAGGTTCCTCAAAAAAGTAAAAATAGGGGCCAGCCCAGTGGTGTAATGGTTATGTTTGCGCATTCCCCTTCTGGCAGCCCAGGGTTCGCAGGTTTGGATCCCAGGAATGAACCTACACACTGCTTATCAAGCCATGCTGTGGCGGGCGTCCCATATAAAGTAGAGGAGGATGGGCACAGACGTTAGCCCAGGGCAAATCTTCCTAGGCAAAGAAGAGGAGGATTGGCAACAGGTGTTAGCTCAGGGCTAATCTTCCTCACAAAATAAAATAAATAAATAAATAAAAATAAAACTATTATATGATACACCACCATCCCTGGGTATTCAAAGAAAATGAAAACACTAATTCGAAAAGATGTATGAACCTCCATGTTCATAGCAGTATTATTTACAATAGTGAAGATATGGAAATAACCTAACTGTCCACTGATGGATTAATGGATAAAGAAATTGTGGTATATATATACACACACAATGGAATATTATTCAGCCATAAAAAAGAAGGAAATCTTGCCAATCTTGACAACATAGATGGACCTCGAGGGCATTATGTTAAGTGAGATAAGTCAGACAGAGAAAGACAAATACCATGTGATCTCTCTTATTTGTAGAATCTTAAAAAATTTTTTTTAATTTAAAAAAACTAAGCTCATAGATACAGAGAAGAGATTGGTGGTTGTTAGAGGTGGTGGTTAGGGGGTGGGAGAAATGGGTGAACTGTTTTTTGTTTTGTTTTGTTTTTTTAGTTTAAATAAATTGAATTTTAAAAATCATATTTTCTGGCTTTGGAAAAAACATATCCAAAGGACATAATTTAAAATGTTTGAAAAAAATGAAAATTTCCTTCTTTTTAAATAATTAAGATATTATCCAATGATTGAATAAAACAGGGATAAAGAAGAAAATAGTGGACATATATTTGAATAAATCTCAGAAATTCTGAATGTAGAAAACATAAGAAGGAGGAGTGGTAGCCAGTGTGGAAAGCTGTGCCCTTTTCTTAGATGCTTGTTGAGGGTAATTAGGGCAAAGAGCTTTAATGGTTCAGCCCTGAGAGGCGTGTGAATTGATGAAACAAGGCACAGGATGGTTATAAGTGAGACACAGTGTGAAAACAGAAGAACTAATTAAATATGCATATTAGCATATTAAATATGCAAATGATTGAGCCCCATCCTCTTCTCCCTCTCCACTACATAAAATGCTAATTTAGTGCCTGAGACAAGAAGGCAGAGATTTTTTCCCTAAAGACAGTAGATGTGACTGCATCAAAATTAAAACCACCTGCATTAAAATGACGTCATAAACACATCAAGTAACACACTATAGGCTGGGGAGATATATTTGCAACATATACTAGTGACTGTTGTATGCAGATTGTATAAAGAATTGCTACTGTCGATATAGAAGACAAATCACCCAATGTAAAAGTAGTCAGAGGGTATGGATAGGTTTGTGGAAAAGAATGAGCCTGATTAGGACTTATGAAAATGTAAATTAAAATAGTAATGCACCATCATATTACTAAAACTATAAAAAATGCAGGGGAAGATACACACCAACATTACAACACTGGTTATCTCTAGGAAAAAATAGAGGTAGTAAATAAAAGAAGGAACGAGACCATAGTGGATATCTTTAGCATCATATTGACTTAAGCAAACCTCTGAGCTAAGCAGAAAAGAAATAAGAAAGGGAGGGAGGGAAGCGGGGAGGGAGGGAGGAAATGAGGCGGAACTGCTCACATAGTTATAAGGATGCTCTTACATTATAGTACTATTGCGTACTCAGTCTTCTGCCACTTCATACATAAAAAAGACTGCAAAATAAGATCTTGTGTTTATTAAGGTTATTTCTGATAGAACATGCCAATAGGTATGTTTACCAGATACTCTGTGATTTGATTCTACCTTTAAAGGACAATTTTCTCTAAACATTGCGACAGCCATAGAAATGACTGTCTTCAAGCCTAGTTGCATATTTCCGTAAAAGCTGGCATTACCTGTTATTGACAGAAATAAATTCCGTGATATTCCAGGGGGCTTTCCTTTGCTCACGGAGCTCTATAATACAGCATTGCAAATCTCACCATGCAAAAATGTTTAAATGAGCTAGAAAATATGCCTTCACAAAACTTGCCACAATTCTTCTTGGCAGCAGGGTGTTTGGACAAAATATTTCATCTTCCTTGGGCCATGATTATTTGCAAGTAAAAGCTCTGAATGATCTGAATTATGTTTATCCACGAGATATGTAGAGAGGTGTCTGCCTCACCTTGATTCTTTCTGGTGTCCAGGCTAATAATATATTGTGCCAAGAAATACCTGCAAAGCTCACAACAATGATCTAGACGCCCACAGAGGAATTTGGAGGTTCTGGGCTTGACTATCCCCACAGAAATAGAATATACAAGCAGGTGGGATATAAAAAATGGTCTTGGTGAACAACTTTGAAACTATGCACCTTTTTTTAATAGAAACATACTTGAAGAGACAAAAACCCAAAGATGATGCTGCAAGTTAGAGATTCTGTTTTTAAACATCCAAGTATACTGTGGTATCTCTTTTATGGGCATTGTTTTTATTATTATTCACCTGGGGAACCAAAACCATTTTCCTAAATAAGAAAAGAAATGGTATTGTTTTAAGAAAAGCTGTTTAATCCATCTTGGAAGTAAAGGTAAATGAAGGAAATTCATTTGTCCTGCCTTCCAATTACCTCATGTTTCATTAGGCAGCCAGGAGGCATTCTGCATGTTTGGTCTGCTCCCCTCTATAGTAAGCTATTATTCTAGGGCACTGACCTGCTGGCTAACCACATTTTGGCGACTGCTTATGTTTATTTATGAGTCTTGCTTGGGAAAAGATTTGTGAAGTCTGACTGGCAGTCCTCAGATGTGTGTTTACTCTTCTTCCTGCTTCGACATAACCAGGAACCGCCACAGTGTACCCGGTGTCCAGAATGAATTAGGCAGCAGGATACATCATTGATAACCAAGCCGAATGCTCCCTCCATATTTAATATTCAACAGCAGTGATGGTAAGAAGGAAACTGAGGAGATTCCAGTTCCACTGAGTCCACTGGATTCAAGAAAGCTTGAGAAGCAAATCTTTGGCACAATCCTTGCAAAGTCAGAGTAATTATCAGGGAGAAAAGCAGCATGATCCACTCCAGGGTAGAAGATGACATTAGGCAATGCCACTACTCCTTCTGCAGCTGAGACTTCTGCTTCCTGAGCCTTGCTCTCTTGCTTAGGTGAAGAACTGTAGCAATTAGGCTTCTCCAAAACAATGGGATATAGATAGATAGATAGATAGATAGATAGATAGATAGGTAGATAGATAGGTAGATAGGTAGATAGGTAGATAGATAGATATACACACATAGATATGTACATATAAAAATATATATATACCACTAAATATACATATATACACATGTATGAGAGTGAGATTTATTTGAAAGTATTGCTTCATGCAATTGTGGGGCCTGGCAAGTCCAAATTCCATAGGGTAAGGTAGCAGGGAAACTCAGGAAGGATTTCTCTGTTCCAATCTTGAGGCAGAATTTCTTCTCTCCAGGAAACCTCAGTTTTGGCACATTTATTGCTTTCAATTGATTGGATAAGGCCCACAAATATTAAAGAGGTTAATCTCATTTACTTAAAGTAAACTGATGGTAGATGTTAACACATCTACGTAGTACCTTGTTAGCAACATCGCAACTAATCTTTGGCCAAACAATTAGGCACCGTAGTCTAGCCAAGCTGGCACAAAATTTAACCATCACAAGAATCTACGCTATCTTAAAAACAAGCATTTCCAAAAAGGCTGTTCCTGAACAGGAGCCAAATCGTTTCTCCTTGAACAGTGCACGGCACAGCCTTCTGTTCAATGGCTGAGCAGTTGGAATGTCTACTCTTATAGCTGCCTTGCAGGCCTGACTCTGAACATAATTGATTTTAAGCATCCACAGCTGCCAACGCTTGTCAAATGTGAGTGATCACGTACTACTCGATAACTATTGGACAGTCTCATAGGAATGACACTTTGTTCCTGATATTTTAAATAAGCTACTGTATATGCCGTAAAAAGAGGGAATTAGCTATTTAGTCAGCTTTTAATTAGAAGGCAGGCATCTAGAACAGTATCAGGTACCTGAGAGGTGCTAAGCCTTGGATGAATGACTCAATCAATGACCAGTACTTGAACAAATGCAAGACCCATCAGGACAAGAGAGTCATTTAGGATTCTTTTTCTAGATGCTGAGGTCTGGGAGGTCTTAGTGGGCTGGATAAGTGGCTGTTGTTCAATGTCCAATGATGGGTCAACATATGGCAAGGGATGGAGATTCCTCTGCCCACCGGTGAAAAAAAAAATCCCTTCAGTTCAGACATTCTATAGTTCCCCAACTCACGGTCAATTTGCTGTTCTTTGCTCTCCGTCTGGACAGCTCTCAAAAGGCTGCTTTTTGGCTGACTTTAACCTGATCTTACCTGAGTCAATTTGTCAGGAGGGGCACCTCACATGACCCAGTGTACTCTAACCATAGAGCAGCACCCTACTTGGCTGCTTCTCAATGTGGATGTTTATCCTTTGGATTCAGGAATAAACCAAAGCTAGAGACTTCTGTATTCAGTCAGCAAGCAATTATTAAGTCCATAGGGGATGCTGAGCCTATAATGGTCGTTGAGTAAGGAATCTAAAGGAATTCAGGGGGCTTCTGTCTTGGTTATTAAGTGTGTGTCTCTCAGTTCCAAATCCGCCATCTATATTCCCCATCGTGATGCTGGAGCTGCTACTCAGCAAACACCATTCTCCTTTGTCAGCTGTCTCCCTAGTTAGTGCTACACTAGAAGATGTTGGGAGGCAAAAACAGGGCAGGAAGGATTTACTCTTTCCTCTGGCTTGCTGCTGTTGGCTCCATCACCCCAGAAATGGTTCTTGACCTGGTTGGTTCCAGTTTCCAGGTTTTTCCACTTGCACATCAAGTGTCCTTTGTCTGGACAGTTTTGCAGCCCAAATGTCCTTGCTCCACCCCATAATTGGGGTCACTGGACCACTCCAGTAAGCTCTTGCTGAGCCTACATCCTAGAAAACGTATGCTGGGTTTGATAGGATTGTGTTTATATTTTGTGCTGTGACTTTTATACATTATGACATAACAAACTAGAATTATTCATTATTTTATTTCCTGGGGTTCATCTTGTATCTGCTTGGGGACAATGAACAGGGCATCATTCTTTTTTAGCTACCCAACCTACCTAAAAGGGCCAGATCAATATTTGCCGACACCACCAAATAATGTGTTATTTTAGGAAGTCACTTTAAAAATGTTAGGTTTCAGAAACTGAAGTATGCATTCAGTCCTCAGATAGATAAATACCCCACCCATCAGCCCCACCCCCACCCATGTGTTTCTATCATCAATTAAGACAGCTTGAGAAACATAAAACTTTAATGCTGGTTTTAATGGAAGGCTTGTCGGCTAATAACCAGAGTTTATAATTGGCTCATTGATATTCTGCAGCTAAACATTAAATAAAGTCTATGCATGGCCTTCAAAAGCAAGACTGATAAAGATGGCTTTAGACACGTCACATCGACTCCCAACTTTTCTGTCAGACTCAGAAACCTTTCAGAAAAATAGGGCAGCTACTTGAACTTATTTTGTTTGATGAAAATAATCCAATTTACATTTTTAGCTAGACACACAAGACATTCTACATGTGACTTAGAAGTTTTTGATTGAAAGCATCCAGAAAAGAGCAAACCCCTTGATGTTGAGAAACTATTTTTTAATTTTTTAAAAACTTTTTGATTGTGGTAAAATACATATGACATAAAATTTGCCATCTCAACCATTTTTAAGTGTGTATTCAGTATTGTTAAGTATATTCCCATGGTTGTGCAACCAATCTCCAGAATGTTTTCAGTTTGCAAAACTGAAATTCTATACTCCTTAACAACTCCCCACTCCCCCTTTCCAATTTGTATATTATCTTTTGAGAAATAGCTATTCAAGTTCTTTGCTCATTTTTTAATTGGGTTACTTTGTTGTTGTTATTGCATTGTAGGAGTTCTTCATATATTCTGGATATTAACCTCTTAACAGATATGTGATTTGCAAACCCATTCTGGAGGTTGCCTTTCACTTTGTTGATTTTCCCTTTGATGTACAGTTTTTAATTTTGATTTAGTCCAATTTATCTATTTTTACTTTTGTTACCTGTGAGAAACTATTTTTAAGAAATCAGAAAACACTTCAAAATGTAACCTTTAAGGCCAAGTTGAGTAGTGACAAGAAGTTGCGTCACTAACTTGGTTGCATGACATGTGTTAGTCTTACCCCTAGTGGGTGGGTATGGTAACTACTGGTGGTCCAATGTTCTCAAACTAGATTCAAGAAACTCAGTTCTCCCATTCTCTCATCTCAAGAAAACACTAAATTTTTGTGGTTGGTTCAGCTCTGGCAATGGGACATTCTCAAATTTGATTTAGCACGTGTGTGTAGGAAACAAGACCCCAAAACTATGTGCTCTAAACTTTTATTTTGTGATTCACAGTTGCAATTTAAAAATAAACCTAATGTCACCATGAGTAAAATTCTTACAATAGGCAAGAAAATGAAATCAACCATCGCTCACACTAAATCAAAGTAGCAGGGCTGATTAAGGTAATGATTTTTAAACTGAATATCACTCTATCATAGTATATAAGCATGCCAGAAGATCCATTTGGAAGGGGCCCAGATGAAATATGCAATAAAGCCAGAAATTGTAATTCAAAAGATCTAAATGAAAACACTTTAGGCAAGTGGCTTTGGATGCACAGTTGGAATACAAATGGCTGTTTTTACCACTCAGCCTTAAGCCCAGGTTTGTCCCTGATGTGTCTGGTGTCACCTCTGGAAAACTCTGTTTGTACATAAGCTCCAGTTGGGTCCTCTGGGCTCACTTATAAAAGGATGCTGGCTGATGTGTTTATCCTCTTCTTCTCTGGGTAACAGGAATAATGAGCTGTCAGTACGATAAGATCCTAGACATCACTTAAATTTCCACAGTTGCCCATCACATCTCCCTCCCCGGGAGGCCTCTGAATTACAGGCTGTCATGGAAAGCCTGTGAACTGGGTGGAGCCTCCTCAGCTCCTGAGGCTCATATCGCACTTCGTGAGCCTAATGCTTGCTTGGTTGCTTGCACTTCATCTTTCCCCCTGTAGTCAAGGAGCATGAAGGTGAATGGCTGATTTTCAAGATGACATGGCACCAAATGCTGAGTGTCCTGTGATTGGGGGTACTGCATTTTGAATTGCTCTTTCTATCTAGAGTTTATAACTTAAAACTTATACATAACTTAAAAAAATGTGGTTTTTAGCTATAGGATAAAATTATTTCTATACTACTTATTCCTAATTAATTTCCCAGCCATTGCGAAGTTTTCGTATGTAAGAAGAGGCCAATTACCCCATTGCCTCATAGAACAAGACCATGAACTTCGTGTAGTAGAGTCTTTGTGTGTTGCTTGCTAAGGATCCTTCCCCCTTGTGTCAGTTCTTTGTAATCTCCATCTATTCTGTCCCTTGTGGTCCTAGTTAGACTATTAGACCCACAGGTACATGAATGGGCATGATTGTGCTCCAATAAGGCTTTATTCACTAAAACAGGTGGTGACAAAATTTGGCACCTGGGTGATAGTATATGGATCCCTTTTCTGAAACTATCAGAGCATTGCTCTATTTCTATCCAATAGTATGAGATTTTAAAGGAATTAAAATCCAAGTTTCATGACCTGTCTCCAATAGGGAGATTCGAAGAGTACCACTAAGAGGTGTAAATATGTCTCATCTCTCTAATGGAATTTTATGCTTTCTAAGAGTACAGACAACATTTTGATGTTCTTTATACTCCTTCCAGTAACCAACTGTTCCTTAGAGAAGGTTAAGGTGGCAGAAGCTGTGCCATCCTGCCTGGACCCCTTTCCAGGATCAAGACATCTATTCCTCTGTCTTCTGGGAGTATTGTATTGACACATCTCAGTTGAGTCTCTCTTCTGTAATTGCCCTCAGCTGAAGAGAGCTTCACCCAAGGTGGTACCTCCACCTCATAGGCAGACTGCATTTAATAACTGGACCTGGCAGGGATAGAAAAGCTGACCCTTTACCTCATTTCAAGGGAGGATCACTCTGAGGGGCCATCCCAGTCCCCAAGATCTCCACAAAATCAGCTGAGGCCTTTGATGAAGGCCTTTTGCATCAACTCCTACCTCTGCCAAGTCCCGTGTCTTTCATCTCAGGGGTACTCCTTAGGGAAAATCCGAATATGGACTTGAGTGGGACAGGTAGCATAGGGTAGGGGCCAGCAAGTGACATCATAAAGGAAAGAGAGAGGCCAGGAAGTGACATAGAAGGAGGGGTAGGGGTGTGGCAGGAAGTGACATAGAAGGAGAGGTGGGACCAGGAAGAAGGACATGGAGGGAGGGATAGGATCAGGGAGGGAATTAGGGTTAGGTTTAGAGTTAACCAAATGATGGTGGTTTTAAAGGGTTACTCTTTGGGTGCTTTCAAAACATTTTACCGGAAAGGTATGTATTCATACCTTGAGAGTTAAAAAGAAAAAACAAAACTGTAACATGTTCAGCCATGAGAGTTAATGTCCCTTGACCATCATTATTAAGAGGTGCAAGGGAAGCCAGCAGGGATCTGCCAAAATTTTAACAGTAAGTCATGAGTACTTAATTATATACTTGTATATAAAAGTGCCCATTGGTGTAAGAAGGTAGCAATTATCTGCTATAGCAGCATACTCCCTCATGATGTTTGTGCCATGAATTTAGAATACCATGCAGAAATGCAGAAATGTGTCAGAAACTAACTTCTGAGGCATTAAATTCCCAGCTGGGCAGTGTTGGCCCTCTATTTTTTTTTTTTAATTCTGCAATGAGTGTTCTTCCTGGAGAAGCCAAAGCATGACAGCAAGTGTTTAATAAACATCTGTTTATTGATTAAACAGAGATTCAGTCACGATCTAGACTCTAGGGTTTAATTCAAGACATCTTTTAAATTTCCGTTTGTGCCAATGGTCATTTGTAGTACTCCTGCCAGAATGTGGTCAGGAATCAGAAAGTTAAGAACTGATTTTTAGAAGTTCACCACTCTTTTGAGAAATTGTGTTGCGTAACGTTCAAGCATAATGCATATTAATTTTTAATCAGTTGAGTACTCATTGCTGTTTAAAATGAGATTGTTTCCAAAAACCAAGTGCCCTTTTCCAATTGAAAGAGTTCCTAGAAAAGCTGAGAGAGTTGGTCTTGCAATAACCAAAAGCCACATTACTTGCTTTACACTGCAATCATCTAGAAAGCAAGAATTTTCTGTAACTTGATTTTTTAAAGTTAACCCTATTTAATCCACAAGTATGCAGGGATTTAGTTAATGATGCCCTTGTGATTGATTTCTATTCCCATTCTTGGTAGCAGAATGTCTCCTTCTTCCCCCAGAAACTGCCCACACTGTATCTTACACTGGTGAGTCTGTTTCATGCCTGGAGGAGATTTGAAAAGTGAGGTCATTTAAGAATTTCAGTCTATGGCTCAATCCTATCTAAATTTAGTAGTTTATCAGGGCTTGTCCGTGTTGCTCAGGATCTATTATAGGCTTCTCTCCATGGGCAATTCCATAAAAACGGCACTTTGGCTGACACAAAATAAATTTAACGGCAAAAATATTTTGCAGCTAACCAGAAGAGGCATGGCGGCGACAGTTTGCAAAGCTGGTGGGGATGTGTGTGCGACACCACTGTTATAAAGAGTCAGAATCCAGAAATAGTCCTAATTGTAAGTCATTCATTTTTGATCAATCACTTTTAGCCTCTTTAAATTTTTAGGCATAATTTTAGCTCTTTTAATAGAACTGTCACGTGTGAATGTTTCTGGTACTTATTTGAAGTTTTTTAGATTTGCGGTCAGCCTCTGGTCTTCTAGGTTATGATTTCTGCAAATTGGCCCATTGCTATCTGCTCTGTTTTGTTAACTTGTCCTTTCTCTGTTTGTCCTAAATCTCCTTCTTTCAAGAGAGGGTGAAAGGGA
This sequence comes from Ceratotherium simum simum, assembly GCF_057802395.1. Lineage (NCBI taxonomy): Eukaryota > Metazoa > Chordata > Mammalia > Perissodactyla > Rhinocerotidae > Ceratotherium > Ceratotherium simum. The sequence goes on from NC_141941.1 coordinate 5,420,953, forward strand.
AGACTGTCATCGTGGTAAACTGGGATTTGGTGAACAAGTCTGTGTTCATCCCAGGTCTACCTTTTATGAGTTTGTAGACTTCAATCATAGCCCTTGTCAGCCTCGGTCTTTGCAGATGGAATCATTTGAATCCTTTAAGACTGTCTGCATATGCAGCAGCTCTGGGCTTTTGATCACCCTGTTTTCTCTTCTCTGGACCTTTTCCTGCTCTGTTATGACTTTATTGAAATGCAGACAGCTAAGCAGTGTGCAAGATTTTACATGTTTGTTTCTTTAAAACTCAGGATATCCAAAGTTTCCCTCTGAGAGGGGTGGGGGCCTCTCTATCCCAGGCAGCAGAAAGGGAGAAAAACATGGAGGAAGTTCATGGGAGATTTTGATGAGCCAGGCTCAGAATGAGCACACATTACTTTTGCTCATAAACCATGGGCTACAGTGTTGTCAGACACCACCACCTAAACATTTATATATGTTTCCCATAAACTTTGTGGGCAACATTCTCAGAATATGTAATATTTTACCAGTGTTTTACTAAGTTCCACTATGTGTAAATGCTCAAAAGGTGGGAGGGATGACCCCTTAACAAAATGCCCTAACGAATTTACTGTGGAACAGGGACCTGAGGGAGGGAAGAATCTGAGGCTTTCTACAAATATAGACTATGTCTTCCTAAGGAATAGATTTGAAATTCCACCTGTGTCTTCTTGGAGTCAGCAGGCATTATTTTAAATACACTCAGCAGAAGAGATGAACCTTGTTCATTTGGATAGGCCTCCCATGTGGCAGATATTTTCTGGATTCTTCCTGTTGGACCAGGACCATTCTGCTAGCTAGAACTGCTGAATTAGTTTGAGTATTCCAAACTACTGTAACCAATAAAAAACAAATGATTAAGGGCTGTAATCCAGTAGAAGTTGTCTTCTGGCTAGCTGCCCAAGGTGGGTGTACTGAGTGAGTAGGCTCGGGTGGAAGGGAGTTCTCTGCTCCAAGCAATCTTTTAGGGATCCATCTTCAATTCATGGTGGCTAAGGTGTTCTTGGAGGGTCATCTTTATCCCAGGCAGGAGACTAGGGGGGAAACATGGAGGAAATACATGCTAGATTTTTATGAGCCAGGCTCAGAAGGGGCACACATCACTTCTGTACATAAACTATTGGCTAGAACATCATGAAGCAGCCTCACTGAAAGAGAGACTGGGAAGGAAGGATTGTTTAGCCCAGTGCCAAAGAAAAAGAGCCCATCGATTTGGTGAATGGCTAGCAGTCTTCATAACGCCTTCACTGTCCACTTTGGCTTTTGACTTTTCAGCATAGAACGGAAGAGAAAGCTTCAATTTTGGAGGACCTAGGGGAAATCAAGGTTGATACCGGAACAAGCCAAGATTTGCCTAAAGAAATACAAAAGTAAATACTACATCTTGTTCATGCCAAACATGGGAAGACAACATTTGTTAAGCAGATAGTGAGGAAGGCCAGAAGTTGAAATGTGTCACAACTTGAAAGACAAAGCTTCATGATTGAGAGCTGATGGCAAAGCAGAGTCCAAGATCAGCAGACTAAGCAGAACTCCTCCTTACCCTGACTTTAGGAGAGGGAAACATTTTCCTATGGCACAAGTGATAAGTCAAGAGTTGAGAGAATTCACAGAAAGCCCTATCTGGTTCCAGGTTTTTATTTCTTTAAATTGTACTACAAATTAAATTTTCTCTGAGTGTTAGAATATAAATGTAAGTCCTTGTTGTAAAATCACTATTCATATATCCTTGCACCTCCTTCCCTTGGTTTCAGTTGTCATCTTGATGCAGATAGATACCAATATGTTTACTTACTTTCTAGTTTCTAATTTCCAACTCTCGTTGAATAGTTTGGCCTTGAGATACCACTGGCTGCCCAATATTTTCCTTTGGAATAAGCACAAATGGTAATATTTAAAGAACCATGAATATATGCCCAGATCCTAAATGCTTTACCTGGATTAATTCAAAATCTTAAAAATCCCCTTGAACTAGAAAGTATTATTATCTGTATTTTACAAAAATGAAACTAAGCATTAGAAGGTAAATAACTTTGTCTAGGTCTCATAGGCAGCAAGGGATAGAGCTGGAACCCCAAACCCAAGCCCTATTTTTACTAATTTCTATCAGTTGTGAAATAAACCTGTAACTCATTCGTGACACATGAGTGGGGAGGCTCTGCCCAACACTACCCGACCTGATCCTTCTTCACCCCCAGGGCAGGCTTGTCTCTGAACAACTTTATCCGTTCTTTCTATGTTTTATTTTATTAAAAATATTTTTAAACAGCTTTATTGAGGTATAATTGATATACAAAAAACTGCACATATTTAATGTGTACAATTTCATGGATTTGGACATATGCACACACCATGATACTGTCACCACAATCAAGGTAATAGACATACCCATCTCCGCTAAACATTCCCTTGTGCCTCTGTGGGTTTTTGTCTTTGCTTTTTGGTGGTTGTGGTAAGAACACTTAACATGAGATCTACCCTTTCAACACACTTTTCAGTGCACAATACTGTATGGTTAACTACAGTAGTCCTTTAGAATTTATTCATCTTGCATAACTGAAAGTTTACACCCACTGAATAACAACTCGCCATTTTCCCATCCCGTCAGTTCCTGGCAACCACCACTCCATTCTCGGATTCCATGAGTTCAACTATTTCAGATATCTCATCTAAGTGGAATCATGCAGTATTTTTCCTTCTGTGCCTGGCTTATTTCACTTTGCATACTGTCCTCCAGGTTCATCTACGCTGTTGCAAACGGGAGAATTTCTTCTTTTTTAAGACAAAATAATTTTCTCTTGTGTGAATATGCCACATAATCCTTGACTTGAAACTAGCAGTTGTACCGACCTGTTAGCAGTAAGGATCTATGGGTCTCTCAGGCAGGTTGGTCTGGGAAAAAAAAATCAACAATCACAGGTCTAAAGTATATGTACACTTAACTCTATGTTCGCAACATAAGTATAATTCCATTAGTGGATGATATTTGATTCTCTGCCATTTTTTTAATTCTGGGTTTTTATTCTTGTTATTTTATTACTTATTTCCTGCTTTTTACTTAAATGCTCAAGTTTTCCTTCTCTTTTTTTCCCCTGGTTATTTGAAAATTATACCAAACAAAATATATTTGGACATTTAGTGCTAAAATAACATCACCTGCCCTCTGCCCCTTGGTAACAATTTAGTGCAATTTTTAGCACCATTTGACTTCCCTCTGCATATATTTTGGCTAAAATGAATTGATTTTTTTTTAGATCAAGATTATTGTACCTGTATTAGTTATAATATAGTATGTTATATATTATAACATATAGTATATATGTTACATTATTTTCATCTTTTTTGAGATGTAGTTCTGACGCTTGGGTTATGCTTAATCCCCATGGTAACTGTTTAGACATTAACCAAGAGTTTCACTGTTTCATTGCTCCTTGATATTTTGATTATACAAAGAACTTCTCTTCATGGGTATATTAATTTGATTCATTTGTCCTTGAAGAGTTTTTTAAAGAACAGCATGTATGTGATATACTTTTGAAGTCCTTGAGTGAGGAAATATTTTTCCTTAGCTTGTTGAAGAATATGTGAGTTAAGATCCCAGATGCCCAAATCTCCATTTTCTTTTCACAGCCTATACTTTGGAAGAGAATTGTGGAGTTAACCTGATATTTCCTTGGGGTAATCTGATTTCTTAAAGAGGTGAAGAACTGACGTCTTGAAAACTTTTTCACGGTTTTGAATGTAAGCATTTTCTCAGGATATATGTAGAAATGAGTTTCTTTTAATTAATTCAGAGTACCCTGTGACCTGAAGGTGAAAGATTTTTATAGGATGACACTGTAGTTTAGCTGTCTCAAGCACTGTGTGCAGCTTTCTTCTTCTTTATCTGCCTCTGTGCAAAAGGCAATTCGATTTACCAAACTTCTCTGCAGCCAGGACTGTCCATGTGACATGAGAGTGGCCAGTGAAACATAGGTATCATCTATGCTGGCACTTTTTCCCTTTCCCTGTTCTTTCTTCTTGGAAATTTGCCACGATATTTGTAGGCTCATTTGATGACCAGGCACAGAAAGACTGCATGGAACCAGGGATAGAAGGATCCAGGGTCATGGGTATGTTTCTTGAGTTGCTCCCACAATCCCTACAGTGTTTCCAGAGATAAATCCACCGCTTAACTATATAAGTTACTCTAGCTGAGCATTCTGTAACTCACAGCCAGAGGAAATCCTGACATACAACCTTTTGTGTTTGGAGTCAGGATAAAATACTAGCTCTGTATCTACTGTTACATTGAGGAGCACAGTTATGGTGGAATTCAGCTCGTCCCAATTAAAGTCAAAGTGCAAAGATCCCAACAGAAAATTATCAATTGCACTTTTTAAGAACCCACCCATAAAGATATATTGTAACACGTGTGATAAACTCTAGGCCATTCACCCTTAAGCGTTGTGTAGTTAGAATACTGAAAATCTTTTTCAGTGACGTGAATTGCTTCACTTTGTAAAAACATTAACGGGTTTTTAGGGGGATGCATTGGCACTTAGTTTCTCCCATATGTAAAGACGCGTTTGAATTTTTGCAATTACTGGCATCACCTCCATTCCAGGTCATTCAGGAAGAAAATGCAACGTCTGAGGAGGTGTTATTAGGTATAAAAGTATATTATCAAGACCACATTTAAATGACTTGATATTGGCCTAGTAATTGAGAGATCGATCAATGCAGTTAGTAGAATGTCAGAAGAATGCCCAGTCAGACATGGAGTCCACGATAGTGTGATATTTCAGAAAGATGGATAATTTTTTTTTAAATCATGGTGGGGTGACAGAAAAACTATTTGGAAAAATGGCACAGTTGCCTTTCTTCCTCACGATTTGCACCAAACTAAATTATATGTAATTTAAACATCTAACTATTTTTTAAAAACATGAAAATACGGAAATTGTTTCTTTTGTTTTCCTATGGGAAAGGTCTTTTTAATCGTTATGTTAAACCCAGAAGTCAAAAAGGAAATGTACGTATGATTGTAAATTGATGTCCTTTACTAAAGGGTAAACTGAAGCATATTAAAAATTTTAAGAGTTTATTTGACCAAAAATCGATTGGAATCAGCAGCATCCAATCAGGCAGATAGAAAGGAGCTCTAAGGAGCTGCATGAAATGAACGACTTTTATAGGCAGAAGGAAGGAGCAACAAGGAAGTTATACTAGTCAAAAAAATGGCATTGGTTATTGCAAGGTCACTTTCTTTTAGGGATGTCGGAGGTTTATCAGTTAGATTACCTAACTTGTGCTCGTCAGGCCATTCCTGATTGCCTGGTTTAAGATTCCATTTCTGGGAGAGCCAAAAATATAAGTAAGTGAAGTCTCAGTTTGATGATGTGAGGCTTAGCATAAGCGACTCCATTTGGGCCTTTCGTCTTGTTTTTAACACCCTCAAATAGTGAAGTCTGTATCACACAGACACCCAAATCCATAAGCAGTCTAAAAGACAAATGAAAATTTAGAGGAAATAAAAATGTACTTGCAACAATATATCTAGTTAATATGCTTTTCTTTCTAAACTATGTTCTTACACAGATAAAAAAAAAAAGATCGCACCTCATTCCAAATATGGGTAAGGATCTGAACAAGGAATTCAGAGAAAAAGTGCAAATGGCTGACATACACAGAAAATATTCAATTCTACTCAAGACTGAAGAAATGGAAAAATAAAATGAGACGCTATATGTACCTATTAGACTGGCAACGAACAAAAGTTGGATAATACTCAGTGTTGATGAAGGGGCAGGTAAAGATTGGATTGGGTCGGGATGTCTCAGCTCATTGAGCCCTCCCTGGAGACCAGCCTCTGGTCGATCTCCAGGGCACTCTCCAACCAGTGGCTTAGGGAAGAACTGACTTCACTAGGAACCCGGCAATCCATTAAAAAGTCAGCTAGGAGTCACTGCTTTTCCTTATTACCCATGAAATTGCTTCTCATATAACACAATGCATGCTTACATGATCATTATTAAAATTGAGTATAGTCATGCACTGCACAACAATGTTTCGGTCAACAATGGACCACATATATGATGGTAGTCCCATAAGGTTAGTACCATATAGCCTACGTGTGTAGTATGCTGTACCATCTAGGTTTGTGTAAGTACACTCTATGATGTACATACAGTGACGACATTGCCTGATGACGCGTTTCTGAGAACGTTTCCCTCTTGTTAAGCGACGCATACCATAATGCAAACCATGGTTTGTTTTGCAGGTTGTTGAAAATAATAGCTGTTAACAAGGTGTTAAAACTAGTATGGGACGCAACAGCTGTTCAACTCATTTTGGAAAATGATTTTTATATATGGCTTACAAAGCACCTCCACTCAGCAATAAACGAAATCCTGCAGAATGTAAGCATTTAAGCTCTGTGACAGACGGCCGCAACTCATTTCCTGATGCGTTTTGTAATGGAAATTTAACAGAGAAAACACTAATAATAATGCTATTAATATAGTGCCTTTTCCCTAGGAGCTTCAAACCCTTGACAAACATTACATAATTAATGCTTAAATATTATACAAACATCCACAGGAAGCAGGAGAGAGGAAAGGATTGGCAGCCTCATTCTGTGGTTGCAAACAACACACATATTCACAGGCAGATGCACTTGGAGCATAAAAATAAGTCAACAGGTAAAGCAGTGGTTTCCAATGCTTCCTGCGTGTTAGCATCGCATGGTGGAAAGAAGGAGGCGATTAGGCTGTGGCAAGAGAAGGGAGAGGAAGAGAATACGAGAAGCAGGAGGAGAGACTGCACAGAGAAGAGTGAGCAGGAGCAAAAAGAGAGGAAGAGGAATCTGCATTCGAATCTCCCCCCACAAATACCCTCCACATGGGATTTAATTCCTACTGGTTGGGGGATGTGAATCTTTTTCTTAGCATCCCCAGATAATTCTAATGTGCAAGACTTGTCAATCCTTATGCTCAAATACTCCACCATAACTTATAAAGTCAATGACAGACCTTAAAGCACGCTTGTTGCATTCTCTATTAAACATCTCTACTAGCAACGCATAGTCCTTCTTCAGACAGTGAATGGTTTTGGGTGCAGGATTTCCAAACCATGAAATTGAGAGTTCCAACAACCTTCAGGTGAGACTTGCCTCACCAATTTTGTGTTGTTTTTATTGCTGGCTGTAGCTAAAACATTGCCTTTGAATGGATAATGTAGACCAAATTACCTCCTTGGCCAAAGGCAGGACCCAGGAGTACCTAAGTAAGGAAAAACCTGGTTGTAGGAGAAATGTGGTTCCCCACCTTGGGTGCCCTTCATTCAAAACTCTGAAGTGAGCCTTCAGAGTATCGACTGGTGTTTTTATGAATGTCCCTTTGTGTAAGGATTAAGAGATAAATGGAAGAAGTTTATTAACTGGAAAAGTGCTTTTTGTCTGGTAAACCATAAATGGCTCTCATGAGTGTTGAGACTAGAATGAAGCTACAGGAACCTGAACTTTCTCCAATAAATCCATACATAATTGATGCTGCCATGACTGCAGGAAATTAATGGATGGAGCAGCTTGTAGTAGCTTCATTTCTAAGGCCTTCTGTTTGAAGCACAATCGATCTGCTTCATTCAATGATTAGGCCCGGGAAACTTAGCCTGAACATCAAAACATCCATAGCTGAGCAGTTTCTAAACAAGGGTCCCTAAAGACAGTTTAATTACTATCTCGTAGCCAAAGGTAACCTGGAAAGGAACCTCCTTGATTAGGTTCACCTTTGTAGCAACAATTTAAAAAAATCTGTTTGTTTCACCTTGAGGACATTTTTCTGGAGGCTGGTTTGAACGGCTACATGATCCAGTATATCATTTTGCACTAAATACAGTGATGGATAACATTAAAAATGATGAAAATATCTGCCACCCAAGTCCAAGTGTGAATCTTCCCACTGTGCAATATTGTTGTACTTTGGTGACCCAGTTCTTCTACCCAAATTCATCTTTTCCTTAAAGAGAAATGGAAATGATGCTCCTGTTTGATGATTTGGGAGTGTTTGTAGAAGTCTACTAAATTGTGTTAAATGATACTAGGAAAATATATAATCCAGGTATTTCTGGTTTAGTGAAACTCCTACAGTTATTTTTTAGAGGCACGTGAAGTTCTTAGTGGCCTCAGTATAGAACAGGTTTTCTCAGCCTTGGCATGATTGACATTTGGGGCTGGATAAGTCCTTGCTGTGGGGGCTGCCTTGTGCATTGTGGAATGTTTAGAAGGGTCCCTGGTTTCTACCCACTGGATGATAGTAGCACTTTTCTCCCTGAATAGTGAAAACAAAAAATGTCTCCATATATTGCCAATTGTCCCCCACAAAGGGGTTGTGTGTACATGTGTGTGTGCAAAATCACCCCGGTTGAGAATGAATGATGAAATAACACAATTTCTGTGATTCTTTCAATTGAAATTTATTTGCTGCACCACTAACTATTGATATCCTTGAAATTAAATACAGTCTTATGAGTTCTTTTCATAAATAAGCCCCCAGTGTTACTCTCCTCTGCTAAATTTCTATAAAACACACTCTAGCATTGTTTAAATGTGTTCACAAAAGTGTGTTGTATGGTTTTCTTCCTACAGGTCCCAGCCTCTTTTTCTGGGTTCTTTCTGTTCTCTGTTAAAGCCAGCATGCTGTTGATTCTCCTAGTTTGTCCTGCATGCCCTTGAGCAATGAAAATGTTATTTTTAGAAAAAGATTTAAGTGGAATTCTGGAAAAACGATATACAATAACTCAAGTGTGTTTGGCACCAAATGAAACTGAAGATATATTTTATTTAAAGACAATTTACTGTTACAATTCTTGAGGGATTTTGCACGGCTTAGTTACAATATGATACAGACAAAGCAATGTAGGCACTGCAAACATGCTTATTTGACTTTGTCCAACCATTGAGTGCTCTGTGGTTTCAAAATGCAAGCTCCAACGATGTTGTAGCACCTTTAAGAAGCCCAATGATGAAAGGGAATAACTTACACAGATTGAGTAGTACAACGGGGATTAGGAACCGAACTGTCTGAGTAGACAAAATTAGTTAACTTGGGAGTTCCTGGGCTGCAGAGATCTGGGTTCATATTCTGGCTTTGCCATTAATTGTTTGCACAACACGGGACCAAATAATTTCACCTCTCTAAGCGACAGTTTCTGCATTTGAAAAGTGAGATGATGAGGTGCATTCTCCAGGGTTTTATAAACAGTAATAAAAGCCTCCTGCAAAGTGGCTGGGTCTGGCACAAATCACGGGCTTGATAATGCTACTTCTCTTTCTGTCTACCAATGTGCAGGCTCACTGACTTGTTCTGGGAGAGAGACTGGAGAGACCAGGACTTTGCACACTGTACTTGGATGAAACCACGGGCATCTAGAGCTCAGATGGCTGTGGAAACATTCAGGGAAAATTGATACCTGTACTCTGAAGGGCAGCTTGATTTCAACTGAAAAAGTCAGGTCTGGAAGCTGTGCAAAGGATCTACAGTTTCCTAGTATGGGAGAGTAGAAAGTATATATATTGGTCTCTGCCACCCCCACTGCCTCCCCCTGCCCAGTTTCTGGCACTAAGTTCCTAAATCCCTTGGAATTTCCTGGGTGATAGGAGCATCATTTCTAATGAGGCAATGCTCCAGGGGCTCCTGGATGGAGGGTGGTCATCAGAAAGACCATGCCATGATCAGAAGCTTGGAACTTTCAGTTACACCCCTCTGCTCTCCAGCAAGGGGAGAGATGCTGGAAATGGAGGTTATGATTGGTCATGCCTATGTGATGGAGCCTCCATAAAAAATCCCTAAAATTTGGGGTTGGAGGAGCTTCCAGGCTGGTGAACATGTGGAGGTGCTGGGAGAGGGGCACACCCAGAGGGGGCATGGAAGCTCTGCTCCTCTTCCCACATACTTTGCCCTACTCATCTCTTCCAGTTGGATGTTCGTCTGTATCTTTTATCATATCCTTTCATACTAAATTGGCAAAGAGTAAGTAAGCTCTTTTCCTGAGTTCTGTGAGCCACTCTAGCAAATTAATTGAACATGAGGAGGGGAACCTCTGATCTATGGCCAGTAGATCAGAAGCACAGGTGACAATCTGGTCTTGCAATTGGTCTTTGAGGGTGAGGGGGCAGTCTTGTGGGATTGAGCCCTTAACCTGTGGGATCTGACACTCTCTCCAGGTAGATGAACAGTAGCACACCCAGCTGGTGTCACACAATTGCTTGGTGTGGGGAAAAAACCCACACATCTGGTGTCAGAAATGCTGTAAGGTAGTGTGAGAGTAAAGGAGAAAAAAGAAGTGTAGGTTTTCTAAACAGGGAGGATGATAAACATGAACCTATGTGGAGAAGCAAATTAAGGGTCCTTAAAGATGAGCTATTTCGTTGTTCCTGGCTAGGGCCATTTCTTTTCTTCCTTTTTTTAAAACAGCTTTATTGGGGTATAATTTATATACCATAGAACTCACGTGTTTAATGAGTTTTAATAATTTATAGTGTTGTGCAACCACCACCACATCCAGTTGGAGAACTTTTCCATCACCCCTGAAAAGATCATGTGTGCCCGTGTGTGGTCAGTCCCCGTTCCCACCCCCAGCCTCCCCGCAACCACCAATCTGCTTTCTGTGCCTATAGATTTACCAATTCTGGACTTTTAATGTAAATGGATTCATACACGCTATAGTGGTTGTTGTCTGGCTTTTTTCACTTAGCATAAGGTTTTTGAGGTTAATCTACATTGTAGCAGATATTAGTCCTTTAGCATTTTATTCTTTTTTATGGATGTGATGATTTGAGCCGGTTACTGTAAAACTCTCTCATCTATATGAAGGAGATATTGGTAGGACCAATCTCAGGTTATTTTGATGATGATAAAAAATAGCACACATAAAAAGTCTTAGTATGGGGATGTCAGCATCATGGCAGAGTGAGCTTTCCTGTAAACTCTTCCCCCAATAAGATACAACAAAAGGAACAGTCACAGACCAACAACGGACTCCTAGACAGTGAAAAGCAAGATCAGAAAGATCTACACTGCCACACGTCTGAGAGTAGAACGTGCTGGGCCCCTGGAGGAAGCGGGGAGAGGTAAGGAGAACTCCTCTCCCTCCCCATCAGATAAGCGATCCCAGTCTGCGTGGCTCCCAGAGACGGGGGAGGGATGGCCATCTGTGGGGAAACCGTAGCTCTTTGGGCTTTCTCAGCCAGTGGGAAACTCCCACACAGAGGACTCAGAACTGCTACAGGGGCACCATCAACATCTGAGCACACCAGGAGAGCCGATAACAAGGGGCAAGCAGGAAGCCCCCCACGCCAGGGACCCAGCAGGCAAAAGAGAGAGCCCTCCCCCTCCCCACAAGCCGGGCACTGCAGCTCAGCCAACCAGACCAGACCAAGCGGCCAGCGGATTGCAGTGAACAGCTGGGGCAGAGTGCAGTGGTTCAGATTACACAGCCTTTAACCCCCACATGGTGGCGGTGGGTGGAAATTGCAACCAGATATTTCCAGGATGAGGAAAAACAAAGCCAATACAAGAACCACAATGCAAAGGTACATGAAATCACCAGACCAGAAGGAAAATGACACGCACCCAGAAACCAACCCTGAAGACACAGAAATCCATAACCTAAATGACAGAGATGTCAAAATAGATATCATAAAAAAACTCAACGAAATACGAGACAACACAGACAAACAATTCAATGAGATTAGGAGTTTCTTCACAAAAGAGATTGAAAACATAAAGAAGAACCAATCAGTACTGATGGAGATGAAGAATACAATGGAGGAGATAAAGGAGAATCTGGAATCTTTAAAGAACAGAGCTGACAATATGGAGGAAAGAATTAGCATTATAGAGGATAGGAATACAGATATGCTTCAGATGGAAGAAGAGAGAGAACTAAGACTAAAAAGAAATGAAGAAAGTCTCCGAGAAATATCTGACTCTATTAGGAAATGAAACATAAGAATTATAGGTATTCCTGAGGGAGAAGAGAGAGAAAGAGGAACAGAGAGCCTATTCAAGGAAATAATAGCTGAGAAGTTCCCAAATCTGGGGAAGGAGCAAGAAATATCAGTAAGTGAAGCCAATAGTTCACCTAAATATGTCAACAGGCAAAGGCCCACTCCACAACATGTAATGGTAAGGCTGGCCAAAGTCAATGACAAAGAAACAATATTAAGTGCAGCTAGACAAAAACAAAAAATAACGTACAAAGGAACTCCCGTCAGGCTCTCAGCAGATTTATCAACAGAAACTTTACAGGCTAGGAGAGACTGGAATGATATATTCAAAATACTGAAAGACAAAAACTTTCAGCCAAGAATACTCTATCCAGCAAAAATATCCTTCAAATATGATGGAGAAATAGTAACTTTCCTAGATAAACAAAAGCTATGGGAGTTCATGACCACAAGACTCCCACTACAAGAAATACTCAAGAAGACCCTCAGGCCTGAAAAAAAGAAAAGAAAAGGAATACAAAGCTTGGAGAAAGGAGAAAAATAGGTAGACAAAATCAGAAAAATAGTAGATCTTTACTGGAATAGGTTAGAAACCACTTAAATACCAAAATCAAAGATCAAAGGAAGGAATTCACCAAAAATAAATATAACCTCATCACTGTAAACGCACAGCCACAACACAAGATAGGATATGGTATAATAAGAATGACTTAGAAGGGGAAGAGGAAAGAGATGGAATTGACTTAGTATAAGGAAATAAGAGGCTATCAGATAATGGACTATCTCATACACAAGCTTTTTTATACAAACCTCAAGGTAACCACTAAACAAATAATCAAAACAAAATCACATATGATAAACAAAGAGAAAACTAGAAGAGTCATAAGACAGAACAACCAAACTGAATTGGCAGTCCGAAACAAATGGGACAAGAAACAAAGGAAATGCAAAAGAACCAGAAAATAAGTGACAAAACAGCAACATTAAGCTGTTACTTAATCATATATCAATAATTACTCTAAATGTAAATGGATTGAACTCTCCAATCAAAAGATACAGAATGACAGGATGGATTAAAAAGCAAGACCCAACAATATGCTGCCTCCAGGAAACACATCTCAGCTCTAAAGACAAGCACAGGCTCAGAGTGAAAGGATGGAAGACAATACTCCAAGCTAATGGCAAACAAAAGAAAGCAGGTGTTGCCATACTCATATCAGACAAAGTAGACTTCAAGATAAAACAGGTGAAGAGAGACAAAGAAGGGAAATCTATAATGATAAAAGGGACACTCCACCAAGAAGACATAACACTTATGAATATATACGCACCCAACATAGGAGCACCAATGTACATAAAGCAACTATTAACAAACCTAAAAGGAGACATTAACAACAACACAATAATAGTAGGGGATTTTAATACCCCACTTACATCAATGGATAGATCATCCAGACAAAAAGTCAATAAAGAAATATTAGACTTAAATGAAAAACTGGACGAGATGGACCTAGTAGACATATACAGAGCACTCCATCCGAAAACAGCTGACTACACATTCTTCTCAAGCATGCATGGAACATTCTCAAGGATAGACCATATGTTGGGAAACAAAGCAAGCCTCAATAAATTTAAGAAGATTGAAATCATAACAAGCATCTTTTCAGACCATAATGCTATGAAATTGGAAATCAACCACAAAAAAAAAACACTGGGAAAGTGACAAAAATGTGGAGTTTAAACAACATGCTACTGAACAACCAATGGATCATTGATGAAATTAAAGGAGAAATCAAAAACTATCTGGAAACAAATGAAAATGAAAATATGCCATATCAAACCATATGGGATGCAGCAAGAGCGGTCCTGAGAGGGAAACTCATAGTGATACAAGCCCACCTTAACAAACAAGAAAAAGCCCAAATAAGCAACCTCAAATTACACCTAACAGAACTAGAAAAAGAAGCACAAACAAAGCCCAAAGTCAGCAGAAGGAGATAAGTAATAAAAATCAGAGCAGAAATAAATGAAATTGAGACCAAAAAAACAGTAGAAAGGATTAATGAAACAAAGAGTTGGTTCTTTGAGAAGATAAACAAAATTGACAAACCTTTAGCCAGACATACTAAGAAAAAAAGAGAAAAGCCTCAAGTAAATAAAATTAGAAATGAAAGAGGAGAAATTACAATGGATACCACGGAAATACAAAGGATTATAAGAGAATATTATGAGAAATTATATGCCAACAAATTGGACAATCTACAAGAAATGGATAAATCCTTAGACTCATACAACCTCACAAAACTGAACCAAGAAGAAATGGAGAATCTGAATAGACCAATCACAAGTAGAGAGATTGAAATAGTAATCAAAAACCTCCCAAAAAATAAAAGTCCAGGACCAGATGGCTTCTCCGGTGAATTTTACCAAACATTCAAAGAAGATTTAATACCCATCCTTCTCAAACTATTCCAAAAAATACAGGAATATGGAACACTTCCCAAATCATTCTACGAGGCCAACATCACCCTAATACCAAAGCCAGACAAATACAATACAAAGAAGGAAAATTACAGGCCAATATCACTGATGAACATAGATGCAAAAATCCTCAACAAAATATTGGCAAACTGAATACAGCAATACATTAAAAAGATCATACACTGTGATCAAGTGGGATTTATACCAGGGACGCAGGGATGGTTCAACAACTGTAAATCAATCAATGTGATACACCACATCAACAAAACAGAGAATAAAAGCTACATGGGCATCTCAATAGACGCAGAGAAGGCATTTGACAAGATCCAACATCTGTTTATGATAAAAACTCTCAACAAAATGGGTATAGAAGGAAAGTACCTCAACATAAGGCTATTTATGACAAACCCACAGCCAACATCGTACTCAACAGGGAAAGACTGAAAGCCATTCCTCTGAGAACAGGAACGAGGCAGGGCTGCCCACTCTCACCACTCCTATTCAGCATAGTACTGGAGGTTTTGGTCAGAGCAATTAGGCAAGAAAATGGAATAAAAGGAATCCAAATAGGCAACGAAGAAGTGAAACTCTCACTATTTGCAGATGACATGATTTTATATATAGAAAACCCTAAAGAATCCATTGGAAAACTATTAGAAATAATCAACTACAGCAAAGTCACAGAGTACAAAATCAATCTACAAAAATCAGTTACATTCTGTATGCTAATAACAAACTAACAGAAAGAGAGCTCAAAAAGATAATACCATTTACAATTGCATCAAAAAGAATAAAATATCTAGAAATAAATCTTACCAAGTAGGCGAAAGACCTATACAATGAAAACTACAAGACATTATTGAAAGAAATCAATGATGACATAAAGAAATGGAAAGACATCCCATGCACAGGGATTGGAAGAATAAACATAGTTAAAATGTCTATATTACCCAAAGCAATCTTCAGATTCAATGCAATCCCAATCATAATCCCGAAGACATTCTTCATGGAAATAGAAAAAAGAATACTAAAATTCATATGGTGCAACAAAAGACCCCGAGTAGCTAAAGCAATCCTAAGAAAAAAGAACAAAGCTGGAGGCATCACAATCCCTGACTTCAAAACATACTACAAAGCAATAGTAATCAAAACAGCATGGTACTGGTACAAAAACAGACACACAGATCAATGGAACAGAATTGAAAGCCCAGAAATAAAACCACACGTATACGGACAGCTAATTTTCGACAAAGGAGGTAAGAACATACAACGGAGAAAGGAAAGTCTCTTCAATAAATGGTGTTGGGAAAACTGGACAGCCACATGCAAAAGAATGAAAGTGGACCATGTGCTATCGCCATTCACAAAAATTAGCTCAAAATGGATCAAAGACCTGAAGGTGAGACCTGAAACTATAAAACTCATAGAAGAAAATATAGGCAACACACTATTTGACATTGGTCATAAAGGAATCTTTTTGGGTGACATGCCTACCCAGATTAGAGAAACTACAGAAAAAAGAAGCAAGTGGGACTTTATCAGATTAAAGAGCTTCTACAAGACAAACGAAACCAGAATCAAGATTAACAGACAACCCACCAGCTGGGAGAAAATATTTGCAAAACATATATCTGATAAGGAGTTGATCTCCACAATATATAAAGAACACACACAACTGAACAACAAAAAAAAACAAACAACCCGATCAAAAAATGGGCAGAGGAAATGAAGAGACACTTCTCCAAAGAAGATATACAGATGGCCAATAGGCACATGAAAAGATGTTCAACATCACTAATCATCAGGGAAATGCAAATCAAAACAACACTAAGATATCACCTCATGCCCGTTAGAATGGCTATAATCACCAAGACAAAAACAACAAATATTGGAGAGGATGTGGAGAAACAGGAACCCTCATACACAGCTGGTGGGAATGCAAAGTGGTGCAGCCTCTATGGAAAACGGTATGGAGATTCCTCAAAGAATTAAAAACAGAAATACCCTATGATCCAGCTATCCCACTACTGGGAATCTATCCAACGAACCTGAAATCAACAATCCAAAGAGGCTTATGCACCCCTATGTTCATTGCAGCGTTCTTCACTGTAGCCAAGAAGTGGAAGCAACCTAAGTGTCCCTCAACTGATGATTGGATCAAAAAGATGTGGTATATATATACAATGGAATACTACTCAGCCATAAAAAAAGACAAAATTGTCCCATTTGCAACAACATGGATGGGTCTGGAGGGTATTATGTTAAGTGAAATAAGCCAGAAAGAGAAAGACAAACACTGTATGATCTCACTTATATGTGGACTATAAACCAACACATGGACAGAGAAAACTGTATTGTGGTTACCAGGGGCAATTGGGGTAGGGAGTGGGCACAAGGGGTGAAGAGAGACATATATATGGTGATGGACAAGCAAAAATGTACAACCCAAAATTTCACAATGTTATAAACTATTAAAACATCAATAAAAAGAAAAAACAGCCATAGTATGGCATGTGGCCCAGATAGAGAGCTTACTATGCATTTCTGTTTTGTTGTCATGATCATCATAGCTACAGTTATCATTTTTAATGCTATCACCACCACAGTCCGTATTCATTTAATGCAATCAGCAGGGAGACCCTCTTTTGCTATTCATTGTTTATAGAAACTTCTATAAAAATCTGTTGGCAATTTTTGTCAAATTTGTGTTATTCACTACTGGAGCCTAAAATTGGCTCCTAGAGCCAGGAGGAGTTCAATAATGTTTGCTGAATGAAGAAAGGAAAGAGTGGATGGTGCATTCCCAGCACCTAACATGAGGTCCATGCATGGTTGTATCCAGGAAATATTTGTTGATTGAATTGACGAAGAGTTTAAAAAGTATTGCACACCTATAACCAGGGGTTTAATGACTTAAAAGCATGTGATCCTTATATTTTCAATGCTGCGACCCAGCAATCTATACGTTTCCACGAGACTATTGTCTAATTTATGGGGCTGGGATTGGAGGCAAAATTTGGAAAGTGCTGAGTGTAGTTAAGCAGTGAGAAGTAGGAAGAACTCAGATATGCAGAATCGAGTGACTTTCCTTTGGCAAGGTCAGACACTGAATCCTGGTACAGAGAGGTTCGGGGGAAAGAATTCAGTCACACTGGTAGTTTTCTTTTTAACACAGATTTGCGCAAGCCCTTCAGACTGCAAATACATAGCACTCGGGGATTTGATGTACTGCGTTGTAGGTCTTGGTGCTCATCACCCCTGGGAATCATTGTGCATAAGGAGAGGTGTTACTGACACCAGCCTATCATGCAGCCAGGCTGCTAAAGAGATACTGAGATGCTGTCCTGTGAAGGGCAGAAAAAGACCTCCAGACACCTGCAAGCCTGACAAATACCAGGGCCTGCTTAGCAATCTCAGAAAGGAACAATAATAAAAAGGCTCGGTTTTTTGATGTATAGAAGATGCATTTAATAGAGAGGGGAGGAAAAATGTTTTCAAAATCAACATTTCTCAAATTAATTTTGTGTTGCTTCAGTAAAGGTGTCTGTGATTTGGTAGGCCATCAGGTGTGGGTTTAATTTTGTTTTGCTTATGATGTATGATCGCAGAAAGGTGTTATTCCTGAAAAACCATCGAAATATAATTAAAACATTGGCAGAGGTGATGTCTCATCGCTGGCTTTGTTTATTTTTTTAATAAAAAAGAAAACCCCAGTTGTGCTCTGCTTGGAGTACAATGACCATAAACCAAGAGAGGGAGTTCACATAGGTGGAAAATCACACACTGGCTTTTGCTTGGAAAGGAAGGGGGTTTCACTCTGCGACAAGGCACAGAGAGAGAGAGACTCTGAGACAAGGCACAGAGAGAGAGATCCTAATCTGGATATGTTTATTCTCCCAAAGAGTCTATCTCATTTGATCCTGAAGTCCTGAAATTGATGATTAAAAGGTAATGATGAAAACTATACCCTGAGGACAAGGGCAGCAATGAAGCTTTCATTGGTGGACGAGTCTTTGTGCAAACTGTTCCCTCTACTCAGATTTTATCCGCCTCCTGTTAGTATCAGTGCCAGATGGTCACTCCCTCCAAAATCCTGTTGTGTATCATCTCCCTCTTGAAGCCTTTCCTTGGAGACCCCCACTGCAGTTCATTCTTGCATCCTTCTGTATTTGCCTTGTACCTTACAGATCTGTGCATGGAGTTAAGATTTACGTGTTTACTCTCCTGTTCCACTTTAAGACCCTTGAATATACGAACCATGTGTTACTCATCCTTTCACACTTTAGTCGTAGTAAATTGTCTGAAATAAGAGATTCCAAGTCAATGTTAATTGAACTGAGTTGTACTCTAATCATGTTTATGATTATAGGACTTTTTGGAAATATATTTATTTATATGTTTAACTTTCATTCATGTAAAATAGCTGTAGACTTTATATTTTGAACTGTTTGCTCAGACCTTAATACTTTGCAATTGCTACACTTGGTCGTTTAGCTTGAAACTGCCTTCTTCATACCTGCTTCGTCTCCAGACAGGGAACTACGTTATTAAAGGAGGCATTACAAGCTGCCTTCTTTGGAGCAAAGCAACAACATACATTTTGGTTAGAATTGAAGATGCTTGAAGTTATGAAAATGTAAATCTAGGAAGTGGGTTTAGGAGAGAATTTTTCTATTTTCATTATAGACTTGCATTTCCCACAAACCTACAATTAAGAATCACTTTATCAATAAGAAAAAATAAGCATCTGTAGTTTAATATCTATATACCAACACTGAAGGGCTCAAAGCACTCTCAAATTTTTTTTTAGTGTCATTGAATCCTAAATAAGTCATAGAATCTCCTCAAAGAATGACAGGGCTTGTGAAAATGAGGTGTTAATATTCAAGTGGAGCAGCCTGGCTGATGGGCTAAGTTTTCGATAAGTATGCAATTGCTAAAGATTTTAAGAAAATCCTCATTCCCCTGGTGAACTGAAACCTGGCTCAATGGTTCTGTGAGAACTTTGTTGTTGAGCAAGCCTAGTGTCTGCTAAAATGTTTGATTTTACGGTATCTGGGGAGTCTGACCAGGAAAGAAGAATTCAAATGGTGGCTTCATAAATGTAAAACCAATTTCAGGCCTAGCCCCTCTATATGAACGTGGGCTAAGAGTCAGGCGGTGTACCTCTGAGAGCTGTGTCAGGCAGCGTGGCTTCCATGCTTCTAAATTTTGGGGTGCTCAGTCCTCAGACTTCTGATCTATGCTTACTTTTCTAGGTGACCTTATCCAATTCCATGATTTACACACTAGCTAAATCCTGACAACTCCAAAATCATATGTCTCCAGGAATGTCTTCTCCTCTGAATACAGACCTGAATATCCCAGAGCTTCTTCAGTGTGAATCTTAAATTTCATATGTCTAAAGTGAATGGTTGTTGCCATTTCCCCCAACCCACTCCTTCCTCAGAGTTTCTTATCTCAGTAAATGGAATCATCCAATTGATTAGACCAAAATTTTGGATGCAACTTTGACTCCTTCTTTCTCTCATATGCCACCCAGCTCTGTGTCTCTCTGTTGGTGGTGGGAAGTTCACCATACAACCAATTGTGTTTTACGTTAGAAGGGATGACCTGGTAAGCCCCAGACCACTGGACCCCTAAAACTTCACCAGTGTGGCAGGCTGTAAGGTCTTCATGGAGTGAATCTCCCAACTTCTGGCATGGCTATGTCTTATTAGGGCATAAAGGGAACTTGCCACCTCCTGCTCATTGTGTGATGTCGTAAGTACAATGGACCAGTATGATGCCGTGCAGAATGTCAAGGTGATCAAGATGACAGAGACAGCTGAAGAGTCAACATGTGTAGGTGAAATGCTTTTGATCATCCCTGATGATGGAATAATTCTCAAAAAGAGAGACACCAAACACCATTCTGACCTGCTCCATTAAATATACCATTCCTGGAGTAGTGGCTCCAATTGGGGCAGTTCGGTTAAATTTATGATGGTTCACAATTATTTTCTATGACTCATTTGGTTTTTATACAGACTAGACGTGATTTGAACAAGGACATAGTGGCACCCGCTGCTCCAGCATCTTTCAAATCCTTAATGGTGGACCTAACCTTTGTAATTTTTCTTGAGCACGTCATTACCAATGATCTACTATCTTGGCTAATTTAGGGGATTCCACTTGGCTTTCTCCTATTATAATGACCCTTACTCCCCAGATCAAAGAACCCATATGAGGGCTCTGCCAGCTGTAAGACATCCCAGTCATACGTTTGGGAACTGGGATGACGAGCTAAGAAGGTCGTGGAACCATTGGACCCACTGTGAGAAGAACTGGGTCAAAAGTCCTTATCTAGGAGTCTTAAACATTTCTGGGAATTCTATTCTCACCAATATTCTGGCAATTGTCTGTGGATGCTGTTGAGGGAAAGTAAGAGAAACATTTACCATAGGTTCTGGTATTGCACGGTAGAGTCTTTCCTCAACGCGTCCTGGTTTTTCCTCCAGTCAGTGGGCTCTGGGTCTGTAAGCTGCCACAGCTCTGGAAACTGAGTAAGGGATCATGGTTTTTCTACTGATGCAGCTGATGGCGGCTTTCTGCTTGACAATTCTAGCTTCTTTTCTTTTATTAAAGAAATCATCTTTTTATTAAAGAAATCTTTTATTAAAGCAACACCACTAACATTGCCATGATCTATTAGCCACAGATTCTCTGGGCATCAGGCACATTGGCTGTTACTCTGGGTTGAAGCCAGTTACAGTAATTAGGTTCGCCTTGCCTCTGATGGCTAAGTGCTTGCACCTTTCCTCTGCCATCCCAGAATCCAATCAATATCATCGATATTAGGGAATGTGTGGTTGCACCACCCACACTCAACCTGGCCTGTGGATAATAGCCACTGAGTAGCATCTAAAATATGCTAATGCTCCCTTCACTTGTGCATTCCTTGGTGCTGTAATGTGGGGGGCAGGGAGGAGGGGGCATTGTCTTCGGAGTCCCCCCAGGGAACAAAGTCAGGTGGGAGGTCTCCGGTTGTACAGGAGCAGTTCATTCTAGCATCCTGACTTCCTTATCCTTCTCACCCCTCTCTCAGTTCTACACTGAGATATGGCAACTCCACCTTATTTACAGAAGGCCATTTCTGTGTCCACTATTGCAGGTACCATCATATCAAACTCTTAGGATCGGCTCTAGACGTCTTACAGAAAATTGAATTCCAAGGTATGTCTGAATGCCACTATGCCAATGAATTCTCTTATCTAGCCTTATATTCTGCTCCTCCAATCCCAGTCTTGTCTTAAGATCCATGTCCACTCATGTCCCCACAGTTGGGCCAGTTGAGCTCGGTCCTGCAACTCCTCTGGCATAGATGCTGTTTGTTTCCCTAGAGTAGGGCTCCTTACCATTTGGCTCATCTGTGGTGAGACCTGGGTATAGGACCAAAGCAGTGGTTCCTCAAAGTGTGGCCCCCGAACCAGCATGAGCAACATCTCCTGGGAAAGTACGAGAGTACAGCTTCCCGGGACCCACCCCAGACCAACCGAATCAGAAGCTTTCGGCATAGGGCTTAACAGTCTGTTTTAACTAGCCTTCCAAGTGATTCTAAGGCATGCTCCAGTTTGAGAAACACAGGTCAAAGAAAGATGAGGGTGGGTCTTGAGGAACATGCTTCATTTTCAGAGGCGCCTCTTGGCCAGGGAAGATCATGGCAAAGGAAGAAATGTTTTCTCTGGATGGTGGAATGGGGCTGCTTCTGTCATTTGGAATGTTCCAGGGGATGTGGGGGTTTGAGATCCTCAGGCTAAGTCTACTGAAATGTTTCTGACACAGGTCTCAGGGTAGTGCTCTTTCCCTTCCTCGCACACAGCAGGCCTGTCAGGGCTCCTCCTGCAGTCATCTTTGCATCTCTGTCTCGTTATTATCCATTCTGGTCCTGATTTGCAGCATAATCTGCCCTGAGGCTGCAGAAGATGATAGTCTTCCTTAGTGCCTCCCTCTTGGCCATCTGCCTTTCACAGCATGATTTACATTGACAATTAGCCACCCTGAGCATATCATTTTCTTTTTGCAAGGTTTCTGATGTTGAAAGCAGCCGCCCCACAACACAATCCTTACAGATATTGTGGTCCCCATACCAATTAAGGACAGCAGCCACTTGATCTCCCAAAGCCTTGTCTTCCCCCTGCGACTGGTTCCAATTCCCACAAGTGAAAGCTTTTGTCATTGTGAGGCCACTGCCTGGGGAGTGTGATCTCCACCCCCACTTCACCACCAGCAGTAAAGTCCCTACTCCTTGGGAGAGAAGGACACTCTAAATCCTAAATCCTGTCCTGTGGGGTCTCATTTCTAGTCCAAGAAAGCGCCTACTCTCTGTGCCTGGATTTCCTAGACAGCAGTGCCGAAGACAGAGCTTGTGGATGGATGCTTTCCTGGGAGAAGCAAGCTCAAGGACATGGATGAACGTCGACGAGTTATGGAACTGCTCACAGCAAGACTAGAAAATAAAGCAGGGTTGCTCAGGTAGGCAGGACATGTCTGAAGAGAAAGAATGAGATCATCCAGGCAAGTCTTCAGGTAGGAGAGAAAGGGAGATCTAGTTACTGCTCCCTGAGAGCTCCCCTTCAGGGTATTAACACTCCTGTGCGTATGGCCCAGCTAGATGACCACTGGGGACACCATACCCACACCAGCAGCGTGGAACTTCATTCTATCAGATCTGGGAGTGAAGGATGAGCTAGAGCACCCACAGTTCAGTGCAGTAAAGCTTTGGTGCCAGAGCAATGCAGCCGCTTCTATAGGAGACAAGATGGCAGCCAAGCAGGAAGGCAGCCTGCATGGCCACAGGGCTGGCTTCCCAGTCTTAGCTCTGATGAGATGAGCCACTATGGACAGTGGGCTCTGGGGTTCCTGCAGTAAGGAAGCATCCGAGGGCAGGGAGGCAGGCACATGCCATGAGAATCTAAGGAGGTGCTTACATAAGTTCCAATACCAACAGTGGTTCCAGATGGGCAGGTCTACCTGTTCCTCAGAGCTCTTTCCACCATACTATGTGCAATCTTATTTCTTTGAGTTTATAATGTGTTTCTTCCCCTTCTATATTTAATGACTGAAAAGCAAAAAAAGTTTTCTAGGTGAGCCTTGTAAAGAATTCATATCGTTATGTCTATCTAAAAAAAGAAGAAAGAGTGCTAAGAAGCTCTGACCTGATGCTTGAATTTTTTAGATCTTTTTCTGGGGAGAGCGGTCAAGAAATGTTAGTTCAGTAACTCTCTAATTTTCTTGCACTCTAATGAACCCTGAAGCAATAGAAAAGTTTCCCTTTCCCACTGCAATCAGTGGCCCATTAATTTTTAATTTTACTTTCTACACATTCCCAAGTGTCTCCGCTTTTCTTACCCAAAGTCTTGTATTTGCCGTATTTCTCCTCTCTCTTGAAAGTCCAGGCTCTTGTTGTCTCATGCCTAGGTAATTACCAAAACTTATTGAAAGAACAAAGAAATGAAATAATAGCTGTGTAAATGAACATGAGAGGATCTGATGAGTGTGAGGATCCATCAGGTATTTTCCTCTGTGTTATCTGACTCAGTCTGACATCAACTTGTAACACGATAACGTTACCCCCACTTTGAAGATGAAGACATTCAGGCACACAGATGATTCTCTTGCATTCCAACTCTCATCTTTATAAATCTCTATGTCTTATCTTCTCTCAGAGTCTTAGTGTTCAAACACTATTTTAGTTACAGCGTTCCCCTGCTGTAGTCAATTTGCCACCCTGACCCTGAATGTCAGTTCACCCTCCATGTGGCACCTCCAGTCTAGGAAAAGTGCCCCAACCCCAACTTCTCTTTCATAACTACCATCACGGTTACATCTTAGAGCTTCTATTTCTTGCTTCCTTCCTTCCTTCCTTTCTTCCTCTTCCCTCTCTTCCTCCTTCCCTCACTTTCTCCTTCCCTCCCTCTATCTTTCCCTTCTTCCTTCCTTCCTTCTATAACCCTCTCCCCTTTCTTTCTCTTTGTGTGTCTTTCTGCCTTTCATTTTCTTTAAGTTAACATCTGTCTTTCGCTTTATGTTAATATCTCTTCATCTTAGCCTGTAAGCTCCCTGAGGACAGAGGCTAAGTCTGTTTTGCTAAAAATTGTATCTCCACTCCCTATGTGTTGAATGAATGAACAGATAAATGAACGAAAAAGTTAGTACCTGAGCATACCACATGAAAAGCCAACAGCCAAATTGTAGTAACTCTATTTTACTACACCACATATTTTCTTCTAGTAGCATTTGTTACTTGGTATTGAAAATGTACTAGAGGCTTATCATAATTGTTACCTAACAGAATCTACTTAGATGGGGCCAGGGAGACCATAGCATCCCTCAGTAGGCAGTGCTGCCATGCAGTATGCCATGCTGATGAAATTGCACTTCTTATGAGAGGCTATGTGATGACCCAGAGAGAGAACAGGTTTGCCTCTGTTCCCAAACCTGACTTATCTCTTACTCCATCTCATCTGTAGCAGGCAAAGGTGAGCAGTCCAAATGGTTTTATTGCCATTCAACTGGGACCCAGAAATGTAGAGCTCCAATTCCAGCAGCTAGAGTTGGACTTTCTTAGATATGCCAAAAGGCAAATTTTGGCTAAGGGGAGATTATTATCTAAATTGTATGAGTGAGGTTGTGCCCCAGGCCCCTGGGAAACAGCGTCCATTGGCAACAGGCTCCAGAGTCTCTGTGCAAGGACTTCATGACAATGGCAGTCAGCCTCGTAAATTGCCAAGGAAGATATCATTTCCTCTTGATTTATGCCATTTCTCTTTTTTCCTTCGCTTAAGGTAAAAGATGTTTGATCCTTTAAATTATGAAAGCTGATCCACTTCTGTCCTTATCAAATCAATCTTTTTGTTTAGAGATCACCCGGCTTACTGGTTGTTTCTCAAATTCTGCTGAAACAGGGATCTCAGAAACCATCTATAAGTAAGGACCTCGGTTCTAAAGGAGAATTACTTTGGATTAGCTGTCACTATCTTTCAATTGATCTTCCTCTGTTCTCTGCTCTCTATTCATATTAATTATTTTCTTTGATTACAGAATAAAATGGAAACTTCTTTGATGTCTTTAAAATTAAAAGGCAGTCAAGAACCACATTTCTTTCTCCCATAAAGAATATTTTCTGTTTTAAGCTAAGAACATTTTTACAAAGTCATTTGCTGAGTCGGCAAACTATAGAGACGTCCCTGCATTAACTTCACCTTTGCTGGTTGGGAATCCAACACTGGCTTTATTTTGCAATCTGTTCCCAAAATGTGAAACTCTGTTCATAAAGAGGTGTTGAAATAAGCTTCCCAAGTCATCTCATCTTCCTCTTTGATTATTTTATTTCCTAAGATTCTGTGCTACTTGAATCTTCTTGTTCTGGCCAAGGACCAAAAATAAAATATTGTTTTGATTTTATTTTGGGTCTAAATAGAAACAAAAAAATCAATATAAAGCGTTTATTAATATTATCAGACATATGCAAAAGTCTATTCCCGGGAAGTTTCTGATGAAATTATGTCAGATATGTAATTTTGTACATAAATTTGGATTATCAGGAAGAGAAGGCTGGTCAAATTCATTCCACTTTCTAAAATTCTCCATGTGGTGTTCTCCATTTATAGTCAAAATATCATCCACTTTCAAATAATTTTTCATACCTAAATTAAAGATATTTTTAATGATATACATATCTGTGTGTATAAACACACCCTCACATATATAATTATACAGAGATATTCAATATGGACATATACATTTGAGAACTCGTCATCTAAGAGGAAACGAGTAATGTTTATAGTAATCTGGCTTTAAAAACTTTCCACAGTAGAAATTTTTAATAAAAAACTTAAAGGTAATTGTATTAACACATTCCAATGAGACAGTGCACTTTCACCATTTCATATGGTGTCTCGTTGACATTTTCTGCTAACGATGTGCATATTTTAAAACTTTTAGACTATACATAGTTTACTCAATCTTTAGGAAATATTTTATTCTTGAATGTAAATTTTAATACTTATTTCACTTAAAGGTTACTTTGTAGTTAAATGTTCAGTATATGTATATAATGTGTATACAGTACATATGTAATATATATCAGTATATAGTATGTGTTATAATTAATTATATCTGTATATATTATAATAGAGAGATTGTATAATTGTATATACTGCACATATTACATATAATAGTATATATGATAACCAATATATATCAGTAGATGATATGTTATAATTAATTATATACATATATCTATATATCTATCTTTCTATATAAAACCTTCCAGTCTATCTTTTCTACAAAGTCTTAACAAAAATTCTCAGTGATGAGTGGAGAACCTGTTATTTTGAAGTCAGCTGAAATAGCTATTCTACAACAACATGGAAAAAAAATAGCCTCCAGGTCTCATATACAGCAAAGATTTACAAAATCAAAGAAAGTAGAAAATTCTGGAAAAAATCCAGACATCAGTTAAACTTTCAGCATTTGATAGATTATGAAAGGAAGCGCATTCCAGCTCATCAAGTTATTAGAAGATCTAAGAAATCGTGTTGGCAAAATTTGTGCAGCAGTCTTAATCAACTCCCCTTAGGAGAAGAGATGCAGAATAAGATTAAAAGCATCATCTCCAAAGAGGTCAGAGCTTTTGAAGCACCTACTTTAATTAAAAGGTGAAACTACCACTGATTCAGATATACAAAGTGTTAAGTGGAAGCCCTGTTCATGTTAATCATGAAGAATATGACAGAGTTTTTCTTTTTTAAAATCTTGGCAAAGAAAGAGATTTTTAAATTTTGAGAAATCAAGTGAAATTTGTAGTGATGGGAGTTAACTGGACTTAGTGTGGTGATCATGGCTCAACACGTACAAATACATTGAATCATTATATTGTACACCTGAAACTAATATAATATGTCAATTATTCAATTTAAAAAATCAAGTGGACTTCATTTCTTAAAGTTATTGATAAAAGAATGTGTTCTGGGCCGGCCCTGTGGCTTGGTGGTTAAGTGCGCGCGCTGCAATGCTGGTGGCCCGGGTTCGGATCCCGGGTGCGCATCGAGGCACCACTTCTCCCTCCATCCTGAGGCCGAGTCCCACATACAGCAACTAGAAGGATGTGCAGCTATGACATACGGCTATCTACTGGGGCTTTGGGGGGAAAAAATAAAATAAATAAAATCTTTAAAAAAAAAAAAAAAAAAAAAAAAAGAATGTGTTCTGCCATTTTCAGATGCATTTCAGGATAATTAATGAATGAAGTATAGTTAATTTTAAAACATGGTTTGTCAAAATATCCTTGCAAACACATAACCTTTTCTTTTCCATGATCATGACTTGTGAATTCCTTGTCTGGTGCTATACAAGGATATTACCTTTTATACTACCATATAGTAATGGGCAATTTTGTCATATCTCTCTCTCTCCCTGACTTTTTTCTACCTTCTTCCTTCCTTTTCTGCAGCAATATTTGTTTAATAAATGCTGTGTATCATAATATATTCTAAATGTTGGAGTGAGAAAATTGGTCAAGCCACAAAATATATCTATGTAAGATAATATGCCCCCTCCCCCACTCGGACAGAGCTGTACTTAATTTTACTTAACCAACTCTTTTAAACAAGGCTGCGTTTCTAGTTTAAGAGTAAACTTGCAGAGCATCAGATAGACAGGGAAGTGACCACACAGGCACCAAGTCATATCACCACGTAACATGAGGAAGACTGTTCTTAAATGTGCCGGAGATATGATGAGTGGCTGAAATTATGTTTCATGCACTCAGTTTAAGGGGTCATAAGCTACATTTTCAAAATGGTTATTCATGGCTATGGTTTAATACATTTTCCCTAGAGACAGCAAATGGAGAGAGGAGATGGTCACTTATATCTAATGATTTATTGAGCTGGGATGTGGGTGGGTGGCAGCTTTCGTTAATTTGACTTCTTCTGTAGTATAAAATATGTACAAATATCTGTAGTATAAAATATCTGCTAAATGTTTTATGAACCTTCCCCTGTAGCAGGACTTTGGGTGCTAAGCCTGGAAAGACTATGGAGGTCCCTCTCTGCTTTCTAACACAGGCAAAGTCCTCCAGAGTGAGGCAGGGAGACTTTCTGATCCATCTCGCCAGCCCACTGGCTATTCAAGGCTTCGCTGGTCTTCCCCTACCCAGCAGAGTCCCTCCACCTGGGGCCAGTCCATCCTCTCTCTGCCTGTGCCTGGTCTCAGCAGACACCTCCAGAAAAGAAGGGAGCTGCAGCCATTGCCCACCAAGGAAAAGCTGTTCTGCAATTCAGATTCTTGGTGTTCACAGTTCTTTGGTGATGTAGCTTGGAATTAATAGGATTTTTTAGTTTATTCTTTTTCCTCTAGTTATTACAGTTGGAGCAATGGTTTGTTTCAACTTTTATATCCTAACCAGGTGTCAGTATTTCATGTTCTGAAAACTTTTAAGCAACTTTGTTTAAACTCCCAAAGGAAGAATAATTTTGGCATTTTTTTGAACATGTTGAATGCAATTTAAAATGGCGTGTTTTAAAATTCGCTTTTACTTATGTGAATCCATTCTGCTGTGCTCCCCAAGTGGAGCTATAACCCACTAGCTGAACCACCCCCTTCATGGATGTGTTTGTTCCACAGACACCAACTTTATTAAAAATGTGTTTGTCACGTGACTGCTAGCAGCATAGAGTTCTCACAAGTAGAAAGAAAAGCAGGAGAAGGGAGAATTAGCTCCAGGTTTGTTTTCGCTTCTCGCTGAATTCTAAAGTTGATAGGATGACACTTCATGGCAGACATCGACAGAGCACTCCCTGTGTGACTAGCGCTGTTCTAATCAAACCCTCACTGTGTGCCCATGAAATACAGAGGAGAAAACTTGTGCCCAGAGAGGTTGGGTACATTTCTCAAGCTCACAAAGCTATCAAGTGGGGAAGCCAGGATGGAACCTAAGATCACAGGACTCCACTCTCCATCGTCCTAATTGCTCAACTAGCGGTCAGATTTTTCTTCTGATAATCTCTCACTGGCTACTGGATAATGCATTTTTCATTAAATAAATACATGCCTAGAACACTGTGTCACTGAAATTGTAAATAGCAAAGCTCTAGCCACCAGAGTGTTTTATGAAGGGAAATGATGCATTGAATTTACTGAAGACCGAAAATGATCACTCATTAGTGAGATCATAAGTTCAACTGCAGAGAAAAAAGTCTCACCAAAGTCGAAATGAAAACCTTCACCTCCTCATCTCAGTGACGGAGTCTGGCTCTAAATGGGTTTCAACTGCTGGCCAATGCCGGACTCATACTTTGCTTTAGCAGTCATCCTTAAATCTGATACATTTTCAAACAAAACAAAAGTTGTGATTTGCACAGATAGGTAGAGAAGTCGGGGTGGAGATTTATCTTCTTTTATTTTAGAATATTAAAACAAAATAGTTCTTATATTATGACTGTCACAATCATTTAATTCAAAGAGGAGACTCATCCAAAATGATTTGACGAGGGGCATTCATGGTAGAGAACTAAGTGGCCTAGACAAGAAACCCTTATTTTCCAACCCACCTTGAACATGGAAACCAGAATCCTGCTCTCGGCGAGCCACGGTGCCCTGTGTGTTTTGGGGGGAAAATACATGCAAAGAGCTATAGAGACATTCTGTAATCACCTACACTTTTGGATTTGACCTAGAAAAGTTAAAAAAACTACAGGGAGCTACCTTGGTCCAGAAAGAACAGACAGTAACCTACTTCTATAATCATATCAAGGAAACCTAAGTACCCTGGAACCTAAACAAGCCAAAGAACACCCTTTCCCCACCACCGAAACGCACAGTGAAGACTCAGATTTTGTCACAAATGCCTGCTGCAAATATGGGCTCTTTGTTCTTTGACCCTGAGAAAGAAAGTCCTTGAATTCCCCCCATGGAATCTGATTCCTCAATTCCTTGCCCATCTTTCTATTTCTCCAACAGCAGCAGAATCTAAAGAATATCCTAGTCTATCACTGCCGTTTATTTTTAGGAAACAAACAGGACATCTGGAAAGGAGAGATTAACATTGAATAAGATGAAACGCTCTATTCCACACCGCATCCCAATGATCTGGTAGGCTTTTCCGTCGTAAATATTCCAGATCTCCTCCTTAGGTGGGAGTCCTGCTCACCTTCCGTTGCATCTGGCCTCCCAGGGTCTACCCCCTCAAAGCAAGTGACGTTCCTCTGTCATTAAAATGCACAGAAGAAAGACAAAAACATGTGACACAGGCTTCAGTGTTTTTTTTCCTATAATCTATCCAGATTTTCAGCAAATACCTTGGGAAGGAGCCTTGAGTTTAAGCTAAAAACCCTCAAATATCAACAACAAAACAATCACGGTGCTTCCATAACTTACTGACTGCTTTTGATTTTGAAGTTTGATTTTTTTTTCTTTTCAGTATATAGACTTTATTCTTTAGAAAAATTGAGTAGAAAGTACAGAGAGCTCCTATATAAAGCCCCAGGTTTGACTTTAATGATGGTAGAATCATTTATTGTCCTGTAGGAAAAAAAGGGAAAAGAAAGACTGTAATCCTGTTTCCCAACAAGATGGAAGAGACAATCAGCGTGGCGATCATCAACCTGATATTGGGCAGCCTGGAGCTGGTTTCATCCCCCTCAGGAAGCTTAACCCCCAAAGGGTATTTGCTTCTTCCAATTTACTGCCAGGTTGGACGTTGTTATGATGACAGTTTCCCAGGAGCATCTTTTCCTCCTTCTTGGCCACCATCGTACCCGGTTTAGGATGTACAGACCTTTCATCACCCTGTAGCAACTTCTTAGTAATTGATGGGGCCACCTGTAATATCAAGTTATTGTCATTAAAACCAGTCTGTTTTCATGGCAGGAGTTATTACATTTTGTAAAGAAATGCTTCCCAGACACATAAGTCACCGAAGCTCTAACAAAAGAGCAAATAAACGGCTTGGCGTTGGTGAAAAGAGTCTCCGGGAAAGAGGCATTATACAGCAGAACCTTTTCAAACTCCGGCCACAGCCTCACGCTCCGGGACTAGGGGTCTCATTGTGCTGTTACCGATCCCAGCCCGCTTTTAGAATTCAGTTTTATTTCCTACCATTCAGAGCCTGCTAGTCCATTTCAATGAAGAATTCATCAATTGCACCTTTACTTTACACGCGCTCTTTTGAGTGGCTCTATCGGTCTCTAAGACTTGCCAAGTCTGGGATCATTAGCATGACACGGACGTTCCCTTCTAAAGGGAGCCGCTGACACAGAATGACAGCAGTGCAAATTTGCAAGTTTGTGGCAGCCTCTTTGTCATAAAACCAAGCTTTGTGGGCTCACAGTCATCAGCCACACGATGAGAAAAGTGCAGACACTGGTGTCCACTTGGGAAAGAAAAATGATAGTGTCTGTATTCATAGTTTATAACGCACATCGCTGCCTTCCAGGGTAAGGCGAATCAAAGATGTTTTTTTCCTCTGGCTTGCATCCTCAACTGCTCTTTGTCAATCACCGTCCATAGGTTTTACTCCGTGCATTTGAGTTATTTGTAAAACCAGGGCTGCGCTGTGTTGGAAGAGGCGATTTTACAGACAAGGGAGGTTTTCTAGCAGAAGCCCCCATCGCTGGGAGCTCTACCAAAGAGATGTCATGAGATGAAAGCACCACAGTGAAATGAAATGAAATCATGGAGACTTATAATTATGTAGCCAATGAAATAGGAGCTGATGCTAGGGAGCATGACACGTCACTCTTTTGGTCTTTCCTCTTAAAAATGGCACGACTGTCTCAGGTGGGGAATTTATTGTGAAGCGAGGATTCCATTAATGCTCTTTCATCACTATGTCTTTTGTAATTACATTTCTTCTTGGTTCTTTAAGCCCGGGATTCATAAATCCTCATTTACAGTTAAGCCATCACCGTATCACATAGCACTTCAGATGGATAGACGCATGGTGTTTGGTGTCAAGTGCAAGCAACTGTCCTATATCAATACATATGAGTAAAACCTTGAACATAGAGTAAAGATGTTATCTCCAGGACTCATCAAGATTTAAGCCCAAGGTTCAGCAAACTTGTTCCATAAAGGACTAGATAGTAGATATTTTAGGGCTTGCTGGCCAAGATGCCTACGCTCGGCTTCTGCACGGTGAAAGCAGCCACAGACAGACAGCGCAGAAATGAATGAGGGGGGCTGCATGGAACAGGTGCTGGCCGGTTGTGCCCCCAGGCTGCAGTTTGCAGACCCGTCCCATGTTCTGGCCCTGGGATAGAAACTAAATGTCCCTTCATGGGCCACCTCTGAACATCGGCAATGGCGGCTTGGAAAGGATCAGGACGTTTCAACACATTGAGATAGCGGTAACTGGATTGATTCACAATACGGGGTATGTAATTACTAATTACTTAGTATGGACCAGCCTCCAGGCTGAGACTTACATCTCCCCAAAACAAAGCAGAGAAGGCCTTACGGTTATCGTTCCCATTTTACAGATTGAGGAGTGAGGCAAAGCAACATGAAGTAGCTTTCTCAAAATCTCACAGGTAAGGGCCGGCCCCGTGGCTTAGCAGTTGGGTGCGCGCGCTCCGCTGCTGGCGGCCCGGGTTCGGATCCCGGGCGTGCACCGACGCACCGCTTCTCTGGCCATGCTGAGGCCACGTCCCACATACAGCAACTAGAAGGATGTGCAGCTATGACATACAACTATCTACCGGGGCTTTGGGGGAAAAAATAAATAATAATAAAAAAAATTATAAAAAAAAAAAATCTCACAGGTGAGAGGTGGATGTCTGTGTATGGAGGTGGGAGACCGTAGGAGGGTGAGCAGGATTTCAACCAAGATATTGGATGTTGTCTGGGGAACAGGATGGGGAAAGGGGCCACAGGCCATGGGTTTGCTCTTTGTACGTAGCCTCTCCTTTGGAATTCTTTCTCCAACTAAGTTGGTGATGTTTATCTTTATGATCACATATACATATGTATGTAGGTATATATATGCACACACATATGTATATGTGTGTGTGTATATAGTACATGTTTACAAGTAATATTCTATTGTTATTCCCATGTGAACTAACTGGTAAATTTTACTTATTCATCATCATAGTGACTAAAATAACCTTGAATATTAAATAGCGTGTGACTCTGGAAGTAGGAAAAAAGCTATTAAATATTTGACATGAAATTTCACTTCATATTATTGGTCTGAACCAGTTAGAAGAGATAATCTTGGGTGGGCAGGCACAGATGCACGAATCAGCATATATCCTTTCATATTTAGAAGTCATGAATTGTAACTCAAGTGACCAAGATGTATTGATGCCTGCGGGTTCCATAACTCTTGTAAATGATTCTTTAGAAAAATGCCTCCTTGCATCATTCATATTTATCATTTTGGTATATCTCCTTACAACTTTTTTTTTCCATTTTCTTATTATATTTATGTATCTGAGTACACATTTATCCATCTGTCTATCCATCATCTATCTACGCATTGTCTAATTTTAATAAAGTGGTATATACATAATGCATGCATAGATAGTATACTGTTTTCTCTCAGAATGTTTCGTCACAAATATTGTCCCATGTAACTGAAAATTCCTCGTAAGTCATGATTTTTTTGTGTGTGTGAAGAAGATTACCCTGAGCTAACATCCATTGCCAATATTTCTCTTTGTCCTGAGGAAGACTGGCCCTGGGCTAACATCCGTGCCCATCTTCCTCTACTTCATATGGGACGCTGCCACAGCATGGCTTGATAAGCAGTGTGTAGGTCCACACCCAGGATCCGAACCCACGAACCCAGGGTTGCCAAAGCAGAACACGTGAACTTAACCACTATGCCACCAGGCAGCCCACCTCATAATTTTTAATTTTCACAGTTTTTTCCATCAACTTTGGGCCACAAATTATTTCATCATTTAAAAAAATGATTTGACATTCACGATGTTAACTTATTTTTGCTATCATAATCAAAGCCAAAATGGTTTATTTAATATCAAGATCAAGGCATGTATTGATTATTATATTGTTTGTATTATGCTGAAGGAGAGAAAATACAGCTGGTAGAATTCAGAAATGATAGAGTATGTTAAATAAATTTCTCCTCCTATCTAACTAAGAGTGTTTTGCCTTTGTATTGTGTTTTAAAAGGTTATACAAGTGTTTATTTGCTTTTATCTCTTCAGCCATGTTTTGCCATCTTTGGGATCATCCTGTGTTTGTGCACTGCGATTGAAATTGCAGTGTTTGTTCAGAACACAACGACATTCGACCGTCAATTGCCAAGAGCATTGCGGCTTGAAAAGCGAATGAGTAAATAGAACAGAGGAAAAGAGTTAAGTGGTTCCAGGAGTGGATTAGTACATGATGTTGTTGTACAGTGGTATATGTGTTCAAAAGATTTAAAAGATCCCTGATCAATGAAGACAAAGATGATTCTCAATGTGAGCGGCTTAACCGCATCGCTCAGTCTCACAGGGCCTAAATGCTAATTTGGGCTAAAACAAAGCAAAATTGAAAAACACCAGGTCAAGAGCATTGCCTAAGCATTTTTGAGTCCAGAGAAGGTTCATGTATAATTTATATGTTTATTTATATTATGCATTCGTTATATATGTGTATACATATATGCATGGCAATATATTATCTGTATTGTCTCTGCATATAAAATGCATGATACATACTTAGGATGGTGTGTGGTGTGTAGGTTCTGCATTCATGCTCAGCTAAACTGCTCACAATGGCGTTAATGAAATCGTACTGGCAGAAGCAGGCCATTGCCATCTTGGCGATTGTTTGTCTATATCGTATATGAATCCAAGGTGTCTGAAAGTCATGGCCAAAAAAATTGGGGGTTTGAAAAATTTGGGGAAAGTGATGCCTTTCTTACAAAGTGTGGGAAACAAGGAAATAAGTCTTTAATATCAAAACCCAGAGTTTTAGTTTCTTCCTATTCCATAATCAGGTGCGATCCCATCTCCACCCCGAGCCACATCCAAGCAGCAGTCAGAAGACCCAGCTGGAAATAAAAAATGAGATCCTGCTGTGGCTTTCCTTTTCCTGCGGGAAAATATTTTAAACTATTAGAAAGGGAGTAGAATGCAAAATATGTGTGACTTTTACATATGAAGCAGAAGACTTGAATTGTGGACAGTTCCGTTGTGTTAGCAAATTTTCCTCCTCCACCCCACCCTCCAGCTTGGTCCTTTTGGGGCAATACCGGACTACTTGGTCATGAATCCTGCCTACTTGAGTAATATAATTTCCTCAACTCTAAAACGCAGATGGTGACAGACCCCACTTCACTTTGTCACTTGTTGTGAGAATTAAGTAGATTAACACAGATAAAGTGCCTAGAGGAAGGCGTGGACACAGTAAGCCTTCGACAGATGTAATCCATCATTATATTATGCGACCAATAGATGTTTATCGTGTGTCACGGAGCATGCTAGTGCTAGACTTACCTCCTTGTTCCCCCAGTGTCTACAGTCTAGAGGAAAAGACAGCCTCTAATCAAATAATCGTGCATACAGCTGCTTTTAAATTTGAAATTGTTGGAAATTATCTGGATGATGGCCATGTGCATAATGAGGGCAGCTAAGCTGGTCAGGGGTGCCTGAAACTTTCGAGAGAGAAGGAAGTCGGTATTGGCACCCAAAAAATGCTAAAGGAAGATATTTTTGGCTGAAGGAAGAGTGTGTTTCTTACCAGGGAATGGTAAGAAGACGAGTTAATAATGTTCAGCCTCTGACATTGCAAAGGAAGGGGATCAGAATATGCCACCCCAAAATATGCCCCTTTCGCATAAAGATTATTTGGAGCAGAAGGCAATTAAGAAACAACAGACGTGGGAGGAACTCTCTGCCATCCCCCTTTCTGCCTAAAAGCAGAGCATACATTACTCTTTGGAAAGGTGACACATTTTTGTTTGTAAAAGTGTCTCTTTCTCCACTGTCAAGAAGAGAACAACTCTTAATCCCCAGAGATGACTCTTGTTACTGCAGAGGGCACTTGAGTCTGCATAACATACCTTACTAAACAACCCTTATCTACCATTAGTTTCCCTCACGTATTTACCTTCCTACAATTTGCCACCCCTAGAAGCCCAAACTCTCACTCCTTCCGTTGTCTAGTCACTTCTCCACAATTTATTGCCCTTTGTTAAAGTGATATGTAAACTCCTGGGTCTAACTGCCTCCTTGGAATTTTCATTTCTTTTCTGTGAAGCCCCTCACGCACATAAAGTTATTAACATCATTAAAATCTGTGTACATTTTCTTCTGTTAATCTGTCTTTTGCTAGTTCAATTTGTTTGTCCCAGCGACTGATCCTAAAAGGGTAGAGGAAAAATTTTTCCTCTCCTGCAGGATGGAAGAGTCTGCATACACCCCCCTAAAGGGGAACGTGGAGGAAGAGAGCTGACCTAATGTTCTTTGGGCTATCCTGGGTCTTCCTGTGGAGAGGGGTGTGGTCATCCCCCAACACACTTGCAGAGACTGAGCTAGACTTCTGGCAAAGGGGCCAGAAGGAGTACACGGTGCTGATTCAGAGTCCATAGGGCCAGGAAGGGCAAATTCAGGCCATGCCAGCCAGAGAGGGCTGACAGTACCTGACTGGGACTGAAGTGAGCAGCTCTCCGGGGTTCTATGGAGAATGCCAGCAGAGGAAGCAGTGACCAGGCAGGTCTTCAGGATGCGCTACCCAGGAGACCAAGGGAGCCAGAGGAGGCTGTGTCCAGGCACTGTGACCACTCCCCTCCATCTTGAGTTAGGAACATTCACACTCACCCCACATTCCTAGATACTCATACAGTGGTGCTGTTCAGAGAGTGGACCATTGGGAAATGTGAGTGATTGAGGATACCCTCATAACACGTTCCAAACCAGATAGGATTAAAGGATAGTTTTCCTCTGCAAACACATAGGTATGTGTGTATATAATATAACATAGTTAATACAATAATGTAATGTAATATAATATAACATAATATAATATAGAGACAGAAATTTTTGCTGAGCACCCCAGTCAGTTGGAGGGTCGAAGAACCTCATTAGTTTTCCTCCCAGTCTAGGAGAGGCAGTCCTTGGACCAGAAGGACTGTGACCTCTTGCTCTTAGTATCCCAAGTGCTTGGGACAGGGTTGTCCACAGACCAGGAGCATGAACATCGCCTGGGAGGCTGTGAGCGGTGCCCCGCCTCAGACCTGCGTTCTGATGGGATCCTTGGGTGACTGGTATGCTCATTAAATTTCGAGAGGCCCTGCTCTAACTGATGATCAATAATCGTTTGTAGAAAGAAGGAATAAATGAATGTATACATGAATAAATAATTGAATAAGTGGAGCCATTAGGAACTAGCTAATGGTATGTTTTTCTTTACTCTTGTTTAGCATGCTTAAATACAGAGGCTGAGTTGCTGGCTTTTACCTCAGGCTTCTCTTAAGAAAGAGCTTTCCCTTCCCCACTCATCTTCTTTCCAGATGGACCAGTTGGGTTGTGGTAATGGAGCTGGGTTCTTTCTCTGAGCCTTGCCGGCTGATGCACAGGTAAAAGCTTACTCACCCTGTGAGTTTTAAACTGGTTCTTATAGAATCTAGACCTTAGTATCTGAGCATTGATGCCTGTGTGACATCCTTTATATTCCCTCTTCATATCTCCCTAGACTTAGAATGCCTTGGACTCCTGGCCATAATATTCCATGTGTTGGGTTTTATTTGGTGGTTTCATAATAAGATGGCCTATATACCCCTCTTGTCTGCCGACAATTAGCAGGGTGCTTGCTCTGGGCTGCATATTATTTTGATTTACATATAGTTTCTGAGTGTCCACTGGCTTTGTCCTTATCAGCTTCCCATAATCGTTATTCTCGAACTATTACCGTGATGCCTTGAGCGAAAGCTGCTGAGATGTCCTGAGTTTACCTTCGGACTCCAATGCTTACTAGCTGGGTGGTCCCATGGAATTACCCTCCTTATGGGGTTGTAGGGCTTAGAACAGTGACTAGTATACAGTAAACTCAATGTAAGTGTGCATTCCTGCTCTCGCTCATTCATTTGTGGATTTAATAAGCATTTGTTGAGCGACTAATGTGCTGGGTATGAAGGATGTTCAAATGAGTAAGGTTCTGCTGCTGTCTTTGAGGTTCTTACATTTGTATGGGATAGATGGTCTTATAGATGACTGCTAGTGAGCTGTTCTAACTGAGGGCTGTGTGGAGTGCCTTGGGAGTACAACGGAGGAGGCTATGAACTCAACCTGAGACATGACAGGGGGCATCATTGAAGAAAAGGGGCCATTTACGATGGACCCAAAACCATCAGCCCGATTCTCCTTAATCTTCTCCCTCGATTGAGCCTGCACAGGAAATCCTACATCAGATTTCTGTCAGCCCGACAGCTCAAGTGGCTTACACAGTCCATGGAGCTATTCAAAGTGGGATTCACTTTTAGGACATTTCACTGTCCCTGTTACCCAGGGAAGAGAGGCTGATAAAACAACAACAAAAAAAAAAAAACAGAAAAAGACAACGACTTCCTGAGTCCCAGTGTGCATCGTGTTAGAAAAACAGCTTCTTGCTTCCCTTATCAGCTAACGCATTCCGCGCCATTCACACATATAAACGCCTTGCCCAAAGAGACCTCTCCTCCTGCCGTACATTGTTTATATCACTTGCAATGCTTTTTCTCAGATCTTCACAAACAGGGGAAATGGTGCCGTAAAGAAGAAAGGGGGCATCCTTTGGCCAACACTTCTGAAAATCCTCCATGCTTACTTTTCTGTCAGGCTGATCAATGATTCCATACTTTTTTATTTTTTATAATGGAAAATAAACTTCAAACAGAACAAGACATAACATGGCACAACAAGAAAAAATGCCACCCAACTCTACGGCAGGGAACGCAAATGCCTTCAGATTGACGTCAAGAGTGTGTTTTTTAAGTGGAGAAGAAAAGCCAGCACGTAGCCAACAATGGAGTCTGGGTGCAGTGGTCGGGCGGGTGTTCCCACTGGGCTTAAGGTCTGTGTCTGTCAAAGCCACCTAAAGGGCACTGCCTCCAGTGAAAGCTCACTCTTTTATCCCTTCTCCAACATCTCCTTCTTTGTAAATGTTTGTTTTTCCCGCTGAGGAAAGAAATTCGGTGTTGAGATAGTGGCTGCGAGAGTAGTGAAATGAATCGGCTAAATAGAGCCGTCTTCTTGGGGACAGAGGTGGGGAGACCATTCAAGACATCTGGAAGGGAGCAGAGTCCTGCCAAGGGTGAGATGGGAACAGGCGATATAAATGTCTGCGTCTGCAGGTCTGCACCTCCATCGTTTTGAAGTCTTAAAGGAACAGGCTCTTGAACTTTATAAGTAAAGCCAACTAATCCATCAACCAAACAA
The DNA here is from genome assembly GCF_057802395.1 of Ceratotherium simum simum. Classification (NCBI taxonomy): domain Eukaryota; kingdom Metazoa; phylum Chordata; class Mammalia; order Perissodactyla; family Rhinocerotidae; genus Ceratotherium; species Ceratotherium simum. Next base: position 5,460,871 of record NC_141941.1, read on the forward strand.
ACAAATATACCAACTCTGAACTGACACCATCCTGTCTTTTGCGGGGAGGAAACCATTAAGAATCTGTTTGCATTCATCCCCTGAAGATCTTCTCTTTCGTTTCCTCAAGAGCTGTGTAAGCTAACATTCCTAGATATTAATTATAGGATATTCACACTGGAAGGCAGTTTAGAAATCATTTTACTCAAGCCTCTCAGTTCACAGAAAGTTACATGTAATTAAAATAAATGTTAACGTGAATGTAATTCACAGAGGTAAATTGACTGTGTGAGAAGATGTGACTACTTCTTAAGGCTTGTGGTAGGGAGGGCCATTTTACCCTCCCCGGAGATTATACCTGTATTTCCATCAGCCATCATAGAATGTTGCCATCTGACATTTCTATATGGGATCTGTCAGCATATCAAGCTTTTTTTGGATCACAGTGTCAGGGCCAGTATTTTAGCAATGAGGTATTAAAGTAATTGGCATAGGAAATAACAGAATGGATCTCATTCCACTGTTGGATATCTGATAAGTGCTAATAAAGTGGATAACTGAGGTTCCAGGGATACAGTGATAGCTTTCTTAAGCACCACTGTCCTGCGACTTCTGCCATGTTAGTACGGGTGAGTTTTCAATATATAGGTTTAGGGCAGGGTTTCTCATCCTGGGCACTGTTGACATCTGGGGCTGGATTTTTATGTGTGTATGGGGACAGTTCTGTACACTGTAGGATGTTTCACAACATCCCTGGCCTCTAACAATTAGATGCCCATAGTGTCGCCCCCCCGCCCCGTCAAGTTGTGACTATCAAATATGTCTCTAGCTATTGCCACATGTCCTGGGAAAGGGGGTGCCTCATCATCCCCAGTTGAGAACCACTGGTTTAGAGTCATGTGACCAGCCTTCATTTGCCTTATGGGAAAACTGACATATTTAAACAGACAGCAACAACAAAAACTTCTGTTCTAAAGTTTGGAGATTTTTTTCCTAACCTAACTTGTGCATAAATGGTTGTCCTACAGAATGGAGACTCTGCAGATACAGTGTGAGTGTGTGTGTGTGTGTGTGTGTGTGTGCAAGGATGGATGGGAATAATCTCTTCCTATAGACAACACATTGCGTAAATGGTGCTATAATTATTATTACATTATTTCAGGAATTCAAATCCAAAAGGGGCACTTTACAGGAGGAGTTGGCTGAAACTGGACAGTGTACCCCAAGATGTTGCTTACTAGGTCATGACTAGGGTGTGGGTCATTCTTCTGTCAAGCAAAGCCAGGAGCATCAAACCAGCTGACTTGAGAGAGAATAGAAGTCAATATTCCTGCCCCCATCCTCATATCCCAGAACAACAATTCTACCACCAGGAAAAATGGTAGTAGGTGCTTGTGTGTTTGCTGTGAGTGCTGTCTTTTCTTTCTGCATTCAGCTTTCTTTCAATTATTGCCTTCCCCCTCCTCCTTCCTTCTCTCTCTGTTTCTCTATGCCTCTGTCTAACACACACATACACACTCACCCAGCTACCCAGGGATATTCAGTTTTGTTTTGTTTCTCTTTCAAGGAAAGAAAAATAATTGGATAATCTCATCAGTAGTGAGATCTTAGTGATAAAGCAGTGCTTCTTCCAAGGTCGTGTTTGAAAAAAGCACTTTAAGGCAATTCTTACCAAAGGTTAGGTGAGCTTGAGGAAATATGTATTGAGCACTGTCCTAGGCACCTGAAAAGCAAGGATCAGGAAAGCATGGAATTTCGTGTTGCTGCAATTGCATTGGTGTGGGGTGGGGTGGGGTTGTTTTGGAGCAAGAGGTTGTCCTGAAGTAAATTAGGTAAGCACTTGGTCTCCTCAGCCTAAGGATGAATCTAAATGAGAAAAGAGTGGGGGGAGGATTTGAACCAATTATTTGGTCACAATGAAGAGCTGGTATTTTAAACTCTAAACAATGCTTCTCTAAAGTTGCCGGCTAAGACACGCTGCTGGTAACTTGCTAATGTTTCTATTTGGATTGTTCTCTAAACAACTGTTGTACGTCTTGTATCAATTACTTGTACATTGTCTCCCTTCTGTTTCAGTATAACAATATTTATTTGTTTTCCATTTGGAAGGAGCTGGATCTATTTTAGGTTTGTATTTCCACTCCCTAATTGTGTAATGCGTACATATGTGCCTGTTGTTTTCAGAAATGGAAGCAGACAGGGTTTCTACATTCAAAGTAAAGAGCAGTAAGCATGATTACTCAGGAATAATGCATTTCTGTATGGAAGCAGTCTCGCTGATGAGTCTTATATAATTGAATACTGCCTAAGTCTATTCTCTTTGTGTAAGAACAAATTTTATTCTTGGTCATGTTAGTGATGGATTTTGTCTAGTAGTCTTTCTCCTACTGAGGAGATGTGAAAGAATGTGGGCACTACACAGTTAATGCAAACGTGATGGCTCAGCCAGCTCGACCAAAATAGGCCCAGGGAGCAGGTGGTTCCTTCCCAATGAAGACATTTGTCATCACAGACAGGATCTAACCACAGAAAAGGAGCATCTGAGTAATGCAAAGAGTTTGGGGACAACGTTGAAGTGCATGCACACATTCGTGCACACACACATGCGTACATGCACACAAACATGCACTAACTTGAACGTGCACACAGGCTCACAAATGTGCACACGAACACATACATACACACTCCTTTTCTCTCCTCTCTTTTTAAAACATCCTCTTGAACGTGTAGGGAAGGAAAAATCTTTTTCCTTCTACCCTACTAAGTTCAATGGCTGGGACTGTGAATCAAACTGATAGAAGACAGATTAACAAGACAAAAAAACAGTTCATTGAAGGTCGTAAAGAAAAATGTGGCTTAAGGAGGCAGCCAGATGATTGAGGCTGATTGAGGCTTATGTACCATCTTAGGCTAAGCAAGGCAAAAGGGGTTTTGGGCTTTTGGTGGGGGAGGCAAGTTTGGGACCGTGAGGGGAGGAAATGTCTGGTAAATAAGGGTTGTCTTGTTATGCAGGTCAGAGTCTCTCAGGTGATAACAAATGTTTCCAGGAGTAGCTCTCTTCCTGGTATGGAGACATTTTTACAAATGGAAATTTCCTTTATAAATGTAAATTTCCTATACAAAAGGGGAAATTTATATACTCTATTTTGAGGCAGTTAGAGGGAGGTAAAGAGCTTTTCTTGTGTCTGCTGGTTCTTAATTGCCTTTGGCTCACAATAGTCCATACACCAAAGAGGCATATTTTGAGATGGCATCATCTGGTACTCTTCAAACAACATAAGGAAAAAGACATTTTCAGGCACATCAGGACCTTCACAGGATAACACACTCCTGAACCCAAACTCTAACAATTTCTAATTTTACCAATTCAGGGGGTATCAGAATGAGACAGAAATAGCTAGAACACAGACAATAGAAATGTATGTCATGAAGCTTGGTTGGGAAGAAAGGCTGTTTGTCATGCTGAACTTTGAGCAAGCACAGAGAGAGGGATTGAGTTGGTTCTGTAATTACTGTCAGAGCTGTTTGGCACTTTCGAGGTGCTTGTGTGGTTGAGCGTAGCACAAATAAACAGGAGAATAACAGCTAGTCAGAGTAGCAGCCTGGAGTCCTGCAGTAATGCCTTTGTTTTTACAAGTACTTTGTGTTTTTCTACAGCTTTTGATCTCTTTTGGTTTACATTTTCAAATTTACATTTGGTTACCATGTGCAACCCTGTCCACTTCTGGTTTTTACCAACACTCTGAACTTTCCCATTGGCTTTGCTCTGCCAAGCTTTGAAGCAAAGAATTCAAGCAAGTAGGACATTTAGACAGGTGGCCATTGGACTTGGGAAATTCTAGAACAAAGTAACAGATGGGGGCCACGGCATATGGATAGGACAAGGTTTCAAAGAAGGCTCTCAGCCCCAAGATATGTAGGTCCATGTATGTTGGTATAAAGACTTCTAGAATGTTTGGGGACATGATCAAAGGGGATTAGGGACATGACACCAGGGCTCGGAAACTCATCTCACTAGAGTTTCAGTTTTTGGAATGAATAGAGTAAGGAATTCAGAGACAGATAGAGTTCATAATTTAGCTCTGTCTCATATTAACTGGATATAAAAATACCTACATCATGTCATTATTAGAGGAATTAATTATCTTACATTCTAGTTCCCATCACATTGTAAATGCTGAATAAATTCCATGTTTTGTTGTTGTTGTTGTTATAGTTACCAGTATGGTTACTAATTTCTCTTTTTGTTGGTATTGGGAATGGTAGTGGTAGTGGTACTAAGAGTAGTGGTGGAGATGTCAGAAGATAAACCCTAGAACGTAGTAGGCAGGGAGCTCTGCGAACACCAGGCCTGACGGAACAGAACCAAGAGTGGAGTATTGGAATTAGAGTCAAGTTTCTAGTTGGCAGCCATGCTGATTTCTCACATTAGCTGTTAATATACTGGTCCAAGTCTTTTAAAGTTGCATCAAGGTGTACACACACCTAACCCACGTTTTTGAGGTCCCTTTGCTTAGAAACAGCAGACTTGATTTGCTAGTGAGGATTCGGTTAGGGAAGGCAAAGCACCATGAGCAAAATGGAATTAGGGATTTTTTTTTTTTCAAGTATGATGGGGCATAGAATTTCCAATGGATAGAGTAATTGGATCCAGTTGCATGGTGTAGGTGGGCCTGGAAGGACGGATTACATTACTGTCTCAAACATATTAGTGTAGAATAATGCTAGTCATGGGTTGGAAATTCCATCCTCCCTTATGGTCAAAGGAATATTCTCAGATTAGAGGAAATGTGTTTTAAAATAGTGCCTTAATACTGATACATTTGAAAGTGCGTTTATTGTTTTGTTATTGGAAAGCAGTAGAGAAGAGAGAGGAAAGTGATGTTTTACTATTTTTAACTCATGGTTCAGGACTAAATAGAAAGAAAATGACTAAAACTGACTGCAAGTAATAGCAATAAAAGAGAAATTACAAGTGGTATTTAAGAAAAAATTGATGAAAACTTACAGGAATAAGGGATTTTAATTAGACCTTACATAACTGTGAGAGGTGCTAGAATGCTAAAAATCAATAAGGGGGCAGTTGGAGAAATCAGAGGAAAGTCACTAGCCAGGGAGCACAAACAGCAGCTGGTAAGATGTGCATGCAAGGCTGTTACCCGTGTATCCAGTAGGGAGACTGAACTCAGCAGGGAAGATAGGTGAGAAGAAAGATGGACCTAAAACAGGAAAGCAAGGACAACTAAGACCCTCCTGGATAAGCTGGAGCCCATGGGGACCAGTTGGTACCTTCCAGGACAAAATGGAACCCATATCTCTCCAATACGTCTAAACCGGACAATGCAGTGATCTTTGCCTGGAGCTGTATGTGCACCTGGCCCAGGACCTGGAGTCACTAGAGGAGGTGTTCTGGGAGGATCTGAGGAGATGTGGTCCAAGCTGCCACCCTACACCAACAAGGGGATCAAGGATATCAGTGACAACTTGAATGAGTGTGTCCGTTCTTGACCTCATACCAACCTTCTGTAATGGCTGCTGCTTCCTCATTCCTTCCCAGACTCACAGAACTTTCTGTGTGTCCAACCTTAACCCAGAGTCATACATGGAAACACATTCTGGAGAGCAGAGAACCAGCTAAGCTACGTTAAGACAATACAAAACTACCACACACTGAAACAGATGACAGTTAAATGGTCCCATTTCCACAAACCGGAAGACAAACGCAGCATGACACTGAAGTTCATCCACTGAGCAAAGGAGCCTAATCCATGGGGATAATCACACATCCTACTCTAGCCTCTGCTGCATACCTGGGATCGGATCTGCACCCCAGGTGAAAGGGTCAACATTTTCTTTCCACCAAGGAGTCTTTGGACCAGAGGAGATGCTTTCTCTAATTGGCACAAAGTCACTGCATAGGCTAGGGGTGAACTCAGGTACATGAGAAGACAGCCAGCTTTCCATCAAATTGTAAATTCCCAAAAGTATGTAGAAGTGATCTTCTCCATAAAAATTTCCCCGGGTCATTTTCTTACTTGTAGCTCGTATTCTGCACCATACAAAGTCTTGTTGTGGCTTCTTTTGGACTCTAAAGAGCTCCATGGGAAATGTCTTAGATGGACTGGTAAGTTCTTTCTCTCCTGAAGTCCTTGGTAGTGTTGGGGAAGAGGGAGAATCCTCCTCCGCCCTTTCCCTTAAGGTTCTTATGGCTGGCCCAATAATTAAAAGACAGGTTAGCAGGAGAAAATAATACCAAATTTAATAACATGTGTACGTGGGATAAACCAGGGAAACTGAGTTTCTCGACAAATGGCGAAGGTTTTCACCTTAAATAGCATATTCAGGTAGACAAAGAAGGATGTTGGGGGGCGGTAGTGGTTTGGGATTTCAGAGGGGAAGAAGACAATTCACATGGAGAGGGAAATGTAAATGTTCGTCAGATAATTCTTTACTGGCCCACCTATAGATAATGTGGCTGGAGAGACAGAAATCACAGTAATCAAGAGTATGTAGATTTAAGTCCTCTCCTTCTGTACTGATAAGAGTTTCTACAAATAAGGCCATCCCCCCCTCTTCCCACTAAACAGAGGGAGATACCTTTACAAATGTAAATGTTTGGTAAGCAGAACTTTGATATGAATGGGCTTAGCAAGGACCCTGCCAGTCTGTCCATACCCAGAGTTAAATTCCTTTAGGCTGTTAGTGGAGGAGGTCAAATGTCTGTCAGAGAAAATAATCAAGGTAAAGAGACATATTTCAGGGTGGCCAATTTTTGGTCTCCCACAGTAGCTTCCAAGTACTAACTCATTCATTTGGTCAAAACATTTCTTTCTCTGAGACCATATCACTTGGAGGAGAAAACCTCAACAATTCATCCAAGATGTTTTGATTTGGTTGATCTTAGGTTTTAAGTTTTATCTGGACAATGTTTAAGGGGGCTCAGAAGTTCCATTGTTTGTTTCATTTCCTAGATCATGTCTCTGTAGAGTCATTCTCACCCTGACCCTGATCAGTGATAATAGTGAAACATTGAAAATGAAACCCACTGAGTAATCCCTACGGGGAAGATCTGTCATCTACCATCTTCTGTCTTAGGAAGACACTTCACAAATGAAAAGAAGGCTTCCCTTGTAGGTAGCCTTCCAGGTGGACCTCTTTGTAACAAAGCAGTCCTTCCTTAAATAGGGGATTTGGTGCCACCGTCCACTCTGCTGACTGAAACCAAGAAAGAGTATATCACCTAAGCACTGGCACGTTGTCACCTCTTGTTCTCAGCGAGATGTAGGAGACTGATTATCGGCACACCATGCAGTGTTCGTGTGAAGTCACGGACTTTTCCAGGGCTCCATGTGTTCCTATTCCAAGTCTCGTCACACGCTGGGGGGTGGCCACTCTCCATTCAAGGGAGATTTTTTTATTCTTTTTGTGGCAAGAGGTATAAGGAATCTTGATGAAGTGTAATCATGCTTTTGAGTGAGCATGCTGTGTTTATTAGCATGGTTCTCTTGATGACCAAGCTCTAGATAAGCATTTAAAAATACAGAAAAAAAAAAGGCCAAGTAGGGTATTACTGATTCATACTTCTATTAGAGTCTTTACATACACATGGATTTTTTTTTTTTTTTCTGGGAAAGATCTTTTACTAGCAAAGCATGACTCTCTAGATTATGCTGTTCTGTTGCTACAGTGATACAGATATTGTAACAGAAAGTGAAATAAAACATATACAAATGGTTTATCACTGTACTTATTCTCTTTTTTGAAGTATTAATTATTATAAAATTAACTACTGTAAAATGACCACATTCACATTCATATTACTTTCATATTATTTCTGACTTGATAAATATTTTAAATAGACAGTTTTAAGAGAAACGTTCTTAATGTTTTGAAGAAATGTCCATCCACAAGGTGTTGGAGAGATTTTGCTCCACGTGTTTTCATCTAAAGACTTTGGATTCAGCTACTTAAGATCATTCCATACTTGATATTAGATTCACTGGAAGCTGAAGGAACAGAATTATCTTCTTGCCTCTGTATTCTGACATATGTTTGTTAAATGTCTAAAGATAATGAAAAAGTACTTTGGGTGAGAAACAGCATTCCTTTTTTTTCCTCTCTCATGAGGGGAAAAAAAAAAAACCCAGATGGTACTTATTTAACATTCTCAAATATATGGCACCACATATTTTGTCTAGTAAAAAGAAAAAAAAAAAGATTATTAGGATACAGTTTGTGAGTTCTTGACAAACAACCTGATATAGCACATACTTTGCCAGGTCTGTCAAAGTGAAATACTTTTGGAAATAGAACTAGCTGTATTTTATGTGTGCTTAGTTTAAAAATGGAGTGAGTTTCCTTGAAATATGATTTCCAAGTTTGGAAGTGTTGCATGAATGCACTCCATTCTAACTCAAAGGGGGGTGATTGATGGGCAAAAGATGGGGCATTCATGTGGCCATCCTTGTCTTGTGTGTGTGACTCAGTAGGCTCCATAGAGACATCTTTTTCTCAATGTTAGTGTCATTTTTAAGATTGCTTTTTTTCTTTTTTTTTGTGAGGGAGATCAGCCCTGAGCTAACATCCATGCTAATCCTCCTCTTTTTGCTGAGGAAGACGGGCTCTGAGCTAACATCCATTGCCAATCCTCCTCCTTTTTTTTTTTCTTCCCCAAAGCCCCCCAGTAGATAGTTGCATGTCATAGTTGCACATCCTTCTAGTTGCTGTATGTGGGACATGGCCTCAGCATGGCAGGAGAAGAGGTGTGTAGGTGTGCGCCCGGGATCCGAACCCTGGGCCGCCAGTAGCGGAGCGTGCGCACTTAATCGCTAAGCCACCTGGCTGGCCCTAAGATTACGTTTTACAGAATTGTTTTTCTTCTTAATTCCCTTTTCCTCTATAGAGTTGTCTTAAGAAACCATTATTCCCCTTTATTTTTTTGCAATTATAAGATTCCTCACATTAAAAATTAAATTTTCGTTTTTTTCTTCATTTTGATCAATTTGTTAAGATATTACAAAGATTAAGAGCCTAAACTATGGAGTCAGACATCCTGGTTACTAATGTTAGTTCTGCACTTACTAATGTATGATCTTAGAAAGTGACTTAACTTCTAGGTTATTTAGGAGTTTTTTGCTGTAAAATGGGGATAATACCAGTACCTACTTTATGGCTGTAGTGAGAATTTCAGGATTATATATGCAGTGCATCAAACATCACTTGGGGTGTAGTAAGCACTACAGAAGTGTATTCTTATCATATAATTCACCTTTCTGACATTTGTCTTGCAAACATAGGAAATCTTGAAAACATTTCTCTCCCTGACCCTTCTGAGTCCAACTAGATTCCATACTTGAGCATGTCCTCCAAGAGCCCTGTTTTAGCAAAACTCCTGTCGATTTGGCTTAGCCAGAATCCCCCACCCTCGATATCTGATAGCCCTTCTCATCCCCCACCAGTCCCCAGGTGCTATTTGATTACCCTGGCCTGCCTGTTGGGTTAGTTTAGCAAACAATTACCCTTCCCTCTCAGTCATTTTCCATCCACCTCTGTCCCCGACCCCTGCCACCCCCACACACTCTGCTCCTTGGCTTTTCTTGTTGTATTTGGAGAGGAGCCCAATCTCTCTCCCCTACTCCAAAAGCCCTTTGCAGTAGTCCCTATACCTATCCCAACAGTCCTGAATAAAGTCTGCATTTCCATTTCATCAAATGTCATGAATAATTTTCTTTTCTTTAACAATCTCCCTCTTAATCCCTCTTCCTTCCATTTTCTTAACCTGTCATAACTTTGGAATGGAACTACCACATGGTCCAACAACCCCACTTCTGGGTATATATCCAAAGGAAATGAAAGCATTACCTCAAAGAGATAGCTGCACCCCTCATGTTCACTGCAGCATTATTCACAATAGCCAAAGTATGGGAACAGCCTAAATGTCTGTCAACAGATGCATGGATCAAGAATAGGTGGTCTATATACACAATGGAATATTATTCAGCCTTAAAAGCGAAGGAAATCCTGCCGTTTACAACAACATGGATGAACTCTGAGGGCATTATTCTAAGTGAAATAAGCCAGACAAAGAAAGATAGATATTACATGGTATCACTTATATGTGGAATCTAGGAAAAAAAGTTAAACTCGTAGAAACAGAGGGTAGGATGGCAGTTGGCAGGGGCTCGGTGGGGGGAACCGGGAGAGGTAGGTAAAAGGGTACAAACTTTCAGTTATGAGACGTATAAGGCCTGAGGACCTAATGTATCACATGGTGACTATAGTTGATAACACTGTATTGGATAATTAAAGTTTGCTAACAGAGTAGAACTTAAATGTTCTCACCAAAAAAAAAGGTAAATATGTTTGGTGATGGATGTGGGGGAATCCTTTCACAATGTATCCATGTACCAGATCATCACCCTGTACACTTTAAATATCCTGCAATTTTATTTGTTAATTATACCTCAGTGAGGCTGAAAAAATAAAATAAATACATTTGGGACAGTGTTGACTGGATCTACTGCTTGAACATTTGATTCGCCTTTATTCCTCACTATAAACAGTGATTTTTTTTGAGTCAACAGAGAGGAGTGACTTAAATTCAGCATTGATTTTCAACTTTAAAAAGAAAGCAAAATTACAGCTTTACTTGAGGGAAAATCAAAGATAAACACAAGCACACCACTTCCATAAGACACGTTCTCTGTTTACCAACCCGTTTATTTCAAAAGTGCAGAGCGTGCCTTTGAGCGCTGGGTGTGAGGAGTCCTTTTATTGAATTTATTTACTTATCTGTTTCCTTGAGGGCAGCATAGAGTATTATTCATTTTTGTATACCCAGTCTCCAGCACTTGATAGACAATAAATGATTCTGTTTTAACTCAACGTGTTTTAAGAGATGTTCTCATGAGCATCTTCTGGTTTAAGTGCATGTTAGGAGTTTAGCCTCTTCTGACTGGGTTGGGAGTTCCTTGAAATCAAGTATTGAGTACTGACACGCAGGAGGGACTCAGTTCATTTTATTCAAATAATAAGCGGCTGATTGGAAAGGAACAAGATCAGAGGCAGGGAGAAGAGCTGGAAATTAGCAGAGTCATCCAGGAGAGAAAGATGGGGGTCTGATCCAGGGCAGAGGTCTGATCCAAGGTGGTGGCAATGCACGTGGAGAGGAGGGACAGCTTCAAGGGCTAATCAGAAGAGTAGAATCAATCCCGGCTGTTCATTTATCAAGTTGTGGGCTTTGGAGAGGAGGAAGAGAGGGGTCAGTGATGAAGTTCATGTTTCTCCCCATTCGGGGTGAAATTGTGATGCTTTCTATCAAGCTAGAGGAACCAGCACGGGAGTGAAGTGTAGAGCGCACATGATAGGTATTAATGAGATGTCCAAAGAGAACTTCATAGATGAGTCTCAAGTACAGGGGCTGTGTCTGGAGAAATTGGCGATTCATTAACTGACAGCTTGAAGAGACTGGTGACCATAAGGGTGAGACAGGAAGAGGGTCAGAACAGAATGCCTTGAAACTGCATCATTTCGGAGGATCTGGAGAGCTTGATGGAAGGAGGTGTATGGAAGAGAGGTCCATGAGAGACTAAAATGGAGACATCTAGGGGAAAGGAGAACATGAGGAGGGCTACACAAACGAGCAGAGAAAGAAAACCCCAGCAGTGTCATGTGCAGCAATTGCATCAAATACACCGAGGACCAAAATATGTCTTTTTTTTTTCATTTATTTTATTATGGTATAATTTGCATACAATAAAATTAACACTTTTAGGTGTTCAGTTTTGTGAAACTGACAAATATATACAGTTGTGCAACACTGCTCAATCAAGATATGGAAAAATTGCATTACAATTCCACCTCCCCCACCCCCCCTCGCAAATAACACCTTTAAGCATCCCCAACCCAGCCCCTGGCCACCCTCGATCTGTTCACTGTCCGTATAGCTTTGCCTCTTTGCAAGAATGTCACATAAATGGAATTATACAGTATGCATTTATTCTGTGAATTGGGCTTGCGTCACTCGGCATCATGCACTGAGATTGGTCCCCGCTGTTGCGTATATCAGTATTCATTCCTCTTTGTTGCTGAGTGGTGTGAATGTACCACAGTCTGTGTATCCGTCCCCCCGTTAAGGGGCATGTGGACTGTGTCCAATTTTTTGTTTGTTAAATTAAGTTATGAAAAATCTTGTGGGTAACCAATGTAAAAGCTGTTTTAGTGCAGTGGATATGAAGAAAGCCAGACTGAAGATGGACGAGGAGTGCATGGGGATTTGTGAGGAGCAGATGGCAATTATAGATTCATATTCATGAAATTTGGCTTTGAAGTGAAGGAGAGCAAGAGATCTGAAGTTTCAGTGAGAAAGAGGTTCAAGTGAAGATTTTGTTATTTTTATCATAGGAAGATAAGAGATATTTGAGCATGTGGATACTCTGAGGGCAAATACAGGATTTTGTTTTGGTTTTGGGGTTTTTTTGCTATTATGCAATATATACATGCCTGAAAAATAAATCTAGTAATCAGCAAAATCGTTGTCTAAAAATAGCAAGGCTCATGGGAAAATATGTCAGGAGCATTTTTCTCAAAACCTTTTGAACTTTGTAACCTGAGTAATAAAAATAAATACAATTATATCAAAACCACTAGCAAATGAAAAAGACATTTAAAGTGCTAATTTTAAAAGGCTGCCAGGATGAGTGTAGAATATTACCTTGAAATAAATAACGATAGCTTGATGGGAGGGGGTGTACAGAAGGTTTTGGAAGACAGTGGCAAAAACGCACAAAAGTCAGGGAGAACCAGACGATAAGCACATCCAAGATGGAGAGAATGGCTGCCCCCATGGGCCAGAAAGAGAATATGAGGTGAATCGAAATTGTGTACAGTTATCTTTTTTCCCATATAGTTGACGCTTCCAGTTGTGTTAGTGTACAGTCATATGCCACACCATGATGTTTCAGTCAACCACAGACTGCATATACGAGAGTGGCCCCATAAGATTAGCACCTTATAGTCTAGGTGTGTGGTAGGCTATACTATCTAGGTTTGTGCAGGTACCCTCTATGATGTTCACACAGTGACGAAATTACCTAATGACGCATTTCTCAGAACTTATCCATGTCATTAAGCAGCACATGACTGTATCTTTGTATTCCATTGCTGTGACTTGGTGGTATGAAACATTAATCTCTAGAGTAAAATTTTTCTGAACCAACGCAACATCCACATTCTACTGACACCATTCCTCCAATGATCAATGCCATTTGCACTAATTCATGACACGGACTAGGTGTGTATCAGTAGAAAGAATGATGTTAAACGTACAGGAGAGAAAAGTTTGGTGGAATGAGGTCCCAAATAATTTAGGATCAGATAGAGTCCATAACAGTAGTTGTGATGAATCCCTTAACCCTGAAGTCTTATTAGGAGGCATCTGGGTCAACTCCCCCATTTTACAAGTGGACCATATCAATAACTTCTAGATTGTCAATTTTAGCTACCATGGTTAATTGGCACCATTTCAATTGTTGAAATTGTTATCTATGGGTTTTCTAAATTTTCAGTATATAGCTCATAAAAGCCATGGATGCTGGGGCACACAGGAGATACATGTCAGAAAAATCATACCATAATGAATATAAAAGCTATCAGCAGATGATTTCATTATGATCCTTCTAAATGAAACTTTCTATTTGTTCTATTGTTTGTCACATATCTTATTCAAGAATGAACTTATATTATCGTCTGCAGCTTGTCTGACAGAACCAGACAGACTTGTTCAAAGAACAGCACACCAATCTCAAAATGGTGGCCCCCATATTGCAATGGCCTCAGAACGAGAGGGATCATGACCAGGATGAGGTTCATTATAGTCGAAGTGGTACAAGATCAGTTTCAGTCTGTGCCCCGATGATTTCCCTGTTTAGGCTTCAGGGATAAATCCGGGATACTCTTTCGTAATTATCTGTTTGCACATTGACACCCCCAATTAAACATGAACTTGAAGAGAGGAGGATTGTATTCCCTTCACATTTGAATTCAAGCTCTAGTCCCCAGTCTGGCAGCTAGAAGGTGGTGCAATTAGTGCTTATTAGATCAATGTATGAGAAGGGAAAGAATGATGGAGTTATTTTCCAATTGGTGTTAATTCATTTAAAAGTGACTACACTTGTTCTATCTTTTACCAGACCTGCAGCACTATTGATAGGCAGGAAGGTGAAATACTGGATCCCGAGGCCAATCAAAGTAGACTTAAGCTAACTGCTTGGCACACAGGTTCACATCACGAGGTGGAATGATGCAGCCTTTGCAAGAAACAGCCTCGGGTTCCAATTCTGACTCTATCAGTTTCTAGGTACAGGAGTTTGAGTAAGTTTCCTTGTCTCCTGCTCCTCAGAGTGTGGTGCCATGGACCAACAGCATCATCACCTGGGAGCTTGTTAGAAAGGCAGACTCTCAGGCTCCATCCCAGACCTGCTGAACTAAAATCTGAATTTTAACTAGATCCCCAGATGATGTGTGTGCACATTAAATTTTGAGAAACACTGGCCTAGACTCTCTGAATTTTCATTTCCTCAGTTGTAAAAAAGTGAAAAATGACCCACTTGTGGAAATATGAGGGCTATAAAAATGCATGTAAAATTCTTAGCACGTAGTAGCAGTGCCAAAATGAGAGCTATTAATAACAAGAATAGCAATAAAATGCAGCAGTAAGTGCATTAGATGTTGGAGATGAACAGAACCGTAGGCAAGGACAACTTCTCTCTCCCATTCTTTCTCTGTCTCTCTGCAAAGCTATAGCAATAGAGTTTCTAGATTTGTGTTTAAGTTCAATTATGGCAGTGGTTGTCAACTGAGGGCACTTCACCCAGGGGACAACTGGCAATGTCTGGAGACATTTTTGGTTGCCATCACTGGGTGGCAAGGATGTGACCACATCTAGTGGGTAGAGGCCAGGGATGCTGCTCGACATCCTACAATGCACAGGACTTTTCCATACAACAAACAATGATCCAGCCCCAAACATTAATAGTGCCAAGGCTGAAAAATCCTGAATTATAGTAATCTAGAAATATCTATTTGTAGAAAGGACACATTGGTAAGTGAAGGTCTTCCAATAAGGACATAAAAGAATAATATTTCTAGATATACCCAGAACATCAACTATGAGTAGGATCATACACATTACTTGGGGGAAGGAATTGGGGGATGAATCAGAAATTTTCTCAAAGAATTCTTTCTCCCTCTCTAAGAACATACTTTTCTGTTAGTTATCTCAACAAGAAAGTTAAATTGGTAGAGTTCTTGTTGGCTAGGAGGTTATAAGGAAAGCTGGACATTAAATATGAAGGCATTTTATGATGCAAATGAATATACTATGATGTAACGTCCAAGAGATTGTAAATCAAACACTAAACACAAATTTCAAACAAGGACTTATCACCTCTAGGCACAGAATGCTGTTAATGATGTCAGTGCTCAGCTGCATCTTGTATGTGGTGGGAAAATATCAACTGCAGAATTATTTCATTTACAACAAATGGTCACATTAGTTCTCTGCAATAAAGCACACTCTGGGTCATAAAAACACATCAAAAAAGAAAAATTTGCCTTAATTTATTACCTCAATTTTGTGCCCAAATTTCCCTAGCTATTCCTCTTTTTTTAATTTTATGACTTTTATGGTTTATTTATAAGCAGAATGCTGTCCTAAATGGATGAACCTGTTTACTAGTAAATCAGTAAACTGTAAACATTGCTATAAAATAAAGAATGTTGTTGTGATAAATCAAAAATGAAGAATACTAGGTATTCTAAGAGAGCATTTTTGGTGGTTCCACCCGCTAACTCAATTCCTGCACCCATGAATCAGTGATGTTTGCTGGTTTATGAGCCTTGCAAAGCACAAGTATTTCCCTTTTCCTGCTCAGCACATCTCTGTAGTCATAAATATGTAATTGATTTTGTCCTATTACATTCTTCCTATATTACCTTTTGCAATAATCACATATAAATCCATAGGCTTGTGGTTTCCTTTATTATAAATTTTTCATTAAAGTCCTCATTCTTCTTTCCTTAGTTGTAGGCATAAGCAAAAATAATCAGAACAGTCAAACTTAGATAATTCTTGTTTTTTGTATTCACATTCCTTTGTTATATTTATTATCAATAATTATTTCTTTCATCCTATAAATGTACTTACCATCTAAAAATACATCATTTTTCCTTCCACAGGTGACTCTCTAGGAAATTCCCAATACAGAGCAACAACTCTGCTTTAAAGTGCCATGTGAAAAGCAGTACCACCATAATAAGAGAATCTTCCTTACAAAGGTGAGAAAGGGCCTTGGAGAAAGAATTGGCAGAGTTTTTGTGCAGAGAAAAGTAGAGTTTCTACCATGTAGTACACACAACACATGGATTAAAAAAGTAAAATGAAATGAAGTATACATTAAAATTAAGGTAAAAAGGAATTGCAAAATTGTAGGCAAGAACCCATAACATTTTGAAAATGCTCAAGACATTTCTAAACACATCGTCTCCCTGCCTTAATAGCTTAATATTCATCAAAGTAGTGTATGCTTTTATTTATCAGACTCTCTTTCTCTGTCTTCATGACGATCTCTAATGACCTATTCAGAAAATGTTTTCCTCTCGTTGACTCTGAGCTTATCTGATTCAGATGTTGAACTACCCAATGAGGGAATGCCTCCTCCAGTGGACACACTGTTAGTAGCAGGATTGTGAAGCCAAAGCTTGCGTTTGCCTGTTGGGGGCTTTCCAGGTCCCTGCTTTAGGTTCTTGGGATGTTGTCAGGGGTCACTGACTTGGACCCTCAAGTCAGTTTTCCAATCAAGGAAAACGTGATTCTCCTCCAAGGGGACAGGGGTAAGCCCAGATGGGCCCCTGGGGCTGCCCCCTTTTCACACCACATATGATGGTCAGGGCGAATGAAGACAACCTAGCCCTACCTGGGCAACACTTTCAGGGTTGAGATTGCTATACTCATTCCACCAAGTAAAGAGCCCTCGTGAATAGAAGTGCTACCTACAGTAAAGAGGGACTTGAGTGGGTAGTGAAGGATGCAGGTGAAAAATACCGTATGGTACCTGTAGGCTCCGCCCATATTTCCTGTCTTGCTCTGTCTTATATGGTTACGTTTTTTAATTAAAAGCCTTATTTCCTTGTCTTTCCCCCTAAACTGGTAGGGTGTGTTGGCTGTGATGGTGAAACTTATCACTTACTCCCTAGGTTGTGGACTATCAACATGGGATCCAGGTAAAGCCAGAGAGGAAAGGGACATCCCCAAGATATCCAGGACTCACTGCCAGGTGACGGGGCTGTAGGCTGTCTCCTTTGAGGGAGGAGTTTACGCATATTTTTATTGTAAGTGCAATTGCTGCAACATGTTAGGCGGAGGATAATTTTGCAAATGTATATATAAAGACAAGGGTCTTTCTGCACAGTAGAGAGGCGAGGAATTTTACGGGAGTTTTTGTTTTGATCCCATATCATCCATTCAGCCATCCTATTCTCAACAATGGTATCCTGACTTCTTTTGCATGGAGGGGTTAAGGCAATCTCTTTAACTTTCATGGCATCATAGAGCGGTGAGCATGTAACCTAATTAGGGCAATTGGATTCTCTCTTCAAGGACTTTGAATACGAAACAGAGCAGAAGAAGGTCTACAGTGGATTCATCCCAAGAGCTGGACCCAAATGAAGCAGTCAACCAATCCCTGCTGCCTGCATCCTGCAGATGCCTTTGTCCTTGCCAGGTGCTGGCCTGAATTCTCTCTGAGGTTCTAGTTAGCTCAATGCTTAAATTCTTTTCCTTTTTTTTCCCCTTAAGTTAGCTAGCATTGGTTTCTATCACCGGGACTAATCAATAAATCCAAATTGACAGTCCTCATAACTAATTTCAACATATCATAGTTAGTTAGGTGAATATGAATTTCTTCAAATCGATTTTCAATCTGGTTGAAAAGACTGGACTATCCATTTTTCTGTTGTATTGTTTTCATCATTGAGGGGGCCCAATGCAGAATATTATTATTATTATAAAACTTGTATTTATTGTAGAAATTGTGTTAATCACTGTAAAGCTTTCAAACAAAAACCAGAACACTTTTATTAATATAGATTCTTCCATCAAATGACTCAAAACAGCGGAAGCCATGAAGATTTCTTTAACACTGGAGGATTGCATTTCATATGGGGCAATGGCTGCAGGTATGGACACCATTTAGTATTCTCATCTCCAGTTACCCCTAGTAGAAAGGGCTAGGGCTGGGCATTAAGTCAGATGCAGAATAACGGGCATTCTAGTAACACAAGGACAGGAAAGATTAAGGGCAAACTCATTGTGACATGTTGTAAATGAGGCCATGGTGATCTAGACCAAAACTGATGGGGCCATCACCACTGGTTGAAATTGAATCAGAAAACTCCCATGTGGGTATATATCACCACAATGTCAAGAATTAAGACAAGATACAGGTGATTGATTAAGTTTGTAAATAGCCCATGACAACTGATTTCTATGCAAACCAATTTAATGACTGCTCAGTAAATGGAGTTGATTGATAAGTCTGACTGTTTTGTCTTAAGAGATTTTACCAGATGTCATTATCTTTTACAAACTTTTTTCCTCCCAAATATATTGAAGCCTAGGCCTTTTGGAGTTGCTCACCTAATTCAGAATTGGAGCAACAGAAAGCATACACATCGGTGAGAAATGAGCCTAGTAAATGATAATTCTTTGAGTTCATCCCTTAGAACTTGGTCTAAATACCGGCATTCTTTTGAGAACGAGTGAACAATTGCACCAGAAAAGCTCCAATCCTCATCTTGTCAGCTCTTCCTCTAGGATAAATGACCAGAAGAAATTCCTAAGAACTGCCGGGGTCACCATCAGAAGAAACATGGGTTTAAATCTAAGAAAAACAGAACGTTAAAAGTTTAAACTGCTCTCATGAATGTACGATACTTGTCTCCAAGAAATCATTGTCCAGGGGCCAGCCCGGTGCCACAGCGGTTGAGTTCACGCATGCTGCTTTGGCAGCCTGGGGTTCACAGGTTCCGATCCTGGGCGAGGACTTACTCACCGCTCATCAAGCCCATGCCGAAGTGGCGTCCCATATAGAAGAACTAGAAGGACCTACAACTGGGATATACAACTATGTCCTGGGGCTTTGGGGAGAAAAAAGAAAAAGAGGAAGATTGGCAACAGATGTTAGCTCAAGGCCAATTTTCCTCGGGAAAAAAAAATGACTATAAAATAAAAAAGAAACCATTGTCCCATGATAATGGAATAAACAGCTGAAAATGTCAAAGTGAGAAGCATGATAGAATGCTTATTCTGATAACTGGATACTGACTAATTGGTCATAATGAGACGTGGCCCACAGAAGTGCTCTGACTTTTCATTCTGGCATACAACCTTAGAATACAATTCCCCTGTTATCATCAGTCTTCTGTTGCACAGATGAAGTTGTTTATATGGCTCACTTGGTTAATTATTCACATCTCTGCCACGAGGAACAGTTTAGGTCTATCATCAAAAAAACCCAAAAACTACTGTGATCAAGGAAGTGTCCACTTCAGAAAGGTAATTTAGGCTGATATTTGTTATCTCTTTCTGTTTTGTAGTTGTTTAGGGTTAAATCTAAAGTTTCCTCAGATTTTTGCCCCATGAAAACTAATGTCTCATCATTTAGTATTGATTGTTAACTAAAATACCCCTGACTCATATGAGTTATGAATCTATTTGTTTCCATTTCCTCAAATGGGCATACCTTTCTTGATTAATGTATAGGGTATCCATCTTCTTTAGAATAGGACTTGTCCAATTTTAATGTTTCTATAAATCACCTGAGAATCTCCATAAAGCAGAGATTCTAAGCCAGCAGATCGGGGGCAGGGCCTGAGAGTCTGTATTTCCCACAGGCTCCCAGGTGATGCTGCTTCCATTCCTTGGAGTAGCAAGGCTTAAGTCAGGGATCAGCACACTTTTTCTGCAAAACACCAGGTAGGAAACATTACAGGCTTTATGGTCCACACACTCTCTGTCCTGACTCTCCCCTCATAGCCCGAAAGTAGCCAGAGACAACGCAGAAACAAATAAACATGGCTGCATTTCAGTCAGGTTTTATTTAGGAACAGTAAAATTTGAATTTCATAGAATTTTCACATGTCACAAAATATTATTCTTTGTGATTTCTTCCAAATATTTAAAAATGTTAAAAAAACACTTTCAGCTCATGAGCCATAAAAAACAGGCGCCCAGGGCCGTAGTTGATGATCTCTGTTTTAAGGCAGCGTTGGGTGTTAGATTGAGTTGTCCGCAAAAAGTGGAACAGGCCCAGACAAGGAGCATTGCTTTCTCTTCCCCCTCCAGAGGCCGCAATTGGTTTAGCGGAGTTCTCTGAAACAGCAAAAGAACTGAAGGGTTTCATGGACAATT
Organism: Ceratotherium simum simum; assembly: GCF_057802395.1. Lineage (NCBI taxonomy): Eukaryota > Metazoa > Chordata > Mammalia > Perissodactyla > Rhinocerotidae > Ceratotherium > Ceratotherium simum. The sequence goes on from NC_141941.1 coordinate 5,481,317, forward strand.
TACAAGTTATTATCTTGATTATCTGTCCTGGAAGAGTGGATAATGAGGCCACATTTGCAGTTCCACATATTTTATTGGAGCTTCTAGAAATTATGTTCAGGGCAGATATCAACCATCTGTTGAATTGTTGTGTATTTAATATTACGGTACAGATCAGTGAGACATATGAAATACACACAGCAAGATTTATAGAAATTAGTCACTGTCTAATTTTGGTTTAACTGCAGCTTTAGGCGATGACTGTGATGTCTCCTTACTTAATATTTCCGTATGTCCATACTCTTACCACTAGAACCAAATTAAAGCTTTCCATGCACCATTATATTAAAGTTTTGAGCCTCAGGTAGTACACTTAAGTTGGAGAAATCGGGAGGTCCTGTTGTCATGTGAGGTCCAGACAGTCTCCCACCCTGAGGATGTAGCATTGTGACCAGACTGCATTGACTTCTGAGCTGTACTTTACCTTCCCTTGACCTTGACTATGTAACCTCCTAGTTTTGTAGGATACTGTAGCTTGGAAGACTCAGAGAAGGGAAGCTTAATCCTGGAGGAAAAGAGACTGTACCATAATTACAATCTTGGAATCTAGCATATGGCACGCCACGTCATCAAACCCAGGAAGCCTTAGATTGAAAGTTGTACCTTTATTTTAAATACCACTAAGAAATCTTTTTAGAATGTCACTTTGACTATGCCAGTCCATCCATGGTAAGACACGTGCCAATTTTATATACAGTCCTCAGAATCAATGAAATATAGTATTTAACTCTCAGGTGCATACGGAGGTGAGAATTATCTAGTTTGCATTCATGTGAGATGATGGTTATGGCATACAAAACATGTGTATTTCTATTGCTTCATTTCCTTCTGGATGGACTAATATGATTATTTTCTGATGGGTAAATGGAATCTCAGACACATGGAATCTCTTATCTCAGCTTACACAGGTACCACATTAGTTAGGGAATTCTAGCTGCTAAAACAAATCTGAACAGGTGTAATGACTCCAACACGATGGAAGTTCATTTCTCACTCCTGCGAAGACCACAACAGGTGTGCCTGATCAGCAGCCCACTTTTCCCCAAGCAGGCATTTGGGACCAGAGCCCTTGCATCTTATGGAATCGTCTTCCATGTGTAGTTCCCAAGTTCTCTGTGCCTGTGGCTTCAAGTCGGTGGGATTGGAAAGAGTGTGGGGAGGCGCACCTGGAAGGTTTTTATGGTGTCACTCAACACTTCTGCTTGCATTCCTTCAGCTGGAACTCAGTCACAGGACACTCAGCTGCAAATGAAGTTGGGAAATGGGTCTTGCATTTTACTAACAAGAAGAGAAAGCTTACCTACTGCTCAAGCTACAATCCTTTAGGTTTCTTTCTTCTCCTCCTTAACTGAACCCCTTCTAATCTTTTTAATGCCTATACTCCAAATTCTACCCCAAAGGGAAGAGATTACCAAAATCAAGGATTTTGGTGATGATAATGATCTTTTCCTGCTTTTCTACTCTCCTTTATCTCTGCATTTTTTTTTTTTTAATTTTAGTGCCATGAGACAGGCAATTCTGAATTTCGTTTCCTGCAAGTTTATGATAGCACTCTTTAAATTATTCGGAATGATATTTCTTCCCATGATGGGAATATTATCTTTGTTTTTATCTCTGAGCCTATTGTATCAGCTAGTGGAACTTGTAAAGTTAGCACCTTGACATTTTCTTGTCATGGTTCAAACTCCAGTTTAAATTTGCATGAGGGGAGGAGCTGCTTTGGGAGATCTGTACATATGATCATGCATTCCAGCTACACTGCAGGTTAAAAATCCATGACTGCGATAGAAAAAGCCAAGCTCTAAGTAGCCAGCACTGGGAGAAAATTGGCTCATTTTAACAAGTGACTTGTAGAATAGACGAGGCTGCCAAAGATTCTAGAGTGTTTTTGCCTTCCCTTTTCCCCATGGCATTTGCAGAATACATTTTATATTTCTGATCCTGGGATGTGAAAAAAAGCCCATCAATGCCAACTGGTGGCACAGCAGCCAGGCATGCAGGCAGGAGTGCTTGTCCTCGCTCTAGTTCATGATTGAAATGTCCCAGCGAAAGGCTCTGAAGCCTCAGCCGTCCAAGACCTTGGACCTGCTCATCTCATCCAGCCTATTGCTGTGATTTTTTAAAATAATGAATCAATTATCCAGATGTCTTTGTAGGGCTCTGCATTGCAGAAATAGTGTCTCTTCAGCAACCACAAGGACAAGTGGAGCAATACAAAGATAAGAGATGAAAAATGGAAATGTTGACCTTGTATGTAGAAAATCCTAAAGACTCCACACAAAAACTGTCAGAACGCAATGACTTCAGCAAAGTTGCAGGATACAAAATCAACGCACAAAAATCAATTGCTTTCTATACACTAACAATGAACAATCTGAAAAGGAAATTAAGAAAACAATCTCATTTACAATAGCATCAAAAAGAATAAAATACTTAGGAATAAAGTTGACCAAGGAGATGGAAAACTTGTATATTGAAAACTAAAAAACATGACAGAAATTAAAGAAGACACCAATAAATGGAAAGACATCTTATGTTCATGAATTGGAAGACAATATTGTTAAAATGTTCATTCTACACAAAGCAATCTACAAGTTCAATGCAATCCCTATCAAAATTCCAATGGCGTTTTTTGTAGGAAAAAAAAAATCTGAAACTCATATGGAATCACGAGATCTCAAGTAACCAAAACAATTTTGAAAAAGAAAAACAAATTTGAAGGCCTCACACTTCCTGATTTCAAAACATATTACAAAGTTACAGTAATCAAAACAGTTGTGGTACTGACATAAAGACAGACATAGACCAATGGAACAGAAATGACAGCCCAGAAATAATCTTTTGTGCATTTGGTCAAATGATCTTTGACCAAAGAATTCCAAGACTATACAATGGGGAAAGGACAGTCTCTTCAACAAATGGTGCTTGGAAAACTAGATATCCACATGCAAAAGAAAGAAGTTGGATCCTTACCTTACACCATATGCAAAAATTAACTCAAAATTAAATAAAAATCTAAACCTAAGACGTAAAACTACAAAACTCCTAGAAGAAAACATACAGAAAAAGCTTCATGATATTGGATTTTTAATGATTTCTTGGCTATGACATCAAGAACATAGGCATCAAAAGAAAAAACAGACAAATGGGACTACATCAAATTTAAAATCTGTACTGGGCTGGCCTGCTGGCACAGTGGCTAAGTGCGCGAGCTCCACTTCAGCGGCCCAAGGTTTGCAGGTTTGGATCCTGGGCGCACACCGATGCACTGCTTATCAAGCCATGCTGTGGCAGTGTCCCAAATAAAGTAGAGGAAGATGGGCATGGATGTTAGCTCAGGGCCAATCTTCCTCACAAAAAAAGAAAAAAATCTTCTGTACATCAAAGGAAACAACCAACAGAGTGAAAAGGCAACCTACAGAATCAGAGAAAATATTTGTAAGTCATACATTTTATAAAGAGTTAACATCCAGAATACATAAAGAGCTCCTACAACTCACCACTACCAACAAAACCCAAATAATCTAATAAAAAAGACAGACATCTCTTCAAAGAAGACATACAAATGGCCAGTAAGCATATGAAAAGATGCTCAACATTACCAGTCATTAGCGAAATGCAAATCAAAACTACAATGAAATATCATCTCACATCCTTTAAGATAACCAGAATCAAAAAAAAAAAAAAAAAAGCAGGAAATAACAAGTGTTGGTGAGGATGTGGAGAAATTGGAACCCTCGTGCACTGTTGGTGGGAATGTAAAATGGTACAGTTGCTACAGAAAACAGAATGGAGATTCTTCAAAAATAAAAATAGAATTATCATGTGATCCAGCAATCCCAGTTCTGGGTATATATATCTAGAAGAATTGAAACTAGGATCTCAAAAAGATATTTGGACATCCATATTCATTGCAGAATTATTCATAATAGCCAAGATGTGGATGAAATCCAAATGTCCATTAATAGATGTATGGATAAAGAAAATGTGGTTTATACATACAAGGGAATATTATTCAGTCTTTAAAAAGAAGGAAATCCTGTTCCATGCTACAGCATGAATGAACCTTCAGGACATTATGCTAAGTGAAATAAGCCAGTCACAAAATGACAAATACTGTACAATTCCACTTATATGAGGTATCTAAATTAGTCAATCTCGTAAAAACAGAAAGTAGAATTGTGGTTGCCAGGGGCGGGGGGGGGGGTGGTGGGAAATGGAGAGTTATTCTTCCACGGGTACAGAGTTTCAGTTTTGCAGATAAAAAAGTTCTAGAGATCTGTTGCACAACAATGTGAATGTAGTTAACACTACTGCACTCTACACTTAAAGTTGGATAAGACAGTAAATATTATGTTATGGGTTTTTTTTCCTATAATTAATAATAAAAAGAGCAAATATTGAGGCTATGGGCTTGATGGTGATGCTTGGCATATCAGATTCTGGTTTCTGGGTCCAGTAATTAGTTTTGTCAACAACAACAACAAACCCCCCCAACTTTTACTAAAATGTACTCAGGCAATAAAGTTGTTGAAACAGCTGGGTGAATTTCAACAAAATATCAGGGTTCAGGTGATATTGATAAACTCTCAAGAACCCATGAAGGTTAGGAAATTAGTTACTGGTATCAGAATTAGTAGTATTTGAGTCCACTATTTGCTGTGGGCTCAGAACTTAAAAAGAAAGGCGTATTCCAATTAGTTATGTCTAAAAGTCTAAAGAACATTGAGGGGCACCTTGTGCAAAAAATCCAAATAATGTGACATGTGGAGTAAGAGAGATCTGACTTTGCATATATATGACACTATTCCTTTAAACATCCATAGCAAACAATACAAAATGCTAAATAATAAGAGTAAGGCTGTGACACCATATGTTTTGAAGCAACTTTTGAGTCACACCTACAAAGGTTGCACATATCTTTGGAAAACATTTTCATTATTTAATTACTGTGGGAGTCAAATTGCTCTTCTGGGCATCTAATTGAAGTCTGCAGGGCATTTTTAATGTCTTTAATTCTTTCTGGAGAACTGGATTGCTAGTTTCTACCTTAAAATTTGTGATTCTGTGGACTATAGCTCTCACTTGTCTTTAAAGGCTTCCAACAACGCAAATGTTTTGCAATTTTATTGAAAGTACAAAAAATACACCCATCGAAAGCTTTACTTTTGACTTTTTAATGAGATATATATATGCAAATATCTAAATAATTTTGGAAAGGATAGTTTTTCTGAACCTACTAAGCAGTACTAGAAAGTGAAAACACAAATTGTTATCCCAATCGTGAGGGTGATATCATTATTTATTACTTGCCTTAGTTTGGGTTTCTCCATAAGTAGACATAGCAAATCAGGATTCAAATGTAAGTGGCTTGTTTGGAACATAAAGCTAGGTGAGTGGGAACATGAGAAGGGAAGGTAATGAGTAAAGGGGTGTAGTCCATAGAAAAATATTGAGAGCTGAAGTTGTTTTAAATCTTCTATTAGCTACATTTTTAAAACATAGAAAAAAAGCACTGGCAATGTTAATTTAATAATATATTTTACTTAACCCAATATATCTAAAATACCATTTTAACATGCAATCAATATAAAATTATTAATGAGGTCTGTTCCATACGTTTCTTCATATGAAGTCTTAGTATGAAATCTGGTGTGCATTTTATATGTAAAGCACATCTCAGTTCTAACGGTCCACATTTCAAATACTCAATAGAGTTGTGATTGATGTCTACCATATTGGACTTCACAGTAATAAAGTATTGTTACTCGGCCAGCTCTCTCTGAGGATGACTGGAGCTTAATTTTTCCAGGAAAATGCTGGGAACTAATGTTACAATTATCCTATGAGAGAGCAAGGGAGCTGTGGTACCTATTCACGATGCCCTGTCCCTCCATGGTTAAGAGCTCCTCCCACAAGTGTTAATTCCCTGTCACTTCTCACCTGTCACCTGGAGAGAAAGGTGAAATCCGGCAGCTAGAGAAACCCAGTTGAAAAGTGGCTGGAATCTGCTAATAATAGCTTCTGCTACATTATTCAACATTATTTATATACAGATCAAGGCGAGATCCCGTCGCTCTGAGATAAATCGTCCCTTCACAATTAGAGCAAGATGCTTGGAAGTCTATCTTCATGCGTTTTTCAGGTTCAAAAATTCCGCACATGTCTTTGGAAAACACTGTCATTGTTTAGTTACCATTAGAATCTACTAGCGCTTCGGGGCATCTAATCGAAGTCTGCAGGGCAATTTTAGACTCTTTAATCTTGTTCTTTCTGGAGAACTGGATTGCTTTTTTCTATCTTAAAATTCATGATTTTGAGGATTTTAGCACCCACCTCTCTTTAAAGGCTTCCAATAATGTAAATTTGTTGCAATTTTATTGGAAGTAGAAAAAAATATGTCAAGTGAACATTTTTACTTTTGACTATTTTTTCATGATAGATTGGGTCATAAATCAGGCTCACAAATAACTTTTGTATCAGTTGTTTGTTGGATGTGTTCAAGTGGCACAATTTCTGTAAATACATAGGATAACAGTATAAAATGTGAAATTATATGATTGAGGCTGTGACGTGTCCTATATTTTAAAACAATTGCTGAGTCACACCTAGAAATCTGGGTTGGGCTATTTTTATGGCAGCGGGATTTCATTTCTTCAATAATGTGCAGGACATGATTTTGTGGCTGTGTTCTAATTTTTCCTCATTGATCTTCAGTTGAGAGACCAAAACAATCAAAAGAACATGTCATGCAGAGTAAGGAGATCTGACTTCACAACCTGCTAAGTTTGCTCCCCTGGGAAAAAAACTCCATGTCGTAGTTTTCAGATGTGCACCATAAAAACAGTAAAAACCTAGCATGCACGGATATTTTAAGAGTGAAGAAAAATTTCGTATTTGAAGGTACAGACCACACACATATAAAAGAGCTTCAGGGCCAGACTTTGAGGCCAAATGCTGCAGGGCATAATCCTATTATTTCAAAGTAGATCTCTCATCTTTTCATACATGCTGTGTAACTGCCCTGAAGACAAAGACAAAGGAATAAGCAGACAAACAAACCAAGCACCTCAGCCTAGGTTCTCTAAAAACAAACCTCAGGCAAAGTGCTAGCTGGTGCATTCCTGGAAGCAGCAATCCTGGCCTTTGAGAGAGCAGCTGCAGGAATAGAGGCAGTGAAGAACGGGAAGCAGACATAGTCGTGCTTTTTCACCACTGTTTCTCTATACGTCCAAGACACAAGGCTGGAGGTTGGACTGAGGCACTCAGAGAACGCCCAGGATGTCTCAGGGTGGATAACGTGGCACGTTTGCACTTTGGAACAGGAGAGAGGCCTTCATCTGCTGACTTCCTCCCATCTCCCGTCTCCCATTGGTCTAAGGTGCTCCTAGAGAGTTGACGTCTCTGCATTTCTACGTTGCTTCTCCTGGCCCCTTCAACTCGGGCCTGATGCTTCAACCAAGTCTGGAAATGCTGGGAGATGCCTGAGATTGGGCATGTGGCTTGTCAGCCTCAGGTGGTGGAATCATGTGTATCTACCACGTGGGCAGAAACGTGTGGGACTGGAGAGGGTAAGAGGATCTGGGAGAGCACCCACAATGACCCGCATCAAGGGACTGTCTTAGAAATTGTACCTTGCAGTTTATTCTTCATAGGTTAGAAATTAAGGGTCTTCTGGCATGGCTTACATGGACCAGCCCTTGCACTAATATATGTCTATTTGATGTGTAAAAGAGACTAACATATGGGGTTCTGTACAGGATGATGAGAAAAAGTAGGTTTAATATGTAAAGCAACGAAAAGTACCATTTGCTTTCGTTTTTAGTGTCAAGAAAATACAAAATACCGAAGAAGTCTTTTAGAAAACAACACAAAATTATTATCACATGTAATCCTGTTCTAAGATAAATGTTTTCATTGTAGCACATTAATTTTTGCTCATCCAAATATTGTAGGAAAGTTGAAATTTACATACCTTCTCAAGTACTAAGATTTTTTCTAACGTTCTAAAAATGTTCTCAACTTGCTTTGGAATTCCTCCTGCTGAAGGCACTGTAAGGCCTCAAACTTTCCAATCAAAGCTTTTGTGCTGATTAAAACAGTTTTTCAGGTTAGTTTCAAGCGTGTCAGAATATGTTCCCCTCCCCTCTTTTCCTAGGTAAGATGATATCTAAGACTGAAGGGGAGCTTAAAATTGTCTGACATTATGAGAATTTTATTAAATAATACTCAATGTCCGTCATTTTTTATCTCATTTTTTTACCATAATCAATAATTCTTCCTTGAATATCTTCCTTTACTAGTTATTCATTGAGGCATTTAAATGGATTCCTTCTAAGGAATCATCTTTCTTATGGAAATTATCTAAGATGTGGGTTTGCTTGTTAAATTATATTTTCCTGATAAACAATTAGCATTTTTATTTTTTAAAAGACATTTAATTGACCATCTAGGATCGTGTAGTCTGGCATATCTTACTGCTATAAATGCAATTTGATGGGGAAAGTAGGAGTCACCATCAACACAGTGAAAGTCCCTCCTTCCTGTGATATTGCTGATCAGTTAGAAGAGCTTCGTCATTGAGTTTCTCTGTGAGCGCCTCCTAGGTAGTAGGTAGGGACTCATGTTCCATCCATTTATGCATCCAACAAATGGAATCAGGGTTGTATCAAAGGGCCCACTGTATGCATTTATTTCACTCAGTTTCCTTTACCATTAAAATAGATCTTTGGCAAACTGTTCACAAAATACTTCCTGGCCTCCAGGGAAATCTAAGGGGATGTAAATACACCTAAACATATCTGAAATATGCATACTGTCCTGTCGTAGTACTAACGTATATCCTCTCGGAGTACACATTCTAGCCAGCCCAAAGCAGATGTTGGGGTACTTTGCAGAGTAAGCATAGCATGTGGCTATATGCCTGAATAATAATAACTCTCACTTCCATCATACTTTACAGTTTACAAAGTGTTTTTACCATGCATATGGGTGAGCATATGTTTCCATTTCTCTCTAACAATCCTACTTTCAAATATATTGCTACTGTCAGATTCTGTGATAGAGTGTGTAACTCTATTTCAAGGTTAGAAAATATGTCCCATCATTGAATCCTTACACAGACCCTATGAGTTGGTATCTGAGATAAGGCATCTCTTCGTTGAATCCTAGAGGAACCCTATGAGTAAATATCTTTGATGAGGAATCTAAGTTCCACACAAAATAAGTAACTTGTCCAAGTTCAGCTTGCTTACAAATGATCACCCTTGGGAGTTACACTTGGATCTCTGCCACCAAATTTGGCCATTTCTACACTACTAATCTACACCAGTGAAATATGGTTAAAAATTGTCATCCCAATTAGATTCAAATTTTACCACCAAACCAGGACCTTTCTGATGATACGTTAAGTGGGAAGATGGATTCTTAAAGCAGAATATTCATTGAAGTGATGATGGACAAGGGTGACTATCTAGTAAGAGGTTGTACATTGGGATGGAAGTATTCATTTCCAATATCCTATTAGAACTGGGTCTGGACCTGCTATCATTGTAGCTTCTGGTCTCTGGGATAGTTCAACAGAACTTTAACCTAAAGAGAGGTAAGAGTGAACTGAAAATGTACCCTTGGGTGCACCATGAAATGCCTCTCACTGGTGCATGAATGCTAGCTGGTGCTACAGCTCTCATGAACTGAAATGTAATAACTATGTGAGCCAAGTCAGTGCTTTGAAACAATCTAAAGACAGACTGATTTTCCAGCATCCAACATTATGGTAAAGCTGTGGTACTGCTCGAATCACCATACCAGCATCATATATCATAATCAGATATGGAATATAGGCTGATCCGAAGTCTGGGAGTCAAAGAGGAGCTAAACCTTCTTCCAAAGGGCTGTGATTGTGAACCGTGAGGCTATATGCTTGCATATCCTGCCAAGAATAGAAGTAACCTCTTGCCAGGCATCGAGCTTTTCAACTGCTCCTGCACACACGATAGCAACCGACTGCAGGGGTGGCATGCCATGTCAATCATTTAATCTGCAAAGTATTTTCAATTAAATGCGGTATTCTCATTCGACAGTGAGAGGCAATGCCAATACAGTCTCAAAAGGCTAATAATTGCAAACCCTGGCTTACCGAGTAATTCACGTCACAGACCACACAAGTCAAATATTGGAACAGGAAGCAGCACTTATAGATTTCGCCCTTAATTTAATTCTGAACATCAAGTGACCTCCCAATTTGCAGAAATTACAATATTTATGGGGAGGGTCAAGTGGAGTTTAAACAATTGTATTGTCCAACTGTGCAGCAGGAGCACTTATATGAGGTAAAGAAGCGATATCCTGCTGCAGGAAGAGAGTGTATCTAGTGAAACAATGAGGAGAGTTGGCCTCCATGTCTGAAGGCAAGGATATTAAGAAGATAGCATTTAAAGGAATTTCCCAGGCCTTTCGTGGGTGATTAACATAGATGGAAAAGCAGAAGCTCATAAAAAGCAGGGATTTGGGAGCTGGCCATGCCTCCAGTTGCATCCCTGTCTCAATCCTGGTTTGGACTGGGGAGTGTTTAGGAATGGGGTTGCTGAGTTGCAAGTGTATGTACCTTCCCGGCACTTGGTAAGGCCAAGTTAATGTTCAAAGTGGTTGTATACCTCGTCCTCGCCCCCGTGGTTTATATACTTCCACCAGAAGGCTTGGGGGTTTTAATTCCTCCATATCTTTGAGGCTATTTTCTTCATTGGTATTATTAGGATAGTCACACCTCACAGAGTTGTTGCTGACAAATGGAAGGAAAAAAATGTATAAACTACTTGGCAAAATGTATGATTTATAGCTGCCATTCAATGGTGGTGTTTCCCTTTTTTATTCTTTTATGTGCTTCCATTGCACACCACACACTCCTTTGCTAAAACACTTATTTCAGTCTATTGAGATTCCATTATTTACAAATGAAATTATGACTTTCTGGATACCAAAGCCTCTCTTTTTTCATTCGTTATATGCCTAGAACTTAGTACATAGCATTTAGTGGCTATCCTGTGAAATAAAATAAAAGATTAATGGTCTGAATTTATATGAGTCCATTTCAATATCTTGGGATATTAAGCCCTATTAAATTTGTGCAGTAATAAATGCTCCATCATAACTGAAAAAAATTACATTAATTTTTTAAAACATTATCATGAACTATTCCACATATATATATTACATCACAGTATGAATAAAGTACCCTTTATTTATGCACGCTCATCTTAAAATAGTTATTTGAGTGTGCTATGGACTGAATAAATGTGTCTCCCAAAATTCATGTTGAAGCCTCATCCCCAAGTGATGGTATTGGAGGTGCGGCCTTTGGGAGGTGATTAGGGTTAGATTACCTCACAAGGATGGGCCTCCCATGGTGGGATTAATGCTCTTGTAAAAAGAGGAAGAGACGCAAGAGCTCCCTCTCTCCATCATGTGAGGATACAGCAAGAAGGCGGCCACCTACATGCCAGGAAGTGAGCCCCAAGAATCCAACCATGCTGGCACCCTGATCTTGGACTTCTATCTTTCAGAACTGTGAGAAATAAATATTTGTTATTTAAGCCACTCAGTCTATGGTATTTGTTCTTGCAGCCTGCGCTAAGAAAGTGGCTTTCAGCTTTCTTATTTTTTCTTTATGTTGTGCTATTATGAGTAATGATGCTATGAAATTAGAGCACACGTATTCTTCATGCACATATTTAAAGTTTCCTCTAAGAATTTCTAAGTGAATGCTTAGGAGTGGACTTGCTGGATTATGGAGTATAAGCGACGTCTAAGTTCTGGATTGTGCTAAGTTAGTTTTCAAAGTTGTTGTACCAATTTGCATTCCCATCAGAAATATTTGGGAGTTTTAATTCCTCCACATTCTAGATAGCACTGGATATTGGTACATTCTAATATTGTCTAATATGGTAGAATGTAAAATGATTGTGTTTTTAATTTACATTTCCCTGATGTCTAATAAAGTTGAACGTCTTTTAACATGTTTACTGGCCGTTTGTGCATTATCCTTTGCGGCAAGTGTGTTCACATTTTTGCCTGTGTTCTTGAAGTGTGTCCCCCATCCCTTCCACTCTGTGAGCTCCGTCATTTGTTAAGTCTGTGTAGAGGTCTGTTCCTGGTTCTCCATTATGTTCCATTCGACATCTGGTCTACCAATAATGTACCTCCTTAACTACTTTAGGTTTGACTTGATATCTGCTAGTCCATAACCACCTTTGTCCAGGAGTATTTTGGTGATTCTTGGCCCTTTACTCCTCCATATAAATTTTAAAATATTTCATCAAGTTCGACACAAACCCTTTTTTCTTCCTCATTAATCCTTCTCGCACTATGGATCATCCTTCTGGGATCATATTCTTTCTCCCCTAAATACTTCCTTTAGAGATTTCTTTAGTAGCCTTCTCTTTATGGTAAATTGTCACAGTTTTTGTGATCTAAAAATGTATTAATTTTTATCTTGTCCTTGAAAAGATTGTTCTGTTGGAAATATAATTACGGGTTATAGCTATTTTCCCTCGGCAATGTGAAGAATGGTTTCCAGTCTCCTCTGGCTGCCTTTGATGCTATTGAGAAGTCAGCTCTCAGTCTATATGTACTATCCTGGTGGGTATCTATTTGTGTGTGTGTTTGTGTGGGTATGTGAGTACGTGGGTGTGTGTGCGTGTGTGCACCTGTTCTAAGATCTTCCCGTTCACATTGTTCTCAATGTTCAGCATTTTCATTACTGTCTCTAAGTGTGGATTTTTTTTTCTTTTTCTTTTTCTTTTTTTTTTTTTTTTGGTGAGGAAGATCAGCCCTGAGCTAACATCCATGCTAATCCTCCTCTTTTTGCTGAGGAAGACCAGCTCTGAGCTAACATCTATTGCCAATCCTCCTCCTTTTTTTTCCCCAAAGCCCCAGTAGATAGTTGTATGTCATAGTTGCACATCCTTCTAGTTGCTGTATGTGGGACGCGGCCTCAGCATGGCAGGAGAAGCAGTGCGTCGGTGCATGCTGGGGATCCGAACCCGGGCCGCCAGTAGCGGAGCACGCACACTTAAGAGCTAAGCCACAGGGCCGACCCTAAGTGTGGATTTTTAAAAATTTTTTCTGCATGATTTGTTGTATTCACTGAGTCTGATGTATCATGAATTTCATCAGTTGTAGAAAATGCCTCTTGTACTGTTGACTGCCCCCATCCTATCATCTCCTTCAGGAACCCCAATTTGGTGTATAGTAGACCTTATCACTCAGGCTTCCATTTCTCTTAACCTCATTTCATCTTCCTGTGTGTCTTTTCATAATATCTTCAGATCTCTCTTCCAGTTTGGTAATTTTCTCTTTACCATTCTCTCCTTTGCTCTATAGACTCAGTCATTCACAGACACTATTTTGTATTGGTTAAGACGTCAAGAGATCAGTTCATGGCAATGGACTGCTGGTTTTCATGTCGTAGTTCTGAGACATCTTAGCTGTATGACTTGAGGCCAGTTAATACCTATCACGTAAGACTGTTTAAAGGATTGTATGAGTTAGTGTTTGAAAATTCGTATAACTGTGCCTTGCAAGTAGTAAACAATAAATTATTTTGGCTGTCATTTTCAGTTTCAAATAGACATGTAAAATTCTAGACGTGCTTTCAACTCCTTTAAACTTTCTTTTTCATTTTGATGACATTTTCTCCTTACTCATGATTTTCATCATTTCTTTATGTGGAATTAGATGAAAATATATATTTGATACTTTGTATTTGGTTATTCCAATATCTAAAATATCTGACTTTGCTGTTTGCTCTTTCTGCTGACTCTGGCTCATTCTCCTGGTTTCTTCGCGTGTTCCATGGCTTCTGACTGTGGCTACATGTTTGCTGGAACTGTATGCAGGATAAATCTTTGTGGCCTGAGTTTTCAGTCCGCTCCCTTACAGAAGATTTGTGTTTATATTCGTTGGGGCCCTGGAGATTTTAACAACCTAAAACCACAGTAAATCAAATTTCCCGGCTTGAAGTTTTTTAACTACGCAAGTGGTGTGAATTCAGACCAGAAACCTATATGACTTTTTAAGAATGTTCCCCCACCCACTCCAATGCACAGAAGCTAATCTCAAAAATAGAAACATTTTGTTGTCCTTTGTATCAGATATATTTTTTTTCTTGTGACTTGTAGTTCACCTTTTCATTGAGATGGTAGCACTTCAAGGATTCTGACTGTATCCTCATCTTGTGAGGGCCTAAGACATTTCTCCATTATCTGTGCAAGCATTACAATTGAAGCTCTTACTTGCTGGACCAGGCAGATAACTCAAGGGCCTCGTAATAATTTACTTCTCTTGATTCATTCTTCTATTTCATTTTATTTCACTTCTCAGAATTTATCTTACTTTTTTGCAAGCTGTGTATGCATTTGAAGGGATGTTTTAAAATAGTTTGTCTGGCATTCCTGTGTGCTTTATAATAAGGGAGAATTTCAAAATATCTAGTCTAGCTCATTTCCAGAAGCAGAATGTCTTACAATTGAGTAGGAATCCATTTAAACATTTGTTGAATTCTTATTGAGTTTTCCATTTTTCTCCTCTAGTCATTCCCCTTCCTGGAGCCTTTGTTCTGGTTGTTCTTCCTAATTTTCCTCATAGTGGCTCCTGGTCCCCTTAGATGGATTGCCACTTTTCTCTATAGGCTCACTGGGCTTCAGGTGTGGTTCTTGAAGTACCTGCCATGGTCCATGCAGGCAATGGTAGAATAATCAGGATTATTTTAGGCAACATTTATGGGCCAATTTCTCCAGAGGTGAAAGTCTGCCATCTCTGGGGTAGATTAGAGCATGATGTTCATTCTTTAATGCACATGCAAGTCACCTAGGGATCTCGTTAAAATGCGATTATGATTCAGTTGATCTGGAGTGGACCCTGAGATTCTGTATTTCTAACAAGTTCCCAGTGGTGCTGATGCTGGTGGACCAGAAACCACATTTTGCATAGCAATGGGTTGGGAGATAAGGATGCACTATCAGGGAAGAGACGCTCAGGGAACAGGCAGTGTTCCAAGCTAATGGGATGGGAATCAGAACTGATCTCCACCTGCGGGCAGGATAAGCAGTGTAATACAGTGAAACGGGTAAAGGCTTTGAAGTCAGACCAGCCTGGGTTGAGAGGGTATTACAACTATTTTCGAGTATGCTTGCTTCCTCTACTCCCCGTCAAAAGAGTAAAATCCACCTCCTTATCCTCTTCAAGTTATGCATAGCCCTGTGACTTGTTTTGGCCCGTATAATATTGACTAGATGTCTCTCTCTAGAGAATCATTTTCTTGACAGGGCATCGCTTACTGCTCAAAATGTGGTCACCTGACCCACAGTATCAACATCACTGCAGAGTGATGGAAATTCAGATCTCAGACCCCGCCTCTAAAACTCTCGTATCAGAAGCTTCATTTTAACAAGCTCCCAGATGATTTAGATGCATGTTCATGTTTGAGAAATTATTCTCTAAACTCCTCTTATTGTAGGGAAAGTGGGAGAACATGTTGGTGCAGAGGTGACATAATATGCATGCAGTCTGGAGTGGATAGCAGCATGGAGGACAATTGACCTGGGCTGTCCATAAGGAAGAAATAGGTTCTTATTTGTTGAACTACTGAGACTTTGCGATGGCTTATTATCGCAGCATAGCCCAACACATCCTGACTCAGACACTGACTAAAACACCCAAACTATGAAATCCAAAGCTTTATGTGGAAAGTTTGAAAATATTAACCAGGTTACTTAACTGAGCTCAGTTCTTCTTTTACAAAATGGATATAAAACTATCTTATGATTGTTATGAAGATTAATACCTTTGCACAAGGTGCGTGGACATATAATAAATAGATACATAATAACATTAAAAAGATAGTAGTGAGTATTTTTATTATTGTTGTTGTTGGGTAAATGGTCAAAACTTAACACATTAGTGATGAAGGCAGAATTCTAGACCATGGGTCGGCACCTATGACCCCTGGGCCAAATTTGGTCCGTGGCCTGTCTATATAAGTACGGTTTTAATGAAATGCAGCCTCACCCATTCATTTATATATCATCTCTGGCTGCTTTCACACTACAATATCAGAGTTGAGTAGTTGCAACAGAGATCCTACAGGTCACTAAGTCAAAAATATTTACTTTCTGCCCTTTTACAGGAAATCTTGGGTGACTCCAGTTCTAGACGTATGTCCTTGGCTAATGTGGGATGGCAAAGGCGATATCTGTGATTTACTCGCCACATGGACATCTGGACTCCTTTATGGTTGAAGGGAGGTGGAACATGTGAGGTTTGTCAAAGGGATAATGGGATGCAGAACTGAGAGGCCAGGAGGACACCAGAGTTTAACACCCAGGTCACATGTTGGGTCAGATCTGATATGAGATTTACATAAAATGAAATCCATATACAATGTCCTCATATATGTGAAATATGATATATGGATTTATTATAGAAGGAAAGAAATCTCTCTTTCCTTAGATGCTTCTTCCCTTGAAAGCAAAATTCAAGAAATGACAGTCAATCTTATCCATATAGATGGTACATTTCTTTATAACAGTTACTTTAAAAACCACTAATCCATTGTTTTAATATTCTAAAAGACAAAGGCTCTTTAAAAGAGCCACTAGCAGGCTGTAACAGTAAAAAGAATAGTGAAAATTTCTTGAAAGAGCTGTAACTAAAATATGGCACAATTTCAACATTGTGGAAGCAAAGAGCGGTAATTGAAAACTAGAAAATTAATGACAGGGGACACGCCTCTGGGCATCTCTCTCCTACGGGCTGCTGGACTGCCTGCTGAGTCAGCTGAGTCCTGCCTGCCCTCTTAGCTTGTGACCAAAGAAGTAATGATATGTAATGCCAAACCTAATGGAGGATAAATACAAGGGCAAGGGGGCAAAATGGCAGAAGGGGGTAAGTACCCCCAAGCTTTGTAGACTCTATCTGTGCCCACCAAGGGGATCGTGGTGATTAGCCAATTGGTGTGAACAATGCAAGCCAATTTAGGGAGATATGATTTTCTTTTCTTTCTTTTTTTTTTTCTTTTTTGCCACCAAATATCCATTTCTCTTTCTTAGTGAAACATCATGGCAATTTTCTTTTGGAGAATCACACCTCCTAAATTGTGTGCAGTTCTGGTGGGGCTGTGAATATAAACAGCCTTTCCAGTCCTTGTCAAAGAACGAGCAATGACCAGGACTAGACCAGCTCGACTCTCCCCTAGGACACTGAATCCTAGGTAGACTAAAGGATGTTAGCTGATTCTCTGCCATGCAGCAGCAGTGTGGACACATGAGGGAAATTATGATCTCCTGCTACAGAAAGTCCCTGGAGCTGCCCTATGCCTTTTCACTTCTTCCCTGAATTTTTGGTTATTCCTTGAATTTCATGGACTACACGCATTCCTTTTCAATCATTTTCCTTTTGCTCTCAAGTTAATTCTGTATAGTTCTGTTGTGGACAAACAATGATCCCTAACTAACACACATGGGTATCAAATTTTTCCCTTTTGCTCTTGCTTCAGCAATTTTACAGTTTCTAGGACCCAAGTTTATAGATACATAGTAATGATTGTGGGCTGAATTATGTCCCTCCCCAAATTCACATGTTGCAGTACTAACTCCAGTACATCAGAATGTGACTGTATTTAGAGACAGGATCTTTAAAGAGGTAACTAAGGTAAAATGAGGTCATTAGGGTGGGTCCTGATCCAATAGGACTGGTGTCCTTATGAGAAGAGGAGATGAGGACACACACACATGCAGAAGGACGACCATGTGAGGACACAGGGAGAAGACGGTGTCTACACGCCGAGGAGAGAGGTCTCAGGAGGAACCAGCCATGCCCACACCTTGATCTCAGACTTTTAGCCTCTAGATCTGTGAGAAAATAAATTTCTGTTGTGTAAACCACTCAGTCAGTGGTACTTTGTTATGGAAGCCATAGAAAACTAATCAGTAACCATTACCTTTATCTGGTATGGGAACAGCCTTGTTAATATAATAGTATAGGAACTGCACTATGAGAAATGTTTCAAAGGATAATGTTGCTTTCATGCTTAATTAATAGTCCTACCACTACTATTGTTGATGATCCTATGTAGTTCATGCCTACACTGGAAATGAGTGAATATATGGATATCATACTGGCACAGATGCAGTAGGGTTCAAGGCTATTGGGAATTCTATACTGAATGAAAATAATTCTCAGTGAGAAGTCTCAATGAAATCTTTGTTCCTTTTCCTTAAGGATTTAGTTATTTTTAAAATGCAAATTCTCTGGGAGATGGTGTGTCTTATCATGGCTTCACAAGAAAACAGAGCCTGAGGAAAGGGTTATGTTTAGATGTTTTATTTTGAAAGTGTATCTCAGAGCAGAAAGGGCGAGGGGAAAAGGAAGTGAGGATGGGAAGGATGCAAGATGCTGTGTTATTGCAGTGGCTTCTGCTCCCTATCCCAACAAATGTAGATCTGTAGTAGATAAACATTGCACTTTCTCAGCCACGAATTTATCTGTTGAGTTCTCTTCCTTCTGTGTCTCCTATTGGTGAAAATTTACTCCATGTTATAGAACTCACTTTATCATTCAGCCCCTTTGGAAGCTTTAGAAGCCAGGAGCAAAGACTCCATGGGTTGAAACCTCCTGGTCCCGTTCCCACATAGAATTGTTCAACCACTATAGTGACTAAAGTAGAACAAGAAGTTGATGGTCCAGGAGGCAAGTGAGGTCACAAGAACCTAGAGAGATGCACGAGATTTAAGAGCTAAATACTAGGATTCACAGTTTTGGCCATCAGTTATATTTTAGTTGTGAATGTGATTAATTAAAGGATTAGGCAGTCAAGTTTCTTAAAAAAAAACTTTTAAACTAAAAATTTAGAAACTAAAGTTCTAAGCTTGGCTCTAGAAATGCTGCCCTTCTGAATGCACTTCTGATCACACCCCGTTGTCCAGAACCTCAGCACATGTTACATGGCCCCATCTAATTCCAGGAGTAGGGTAGTCGCTTGTTCCTGGATGGGAAGGCCAACAGGGTTTGGAGGACACATAGCTATCCTTCTGCAACCCTGAAATCATGCTGATAATAGCAATGCTTTGAACCTCTGTACTGTACTGTACATAATACAAGTTGCAGAATAAAGACTTCATGATTATTGAGTGGAAGTAGAATTGCATCCCTGGGTAATATTCTTTCATAGAGAACTCTGTCCAGTGTCTGCGACCTTATATAAAAGAGCACTCATGACATTTGAGAGGGTTTAAGGAAGACTAGAAAGAAGATTAAAGGGGTAAATTACATGCAGATAGATTAAAGGAACTGGAGTTGATTAGCCCAGACTAAGCAATGACAGAACAGAAGAGATTTTCAGGTCAAGGTAATGTGAACACCTAAATTTAACTGCTTTTCCAAATCCTATGAAAATGACCAAAGCATGTATAACAAAAGAATAATCTATTCCTGGAAGGCAATTGGTCCTTCTCACATGCAAAATATAGGATAAGGAAGAAGGAAAATTCCATCAAACTGCAGTTAACACGTGAAGGAAATCTTCACCCTAGACACACCGCTTATAATGCCTAGTGCAAGAGATGAGGGCTGGAATCCAGATAAGCCTAAGAGTAGACAACACAGCAGAGAAAAGATGCCCATCTGAGAGCACTTTGTGAGGGGAGCAAGGGAATAGAGTCTGCAGAACATGATCCTTGCCCTGAGGTGCATGCCCAGTGTATATGTTAGGAGGATGGCAAAGCCCTTGCAATGGGTCAGCGCCACACTGGCTCCTTGGGAAGCTCTTGTGTCAGTTACAGAGGGTGCTCTCCATTCCATCCAACTACCAACAGCCACACCAAACAGACAGTTCTTCACCAGAGAGGCTGCCTCTGTCCACAGCAGCCCCGAGTCCGTATCCCTCTTCACTCCCCAGGGGCCTTGGCTTTGGCTGTAGAGAAGAGTGAAGTTGCAGAAAACCTGACTTGTCTTTTTTTTCCCTCTTCATATGAAAACTGAACTACTTAACCTCAGAACCAAATAAAGTGTGCCAATGCCAGTCAATTCCCAAAACAAACAAACAAAGAGATAAAACAAAACGAAACAGAAACCACCTTCCATGCAAAACTGTTGACTGTGCAGACACTTAAATATCCATAAGAAATATTCTCAAAGGTATTGTCAATAGGATTTGAGGGATTATGAAATAAGAGCAATCACGGGAAGAGAGCAACCACAGATTAAGAATGTGAGAGATTAAATGGAAATGGTGTCTGAATATTTAAAATTGCAATTAGAGGAGGGAGGTGTGTGTTGGGTACTTAAAAAGGTGAACTGGAAGGTGAAATCTGGAAATTATCCTATAATTCATATTTTTAAAAAATAAAGAGATGAAGTTGGTGAGGGGAAAGATGTATTATGGAGTTTCTGTTATATCCAGAAACTCAACATGATTATAACAGGAAAAAAGGAAGTAACATTAAGGAATAATAGAGCCAAAGTCCTCTGAGAAAGAAACCTTTAGATTTTATAGTGAGCCGGGCAAAATGAAAGACAACCACGTGTCCTGGTGATTTTCTTTTTTAATATCAACATTAAAGAAAAAAATCCTAAAGCTTGCTGGTAGAGTAAAAATTTTACTAGAAGACAGTACAAAGGAGGAAAAATAATCAGACTTCTTTTGACAGTAAGTTCCAGAACACAATATAGCAATAGATAGAATGGTAGATAGGCTGTAGACAAAGTAGGTAAATTTCTGAATCACCTGGTCCCATGACTCCCATCTGTGATTCTGGTATAAATCCAGAAGCTTACACTCTGGAGACTTGGAACCAGAGATGTTCTGGGTTTGAGACAGTAATACAATGAGGCGTGATTGAAAGTCCATGTAAAAAAGATGAGTCCAAATTTTGTACATAGATTGCTTGAAGTTGATCCACAGCTCATTGATGCTGTTTTCTTCTTTCAATTATTTTCTTCTCTTTGTGTTCCATTTGTATAGTTTCTAATGCTATACCATCAAGGGCACTAATCTTTTTTTGTCTGCAGTGTCTAATCTGCTGTTAACCTGAACTAGTGTATTTTCATCTCAGACATTAAAGGTTTCATTTCCATAAATTTGATTTGGGTCATTTTTATATCTTCCAGGTCACTACCTCACTTTTCAAACATATAGAATACTGTTTAATAACTTTTAATGTCTTTTTCTGTTGTTAGTTATGGGTTAGCTTCTGTTGATTGATTTTTCTATCATTTTGCTCCTCTTTGCTTCTTTCTGGAAAGTTTCTTCTGATCTATATTGTACATAAACATGGACACAAGATAAAATTGTCATTTTAAATCTATTATCATTACCATCATCAGTGGAATTTTGTTTCATTCACCAATATGGAAATAATTATCTCCATAATTTAAGTAATTGCTAGAAAATGTTTAATGCTAAAATATACATTTGATCTGTTAGGAAATATCCATCCCTGTCCCCTACCACCCATCCAGCATCCCACAAGGCATTTAAAATTTAATTCTTTGCATAGTTATTTTTTTGAGAGGGAACTATTTACCTGGATATAAAATACCAACCCTTTCTATCCATTCACAATTACCCCTCTGATATAAGTGAATATCTTTGTCATTTGACGTCTCCAAAGCTTTATTTTATTCACAGAACATCACTAAAATGAAGAACCATACAAAGATGAAATCATTTCAACTCAGGACATCGATCTCTAAAAATAAATTTATTTTGATCTTGAAATAAAGAACATCTGAACATTATAATCAGAGATTATTAGAATTTTTAAGGCTGGATGGTGTATTTTTAAATTACCAAAAGAGTATTATAAATATTATATATCTTTTATAGTCTCTAAAAGGAAAAGTGCACTCAAAAACTTTCTCTCTTTTCTTGGCAATGACCAATTCAAATTTTTTTAATAAACTCAATGAAAATATTCTGCTTTAAATCAATGTTTGTACATACAAAAAGACGTTATTCTACTGGTATTTTATTCATTCACCTCTCTCATCTGGCATTCCACAATCTTTTCTTTCTCTGGGATCCTTCAGTAATTGTGTGTTGGGGGATGTTGTATGGCAGAGAGCAGGAGGGCATGCATTTTCACGTCCCAGAAATATCTACCCGTTCTTTTATTTCCCGCCTGGTGAGTGCCACCTCATTCTGCTGACCTCTTGTGGCTTGCTTATTCTGGAAGTCATTTGTTACGCCTTCAAATCTCCTGCCACCCTTTTCTTTTCAATTCACTTCCTTGATCATTTTCTCCCAACCTCATACTTTATTCTTCCCTTCCTCCTCATGTAGCACTGACAATTTTGATTTATAACATATCTTGTATGCCTTTCTCTTTTCCTGGAGCTTGCAATGCATTTTCTATTTCACCTGTATTCCCCATTTCTCTGCTTCTGACTTATTTCTCACTGGTGAACACAGCCATCGAGTCCCCTATAATTTAGGCCTAGGTACTTTTCACTCCCACTCTTTACCACATCTTCATTTTTTTTTCATGTTTCATATTTTGTTCTTAAAACTAAAATGATGTCCCCAACCCTCCTGATCACTGCTCCCACACACTTCCTGCCTTCAACTCCACTCGAATCTGCCTCTCTGGCACTGTGGTATCCATGCATGCATTTAGAGAATTTTCCCACAGACCTATTTCCAACGCTAATTAAGATTGAGTGGCTGTTTCTCCTATTCAGTCTTATCCCCACAGACCAATTTTCAGTTCCAAGTACTCAATATGATGCTATACACCTGCACTTTGGTGGTGGAAATATGAAAATATTGTATGTAGCCCTGAGGATCTGGATATCGAAATCCAAGAGAGGTTTCTATGTAAAGTAAAGCAGCCTTCCCTCTGCCTCAACACTTTCTTTGCTTGTAAATTCTCCAAAAATTGGGAATAAGATTCCATTTTCTTTCCCATAATCCTTCTCTGAAGTGATAGTAAAAATAGGTTTCATTACATGCAGGAAAGTAAGCTGTATTATTACTAGATGGCTTCCTATAATTTACTCTCAATTCACTCCAATTTTCTTCCAGTTCATGCCCACCCCTCAACCCCTAACCAATCTTCATCTCTTGTACACTCTCTTCAGTCTGTAGATCAACTCCGTACAAATTCAAATGTTAAACATGAATGGTGAACCAAATGTTCTTCTTCAAAACTTTTCTTCTAGTACCCACTATTTGTAAATAATTTTTAAAAATTATATACTCCCCCTCTTAGGACATTTGTTCTCAAGCTTTAGGGCCACTCGAAGCTCCATGAGTCCAGAGAAAGTTGGTTTTTGTTTTTTAATTTTGTAAGCACAGCCAACGATGTGCTCTATTTTTTTTTAAATTATCACCCAAGGTCCATAGTTTACGCTAGGATTCACTCTTCGAGTTGTACATTCTACGGGTTTGGACGAATGTATAATGACACATATCCACCATTACAGTATCACACGGAGTAATTTCACTGCCCTAAAAATTCTCTGTGCTCCAACTATTTATCTCTCCTTCTCTCCCCCCAAACCTCTGACAGCCACTGATCTTTCTACTGTCTCCATAGTTTTGCCTTTTCCAGAATGTCATAGAGTTGGAATGTAGCCTTTTCAGATTGGCTTCTTTCATTTAGCAATATGCATTTAAGGTTCCTCTGTGTCTTTTCACGGCTTGATAGCTCATTTCTTTTTAGCACTGAATAATATTCCATTGTCTGGATGGACCACAGTGTATTTATCCATTCACCTACTGAAGGACATCTTGCTTCCAAGTTTTGGCAATTATATGTAAAGCTGCTATAAACATCCATGTGCAGGTTTTTGTGTGGACATAAGTTTTCAGCTCCTTTGGGTAAATACCAAGGAGTGAGATTCCCGGATCTTATGGTGAGACTATGTTTAGTTTTGTAAGAAACCACCAAACTGTCTTCCAAAGTGTCTGTACCATTTTACATCCTATTTGCTGTTTTATACACTTTTATATTCAGGACCTTGAATGACATTTGGCACAGAGGATACTAATAAATATTTGTTCAATACTGAATGATAAGAAGCACCTCACTGTATTTAAAATGTGGATTTCCCAGCCAAATGCCTAGAGACTCTGATTCAGTAGGTCTGGAGTGGGTCCCAGGAATCTGCCTGTGTAATCAGCACCCAGAGAATGCTAACGTGCATGGTCTGAAAACCACGCTTTGAGAAACACTGCTTTGCGAGCTCATTCTCGCAGACTCTATGGTGCTACCTAGCCAGAAAGGATGGTCTTGCCCACTTCTGAAAAATGATAGTTCCTCGTTTACACAATTCATATATGACTGTGTTCTGATATTGCTACTTGCTTGCCTTTAAAATAAACAAGGCTGCTATGATGGGAGGTGGAACTGTGCTTCATTCCAAAAAATTATTTAGTTGAATGAAAATCAATGAACATAAATGTAAATTCAGAATGGAAAGCTTTTTGGAAGGGATATATTTTTCAGACCTATAGACACATGAATCCTGGAGAAGTATTCAACAATGCTTTCCTGCAGTAAATTCAAAACTTGCACAGATCAAAGCCATGGGAATAGTAGACTAAAATAAGGCATTCTCTTACATAACCATGGGGCAATAATCAAAGTCGAGAACCTAACGCTGATCCAATACTATCATCTATCTAGAGACTGACTCAGGTGCTGCCAATTGTAAGAATTATGTCCAGTCTCATTCTTCAGCTCTCCTGTTTCTTTAGTTTCTTTTAACCTGGACTAAATCCTGAGTCTTTCTTGGTATATCACAACATTGACATTTCTGAAGAGTGCAGACCAACTATTTTGCAGAATGTCTTCAATTTGGGCTTGTCTGATGTCTCCTTCAAGTTATGCCTTTTTTAAAAAAAAATTTAAGTTTACAGACAATGTACTTATCACTTAGCTCCAGGCACCTACTGTAAGGGAAGAAAGATGGCTAAAGAGCGTTGGAAAGCTTTCAAGATGAAATTCTGATTTTCAATGAGATGAAAGAATTTAGTGAGGAATAAAAGAATTTTGTAGGGTGTAGGAATCTTTCTTCATTTTATCTGTATTCCAAACTGAGAGCATAAAGTTTGACACAATGCTGAAATTTATCTTTGGGTTTTTTAACTTTTATTCCCCTCACCCTCTGCCTTTTTTCACGCCACCTATTTGTTGGGGAAACCAAGTCATTTCCTGAAGAATATCTACATTCTAGATTTTGAGGAATGTTTTTTTCTGTTGTCTTTTTAAATGGAATTCCTCTCAATAGAGTAAATACTACATGAGTGACAGAGATATCAAATGTTGGGCCAAATTCTGGAGCAGTTACTTAATCTTGTAAGTATTTAGTAAAAATTAAGAGGCAGTTGCTAAAAGTCAGCACGGATTCACTAAAGACACATTTTGCAAGATTCTGCTCATTTCTTTTTCTTGATGCAAGACCGATAGTCCTGGGAAATTCTTTAGTCATATTATATCTGGATTTCAGAAAAGTGATTGGCATAATGTTCCTATCTGTTTGTAATGATAGCATCCACCATCTCTTGAGTGCCTCTCTGACGTCAAGAACTTCATAAATACCATCCAGATCTCATGATCCTGCAAATCAGAATTCAGGAGCCAGGCAAATTTACATTCAGATCTCAGCTCTGCCTCTTTCTAGCTGTGAGGGCTCAGGTGTGTGAATTAACCTCAAGTCTCAGCTTCCTTAACTATAAGACAGTGATAATTATAAGACCTGCTTCAGATAGTATCTGTGAGGATTAACTATTGTGAAAATTAAATGCAGGTAAAAATCTTAACATGGTGCCTTGCATGTCATAAGTTCTCAATAGCTGGTTGTTATTATCGCTACAGTCCTATGTTGCTTCATGACGGGGACACGTTCTGAGAAATGTGTTGTTAGGTGATTTCATGGTTATGCGAACATCAGAGAGCACTTACACAAACCTAGATGGTGTAGCCTACTACACAACTAGGCTATATGGTACTAATCTTATGGGACCACTGTCATATAGGCAGTTTATCATTGACTGAAACATCATTATGCAGAGCATGATGCATCCCCATTGTACAGATAAGGAGACTGGAGGTCAGAGAGGATAAATATCTGGAATAAGGACTCCTAGCTTTAGTTCCAGTACGAATGACATTTCCACAATACGTTGCTGCCTCCTTGCAGACAAGCCAAAAGGAAATGTGAGCTGGAAAACACTACAATTATACCGATTTGTTTCAAGCTGTATAATCCTTAGAGATTCTAAGACAAAATGGATCAATGCCAAAAGTAGAGTATGGTGTCTATAACACTGCTACTGGATCCTTGCCACCATTTCACTTTTGTGGAAATGTGGCTGAAATGAAGGTTGTTTTTCAAATGGCAGATGAAAAGAAACTACTCCAGATAAGGGTATAAATGAATTAGGATTTGAAAAATACAAATAGATTTGAACGAAAACTTAAATTTGAATTATGAGACTTAATTAACAATACATGCAAATTTCTGACCTGTTTCACGAAAAGAAAAACTTTACAAATATCTGCTAAGTTAATTTTAGATTTCGAACTTGCTGTGAAGTGTATGGGATTTGGGTTCAACTGTCTGAAAGCCTGTCTGCCCTTCAGTGAGTTCTTTAGTCCAGAGAAAGAGAGATTATGGATTCTGCATGTGCTACAGGTCCTAAACTCTGGGATTAACAAGAGTGGATGGCACTGGGGGCCTCTACATTTATGGTCACGGTACAGCATTGAGCAAAAAACATGCAACCTCAAAGTATGTGCTATGATGCCATCAGAAAATATAGTCCAAGCTGCTTTATAGAGAGCCTCTTGTCTTGGATCTCGTTGGTGCCACATCCATCCTCATAAACTAGAACAATATATACAGCCAGTCAAGGAGAGGACAAGGGGCTTGCAACCTCACCCTGGCCATCCAGTAAAGGTACATGTGAGTGCTTCTCTCCTTCTTTTCTGTGAGGACATTAGAAGAACTAGTATTGGACCTGAAAGTCTACACTGATTGTCATGGTGGTAGTGTGGTCAGTGCCAGATCAGACTGTTCCAATGACTGAAAGTGATGAAAAATATGGAATTAGACTGAGATATTGTTATGGGAGAAAATTCTGTGATGGGCTGAATGGTGTTCTCCAAAATTCATATGTTGAAGCCCTGATCCCCAGTCCCTCAGAGTGAAATTGGCAAACAGTTAGCCATTGATAATTAAGCAGCTAGTAACTATGGGAGATCGGAATTGGCCACCTCAAAATATGTCTCTGCCTGAAAGACAGTTTGGCCCCCACCCCCACTAACTGACCAAAAGAGTTTGGGATGGGAGGCTTTCCCCCCAGAACAGGCCATCACCATAGACATCTCTGGGTATCTGGGACGGTCCTTGCTAAGCCCATTCTTAGTTCTGGTTACCCTTTGTAAGAGACATTTACATTTGTAAAGAAAGTCTCCATTTGTGAAGGTATCTTCTTCCCTGAACCAGGAAGAAGAGGGGGATGGCCTTACCTAGAATCTTATCAGAATGCAAGGTGAGGACTTAAATCTGCATGATAAACTTACCCATTGTTAACTGTGCTGTTTAGGCAATATGCTCTCTGACTCTCACTAGGCTCCTATAGACAACATCTCACTGGAAGCCTGGATCACCATGGTAATGGGTGTTTGAGCTATTTTTTTCAGGAATTGGAACCCCTTGTCCACTTCAGACCAGTTGAGACTACCAACCCATCAACTGGGCCAACACAGACATATGTCCGATAAGCGACATTTTGATGTCAAGTAGTTAAAACTCCACCCTCAGGGCATGCTAAAGCCGCCATTCTGTGAACATGCATCCCACGAAGATGCATGAAGCCTAACTATGCTTGCGCAGATCATCAATTACCTCATCTCTCCTCACCTCCAATCATTTCACACCACCTTGTCCCTACCCTATAAATATCCCTGAGTCCCTATTTTCGAGGAAGTGGATTTAAGATTCATTCTCCTGTTTCCTCACTTGGCTACCTTATGATTATTAAACCTTCTTTCTCAACTGTAATCTTGTCATCTTGGTGTTTGGCTTTCTGGGAGGCAGGGAAAAATGGACCTGGTGCAGTAACAAGAGTGTGACTGTATTCAGAGATGGGGCCTTCGAAGAGGTGATTAAGTTAAAATGAAGTTATTAGAGTGGACCCTAGTCCAATCTGACTGGTGTCCTTATAAGAAGAGGAAATTTATGGACACCAGGGCACCATCACACAGCATAAGACAATGTGAAGATACAGGGAGAAAGGGGCCATCTGCAAGCCAAGGAGAGAGGCCTCAAGGGAAACCAACCCTGATCTTGGACTTCTGGCCTCCAGATCTGTGAGAAAATAAATGTCTGTTGTTTAAGTCCCCTAGTCTGTGGTATTTTGTTACAGCAGCCCGAGCTGACTAATACAACTTCCTAGAAGGCAGCATGTATAAACATAAAATGATTTCATGTTTCAACCCTGTGATGGTTAATTTTAAGTCAACTTGAGTGGGCTAAGAGATGCCAAGATAGCTGATAAAACAATATTTTTGAGTGTGTCTGAGAGGGTGTCTCTGGAAGAATGACCCTGAAGGCATTTTTGAGTGCATAGGACCTGCCCCCCCATCTCCCTCTCCTCTTTTCCCCCACACTGATGGCCTTTTCACAAGTGTGAAAATCACTGATCTAGAGCAGACAGCTGCAGACTACAGTCTGCAGGCCTAGTCTGGCCCCTCATTTTTAAGAAGGCAGGCTGCAATCTAGTCAACTGATTTCAGGATCCACTAGGGTTTCAAATGTGATCCACATTTAAAAAATACTACTCTGATTTGGCTTATGAAGGGAAGCTTATACAGCCCAGGTCCATGACTGAGAAATCACATATCCATCATTATCTCCATCGCTATCCATGACAGACAGCATTGTGCATTTCCACAAACCAGAATTTTCCCCATGGTGCCCGCTCAGTGGTAGGTGACACCTCACCAGGAATGAAGGTCACACCAGATCTGAGGTTGTGAGAGCCCAACCACATGTGGTCTTCCATTCATGACGGGGGAGCATTCCTCATTAAGGCAAATCTGGATACACGTATCTGGGGACCACCTCTTCTGAGCCAGAAGCCTCTTGTCCATTGCTATATCATATCATGCAGTATATGAAGGGCAATCGGTCAGCTAATATCACCATTTCCTATACGTCACTAAACTTGGACCTGTGGCAAGAGACTAGACGCTTAGAACGGCTACTGCCCTACTCTGCGGGAGCAACATGTGCTTCACCTCTGTGCCCCACCCCTGGTCCCTAGCACACTGGCTAACACATAACTATTTCTCAAATGAAGTCCCATACCACCACCATGAGGAGTTAGCTACTGAACATTTTTCTATCTCAGGTCGAAGGAAGGAAGAGCATGCTGTGTGTACATCTTCAGGAAAGCACTGCATTATTCCTTGTGGAACCTCTACAGGGATCGAATTCTTACTCTCAGCTGTCACTTAGATGGGCTACTTGTATGACAGTCATGGTGAAACAACGCACCTCACACAAAAGGACAGAGGACGTGGACTCCATAACAGCCCTTCTTAGGTGTGCCAGCTCACAAAGGGAGACAGGAAGTCATATAGAGATTACAGAGCTTGCTCTATGGTGAGGGCCCTATAATTAGCCTAGGAGAACAATGCTTTTCTGCCTTCTGGGTCTTGCTGAGACATCCAAGTACTTGAAATGAACACTCACCATTGAACTCCATCTTCTCTCAAAGCCCTTTCAGAACACCGGTTTATTTGCTCCTTTTTGCAAAAAGGCCTTGCTGTCAAGATTGCTCTAATGTCTTTGCACTTTTTGTGCTAGGAATGGACATCGCTTCAGATGAAAACTAGTTACATCCATCCGAGAGTAGAATGGGGTGAGAATGAAGAGAGACGGAGAGAAATTTCTGCTATCAAATGTTGCCTTTGTGATAATTTTCCTCTTTGTATTTGAGATGAATGTGAAAACCGAGATTAAGTATGGAAACATTACTAGGTATCTTTCAGTCAAATTTTAAAAATTATGGAAATGTATGTTTATTAAGAAACAAGTCCATAAACTCATATTTCTCTTCTCATTAAATTCCAATGACTAAATTTGTTAATTTTAAATTTTGGTCTGTTTCTATCTAGACCTGACTATTTTTCCCTAGGAAGATAGCTGCTGAAAAAAAAAAATGATGGCTTTGAGGTTGTTATTTCTTTGATGTTTAATGTTTTCTTAGGTACTGCCAGGCTACCTCTTGTAAATGACTTGGGAACACACACACACACATACCCTCATTTTATTTATTTAAAAATCTGTCTAGCATTAATGGAAAAGATAAAATATTAAAGGAAGACAAGATAAAAAATTTTTTTAAGTCTAGGAAGGCTATAATTCAATTCACTCTTTTAAGTATTTTGAGAGGATGTCATAAGGTCTGTCAATATATTGCAGTTAAATTCTGTTTCACTGACTCTATAATTCATTTATACTATGACATCTCTGATGTTTCCTTAATTGATGAATCTTGTACTCATTTGAAATATACATGAATTACTCTTATTTATACTTGAACTGTCACTGACTGAGTTTGGATGTTTTTTCCTTAAGTAGAAATCTCGCATTCCATTCCAAAGACAAAAATCTGTTGGTTTGCACCAATGATTGAGGTAGGAGTGAAAGGTCTGTTGGTTTGTACCCATGACTGAGGTAGGGGTGAAATCTCTGTTGGTTTGTATCCATGATTGAGGTAGGGGTGAAAGGTCTGTTGGTCTGTACCAATGATTGAGGTAGGGGTGAAAGTTCTGTTGGTCTATAACAATGAGTGAGGTAGTGGTGAAAGGTCTGTTGGTCTGTACCTGTGATTGAGCTAGGGATGAAAGGTCTGTTGGTTTGTACCAATAATTGAGGTAGGGGTGAAAGTTCTGTTGGTCTGTAACAATGATTGAGGTAGTGGTGAAAGGTCTGTTGGTTTGTACCAGTGATTGAAGTAGGGGTGAAAAGTCTGTTGGTTTGTACCAGTGATTGCAGTAGGGGTGAATCACTGAGGCTCTACCCTATCCGTAGCTGTGGTAAATTAAAGCCAGTCACAAATTTTTTGCAGTTCCAAAGAGTCTGTTTCCCTTCGCCTTAAATTGGGACTGGCCTCGTGATTTGCTTTCACTAATTGAATGCATGGACTTCTGTAGCTTCCACTTCTGCTCTCTTAGAACACTGTTATTATGTGAACAAGCCCAGGAGAGTCTCCTGGAGGAAGTGAGACCATATGGAGCAGAGGCACAGACTCCTTAGCTATCTCAGCTGAGCCCTGCCCAAATTATCAACCCACAGTATCATGAGAAAATACACAACTCCTCTTTTAAGCCACTAAATTTTGAGAGTGTTACTATGCAGCAATGGGTAACTGAAACAAAATCCCCCACAAACATAACCGAAGAATTCATTACAAAATATATCTATGCAAAGGCTGATAAAAGTTTATAACACCCAATTCAAACTTAAGCTAATGTAGAAACTGCATTTTTCATTCATAATTGCTCTTTTCTCTTTGGAGGAAGATAAGGCACAAAATTATAATTTTTTTTTATCTGATAAAGGAAGCAAACAAGTTTGCCAGATAAATTTTCTCCTGATGCCAAGTTTTAAAAGGGATTTATCTCATGGACAGTTTGTATAGCAGCTATGTTAAAGAAAATAAAAAAATTATTTTTCTCTGTCTGATTCTAAAAAGATACTTAATGACTCATCAAAGTGACCTAGTCTAATGTGAGGGGGGGAGTATTTCCAGGGACATATTTTGATATAGGAAACACCTTTAAAAAACATAAAGAATATGAAAGATTAATATGCAACTTAAAATATTTTCCCAACATATTTATAATTCCAGTTGTGTTTTTATTGGAAGTTGTATACTAAATTCGACACTGCATAGTTTGTCCACGAACATCTTTAAAAGAATTATTCTGAGGGCGATGGAGCTGATGTTCTGCTATTGAAAGAAGGATCTTTATTTACATGGATGTCAAGATGGAAAGTCATTCCCAACTTTGTACACACCACCGAATTTTTATCAAGATGTATGTCATGAAATTGTAACTGTTCAACAGAGTGTGCAGTTATTCAGTTGAGACTTCTTATTTCTGTGACTTAGAGCAAGAAGATACTATTTTGGCTTAGAAGATATTGTGCGTGTGTTCCCTGTTGATCGTTTCAAATTGAAAGCATTACTGCACAGTGCTCGGGCAGCTCCGGCTTTGAGCACTGTGGTCTCCCCAGGCAACTGCTGGGGTGAATGAGATGTGATGTGCACCCCGAGTAGCATGCACTTTTGTTGAATTAAGCAGTGAAAAACATCTGCTCTAAATAAAGTGGTGTAGTATCTACATAGCTGTCATTGAGCTGTTCTTTCTAATAATGATTTTACTCCAAATTCACATGTCCCCCAAGGTCTAGAGATAGCATTAGTGTCCTAACTCCTCATCCCTTCCTGTAGCCACATGTTTCACAGTGTGACTTTGTAGTTCCTCCCATCATTAGCTGGGGCAGAGTTCTACATCCCCTGAGGTCACCTCTGTTAGTTGGTTTCGCCAATGGATGTCAACACCTGTGACCCAAACAGAGGTTTTGAAAGCGCTTTTGCCTTTCTGTTTGCTCCTGCTGCTCACCCCAGTCCTGAGAGCATTGCCTGAGCTAGCTTGCTGAAAGAGAAGAGATCTACGGTACCATTATCTCAGCTGACAGCCAGATAACTGCAAGCCGTGTAAGTGAAGTCAACAGAAAGCCAAAGAACTGTCTGACTGAACACAATCTAAATGTCCAACCCACAGCCATGAGCTAAATAAATGCATTTTGTCTTAAGCTGCTGAGATAAAGGATGTTTGTTATGCAGCATTATGGTGGCACTAGATAACTAATCTTTTCTTACTCATGCGCATGTTTGATTGAAATCACCCCACTAGAACAG
Organism: Ceratotherium simum simum; assembly: GCF_057802395.1. Classification (NCBI taxonomy): domain Eukaryota; kingdom Metazoa; phylum Chordata; class Mammalia; order Perissodactyla; family Rhinocerotidae; genus Ceratotherium; species Ceratotherium simum. The sequence continues at coordinate 5,514,357 of NC_141941.1, forward strand.
AGAAGACTATGTGGGTTAATTTTGCATGGCATGTGGGCATGCAGTAATCCATCTTTTGGTTAACTAAAGTTAAAATAAGTTAATAATATAACATACACTTATTATGTTACTATAAGAGAGACAGAGTTCAATCATGTTTCATACCATTTGAGATTAACAGCTGTGTCTCCAAGATGAAAAGTGAGTTCGTGGGTTATGACTTGTGGCTTGCTTGTGTTAGTTCATCCTGGTGCACTGTAGATGAAATCAATCAATAAAGCAGGAAAATCTCTCAGAAGTATTGAAATACCCATAGTAACACTAGAAAACTGACTGAATAATCAAAACTGATAGAGTACCTGTGTTTATGGAACTTACGTTGCTGCTAGAAAGATAAAGCAATATAACGGGCATTGGCTGTAGAATCAAATGGCAGCATGGCATGCTTAACTTTGGAGCAAAGGAGCCCTGTGTTCAAATCCTAGAACAACAGTTTATTGGTTTTGAGAATGTGGATAAGATCCTTAAATTCTCTAAGCACCAGTTTTCTCATAGAAAAAAAAACGGGGCTATTAATATTACTTGCATAAGAGAGTTGCTTAGAGAATTAAATCGAATGGTAGATTCAGAATGCTTAGCTGAGCACCTGGCAGAGATGTAACTGTTCAATAAATTATAGTTATTATTATTAAGACTGCTTGCTGCTCATACAAGCCTGAAAATTTGGAAGCAGCAGTTTATTGAGAATAAAATTAGTGTAGAATTCTGATGAGCTATGCGGAAAAGTAATGAATTACAATATGTGTGACATAGAGAGTTGCCTCTTTTTCAAAATGGGGCAGATTATTTTTTTATTTCCTCCTGAGGGACTCATGCCCAAGGAATCAGAGGAAGCATGGCAAGGATTGAGGTGTCTCATTTGGAACAGGATGCAAACACATCTGGGCAAAAGAGATCATCCAGAGCAGTTTTCAGTTAGGCTAATTAATCATACAAATTATAATGGACAGTGCCAACAATGTTACTGATGCTCCCAAATCATTAATGATTTTTGGAGTCACACAAAGACTTTAGGAACCATGAAATCACCAACTTTGATATAGTTTAAGTGACAATTCCAATGACAAAAATAATTATACTTAGAGAAAATGCAGACAACATAGAACAGTGAAAACAAGAAAAAATATAGAGATCTCTCTTTTCAGAGCATAAATGTTTTGGTGTATTGTCCCCATTCTTTCTTCTTCCTGACATTTAAAAGAGAACCACAAACTAAATTGGAAATTATTTCACAAAAACTCAATACTTTTTTTTTTTTCTGGAAGGAAAACAAGTTGTTATTTCCTTGTCTCTGACAGAGGAAGCTGAACAATGAACACTCAGATTCCAAGGAAAACATTTCAGTAAAATATCAGAGTGACCATTTGCACCCTTAGAAGTGCTATAACGAACCTCAACATTTTTGAATCCTTCTTCTCCTGAAAGGTGACAGGTGTCTGACATAAACAAGACTGCATTAAACAGTCCTATATTAGTAGGTTGGAAATACGCTGATGAAATAAAACCAACATAGTATCTTGAATAAAAAAGAAAAGTACATTTTCTGGTTTCTCTCTCTCTCTGTTAAAAAAAAAAAAAAACACAACTCTGAAATTTGCTTTGGCTTTGAGTTTGTGGGCCATCACTCCAATCTCTTTTATTGCCTAGGGTATTTGAAAATGATCTCAGAATGCTTCATGTCCGCATAATCCATGAATCACTGTGGTAGAAATATACTCGATTTCCTGAAACCCATTCTAATCAGGCACATGAGGGTACACTGGCTGCCCCAAAAGTTATGCTCAGATCCCTCATAGGTTATGGATCCAAAAGGATGTTGGGTGCCATAGACTGACCCTAGCTGGAAGGCTGTTGAAAAGCTAAACGGGCAATTGCCCTTTCAGGATTTAAGGTTTACTCAGTGCATCCTGGATTGAAGCAGATGTCCTGAGTTGAAGGGAATCCCAGGGACCCCATAAAACACAACCTCTTGCCACAGACTGATAAAACTGGGTCATGCCAGACACTCGTGGGTCTCAAGCCTGATTGCCAACAAGCCAACCTCTCAACAAGCTGGCTCTGAATGTGCACATGTGCTGAAGTGGTTTTGGACATGGCAGTGCAGAGCCCAGAACACTAAGTGCTAAACCAACCTTCAGGTACATAAAGGGAATTGCTAGTGAACCACTCTGTGACCCAAGATCTAAGCCATATTAAGAAAAGAGATGCCTATTTATCATCTCCATCACTGCGCCTTGCAGAGACAACCAAACCACTGAAGAGAATCTTGCAACACGTGTGCCAAAGACATGATTTTCCCTTTGGATTCTCCGTAGAGTTAATTTCCAAAGATAGAGCAGAATATAACAGAGTGATGAATCAGTGCCTGGCAGATCCATAAGTCTTAACACAGAGGCACGACTAGTCTGCCAGAGGACAGAGGAATTCCTCTTCAAATTATTGCCTTAATTCGGATTTACAAACAGATACTAAAAATACAGACGGGAGGTCCCAGATCACCAGCTTTCTAAGTTAACATCCAAAGAACTCATAATCATTAAAAATTATTTTCTAGCTAATACACCCTTTTCACTATGTATTAATTAAGCAGTTACTTGAGTCCCTCTTTGTCTTTGCTATCAACACATCGTGATTTTGGCACTTCCTAACCAATAAACTTAAATCTTGCTCACTTGAGTCAGCTAGATAACTGACCTGTTATACAAAAATATAAAAACACATTAAAACTGTGAATGAGCAGCAATGGCTTAATGAGATTTCTCCCACCACATTTCAGTGTTTCACTGAGGAAGCCCATGTTTTATTTCCAAGGTATGCTAGTTTCTAAATGCAGGTACATGAGTGAAAAAGAAATTTGGCCACTTCCCTGCTCAGAAATTACACGGCCTCAGTGGCTGGCTCCTCTATTTCTTTGTTGGGTTCACCCTAAAGGAAAGATTTTAGTGTGAGCGGAAGTCTGGACCTGGGCTCCGACAAAGTATGTGGAGGAAGAAGGTAAAAGATGTGTTCACAGTAGCACGAGCATCGTAGGTCATCAGCACTCGAGCTTCTGTCCTTTACGGATACAAAATCTCAAATGTATTCATGTTAGACCCTTTTTGGAGTTTTCAGTTCCTTTCTTTGCCCCACAATTTAAAAGTAATCATGATTAAATAGGGATATCTGGGAAACTCCCATCCCTTAGGTAAGGTGATTAGGATCTGTTACTGGGCAGCATTAGAACAGGTGGCGATGATTAATCTAGAAAAGACATGATCTTGCTGTTGAAGTATTTGAAAGCCACATGGTGGAGGGCACAAACTCACCCTGTTGGATTCCAGAGGGCAGATCTAAATCGCATGGATGAAAGTCACCAGGAGGCAGAGAAAAGAAAAGCATAAAAATATGCTAAATATGAGAATTCTAAATATAATACTATTTCAGAAATAATAGTGATTAATATAATTATAATTTATATTCAGGCAGTTTTCCAAAAATATTGGAGTTTTTTTCATAATTGTATTTCTAATGCCTTTCAAAGTGTCTACCACTTAGGAAATATTCAATAAATACTGTTATAATTATTTTTGATGTTATTACTATTATTTTGTTATTAATTCAGAGTTTTCCCAGATATTAATAAAGTTTTTGCAGACACAGATCATATATCACTTGCTCACTTCATTATCACCAGTACCAAGTATACTCCTGACATAGTAGAAACTCAATTAATGTTAGTTAATAAGTATCTAATTAACTAGTTAGGTAATAACTAGTTAAATAATAAGTTAAAAAGAAACAATGAAAGCAATGCGCTCATTATTGCCTGATGGTTAAAAAAAAATAAAAAGACATTGGAAAGCATGTAGAGAAAGCAGAATATAATTATATTAGGAGCCACTGTGAAACAGTCACTAGTATTGAGCAATATATTTAGTCATGACAGAGCTTTCTAATCAAAGGATGCATGTTGCCAACTTGCACTGTGTGCTGGAAAATGGAGGCATTGGCAAAGATGTCAGCTGGTCCCTCAAGAGAGGCTGAGGTGCTTCTACACAGATGATGGACACCAAGAAACACCCAAATGACTTGAGGAAGAACAGAGTCTTAGGGCCACGGATGTGTGTCATTTTAATCTATGGAAAGATTAGTTATGGAAATCCTTTCTTCCTTTAATAAAATTACTTATCATGTAGAAAGAGTTTCCTTAAATAACCGGATGCCCTAGACCAATGACTATTTGATAAACATTTGGGTAAACTAGTTTATAAACTATATCGGGTATGAGTAAGCTAGTTTTTATACTTTGCTAGGTATGAGTAAGCCAGTCCATAGACTCCACTGGGTGTGAGTAAACTAGTCTATAGATTTCACTGGATATGGATAAGCTAGTCTATAGACTCACTAGGTATGGGTAAGCTAGTTTACACACTGCTCCATATGAGTAAGCTAGTCTATAGATTTCATTGGATATGGACAAGCTAGTTTATAGACTCATTGGGCATGAGTAAGCTAGTTTATATACCTCACTGAGTATGAGTAAGCTAGTCTATAGATTTCACTGGATATGGATAAGCTCGTCTATAGACTCACTGGATATGGGTAAGCTACTTTATATACTTTGCTGGGTGTGAGAAAGCTAGTCTATAGATTTCACTGGATATGGATAAGCTAGTCTATAGACTCACTGGATATGGGTAAGCTAGTTTATATACTTTGCTGGGTGTGAGAAAGCTAGTCTATAGATTTCACTGGATATGGATAAGCTCGTCTATAGACTCACTGGATATGGGTAAGCTAGTTTATATACTTTGTGGGGTATGAGAAAGCTAGTGTACAGACTTCACTGGGCATGAGTAAGCTAGTGTATAGACTCCATTGGGTACAGGTCAGCTAGTTTATAGACCTCACTGGATATGGATAAGCTAGTCTATAGACTCCATTGAATTTGGGTAAGCTGATCTGTGGACTTCTTTCATGGAAATGGACCCATCCATGTGGGGAAAAGCACACAGGAACATGAGCAAGCGTCAGGATGAGTCAACATTGTTGGAGACAAGCACCTGAAGAGGAGGGTCATTAATGTCTGCTGAGAACGACCTTGAATCTGTTAAGCATTCTCATCCTCACCAGGCACAAAATAAAGCAAAACAGAACAACCTTATAACTGATGCTTGCTCATGGTTAGGTAATCAGAGCCACTAGCAATTTCCCAACTCTGCTTCTAGTTGCAAATAGTACTAATAACAACAATAGCATTAAGTCATTATAAGAAGTCCTTCAGCAGATGGAGTCTTGGATAAATTTTTCTCAATAACGGGTGACTGGGTGGAGAACGATTCTTAGGACTTGGAATGATGAATATTGTTGGAGGTTTAGGAAGATCTAAAGGATTCTGGCAAATCAAACTAGATGGTTCAAATTAAACGTACTGTTAATTCAAAGGTTTTAATAGAGGACAAAAGCAAATTTTAAAAATTGGCTACCTCTTTAAACGACCAATTTAGTTTTTATAATATATAGAATATCTTGATTAATACATTTATAATATTGGTCATTACAACTAAACAACAAGTAATGAAGTCAGACATTTAAAAGTCACAGATTTAAAAAATTTTCTTACATGGGTCAATAATGAAAAATTACAATAGGTTGGAATTAGCCTTTCATGATACATGTCAGTGATGCTTCTTAGCTGAGATTTTTTCTTTTTTTTTTTTTTGCTTTTCAATAGATAATTTTTTTCTCTGACCAACTGACTGAAGAATATTAGACACAGTAAATGTGAAGAAACTATATTTGGATCATTGTCAGGGTCTCAAGAAAAGTCAGGAAATTTATTTATTTCCTATCTTCGAAAATACTTCTTAGTAATTAGTGTGATCCTTGGCAAAGGCTCGTTGAAATGACAAGTTATTTACACCCTGGTTTAGATGGGTGTCATCAATGGCATTTTAGGCTCCCCAGTTTGTATGCTTTGAGATGCTCTAATTGTGTAAGAAACCAAGCCTGCCCAGTCTGTAACAATAGGCAGGGGTAATTCAGCTGGGAGAGAGTTTACAATGGAGCTGCATGAGTGCCTTGTTTTAAATAGTACTTCATACTGGACTCTTTACTAAACTAGAAATTATTATTCCATTTACCTGCTGCAGAAAGATGGAAGTTGTTTAAAATGCAGTATACCTATTACATGTTGCAATTAGGAGTATTTTATGGCATTAAAGTATCCCAGGGAGGAAGAGAGTCCAAATTACTAGACTCGTTTCATGGCTTCACTGAGCCCTGACAGATCAATTTAATATTTGAACATCATTAACGTGAATATTTCTCATGCAATTTAAGGCTCCCACTGTATAACACAGGGACACAGGATTTGGAAGTGGAAAGATAGTTAAGAAAAACCATTAAGGTTTAGGAATAGAAGAAATTACAGTGGTTACTCAAGTAAAATGGAATATTCTAGAACATTCTCCATTTTTAAGGCTACCAGATCCTGAAGACGGAGTGAAAGTGGCTACAAACGTGGTGGACAGGTTTAGATAATTGTTTCAGAGCTCATATTGGTATATTTTATCCAATATGTATACAGAAGCTAGAGACATAGTTCATTTCTTTTTCTGACCTTTCTCCCAACTTGTTTCTTGGGAAGAATAGAGGTTATCACAACAACATGGAAATCCACCAGAGATGGATTGACCCTAATACCTAAGTATTAGGTACTTAATCCTTAAATAATCTTCCCTTTTCTCTCTTTTCCTTTTAATTTGGAATAGGAACAAAACTTACAGCTATTTAGAACCATATAAGCTTTCTCAAATACAAAGACATGAAAGGCGTTCATTTTATGCAAATGATCATGACCATCGCCATAAAGTAAATAAATCTCATGATCATTTTGATCTCCAATATTTTCTACTGCAAAGAATAGATTTCTTAATCATGTTCCAGATCTTTGGTCTTGTACTAATAAGTCATTAAAAAAATCCGTTCACAAAGGATTTGACTCAAGGCTCTCTTGACCAATCCTATTAAAAAAAAAAAAAAAGTTCTGTACTACCCAGAGATGGGTGCATACAGCGTTGTTCTGGGTTCCCATCGTAACTTACAGGAAAACTCGCACAATGTCCGTAGCCCTTGATGTCCTGCAAATGAAGGAGGAGGATGTCCTCAAATTCCGTGCAGCAGGAACCCACTTTGGTGGGACCAATCTTGACTTCCAAATGGAATAGTACCTCTACAAAAGGAGATGTGATGGCATCTACGTCATAAATCTGAAGAGAACATGGGAGACGCTTCTGCTAGCAATTCGTCAGCTGTTTCAGATAAGCACCTGCTCTTACAGGTGTGAAATGGTGTCGGCTCATGGGCATTATCGAATAATGACTGAGGACTGAGCAATCGGGTTAGTTGCTTAAACCTTGTAGCAAGAGCCTTAGATGACATTTTATTGTGAAAAGGGCTGAAGATGCTCAGAGCAGATCCACGAACTGTTCTTCTCGTTGGTCTCATGTGTGATTATAACATCCTAAACTCTATTTAGACAACAAAGGATTCTTATAAAGCGCATTGTTTATCTAAAAGACTTATAAAGACAAGCAAAAAATGGAAAAATCCTCTAAATCATTGATACTATATTTAGCTAATTTGTATTGTGGTATAGAGAATAGAGGTGTGGTCTAAACCTTATAATATTTATGCCCAATGTGAAAAAAATGATCTACTCAGATTAAAAAGATAATTGTGCATTCAAGAAATTTACATCATCCATTTTCTATTTTTCCTTCCCCAAGTGCTAATAAAAGTTTAGGTGAATTTTTAGAATATAGATTTTTTTCCCATTATTATTATTATCATCTTTGGTAGCAGGGGTATTTCAAACCATTTTGAGATTTTTATTATACCTATGGGGGCTATGAAGGAAAAAAATAACAATGCTATTTTGTCTCTTTCTGAAAAATTCAACTGGTGGCTCGTGAAGGGGCCGTTTAGTTGTAATAACATTTTACTGTGGAACGTTATTCGTTGATGGCTGCAGGAGGAGTTCATTTCTGTCACAGTGAGGGAACTTGTCTCCTCGCTGTGCTCTCAATTTAACTTAAATCTCCTGATTTCATGTTTTGAACAAACACCTACTTAATTTCTGGCACTTACTCCCCCCCACTGGCGGCCGCTGCCTGGCGGCTGTGATTATTAATACCTCCAGTGATGGCCAGAGGAAGGTATTAAGTGAAATCTTGACTTGAGGATGGCGGAAATTACTGGCAGTACGCCAACATTCCCCCTTTACTCCTAAAATATTTATAAAATTAAATAAATAATGTCACAGAGCCAGATACTTTTTTTTTAAATCATAACAGCACAGGTTCTTTTTATTGCTTTCAGCGTATACACAAGAATCAATCCTTTGGGGAAGACTTAGCTTTTGACTTATTACTAAACTCATTAACAAAAGAGGAATTGAGGTGTGCAGTTACCTAACAACTCGTACCTGAAATGCTCATGAATCCTGAGAGCCCTTTGAGTTTTTCCTCCTGTGACGATGGGAAGAAATGGCCAAATTAGGTAACACATCTGGGTGAGTTGTTAGCAAAAAGGCTAATTTGTGCACAAATACATTCTTGGAACATGTGATCGAACTGATGGGGACAAAGGTAACAGATGCTGGTTCTGAAAGAGAAGAGAATGGGAGCATCTCATGGTAGCACATCCATACCAGGTGGTTCTCGTCAACAAGTTGGCAGATCCTTTGTTGTGAAGAAAGCCCGCTGCATTAAAGGTGTTGTTTACATCCACTTCCAATAAATGGCTTATGACAAGTTTGCTGATATATATTTAACGTCACATTTGTGTTGGAATCTGCTGTATATATGGTTCAGCTTTGAGCTTCACGAGAAAAAGCATGTTAAAAGAATGTTTTGTGCCCGTGCAGAGCTTGTGTCTACACTCAGAGTATGAACTGGCATTCTGGCTGGGATCTCCTGCATACGCTGCCCTTCCTGAACCCTCCTTCCACCACCACGGGCTTCTGTGAGGCTGGCTGAGGCTAACACCAAACATCACTTATCCATAAGGGTGAGAAGACTTTGGCTCTTGGGTCTTTGTGACTTGACCTCACTTATTCCCTTTTCTTCTTGGTGCATGTAATTTCCTCCATCTGTCAGCAAGTCAGGCATCCTCCGGTTCAGTCTCCGGGCTGCCTGAGACCTTGCCAGCACACACAGCTCTGCAGCCAGGCTCTCAGAATTGCTGCTCCTGCAGCGTTTCCCCTCGAAACACAGCTCCACTTGAAAACCAATATGTGGAGCTCTGCATCCACGAATGTTCTTCAGGCTGGACTTCAGCCCACATGCTCACATGTCCTCATGCAAGTAAGTTATCCAAATAGCCCGTGTTCATCTTTAAGCCGATGACCCTAAAGAGGGAGCACATCTTCACCGTAATACAGGAGATGAAACCCAACTCTACAGAGCTTGGGGATTCAAAGTTTAAAGGGCTAATGTTGGGCATGACATGAAGGACGCTTCTTTAGTCCTACAAAGATAATTGTCAATAAATAAAGGGATTGAAAGCTCATTGAAACATATGTGGGAAACAATTTTATTTAAAAGAATCTTTTTAAGCTAGAAACAACCTAAAAACAGAGTGCCCCAAATAAACACACACACATGCATGCATACACACACACACACACACTTTGTTAATGTAACATAAACGTGTACTATTAAATTAAACAATAATTAAGAAATTATTTGATAATTATGAGCAGAAAATAATTTCTAAAGTCACAGATGTCCAAAATGTGTGGCAGTGAGTAGCTTTTGCATTGTTAACATCTGAAAAGCATACATTGAAGTAACGGTGTCTACTGCAGTGGTGTGATGCACAGAGAGTTCTACAGGCCATCCGTTTACAGATGCTTTCTCACACGTGATTCTGCTGAGAAGTCATACGATAGCATGCGAGGAGGGTAGAATCACTGCTCAGCGTTACTGGGGGCTTGGCCAAGGCCGCAGAGCCAGGAACAGTCAGAGCCAGGCCCCAGTGGAGCTCCCTTTCTTCCTCCAGAACTCTTTCCTTCATCACCGAGCCTCACAAGGCCAATATTCTGGTCCTGTGTATGCATCACTCCAGCTCTCAACATATCTTTACACACTTGTTCAACGCTGGTGACACACCTCAGCAAGGACGCATTATTGAAAGGATATTAAAGCAGTGAATCATTCCCAAACCTAGCAGGGCATCCCAGTCAGCAGGGGATCTTTAGAAAAACTCTGATTCCATAGCTCTACTCCAGGGGTAATGCAGTCAGATCACCTAGCAGAATCACAGACCTAAACATGGGGACAAAGACCAGTGTCACATTTGGGAGCCGGCTTTGGTTTAACTCATCCTATTGTTTAACAACCTCCTCCATCCATAATAGCTGTTATTCCTTATCTAATCAATCTCCATAATCAATACATTGGTTGAAATTATTAGAAGACTATTCCAGGTTTCCAGTCACTTTGTGCATTAGAATGTGGTAGGGCAGCCATCTCCTGGAAAAGATCGAGGAATATCCCCGGTGACAGGAAAGAGCTGGACGTGTTGCAAGACCCTGGGCTTTGGGTTCAGACCTAAGTTCCAATCCTGACTGTGTGTCCTTCTGCAAGGACGTTAACTTCTCATTTTTTTCATCTAAAAATTACATCTGACCTCAGTGTGTTTCTGTGAAGATGAAATGTGCAATAAATGTAAAATGTTTCTCACAGAACCTGCTCAATAAATATTAGGGCCTCACAAATCTCCATCAGAGACCCGGGGAAAGTTAGCAGGTACCCTCTACTCATTTATTTTTACAAGAAAAAATCAAATTCTGCATATAATTTATTTCTTAAGCACAAAAAAAATAGGGGATACTTCAAAGTCTGTATTTGTTTTACACACAGACTATTTCTAGAAGTATTTAAATATGCTCACTTGGAGTCTGAGTCTCTGTAATGACCCGCCTAACACCTTTGAATATTTAGGAATCAGTGCTGATTATTGGTTGATCAATTCAACTACTGGGAATGATGGTCAAAAAGGCAGACATACTGTTCATGATACCCTCTCTCTTGAACTACTCTTAAAAGCATATTTGCATCAAAAATCCCACCCCAACCTCTGCATTTATAAGTCCGTCCTTCAAGGTATGTTTGTACACACACACACACACACACATATACACACATATCAAAAGTTGATGGTCACTGGTATATTCACACATTTTTTACTCATGTAGAGCTATGAGTAAACAGTTTGAATCAGCACTGAAGGGTCTTTTATAAAATTCTAAAAGATGACATTAATGAAGCTTCCTGATAATTACTAGTTTCCGGTCTTCTGATTTTAGCTCATATAGTTGTGGATGACAAATATGCTTTCCCTTCATTTGTTTTATACATTATTCTGGTTTCTGCGCGTCAGTAAAAATGCCAACTGAGTTTATTTTTTTTTTCCTTCTGTGAAGAATTTTTGCAGAGCTACGAAGGAAATATAGAAAATAAAAGATAAGCTACTGCATGGGGTAAAAATCATAAAAAGCCCTTTCCTAGTATTTCTCCAACTAACATCAGCTGCATGTTTCTGCAGAGTGTTAAGTTTATCTCTTTGGTGATCCAGTGGTACGAGCCACCCTCCAGTTTCATCCTGCAGATTTAGGGTAGTTTACTTTTCAAGTAGGTCATAAAACACGCCATTTATAAAGCACTTAGCTATACTGCACTACGCAAAGAATAACATGCTAAAACACAGAGAAGCCTTTCTTAAGGAGTTTGACATTTAAAGCATCACACTGCCATGATTCATTCTCGAAAATGTGCCTTGCAGAATTCATGGTTTAAATCAAACAACAGTCTCAAGGAGCAGTGCTCCACAGTTTGCCGAATTTGGGGGACTTCTGCTGTCACATTCAATCTGATAATAGAACTAAATGCAGAGTTGGCTATTTGCTATTCAATGTCGCAGTTAAACGAAGCCATTATCAACAGTGTGCTCAGCAAACGTGTTTCCACATCCATTAATATTGTATACGTCATTATATATTATGTAGTATTTTTACATACAATAATTACATAATAATTACTCATCAGTCAAGTATTGCACAGGGTATTTTATAATGTAACAGTAAACAGCAGATGTAGCAGGCATGATTTGGAGTAACAGCCTCCCTGAGGATTTCTCAGCTTTTTCCACTGACGTTTGGGGCTGAATACTGCTTTCTTGTGGGGCTGTTCTGTTTTACAAGATGTTGAGCAGCATCCCCGGCCTCTCCCTTTTCTATGCCTGTAACCTCTCACCCTTGCCTACATTGTAATAACCAAAAAGATCTCCAGACTTTGCCAAACATCCACCAGGGAACAAAATTGCCATCATTAAAAATCACCGTCAGCCTCAATTTGCTGATTTTTAAATTAATATGTGAAAGCATCCCAGGTGATTCCAATCTGCAGCCACGTTTGAGAATCAGTGGTCTATTCCTTTGCGGCTCAGAGTCTGGTCCACAAACCAGGAGCGTCGGCATCACCGGGAAGCTTGTTAGAAATGTAGACTCTCAGACCAACAGAATCAGAATGTGCATTTCACCAAGACCCCCAGGGATTCCTATGCACACCAAGTGTTAGAAGCGCCACCCTCTCTTCTCTGAGAAGTCTCCATAACTCCCAAGTCCTGCTGAAGGGGCAGCGCAAGCCAACTACCCTCACAGCAGGTGGGATTGGGAAGACACCTGGCCTGGGGGTGGGTGGTGGGGGAGAATCCAATTGCTAGATCAAGAGCAAGTCATATTTTGTCTAGAGTTTATGTTACTGTAAAGGACTCAAGAGGTTGTGTTGGTTCTTGTTGGAAGACAACAAGGAGAGGATACTCTGGGCAAAGCTGGGTGGATGACATGGCAGATGACAATGGAGGAGCCCCTTCTGCTCAGCCCTGGAGATCTCTCAGGCCCTCTCTCTTTTATTCCTAGCTCTCCTTTACAGACCTTCCTCTGCCTCCAGCTGTGGGTATACAATGAGTCAGCAGTTCTTGAGTTAGTCTGAGAGGGTTTCTCTCCTGGCAACCGGTTATACCCAAGAAAAGAATGAGAATCTGTTTTATTTTAATAAAGTTGGGTGGGAGGGATATAAAATAATGGTAATACACTATGCCATCAAGTTTATAATGAAAATTCTACCATCACACATTGTCTATTGGTTGAACTCTTCTGAAGGGCATTTGATAAAGACGACCAGAGAAGCATAAAAATGCACACCTACTTTATGCCCTAATGGTGTTTTTAAAGATATATATTTGGGAATAATCCAAAGGAAGGAAAAGGAGAATTCAAAATAACTCCAGTGTTAGTAGGTAAATGAGGAAAAAAAAAATGTTTCGTAAACTGATAGAAATACCAGCCATTAAAATGATAATTCCTAATTTGCATAACAACATTGAAAATGTGTGTGCCAATTAAATGACAAAGACAAAACCAAAATTGCACTCATGGGAAGATTGCAGCTGTAAAACCTGTGTGGTTGCACAAGGAGGAGATGCGAATGAAACACAAAGAGTAAGCTTCATTGATTTAAAAAGATTGTGTGCATTTTTAGATTTTTGTTTTCATAAACTTAGACTACAGATAAAAATGTACTTGTGTTTCTATCATTTCTATGTAGGTTGAAAAATCCAGGAGACCATCGATACACTGTCATGTTAAACACAGATTAGATGGCACAAATTTTAGCTGTTATATTCTCTTTAATTATTTTTTAGTCCATCCTAAAGAAAAATACAAAGAGTTGGTTTCAAGTGCACCCAGGTACAAGAAATATGAAACAATTACCTTGTCTATGGAATTAGAAGTGTTTGGGGGCTGTTTTTAAGCTTTTGTTTATTTATTTTTAATTAGTTTAATTAAAATTAATTAATTTTAGCTTATTAATTAGCAAAAGTATGGATGTGGATAACTTGGTTGTAGCTGCCTTCAGAACGTGGCTGCAGTGACTGTGACTTTTGTGAACTCCATAAACTCTCTAAGCGTCTACTTCTTTATCCATAAAATAGGAATGGCTATAATATTGTGGGCGTGAAGGTTTTTTTTTTAAATTAAAGGGGCCATTTATATACAAAGCTCAGTGCAGTGTCTGGCAAGTCATTACCACTAATGGATATCAGTTGTCATTTTTACTGTTGTTTCCATGTTATGTCAACAGCAGGTCCATGTGTGGGAAGATCATTATATGATCAATGCCTTGTATTTTATTATATTTTCAATTTAAGTATTTTATTATGATATATAATCATTAATATTTGACTATTATTTATGAATATATTAAGTGTCAGTGCATACTTAATAAACTTCAATTTATAAAGATGATTTAATGGAAATAATGGAAGAAAGTCCATGGATACTTGAATTTATATCTAAAATTCTGGCTTGATTGCACACACTCAGACAAAACTGATTGTTAAGAAGACCTAAGTGAAAAGTGCATCTGTACAACCCACTTTTCATTAATTTAGACTGAATGTTTTTCTCTGTGAATTTTTTTTTACTCTTATTACATTTTGATGATCTAAACTGCTGAAATTACTTATTAACTCCAGTGATCCATATCCTTCATAACTTTTGGATGCTATTTTTCTTTACCCTAGAAATGTGTTACTGGGAAGATAAAGCCACCACGCTAGTGCTCAAAATCACAGCACATCTTGGTCTCTGGTCAGCTAGAATTTTTCAATCAGCATTTTAGCAGTAACTTCGCCATCTCAGTCAAAATCTATTTTGAACATTGTTAATATATTGTTGATAAAGTTACTGAGAAAGTTACCTTTCTTTCTTTAAAGATTTGATTTTAAACAAAGCTTCTGTAAAAAGTGATTCAATCAGATAAAAGTGTTAACTTTTCTTGTATTTGAGTGTACCCCTGAGGTTTCTGCTGAAGTCAGCAAGGAAACCATGCTCAGCTAACTGAAATTTGAGTTAGCAGCACTCGGTGGAAATGCCATCACATTCGTTAACGAACAATTCTTGTGCTACTTTTTGGGCAACAGTTCCCACTGAGTCTGTCTCATTTTGGTGTGCCTTGTGGGTGAGGTGCTAACTAGTGTTTGTTCCAGACCATCTTTTCAAAGGTGTTTTTACAGTGGACACTTTTGGAAAGGCAGAGAATAATGTCTTCTTCCAGAGCAAAGGGCAAGAATGTCTATTGCCCATGATAAAAGATGGAGGTCCCTTCAGCTCAGGATTCCTCTTCCGAAACACAATCCATAGCACATGTAGGCACCCATCTGAGACTACCTGCTTCACTCCATGGGACGTGGGGCAAGTGGAATTGATGAAAATATAGTGATGCTCCTGCTCCTTGCTGTGTCATGAATAATAATCTGTCCTTCATCTCTGATCCAGGATATCATGTCTTCTGCCAACATCCATGACACTATTGCAAGCTAGCTTGTTGACTTGCAAGTAGGAAAAATCTCAGATTCTTCTGAGTTCTTAATGTGTACAGGTGTCAGCATCCTTAGATACTGAGTATGAGATGCTTGTGTGGCACTTGTGGGTAAAAATTCTTAGAATTTACAAGTTACACCTTGTCACAATAGTGTCTATGTTCTCTTTGCAAAGACTTTCAAATCCATTCAATCCATGTAGTTTCATGTTACAGTCATGCGTTGTTTAACAATGGGGACACGTTCTGAGAAATGTGTTGTTAGGCGATTTCATCATTGTGCGAACATCATAGATTGTACTTACAGAAACCTAGATGGTATAGCCTACTACATATCTACACTATATGGTACTAATCTTATGAGACCACTGTCATATATGCAGCCAGTTGTTGACTGAAACGTCATTATGTGATGCATGACTGTAGCTGAAGTTTTAGTTCTAATCATCCATGATCAGTTTGGTTCCCTGAAAAAAATTATGTGGGTGTGTAAATAAATATGTATGTGTGTGTACATATATACATACATATAAATTTTATAGTTTGTATTTTGCAAAGGCTAGGAATTTCTTTTATTTTCTTGTGCATACTAATTAAAACATTGGTTCTTAATCTTGGCTGTACATTAGCCTGGAAAAGGGAGACTTTTAAAAAATCCCATTGCCTCCCTAGACCAACTGCATCCAAATCTCTTATTAAATCTCCTAATGCAATTTTTAATGTGCAGCAAAATATGAGAAGCATTGGACTAAATTTGCAAAGTGGGATGTCCTTGCCATGCCTCAGTTCAGTGCTTCTCAAACTTTAAGACACATACAAATCACCTGGAGATCTTGTTAGAATTCAGACTTTTATTTGGTCGATTGGGATTGGGGGCTGGAAATCTCCATTTACAACAGGCTTACGGTGGCAGCCATTGCTTCTGCTCCAAGGTCAAAACTTTGAGAAGCAAAGTCACAGTGGTCATTCCTGCCAAAGAAAGCAAAACAAAACAAAACTTAACCCAAGCATCAAGTATTTCCCATATTGAAATGTAGAACATGCTCTTGAAAATGACCTTTTCTGATAAGAGTTGTGGGCTAAAAGACTGAGGTCTAAGAAAAGGAGAGATGGGGCCAAGCCAGGGAATCAGCAAACTCTGTTGCTCTGTTTCGAATGCACTGATTTTTGCACCTAAATCAGTGTCTGCTACGGACTAAATCCCACACCATTAGAAAGTTTTAACCAACTGATGCCCCCATGCCTTGCCTTGGCATTTATGTAGCTGAAGGGGGCCATCACTCTAGGAAAATGCTTTCTTTCTGCGGCGAGTTCTTCACTAGGACCACATTTTTGCTCCACTCATATTCCTTTAGTACAGCATCCTGGAGTGACAAACTCCAATGAATTGTACCATGACACTCTCACCATGTGAGTCATTACAAACTGCCTTATCATGGTTTAAAAGCAGAACAATTGAAACAGAAGAACAGTATGAGCTCTAGAAGTCCCTTCTCCATGGATTTTGACCCTCAACAGTGAGAAAAGTTACAAAGGCAATGAAAGCATTGAGCACAGAAATGAGACTACTGTATGTTGTGGCTTAAATCCTACACACACACACTCATGTTCACATCTGTTTCCCTTTCTGGCTAGGGGTGAAAATTGGGATGCTATTGTTAGATGAAGGTAACTGAGAAATCAGGCAAATACAGCCTCATTCTTTTTCCACGAGCTGACAGGGTGTGTGCAATATGAAACGAAGGATGAGACAGTATCTCTCCTGCAGAGCAGAGAGGTCATGGGGAACTGAGGGCAGTGGAGGAAAGACTCAATAGTTTTCAGACAAAAAACCCACAGGAAATAGAGACGGAAGCACAATTGTAGCCTTAGGTATGGATATGCCACAGCACAGGGAGTAAATAATAAAGTAAGCATATTAACACAAAGACATGCATGCATGTGTCCCCGGGGATGGGGATGTGACCCAAGCTTTGGATATAGCAGTGGCAGAGGATGTGCTGATCAAAAGATCGATAGATGTGATGTAAAATGTTGATGTACATTCAGAAGGCCTAAAAGTTATATAAATCTGTGAACCTGAGATGGAAAGTACAACGCAACCCATTATAACAGAAATAATTGGAGAACTGGGCAACTCGGTGTGATGGGAGCACATGTCCAGGGAGGAAATTTGGAAAACGTTTTCCACACAAAAAATCACAAGAGAACTTCACCACAATCATCAGCAATAGAAGGCTACTTCCTGTGACTGATGGAGCATAAGAAAGTTTGACTTGCTGAAAACTTGACAGAAGAAAATGAAATGAATTAATATTACTGGAATATGTATATATGTGTGTGTATGTATGTAAATATATGTATGCATATGTAAATATGTATGTATATGGATATATGTCTGTATATGCATTTATATGCATATATACACATATATATCTGTGTGTGTGTTTGTCTATCTGTCTATCTGTATAGATGTATCAGGTATATACATACCAGGTATGGTATGTATATATGCATCAGGAGTTTTTACACGTGCAACCTTTGAATTTTCACGAAACCCTGTGAAACACTCCTTTTATAGAGCTGAGACAATGGAGACTCTCAGAGCTTAAATAATTTATAAGGCGTCACCCAGCTAGTAAGTGACAGAGCTGGAAATCAATCCCAGAGTTGTTTTAAAAAGCATATTAAGTGAATTTACCCATAGATACTCACTACTTCATTAGACCAAGAATGGGTTCCTAACCGCCTAAATCGCCAGTTATATGCTACTAATTAATGTGCAAAAGAGAACTATATAGTTAAAAAAGGAAGAAGAAAAAGGAAACACCAGTCTCTGGAACTCACAGCAAATGAGCAGAGCTGCCCTTATGGATAAACTGCCTCTTGTCTGGAAGTGGATCTGTGATGAGGACGTGTCTCTACTCATACAGACAATGCTGAAAGTTAGGTATGACTGTTCTCAGTTTGCACATGAGGAAACTGAGGCTGGGAGAGGTTAAGTTGCCCCTGGTCACACAGCTAGCAAGTGGCAGAGCCACCTGCCCCACTGCCACCCAGAGGGTTTGTGTCCTGCCCTCTCTCGCGCTCTGCAGTTTGAGTGCCATGAAGTCACCCTCCTCCCTCTCCACCTGTGCACCTTTCCTCCAGAGAACACACCTCTCCCATCATCCATTGGCCTTGCCCCTGCCCTAGTTTATTCCTCGTCTCCATTCCATTTCCAGCTCTGCACGTGGATTCAGGTGTGAGTTTCTCTGTCTGCTACAGCTATCACTTTCCTTCCCCTTTAGTTGCCCTAACTAAGTTTGCAAGAAAACGATTGCTCTGGGACCATGCGGTCATCCATCCTCTCCGAAGGGCTGAGATCCAGAGCCTCAGCTGTAATCAGAGTGAAATGCCTGGGCTCAGCATCCTCTTTTTTGTCTGGCCACATGGTGCCGCTCACAGGGGTTATCCATAAGAAGGAAGATACGATGCCTGTGGCAGGTTGGAGCCTTTAAACCGTTTAGATGCTCTTAAGTGGACAATTCATCTGGCCGGGAGCCACACGCCTCGCTGTGCCACCCTCTGCTCGACAGACTCATAACGGAACCCTTACTTCCTATCGGGCAGCTTTATCTTTCATTTTTCTTTTTATCAGACTGTAATATTGGGCTGACTTGGAAAGTGGTCTATAATTCTGTTAGTGATCCTTCTGTGCTTCTAGACAAAACATCCATGCCCAGCAGCCTCTGCATTGAGATATTGTGGCTGATCAGAACAGAAGAATCCCCAGAGGCCTGAAAATGGAGCAGATAATCAGTTCCCAAGCTTGGTCCTATATCAGATACTCTGACCTTGTCAGGGAGGGGGAAATGCTCCCCTTCTATCCTTCTGGTGTTCTAATGGCTAGACTAATAATAAAATTGACACAAGACCAGATTAACAGGAGAAAAACACAGTGTAATACATACGTATTGGGGATCACAGACAAATGATGCTTGGAAAGTGAACAAAGCAGGCAGTATGTGTATCTTTTACACAAAGAAATAAATTTGTGAGGAATGACAGGACAAAGGAACTTAGGTTTAGGGTATGTAATTGGAGAGGAATTTAAGCAGAGTTTAGGCTTGAGGTAGTAAATTAGCAAGTAAATTGTTTATTTAGGCTTCTCGGCCCTGAATTCCCTGGCCCTGGTGATAAGGATGCAGGGAGAGCACCTTTCACAGGGGAGATTTATGTCCTGCTTCTAGGGGGAACAGAGACAGAGGGTCAGAATGCCCTGTTTGCTTCTCAAGTAACTTTAATGCACAATAATCAATATGCCATTGTGGAATATTTTGGGGTGGTCTGCCCTGGGTCCCAACAACCTCAACTAGCCTATAATGCAACCCTATTTGAGTGTTGTCATTAGAAATGTTTCTTCTGCAGGTGTGAGGAACAGCATGGAATAACATTTTACTGCCCCAGCTGGTATATATTGCTTAGACATGGCTCAGTTATTAAATATAAAAAGGAGTGGAGAGGGAATGAAGATGAAATTGGTTAGAAACTCTAGAAGTGTTCTTCTACCCAGTGATTTCTTTGCACTCTTGCTAAGTAAAATGTGAGTAACAAGGACATTATTTTTGTGTTCAACAATCTTCACTCCCCAGATGACTTGAATAAAAAATGACAATAGTAATGCCTGGCCAAATGGTGTGGTGAGGACTTTTTCCCTCTTCTTGGTCCCTTTGGGCTGCTGTAACAGAATACCATAGACTGGGTGGCTTATAAACAACAGAAATTCATTTCTCACAGTTCTGGAGGCAGGAAGACCAAGATCAAGACGCTGGCAGATTTGGTGTCTGGTGAGAGCCCACTTCCTGATACGTAGATGGTCATCTTCTGTTATACTCATGTGGGATGTACTCATGAAGGGGTGAGGGAGCTCTCTGAGGTCTCTTTTATAAGGGTACTAATCCCACTCTGAGGGTTCCCCTCTCATAACCTGATCACCTCCCAAAGGCCCCACCTCTAAATACCATCACATTGGAGAAAATATTTCAAAATAAGAATGTTGGGGGGGTCACAAACATTTAGTCTATATCAATACTTTAGGCTGAGTTAGCTTCCTGGCGCCATCTTGAAGGAGGATATGATGGAGTGTAAGTCAATGCCAGACAGGAAATGAAATGTAAAGCCAGCCCCTTCTGTCTTGATGGAGTGTGAGCAAGAGCAGGGGGACAGGAGAGAATATAGTGATCAGAAACCAGGATCCTCATTTCCTCCCAACTGTTTTAGGATGGAGCTACATAAACATTGAGATAGTATGGAAATGCCCTGGAACGTTAGAACCTGTCTCCTTGGTCTCTGCTGGGGACATGACAAGGCTCTCAAAGAAAGCCAATTCTTGCAATGGCTCATGGTCTCACATGGCTTGAGAAGGATAGGGAGATATTGTCTGAGGGATGTGTCTTGATATGCTGGGGGTTAGGCTTGTGGGTCACCTGAGCCTTTTGTCACATGCAGGGGATCTGGAATTTCACATACATATACTTTAATGAGGAGATATGGGGTGCTGAGAAGGCTTGGGAATCCACAGAGGCTGGGGAGAGGAGGGAAATGTTGCCATGTACACACTTGGAGACCAGGTCCACATGGCAGGGACCATGATCTCCAGGGTACACCCTCCCAGCAGGATAGATTGCACAGATCTAACTGAGTCCAGGAACTGGACCACACAGATCCTTCTACAGCAGGGAAGAGTGAGGATTCGGGGCACCCATGAGGATCTAAGTCTCCCTTCTCCCCAGCACCATGAGGTCATGGTAGTTTGCCTATACACATGGATGTCATCTTGGAGAGAAGCATGGGGCAGTGGAAATATGAAACCATTTACCCAGCAGACCAAGCCATTCATGAAACTAAACAGAAGAAACTGTCATACTCTGAATTGATGGGTTGAAAGTTTGTGATTTTCTCCCATCCTTAATGAGGTGAGAAAGATTAGATCTACTTTCCAACAAATAAAGAAAAAGACATAAAATTTCTTTGCATATCTGAGTATAGAAAGAGAATATTTTCAAGTGGAGAAGAGCAAAATGGGATGCAAGTTCCTAATCTCAGTCTCTGACATTATGCAAGTATGCAAAATATGAATCAACAAATTGCTTTTCAATATAGCCCACAAAGTAACATTGACGTTTAGGTCATTTTCAGTGACAGGTTGAAAAGAATTCAAAGTTTAGTCATACACTGCGGTTCCAGGGGAAGAAGCGGACCCTCAAGATGCCAACAGGAATATTTCTTTCTAGGCTGAGAAGTGAGTTGTAGGCTTCCGTTAGGGATGTTTACCAGTGCACTTATGTCTTCCAGCTAGCTCTGGGCAATGCGGCTCCCAGGAGTCTTTATGACAGAAACACCGCAGTGCTAAGTATCAGAGTGAACGCTTAGGGTTGCATTATTAAAAACATATTTTTGCTGGAGAGTTTTACCACAATAAAATGTCTTGCTCCCATTGGTTTTCGGCGAGATCTGGCTAGTTTAAAACATCACGATTACAGAACTTTGGAAACACAGTCCTTTATGTACGCAGATCAGTGGAGCTTGCACACAGATTTCTTTCCTAGGGTGTCCTTTAAAAATGCATACCTTGTAATCAAAAATAATCTTTTGCAAGACTTCTCCAAGTATTTGGCTTAATCATATGATGATTTGGAAGCTGTTTTTCATTTCCCTAATGGTTTAATTGCTAAGAGAATCTGTGTCATACCCCCCATCATAATTAGAAACACGGGCCCTTTGTCTTCTCAGAGCCGTGCTGGGGAAATATTCCATTTTAACCACATCCCATTGAGAGGGGGAGTCATAAAGGCCGTGGGCAATTTTAAGATTTAATAATTTTAGATGAACACAGGACTGATGCAAACGTCTTAATATTATTGTTCATTCATCAAAACCCAATTCTTTGGAGGAACTCAGGGTCAAGTTCACAAACTCAATTTACAAAATTGTTTAGCAGCACCCAGAGAGCATTTTCACTAAAATATAAATTTGTAAACCTGAAACTTGGAAATTTCAGAAGAATGAGTAAGGTATCCGCTCTTAATGGAAGATGCTTTCATGTGCAGAATGAGACTCTTTCAATCATATGCACACAGGAACTTATTAAAGCTAAAGGTAACCCAATAACCCAGTAAATACCACAGGCAGAACAATCTACCCATATAATATTTGGGGATTTTTTGAAGGACCAGGTCCAAAAGGCATGTGGCAAGTAGTTTTTGATGGGAATGGAGCAAAGAGGGGCTTACTATAAAGTTTTGAGTATTTTGAGTAAAGTTATATGTGGTCAGTCTATATTGACATAATAAATTGTTGATAGATATAATACGTAATTGATATAAACTAATAAATTATTGCAATAAGTGGTTGAATAAATAAATAAATGGGGGAGAAAATCAAATTCTGTGCAGAAAAATTCCAAATAATTTCTGTAGATACTATGCCCTCACTCCAAAAATAACTCCCCACTCCTTACATGTGACTTTCTTCCAAAGAATACAGCACGGAAAGCGAGGGGAGGGGAGGAGTAACATTACAGTGGTGAAACCTGACAAACACGACCTCAGCCGGGTGCTCAAGGTCAACACCAACAGTGATAAGTCATGTTGGTAGTATGTACCTTTGATGTGCTGTGACAAAAATGGCACTTCGCCCCTGTAGTCTTCCTCTCCAAAACCTGTAACCCTGACTAATCATGAGAAAAACATCAGACAAACCCAAATTATCAAACGTTCTTCAAAATACCTGCCTAGTGCTTCTCAAAATTGTCAAGTGTGAAAAACAAAAAGAGATGGAGAAAACTGTCACAGCCAAAGAGACACGACAACTAAATTTCATGTGGCATCCTGGATGGGGCATTAGGTAAAGACTAGGAAATCTGAATAAAGTATGGACTTGAGTTAATAATAATGTCTCTACGTTGGTTTATCGATTGTGACGAATGTACTAGACTAGTACAAGTTGTTAATAACAGGCGAAATTGATGAGGGGTTCATGGGAACTCTCTGTACTATCTTTGGAATTTTTCCGTAAATCTAAAACCATTCTAAAATAAAAAGTGTATTAAAAAGATAAAAAATATTTTAAAGTTGTGTGTTGTCATATGATAAAATAAAAATAAATGTTTCCTGCAAAGAGCAGCTCAGTTTGATGGCCTCCATTTCACAATGTTCTCCCTCTCTTCCAGAATAGATCACAAACATCCTGCACCATCTCTTGCATTACTGCCCGGAGCTTTGATTTATTTAACTGCTGTATTGTTAGCTGCTTGTTGTGGGTAGTTTCTGTCTCCTGCACCACATGAGATACTACTCTTGTGCATCTTTTATGAACACCTTCTTCGTTTGAGTTTCTTTAGCATTTTATCGGCACCTCTGTTTTGTACTCTAAGCTTTTGCCTTAAATCACACTCCGTATGTACATAAATCCCCCTCCCACCACTTTTGTAAGGATGGAGAGAGACGCAGTGATGCTCATCTTTCTTATTTCCACAGTGCATCGCATAATGTGTAACGCACAGCCCATAGTGGGCACTCTAAAAATATTTGATAAATGAATGTGCACAATTAACTTGAAGATCTTAAAAACTGCACCAAAAACATGGCAGTTCTGAACCCTCCAATATTGCTTAGTTTGTCTTTATTTTTCCAGGTTATACTTCTAGAGCTCTTTCAGGGAGCTAGATAACCGTTAACTCATTCTTAAATATTCCCAGGGAGGACAGTTCTACAAGATTCTGCAGGACTTCTTTTCAGAATACTAAAACCGAAACATATCCAAAGAAACTTTTCTTCCTCCCTAGTGCATTTCGGAGGCTTTTGATTCATGGGCCCATAGATACAGCAGCAGGAGATGGTAACGAGGAAAACCAAAGACCTGTTCTTGAGCGCACCTGAGCCAGCATCTGGGCACCTCACAGAACCAGCTGGGGGACTCTTGGAGAGAGGCTGATTTCTAGCAGCTGAGCTCGTGCAAAACTATCATGATCAAGGCATTAGAAATACAGTTAGCTTTGTTGTCACGGGCTAATGCTTCTTGTAGCACATTTATCAAGATGTATTCTTAGTCTTGCCATCTGTGGTACATTTATTAAGATGTCTTCTTGCCATCTTTTCAGCATTTCAATGATTTTTATTTTTGTATAATATTCAATATATATATATATACATGTGTGTTAAACACAAAGATAAAATGTGCCTATTTGATCCTACTAACCCGCCAACAAGAGAAATACCACTGCTACGTAGTGTTGCATCTCCCAGGCCAGTCCTTCACTAGACCATCCCTCTGCCTCTTCTACCCATCTCCAGAAATCAGCATGCACACTAAGTTCTGTATTTATCCTTTACTTAATTATCCTTAGTGGTTTCATCAGGATACATAGGTAAAACTAAACAAGCTATTGGTTTTCTTTCTCTTGAACTTTGTGAAAATGTCATATTGTATGCACTCTTCTATGATTTTCTTTTTGCACTTGGTGGTCTTCAGTTCCTCTATTTTGTTCATGCAGTGATAGTTCATTTATTTTCATTGCTGTAAAATATTCCATTGTATGCATATATAATAATTTGTTTTTCTTAGTCCTGTAGATGGCCATTTGGGTTTTTCCATATTTTTGATACTATAAATAATACTGATGTAAACATTCTTGCTCATGTCTCCTGGTGTGCATGTGCAAACAATTATATGAGGTGAGTTCCTCTTAGGAGGGGAATTGCTGAGTCACCAGTGTATGACTGTTAAGGAGCTCTTTATATGTCTCAGTTACTTACCTGGTATAAGTTATTTGAGCTGTGAATAACTTTCAGTTTGTGGCTTTCCTCTCCTCTGCACTTTCTTTATGGTGACTTTAATGACCAGAAGTTCTTAATTTTAATGTGGTTGAATTTATGAATCCTTTTATTTATAGTTTTTGCATCCTTAAAACATATTATCCCTACCCAGGGAAAGGTTATAGCATATTTTCTTATAAAAGTTTCTTACAGGTTTCTCTTGCACTCTCACATGCTTAATCTATCAGTAATGAATTTTATTTAAGGTGTAGGTCCAAGTTCTTTATTGTTTCTATTGATCACCAATCATTCCATTACATTAACTGATGAGTCCATCCATTAGCGAAGGATCTGTAATGCCACCTCTGTATTATACCAACTTTCTATACATATCTTGTTGTGTTTCTGGATCAATCTGTTCATTCTGTTCCAACGATGAATTTGTCCATTTTTGAACCAACAATTTTAATTGACCACAGAATGTATTTAATGTTTCTCCATACACATTTTGCATGTTTAACTTTATTTATTACTAGATAGCATATATTTCATGATAAATCATAATTTTTAAAAATATTTTTTTCTAAGTTGTTTCTAATAAGTCCAAAAGCAATATATTGACCTTGTGATAGACCAACTTGCTAAATTCTCATATTTGTTCAGTAACTAGTCTGTGGATTACTTTGGGTTTTCCATGTAGCAATCATTTCAACCACAAACCATGATATTTGTTTTTCTTTCCAATACCTATCCTTTTAACTTACGCATGCATTTATTTTTTATTACATAGGCTATGGCCTACAGTACAGTAGAAACGGTTCTTGTCTTGTACCTGCTATGAACTGTAAGTTTGTAGTAGTTTATTAGATAAAGATGTTTACTTCTATTCCTCTCTCACCAAGGGTCTGTATCATGAATAAGTGTTGAGTGAAATGTTTAATAAATTTTCTTTAAAGGACTTTGACTTTTTTCCTTAAAACCGTATCAAATTGGTAGCATCTTACCAATAATAAGATAGATGTGTAACATTGTGAGATCATTCCAGTCCTTGTGAAGACTAAAAAATTAGCCTGTTAGTAAGAAGATACCATCAAATAGATAGAAAAGCAATTTGGCAATAAATCCTTATAAAGTATGGTGCACTTCATACTTTATCAGGACATATTATTGATAACAATATTGAATCATGAGACATAATGTTTCCATTTTACAGTTCATAATACTGAAATAGATTGGCTCTTAGTGATAGGATTAAGATCACACTATATATAACAATTTATCTAATATCTTGAATGATATATATTTAATATCAGTTGGTAGAATCAAAACTTTTTGAAAAAGGGGTTTTTAATATAAATTTGCTAAAATATAATGTCACTGCAGTGTTCACACAAACAAGTTGGCTTTCCCAAGAGGCACCTGTTCCATAAAGTTGGTGAGCACCCCAAGACGTTACTCCAGAGGGACAGATTGGACAGGGCACACACCAGAATGTCTGCCTCCGGACTGAATCCTGAGCCATAGGATAAATAAGCTTGACCTTCAAGGCTGGGGACCAGACGTGGGCTCTGGTTGAGCCTGCTAGATGCTTTCTAGTTTACCTTGGGGCCAGTAGTCCATATTTATTCTCTAGCACTTACAGTCCTGCTGCAACATGCTTTGGTGGCTACTGTGAAAGGATATAATCATTTGTGTGTGAGAAGCCCTCAAGGCAACTTTCAAAAAAGAACACACACGAATTCAGATTAGATGGGCAGGCATCACTTCCCAGCATGCCCTCTGTTTCACGAGATGTATCACATTTAAGATGAATGGCACGAGTACCTTTTGATCTTCACAGTGAGAATGTGATCTCCAAATGGGTTTTCAGTAATCATGGTCTGCAATCCTCAGTAATGAAATGGTTAGCATGTCTCTCATCGGGGTACCCATTCAAGTATTATATTTACTGGACATTTTAATATCTTTGTGTTTTGTTCGACTCAAAAATAGCCAAGTCTTCTCCAGAATGACATGAGAACTTTGAATGAGAATCCATTTGTGCAATATCTTTCTCTCTACTAATTAGCAATGAGAACTCTCTGTTCATTTATAGTAGTAAATTATTTATTTCCAAGAATCGAGGTCATGTTCTTTCCAATTTGTGTCATCTTGTGACAGGGAATGGAAGTTTGGCATTTAGACAGGGGTAATGCACCCAGTCTTCTCATGCCTTTTTGCATCCTGAAAGATGTCACGGTAGTGTATATTTCAGGGAAAAGGTGTGTATAACCATTCCCTCAGGAAGAGAAATGTCCATTTATTTCATGCAAAAAGAGGCTGAAATATAGACTCCATAACTCTCCTTTGCCAATGTAAGGCCCTTGTTTTATAATAAAATAATGTATTCAAGAAAAGAAGAATTGAGTTAAAAACTAATTCTGCTCTGGATTTCCTGAGGTTCTGAATTTAAAATCTTCCAAAGAATAGCGGTGGGGTCAGGTCCTCATATTTTCCTTTAGATCGTATAGTTTAAAATGAGAACCTCCACTTCCCGTGAGAACGGATGCTTACCTCTCCTCACTCCTCATTTTCAAAGCCTTTCTTTATAAAATATTTTGGTTTCATGAATTTGTGTCCTGGAAATCCTGCACTGAAAATAACAGAAGCCATGGATGGAGAAACTATTCCTATTGATCATGGCGCAAATATTTTCTACAGTAAATTAGGGTTTAGGGGCTAAAACATCACATGTGGATAATTTCCTCCAAAGACTTTTCTAAGGAGAAACAGAAAAAAGACAGAAAACACCTTAGATTTATGTCCCAAGAGCTTTAAACGTGAGGAAGTTGGATTTACCTTAATTAGCAGCACCTCCTCTTCTTCGACCATGAACCCAAGCTTTGGGACCATTTGTATGTGTACAATTTCCTACTAAAGCTTCTTTCATTGGGCTTACCAGTAGGCACAGTTTTTTCTAATCCCATAAGTTATAAGAAGTGGTGATAGAAATCCACATAAGAAATCACTTTCAGATCTGAGAGAGAGAGAGAGAGAGAGACGGAGAGACAGACAGAGGGAGAGACAGACAGAGAGAGAGACAGAGAGAAAAAGTTTTCTCTTTTTTTCCCAGTGCACCAGGAGCTCAGTGCCAAGTTTTGTACGTAATTGTAGATTCCTTAGCTTCACTTTTTTAATTCTCCTCTCTTATTTTAACTCCTTGGCTTTTGTCTTCTCAGTCAATTCTTAGCAGTTTGGGATTTCCAAATCATTCCAAATCATAAATCAAATGATTTATCCAAATCATTTATTATTGAGCGTGGTCAAATATTTGTATCACAAAATATCAAAGAGTGAAATGAGATCATTTTACAGTTTTTTAAACTTAATCTAACCTTCAAGCATTCAAGAGCTCTAGACCAGGCACCAGCAAATATTTTCTGTAGAGGACCAGAGAGTAAATATTTTCGACTTTGGGGGCCTTATGGTACCTCTTGCAATGACTCAACTCGGCTGTTGTAAAGTGAAATTAGCCACAGGCAACATGTGAACAAACAGGCACGGCTGTGTTCAATGAAACTTGATGTATAGAAACTGAAATTGGAATTTCATATAATTGTCACATGCCATGATACGTTACTCTTCTTTTAATTTTTTTCCCCAACGACTTAAAAATGCAAAACCCATTCTTAGCTTGTGGGTGGTACAAAGACAGGCGGTGGGCAGGGAGCCGTGGTTGCCAACACCCATTCTAGATCAGACCCAGTACCCAACTCGAAGAGGTGCCCCCACAATCCTGCAGCAGCAACTGGAGTTTTGCAGGGTTCTAAACAAATCAGAGAGATACATCTACATTGTCCCGCGTATTTAGATTGATAGGCTATTTCTGTTTGTTTGTATGAGGTGGAGAGCATGGGGGTTATTTATACTAGTATTCAACAACAGGTTTGGGAAGGATAAATCACGTATGAAATAACACAGGCAGATGCGTTATATTGAGTATGAATTGCTAAACTTGTATTCAGGAACACCAAAGGGCAGCCTGGCGATTTATTAGGGTGATGAGTTTTCTTATAAAACCAACTAAGAAATCGTTTACGTTTACTTAATGAGA
The DNA here is from genome assembly GCF_057802395.1 of Ceratotherium simum simum. Classification (NCBI taxonomy): domain Eukaryota; kingdom Metazoa; phylum Chordata; class Mammalia; order Perissodactyla; family Rhinocerotidae; genus Ceratotherium; species Ceratotherium simum. The sequence continues at coordinate 5,543,714 of NC_141941.1, forward strand.
GGCTCATTCTGCCTTTTTTTGATTTTTAAATGTATAAGGTTTGTCACAAATACATTGATGTTGCGTAATTTTCTGGAAATTTTTCAACAGTCTTGGTATAAACGTTGAATTCCACCAGACTCCAAATGCTAAAGTTCCCAACTTAACATTTACTCTGCCGTCACCAGAAATCTACCTTCTTTTCCTAGCACTACCATGAAACTCTTAACAAAGACTTCCTAAAGACAAAATTCCACAGTATCTTCTCAATTCCTAACATATATGATGGAATAATCTAGGTGGACCCATGGTTGTAATGAGGAGTTGAGTTTAGGGATACTGTCACTCCAAGTCCTTATTGGAAAGGCTGGTACAACTTTCTCAAATAATTGCCTTTGATCATCAAATTCATTGTTGAAAGATTGCACTGAGCCTCATTTATCTACTTAATGAACATGTATTGATTAATCATTGCATGCTAGACATTGTGCCTGGCCCTATAGAAACAAATATTTCTCCTGTTCTCTCACACGTAAATAATTAATATGGAAAATACTCTCTCCATTTATTTGGATTTCACTTTAAAAAGTGTTGGGTAAGCTACTAACTCCCATTTTTCTATTATAATAAAATTGTTTAAATCAATAGGAATCCAGATCTGCCACATTCAGGTGCCACCGTGAACACCTGGATTTAAATGTCAAGGTTTTGGAAACTCTCCAAATTATATGTTCAACATTGCTTTAGCAAAAATGCATTTTAAAGTTCTGTCTTACCATACATATCCAAATTGTGAAATATGTTAACTGCACACGCTTTCAATTAACTTACCGCTTAAAAGTGTGACTATAAGATGAAATAAATGAAAGCTGATTATTTCAGTATGCATTTTTCAATGTGACTGTAACTCTGGGATTTAGACCCAGGTAACACACAATTAAATACCAAAACATCATGACTACCGCATGCATTTAAACCTTAAAATTAACTCACAGAGGATAGCTTCCAACGATGATTGCATCATCTGTAAATGACTGTAATCCAACTCCATAAATATTGATGAACTTCCCAAGTTTGAAATCATACTGCTGATTTTTACTACGTTCCATTTGCATTTCTAAAATTGCAATTCTTCTCTGGGACTTGGGAAAGTTCCATTATTAAAGGGCCCCAAACAGATCACATTCGATAATCTAGGTGATAGAAAGAGCAGACTTGTGAATAGAATTCTCTTCTGTGCATTCAGCTTGGGCTGTCACTCAAGTATGCCTGAAAAAGCTGTCTTTTGGCAGAGCCCACAGACATAGCCTGGTACAATTATTTCCCATGAGGACACACTCAGCAATCAGAATGAATGTTTGGTGATATTAAAATAGCAATCTACTTTTCACAGAATATCAGAACTGCTCCCAAGAAAGTTTATCTTGAGGGATGATTTGGCCACAAATTCCAGGAGCCTGTAGAGCAGGGACCATAATTAGCATGGCACCTAAGTCAAAACAAACAAGATGTGACTTTCATAGGCAGCAGAGCTATGTGAAGAAGATAATTTTCCTCTCCCGTGACTTGACTTGTAAAGTCACGCTTGGGGCTGTGAAGGGTTTTGGTTGGTTGGCTTGTGCGCATGGGATGGAACGTTTGATGGAGTCTGCACTTCATTTATAGATGTATTCCGAAGCTGAAGAGCTGTCACTCAGGTGTCGCTGAAATTTTTGGGGGGGACTTCTAAAGGTGGGCAAGTGTCACTTGCTTAACGACTTCAGTTCTGCAGATAATAGATAATTACCACGTATTGCCATTTTTCTCAGAAGAATTACTCCAGGAGCAGGGAAGTGTAACAGAATGCTTTTTTTTTTTTAAGTTGACAGAAGGGCTTGGGGGTTTTTAATATTGTTCTTAGATGGACCTCCCATGGGCATCCATTTATGTATATAGATGTGCCATGAATTTACATAGCCCTAAAAAAAAAAAAGAGCTTCAGATTCACATCTTTTCCCTTTGAGCCTTAAAGCTATTATGGATTTTGTAGAGACTTGAGCATAAACTAAACATTACAATCTAAGTTGGATGAATTCAGCCCAGTGGACGTCCATGGCCATTTGGTGCCCAATGTGGGGTCCTGCTCCCACCCAGCCATCTGAGCCAGACTTGCCCTGAAAAGAGGCAGCTCTCTGAGTGACTAGAAAGAATAATACCCATTGAAAGATGTAACAGAAGAAACTCAAGCCAGTTTAAGCCAAATGCTTAATTCTGGGAGAAAGAATGTGGTACCTGACACCCAGTAGCAACAAGCAGGAGGCCTGGGTCCATGAAGGTCCAGGCTAGGGAAGATACCATTTGATTGTGAAAGCTCCCCTAACAATTTTGGACAAAGTCTTGGATGGATCCTGGGAGGGGAAATTGGCAAGGCTGGACCACCTGCTGATCCAGATGTGGAGCTCCAATTGTACTTGGGACATCAGTGTGGAGCATAGCAGATGCTGCTGTCACCCAACCCATATATACCCCGGGAAGGAGCAGACTGGAAGCACTGGGCAATTACTTTGCCAGTGACCCTCATCCAGTGAGGGCTGCAGTTGGTGTAAAATATCCCAGCTTCTTGCTGGGAACTGTGAAGGCTACAAAGTTCGATAACTTTGAGGCATGTTCTACAGTCTCTTGAGGGGTATCCACTTGTTAACTCATCCTTTATTGGCTTTTCTCTTTCCTGTCTCACCTCTCCACATCCTCCTTGGGAAGAATCACCTCCCAAATAAATGATGCACATCCTACGCCTTGTCTCAGAGGAGAGAGTCTGCTATGAGTGGAGTCAAAACTAAGACAGCGCCCACGATGGAGCAGCAGGACCTTTTGGATTCACTGAACTTGGTGATCACATCTACCAGGTGCTAATTACGCCATCTGGTAACTTTCAAATTAACACCCAGCTGATAAATGCCTTTGATTAATTGAGTCCCAGGTTTTTGTCCATTAAACTGGTGATTCTACACAATACGTAGAATTATGCCCCTTTGGGCCCTGAATTTTATGAGTTTCGATTCAAACCTCTGCATTATCACTTAACATACACACATTATCCACTGCTTTGCTCCATTGAGTAGCAGCTGTGTTATCTAACTTCAGGTTCCAGGTGTCTGCTGCTGAAAGAATACATTGCACACTTCTGGTGGAAATATTTATTGTATCATGTTCTGATTCTGTGGACCAAACAAAGGAGATCAATAATTTTCTATCTGGGTTTCAAAGATACTACTTTGGACTATAGTCTCTAAAAGTCGACTGTGCTTATTTACTTATCAAGAAAACACTCAAAATCCTCTGCGATTCTGCCTTCCTGGGCGAATTTAAGTCTTGCCAGACCTGGGGGAAATGTTCACAATAGCTCTTAGGGTCTATGAGTCAGCTAGCTGGACTGGGGAAAGGCTCTGCCCATTGTTCTAATGCTGAACTGTGAAGGCTACACAGCCAAAGTCGAGGGGTCCCAAAGTTCCCTTGGGTCTTAAGCTAAAGTTCTTGGTAAAATGAGATTTAAAAATAAAAAACAAGTCAACAGCTACAATAATGATAAAGAAAATTACTTGGGCATTGAGAGAATAAGGGAAAATGCCTCTCAGACTCAATTTCACACAGAGCCTAGCAGGACAATGTTCTGGATCTGACATGACCCCAGAAGGAAATCGGGGAAAACCATTTCCTGGGTATAATTAGGGAACACACTCCGTGCAGCAGTCAGGGCTATCAAGAAACAGGTGACACACAAATTGGGGCCCTGTTTTACAAGTTTGGGTTTTAACATCACACTGAACTTTATCTGATTAAAAAAAAAAGACTTACATTATATTTTAATTGCCTCTTTGCTTGTAGCTGTCACTTGCAAAGCTCCTAGTACACTGGAGTCAGTCAATGAATAGATAGTTCTTGAATGAAAGAATACTGTGTGTGTGTGTTATATTCATTTGGTAACTTTTTGCTAATCCCTGATTCTTCCGTTGTACATACACTTCCTTTTACTTGGTTCTAGTGATAAAACACAAAAGAACTTATCCTCTTTGCCCAACAACAACACAACAATAGCACCACCACCACCAACAAAACACTAAAAGCAATGAACATGTGATTTGTGCTTTGTTGGAGGGGGAGTATTTAAGGATGCCTTGTCATGTAGAGATCTATATATAAAGAACACAATTTGGAAACTCATGGATTCATTTGGACACTTCCCAATACTGCCTCCAGGTTTCATCTAAACAAATGTCATAAAGAATAACACACGGTATCCCAAGCAATGCCCTCTTCAAGAGGTGAAACTGAACTTTTACTAAATAAAGTTAACAATTGACGGCTGTAAAGGTTTATGAGTGATAAAAAGGTTTATGAGTGATGAATCATTATCACTCATAAATATGGATACCCAGTGCTGTTATGGAAAGGAGTCTGATGACAATACACTGAAAAATCTGGATGCGTAAACTCAAGCATTTACATATTCTGTCATCACTGATACTTAACTGGTATGTGACACTACTTCATTTGTACTTTTCCTTTAGTTTTTCATCAAGAATTTCCCATATTTCTGATTCTCTAAAACTTCCATGGATGCTTTCATTTCTATAGTTTGTTGGAAGAAAACAAAAATGCCTTTCCAGTAAACTTCAATGACAGCTCTGATGACACTATATGTTGCCATTGGTGCTTGAAGTCAGCTAAAACACCAATATTCAGGGTCTTCTGATAAATACACAGTATTTGAATATGGCATATCTGACTTGAAATTCCTCCAAATGATTTTGATTACTCAGGGCACTTTATTAAAATGACATTCTTTTCTAGGGCAGCCCCATGACACAGAATCCGAGACATAAAGGGATAACCTTTAGTGAACTTCATTATTGTTCAAGTCTATCTATTAAAAAAATAGCTGACTTAAAAACTGATCTTATCAATTATTTGTCATTCTTTTGGTGCGCTGAGATTGCCTAATTCCCAAGCTCTCAAATATGATTGTAAAAATTGTTTGTTTCTTCTGGTAATTCTTTTTCCATCCCAAAGCCTTCTTATAACAATCAATTTTATATAAAAGAAATGATGACTTAAGTGATTTTTAAAATGAACTATTGGATCTCTTTTACTACCTTTTATGACCAAGAATCCTTGGTTAATGCTTAATAACTTTTACTGTCAAGACATTCTTTTTAATCTCTAACCTAACCTCCCCTTCTTGGCATTTAAAGTCCCTTATTCTTGCTCTGTGAAGATTAAGAAGAGTTGGCCTGAGTTCTCTCCATGGTGACCCCTCGGGTACTTGGTGACAATTACTGAGACACCCTTCGGAGTAGATGTCTCCAACCTTCTTTGCCTTTCCTCATTCCCACGTCTACTATTCCTCATATGTGTTATCCCAGATGCAGTAATGTTATAAAAGCAGGGGGCGAATTGGCTGTAACATCTCGTTAGAGGGCTCCCTGCCACTTCCCTGGACATGGCATCCTAGAGAGGTTAGCTCCAGTGGCCATGCCCAAATTGCATGAGCACTTGCTCCGTTGGTTGTAGACAGATCCAGGGGCACACAGCTAATTCAGGTTGGACCCTCATCAGATTCCTCAGGAGACTGAAATTGGGACTGAGATTCAGAGGCTGGGACTTTTGGAGCGTGAGCTGTGTTCGTGGCTACCCTGTAGGCCATGTGCAGTCTTCCTCAGCTGAGGTCTCTGGAGGAGATGTCCTTGTTCCTGGGCTTCTGGGTTTCTTTTCTTTTCTTTTTTCTGTTCAGCTCTTTCAGTTAGTGAGAAACCTAATAATCCTAATAAACTCCCATTTGAGATTTCAAGTAGCAGAAATGGATGTCTGCTTCTTGATCCTAATACATCTTTCAATGACCCACCTGTCATAGATAATCAATTCTGCCCAGGGTTCTCATGGAGGGATTAGGTGACCACACAAAATACTTCACATTACATGTCTTTCTGTTCTTCTGGATGAAGAGATGGGACTATTCACCTCACTTTGTTTGAATCAGAGGTGGCACAGATGACAAGTTATTTAAATGACTTGTTGCACACTGGTCTCCCATGTCCTGTGAGGTCTCTGAAGGAAAGACTAGGGGTTTATGTGGTTCTGTTTTCCATCACTCTCCACTGGGATGGGGTGACAGCAGGTTTCCAACACTTGTTTATTAAATAAAAGCTTTAAGAAGTAAAAGTAAATGAGCCCCTTTCTAGTGCCATCCAGGGGGACCTGTCCTTTACAAAGAAAAGAGAACTCTAGGCACTTTGACTGAAACCCTATAACCAAAAGAAGAAATAACCTACTGTGTGCAGTGTGAAAAATATTCTGAGTTCTCAATAACACATATTGAGAACCTACAATAAGGAATGAACTATGCTAGATGCATTTTATGCATTATCACTTTAGTAATGAGAAAAAAATACAAATATGACCCAAACAAATAATCCATCTGGATGTGTTTGTATGGGGGAAGGAGAGGAAAAGTTTTGGTCAAGAATCATCATGAAAGAGAGGAGAGCATGTGGTCTTTTTATTCCCCTCCTCATACTTCTTATCCCTCCTGCTTTATTATTATTATTATTATTTTTTAGCATGTATCACAAGCTAACACACCACGATTTGTACTCATTCATCTGGTTTATTTTCTGTCTCTCCACACCTCGGATGACTCAGGAGGCCTGGCATCTTGTCTATTTTGTTCCCTCTTGTATCCACGGAACCTGAATGGCACATGGTGGGACCTGATAGTACTTCTTGAGTTTTATGTTGAATGAAAGGGCACTGCAGAAGGCATAAGGATGCAGTCCTGGGAGCTTTGTCTACTCACAGACTCTTGCAAGAAAGGAGTGAGATTCATGTCGTGGATGAAGTCCCTGAACTGGGGGAATAGGCTTCTTAGTCTGTAATTTCTTGTGGTCTTTCAGCAGCTTCAGCAAAACCACCTTTTCCTCCCCTTGGCCAACTGGGAAGGAATAAGAGAAAAACTCCTTGGGTACCTTTGTCTTATTAACCCAATCCCCTTGGAAGAAGCAAAACAGGTTCACCTTCAGGGCCATTGCAAAGACCTAGAGAACTAGAAGGATCCCTCTAGCCCTCAGGACATTTTGCACCTGCTTTGGGGTATCTGATGTTCCCTTAACAAGGAGTTTTGCTTGCTAAGGTTTGGATAGAACTTCTCTTTTGCCATAGGACATAATAACCTTAAATAAAAATGTCTCCATGAGATAAGACCTGCATGTGTGTATTGTGATTAAGTTGTAATCAGGTCAGTCACGAATAATAAAAAGATATCAGAACATTCACCGCTTTGACTACATGCAGGAAATAAAGAAAGAAAGAAGGCCAGCTTCGGGAGCTGTGGGAGGGGACACCTCCAAGGTGGGGAATGCTGCAGAAACTCCACAAGTCTGGGAGTGAACCTTGCAGCTGTCGAATACACAGCCGTGAGTAGGATTGTGCAATCACAGGAGACAAACAATGGAGCAGTGCTGTTAGCCTAAGACTCATACAGGCATCTCCATTTCAGATCATTGGGGAGGATAATTTTTTTTTTTCAAATAACTGATTCCTATTGGGAACTTTATTCCCAAAGGATGGTTAATTGGAGCATCTTTGTACTCAAAGGGAATAATATTTAGGAGTTGACTTTATCACAGGAGTGTCACAATTCATAAGCTTTTGCTAATGAAGAGGTAACTCAGAAGATCAAGTTGGCAGAGAATGAGGTGGAATTGAAGGTACACTATCAAGGGTGACAGATATTTTAAAAATAAAATCGTTCAACTTAGCCATTTCTCTTCAGGCAAGATATGTTCACTGTAAAGAAAACAGAAAGTAGTATATGAATAAAAAATATTTTCAAAACATAAAAAGATGATGGATATTAGCTGGACCTATTGTGGTAAACATGTCACAATATATGGAAATCAAACCACCATCCTATATGCCTTAAACTTATACAGTGATGTATGTCAATTATTTCTCAATAAAACTGGAAAAAATTGAAAAAAAAATTTTTATTTCTGCATTTTGGACAGCTAAGCATGGGATAGGAAGACAAAAGAGTGAAAAGTAGGGAAAATGTGAGGGAAGAAAATAGTGATGGAACAAGTAGATGAATGAAGATGGGGAGAGGAAAACAGGACTAGACAGATGCAGGGTGGAGACCACTCAGATATAGCAATGACGGACAAGCAGACACACACAGCTACACCCACATCCCTAAGAGAGAGAGGTCCAGATGTCGGGAAAGAACAGTCGTGGACAGAGCAAGACCAGCCACACAGAGGCACGAATGTAGCTGAACCCACTCAGCGTTAGTCAGTATTTTGGCGGGAAGGCAAAGCAGCATAGAGGTTAAGAGTTTCAGCTGTGAGGGCAAATAGACCTAAGTTCAAATCCTGGCTGGGCCAACTGGGGTGACTTTGAGTGACATTCATCAGATCTCCTTAAGCTTTAGTTTTCCCGTGTATAAATGTTTATTTAAAAGGCATCTATTTATAGGACGTCATGGATTGAGTGCAATAATGAATGTGAAGCCCTCATTCTGATGGTGGACATATCCCAACACAAGAGACAGAATCTCAGATGCGTACAGGAATGACTTAAAATAGCAGAACTGAGGGAGCTTTTGGTGAACCAGAAAGTGAACGCTCCTTCAGGGAGGAGCTGCTGTCAGCTCCAATGGTTGACCCCCACACAGGAGATATCCAGGTATTGCCAAACCTTCAAATGATTTTCCAAGAGAGGCTGCAGCATATTCTGACTGTTATTTCAATGTTTAAATGCTTGCAACTGATGCAGTTTTTAAAAACACTGTGCAGGGCAGGTGAACACATCTAGGGAATGTGAACATCCATCTGGCCACCAGCTGAGGACCTCTGTATTACAAAATATTTTCTCCTATGATCCTTGTTACCCTGCCAGCCCACTACAATGATGAATATAGTTATGATTATTTTGCCTTTCTTTTGGGTGCAAGTCACTGTTTTTGATGCTACAAAAACTATGAAAGGAAATATAATATACGCTATCATAGAAACTTTAATCTAGAAAATAAGTTAATATGCACAAATATGTACAATTAAATACTCCACCAGAGACAAATATTTTAAAAATTACTGTGACTGAAGGTTATTTCCTTTTTATTTTAAACACAACTATGGTATGTGTTTTGTGAAGAGCTGTGCCTTCATGGCGGTCGCATCCGAAATGGATTTCAGACTGAATCAGGTAATGCCTCCAGAAAGTTTGATGTATGCTCTGATGTATCAATATCATTATCATCATCATTCTTTTACATGTAATCAGACAGCTACCCTAGCTGTGTGCATCCAGTCTTAAAACCTGCTTTAAATATTTCACATTTCCTTAAGGTTAATGAACTTGACACCAGATATGCAAATTAAAACTTGTCAGGCATTTGAACAAATGAACACAGATATAATGTCTCAGGAAGCTTGTTGCAAGGAGGGAACAAAGGAAAGATGCTAAATGTCCATCAATAGCGCAGCTGTTCAGTGACACCTATAAAATATGGCACTGTTGTTAAAAAGACTAACTTAATGACAGTTACCAGTTACATAGCATTGCGTGGTAACCCTCTTCCACTTTCTACATGGTTTAAGGCATACAATCCTTATGCTCACCTTATAAGGCCAGTGATATTGAGTGCTCATTTTACACAAAATGAACTGAGACATAGAGAAGTTACGGAATTTACCCAAAGCCTCAGAGATTACAAGTGGGAGGAGTTAGAATTTGAACCTAAGTAGTCAAGTCTCAGGGTCAATGCTATTAACCATGCTCATAAATTGGTTTTCTAGAGCTTTCCATACTGGTACGTCACCGACTCTTCAAGCATAGTAGTCAAAGTTGCAAGATGAAGAATGATATGCATAGCACAATTTACCTTATTTAAATCATATGGCAATTCCTCCTGCATATTTATGTGCATGTTATGTGTATCGAAGGATGCCCAGCAGACTCAACTGCAGGAACTATCTTCCACGTCTCTTACCTTCTCACTTTTGATTTTTATTTCCTTTTTTTCCTGTTAAGAAAATTTCTTTAGCATGGTTATTCAGTTCTCAGCAGTTCTCTTTCCGAGCCCACTTGTTTATTTCTATAGGAACTCATTATTTTAGACCTAGGCAGCCCAGGTCATTTTCTAATTATAATTTCTTTAAAAATATTATAACTCTTCTGAAATTTTTCTCCCGTATCTCCCATTATTTCAACTTGCCTCTGGCCATGGGGCTCAGCCTCATTCCTATGGATTACACCATCTCCCTAAAGGAAACGTACTTCGTTTTTGCCTGCCCATGAAAGGGGACATCTTGGCCCCTATTTGTGGTGGCCTGTTGGTAGCTCAGGTGGCTGCGAATGGCCAGGAAGGCTTTCATTTTCTTATGGCCTAGCTCTGAGCGAGGTGAAGACTGTGGTGTACCTCCTCCGCTTGTGTGCTGGGAGATGTTTCCTCTGCTTCTTTGGACATGAGAAGGTCAGGGGTCTATTCACATTCACAACTGGCCTGAGTGGCTCCTCATGGCTCCAGTACAGAAGGGAGACTATGCAGAAACGTCCTATCTGAGAAGAGAATCTGACGTCTTTGCCCCGAATTTCAAAGATGTATTATTTTCTTCTAATTCCCTGGTTACAGGCTTTTGCCCAGAAGCACAGATAATAAAACTCCAGCATCCACCAGTCCCAACCCTAGAGACCTCAGGACAATGAGAGTTCTAGGGCACATTCTGCATACTTCTCCAACATGCTCCACAGGCATGATGTTACTAAAGGGGAAAGATGGGGAAGGCTGCCTTCCTTCCTTAATCCTACGCACAACATTGTCAAGTAATAGTCCACCAGATTAATGTACCATGATTTGTTTATGCTGACAATTTTCACCACATGAACATCTTTACCCAACAGTTTCTATTATGTACCCAACAGTTTCTATTATGTTTTGGATATGCTTAGGATGAGTTCATACCAATATGAACACTGAATCAAAGGAAATAGGATTTTATACATTTGGATACATATTTCCAAATCGGTTTCAGAGGGCTGTACTAATTTACAGGGCCTCCAGCCATGCTCAATTTCTGCAGCCGTTAATCTCACCCATTATAGCTTACGATTCCTTGTAAGCCTCAATAAAAAAAAGAATTACAGCTGGGGCCTTTTTCCTCTTTTACTTTGTAAAATCCCCTACTGTTCCTCATAAAGTTTGATGGATGCTTATAATAAAATAAGGTTAAAGTGGGGAAAATGCACGAGCAATTCTCTTCAGGCAAAGACTTCTCTTTTGATCTCTTTCATTTGCCTCAAGATCTTTAAAGACTTCGCATCCCGCGGGCTTCTCTGGGTTCTGTTTTCGCCTGGAGATTTCTAGATTCCTTAGGGTACAGTTATTTCTCCAAGCACAGAGCCAATAGGCAATTGGTCTCTCCAGGGAACTGGCCCGATTCTCCAGTACCTTTCAGAAGTGTGAAGGCACTTCAAGTCTTGAGACCTGGTTTGGAAAAAAGTGGCCCCATTTTCATTTTTAGCACACTTTCAGAAGAAATTAGAAGAGTAGTGTTTTACTCTAGGAGGTTTCATTAGCAGCTGAGTTTACAGCTGAAAGTGATTACATATTGCCTGAAATTGAATGAAGTTTTGACACTGCATTTGACTGCTCTAATCATATTGACGATCCTTAGGATGTTGAAAAGGAAAACCTAATCAGGAGATCCATGCCAACAGGTGAAAATATGTTCCCTCTGGAAACATTGAACTATCTTTGTTTCTGATTTAAATTATATTTGTAGTTAGTCTTGTTCCCAGGCCGCTAAATTTCAATGACAAGAAGGAATTTGACGCTAATTTGAGCCCCGTGTAAATCTTCTGAGATTCCTCCGTGGCATGAAAAAGCACCAACCTCCCCCCTGCCCATATCCTCTGTGTATGTAAGATTCCTCTATCAGAGACCCAAACTTCTGTATAATCGCTTTCTTTTGTCTGTGGTATTTCCTCTCTCTATTGCTTCTCCTGAAATATTGTATGCCATGCATTTTTTTTCACAGTGGCAAAGAATAACACAAACACAGTATAGAGATGGAGACACTAACAGAATCACAGAATTATTGCAAAATGGTCATTTGTAATTTAATCAGTGACATAGGCATCCGTCTGTATTAGGATGTATAGGTTTTGCTTTGCTACTTCAAGAAATCCTAGACCCCTTTGCCTTCCCCCTGCAGGGTTTCTCTTGGCCTGGAATATAAATATTCCTGACTGTGCCCTGTCAAATTTCCCTACACAGTTGGCCTCACCCAAAGCCTAAGTAGAAAATGTAGATTTTACTTGCACAGTTCCAGATGGTTTCTTACCAGAAATGCGCATCTTCTGAGCCAATTCTCCAAATTGGTGTAAAAATAATATTTATGAGGGCCGGCCCGGTGCCTTAGCGGTTAAGTGCACGCGCTCCGCTGCTGGCGGCCCGGGTTCGGATCGCGGGCGTGCACCGACGCACCGCTTCTCCAGCCATGCTGAGGCTGCGTCCCACATACAGCAACTAGACGGATGTGCAGCTATGACATACAACTATCTGCTGGGGCTTTGGGGGAACAAATAAATAAATAAAATCTTTAAAAAAAAAATAATATTTATGATATTCTTAATCTTCAACCAAGCTGAATAGACTACTGTGGCACTACTCCCAGCATTAGCAGAACGATTAGTGCCCCTCAATCTGATGGGCATGCATCGGTAGATTTTATTTATATCCGTCATTTTATCATCTGTTGTCCACACTTTAAGGGAAAGGGTAAGTAAACATTCCATCTGAGGCGCTCGTTATATTCTTGCTAGATAGAATTCCAAACATCCCAAGAGGCAGACTTAATATATACGTTGGTTGAGCACAGCGGTTTCTTTCTCTTTTTCAGAAATCATGACAGCAAGTGAGGCTCTCAGCCCTGCTGCTCTCCATAACACAAGGAGAGGTTTGGAGAGGCTGAAACCCCAAGCTTCGGTTTCAGCTCGTCTACCTATAGGGCAGGGGTTCTCAGCCTTGACACTATTCACACTGGGGGCTGGATATGTCTTTGTGGGGGTTAGGGAGACAGCTGCCTTGTGCATTATATTGTGTTGACCAGCATCCATGGCTTCTACCCAATGAATGCTATTAGCACCTTAGCACCCTCTCCCACTTGTGACAAACCAACATGTCTTTAGACATTGCCAAATGTGCCCTGAGTGGGGGGCGGGGTGGAGTAAAGTTGCCCCTGTTGAGAAGTATATGCTTCTTCAAGAACCTCACTAGCCACCCATTGAGACTTTACAGGAGAGCCGTCTTTGTATACTTGTATTTAATCATTTTCTTCTTACGTACCTAGAACTATGGTATCCAGTATGGTGGCCACCAGCCATGTGTAGCTATACAAATTAATTAAAATTAATTACAATTAAAATTCCATTCCCCAGCCACATGTGGCTACTGGTTATCATATATTATGGAAGATTTCCTTTGTCACAGCAAGTTCTATTGGACAGTGCTCACCTAGAGCAAATATCTCAGTGGCAGATCTCACGTCCAAGGGAGAAAACAAGGATTCTTGGGGAGAAAGGAATCTCATTCTTTATTTATAAAGCACAGATAGACACACAACACATAAACATGTAGACGTTAAATGTACATACAGCACATCTGTGGTATTAAAACACACAAAAGGTGGGTGAGATTAGGAAAAAGGAAGTCTAAAAAGTCTCCATAGGTTAAGACAATATCCAAAAGAAAAGGGGGGGTGGGGTGAGAAACACTGATCTAGAGTGTTCTTTTTTCTCTTTTGAGGTACCATTTGGAATCTGAAGTGGTAGATTTGAGAATGCAGAAGAGCAGCTTTAAGGTAATTCCAGGATGAAGACTCTTCTCTTATTTGCTCTTGTACTTAACGGCTTTCAAATAATTCAAGGTAAGTGAACATACGGTTTTCACTTAAAAACAAGCAAAGAAGCCAGTGAAATTCTGCAGAAGAGAATTTGGCTAAGTTATTAGAATTCCTCTAACTGCACGGTTATTAAACAAAGGGACCCTATTTGAAAACTTCAGATGTATTTTATGTGACATTAATACAGTATTTTAACATTTTTAATTTAATTGGAAGAAAAGAATGTTATAAATGAAGTAATGTTTCAATAATGGATTAATTAATACATCTGATTTAAACAGAAAAGAAAGTACCCAGCTCTATCACCAGAGCAGGTTACTGTAATGGACACGTGTACTTATTTGCCCCCTTGACACCGGAAGCCCTTTGTGGGTTTGGGGAGACTATTAGTTGGGAGTCTTAAGGGGAGGCAGAGCTCTGCTATTTGCTACCAAGTAACAGGGTCATCTTCTGGCTCTCCCTGGCCTGACCAACCCCAGACCCATGACCTAATATTCGCCACTCAGATGTTCCCGCCCACAACTTTATATCTGGAGCAAGCAACACAAAGTGTATCAGGCAGTTTAGAATTTTGGTCAGCTACACCATTTCTTTTAATAAATCTCCTTGCTTCTTCTGTTCACCAGCATTGATACCTATATTTTGCATCCAAGATTCTTGTCTGAATGATAGAAGTATTTTCCATAAGACACATCTCCAGTAGGAGTTTTAGAGCTTTTACTATGGAGCTTCATGCTTTCTGGAACTCTGCCCTGCAACTTCTTGCCACCACAGCCTCTCTGAATTTTGCCTCTGTCTTCTCAATTCAGCAAGAGTGCCTTCCTCTGCTTTTACAGCCTGGAATGTTCTTCCTCTGGGCACAAAGTTAGGGTAACTGTCATACTGCCCTTATTTGTTTTCTTAGAGGTCACATTTCTATCCCCACCATTGTGCAATATCTGAATGCAATTGTTTCATCTATTTTGTCCTGTTTTCTGGTTGTTTACTGTTTATTTCTTTTTGACCTAAAGTATAAATCCACCAATTCTCACATACTTTCTGATGTAAAGATATACATACTCAATATCAGGATTGATGTGTCTGAGTGTCACCTCATTTTTTCCTATCGTACCTGAAGTTGCCACACCAATTTCTCTCTAACTAACTCTTCACTCTGTCCACTTTCTTCTTATAAAATTTCACAATATAAATAACGTCTTGCTTACTTATTGGTTCGCTTGTTTATTAGATGTCTTCCCCTTAGGGCACTTTACTTTGTACATAGTAGGTGCCCTAAAAATGTGGTAATTATCTACCTGAAATAATTTAATCTCACTAATTTGTGGAATAATCATTCCACAATTAAATTTGTAAATTTAACCCTATATTTTTTAAGAATATCATCTCTTTAAGGATTTTCCCAGCTGTAATTTTGACAAGAGGATAATTCCATATTATTTAGTTGAAAATAACAAAATACAAAAAGTTCACTGGATAGGGGCCGGCCCGGTGGCGCAGGCGGTTGAGTGTGCGCGCTCCGCTGCGGCGGCCCGGGGTTCGCTGGTTGGTAAGCCATGCTGTGGCGGCGTCCCATATAAAGTGGAGGAAGATAGGCACAGATGTTAGCCCAGGGCCGTCTTCCTCAGCAAAAAAAAAAAAAAAAAAAAAAAAAAAAGTTCACTGGATAAAGATTTGCCTCATAAAACATTTATCAGATTATATTACAGTTATTGCAATAATATCACAGATAGCCAATTGACTATTCAGCAAATGCTCTATGTTGTTTTTTTGCACATGCATAGTACCATAGGTGCTAAGCGGAAGTGGATAGGAAAGTACTGGTCCCATTCTTTGCTCACAATGAGCAAACAATCCAGAGGCATGGAATATTATACGGAGAGAATCCATGGAGATCGAGATTTTTTTCTCAAAACTGGGAATTATTTTAAATCATAATAATATAATAACATGTTGATTTTGAGTTAGGTAGAAAGAGATACCAGAAAAATAGGCTGAGTCCAGATGATCAAAGTCTTTAACTGTCTTGGTAATAAATGTTACAGTTATTTTAAAGGCAGAGAATCTACTGGTAGTGTTAAGTAGGAAAAGAGTAAAATGAGAAGAATCTCCTTTGGAACTGTAGCATGGAAAAGACTGTAAGGGGAAAATAAGTTAGGAGCGTGATGACAGATAACCATGGCTTAGTTTTGGTTGGTGTTGGTAGGATGGTGATTAACAGAGGGAAGGCTGAAAAATAGAATGAAAAGGAACAAGAAATGCACTTGGTTACAAGTCAGATATACAGAACCAGAGAAAGGATCTTTAGTTCAAGTTCCTAGTTCAAGACATTGAAAATTAATGACGTCATTAAAAGAAATAGAAAAGTCAGACCCAGGGACAGTTTGGGGAAAAGAGAGAAGTTCAGTATTCAACACACTAAGATGTCAATAATAGCAAGACATTCAAGTGTAACTAGCAGAAGACAGCTGGGGATACGTTTCTGGATCGCAAGGGAGTTTGGTTAGGACTAGAATCATAGATTTGAGAGCAATCTCATAGAGGTCACAAAGATCACGTATAAATTCTTCGTCTTCATAACATAGTAAGCCGATCCTCAGTGGGATGGAAGAGATAAGACACAGACGTTCAAGGCACAACACCTATATGAAAGTGAATTAAGATGTATATGTCTGGGCCGGCCCCGTGGCTTAGCGGTTAAGTGCGCGCGCTCAGCTGCTGGCAGCCCGGGGTTCGGATCCCGGGCGCGCACCGACGCACCGCTTCTCCGGCCATGCTGAGGCCCCGTCCGACATACAGCAACTAGAAGGATGTGCAGCTATGACATACAACTATCTACTGGGGCTTTGGGGTATAAATAAATAAATAAGTAAATAAAATTATAAAAAAAAAAAAGATGTATATGTCTGAAATTGTTGGCCTGCTGAATTATGTACCACCTTTCCGGCTTTATGATCAGGGTGTTATCATTAACTTACATGTACTCTCCTTGCTTATTCATTGCACTATAGCAGTGTTTACCTTGTCCTGAGACCCATCAATATGCTACATTTCCCAACACGGCATCTTAGAGCAATGACTGGACACTTTTACTTCTATCACGATTCTTGACATTTTTGCTTATTCTTATTCAGTAGCCACAGTTCAACCTCATAAAGTAGTAGGTTATCCCGGAGGGACGGACAGAGTGGGCTGTTCATCAACATTTGATCCCAAACATAACTGAAGTATATTCTTAAATGACTTTTAAAACCTACTTGGAGTTCAGGGCCACAAAACATATTTATTTTTGTTGCAGTTTGAAATAAGAAAGCCTATGGAAAATGAAAAGATTACTGCAGCTATTTCTCAAATCCTAAAACTTTAGATTATCCAATAAATTTTGCATTCAAGAAAAAGCTGCGAACTAGGTTACAAAAATAAGTCTCATGTCTAGAATTTCCTTTTGAAATACTGTGCTAAGAAAATATTATGGATGTCATTGTTATTTCTTTTGCATGGGCATGCTTATGTTTTAGATATATTCCTCTCTTGAAATGCATGGAAGTCTTCCTGAAATAGATACAGCACAGCAGAAAGAAAGATGCATCTAAAACTTATGGTTTTATGATTTGGGCACAGGATGGTGCCAGCTCAATTTCTTTTTGGCAAATTAGACTGAGGGTAAGGGATGCCCCCCACACTTGCTCCTCATTTGGGTCACACTAAGTTTTAGCAGGGAGGGGGCAACACGTTGCTCTTTCAGGATAACTGGCAGGAAAGCACTGGGAGTATAGACTACAAATCTTGGGAATAAGGATGGACGACAGAGGTGAACAAAGGCTTGGACGCCATTGAGTAGGAGATCTTGAGGATCTGATACCAAAAATTTATATGCTCCAGTGAGGACCCTTCTGGGAATTCTCCTGGGTATTGACAGTATCCACTTTGTACGGTCCCCTTTCACCAAGCAGACCCACCAACTTCCTGCATTGCGTAGGCTGGCTCTTCAGCTGGTAGACCCTCAGTCCTTCTTCCTCCAGGCACGTCTTGATATCAGAACTGGCACAGAACAGTAAGTTTCCATACTTGACCAGTCCCATCAGCTGTTCTCTGTAGGCATGGAAGACTGAGAAAATAATTTGAATGAAATGATTTTGTAACTCCATAGCTGGGACTAATTAGAGTTACTCAACTGAAGGTCCAGCCAAGAGAATTTACTGTATTTTAACAGAATTAATTTAGTTGTTTGATGAACTATCAGTGGTTTGTAAAAAGAAAGTTCTCGGTTAGACACTGGAATCAGACGTAAAGAGAACTTAAAAGGGGCAATCTGTGAAAATCTTTTTTAAGGACTGGCACACATTTTTCTTAGAGTATCAAGATGGACATGAGAGCAATGCTTCTCAGCTGGAGGCTGTTTTCCTTCCAGGTGACATTTGGCAGTGTAGGGAGACATTTCTGCCTGTGATAACTGGAGGCTTCCAGTGGGTAGAGGCCAGGGATGTGGGTAAACACCACACAATGCACTGGACAGCCCCACCACAAGGATTATCCAATTGACAAAATGTAAATAATGCCAAGTTTGGGAAAGCACTGCATTAGACAATTCAGTGGCAAAAAAATGAAACTATAAATTACCTCCATTCCCTTCTAGAAAACCATGGCTTATCATTATAGTTGCTCACTAAAGCATAATTAACATAGCAAAGCTGAGTTTAAATATTCCTAATATTTAATCGAGATTCTCCCTATACTCACTTCTCACTTTCTATAATTTATTAATTTAAGTGACTTTCATAGTCTCTAACTTCTCTGGACCAAGCTTTCTTGAAAAGCCTTTTCTTCTGAGAGAATCTTATTATATATTTTTAATCCTTGGCACCCTGCGTTAAAAAATATCCCATTGATTTCTAGTTGCAAGGTGAATATTTCCATTTGTATTCCTCTGAACATGCTATAGCTCACACCACGTGATCCTCAGAGAAATTCTGGCCCCTCTTCCACTTAGCCAAATGGCATCCAAGTCTGTCTCTTCTTGAGAATTCCATGAGACTTCAAGCCTTTCCCTCCCCCTGAACTCCCCAGGGTTTTTTCTACTCTATGTAATGGACATGTCTTGTGTGGCACCTTGGACTATCTAACTCATCAATTACATACCTCCCTAATTAGACTTGACGTACCTTCACCACCTTTCCTTCTAACCAACTGAGTTTCTGCCATGTGTGAGTCAAGGAGCTTTGAGAAAAGGGATCACAGATGGTCATCATTTGCTTCTCCCACAGAAACTAGCACAAGTTTAGGCACGCGGTAGGAGTCTCAGTCAAGGCACACTTGTGGGCAAGTAAGAGATACTGCTCCAAGCATTCTTTGGCCAAAGTTTTACTCTATGGTACATAATACACATATCATATACATATTATAGGTATATATATATCATAGATATAAAATATGTATGTTTAGTATCTATCTTTATACCATATGTATAGTATATATGTATATATATAAGATATATATGTATGCCATATATCTTTTTTTTTTACATTCTTCCTTTTTTTTCTTTTGTGAGGAAGATCAGCCCTGAGCTAACATCCATGCCAATCCTCCTCTTTTTGCTGAGGAAGACCGGCCTTGAGCTAACATCTATTGCCAATCCTCCTCCTTTTTTTTTTCTCCCCAAAGCCTCAGTAGATAGTTGTTTGTCATAGTTGCACATCCTTTCTAGTTGCTGTATGTGGGACGCCACCTCAGCATGGCCTAACAAGTGGTGCCTTGGTGCGCGTCTGGGATCTGAACCTGGGCCGCCAGTAGCAGAGCACGCGCACTTAACCGCTAAGCCACGGGGCAGTCCCCTGCCATATATTTTTATATATATACCTGGTAGTTATCATAGGTGTGTGTATGTATATATTCTATATATATGTGTATATATATAGAGAGAGACCTATGATATATAAGTGTATATATCTAGACAGATGACATACATATACCTATATATGTGTGTGTGTGTATATATATATATAAGATATATATGTATCTATGATATATAGGTATTTGAGGACAGAAATTGCAACAGAACCTCAGGGGAGGATGAAACCTTGAAACTGTACGCTCTCAGGAAGAGTGGAGCAGGTAGTTTTGTCCGTGATCCTGGTTTGCTTTAAGGGGCCTGTGAAGTTTTACCTTTCCTTTTCTCTTCACTTTGCCTCATTTTTCTCTCTCTGTGGATGTTCTCTGCTTCTCCATTGTTACAGTCCACATATGGCTGTCCAGATTCCACATATGTCCTGGCAGCTCTGACCCACCGAGTAGTGTCCCAGGCGAGCTAGCGTACCTGGTGTTGTCCATTTCTGTTGCTCAGCATTCACAAATGAGGAGCAGTAACTGTGGGCTGATGGCATGGTAAAAGAGTATATTGAAGAGCTACTGAGCACGTCACATAATCACCAGGAAAACTAGAGAACCATGCTTGGAATGTGGGTGGGAATATCGAGAATCCTTGGAAGATAGGTCCAGTGGATGTGGCCGCTGACGAAGTCACACCCGAGTCTGATGAGGATACCACTGTCTTCCACACTGGAGGCTGATGATGCAGCTGTACCTCCATCCGAGAAGCACGGACATGGTCCTCTGGCCCCTGGAAACTGGATGTTGTGGCCACCCCTTCTAGCAGGAATTCTCCAACATCTCTGACTTTTTGTATCACTATTGACAAACTCGACATCCTCATGGGAGGTGTCTGATCACAGACCCATACCTAACTATTTGAGAGGCTGAGACAAAAAACATGTGGTCTTTTGTTTTCTGCAGTAAGAGATGGACTCTGCTACCATGATGACAAGCATGATGGGTGTGTCCCATATGGGAAAGGGGTTTCATGACAAGTAATGCCATTTGTCCCACCCAGATAATTCAGAGTAATCTTCCTGTCTCAGAGTCATCTGGTTATTACCTTAACTCCATGTGCAATCTTAATTGTCCTATGCCAGGTAATGTAACATAGTCATAGGTGCTGGGGATTAGGATGTGGACATCTTTTGGGGGCATTCTTTTGCCCACCACAGTGACTTATCTAGCCAGTGTGGATATGAAATGACATTTTGTTTAAGGGTCCTAGATTTGGAGTCAGAAGAATGGTCTTGTATGCTGACTCCAATATTTATTAGGCATGATCCTGCGCAATGACTAACCTTCTCAATTTCTTCAATTATAAGATGAGAATTGCAGCACCTCCTCCAAAGTTGTCTTCTTAATCTTAATCGTAAACAAGGTAGTTTCTGCAGAAGGAATGCAAAGCTTGTGTGGAGGTTATACACGATGCTACAGGAACAAGATAGATCTTGCTTTGAATCGTGGCTCTCCCTCTCTCTAGTTCTTATCATCCTGCATTTTCTCATCTGAAAAAAAATGAGCACAACTTTATAGAAAAGTTGTGAGAATTAAATGAGGCAATTTAAATAAAGAGTCTATGTGTTGTGCCTGGTTCATAGTGAATACCTAACACCAGATGATATCTAAGTTTTTTTAGACCAGGATTTCTCAAACTTTGCACTATGGATATTTGAAGCTAGGTAATTATTTTTGTTGGGGGTTGAGGGGACAGTCCTATGCATTGTGGAATGTTTAGCAGCATCCCTGGTCTCTTCACATTAGATGCCAGTAGCCTCCTTCCCCATCAGGTGTGACAATCAAAATATCTCCAGATGTTGCCAAATGTCCCTTGGGGAGAATATCGCCCCTCTTTTGAGGATCAATTATCTAAACAAATATCTATTGGATGACTATATGTTCTTTACAATATTTAATTGTAAGTTATATCTTTAACTCATATATAAAAACAAAAGCACTCACGTAAATACCTGCTGTCTCATATAATATGCGGCAACCTCCTCTCCACCCTGGAGTAGGGAGAAAGAGTGAGTGTGCCTTTTTTTTTTAACTTTGTTGTTGGCAGCAGATAAATATCTGATTTATTCAACACAAAAGAGCCTATGTTTAACATCCCATTTAGTTTGAGATGTTCTTCCTTTTTTAACTCCTCTACATTTATTTTGAGGCAATTACCACAATACACTTATCAGTTTAACTTAATCAAATGTGTAGCTCCTATTTTGTTAGAACACAAATCCAAAATAACAAGTGAATGGGGAAAGCTTATCTTTTTCACTAAAACCTATTACTTCTGCTATTGGAAAGAAGCCCCAAGCAGTCCAAATGCAAAACACATGGGAAAGCTAGAGCAGGCTCAATATTTTAATTAGAGTTAAGCCCAGGGAATGTGGTGATAATGACCCCAGCTTTCCCCTTTGACCTGAAGGATGATGCAAATTAAGTGCTCCAGCAGGAGAGAAAGTGTCAGCATAGGGAGTGCCTGGATTAAATTTCACAAAATTATACGGATTATTGATTAGGTTCTCAGTATGAAATATTGCAGAAAATTCACCTTCTAGATGGGGAAATTTTTTCAACAGTGAGGCAGACACTGAAATCACCACTTTGCTGACTGTCCATTTACACTGATCAAGGAAGTCTTTCCCCGTAACCCAGAGTCCAATGGATTAAAAGGCAGAGAGACAATGTAGACCCCACTGAAACTTATGGCACAATCATCAGAGTTAAGAAATGGCCAGCTGCCTATACGATGTCCATACGTTGGCTGGGAGGCTGGGACACGTCCCACGTCAAAGTTGGGTGGGCCAATTAACTGCAGAAGTATGGAGAGCTTCCAGAAAATGCTAGAATCTTCAAGGTTTCTCCAGAAGCTTGTTTGATAACTAGGCCAGGGTCATAGGGCAATATGAAATGGATAAAGCTGAGCAGGGAGCTTCAAGGACGTCCAACCCAGAGTATAAAAGGTGACCCAACAGGTGGGTGGACTGTGGGCTCAGGGCACTGAGAGACAGGTCATAACTGATAGAGTAAGCTGAGAAACTTCTCCACTGGTAAAGGATCTCAACAACTGGGTCATGATCCAGGAAAATTACATCCGTTTCCGGGGAATGTGATCAGGAGGCTCTGAGAGGAAAGCCATATCCTAGGAGAAAAGAGATTGGACCCTGGGAAGGTTACCAAAAATGGATACAAGCCCAGGGGAACATGAAGGAGCCACCTATGAGAACAAGGGCACCGGGGGGTCAGCTGGACTCAGGAGTCAGAAGTCTAATTTTGAGACTTGGATCACAAGATCAGAGATGGAGTAGCATCCAGAATTCAGGGACTCTCTCAGTTTACCCTCAAGATGGCGCTCGGCCAACTTCCAGAATTTTGTCTTGGAGCTGTCCTGGGGTCTTAGTCACTGTATGGACAGCATGAACTGGCTGTGCGTTTTGATCACAACCCAGAGACCTGAAAATCAGCTAAAAACACCAGCCTGCTAATGGTTCCATATTTACTGAAAGGTCTGGTATTACCTTCAGAAGATGGAGCCATTGCTTTCCCACCTAATTTGTATGAGTATTTATTTTCCAAAACACACATAGCCTAGGGTAAGGTTCTATTTTTAGTATCATCTAGACTGAGGATAAAGCATCCCTCTGAGCAGGAATATAAAAATAGAGAAATCCATATCGGTGTGGGATTTTTTGTCACTTAAATTATTGGTATTATTTTCATCTCTCAAATACGGAAGTCAGGAACTGTAAATAGGCCAGAGTCACTGAACCACAAAATACGTGCTGAATGAAAATAACCTTTATTATCTTGCCAGAGGAAAGTAACAATAATTAGTATATGGGTATTTGTCTGAAAAGGATCTCTAGACCAGCCTAATAATAACAGTGCAGAAAATTAGAAATGAAGAGGTTAAAATGATAATCAACAGGGGAGGAAAACAGTGAAAAATCCATTAGCTTGGAACAAAGGAAGATAACTACATGTTGTCCCAAATACATTTACTTGGTGGGCTAACCCTGCATTTTATCCGCTGAAGATTATTTTGTGACCCAGCAGCTCCAATCTTTAGCAGTTGTGGGCTTCAAAGAGGAAAGAAAAATGCTCCAAATCTCCAGCTTCTCCTAGTGGCTAAATAAAAATGAGGGCTGCTGGCAGCCGACGGGAAAAGTTGAAAGGCAATGAAGAGAGGCGACTTTTGCAGGACAAATAAAATTAGGTCAGATTTGATATCTGCCTGACCCTTGACTAAGCCTGGGTGAGTGAATTTCTGAAGGATGAAGCTGGTGATGTAATCTTTATAGGGTCATTCTCACTCACTCCCGTGGTGGCAGGGAGGGTACTCACTGGAGTAGTTTCTCAAGGTCAAGGCAGTTTTTCCAGAAAGGCAACATTTTTAAACCTACGTTCATACGTTTATCAAGGCAACAGTTTTCTTGGGCAGTGGAAAACCATGCAAGATTTAAGTTGAATGCAGAGGGCAAGAGAGAGCAGTAAACGTTAGCTCGCCAACCCTGTGACATTCCAGGCTGCGTCAGGGGTTCCCAATCCTCTTCAGGTCATGGAGTCCTTAGTGTCTTGGCAATTTCTTCATGAGGCCTCTAGGGCAAAAGAAAGACCTAATGGTTTTGGTCCAAACAATTTAAGAAGAATATGTACAGTAACATTTTAATAAACACTCTTAAAAATAATACATATGAAATGGAAAGAAAAAAAGTATACTTTTATTTCATTCTTTAATGACCATGACTACTTACTAATGGGATGTGTATGCCCGTTGGGCACTGCATGACTTCACAAACCTGGAATCAGATTGCACTCACCCACTCTCATGTCCTGTTCCATGTTAACTTTTCACACAGAAAGATCCCAACACTCAGCTTTGCAAAGCTCTGACACAACTGAAAGCAAGTTAGCACGATTTAATGTTGAAACTCGGAACAACTGCCAGCAAGGAGTTTGCTGACGTCTATCAGAAGTCAAGTATTTCTGTGTTTCCCTCAAAAATATAAAATATCTTATGATGCCTCTGTGGATTATATAGTCTCTGTTGATGCAACACTTGACTCTGTTGCAGTGTGAAAGTGCTATAAACAATACATAAACCAGTAGACGTGGCTGTGTTCCAATAAAATGGTATTTGTAAATATGCCCACATTTTGTTAAAACAGGTGGTAAGTGTAATTAATTTGGCTCACAGGCCATAGTTTGCCAACCTTTGTGCAAACACTTTCTATACTATATTGTATATGACTATTTCGAAGGTGGACATAGCTATAAATCTGCATTGTTTCATTTAACTTCCATAATAATCCATGTGTTATAATATCTCTGTTCTAGATGAAGGATTTGGGCTCAGGGATGTAACTTGCTGAAGGTCAAATGGTTAGTCATGCAATGGGGCTGACTGGTTCAAACCAACTTCTACAAATCGACAAAGCCCCAGTGCTTTCCACATCACCATATTGAAATGGAGTCTGGACTCAGTTTCTCAACAATTTTCTCTTAAACTTTGTCATGTACATTAGCTTCCTTGGGATATGTTGAGTTAATAATTTAAGCAAAGCTATAATTATATCCTATAGGATATATTTATATATGCTATATCCTTCCAGGAACTATCCAGCTACAACAGGGTCACGGATGTGAAAGATTCTAGAAAACAAAAGGTTATCTAAATTTTAAGTTTCTTACTCTCAACAATGACACCGTCATTCCTTTTTGCTTACCCTTGCAGGTTTTTGCACAGTACTGTCCATGCCCAATACGTTTTGCAAACTCCTATTGAAGGAATACTCAGTTATTCATATTCACATCTCGATGTCTCTTCTTTCTCCACAGCACCAAAGTTTATTGATTCCTTGTTATGTCTAAATTCTTCATACCACAAATTCTTCTCCTGGGCCCTTTAACTTCTCTGATCATGGCTTGACACACAGAGATTGTGTAAGCGATTGCTTTTTGGATAGATAAAACAATTTTCTAGTTCAGAAAATATTCCTTTTGCTTTAGTCTGCTCTCAGAATCATTTTTTTTTAATTGCTCGGAATCCTAAAGGCATAGAACTGAAAGGAAATGCCAAAGATGGTCAATTCCAGGATAAGAAAGCCAAAAGAAACCACACAAAAATCCAATTAACATTTTGGTTTTATACCATAACAAAATGGTTGGAGAGACTACTATAATATTTTTTATTTATTATACTCTTTTCAACTTGGGATATATATATAAAATATATAAAATGAATATAGTTGTAAGCATATACCAGATACAATAAGAGAGGTTTCAATGTTTTGTTTTCAAATGTCTTGATTTCTGTCTACACTCATTAATGGCAACCGTTGAATTCACATCCTTGTCTAGTTTCCTTTCCAACTCCTGTCTAAGTATAAAAGAATGAATATCAGTGTTCTTAGCAGTGATACAAGCATTTAGAGCTCCTCCCCAAAGACAACAAGAATAAGAATACGGAGGAGGAGAGGAAGAGGAATAACAGAAAACAACCTCTGGAGAAAACAGGAACAAGGGGAATATAATGGTAAATTCACATCCACTTTGATCCAGTCTCATTTCTATTGGATACATTGCCCCCAATTTATTAAAAATGACTTGATTTCTTCAAAATATTGTGGGCATAGGCCAGAGCCAACGTTCATTGCTAAATTAAAATCTGACCTTGGTCACATTTCCACCACACAAGGCATGCTAAGAAACCCAGAGTTTGGTATAAGCGCTACAGGGGCGCTGGGCAACTTGGACACCATTGGTCCTCAGCAGTCTCACCCACAGCAGTCTTTGAAGACTGAACTTGTGTCAGTCAAAAGGATACTCAGAAATGAAACGCCCTTTGAAAGTATCTCCTTTTGTGGGGATGAAAAAACCTGGTATAGAGAAATGAACCTTCACGCTGATGCCACCCATCATTACATTTGGATTAAGAAATCTAAAAACAAATCAACTTTTCCTTAACGTTACTTGTCGGAGATCATGCCAATAGAAGAGGTAAGCATAAATGATAAATCTCAAAATTGGTTTGGGGTTTGAGAAGAAATTTATAAACGGCAGTGTAGGAGGTAAAGTTACTTCATCATAAAAGAACATTCGTTGACCAGCTTTTCTGGAAAATTTGAGGGATGGAAAAAAAGAGGAAATATACTTCTCCATTATGCAGACAAGTGAGTGATGTGACAGGTACGTTCCTTCTACAGACTTGTACTAAATGTGTACGGCGTGCCAGCCTCTGCACACAGACAGACGTGGAAGACCCACTTCTGGTCTTCAAAGAGCTCTGTCTGGTTAAGAAATAGACAAGAAAATAGGAAAACATAATAAATCCTGGGAAGAACTACGATAAATATTTTCACAGGGCTACTATGAGAACATGATGGAAGGGCACGAAGAGAGGTAGTCTGGAAATTTTCCAGGGGAGGGTCCATTGGACTGAGGCTTGAAAGAGCACAGTTTAGCCAGTAAAGCAGAATTAGAAGAGGATCACAGAGTAGTAAAAACAAATAGAAGAGGTCTTCTTTTTAGGGAAAAGAAGGGTTTGGATTCATGAAAATTTCCAAACATACAGAAAAAATTAGAGCATTGTATACTAAAGCCCCATTATTAAATAATAAACCCCCATGTAGTGGTGGCTCACAACGCCACCCCTCCCAGTGTCCATGCTCCTTACCATATGATTTTGTAGTTTTTTCCACTACAGTCAAAGTCTATTTCGCCATTCCACTGACCTTGAGCTTGGTCATGTAACCTGTCTTGGCCAATGGGATACAAGAGAGGCTTCTGATGTGTTTGTAGGATGAGGCGAGCCTGTTTCAGCTTCTGCCATAGTTGTGGGAAGAAAGTGGCCCAGCTGACTGTCCCATTCAAAGACTGTGTGACATATATAGAGTCATGGCAAGGGAGTGCAGTCTAGACCAGCTGACCACCAGATGACCCACAGGTGTCTGAGAATAAACAATTCGTCTCTCAAGTCACTCAGTGTTGGGGAGGTTTGTTACACAGCAAAAGCTGACTCATACAACCAGGTGTGCACCACCTAGATTTAACCAATGTTAGCACTTTTTACATATTGTGTTGGAGTTTCTAATTAATTTTTGAATTACAGACATCATGACATTTCCTTCCAAAAATATCTTTAAAAAATTATGGGTATCTTGACAAAAATCACTTACTATTTTCATATCTAATGGTGAAATAGTTTCCTGAATATCATCTAGTACACAGGCCATATTCAGATTTTCCCAATTGTCCTCCAAGTAGAGGGTTCAAACTAGGATCTATTCAAGGTCATCTCTTTAGTTCTACATCAGTACCCCCAACCTCACCATTTTTTTAAATGATACTGACTTGTTGGTGAAAAAACAAATCAGTTGTTTGCTAGAGTGTTTTGGATTTATCTGATTGTTTTCTTATGGTGTGTTAACTTGCTGTCTGTCTCCCATATCTCCTGTCACCTGGAAGTAGTTTTAAAGGCTTTATAGATTTAGTGTAAATATTTCTGTTATGAAACCTGTCTATTGTTGTGTCATTCATTACATTAAGTGGTCCATGGTCTTTGGGTGTCTCCCATAGAGATGCAGACCACTAAATTAAGATGGTGGGAGCCTGATGTCTCCATTATATGCTTATATTCCCCACACCTGAAACCAGCAATTTTAAATGGTGACATTTTGGCACCATGTGAATATCCAGTTCCCTTTAACCACTTTTTAAAAAATAAGCTTTCATATTTCAGAATACTTTTAAATTTACAGAAAAATTACAAAGATAGTACAGACAGTTCCCATATATGCTACATCCCATTTCCCATATTATTAACAACTTACATTAGTAGGGCACATTTCTCACAATTAATGAACCAACATCAATAAAGTCCACACATTATTCAGATTTCCTTAGTTTTTCCCTAATGTCCTTTTTCTGTTCCAGGATTCCGTCCAAATACTACATTACATTTAGTTGTCACGTCTCCTTAGGCTCCTTTTGGCTGTGACAGTTTTTCAGACTTTCCTTGTTTTTGATGGCCTTGACAGCTATGGGGAGTGCCAGCCAGGCATTTTGTAAAACGTGTGCCAATTTGAATTTGTCTGATGTCTTTCTCTTGTTTAGGCTGGGGTCATGGGTTTGGGGGATCTGTGTGCCATACCACCACATCATGTCAAGGGTACAGACATGACCTATCACTGTTGATGTTGACCCTGATCACTTGGCTGAGTTAATGTCTGCCAGGTTTCTCCACTGTAAAGTTACTTTTTTTTTTTTTTAAATGTGTACCCACACTGTATTCTCTGGAAGGAAGTCACACTTGGGAGTGGGGAGTTAGTCTTCACCTCCTTGAGGATGGAGTAAGACAAATTATTTGGAATTCTTCCTCATGGGATATTTGTCTGTTCTTATTTATTTATCAAACATTTCATTCATACTACATATGGACTCACGGATATTTATTTAATAATTTCGGTTATAATTCAATACTACTTTACTCAATCTGTCCATTAAATTTTTACATAATCGTTTACCATCCATTGATCTTTGCTTGATATATATCTTTTATTAGGAATGTACAAAATAGCTATCTGTTTTAACTCAATCATTGCTCATACATTTATTAGTTTGCACATGTTAGTAAAGAAGAGCTTTGCTTCCTTACCTAGGGTGACCCAGTACCCTGAAAAACACCGCCTCCTGGAAAGGCAGAAAGTGTCTTAACTGTAGCCCTTTAATCACTAATTTTCAGAGTAAGGAGTTGGTGTAGCAGTCTACGAATAACATATTGATAATTTATTTTTTCAAAGTTTAATTTTTTGAGCAATTATGACATGGAAGTCACTGGACCTTGTTTCAAATACTCTTCACAAGAGTCCTATGAAGAAACAGAGTGCCTGGAAGATTAAATTAATTTGCCTAAGATTACCAAGTTCAGAAGTCCTGGCGCCATGGTGGAAACAAGTCTGCTGGTTCCAGAACCTATGATCTTAGCAGCCATCTATCGTGCACCCAAACACACCTTCCTTTCTTTATGACCCCTTGTTCTTTCTCACTCTTCTGAAGCTAACGAACGACAGCCTTCAGAGTCCCTGCATGGCTCCCCTCCAAGGCTTTGTAATAGCACACTCTTTTTCTTCCTAAGTCCCCCAAATTTTCTATGCATTAGGCTCCACCTAGATCTGCCCCTGCTCACATCTTAAAACATCTGTAAAATGTTGTTCTTTTATTAAAGAAAATCAATATTCCCCCTCATCTTCTCTTCCAGCCTTTAGCAAATATCAAACCCTTATCCATCCTGCTCACTTCTCACCAGCACTTCTACTTTCCAGCACACACAGAAACAAGAATTTGCACAGAATTGTGTGTGCATCATCTTTTCTTTTATACAACTAGTTCTGCATGCTTAGTGGGGCTGGGAGAGGGTGATTACTCCCAGCTGCCTTAGCTGCAGATACACGATGTGTGCATATAATAAAATGCAGACTGCAGCAGACTCTTTGCCCCCAAATCTGTGTGTCTGTCCCACGTTTTGTTATGAAATAAAAGAACAACATAGTATTGGCTTGAAATAGTTGTCAACTGTCCTTGGCAAGTAGTTGCTTTGGGTGCACAGAGGGAAGTGATAATAATGCCTTTGAGAGCTTTAAGATGGAAGTAATGTTAACACAATTCCTTTCCACGGGAGAAAAGGGAATGACGGAAAGAATAAGAAAATTGCTATTCTGATTCTGTATAAATGTGCACAGATCCTGCAGCATCTAGTTTTGTACAAAGCTATTAGAAAGCAAAGGCAACCACAGGTGTGTTTACCAGACTGCAGTCTTGACCTGCTCTTTCTAATGCCCATTTTTTATAGGCAGACACATGTTCCCAAAATTGGCTTTTCCTGGAGATTTACCTATTTCTCAGTGTTTTGCAGTCTTTTGATAGCACATACATTTGTTAAAGCCTGACAAAGAAAAAATTCTCTCACATAGCTAGAAAAAATTAAAATTCCTTTCCTCTCTCTTGAAAAAGAGTTCCCCTGAGAAATGTTAACACTGTGTCTGGACCTTTCCAGAAGTCAAGGGGGAGATATTGAGCAGAGTGACTGGTAGTTAAGAGAAGGACTTAGTTCAGCTAAATTTAGGCTTTCTGAATCATATCCCTTGTAGATGACAAATTTATTGACTCATATCTTTTTCTCACTTTTATAGATATTGTCTCATATTTCTTCATTTTTGAAATGATATAGAAAACTCTTTATGATGCATAAATGTTAGTAGGGCGGTGAGTGCTGCATTAATGAGGGCTTAACAATCAGGTGCAACCAGATATTTCAGTTTCCTACACTTGCTATTCAAAGTGTGGCTTAGCAGCATCAGCGTCACCTGGGAGCCTGTTGGAAATGAAAAATCTTGGGTGGCACCCCAGACCTGTTGAATGACAGTCTGCAGTTTCACAAGATCTTCAAGTGATGTGCATGGACTTGAAAGATCCAGAGGAACTGATTTAGCCCAGCATTTCCCAAGCTGGCTGCATATTAGAATCACTTGGCAAACTTTCAAAAAATACTGATGCCTGCAGGATAAGTCCTGGAGATCTGATGTACAGCATGGTGACTATAGTCACTATAGTACACCAACACTGTAGTGCATACTTGATATGCACTAAGAGAACAGATCTTAATTGTTCTCACACACACACACACACACACAAAAGGTAACAATGTGAGGTGATGGATATATTAATTAGCTTGAGGTAAAAATTTCACAATGTATCATTGTGTATCAACGCAGTATAGTATAACATGAACTAGGTGTAGTGGACAGGGTGGAACCTAAGAAGGCCCATTTGATCAAAGTCCTCCCCGTGTCCCATTGTCTTTGGAAGGCATGGCAAACATTTGTTTACCAAACATTTGCTTTTCTGTCTCCATGTGAATTGCCTTCCTCCCCTTTGAGGTCCCGAACCACTACCCCCAACATCCTCCTTTGTCTTTAGCTGAAGATATTATTTAAAGTGGTGACTTCAGCTATTTTGGTGAGTTACTTAGTTTTCCTGTGTTTCTCCCACGTATACATGTTAATAAACTTGTTTTATTTCCTCCTGTTATTCTGTCTCATGTCAATTTAATTCTTAGACCAGCTAGCAGAACCTAGAGGGTAGAGGAATATTTCTTCTTCCCCTTCAGTTTCTTACCTCATCTGGAAAAATGAGCCTTGTGTTTCCTTAGTAGGTGCTTTGGTTGGATGGACTGGGAGCTTTAACCAATAACTGAGCTCCAGGGAACACCAGCTTGCTACAGCAGCACAGCAGGAGAGACCTGAATCCCCAGACAACATGATAATTCAGACAACTTTTTGGAATTTGGGATGCTTTAAGAACATGAATCAGTAAGACATTCTTCCCCAGCGATGTTGAGATAACAGATTAACATTGCAGCTGACTAACTGTCCTTGGTGGAGAAGAAAGTAAAGGAGAAAGTGCAACATCAACTTGCCCTTGCTTGGCTGCTTCCACTTACACGTCATACACTATTTCTCCTATAAAAATGTAGTAAAATGTGGATTTCCAATTTACAACAGAAAGGTAGACTCAGTAAAATTTAACGTGTTTCCCATTTCCTGATGGATTAGATAGGGAATGGAATAGGTTTAACTTATGAATGAACTAATATGCCCTTTTTATTTTTCCTGGTCATTGATTCCATCCTAAGAGTGCCTTGGGTTTATATGGTAATGGATTATTCCATTTAATGGAAACACGCAGAATTGGGCACACAAAACTATCTTGTTTAATATTTCCACTGCTCCTTTCCTTTCCCCCAAATTTATGCCCATCACCCACTCCAGCTGACCATTTAACTGAATTATTTATTGGGGTAGAAAGGGAACGTGCCCTCGGTTCTTGTGAACTTTCTTCCTACTGTGGTTTTCACAGGACAATGAAGTCCACCTACATACACTGTTAAGATGCAGTTTAGGATGGAATGTAGATTAAGTTGTCTCCTCGCCAATTGCTGCCATATTCATCTGGAAACACTTCATCAGACTGGAGATTGTCCCAGTGGTTGAGAAACCCAGGTACTTTAGAAACTCTGTATTTATCACCAGTGGATCTTTGAACTCAAAGAAGTCATCTGACCTCTTCCTGCATTGTCCATCCTACTACCAATACGTGGACCTCACAGTTTGTGAGAAGGCTGTTCATTCTAGGTACATCTGTGCATCTTCTTAGACACTCTCCTCCACTCCCTCTCAATATTAGAGCATCATAGACAATGATCCACATAGTAAATGTATATTTGAAAATGTGAGCCACCATTCTATGGTAGCTGAGCTAGTAAAACTGTCATTCAATTAATATAATTCAATATCAATGGAACTATGGATAGACGTCTTTTTCAGAAATGGAGGAGAAAATCTAGTACTTAAATATTCACTAATGAACTGATCACCCTGATGCAAAATCACAACTAGTTTGATTCAATGCCTAAAATAAAATTTTTCCACGGTATATTACAAATATTGGGATGCAAGATGTTGAAATCACTTCCCAGCATTATTTTAACACATCGTGTTTTTACTAGAAAAATTTAAAAATGTAAAATCTGTGATAATTCTCACTGGACATTATGTAATGCTCCTCACTATATATAATATTACTGTGGGAGGCTGGAGATGGGTCAGAAATGAGAAGGAAGATGGTATAAAGTAATTTTCCTAGGAACTGTCTTCAAAGAATACTCTGGTGGCTAAGGAGAGATAATGGAATATTTCCCATTAGACAAGCAAATACTTGCCCAGTTAGGAGCAAAATATCCTTTCATTGCTCATTTTCAGTGAAAACTCGTTAATTCTAATTTGCTAATCTAGATGCTTGATAGTGTTCATAACAAACCTGGGGGTTTTACCTAGGTTTCAACAGAGCTTCAATAGACCTTGAGTCTGAATTCACGTTTACAATAATCAGCAGTTTTTCAATGTATTCTACAGGAGAGTTTTTAGAACAGTATGAAACTTCAGTTTGAATGACTGGATAAAATGACATTCATAAAAAATAGATGAATCAAGAACAATATTACTGAACAAGAAGAGTTTGTGTTTGTTTCTTTTTCACAGAAATTGTCAATACTATAATACACAGGAGTTCTCTCATTTGCAGAACGTACTCATGGAATTGTTTATTTATTCTCCACTCAATTCATTGCCTAAGTCCATCTTGACTTTACATAATATATACCCACATACAGCATAATGTGGTATGGGTGGGGAATGTAGACAGTAAAGGAAGGTTTTATCATTTTGAACCCATATTTCAGGCTTCAACACAGTTTTCTTTTAATCTGAATTATTTGGCTTATTAAGTATATGTACCAGAGAATTTACTCCATGACACAGAATCTTTGCTAATATCATCAACTCTTTGCTGAGTGGATTGTCACAAAAGTGAGGAAGCCACATTCACAGCAATAATAGCAGTATTTGTCTTTGGTGATTGACTTATTTCACTTAGCCTAATGTCCTCAAGGTTCATCCATGTTGTAGCATGTGTCAGAATCTCCTTCCGTTTTAAGGCTGAATAATAGTCTTTGATGCTCTCCCTTAATTTTTTACAGAAGAGGCACATGCTGAGATCAGTACTTTAAAATGGAGAGATTTTGTCAGAATTCCACCTAATGTAAGGTTTTCCTTAATCAGCTACCCTTGATTTAACAAACCTCCAATCCACACCATGTAATTCTTTTGCATGTCGCTTTTCTCTATTCTCCCAGCTTTTGTCTAAATCAATTTCTGTAACCTAACATGTTCTTCCAATAACTTGACCATTTTACTTGATCACTTTTGGCTTGCCACGAATCTTGGGTAAATAAATCTCTGGTTCCTTTTATTTGCTGCTGGTTCCCATATCTATGATTTGCAGAATTCCTGGACTTCTGAACACACAGTGTTGTTACTCACTTTTGTTCCACTGTGGGAACCATATCTGGTAGAGAACACTGCAACATGATTTTCCCCTTGCTCACTTCATGTGAGTCCAGTACTGTGTGACACATATCCTGAAGCAGGATTGCAAATTCGGAGGATAACAGGTCAAGTACAAAAATAATCTCTGTTAGAATTAATTAACAGAAACTGAATTCTCAACACACTGCATCCACTCTATTGATGTTTTTACGCACAATTTTTATCCTTCCCTATGGTGACTAAACAAATGGATTCCAAGTAACTATTGATACATTCCTCTAAACTTCTGGTATATTTTACCTGTATGTACAATGTTATCTGTCACAGATGAAATAAATAGTCTGATAAGATCATAGAATGGTGGCAGAAATAATTTTAGATTTGTTCTGCACTCTTCATTTTCTCATCAGAGAAGGAAGAGACCAGAGAACGGAAACAACTGGCCAAGCCACCCAGGATCCTGTGATTCCCAATATTAAATCCTGTGCTCATGCCCCAATGACTATTTCCTTGGTGGCTGTTCCCAGGCACGTGTGTGCTGTAATATAATGAGTCTACTGAGTAAGTGGCTCACTAGGTGTGGGCAACAGTGGTGTCTTACTTGAAGAAGGACAATCCAAACACAAAAAAAATCACTAAAAAGGAATTCCATTCTTTGTCTCTCCAAGAATATTAAAAAGAATCCAATTCATGGTCTTTAGGAACACTTTTACTTCCTCAATTCTGCCTAATTCCATATTCTAGACCCTCTGTTTCACCAACCTTCTCCCCAAACCATTCCTTATTTCTCCCATAACACTTAAATACTACTCTCTTCTCCCAGTTCAAAAATCTACTGATGCAGAAGAGATGGACACATCTCTTGACCTTTTTATTGGAACCCTAATGGATCATTTTTGGCTTAGTTTTACTTGTGTTAGATCCCTGTGCTTTAGGATGGAGTTTAAAATCTGCTTCCCTGAAGTTACTGATCTGCCGCTGCTCTTCTATTGCAAATTGTCAGAGGCAAGATGAGAAGAGATGAGCTAAATTAAGCAAAGTAGTGGCTCTCTAAACAATTAGCCTAAAGGGTGTCTATGAATGGACCAACACACCGGTAGGGGAAGTCTTGGATTTCAGGGTCTCTAGTCTTGACATTATTAGCAATTTGTCAAATGCAAGGACATGAGGCATGATCAAGAGCTTTCACATGATCTGAGACTTAGAGGGGTCACAGATATCCTAGTGAATTGAATCAGGATTGCAAATAGCTTCCTACCAGCTGGAATCATTACCAGGTCATAAGGTCCATTAGGAAAGAGTCAAAGACAAATTCAAAACAAGTACAAGATGGCCTGAAACCCAGGAAGGAAACTTTGCAGTCCAATGAGAAGTGCCTTTTGATCACAGGGACCTCAGGGACAGAACACCGGAGGCCAAGCAGTGATGCTGGGCAGAGGTTGTCCTGGGGCTGCAGAGAAGAGAGGAAGCACATCTGGAAGGCACAGAGCTTGAACAAATATAGAAGCAGTGTCAAGTCAAGCTGACCTCAGAAAAGGTTATGCCTTTGTTTAGAGGCAAAACAAAAGCACCCAGGGCTAGATGCTTGCAAACGTCGCCGACCAAAGTACATTTTAGCTCAATGTCACTTGGAGTTAGGATCAGAAACAGGAACTATGTTACTCTGTCAACATTTTTTATTTCTAGCTCTCTGTGGAGAATTTCATGTTTACCCTTAGTTGTCTGATAAAAGCTCTGTTTGAACATTTCCAATCTCTTCTCCCATCAACTCGTCAAAATCCAAAAGATATTGACAGATAAACTATGAACCTACTCTTCCAAGATGAATGTTGAAGGCATGACCCACGTTGCTCAGGTGACCCAAAGAGAACTTTAAAAGAAAATAGATTGTGGATCCGTAGCACAGAATAAGGAAAAAAAAAAAAAAAAAACCCTCCAGTATCTTATTATTTCATAAGTTGAAGATATAAAGTGACTACAAAGATAGCTGAGATAGGCTCTCAGGCGTCATTCCTAGAGAAGTGTCTGGAATGAAGGAGGTAATGACCAGATTGCACTCTGTGCAGGCTGGAACACAACTGTGGGGCTGGAGTCAATCACTCAGACAAGGATTGAGACACACTTGAATGCACTCGAGAGACATTGACTCCACGGTATATTGGAGTAGCTAACTATGGTGATGTTGAAAGACCTGAGAGTCTTGATCTCAGAGAAGAAACAGCCTGTGGGAGATGTGATTCCACATCTGAAGACCCACTGTGTGGAAGAGAACTGTACAACCTGATGAGGTGGAAAAGATCTTCCCTACTAGGCTCTGAGGTAACAGAGCAGCTCTTAGACGGAAGAGGGATGTGTCCCCAAGACCATCCCTCGGTTCAGGGATTCACTAGAAGAACTCACAAGACTCAGAACTAGTTATATTCATGGTTACACTTTATCACAGTGAAAGGATGCAAAGCAAAATCAGTAGAGGAAAAGATGCATGGGGCAAAGTCCAGAGGAAACCAGCTTCCACAAGTCCTCTGTCAACAGAGTAGCACAGGATGCACTTAATTCCTCCAGCCATGAGTTGTAAAGATATGTGCAAAGTGTTATCTACCAGGAAGGCTCACTGGAGCCTTGGAACCCAGCGTTTTTATCAAGGGTCAGTCACATAGGCACATGGGAACACAATTTCTAAAGCCCAGACCCCTAGAGGGAGAGGAGATGTTCACCGGAAATCACATCACTTACACTACGTAGACGATCTTGTAAGTATCAAGGTTCCAAGTGTGAACAGCACTCTTATCAGTTGGAACTCTCCAAGAGCTTAATTCACAGGAGCCAGCCAAGGGCCAGCCACCAAAATGGGCATTTCTTGGGAACGCGCAAGGTTTGAACAGCCCAGGCCTGCTGAGTTAACTGTTTCCTGCACAGGGTGTCACGTTGGTGAGTCCACTGCAGGGTTTTCGTGTATAAAAACTGGCTCTCCTTGACTGCAGTCTCCTTTGGTCTGGCTCATTGTGGGACAGTCAGGGTAAATGCAGTGAGATTCACTTGGAGTTAAAAATCCTTGCTCTGTCCCTTATAAACTCTATTAATTTAAACAAATTATTCAACCTTAATTGGAGCAAATTTCTCAACCTAAGATATTTCAGTGAACCTTGAAAGAAATAACTTGCATGGTTTATAAAGTGTGCCCAGTAAACCAATGGCATAGAGTAGATGCTATGTGAATATGTGTTTCCTTCTCCCCTGGGTTGGGAAAGATGGGACTCCAGGTGAATGATTATGGTTAGGCCCTGTTCCTCTATTCCCCCAGCCCTTCTCAAACTTCACTGTACATATGAATCAACCAGGGATGTTGATAGCATGCAGATTAGGACTCACTAGGTTTGGAGATGGATCTGAAATTCTGCATTTTAAATGAGCTCCTGGGTGATGCTGGCGTGGCTGGTTCATGGACCACATCTTGGGTAAGGAGATGCCACACCACGCTCCATCCTCAGGTTGTGGACCTCATGTTGATGCCACACCACACTCCATCTCTCAGGTCCATGGACCACATATTTAGTAGAGAGGCCACAACACTCTCCATCCCTCCAGTGGTGGCAGTGTTAAATCATGGAGAAAAATGGATAATATATTTATTATAGACTCTTTATATTTCCACCCCTAAACATCCTCTTCCTTTCCAGCCACCTCACATCGATCTGGTAGAACCTAGAATGGTACGGAACAGTATTGTTCAAAGAACTACCTGGCTTTCCAATTAAAAGTGTGGATTCTGGGGCCCCACCCCAATGTGGTTTAGTTCTGAGAAGAAGCTCAGGAATTTGCTTTTTTGTTGTTTTTAAAGGAGAACTCTGTGTCATCTGATTTAGGGAGTGGAGACTCCAGGATTTCTATATGAAGGAGCTTAGGAGCGTCAATCTGACGGAAGTGAGGATGTGGAGGCTGTTTAGAAACTGGGTTTGTACAGGAAGCACCTAGCTTTGGATGGCTAAGAGTGTGTATTTGTTGGGGTGACACTGAGGGAAGTGATGGAGGTTTTTGGGTCTTGAAAACCCTTCCAAGCCACTCCGCAGTGCAGCCTTTGGAGGGACACAATTGTGAACCACACATGAAGAAGAAGTAAGGGCCCCTAGTCAAGTTCTTTAACTTCTGAAAGCCAGGTTTGTCTCATCAGTTGCAAGGAGATACCAATGCTTACCTCAAATGGAATTTTATAATCACAGAGCTCAGAGGACATGTCCAGGAAATTCTGTTTGTCCTTTCGATCGGTTCTCTTATAGCTGATTTGAGTAGGGACTTTCTCAGCACTCAGTTTCTTCTCTTTATCTCCTTCAAAAATGGCCCAGGGAGGGTTTAACAGTGAACCTGAGGAGAAAATGGAAGCTCTGGCCTCATGATTACATCGGACCTTCTCCTAGCAGCTCACACAGTGTAGCCATCAAAATGGACGAAAAGGAGACTGCACCAGAGCCATGCAGGGGCTGGAATGGCGCTGGAGTGGCTTCCATTCCATGCTGGGATGGAAAATTCCTGTCTAGACTTCTAGTTACAGGGCCCCCTGCCTCTCACACACTAAGAGGAGCACTTTGGCCCTGGATCCTGAAGTGGAAGGGATCTTGGAAGTCCCAATCCCAGCCCTTTGCTTGCACAGTCCAGGAGACTGAGATAAGGAAAGCTTTGACGGTTGCCCTGATGGCAGTATTAGGACTGCAAACTCTACCCCTTATCTCCCAGGCAATTGTTTTGGTCACCACACCATCTGCTTCCCTACAAATAGGAGCAAATTAGTGTCTTCCAAAACAGGACACCATATGGGAAATGGACCTGAGGGTCAATAATACGTATTTGTATTGACTTAAGGCATAGTCGAGCTGCCGAGAGGGACGATGCTAGTTTTCCACCCTTGACATATTTATTAATAATTTAGGCAATAGGGAAAACAGATGCTTTCTGGAATTGATATTAGTTGTAAAGTGTCATATATCAGCAAGAAAACTGAAATTAAGCCAGCAGAGCAAAATGCTAGATTGTGACATTAAAATAGTGCTAGATACAACTTAGATGGGCAAATAATGCAAGATGTGAGTATAATGAGATACCTGTATGGTTGATTTATGGTGGTTATGTTTTAATTGTTTTTAAAAAATGATACCAAAACTCCTCTATCCAAATGAACATTTCCTTTCAAAGCAGTCAACCTGTAAGGCCACATACTTATTCCAGTGAGGTTGACGCTACTTAAAAGGTTTTAAAAAATGCCTCCTTCGGAGTCTGAGGTGTTTTCTTTAAATATTCCTATTAACAGCAGATTTTCCCATGGAGCCTAGGTTGATGTTTGGGATGATGCAAAAAAATGTTTATTTAGGAAAAAAATGTGTGCTTTTATAAAGGATGTGGAAGGTTGAGAAAATCATTTGGAGTCCAAAGGAAAAAGGAGTGGATGCACCCAAATAGGGCTGATGTCTTCTAAATCGATCCGTGTGTTCTGAAGGTACAGTGGGATAATGAATGCGAAGGAAGGACTCGCCCTGCAGATGTGATCTATCCAGAGGACCTGACCTTAGTTTGAACGCAAAGCAGTTCTGAAGGTGCTCTGGGCTGCATTAGTCAAACATTTAGCCAGCATTCTCCAGGAAATGATATCTTTGTTTTCTGTCTCAGTCAAAGTTACTTCATTCCAGTGACTCAATAAATTTTTACGTATATATAAACTCAGGTAGGAGCTGAGTCATTCCAATGTTCTTGTGATGATCAATTCTGGAAAGCAGTGGTAGATGTGTTGGGCCAACATGAAGACAGGCAGAGGATGTCTGATGATCTGTCCATTACACATGGCACTCTCCTCTATAGTTGACGCAAAGAAGATGAAAAGAAGAGACTTTAGACCCAAAGTCAAGACAGAGAGACAGATAGAGGCTTCCTGCGTTTTCTTTGACTCAGGCTGATGTCACTGAGTCCTAACCCTGGTCTTCTATGATTCACTCAACACAAGAAACTACGGGGATGGGGAAGGGATTCATAGCAGCAGCTGTATGTTCAGAGTAAGCCCAGAAGAGAGCATTTTTGAAACATCTACTCCTTTCTGTATTTGAAAAACTCAACCCTTTGGTGCCTTTGGTGCTGAAAAGCATGTTCTGTCCCAAGGACTGAGGGGCTGCATCCTTTTC
Organism: Ceratotherium simum simum; assembly: GCF_057802395.1. NCBI lineage: Eukaryota > Metazoa > Chordata > Mammalia > Perissodactyla > Rhinocerotidae > Ceratotherium > Ceratotherium simum. The sequence continues at coordinate 5,584,601 of NC_141941.1, forward strand.
CAGGAAGCCATTGGCATCAGCCCCATCAAGAGACTCTGGGTCAAGACCAGGTTTAAAAAAAGCTTAGTTTGATGGTCTTCACGCAGGATAGAAAGAAAAGAGAAGCCTGAGCAAGTGTTGAGAGCAATAAGCATGTTGTTGTTCTTTGCATTCACCAGTGACTTATTCCTAAGGGGGTCACTCATTAAGGACGACAATTGACAAAGCAGAAATCTAAAAAATATATTGAGTCACTGGAACGAAGCATAGATTCCTAAGGTGGGAATAAATTTGAAAGGCAGTACTGATATACAACATACAATTCTTATTATTTTTGTAGGTGTGTTTCACATAGTTTTTAAAATGTAGGTGCATTTCATATAGTTTAAAAATACAAATGTGGGCAAAACACCAAAAAGAAAAATCCTATTTTACCCTGGTAGAAGGGCACGGGGTGTGAGATGGAGGAGCTGAGAAGTAGGAAGATGCAGCCTCATCCATTTCCATGGAGTCAGTGCTGTCTGTTGGCCAGGGTGTCTCAGTGTCTATCTTATATGGCCTCTCGTTCTCTAAGAGTCTGCACTTAGCTTCCTCAACATAAGATGGTCTCAGAGTTCCCTTCCCAGGATGTGAGAGTGGAAGCTGCAAGGTTTCTTGAGGTTTAGTCTCCAGACCTCACATGGCATCACACCTGCCACAGTCTACTGGTCAAAGCACATCACAAAGTTACCTCCGGTTCAAAGTGCATGGAAAGTGATGCTGCCTGTTTATGGTGGGAGTAGAAACATGACATGGGTGGGCACTGGGAGGCGGTGAAGCATCGGACGTCATTGTGGAAGCAACCTGTAGCATTTCTTTCTGAATCGACTCTGAAAGAGGACACGACCAGCATCTTGATTTCTGAAACTAGTATCTTCAACCCATGAGTGGCTCCTTTCATTACACAGTTTATAGCTACTGGAAAACTAAATCTGGAAGAAGGAGAATATAAAGGAAGATCTACAGAAAACATTTAGTCTTGACTATATTTTTTTTATAAAAACTACAGGTTTTGTTATCCTGCAGTTACATTTATTTATTTGATTGTTCACTTACATTAATTTACTTAGTTAACATATTTCAATACGTAATGCATGCATTTGGTACAAAATGGCACATAGTGAAAATTAAGCCCCCTTGCTGTATCATCTTCCTCTGTCACCCATTTCCACTCCCAGAAACAGCTATGTTGCTGTATTTGTGGAAAATTTACATTTACCTGATTTTATTCTATTCAGACGAAATATTCAAGACTAAATGAAAAGGAGACCCATAGAGTCAGGGAGGGGGATGTTATTTATTTGAAGTTAGCAACTGACTGTACCACTTTCTGCTGCTTCGCATATTAGAAGCATAAATGGCATGGGAGAGAGAAAAAACATGGAGATTAATACATACAAAAATCCAGGAACCCCACTACACCCCATCGTCCCGAGCTGCAAAACGCCCCACACGGCGACAGTGTGGAGGATGATAAATTGTCAGTCTGCTCTCCCAAAGCACTTGAAAAGGCAGTTTTTTAAGGACATATAAAATATTAATAAGGTCCATACATTTCTTTAGCCGACACATAATACTGATGCATCACGTCACCATTAGTACTACATCAACACTTGTCTGGGACGTTACAAAGTGACAAAAGAAGGTTCAGGAAATGGACTTGACCTTGTCGGGAGGCAGGAAGAATTACTGAGAAGTGTATAGTGTTCGTGATTCATTTCAGAAGCGTACTTGGGGCAGACGCCAGGCTGCAGTGGGTTGAGGAGTAATAGACAAAAGACAAGTCATGGACAACTCTGTTAGTAAATCTGCCTATGAAGCAGAAAGAAATATCTAGAGTAGGTTGTATGATCACAGGAGTGATTTTTTTTTTAACAGAAAAGACTTGAACATCAGCCTTATCTATTGCTACAAGCCAACTTATTGTTGGAGTAGAGCAAATTTTCTAGAGAGTCACACATACCCCATCCCATCTACAGTAGACACCCCACCTCCTACAACTATAGAGACACCTCAGCCCCCCCAAGATCTGGGGCAGGGATGACTGAGGAGGAGGTAATAACCACAGCCAGCATTGACTGGATACACTCTGTCCTGTCTAATTTATATAAGTTATGTCATTTCATCACCACAGCAATCCAATTGGGTACTTACTAGCTGTACAGCAGGTACAACAAGATGGGGAAACTGAGGTCTAGAGAGAGAAGCTAGTTTTCTTCAGGTCACCCAGCTAATAAGCAAGGCTGATGTATAATAGATAAATCTATTATCTTTGATACGAGCAGCCCGATTACAGAAACCACCATGCTGTCTCACCACCTCTGTCTGAGACACACACAAGAATGTCAGGAACTAGGTGAAAGCTTGCAAAGATATTTGATCATATAGATGGAGCTCGTTGTAACCACAAAATCCATGAATGCAGAGGTTGGGTCTAAGTGTTGTCTTTGTCTCTCCAGTTCCCTCTCATTTCCATATTTCATTGTAAACACAATTAACTTTCTTATCATCAGATGCAGCTCTAAAGATTCCAGTGACTAACCAGTGAGAGAGCTAACTCTGAAGATAACATAGACTTATCTAGTCTATGGTAACTGAAAAGACTCAACACAGATAAATCTATTATCTTTGATACGAGAGGCATGTCTGGAGCTGATGAGGGGAGGGGTTGGGTCAGTGTAATGACTGAATTTTATATGTCAACTTGGCCAAGCTATGGTGCCCAGATGTCCGGCCAAAACTAGTCTAGATGTTGCTATGAAAGTATTTTGTAGATGTGATTAACACTGGCCATCAGTTGACTTTAAGGAGGTTAACCTCGATAATATGGGTGGCCCTCATCCAATCCCCTGAAGACCTTGAGCGCAAACACTGAGATTTCCTTGAGTAAAAGAAATTCAGCCTCAAGACTGTAACATAGAAATCCTGAGTTTCTAGCCTGCTGGCCTGCCCTCCTGATTTCAGACTTGCCAGCCCCTACAATAATGCGAGCCAATTTCTCAAATGTAAATCTCTTAATATGTAGATAGATGGATAGATAGATAGAGACAGATAGAGATACCTATCAATAGGTAGGAAAGATAGAGATATCTATCTCTCTCTACCTATCTTATCTATCTATCCATCCATCCATCCATCCATCCATCCATCCAACCATCCATCCATCCATCCATCCATCCATCCATCCATCCATCCATCCATCCATCTATCTATCCTATTGGTTTTATTTCTCTGGAAAACCCTGCCTGATACAATCAGTGTGAAGAGACGACCAAGATCCTTGAGAGCTCACAGGTAAAACTCCTATTTGCCACACCAGCTTTCTTTCAAGTTGACTATGGCTAGATGACTCACGTCCAGGGCATCCATCTGGGTAAGTTCACAGTATTTCATCTTTTATTTCCAACTGCTCTTCTCTGTGTTCAGTGTTATCCATCTTCACCATCATATATTTCTTCTTCTCTCCTGGTCTGTTTGCTTTCTTCTGTAATATTTCATTGGCAATCTGACGTTCTTTTAATTATTTCAACAGGCTTCTCCAATATAACATCCCTACAAAGAATCACTATTTACAAGCCACCTTAATATGTCAATTAAGAAGCACGATTTCCTGTGACCCCAGGAGGTGAGCACATGCTTTGGCGATAATAGATTCAGGTGAAAATCATGTTCAGTGAAATTAATTAATTGTGCAATTAATATTTGAGCATGGTTTGTATGTCTATCAATCTACTACCTATCTCGCAACCCAGCTGGCCAGGCATCAATACTAATGGACTTGTCTTATTTACAACAGTAATGCTTAATCATTGTTTTATTCTAAATTTCACTTGAAACTCAACTGTTAACTCAAAAAAGTTATTGTTTACAAAGGCAACACAGCTCTATTATTTCGTTAAGGTCACTGAATAAAATTTAAGAGGTTTGGTGCCAGAAAATCTCCTTACACAAACATAGCTCTTGCAACTTATGCCGTGAAAGCAAAACCAATAAACTGTTTTAATCTCTACAAAAGTCTTACCTTATTTCTATGGGATATTCCATAGCTAAGAAAACCTTTACCTTTTTCCTGTTCAGTTTGTGTGTGCACTTTAAGTATTAAATGGAAGAAACAGATTCCTAGGAGAGAAAGAACATATACAAAAGATATGTGAATATTTAATAATAAAAGTAGAAAATATATTACAAAATAAAGTACGAAATTTTATTGCTTCCTAGAGTGTCCTGTTTCTTTTAAAATCTCTTTTGTAAATTATTTTTCTTGGTTCCTCGTGCTGCTTAAATTTTCTCTGATGTCTTTGCAATGATATTGCTCTAGATAGCTGAATTATGTCAGATCTACAGATCACATGAGTATGTAGCCATAGCAACGGACAGGCCAGGTAATGGTTCTGATTTTATATAGATTCATGAGCCCTTAAAATTAGACATTTTCTATTACAAGAAAAAAAAAAGAAACATCTCTACCTTTAAGAATTAGGTATACTGAATATTTTTATCTGTTACAATCATATGTACAAATGATTGCTTCAAAATTAATGTAAGAGTAAATGAGATACAGTGAATAAAATATAGATTCTATTTTGAAAATGTGAGAACTGTAAATTGTACACTGAAATAGAAAATCCATAAACCTCACTACTTCACATTAGTAGAAAGAATAGTCTAAATTACACTATGATTTGAAAGTATATACATGTTTACTACTTTAAGAACTTCCACAATATATGAAGGAGAGCTTTGCTTTGCAAAGATAACATTTGCTAGGTGATGTCTAAATATTCATGAATTCTCAATTAATGAATGCAGCTTAATCTGGTATTTGTAGAAGTGGCTTTTCATCAGGTGTAGAACCTGGATTAACAGCTGATTTTCCTCTACCTACACCATACTTTCTGACACTCAAGAAACTCTCCCAGTATGGTAGATGAAAATTATAAGGAGCTGATGTAAACTTTTGAGGTGATATATTATGGGGCACATTTTCCAAGGTAATAGTTAAAAATATTAACATCAATAAACTCTCTTCTTGCTGTGACCAACTCATTTTCCTCCTTAAAAATTGTCAATTAATCTTCATAATAAATGACATTTAATTTTGAAATCCTCCACCAGTTCATTCCAGCCTAAATTATTTTCATCACACCCTCCTCTTGATCATCCATTATTTTTAAGAATCAATATTCATGGAGGAAACTTAAGTGCATATTACTAAGTGAAAGAAGCCAATCTGAAAAGGCTACTACTGTATGATTCCAACTATATGATATTCTGGTAAAAGCAAAACTATGGAGACAGTAAAAAGATCAGTGTTTGCCAGGGATGGGGAGGGTGGATGAATAGGCGGAGCACAGAGGATTATAGGGGCAGCAAAAATACTTTGTATGATACTGTAACGGTGGACATATGTCATTATACATTTGCCCAAACCCATAGAATGTACAACACCCAGAGGGAACCATAAGGTAAACTGTAGACTTTGAGTGATGATGATAGGTCAATGTAGGTTCATTCTTGGTAACAAATGTACTGTTCTGGTGGGTGATGTTGATAATGGGGAGGATATGCATGCATGTGTGGGGGCAGGGAGTATATGGGAAATCTCTATACCTTCTTCTCAATTTTGTTGTAAACCTAAAATGGCTCTAAAAAAATTAAGTCAAAAAAAAAAATTTCAAATCTTCCTGCTGCCTCATTGTTCTGTATATTCCAAGGACACTTCCCAGTTCCTGTGCCCCTAGGTCTCCTCAAAGCACATGGACAGGAGAACTCTGTCAAATCTCTCAGCAGATAGTCCACCCACTTCTTTCCTTTCTCCTTTTCTGTCACTTACAATGTGAGATCTGTTAAGGATGATGTGACATATTGGTTGCAGCTCTTGTGTGGGAAGGTCTACGGTCTGTATGTGTTTCTTCCCCATGTAGCCCTTTCTGTAAATTCTCTAGGCAGTGTTCCGTACTGTATTCTGGCCTCTTGGATACAGTAAGAGTGACTGCACTCACTTGCTGAGTGTGTTCCATGGACCAGCCATGTCACTAGGTCTTTGAAAATGCATTTCATCTACGTGTCACAAACATACTGCAAGGGCAGTATTTCCATCTTCCCCATTTTAAAGATGATGGAGCTGAGGATTGTTGACGTTTGGTGGCCAGAGAAGGTCCTTCAGCAGGAATTTTAGAACTTTATTCTAAGTAATGTCTTAGGGTCCTTCCAGCTCTGAAGTTTGATATCCAAATTTGTCATGGAAGTAAAGTAAAACAATTCTCAATGAAAGACTCGGGGAACGGCTTTTCCTGGGTGAAGAAAGACATGTCTCTGTGTTCCCAGCTGACCTTACAGATGGAGGGATCCAAGATTTTCTAGGAAGGAAGTGAGGAATGTCTGAGGAAAGGCTCTGGATTCGCTCCTGAATTTCCTCCCCACAAGTGTGCGTTGGGGCCCAAGTTCTACTATTAAAGAGGAACCCCACTGTGTTAGCCTTTTCCCAGGGGATGAATCACGGAGTCTCATTTTCACAGGATGCTGATTTTGATGCTCTGGAAAATAATTGTTTAGTGAGTAAATAAATTTGGGAGTCTTGGGTTACATAAATTTAAAAGGGCTTTATTTTTTCTGTATTTGTTTTGCTGGTATGTTTTTAAAAGCATGACTTCCTAGAGTATTTGGCCTACTCAGTTCCATGTCTGAGAGAGTGGCATAATATGTGTCAATTCACAAATTTGTTGGACTGCAGAACCCTGCTTTGCTTGACTCACCCAACACCTATTAATAAATCTCAAGAGAGTGTTCTTCTAAGGAACTGCTGTGTTGTCATTATTTTTTTTTGAGTGCCCTGATATAAGTGTAAATATCCCCGAAATGCTAATAGAATGAGCCAATGGCCATCTCTTGGACCAGAGTTGTTGGCTGCTCAGGAAAATCACAGAGGAATTTAAATAACATTCTTGCCAGATTCAGATTTAATTGGTCTGGGGAGACACTGGAATTTTTGAAAGCTGCCCTGGTTATTCTAATGTGCAGCCAAGGCTGAGAACCAAGGGCTTAGGACTTAGTACAAAATCGGGTTATCCAATTGCTTTGCAATAGTGCTTCCGACTTGTGGGTAGGTTCTTGGGAGTGACACTTGGGTAAAGGCAAATAGTGATGGGTAAATGGGCGAAGGGTATATGCCCAGAGCATATACCCAGAGCATATACCCTCATCCATATACATCACGGATGAGAAGCAGCCAACAGGGAAAACTTAAAACCCTACATGGGTTTTAGGGTGATCTGATACTTCTAAGATTGGTGTGGGCAGTGACATATGAGAGAAACTAAAAAAATATAAGGGAATACACTTTTCTCCCTCATTTTATACTTTTTCTTTCTGCCAGTCCTGGCTACTTGGGGACATGTAGTGAGGTGGATATTTACCTTCAAGTGGGAAGAGCTGGTGAGCAGAGTGATGGATTCTTTTTGTGTGTGCCTTATATTGTGCCTATCACATGTCGGTATCAATAAATGCTCATCAAGGTAAACAGGAAGCCCTGATTTTTAAATTCTAAATTAACACTTGACATAAAACCCATTCATCAAGAATCAGCAGTGTGCTAGTCATGGTAATTGTTGAACCAATTCCAAATTATAGATTTTACTCCTATGATATTGCCTATCTCTAGCGGTGTGTGCAAGCTACAAATAATACGTTCTTTCTCTGCGTGTGCAGAGTTACATTCATTAAAATGCATTCAATTTCTCTTTAATTTGTAAACTGAAGCAAGCAGTCAATAAGTTTGTCTATTACCTGTTTATTCACTTGCCTTTGTAGCTGGTATGCAATGCCACCTCTCTACAGGAAGTGGATATTTCTTTTCCAATCTTAAATAATTAACCAGTGTGATTTTCCACCCTCTTCTAGCTGCCTGAGCACATCCCAACTGTGAGCATCCATTTTGTTCTCTATTATTTCACTTCCATCCCCTATTTCCTCATATGATGAAAATCCCAAGTGCAAATACATTTCAAAAGTATATGGTAAGATTTATTTTAAAACCCTGTCTACTTTCAGAGAAAAAGCTTCAGACTATAAATACATTTCAGGGAGGGAGAAAATGCAAAACCACTTTTTTTTTCTTTTGGCTTTTATGCTTCAAATCTCAAAGTCATTCATTTTTAATTTTCATCCTGAAAGCATTTTCTTTTCCATCTATACAATGCTCAAGCATATCAGGGAAGTTTAAACAATAAAGACAGAAAGTGTTTTGTTTCTTTTTTATTCTTTCAATAACACTGACTTGAAAATATCTGGTCAAAGAAAGGCTTTGGGAAATATCACATCGTGTACTGTGCTCATGGCTCTGCGTGCTATGTATTATTTAGCGTATGCTATATGGGAAAATGCACTCTGCACTTGGGCTTTTGAAAGAAAAGTTTTCAAAAGGATGTTTTGAGACCGAGTCCTGCTTTTACCAAATCAGATTTGCAACAACGCGTGTTCACAGGTCCGCCACACACAGCTTCCATCTGATGCTCACAACTGCTCTTGGTTTGATGATCCGAGCATGCCCCACTTGTTAGTGCCGAGTCCTGTAACTTCAGGGGGCTCTGCATCTCCCTAACCTCTCTGTCCTGCCAATCCCACAAAACGACCAGTGATAGAGAAGGAGAGCAGTGACTGGATCTGGGTACAGACAGCTTAGCAGAAAGGAGGGCAGAGGCGAGCTCCAAACAAAATGAGCAAGTAGCTGCCCTGCTTCTGGTATTCACCGTGTCTCCATTCATCTGCTCTCTCCCCTGCCCTGTTCCTGGCAAGCTCCTCAGGGTCCAGGGTGCTGGAGGCCAAGGCTGTACTACAGCTGTCCCAATCTGAGATGCCATGCCTGAGCTTCCTGCGTCCAGTGTACATTTCCCCCCCAAATCACTTCTGCTTCACTTCTCTCCCTTTCCCATCATAATGCTTCCATCGGGCTAAACTTGAACCAATTAAGATGACCGAAATAATGTAAAAGAGACTAGTCTCACAAATTAGAATAAAAGCACATAGCATAAAAATTGACTTAATGGTGTTACTTCAGACCATTTTCTTGCCATTTGACTATCTCTTCTTGCCAGGCTTGGCTCCAAGGCCACTCCACCAACATCCCCGCTGCCTTGCATCCCATCTTCATGGCCCACCCTTGTGGAATGAATCTCTTCTTATTTAGCATGATCACGGTTTGTGTGTGTGTGTGTACCTAAGTTTTCTTTTTTTTAATTTGGGTAACATTGGCTTATAACATTATATAAATTTCAGGTGTACATCATTATATTTCAATTTCTGTGTAGATTACATCATGTTCACCACCCAAAGACTAATTACAATCCATCACCACACACATGTGCCTAATCACCCCTGTCACCCTCCTTCCTCCCCACTTCCCCTCTGGTAACCACCAATCCAATCTCCGTCTCCTTGTGCTTGTTTGTTGTTTTTATCTTCTACTTATGAGTGAGATCATATGGTATTTGACTTTCTCCCTCTGACTTATTTCACTTAGTGTAATACTCTCAAGGCCCATCCATGTTGTATGGCCACATTTCATTGTCTTTTATGGCTGAGTCGTATTCCATTGTGTATATATACCACATATTCTTTATCCATTCAGCCCTTGATGGGCACCTAGGTTGCTTCCAAGTCTTGGCTATTGTGAATAATGCTGCAATAAACATAGAGGTGGATGTATCTTCATGCATTCATGTTTTCATGTTCTTTGGATAAATATCCAGCAGTGGAATAGCTGGATCGTATGGTAGTTCTATTCTTAATTTTTTGAGGCATCTCCATACTGCTTTCCATAATGGCTGCACCAGTTTGCACTCCCACCAGCAGCATATGATATTAAACTTCCATTGTGCATTTTATTCTGCCTAGTAGAGTTAGTTGTTTGCATGTCCTGATTTAAACAAGCTACTTGAGGTCAGGGGTACAGTTGCACATTATCTTATCATTTTCTGACAATTCTGGTAGAAACAACTCCCTTCTTTGGGCAGAGATTTCTATTTTAAAACTCATAATGTTCACCCACACCATACCTCAATCCTTCGCTCCCCCCACTGAGGTAAAAGACTGGATTTTGTTAATGTTTGCATCCCCAGATATATGGACCTGAATGAAAAATATGGTGATGTTGTGCATTTGTGTGTGCATTGACTTTCTTTAATGCACGTTTCTTTAATTAAACATTTGCAGTTTAAAGAAACTGTGAAGTCTGTAAAGTCATTTTCATCCATCTGGTGGCATATAATACTCAAAGCCAAAAACAAAAATGTCTACTTAAAACTCATGGTTATCTAAAAATTATATTTGGGGCCAATATATGATATAAATAGTCTGAAATAGGATAGCATACTTCTGCAAAAACAAGGATTTTTATTCTTTACAGCAACTGTAATAGATTTTTCTTAATCAGTTGACTTATTTACCCTGTTTTCTATTTTTTTGTTGTTGTTAACTGAGTCATATTTGGCTAATTTTAACTTCTTTTAAGTTTATCCAGAAACCCTAAAAATGGGAAAGAGAAGCATTATATTAGCTATGTCTATTTTCCCAGAATGAAGGGAAACTTTTGCTTGTAGAATTTTAATTTGCAAGGCACAATTTATAACACCATAAAGAGACATTTCTCTTGAAACCAAGAGCTCTATCATTTCTTTTCTCATCCGACATCTGCAGAGTGAGAGTAAATATTTCTTAATTTAGAGGAAGGTAAGGCTATTTTTCAAGTGAATCTCCTAAATTAATCCACTGGAGTAGGCGTTATTTCCTCCATCACATGTCTGCCTTAAATATAGTACCTGCACAGATGAAGCAAATGCAAAAATAGCTGTGCATTTAAATAGGTGATATTGTCTCATGTAGAAAAGATGAGTCTCGTAGATGACATAAAAGTTGTTGTTTTTTATACTTCTAGATTTTCAGTGGCTTCATTTTTTCATATAGTTCCTATATTTGGGATGTAATTTATGGAAAGGTTTAGCTTTGTCTCTCAAAAGCTTTTCATTTTTCTCGTAAGATTGAATCACTTGCTAATAAGGGCCTAGTGCTATATTTTTGGCTACCTATCCATCTATTTTCTACCTAAATCATTGATATCTCTACAGCCCGTCTTGCTCCAGAAGCTTCTAAGGTGATAACATGTATCAGGAAATCTTATCCTTATCATGTATTATCCTCAATTTGAAGATATTAGACCTCTGGCATATGAAGGTTAAAAGGTCAAGGAATGACTCCAGATTAGAAATCTGATTCTGGTAATATATGCAGCAAAATATCGAGCATCCAAAATATTTCAATTAAATTTACATGTTATCATGTGCACAATTGATACCAGGTCCTCAGATCCAGACTAAATTGGCTCACTCAGATGCAGTTACCTGGCCCATTTGGTAGACAGATCATGCCTCTTGTTGCTTTCTGTCTTAACAAAATACCATAGACTTGAACGATAGAAACTTGTTTTCTCACAGTGCTGGAGGCTGGAAGTCCGAGATCGGGGTGCCACCATGGTTGAAGTCTTAGTCCATTCAGGTTGTCACAACAAAATACTATAGATTGGGTGGCTGACAAACTACAGAAATTTATTCCTCATGATTCTAGAGGCTGGGAAGTCCAAGATCAAGGTGCTGGCAGATTCGGTGTTTGGTGAGAGTCTGCTTCCGGGTTCATAGAAGGCTGTCTTCTCCCTGTGTCCTCACATGGCAGAAAGGAAGAGGGAGGTCTGTGAGGTCTCTTTTATAAGGGCACTAATCCCAGCCATGAAGGCTCCACCCTCATGACCTAATCACCTCCCAAAGGCCACACCTCCAAATACAATCATATTGGGAATCAGGATTTAACATATAAACAGTCTATGGCAGTTGAGTTCTGGCGAGGGCTCTCTTCCTGGCTTGCAGACTGCCCCCTCCTTGCTATGTCCTCATGTGGTGGAGAGAGGAAGCTCGGGCACCTCTTCCTCTTCTAAGGACATTAATCCAGTCATGAAGACCCCGTCCTCATGACCTCCTCTAAACCTTATCATGCCCCAATGGCCCCACTTCCAAATACCATCACATTGGGAGTTAGAGCTGCAAACTGCGAATTTGGGGAGCACACAATTCAGTCCATAGCACCTCCCATTCTAGATGAAATTTTAAACTCACACTTTGAGGTCTCTTCTTTGCTTCTAACATGGACTGAGAGATAAAACATAAAAGGTAAAAATTGAAGAGTGATAGCCAAACTCTCAAACCAGGAAACCATCTCCTTGGAACAGAGACCAAACAGGAACTCCAAGCAGCAAGTGACCAGGGATCCTGCACTCTAGGTCCAGAAGCAGGGAGACACTAGGAGCTTAATTCCTGTGAAATAATGGAAGGTGTCCCCGTGACTGTGAAACAGAGCCTGTCCTTTCCTGAAACAAGAATATTTGTGTCCAATATTTCTAGTCTCAATTGTTTTGGAACTTCATCCTCTCCTTTAATATTTTATTGATATTCATCTGTGTACCAATTTATTTTACCTTTATTCAGGACAGCTTTTGATAATTAAACAAAAGAAGTTGTAGGAAAAATTTACACGACATCAACTATTCAAAACTATTTACCCCTTCAAAAGTAATTATCTACACAAGCAGAATTAAAGTGCGATTTCCCGCAATAATAAAATCTTCTTTTATTGGGAAGGAAGTCTATTGGGTCTTTTTTCCAGCTCTTACTGATGTTTGCAGATGAACGCTATCTAGCTTGCAGCCTCCCCTGATAATGTAGGCAAGTGAGACAGGGAAAGAACATAGACAAGCCTTCCTTTTAATCCTGGACTCTAAAGGCCTCTGCTGATAGAGATATTTTGTCTTGTATTCCATTCTGCTGTGTCTGGGAGCAATTTCTTTACTTGACCTCCTCTCCCAGTGACAGGAGTGGTTCTGGTTCCCAGCTGCAGCACGTGAAGTGTCTGTCCGCGTAACGGCCGCACTCCGACACGGGGGCGGCAGTTCAGGTCACTCACATTGTGTGCAATGCTCTTACTCAGATGCATCTGATTCTCTTATTTCTTTTTGTACTGTCGCTCTTGAGCTGAGTATTATAGCCCTATGTTAAAAATTTAACTGAGGACTCTAATGTTGAGATAAAATATTTAGAAATATACTATTCTAATTTTTCATAGAAAACACAACATCACACATTCAGTTAATAAACAAAACAACCAGACCATAGAAGGAAGGACTAGAGGAAGACTGGAAAGGGATGAAGTACATTCAATTCTCCAATCATGGGGCTCAAAACCAGCGAATGTTCTTTCATTATTTTGCCAGCATATCCTCTTTATGAACATAGCAATACATGAATTGAATAAGTGCAGTCATAAGAGAATGACAAGGATGAAATGCTTTAAAAAAAAAATAAACAAACTAAGGGCATTTCTTAGGGAAATCCATGCCCACCCTGCATGTTGAGAGCTTCTTCTAGCTGTCAGCCCAGCTGAATAACACATGAATTTGTAATTCATGATACTCAAAAAGGAAAATAAGCAAAATAATATTATTGTGCATGAACCTTGCCTTTCGGAGGGGCAAATGCACCTATGCTCGTTTTATCATTTGGACAGAGTAATAAAAATTACCACCACTGCACAAGATATCACTCAGTCAAAATGACTTAGAAGGGAGAATACCGGCATGTTTTGGGACCAGAGAAGCTGCATGACATTGCAAAGGAGAAAGATGCATATGTAATGAAAGGCACAGGTATAGGAGTTTGCATTAAAAACCACTAGCCCAACAGTTAGGACAGCCATTCACTGACACTCCCCTGAGAGTGCCTGTCAGTGCAGACTCATTTGAATTTGGAACTGAAGAAATGCTAGTGAATCTTGGCTTAACCAAGGGTATCCTTTTGCAGAATGACAGGTATGATTCCTAATCCAATTATCTGCCCTGTCCTTCAAATAAATGTTATTGCCCCATGTCACTGCCTTTGAAGCACCATACACAGTCAATGGCATTCATCAGAAAAGAGCAAAAACATTAACCATTATATTGCTTATTCATCTAACATAAATAAGGACACTGCCTCAAACGTCTCCATCTTGATTTAAAATCCACGGCAATGTCCATTTCTAGGAGAAATAAAGGGTGCTTATGCCACCAGCTCATGGTCCTGAGATGGGGTGAGAAGTTTATTCCTACTCCTTTTAGCCCAGTAGCATATGTCACCATACAGCACAGCACACCTCCAGGACAGCACATCAGGCACCTAACAGAGCAGAGAAAACCAGAGCTAGACCCCTCTCTCTGGCTCTCTCACTCCCTTCCTTTCCCACCTACCGAGGCCAGCTACGTGTTGAAATGCAAGAGCGTTAAGTTTCCACGTCAGACAGACTTGGTTTTATTCTTGGTTCCACCTCTTATAACTGTGGCGACGGACTCAACCTCTCGGGTTCGGTGTTCTCCTACGTAAAATGGATGTGTTAATGCCCACCTCAAAGGCTAACTCTGAAGATTCGCCAGTGGACATGCATAAATAGCTGAGCAGAATGTCTGGCATTTAAAAGGTCTGATACAATCAGAAGTGCTTTTTCTCTACGGATCTCCCACTGGGGCCTGGCCACCTTGTCAAGCCTTCCCCAATAAGCACCAGGTAAGTCAAACCTCCCAGACCCCAGATGGTCTGGAATCAGAACTGTGTTGGCAGAGCGTACAGCAGTGGCACTTGGCTCTGTTATCTGACTGCACAGAGGAGCTTGGAAACATAACTGCTTCAAACGAAGAGGACATATATTTTATTTTGACATTGCTCCAAAGCCCCCTCATTCCAACAAGCACCAAATCTTCAAATGCATGAGTTGCCCACAGGTATACAATTACTGGTCTCTTACCCCTTCTTCCCAAAAGCTTTCCTTCAAAGGAAAATCCTCCAGCAATGGATTGTCCCTCTGGAGGAAAAAAGCAAACCTGAGGCCTGCATCTGTATAGACCTGAGAAACGATGGCAGATCTCTGCTCAGCTGACCTCTGTCTCTGTGGCCGAGTGTCTTTGCAGTGTATTACGTGTGCGTTAGCTGTCTATTGTGTCAAAATCGTATGAAAACTGCAAGAGGAATAGGATGTGGGTTTGAGCCTGTCAGCAGGGGGCCTCGAAAAGAAAGTGCCCATTTTCACTGTCTGGTTTCTAGCCTGTCGTCAGGAGGTGATTTTATTCTCGCTAATCTAGTGACCAGGTGAGATCGTGATGGCTTCATTAGCATCTGCAGCCCCATATGCCACCCTAAGTGTGACAAGCATAAGCATGCTAATTTTCTTAAAGAAAGCAAGATTAAACTCTATTTCCTGTTGAAGGTGGGAAACAGGTGGTCTCACGAAACCTTATGGTTTCCAAATTTAAACCACCTTGTGAGGTTCGTGAAGGGCTGTGGAACGTGGACCCTGTTTAGTCAACACAGAATTCACTCTCTTATTTTGTCCCCAGTGATTAAAGCAAAAGTCAAGCTTTTCTGGGATTTTTGAGCCAAGGGTGAAAGAGAGGGACGGTGGAGGAGCACCTGTACTTTCTGGAAGGAATACCAGCCAGACTTCAGATGGCTCTTCTCTAAATCCAGCTCTTTCTTTTCTCCACAGGCAAATTTTATTCCTTGCCTGTTCCTGTCTCCTACCTCAAGATCCAGAACACTTTACGGTTCTTCTATGAGCTAGATTTATAAAGCTGCACACGTCTCTTAATCACATTTCCCCAACTGAAATTTCTGAATCGATACAATTGGAATGGTTTTATTTAGCAAACACTCATAGCCCTTTCTGACTGCTGGGCCCTGGGTTAAATGCTTAAAACGCATTAATTCTTTCCATCTGTATGACAACCACATGTTGTAGGCACTCATGTTGGCCATCTCTGTAAAAGAAGAAATGGAGCACAGGTTGGGTAAGTCACTTGTCAGGAATACTGCTTGGATGGTCATAGTCAGGTGTGTCTTCCCAAATCCAGATCCTGAACACTTACTCCCTTCTCACCCCCTGCATAAAAGTGTTAGGACCATTAAGCAAAACAATGGGTGCACAGTATCCAGCAATCACAAAATGGAAGTTACCGATTTTCCTGAAAATGTATTATTTCTGTGACCTAGTCTCTGTCTCCCACGATTCATTCCTTTCACTATAGGACTTGCATGTTTTTTAAATTCCGTTTAGAGAATCACATTACCATCTCCTACAGTGACCGGCAAGCCTTATTCCTCATCATTCCCTTCCTCAAGGCTTGTAAGCTGCTTGGAGGAAGGAGCTCACTACCCGAAGGGTTACACTGGGTGTATTGACCCAACATTGATTATGGATTGAGCGCTTACCGTTTATAAGGAAGATTCAGGTACCGAGAGGTGCTGAGCCTTCCACAGGCTTTGTGTAGATGTGATGCTGCCTTCAACCCAACCCTCTTCTTTCTCTTCTTCACAGCACGGGTTAATCTGGTAGGAGATACAAAACTATTTCAAGGCAGAGGCAAATATAGTCCTGCAAAATGTTTTTCTAATTTTGTATGAGTTATCTGTAGAAGTGTAAGTGGTTCATAGGAAGGAATTGCTTTTCAGAAAAGTACATATAAGATACAGAAATCTGTAGGTTTACCTGTACCCTAACTTTGAAAAACAGAAACATTTAAAAGGTAAGTGAATTGCTTCCTTAAGAGAAATTTTTATCATTTTATCACTTGTAAATCTTATCATTGTGGATAATGTTCTAGATCTTCCTGGTACACAATCAGCTTTTTAAGGAATTGGGATTATTTTGAAATTAGAATTTTAGGATTTATTTTATTCTTCAAGTATTGCAAAAACAAAGGTACTCATGGAGTATAAGAAGAAAACAGGATATGACGAATATAGACATGACTTTAAAAAGAAGAAAAAACCAGAAACCCAAAACTCAATGACTAAATTTGCATTGAAATTATTATAGAACTGACAGGAAAAAATAATCAATTTTCGGGCATGTAAAAACATGGGACACATTCCCAGAATGTAGAAAAATAGATTTAAATGGAAAGAGATTAAAATTATAAATGACAAAGAAAAGAATCAACTTATAATTAGTGTTCTTGAAGATGATTTGAAAGCAAGTGGAGCAGAAATCATAGCCAAGGTTTGTGACAAAAGAAAACTTTACTAAAGTGAGAAAACAACATGATTCCAGTTTGAATGGGTTCACTGGGGTTTCAGGCAAAGTTAATAAAAATAGAACCAAACTGAGACACGCTGTGCCATCATAATTTAAATAAAAGTGAAATAACATCTATAACTACCCAGGCAAACAAAGCAGGTGACACAAAAAGAAAGGAAGACTGGGCTGGTCCCAAGCTTCTCCGGAAAACCAAATGGTGAAAGATGAAGTGACAAGTATGCTATGTTGGGGGGTTAGTATTATTGACCCAAGAATTCTACCAAACGAGATTTTCCTCAACTATGAAGGCAACAGGAAGATATTCTCAGGCATGCAATGGTAGATGCACAGTATATACAATATAAGCAGCTTTTCCGAAAAAAAATTGCTTGAAAATATATTCCAGTTTACCAAGATATAGATTAAAATAATGAATAGAAAATTGTTTCTGATGATGAGGCTGACTGAATTATTGATTCAGCTTTTAGACAATTATTGAAAATGTGATTGTAATGGAAATAATGAAATCAATGTAATTTTTGAAAAGGATTAAGTGGGAAAAAGAATAATTATTGTAGTAACTACTGTTGATTATGCACCTTCTAGATGCTAGTCATTGTATCTTGCAATTCATATAAGTCATCTCTTTTCAGTCTTGTGATGATCATATGAGTTACATATTATACCCCAAATACATAGAGAAAGGAAAACAGAGTTAGATGACATTATGTACCCAAGATGATGTGGGAATCTTGTAAGAACTAGATTCAGGATTACAACCACAAATGTGATGGTTGTAATTAATTACAATATATTAGTCCTCCAATTTAGCAAAAATCTAGAGCATCAGTTTCCAAATGCGTCTGCACATTGGAATTACCTAGGGAACGCCAAAAATTAGTGATACCTATGTGTCACCCTCAGAGATTCTGATTTTATTTTCTGGGGTGTCCCATGGTCTTTGGAGTTTTTAAAATCATCAGATGATTCTAACATGCATACAAATTTGGGGACCACTAGTCTAGACAATAATATCTGATTTCCTTTACAAAGGCTTGGAAATCGTGTGACAGGCACAGAAAGAAGTTTAAATCTGTCATTGTTCCTCTGGAATAATCTACAGTTGTTGGTGTGTTTTTCATTTTGATAATTAAAGATTGATTGAAGAGCACTTAATTCAAGGAACTCAGCAGTAGGAAATATTGGAAGACTCTAAAGGGAGACATTCCCATGGAATGAGGTTGAGCTGGGCCAATGGTGCTCAACTGGGGGGTGACTGTGCCCCCAGCAGACACTTGGCAATGTCTGGAGGCATTTTTGGCTGTCATGACTGAGAGGTGAGGAGAGGAGTGGAGGGCGGCTATTGGCATCTAGTGAATAGAAGCCAGAGATGCTGATAAAAATTTGGGGGGAAGGCATGGGTTCCTGCTGGAGAGCATGTGATATAAACTCTAAAGATACCTAACATGGTTAATTTTACCTGTCAACTTGACTGGGCCATGGAGTCCCCAGATAGCTAGTTAAA
Source organism: Ceratotherium simum simum (assembly GCF_057802395.1). Taxonomy (NCBI): domain Eukaryota; kingdom Metazoa; phylum Chordata; class Mammalia; order Perissodactyla; family Rhinocerotidae; genus Ceratotherium; species Ceratotherium simum. The sequence goes on from NC_141941.1 coordinate 5,603,283, forward strand.
CATTATTTCTGGGTGTCTCTGTGTTTCCAGAAGAGATTAGCACTTGAATTGGTAAACTCAGTACAGCAGATGGCCCTCCCCAGTGTGGGTGGGCATCATCCAATCTGTTGAGGGCATGAAAAGAACAAAAAGGTGGAGGAAGGGAGAATTCACTCTCTTTGCCTGACTGCATGAGCTGACCATTGGTCTTCTCCTGCCCCTGGACTAGCACTCACACCATCAGCTTGGTTCTTAGGTCTCAGACTTGGGCTGGAACTACACCCCCTTTCCTGGTTCTCCAGCTTTCAGATGGCAGATTGTGGGACTTCTCGGCTTCCATAATCACGTGAGCCACTTCCTTATAATAAACCATACCTTCCTTATAATAAACACACCTTATAATAAACCAGATTGGTTGCTATCTTAAGGTGAGACACTTACCTTAAGCATGGTGACAACTGCACAACTGGCTTTAAAAGGACCTTTCTGCAAACCGTGTTTCACTCACAAGTAATTGAAGCCTAAAACACTACTCAAAAAAGTTACGCAAAAAGATACAACTAATGCTCATACAATTTAACAGTCAGTCAGTAACTGGTAAGAAATCCTTTATCTGGGAAACTTCTGTTGGAGCTGTGTTCTCTACCAAGCATTGTAAACACTCAGAAATGTTTGGTGGCAACTGTGCATAAGCATCCTATTGTAAAATTGTAAGATAATTTATTCTGATGAAAGAAATCCACAGGCATTATCCTTAGCATCGAGAAGCCAGCTGTTAGAGAAATTCTTCCCCGAAACTCTTTACCCAAACAATCATTTTCTATAAACCAGCAATGGCTCTCAAAGAAAATAGTATCAGAAATCTTTCAGAGAATGTATCAAAAGAAAAAAGATGTCAGTTGAAAGTACAAACTGATTTTCAGAATGAATTGTTAGCCAACTGCTACCTTTAATCAACAAAGTTTTAAGTCTACTTATTAATTTAGCATAATGTCTCCTTCAGGTCTATTCATGTTTCCTTTCTTTGAAGGCTAGGATTCCTTCCTTTTTCAGACTAAATAATATTCTATTATATGTATATACATTTTCTTTATCCATTCATCTGTTGATGGCCACTTGGGTTGTTTCCATATCTTGGCTACTGTGAATAATGCTGCAATGAACATAGGGGTACAGGTATCTCTTCAAGATCCTGCTTTCAATTTTTTAAGATACATGCCCAGAAGTGGGATTGCTGAATCACGTGGCAGTTCTATTTTTAATTTTCTGAGGAACCTCCATACTGTTTTCCATAGTGCTCCACCATTTTACATTCCCACCAACAGTGTGGAAGGGTTCCAATTTCTCCACATCCTCACCAACGCTTTTTGTCCATCGGGCATCGGGTTTCTTTTTGATAATTGCCGTCTTATCAAAAGGGTGTGAGGTAACAGATCACTGTAGTTTGGATTCACATTTCCATGACAATTATTGATCTTGAGCATCTTTTCATATACCTCTTAGCCATTTGTATGTCTTCTTTGGAGAAATGTCTCTTCAAGTGAAATACGTCAGTTACAGAAGGACAAATAGTGCATTATTCCACTTAAATGGGGTAAAAAAAAAGTCAAACTCATTGAAGCAGAGAAAAAAATAGTGGTTGCCAAGGGCTGGGGAGAGGGTGAGATGGGGAGTTCTTGTTCTACAGGTATAAAGTTTCAGTTATGGTGGGCGAATAAGTTCTAGAGATCTGTTGTACAAATAGTACCCATAGTTAACCATATGGAATTGTGTACTTTCAAATTAAGAAGATAAATCTCATATTCAGTTTTTTAACCACAAAGGGACACAAGGAAACTCTGGGAGGTGTTGGATATGTCTATTACCTTGATTGTGTGGGTGGTATCATGGTGTTTGCGTAATCTAAACTCATCAAATTGTACACATTAAAAAAGTGCAGTTCTTTGTATATCAGCTATATCTTAGTAAAGCCGAAAAAATTTTTTTAAAAATAAAGTCTACCCATTTAAAACATTTACGGTAGCAAAAGTAGAATTAGGAGAGAAATCGTGTTAAATTCAAGGCAAAGAAGATACCAAATACTTTGTTTGAAAATCAACAGTACAACTTATTTTTTTCATTTCTGGGAGCTATAATATGATATATCATGGGAAAATTGAGAAAAGCACTTTAATAAAAGAAGCTTGCCTATTTACCAAGTCACAACTAGATAATGGGAAATTTTTCCATTTAAAAATTGTTAATCTGTATTAAAGGAGTCCTGCCAAAAAGAACTGGGAATCTTTCACGAATTTATAGGCACTGCTTGCCAACCTGATCCAATTTTTCTCTTGTTGAAACTGCTTCATTAATTTAATGTGCAAGAAATAAATATTTGATGTGCAATTAGTTGGAGATTATTATGGCCATAATGGAACCTTTCCAGATAAACAGCTGCTCAAACACTTTAAATGCATGAAAAGCAAAGCACAAAATGGAAAATAAAATGACACCAGCTCGACAGAGGAAAAAAGTTAAAATATTGAATTAGTGAATAAGATGGCTGCTCATTTACAATTTGGTGACAATTTATCAAAGCATCACAGCGAAAAAGCTGTGGCACACTTAGCCCAGTATCCACCTACCTGAATCATCATGGAAACATCTGCCTGCAGATGTCATACATTCTCGCCCAAGAAGAAGATATTATGGAAACAGATATTGACTAATTCCACCAATTCTTTCAGATAATTCATTTTACATATGGATGCATATCAATGAATATTTGCTGAATTTTGATTATTCCATATTAGCATTTACATGCATGCTGTGTCTATTTCCATATCCACATATGAACTGTTATGATTCCACTTCAGGATAGAATGGTGTCTATCTGGAGAGTTCAACATTGACTAGGCTGTTTTAATTTTGAATAAGCCTTTGAGGTTTCTTAGCACATGCTCAGACCCTGTGAAGGAACTCACGTCACTCAAGCACTTAAACTCCCTTTTCCAAAATTGTACCTTCCTTTCGAGATAGACCATAAGAACTGGAGTTAGTTGTCTCTCTCCCCTACTGCACTGGGAACCACCCGAGGGCAGATTGTGACAAATATCTCAGTATCTCCAAATCCTGCTATAGTTCCTGACAGAGCAGTTCAGTCATGTTCATTGAAAGGATGCCTGAAGCTATTTGCAATACAGAAAGAGAGAGAGAGGAACATCAATGGATGAGCCTCATGAGCTCCACAGAAAATTGTTCACTACAAGTAAATAGATGAGGTCTTTTATTAAGAGGGGAGCAAGAGAAAGTATTCTCTTTGCCATTTTCCTCCTCTTGGGGAGACGACAGCAAAAGGGCAAAGTGAGCTCTTGGAAGTGGTAAAAATCTGGCTTGTGATTACAGATTTGAATATCAAAAGAGTCAGTGAGAACTGCGTACAATAACGGATGTTCTGGTATACTCTTCTAGAAAATTGACTTGGGGCAAATTTATTACTTATTGTGGCTCTGTTCCATTTTTAGATTAAATTCTATAATCCATTGCATTTTACCCTTACTCTTTGCTCTAACATCCCCTTGGTCCAAGGGAGGTGAGATTCTGTTATGTTTTTGTCTTGACTCCCCTGCTGCCTCCCTGAGCAACACACACAGACACAAATCACAAGGACTATGGAGAAACAAATGAAGGAGTAAAAGCATCAATTTAATACCATTTTGTCCTGATGGAAATGCACTGTCTAGTTACATATTGAGGCAGGTCCTCCCATGAACAGGGAGGGGAAATGTTCCCTCTCCTGGGATCAGGGTGGGTCTGTGATGTGACTAGGGCAGAGGAATGCTGTGTGCCTCCCAAGCTTAGGTGCTCAAAGGTAACACAGCTTCTTCCTAGGGCTTGTGCATTCTCCCCTTGGGACCAGCCACCATGCTTTGGGGGAGCCAGGGAGCCACACAGAGGAATAACATGCTACTGCCCTGCCAACAGCCCTGTTCAGGCCCCAGGCAGTGGCCAGCACCATCTCCAAACATGGGAGGGAGTCACCTCTCAGGTGATCCAGCCCCCGGCTCTCCTCCCAGCAAGCCAGCTGTTACCGCATGGAACAAAGACAAGCTGTGCCCATCAAGACAAGCCCAAATTGCAGATTTGTGGAAAATAAAAAATAAGTGATTGCTGTTGATTTCAGACAGTAAGTATTGGAGTCATTTGTTGGGAAGCAAAACACAACTGAAACACATATGCAGCAGAACTGGAGCCACTTATTCAATAAATGTATTTTTAGCCCCTAGTATACAAAACCTTTCCAAATGTATGGCATTGTTGCTACTCGTATCCCGCTAACCTCCATTACACAGTAGGGAAAGGAGATTTAGTATAAACATCCTCCTGTGAAACCAGAACCTAAGTCATTTCCGCTGGCCAGGAACTTACATTATTATGAGGAAAATAGGGAAAGACACACAGATTAGCACCATAAAAGAGTAAGCAGGATACTTTGCAAGTTATTCACGCAAGACTTGTGTATTGAGAACTCCTGTGTGCCAGGAACGTCGCTCTCTGCACTATAAATACAGCAGGGATGACAAGGATCCTGTTATCAGGGATCTTAGATTCATGTCGGTGTAGATAACCAACACACTAGCAAATGAAGAAAACCACTTCAGATAAAGAAAAGTGCAGAACACAGCCGGGTGGATGAGCTGAGGGAGCCACGACCTTAGATAGACTATCAGGGAAGTCTTTGATCAAATGGCATTTAAGCTGAGCCCTTGTGAAGAAAGGTGGCTGCCACGCCAACACATGAGGAAAGAGGAAAGCGAGTAGAGACCGAGGGAGACTTGGAGAAACAGGGAATCAGAACGTTAGGAGCAAAGGAGAGGCAGTGCAAAGAAAATCTTTTTGTTCCTTGCAGGACATGGAAAGGCGAGTTGAACTGTATTATTCTGATTGCAATGAGAAGCTGCTGGGTGGTGTTAAGCAGAAGACTCTAATAATTATTAACATACATTGCTTACAAATCTCTCTAACTGCCTCGTGGTGGCTGGGCTGGACTAGAAACTGGGAGACCAGTTAGGCGGCTGCGGTCCCTCCTCTTTGTTCGGGGATTCTGCATTTGCAAATTCATCTGCTCGCTACAATCTATCTGTAACCCTCAAATCCATACTCGCGGTACTTTCGAGGCAATTCACCGACATGCGCAGAGCATTGAAAAAATCAACATATTCCCAGCCAGGGCTGAACAAGGCAACGCCCTGTCTCCTCGTTACAGCTCTCAGGCATAAACAAGTGTCCTTCTTGTGGTCTATCCAGTGCCACGTTTTTCATATTTCTGTGTCTTTTGTTGATGTTGCTGTTGAAAATGACCGCTGTGGAGATCAAGATTTGGCGACCCTGGAATATGTCTCTTTACCTTGTTTGTTTTCTCTGACGGACATTTGACCTCCCCCACTAACTGCCTAAAGAATTTAACATAGAAGACCTATTCCAGGAAGGAGTTACTGTCATCTGATGGCCGTAATGTAATGTAAAATAGATGTTACAATAGGAAAGGCACCAACAAGCCTCTCTTATTGAAAATTCTGTCTCTTCCCAGCCACATTCTCTAGGTGGCCCTGCTAGGAGTTGCCAGACAAAGATTTACATTTATAAGGGGAATCTCTATTTGTAAAGGTATCTCCCTCTCTGTGCTCTGGGGAAGCGGGGATGGCCTCTCTAGAAACTTATCAGTGTGGAGGATAAGGCCTTAAATCTACACACCCTTGATTACTGTGATTTCTGTCTCCCTCCCCACCCCCAACATCTTCCTTTGTCTTTAGCTGAAGATGGTATTTAAGATGAGAATCTCTGCTATTGTGTTGAGAAACTCAGTTTCCCTGGTTTCTCCCATGTACACTCCCATGTTATTAAACTTGGTATTATTTTCTCCTGCTACCCTGCTTGTTAATTATTTGGCCAGCCATAAGAAACTTAAGGTAAAGGGCAGAGGGGGATTCTCCCTCTTCTCCCTCACCCCCAAGCATAGAGCTGAAGTGCTATGTGGTGTTCCTAAGCATAAGATGGCTGGGATGTGTCTTAGGGAGAAAACACATGAGTTAGATAAGCTTCTTGTAGACATGAGTTATAGTGCCAACTTTATAGAACATAACTACCGCGAATAACAGAATCGACTGTATTTCAGTAGGTCCAGGTGGGAGACAGAGGTTGTGGGGGTGAGCAGTGGCTGAGCTTGGTCAAGTGACAGGGTTTGAGAGGGATCTGGATGTCAGGCATAAGAAATCCAGCAACATTCCCGGGTTCTGACACTGAGTGTGGCGCTAGGAAAGGATTCTTCCAACGGAGAAGAAGAGAGGCACGTGAGGATTTATGAAGAAGGTGGCATTTGTGAAGAAGGCCGCATTTGAACTGCACCTTGAAAGAATGGGCTAACGTATGCAAAATGTATTTATTTATCACATATACACATCTTTATGTGGGAATTACATACAAGGCGCAGGAGAGTGCAGCTCAGAAAACTTATGAGCAAATTAGAGTCATTTCTTACAGTATGTTTTTTTGTTTTTTTTGGTGAGGAAGATCAGCCCTGAGCTAACATCCATGCCAATCCTCCTCTTTTTGCTGAGGAAGACTGGCCCTGGGCTAATATCTGTGCCCATCTTCCTCCACTTTATATGGGACGCCGTCACAGCATGGCTTGACAAGTGGTGCGTTGGTGCACGCCCAGGATCTGAACCCCGGGCCGCCAGCAGCGGAGCGCGCGCTCTTAACCGCTACGCCACGGGGCAGCCCCATCTTACAGTATTTTTAAGGGATACATTTTGTTTGTACATATCGGGAACCCCAACCCTTATCCACAGCAGACAGATATACTAACTCAAAATGAATCATAGATGCATGCAATAAAAAAGACCCTCAGATTAAAAAAACTATAGCAAAGGTAATAAATGCATTTCTGTTTGTGAAACAAAAAAAAAGAAACGAAGGTTTTGACATAGTAACAAAATCAGACTGCAGAAGTTAAGGTGATTTAAGCTGTCACTAGAGAAAATCTAGATAAGAGAGACCTATTACTTTACAAATGAAGAAAACACTTCCTTCCCTCCCTCCTTGCTTCTTTCTCTCTTTCCTTTCACAAAAGTTTTCAATACTCATTCAACTCTCCTGATGTTTCAGAGACTGCTCTAGAATCTACAAATATGGTAGAACTTACAGTCTATTGAGGTGAGGGGCAGAGAATTATCAAGCAAAAATACAGTTCACAAGGTAGTTGCTTTAAATGGGGTTAAATGGTATAAAGAAAAAAATAGTTACATATTACAGTTTGGAAGTGGGTAAGGGAGAGTGTGGGCAATTTTATACAAGGAGGTGAGAGAAGCAAACCCAGAATAATGCTATTTATCGCTAGAAAAATCAAATTAATGGAAGTATTGTTGTATACTAGATGGTAAATTTCTGTACAATCTCTACCTCTTAATATGCGGGCATAGACCACTTGTCCTTAACCAATATTTAGCTCTTATTTTAACAACGACTTTTTTTACTGGAGAATGGAGATTTAGTTGAAGCCAAGTGGTGGGAAACATCAGTTACGAAGCTGCGTCGGTGTTAGGAGGCACTCTGCATCACCCGCTACCTGATTCAGCGGTTTTCAACGTGGTGTCCTCAGGCCATATGCCTCAGAACCACTTGAGACCTTATTTATAGGGCAGGAGACCCCCCTCCAGGCAATCTTATCTTTAACAAGCACATGGGTGATTATTTGGCACCTTAAAGTGTGAGCATCACTGACTGTCTGGTTGCAAATTCCCAATTTCTGGCAGAAGGTTGAGGGGGACGTATTTTGGGTGGAAGAGACCTAGCCCATCTTTGTGATAATGAGCCACACTGGACTCTCTCACTTCATTTGGGAACTGGTTAGGCTTTCCAGACTCTCAAGTCTTCCCTTTCCAGGAGAACACAGAGATGTGAGTGATAGATCACGGGGCCAGAAGTTCCAGGCAAATTAAAGCTCCACTGATGCAGGAAAAGCCTCTTAACTTCCCAGAGTCCCAGTCTGCATACAGGAGTAGAGGGTCAAAGGGACGGTAATGGAAAACCACACTGCACTCTCCCAATGCCACTGGAGTCATACAACGAGACTTCGAGGGTCATACACACACGTCAAATGTTGATGCTGTGTTTCTGTGAAAGAAAAGGACCGAAGGTGATTGAGTGCCTACTATGTGCCAAGACTGCTTAAAATATTGTCTCAAATTAAAATAAACTGATGAAATTCTCCCCAAAGCAGTTTAGGGATAGCATTGCTTGCTACATTCTATAGGGAGAAATAACTTGCAGAACAGGAGAACACAAATGCAAACCCAAAGCTTGGCTTTGCCAGTTTCAGGTGAACTCTAAAAGCACAATTGATTATTTTTGATTGTTTTTATTATTATTTATTTGATTATTTTTTTCTAAATTCTCTTTTTTTTTAAAAAAAATTAAGAGCATTTCATGTACTCCTCATAGACATCAACCAAGAAAGATTTTAATTTGGCTTTCCTTAAACAATCCATCATCTGCTCCCACACTGTTTAATAACATGTTCTAATATTATGAAATCATGGCTGAGTTCTAAAAATGCATTTCATAACTTATACGGTGGCTTATCAGTGGCAGTAGGCTTAAAATAAATAAGAATTACAGATACTAGTCTCAGAGTTTATACATTTTTTATTACTGATAACCATAAAACTGGCAGACGTTTTGCCTAATCATATTTCAAGTATAGTGTTCAATGAAAAAAAAATATTTTTTTTTACCCGTGGAAACATTAGCAACACAGAAAAGTACATGTGAATAAAACTTTCAATTTTGGCAATCTAGGGGAGAAAACAGATATACTATTTCCTATTTGGTTTCTCTGCTCAAGACATGTTAAAAATCCTAAGCCAAAGATAATTCACGGTACTTAATCATATACTTTCTGATGTGCCTGTCATAGCACTGTTGTCACTCCTCCTATTGACTTATGTCTTGTGTGCTTATTATTAAAATATTTCTCCTGTGCCCGGGAGTAAGGAATCTGGCTGTAATTCTACTAACTCATTTTAATGCAAATTTTCAGAATCAACATATTTAATGTATGTGTATTGACTATTTACCAATTTGTAATAAAACCATATTTAAATAAATGTAACAAGCATTCTGCATATAGCATATGATTTAATGGTTCAAATGTCTCCATGTGCAGATGTGTGTGCATACACACATATATACACGTATATATGTGTACATACATATGTATATATAAAATATATGTATATATTAAAAAGACCTTATTTTTTTACTTAGAAGAATTCTTTTATTTATTTATTTTTTAAAATTATTTTATTGAGGTCATATTGGCTTATCACATTGTGTAAATTTCAGGTGTACATTATTATATATAATATGTATATATGATTTTTTAAAAAATTATGCTCCATCAGGAAGCTGTAACCAATATTTGTATGGGATCTAAAGGATTAAATTCATTTATGCTATATATACGATAATTCACTTAAAAATTTGCCATTTAAATCAATTAACAGTCAGCATATTGCAGTCACAGAATTTGAAAGTTTTCCATAATTCTAAATTTTAATTCCATTACTACACAGCAAGCATTCACTGGAGAAAGTCTAGTACTCCTGTGGTTAACTGTACAACGTTTTAAATCCACTAAAACTTAATAAAATAATATCCTACAAACAAGAGAATTAATTTCTATTAACTATTTATCTGTTTGTATAGTCCCTGGCTCATCATAAATCAAATAAAAGCCTGATACCCCAGAGCAGTGAAGGACACATAATATACCTGTCCTAACATGATTTTTATTACCTGCCCTTCCCTCCGGAGGAATACAGTGAGCGAATTAATGAAATTGGCTTCTATTATTGACTCATTGCATTTTTTTTGTGTGTGTGTGAGGAAGATCAGCCCTGAGCTAACATCTGCCAATCCTTCTCTTTTTGCTGAGGAAGACTGGCCCTGGGCTAACATCTGTGCCCATCTTCCTCTACTTTATAGGGGACGCTGCCATAGCATGGCTTGCCAAGCAGTGCATCGGTGCGCACCTGGGATCCGAACTGGTGAACCCCGGGCCGCCGCAGCAGAGCATGCACACTTAACCACTTGCACCACCGGGCCGGTCTGACTCATTGCATTTAAAGTGAAGAAGCAACACTGGATGTTCAAAGATTTAAACTGAAAGTACACTAGGAATTCTAAAGTCAGTTGTAGAGAAGGGACAGGTGAAGACAAAGCAAGGGCTGGTTCCTGATGGTGGTGATTTTCAAGGCGGGAGGGGCGTGCCTAGGCCAAGGGGACCGAGGGTGGTTTGTAACTAAAGCATAAAAACCTTCAGCCGGATATTTTTGGCAGGAAGTCCAGGACAGATGTGGGAAACCCAAGTCAAGTGCTAAACGCCGAGTTGTAAATTGAAGGTTGCTGTGGACACGAGTCTTGAGCCCCCAAGGGCATCGCACAAACAGGGAACTTGATGAGAGCATTAGAGAAACAGGTGACTCGGCAGGGCTAAGAAGAAAAGTCAGAAGAGCTGATGAAGAGGCTGTAAAATTTCACCCGTACCATTTTGTCCACGACCATTCCTGATGATAGTAAAGGTCATAAACGTTAATTAAATCTTCAAAAGAAGGTGCATGCACAGATGAAAAAGTGAACTTCCCAGGCCAATGTCTTCAAGGAGGTCCCCAGTTACGGAGGTAAGAGAAAGAAGAACTGTCACATGAAACCAAAGGATATTTAGAAGGATAAAAGATGATGCTGTAAAGGATGTGTCTCAGCAATGAAAATTAAAAACTCTAAAGGTGGAGCGATGGGTCAGACTGACTGAAAAGAGGCCAAGAAGTCAAGGAGGCTTAGGATGGCATGGACGTGCTTGAAATGATTTAAGACGAGTTTTTCTCCAGTGGCTAAAATGGATGTTTTCTAAGTGTTAGTTAATAAATGCAGAGGAAGTTTACAGAGGATATCATCATGATCTAAAGGGACTGCAGTGGAAATAAAGTTTCCACTATGTGTAGTGGCATGAGTGTATCTTTAGAGATGGCGATCAGAGAATTCTGGAACAGCCTGTCATATAAAAAGTAGCGCAAGTTTTATCATCTTAAAATAGCACCATCAGGTGCCTTCTCCATGAAAGTCATTACGATGACCTGAAGCTGAGATGTTCTTCAATTGTCATATTCATCCACAAACTCATACCAGTGAGCTACATGGAAATACCTCAAAGAGCCCAGACAACTGTCTATTGATGAAGTGCTTTCAATATCTCATGATAAGATAGCGCTTATAGTTTAAAATGCCTTTTCACATACATTTACTCATTTAAATCCCTCAATATTCTGTGTGGCAGGCGCCAATCTCATTTTACAATGAGAAAATTGAGAGTTAGAGAGGCTGGGAGACTTACATAATAAACGGCAGAGGACCTGTCTTTATGTCATATGTCAAGTGCCATTTATGTCTTTTGACTCCTTATGGAGCGCCCTTACTCCTTTTCTATAACTGTGGGAAGACAGCAGGTATACCCAAAATGTCAACTGTAAAATCAGTCCTGCAAGGTGCACTTACCTAGGTATCTGAGGAGTAAATGTGCAACACTGGAAACTTACTTTTCTGTTCTCCAACTGTCCCATCTACAAAACACTAATAAGAAGAAAAATATCTCAGCCATTGGGTGCTACGAGAATTAAGTAAATTAACACATGTAACCTTCCTAGAAGAGTGCTTGGCAAAAGCAAGCACATAGCAGATGTCTGCTATTATTACTGCTGTTGATATTGTTTTACTACCGTTGAGATGAATGTATACATTTCCTTTGGGGAAGCCAGTGGGTCACTTGAGAGGCCTCTCCAATCTGTAATGAAGCGTTTTGTTGGCTCTCATTGAAGCAGGCAAATATCTGAATGGGTGAGCAGGGATGAAAGTCCAGTTAACCTGCCTGCCCCTGACCTCACGCTCTCAGGCTCTCCTCCATCAGCAGCAAACACACACACACATACACACTCATACCCACACTCACACTCACACACCCTTTCCCCCAGACACGCACTCTCTCTCACACACATCCATTCACACACTTATATCCACACTCACACATTCACTCACACATACTCGCTACCATGTGCCAGGAGGGACACATACTACCAGCCAGGGACACCATCCTCCTGGTAACACTGAAAAGGAAGCATGAGGTCCTCTCAGCTGTGTCAGGACTATTCCTCCAGAGCCATACTTCAGCAGCCCAGTATCTCGCACGTCCACTTGGAGGGCATCAGGCCCTGAGAACCACTTTTCCTGCTGGCATCTCATCAACATGGTGGCAGTAATCCCTTAACAGGGAATTGGGTAAAGAATAATATTCAAATAAATGACCACTTACAGGCTCTCAGTGAGTGAGTAAATGTTGGTGTTAGCTTAGGATGACCAATAGGAACTGCTGGCAGATTGGCAGAGGCCAGGAGGAAGGATGTGGGGGAGTAGGCTGCTGGGCCATAGCAACCACTTCACAATAGCCTCTGACCTCACAGAGAAGGCAGTGTCAACAAGGGTAAAATTACACCATAGCAACTTTAGGACATCGGTCCACTGACTCTGCTTTGCTGCCTTCCTACTTGCCTGCCCCTTGAAGGCACCATGGAATGGATTCACACATTAACTCAACAAACACTTAAAGAATGCCTGTTGGTTGCTAAGCAGTCTTAGTTGCTGGAAAGAGAATAACGAGAAAGAGTCACCGGGTTCCTTGTCACCTGGAGCTGACATTTGAGTGGGTGTGGAACAGATACTACACAAACATAAAAACAAATAAGAGTAACGGTTGAAATTAGGGATAATGAAGGGGGCTATTGAAGTATACTGGAGAAGACCAGCTGCTGTGAAAAAAATGAATGAGAACAATGGACTAGGGGGTCACTTGGGGGCAGATGTGGCTTCTTCAGTTGGTGGATGCGACGCTGAACTGAGAATTCAATGGTTTGAAGGAACCAATCATGAAAAAGAAATGTGGGGCATGTATATTTCTGGCAGGAGGACCAGGAACTGCTAAGGTAAAGAGTTTGGGAGGTTCCAGAAAGGTCCAGAGTATCCACAGTATAATGAATGAGAGGAGAGAAAGTTGTAGGAGATACAGTCAGAGAGGTAGAGACGTGCCAAGGGGAGAAGATGGGTTTTATTCAAATCAGGATGGAGAGCCACTGGAGAGTCAGTAGCAGTCCCATAAAATAACCCAATTTATAATCTTATAGGATCATTCTGGCTGCTGAGTGGAAGGTGGACTCGGCGGGTAGGACACTGTGAGAGAAGCAGAAGGGCCTAAGGATCCAGTCCCGGTCACTCAGACAAGAGTGCTGTAAGTGGACATGACAAGAAGCCACCTGACTCATAATCCACTGACGAGATACAGATGAAAACTTGTTCTTGGACGGGATACAGGATGTGAGTAGATTATTTAGGGACATGCTCTTCCAAAAGAAGTATAAAATGAAGTACAGATAACTGAACACTTTATAAAACCCAATCTTAAGCTACTGCCAGCATCAGGGCTAACAATTCCAAGTGGAATCATCATCACCCCTCTCCCTGCCACGAAAGGTCATTCATGAAAGGCCATAAATCTGAAACATCCTACAGAATAGGATAAAGCGTGAGGGCTCTCCAAGGAGAAAACTTATCCTGGGAATATTTCATATCATGCTTTGCTAAATTGCTTCTTTGTTTAAATTTTTAAAGATCACAATGTTTAAGGATGGATGCAATTGAAAATCTATACTCAGAAATTTTTTGACATGGCAAAATAGGGTGATTTTTTTCTTCTTTGTCTGAACACAATCAGTCTACTCTGCCTTGAAAGGACCGCTTCGCAACACTGGCTTGCCACTGCCCTTTCTTTCCATATTGTAAAGATTATCTTTCCTACTCCACGCCCAAAGAATGGCTTACTGTTATTGTAAATTTTAAATTGTGTACCTCCCACCTTTGATTTTCTTGGAGTCATTATATAGCAGTATCATTTCAGTTCCTGGAGGGGCTTGAGTCTCAATTTCTATTTTGAATTTGTGATTCCCAGCTCCACATTTTATAGTGTTCTATTTTGTGCATTCAGCTACTGTAAAACGATTGCCTATTGCCTAGTTTGGGGGCATACATTTATAGCAATTTTGCCTTTTTCTTCAATCGGTTCTTCCCAGAAGGCAGTTTGCTGACGTTTATAGAGTTTGGTCTATGACGGAGAGTAAGATGTGCTTTGCATAAGGACATTTCTATCATTGTTCTTGAAGTGAATGCCGTGTAGGCTCCAGTGGCCATGCCGAAATGCAGCGTGAGGTATGATCATTTCCATTTTGATTTTTTTCAACGTAGCAAAAGAAGACAAGGAAGTCTTGCTGTGCTGCCAATGCAACCAGAAGGGTTTTTTTTCAGATGATGGTGATGAGAATGTCCTGATTATGTTCTGCATTCAGAGAGAGGGGACATTTTTGGGTGAATATCATTAATCCCCTGGCACTGACAGGGAATATCAAGTTGAATAAGGAAGGGCAGCATCCGAGGAAGGAAGCAAACCCTCCTGCAATCAAAGGCCGTTGTCAAGAATGAGTCACCCCCCTATCTCTTCATAGGGAGCCTCTCGGTAGGGGATATAAAAACAGAAAGAGACACTCAAAAGCTGTGCTGTCATTCTCGGTCCTCCCTGGCAAACTGCATCCCCAAATACCAGGTAGAGAAAGCTCTGAAAACAGCGGCAAGATCAAGGCCCGTTGCTGCAAAGGAAATGTTGTTCCTGGTTAGACAGAAATGTCTGCAGACTCTGAAGAAAAGGCAAAGTGCTTCACTAGAGATTGTTGATGCCTGAGAGAAACCTGCACAAAGTCTTTCTGGAGTCAACAGCGTTTATAGGGTATAACAGACACACACCTCCTACCATCACTCAGAAATATTGTGCCTACACAATGAAACATTCCTTGACTTTTAGTTTGGGAGGTGGCAAGAGGCAGAACAGATTAGTCCTTACAAATACATGTGCATGCTTTCTTTTATCAGCAAAAGAAAACATTAGACTAATGAATCTCTCTTTGGCTTCTCGCAACAAATGTCAATCTAAATTCACAACCCAAGCTTCTCAGACTACCCATAACGAGTATTTAGGAGCACCAAATTCCTCAGGGTTTTCTGATGGACTGTATCCTGATTTATACTTTATGTCCTTATTTTGTGCTGTGTCTTCATCTGGGAGTTGTGTCACAACCTTATGGTTGTCAGAAGATTCAGACATCAAATGAATGAACACGATTGTCTTTCGTTGAGGATGTTTATGCCTCATCTCCCTGAACATCTCAAGTTTCTTGGGATGTCCAGAAGTCCTTTTCTTGGTTATGCTGAGGACACGATTCTGAGGCATAAGGCAGCCTAACTGCCAAACCCATCTTTGGGAATCCTGCAATGGACTGTATTTCTTTTCTAGATGATACAGCCAAAGGGGAGACATCTACATAACACAGCATCGCATGGATAACTGACACATTATATCTACGAAGACAAATGACACAAAGTAAAAACATAAACAACTGCAAAAACTATATTCTGAACCATTTGGGTTGGTGGTGGCTGATAATTAAACGACGAGCTCACTTAATGAGTTGGAAAAAACAATATTGCTGAACAACTCATAGATAACTCAGAAATAGACTGCAGACAACAGACTTGCCAGGTCACGGAATCTGAATTTTTCATCTCCCCAACTTCTAATCAAGCCTGGCCACTTTCTCATGCACTAGGTCTTGCTCTCAATCATAGACAACACTCATGCGATTGCTGCCATCTATACTTGGTTGAGATGATGAGAGTTCTTCAAGGTTTTTTTTGAGACTAAATACTGCTTTAAAAATGATCATGCATTTCTGTTCAAAACACATATTTGAAGTTTGGCTACATAACCTATCTTATTTGGACTCCAATTAACGAAAAGGATCAAAGTACCCAATGTAGAAGTAGTTAAGAAAATCATAGCACCTGCAGGAAATGGAGTATTATGCAGCTTTTAAGAATCATGTTTGCAATGCATTTACGTTCATGAGTTAAGGTTTGAAAATAGAATATTATTCAACAAATACAGGCTATAACACTATCTATACAGAATTAATTAAATTTTGAAAGATATATACATATATACCTAGGAGGCCTATGTATACTCCTACTTACACCCTCTTATGTACATTCCCCACCACACTTAATAGAGAGAGAGACAGACAGAGACATAGACCCAGAGACAGAGAGAAACAGAGAGAGAGGAAGAAGGAGGAAGAAAAAGAATGGGAGGAGAAGGAAAGGAAAAATATTCAGAATCTTGAGAGATGTTAACAAATGACTATCTCTGGTACAGACATTATAGGTTACTTTTCCTTTCTTCTTTGCCTTTCAAGATTTCTGAAATACAATGAAACATCATCCCAGCTTGTTATTCTGTAAAATCAAAAGTATATGACAATGCTGAAACTCCACATTTCGTGAAAAGCATGTATTTCATGCTTTTGACCTGCTGGGGACAAAGGACTGGCCCAAGTCTGACACAATGAGATCGTTGGTGTCTTCTGATTGATGCTACACTGGAGACTCTGGGAATCGGATGTGAGCTTCTGCCCTTGCTTTCGGTAATAGAGGGCAGGATAATGCCCGCATCTAAGAACCCAGACTAGAGACGAAGAGGCCTCCTTTCAACAAGTCCATGGCCCCAGCATGGCCACGGCCTCCCCAGTAAGTTCGCTTTATTCCGCCTTGAGGCAAAGAAGTGTCACAACATAACTGAGCCGTGGAATCACATCAGCCTGCCTGACTGTAGAGCAGGAAATCCAGTGTCTTCAGAAGGAAGAGAGCATTGCTCTAAAGGTGATTACTCTGCAGACAGATACGTGATGTCTGGCTACGTCTTCCCCAGAAATGACTCTTGCCCTCTCGGTCAGGGGGAATAGCAATGTTCACTTTGGACACGTATGAGGAAAATACAAATCGTGAAATCTATGGCTTAAATGTGCACACAAAGAACTCTGCTTTTTTACAACTAATGCTAATAAATACAACTTTCTTACTCCAAGGTGATGTTTTAGTAGGAATCTTCAATGATCCTGATTACACTTCAGCAAATGCATCATCACCAGGCAGCTGCTGTTCTGACCTGTGATGTCCGACAGCTGGCTGAGCTGCCATCTGGCATTCATTTGAGATGGTCACCTGGGAAACCTAAATTATCAAAACATCCATGAATCAGGTAATCAGGTACCATCATTTATCAGGTAGCCACTTTGGGTTTGAACCAAACAAAGATGAACTTGAAAGGTGTAGAGACGGCAGCAGTGACACTTGAAGAAAGACCTTGCCCTGATCTATTTCTATCAGCTCAAGAAAATAAAGATAGACATTTCTTAACTTAGATCTCTCGTTGGACCAAATATTGGGGAAATTAAACTCCCCCTGCTGCATGATAAAGATTTTTTTTTCAGTTTTTCAAATAGCTGAGATTCCTTTCTTTGACACACACACAAACAAGTATACAAGATAGAGGCTTGCATATATTTTAATGTTATAATTTTGATTGCTATTAAGTTAAATCTGGGGAAATTTTTAAAAAGCATTTTAAATGCTTTAGCTGTGATTCTTGAGTTTTAATCTTTTTTTTCATTAAACCATTTCCATTGTAAACACATTTTCTTATCTCCGAAGATAGCGCACACTTACACAATTTTTCTCATCTTCCTTGCCATCTCTCCTGTTCAGCGTTTTTTTTCTTTTTTTGAGGAAGATTGGCCCCGAGCTAACATCTGTTGCCAATCTTTCTCCTTTTTTCCTTTTTTCCTCCCCAAAGTCCCAGTAGATAGTTGTATGTCATAGTTGTACATCCTTCTAGCTGCTCAACGTGGGACACCACCCCAGCATGGCTTGATGAGTTGTGCGTAGGTCCACGCCCAGATCCGAACCAGCGAACCCCAGGCCGCCAAAGTCGAACTCGGGAATTTAACCACTACGCCACCACTGGGCTGGCCACTGTTCAGCTTTTAAATAGTAGACTCTCCCAGGACTCCATCCTTGACCCCCCATGTTCCTCCAGCTGTTGTGTCTCCACAGTCAATGTTATCTATTCTCATGGTCACATAGGGCATTTATACCATAATGACTCCCAAATTCTTGTGTCCAGCTCTGACCTCTGCTCTCAAATCTTAAATCCAACTACCTAATTGATATCTGCAGTTGGATGCCAACAAGGCAACTCAAAATTAATCCATCGAAACTAAGGCCATTGATTCTAGATCCCACCCAAACTCAAACTCGGTCTTCCCATTTCTCCGTCCCAGGAAACAGCATGGCAACTTGGATTCACACACCTGATTCCTATCTTTCCTCTTCCCACATCCATTAATAGACTATATTAAGAAGTCTGTCAACTCTACTTTTAAGTTATATTCCAAATCTGTCCGATTTTCTTCATTTCTACTACTGACATCTTACTCCAGGATGCCATTGTCTTTCATCTTCGCTGTTGCAAGAGCTTCCTAGTGGTCTCTCAGCCACCACTCTTCCTCTTACACAGTCCAGTAACTATTAACCACAAATTCCACAGTTTTGGTTATAAATTACCACTCTTGCTCCAAACCCCCAGTGCTTCCAATCACACTTAAAATGGAGTGAAACTCCTAGCTTAGCCTAAAAGGCCTTCCATGACTCTCTTTTACTTACCACTCTGTGCTCATCCCCCATCGCTCACCCTCAACTACAATGTTTCATCTGCACTGGCTGATTCTTCAGTTCCTCAAACACGCTAAGCTAATTCCTGCCTACAGCCCCCTTCACTGGCTGCTTCCTCTGCATGGCATAATCTTCCCCAGTGTGTTCACATGTGCGAGTTCTTTTTAACTTTCAGGTTTCAGTTTATATGCCCACTCCAAAAGAGCCAGCCCTGACCCTACAATATGAAGTAATCTGTCACTCATTCTCCATAACATTTCCCTGACTTATTTTCTTCATAGCACTAATTACTTACTACTTATTTGATTTTGAACAAGTGATCTTTTTACATTTCATTTTCTTGGTCTTTAAAAAGGGCATAATAATATTCCATAAAGTTGTTTTCAGGATTAAAGGAGTTAATACTTGTCAAGTACTTAGGGCAATATTCACACAGGCAATCAATAAATCTATTTTGGCACACAGTATTCGATAAATACTAGCTGGCTAATATTAACTATCATATTATCTAGGATATTAACTAACTTGTTTTAAATCACAAGTAATAATTAGGCAATAATTCTGCCATGCAGTGCCCATATCCAATTTCCAGATCATCATTGCTGCTTCCAAACTCAAGCAGGTCAGATAGCAAAGGTCTTAATTTTATTCTCAAAAGTCCTTAGCTTAAAAATACTACACACTGGCACTATAACCATTCTTGCACATGTCTTTCATTGAACACATGTATACGTGTATGTTGGATATTTACCCAGGAGTGGAAATGGTGGGTCATAGAGCAAGCATGTATTCACCCTTGTAAGATACCAGCAAACAGTTTCCAAAGTTCTTTTTCCAAATTACACGTTTACACTATTTTTTAGGTCCAGTCAAGTGGTTTTAAAATGAGCTATGCTGAAACATAATTCTTCCAGAATATAATCCATATGACAAAATGTATTCCTATTAGCTCAAAAGATTATTATAATTAGGAAGAAATATATCAGCATAAAAATGATATAAGAATTACAAATTACATATCACTGTGCATTTGTATTGCATGTATCATTATTTGGAATATCTCATTATTTTAATTGTAACCAATTACTCCAGTTGGAATAGTCACAGCAAGCGGTATTATATATTTTAGGGATAAATTAAATATATCATCTAATAGCTCATCTTAACATCCTGCTTTTGCATTCATTAAAGGATCAAAGTTTCCATTAATGCTCAGAGAAATTTTGAATCCACATAAATATATCATTAGGCTGAAGGTGAACATCTTTAAGGTAGATTTAGCAGCAGGTTGGAATGTTAACATGATGGCTAATATGCATTTCTACTTTTAATTTATGACATGCAGTTATGATTCTGTTGCAATACTCATATCCATTGTACCATCTGTAAGGTTTAAAGATAACTAAACATGAAGATGATATTCTGTAATTGTTTTATTGGGTTTTTATTGTACGTGAATCCAATATTGTCCTCATTTGGCTTCATTATTGATTCCCTAGGTAAATAAATTATTTTCCAATTTCTTAAAGTAGACAAATACATTTATTCAATAAGAGAAATGAACATTTTGAAAACAATTCTGTCTTTAAGCCAGAATTTCAAAGATTGTAGTATGAAAGTTGAATCTAATAATATGCCTTTCTACTGGACTTTCCTCTATCTACCAAAATAAAATGCCTTAGAGTTGACCTTCCACGGTTTGGAGCTAGCGTTATCATAAATTTTGTTACTTTGTTTTATTTTTGATGCTTCTTCCCACCCTACCATCAAGACATACTTAATCTGAGTTGTATGCAATGTATTGTGTGGTTAATTCATTGCCCCAGTCAATGTGCAGGTTTGCTAATTAATTTTAATTTGGCATTTCACTTACACTGTTTCACCAGATTCTCACTACATAACCTGCCTACTTTTAGCTACATTCATTCTCTTCCTGTGTTTTCCAACGGCTTTTACATTGGTTTCCTCTTTTATTTGGCACATTTCTTGTGTATTTTTAATGGTTGTTGTTGTTAGTGTGGTGGAGTGGATTCTGACTCCTACTGCCCCTGTGGACAGCAAAGTGGAACCCTGCCAGGTCTCTTTGGGCCATCCTCTCACCTTCTGGTGCTCTATCAGACAATGCTCAACTGCTATTGCTGTTCATAGGGTTTTCATGGTCAATTTTTTTGGAAGTGGGTGGCCAGGTCTTTCTTCCTAGTCTGTCTTAGTTTGGAAGCTCTGCTGACACCAGTCCACCATGGGTGACCCTGCTGGTGTTTGAAATACTGGTGGCATAGCTTTCAGCATCACAGCAACATGCAGTCGCCACAGTACGACAACCGACAGACAGAGCTGTGGTTCCATGATCAGAAAATGAGCCTGGGCCCCTGGCAGTGAGAGTGACGAATCTTAACCACTAGACCACCAGGGCTGGCTATCTTTTAATTGGGGCTCATTAATTTACATTGATTAAGAAATAAGTCCCACAAAAATAAAAATACACTTAGTACAGCCTTAATATTGGGGGAACTAATCAATTTAGCTTAATTTTCCGGAATTTGTGCTTTTCTTTTTGAATAAGGATTTAGAAGTGGATAGAAAATAAATCAATTTGGAACATGTACCACTCCCAGTTGTTAGTCTAAACTTCTTCACAGGTTGTTTGTATCCCAATCCATCAAAAACACAAACGTACTGTCTCAGTTCACTCAGGCTGCCATGACAAAATATCGTAGACTAGGTGCTTAGAAACAATAGAAATTCATTTCTCACATTTCTGGAGGCAGTGAAGGCCAAGATCATGGTGTCAACAGATTCAGTGTTTGGTGAGATCCTGCTTCCTGGCTCATAGTCTTCTCACTGTGTCTTCTCTCTGGGGTCTCTTTCATAAGGGCACTAATCTCATTCATGAGGGCTCTACCCTCAGGACCTAATCACCTCCCAAAGGCCCCACCTCCTAACACCATCACATGGGGGTTAAGATTCAACATATGAATTTGGGGGAGACACAAGTACTTGGTCTATAGCACACGTTTTAATAACATAAAGCATTATTATGAAGGAATCAGAAGGCCATGGCTATATGCATTCCCCCATAACATTGTCATTTCTTCAAGGAATACAAACAATGACATTTTATAAAATTTTGATATAAAATAGCTATCTCTAAAATAGGTGTGAGTTCTAGCATCTAGTCGTTGCATTATAAGAAGGTCCCATTTTTATATAAGCAAAACTCAAGCACCATATCCTGTGTGATTTGTATTTACATCGTGGCTTTGGTGAGAGGGAGGTATCATAGAAAAACAAGGGCTTGGGAGCCTGGCAAATGTGAGTTCAAAACCGTGCTCTGACACCTGACTTTAAGTTGATCACCTTACCTCTCTAAGCTGCCATTCATCCTCTGTAGGAGAGAGATGACACCTTCAAGAAAATAGTTGTCAAGCTCTTAGCAGAGTGTAATGCAAACTGCCCTTCAAAATGGTTGTAGCAATTTACAAACTTCCAGTGCCATGTGAAAATTCCACTGAATTCTCTCCGTCATGGCCCAAACCAACCAGCTGCTAAGCTCCTACCATTTGATCTGGAAGAGAGTCAAGAATGGCTGTATGGCAGAAGCTTAGAGTGCCCAGGTGGGAAGGTGAGTGGTTGATGAGAGGTGATGCTGAGAGTGTGGCAGGGTCTAGTTCATGGAGAACCCAGGGGTTGATTTCAGTTAAAATTGGTCTTTATCCTAAAGGGCAAGACCTTTGAACACATTCTTCCCTTTGTCTAGACATCTCTGTCTGGTCTTCACCCCCTCCTCCCTATTCCTTCTGGATTGTCACATGTCTAATGCCAATTCCTATTTCAAATCTTAATTAAACGTCATCTTCCCCAAGATGGAACTTCTTTATTTTTTCCCTGACACACTTCGTCTAGTCCTTTTCAAATTCCTGGTTCATCTTAGATGCAACATTCTCCAGAAAGCTTGACTTGTATCTGTAATTGACTTGCGTGAACTCACATGTACTTAAATTCAGATATTCATCACACTACACTGCAATAGTTTTTTAAAAATGTGGGGGCCGGCCCCATGGCTTAGCGGTTAAGTGCGCACGCTCCGATACTGGCGG
This sequence comes from Ceratotherium simum simum, assembly GCF_057802395.1. Classification (NCBI taxonomy): domain Eukaryota; kingdom Metazoa; phylum Chordata; class Mammalia; order Perissodactyla; family Rhinocerotidae; genus Ceratotherium; species Ceratotherium simum. The sequence goes on from NC_141941.1 coordinate 5,626,112, forward strand.
CCCGGGGTTCGGATCCCCGGCGCGCACCAACGCGTCGCTTGTCCAGCCATGCTGAGGCCACGTCCCACATACAGCAACTAGAAAGGATGTGCAACTATGACATACAACTATCTACTGGGGCTTTGGGGGAAAAAAAAAAGGAGGAGGATTGGCAATAGATGTTAGCTCAGAGCCGGTCTTCCTCAGCAAAAAGAGGAGGATTAGCACGGATGTTAGCTCGGGGCTGATCTTCCTCACAAAAAAAAAAAAAAAAAAAGTGTTCTTTCTCCCATACATATGGCATCCCAAAGAAGACAGGAATGCTTCGCCTGTGCTCACTATCCTTTTCCAACTCCTCCCTCACTCTCTCTGCTTAATCCTTCTCCTTCCTCTCCCTTCCAAGACCTCCATCCCACTAGCCTTGGACTTGCTCTTGACTAACTCACTCTCCTATCTGAGGACTCAAGTATCAGTCCTTACAGGAAGAAGTCCAACAAATACTGATTTAATGACATGAGAACGTGAGAAATATAAAGGATTCAGGGCTGTTCTTGCCATGCCTCCAACGAGCTGCACTTATAACTTAGTCTATTGTTGTTTCTGCCACTGTTGCTTAGAATTCACTTCGTTTTCCTTTCATTTCCTTTTTTAGCGAGTTTTCTAGTTTCCCCTAAAGACTTATTTAATCACAGATATTGTAGGACTTAATTAATTTCTATTGAGTATGGTCTCAAAATATCTAACACTTAAATGCAGGGTCTACTGTTTTCCATCAATGACTTCCCTAGCAAACACTGAGTTATTTACCCACAGAAGAGGAAATATACACAGTCTCATTAATCTCCACTCTGCCTAACCCAAAGTCCTCCTCCTCCCAGACCTAAATGTGAAACATATTGAGTATTAAAACTCATATATTATTTAGAGAGTACCATTGATTTATACAACTTTTCCTTGGTCAGAAGTCTGGTGATTCATTGGCCACATATTCAATTTGACTGCAGGAAGAGCTACTGTTTGCAAGAATACTATTTCCCAATGCATGAAAGTGTTGTAGTGGGTTTGTGGGTTAGCCAAGCAAGAACTCTCTGCTGGTATAAAAACCTGAGACATTAGGTGTACCGTTTGGGGAATAAATTTTCTAAATACAGGCAACAGCTGAAAAGAAATTACAGCAATTATTAAAGTGGAAAGGCTTACACAGCATCAGAAATTATCCCACTACCAACATGTAGATGAAGAAATTTGAAGGCAATATGGATCATACTTCCAGACCTTTCCACAATGTGATGAACAAAGAACTAAGATGTGTCCAGGAGTACCACCCATTTTTTTAAATCACTTTTGTATTGGACAAATGTCTATTCCTTGCTAAGAAGTCCACAGCAAACTTCTATCATTGCTTTCTTGTGCATGTCTTAAAATACTGACATTTGCTCATCTAACTTCCTAAAGTTATCTGAACACTCCAATCCCAGCTCATTCTCTGTATTTTTTGATGTTTGAAAAATTTTTTAAATAAATAAAATAAAAACCTAATGTCAAAATCCTAACACTCGGAAAAGAAAGGGTTAGAAGCAATTGAGAATCCTTTCTCTCCTTTTACTGGAATCAAGAAAAAGAAAGGGGACCCGGGCAATTCCCCCTGTGAGCTTGCCAATGTCAGACCTCTTGGCAAACACTGTAATGGTATTTCCTAATGCGAGAGTCCATATCTTATCATCCACTTTTAGCAGAATGTAACTGGCCTGGCAAGTATAATTTATGGTTTTAGGGACATGGCTCCCTGGAAAATGTTATATAAGCTGTGTAACTATCTGTGCAGTAGAAAAGGAGATGTATTACGAGAGAAGTAGCTCCCTTCTGTATAGAAGATGTTCCCACAAGCATCGCTCAGAGACCTCACATGTTAAACCAGGGCCAGAGAGTGTCCTAACGAAACAAGAAAGGATTTGAGAAGTGTTGACGATGCTAGACCTTCCTTTGATGGTGTGGAATTATTAATAAAGTTTGATACTGGGTAAGATTTCAGAGTGAGTCTCATTTTGATAATCCAATGTGTCTTATCTCTATGTTGATTTTATTTTAGTAGATACTCCTTACCTTTGTCCATAGACATAAATATATCATACTTTAATATTTTATACATAATGTTCACTTATCTCTGGCATATTTGCTTGTAAAAAAGAAAGGCTCAAAATTAATGCACAAAGCATCCAACTTTAGAGGACAAAAAAAGAAACAGTAGAGATATGTTTCTTTAAGGATAATTTTCCATTTCCTCTGATTTTCTTATGTATCTTCTTTTTGTTTGATTTGGTCTATATATCACGTTAAAATATAAGCTATTTGGTCATCGTGGACTGTGCAATCCATTTTGAGACTGACAAACTAAAATGCCAGCTGGTAGCTTTTGTTTCTCATTGGTGGATTTCACAATAGAATAACTCAGTAGAGACCATGGTCTTTTACTGGGGGACCACCGTTCATAGCATCTGAAGTTTTTTCTCTTGGGGTGGTCAATTTCTTGAAAGAGGAACTCTGGCTGTCAGCAGTTGGTGGACAGATGCAGAAAAGACTGGATAATTAATGAAGAATTTAGCCTATTTCACAGTTTTCAAGGTCAAGGAACTCTATCTTGACATAAAAATAATCAATAATCATGTTGGAACTTTGCAACAGAAATTCTTGAGACTAGAAGCCAATGCAGCAATGCCTTCAAAAACACACGGGAAAATTATTCCCCACCTAGAATCCTATACCAAGCAAAATTATAAGTCAAGGATGAGCGTAAAATACAAATATTTGCAGATATTCAAAATCTCAAAAGTTTATCTTTTTTTCTGAGGAAGGTACTAAAGAGTCTGCTTTACTGAATGAGAAAAAATTGAGGGGAAAGACCATAGGCATGCCAAGACAAGAAAGAAGTCAAAGAAATTCCAAGAGTGACGATGAAGAGAAATCTCAGTATGGAAGCTACATAGCATGTCTGGAGGCAACCAGTCCAAGATGACACAGATATGTCTGAATATTTTTGAGAACAGATGTATGCTTCTGTGGGAGAGGTCGATGAAAACTCGATAATAACCAAATAAAATTTGGGCAAGCAAATAAAAGGCAATTACTAATTCCAGGGAAAACCAAAGAGCTGTACAAAATGAGAATGTAATCATTGTGCATTACGTGGTTTAGCTGTGAATAATAAGTATACAGCTTTAACAATATAAACAAAGTAGACTAATTTAGCCAAAACTTGTATGAGGGTGGGGAGTAGGAGAATAAGAGTGTTTGAGTAGAAGTAGTAAGAGAAATAAATCAATAAACAATAGCTGGATAATCTCTAAAACCAAAAGATTCAAAAATAGCATATGCTTGCTATTTTCAAAAAAAGAAGTAAATATCTGAAGAAACAACTAAAGTAGTTAAAAATGCACACCTCCAGAGTTCCAAGTATGGGGAAAAATGGTGCAAAGGACTGCTGTTTTCCATTATAGCGCAAGCAAGACAATTTTATTAAAAACATATATAACTTTAATACCTGTTTGAATTAAACATTTTTACAAAATAAAAAGGTTGAGACATTCCTGCTGTCTAGAAACTGTCAATTTCCAACCCCTGGCTTTTCTGCCACAGTACTCAAACCATTTCCACTTTATGAAATGGCTCACAGATGGGTGTAATCACTTTTGGGCACCATCCAATGGTGTTTTTCTCTTACCGATTTTTTCTGTGAAGTAGGTACCAAACTCAGATTTTTTTCTACACTGCTAAAGGAATACATGCATTGCTCCACGTAAATGTAATAGTTTAATCTGCATAATCTTTTAAAATTTTGTACGTTCTAAATTTTGGTGCCATCAGGCAAAGCTGTGTCCCTTTGTTCTAGCTAAACTTCTCTATTGGGAAACAAAGTCTGTCAAAATCTGGCCTTACTCTTTCTCAGGTTTTATCTCTTCCATCCTCTCTCATTGTCTCCACCTTGGCCATGTTGAAACTGCCCCCAAGCTTTTCCACACTCTGCATCTTCTAACATTATATTCCTTTATGCACCCCAAGAGAATTAAAAAGTTACTTTTTTAAAGTTTTTAATTCTAAACCCTATTAAAACCAAGACTCCCTTCAGGTGAGTCTGGTCCATCCTATGCTCCCTTCTCTGCCCACAACGCTGTGATTCCATTCGCTCTCACTTCCTCTGAGGAGCTAATACTTTATTTACATGTTTTCCTTTCTGAAATGAGATCCTCAAAGGTAGAGACTGTGTCTTAATCATCTTTATATTCCCAAGGTCAGCCTAGCACAGTAGCAGACACTTAGGAGAAGTACAGTCAATGAATACATAGTGAATAAATTAGTGGACGAATGACCAGCCTACGTGTAGTGTAAGGAGAGAGGGGTCATTGTTCCTCTTCTATATGTAAATTTTCCCCTGGCACTACCATCTGCACAAAATATAAAAAACAAACCTACAATGACACAAACCATTATTCAAAGACTGTTTCTATAAACACAGAAATGACCTAGCTCCTTTATCAATTCTCAAAACATCCAATTTTATGCTGAAATATAATGCCATTTTAATGAGGGGGTTGTCATAGTTGAAGTAATTGTGTCTGTCAGCAGAATAAAATTGTTTCTGTAATGGAAATCAAACAAAATACCACAAGATGTGTGTGTGTTCACTCAGATTGAACTTCCTGAAATTCTTTTCTTGAGATAGCATTGATGTTTTACACTTTATCTGTCTTCGCCATACAATTACACATTATGCAGATGGAATATCAGTGACAGAAGTCGCTTCTGGATGTTACAGAGAAATTGTGTGCAAAGTTCTTTGAGTTAATCATGAGCTATTGTTAAACTTGTCTTGATTTTTTTGTCTCTCTCTTTTTTTTTTTTTTGGTGAGGAAGACTGGCCGTGAGCTAACATCTGTTGCCAATCTTCCTCTTTTTGCTTGAGGAAGATTGTCCCTGAGTGAACATCTGTGCCAATCTTCCTCTATTTTGTATGTGGGACGCTGCCGCAGCATGGCTTGATGAGTGGCGTACGTCCGCGCCTGGGATCTAAACCCACGAACCCAGGATCCGAAACTGTGGACCCCAGGCCACCAAAGCAGAGCGCACAAACCTAACCACGTGCCACTGGGCGAGCCCTTAATAATTTTTTTTTTTAACAAATCAACATAGGGAAGAGGAAAGTAACCTCTACAGAGGAAGAAAATATAAATACACCAGCATGTGACTGGTGATAAATTAGGAGTGGGGAGAACACAAGATGATTTCTTTTTCTTCTTTTCACTTTTCACTATTTCTCGGTATTTCTAAAGGCTAAAAAAAACAAATCCTCTAAGGACCCTCTATTCCAGGTGTAACCCACAGACCAGCAGCATCTTGGACGTCACCTGGGACCCCCTCAGAAATACAAAGACTTGGTCCTCTCTCCAGAGCTAGTGAATCTGAATTTGCATTTTAACAAGATCCCCAGGTGTTGCATATGCACATTTAGGTTTGAGAAGCACTATTCTAAAAGATTCTGTCTTAACATCTAGCAAAATGGATGTCTCTCCATTTTTTAGAAAATGTACTTGATATTGCCAATAATGCTTTCAGTTTTCTTAATATAAATTAAAGATATTGAGAAATATTTGGTGAAATATATCACTGCCTACTTTACTGGGCCATGGAAAAGGTCACATTTCAGACAACCTGGAAGGTGGTGAAGAAGCGAGCCATGTGGCTATCTGAGGAAGAGCATTCTGAGGAGAAGTGGGCATTGCCCTTGCCTTAGAAGGGTGACTGAGGTGTTCAAGGACCAGCAAGAGGCTGATGTGGCCCCTTGGAATGAGCTGAATGAGCAAGAGGAGAAGAATAGTAAGAAGTCATGGAAGGGAGTCATGTAGGGCCTTGCAGACCTTTGTAAGGACATTGATGTTTACTGGCAGGGAAATGATGAACTATTGGAAGGTTGGAGTAGAGGCTGGCATTATCTGTCCTATGTGTCTCTCTGCCTACTGTGTTAGCAGTAGTCCACAGGAAAGAAAGTGTGGAATCAGGAATCCAGTTAGAATGTGACTGCCATACCCCAGGAGAGCAATGATGGTGGCCCATAGTGGGTAGTAGAGGATTGGAAGCAGTGGTCAGATTCTACTTGTACTTGGAAGACAGACACTATAGGACTTCATGAAACAAGGGATGAAAGGCTACGAAGGAAAGAAAGAGCTCAATGATAATTCTTAAGGCTTCGTCTGAGTAGAGTTGACATTAACTAAGTTGGAGAAGACTGCAAGAGAAGCAGGGGTATTTTCTTTTTCCTTTTTTTGGTTATGGTATTGCAGGAGGAGTGATGAGTTGTTCAGATTTTGACATGTTAAGACTGAGATGAGTATTTCCTTCTTTCTCATGGTTGAATAAGCCATTTGTGACAACATGGATGGAACTTGAGGGCACTATGCTAAGTGAAATAAGTCAGACAGAGAAAGACAAACACTGTATGATCTCACTTATATGTGGTATCTAAAGAAGCCAAACTCTCAGAAACAGAGAACAGAAATGTGGTTACTAGGGGCTGAGGAGTTGAGGAAACGCAGAGATGCTTGTCAAAGGGTACAAACTTCAGTTATAAGATGAATAAGTTCTCGGGATCTAATGTACAGCATGGTGACTGTAATTAACCATGCCATATTATATACTTGAAAGTTGCAAAGAGAGTAGATCTTAAATGTTCTCACCACTAAAAAGAAATGATAATTATGTGAGGTGATGGAGGTGTTAACTAACCCTGCTGTGGTCATCATTTCACAACATACAAATATATCAGATCATCACACTGTGCACCGTAAACTTACATGATATTATATGTCATTTATATCTCAAGAAAGCTGGAAAAAAAGATTAAGATGAATATTAGGCATCCATGTAGAATTACTAAAGGAGAGTTGAATGCAGGAATGTAGCGTTCAGGGGAAAGATACAAACTGGAGATAGAAATGTTGTCATTATCAACAGAGAGGTTGGGTTTCAAGTCATTAGGCTACAAGAGATCCTGGAGGGAGGATGTGTAGATAAGAAAATAGAAACATGCAAAGACTAAGACTGGACCACTGCCATATTTAAAGGTTGTGTAGGTGAAGATAATGGGCAAAGGAGCCTGTGAAGAAACAGTCGTGAGGTAAGGAGGAAAAGAACAGGAGAGAGTGAGGTGTTCACATGAGGAAAGCTTCCCGAGAAAGGGAGAGTGATGACTGTGTCAAATGATGCTGGTAGGTCCAGTCGGCCGAGGGCTGAGTTTGGCATTGCATGCAGTGGCATGGAGGTCACTGGTGACCTCAAAATGGACCTTTTTCACTGGGAGAGGTATGTAGAAAGCCTTGTTAAAAGAAAAATGGAAGAGAGAAATTGGAAGATGTCAAAATAAATAATTTTTTTCCGAGGTGTTTTAATGTCAGGAGAGAGTTATGGGGCAGCTCCTGAAAAAGGAAATGGGGGTAAGAAGAGACGTATTTTTTCTTTTCCTTTTTCAATTTTTTTCGGGGGGCTTATAACGGGAGAGTCATAGACTGCTGCTGAATGGAGTGATCTAGTCCAGCAGGACTATCTGATAATAACCGAGAGAGAGGAAGAATTGTGGAAGTGAGAGAGAAGTCCTCTCTGGGGTACACGTGGGGGTGTTTTCATTAGATGGGAGCGTGGATGGACTGAGGTCACAAGAGGGAAGGGTGGAACGTGTGGGCATTAAGGTGGGTAGGTGGGTAGATTGGAAAGCAGAGCTGGTGGAATCTCCCTACTGATGGTTTGGATTTTCCCAGTGAAATGGGAAGAAGGTCATGAACTAAGAGCAAGGATGAAGAGAAGGTATTGGACTATATCACACTGGAGGAGAGGGGAGAAGGTAGGATCCTCTGGATCCCTGCCATTCTGAGTGTGGTCTGCAGACCAGCAGCATCGGCATGACCTGGGAGTGAGTGAGTTATTATCAACCTCTCCTGCACTGAACAAAGCAGAATCTGCACTTTACCAAGATCTCTAGGTGATTTCTAAGCCAGTTCTCAAATTTGCACACTGGAATCGACCAGGAAGATTTAAAAAATCTGGATGCCCAGGTCACACTCAAGACTAATTCCATCAGAATGTTTTGCTGGTGGGACCCTAGCTTCAGTATTCTTTAAAACTACCCAGAGGATTCTAGTAAGAAACCCATTTTGATGACTGAGTGTTCTGGGTAGTAGGCAAGTGAATGAACTCGGGAAAGCCCCCTGGAGGTCAACAATCCTGTGTTTAAAGAGACCATTCTGCTGGGTTGTGAGTTTTTCTCCTGCTATGTACTGCTGCACCAGTGCAGACGCAGGATAGACAATGAGGCAGATTTAACAAAGGCTAGGGGGTTGCCAAGCACTTGAGAACAGGAGATGTTCTGCTTGCTTTCCTGCCTTCTGTCTCCCACTTTTCTCCCTCTCACCCTTTCCAACCTGATCAGCTCGATTTGTAGCAGTTCTACATTTTAGCTTTCTGCAAAAGATTTAAAAGCAAGTTTTTAAGAGTTGAATGCACTGCTGTGTACTGTGCTTTTCCCCCCTGTATTCACGAGATCTTCCTGTCAGAGTTATGCAAACATCTAATACAATGGATTCTCATCTTGTGTGTGTATGTGTACGTGTATATAGGATTGGTTTTACCTTATTGCTCGGGGTTGAATAAACTCCTCAGTGAATCTATGGACCCCAGAGTCTTCACTATTATTTCCTTTATTTTTGCTTTCTTTCCCTCTTTTTCTTTTACTGATTTATACGGATTTCCAACTTCCTGTAGAATTATTTAATTTTGGTAACTTACATTTTCCAAGGATACTCTCCACTTCTTTAAAATTTTCCAATTTCTCTGCAGGGATTTGTACCTAGCGTTGCCTTATAAAACTTTAATCTCTTCTCTGTGTCTGCCATATTCAGTTTCTCACACCTAATTTTGTTGATTTCCGTTTCTGCCTTTTCATTAGACTTTACAGAGTTTCATCCGTTTTATTAATTGATTCAGAGACAAATTTTCTGAGCTTATTTATAATCATTCAGTTTTTTCTTTTTTATGAAATTAAAATATATATATATAAAACTCACATGTTTATAGTAGACAAATTAGAATGTACATGTAGGAAATGGGAGGGAGAAATGGTCATCAGAGAAAACGCATGTGACATTTGACAGGTCTCTGCAAAGATGTTTCCCATGCATTTATGCGCAGATGCCGTCTGCCTATGTGTATTTCATTTAGCCTGAAAGTATAGTCTGAATCATCTGCTCTGTTCGCTTATGCTCAGTTTGATAGTAGAGAAAGTGATGAAGCTGGAGATGGAGTTATGGAGCCCAGAATTCAAATTCTCAGCCTGTCTCTTTGCTTTGTAACAAGAAGTACATTTCTTCTCCACTCTGCAAGGCTTCCTCCTCAAGTATTCTCTGTGGAGACAGAGGTCCTCATACCTACCCCACAGGGATGATGAGGCGATGGTGATTATGAGTGGTTTCCACCTCAGTAAGCATCCATCAGTATCAATGGCTGTTTCACAAGCATCTCTTGTATACATTAGCTTGCTTCAATCTTGATTATTGTAAATAAATTATTTTTAAATCCCTCAATATGCATTTTGTATATTTATCTGATAATGTCTACATTTTTTGGAAGTACAATTGGTGGATAAGTGGACTGAAAGGGTTTTAAGTAAATAACCCTTCTGAAAATTCAATAGTTGATATGATAAATAATACTTGATATTATAATACGTAGCCCTATCTAACCCAGATTCTGAGAGAATTAGGCCCGAAGGTATGACTTTTCTTCTGTGCACCTATGTTACTACTAGTCCTAAGAAAATGGTCACTAAAATCATTCTTTATATTTTGTGGTTCAGATAAACAACGCTGGTTGAGAAAGAATTAATAGGAAAAATTAATTCAAATCCATTTACTACATTTAAGATGAATTTTCCTCAAAAAGGACTTTGGCAAATTGAGTATATTCAAGAGCAATAAACGCCTTAGCAGAACTGGTTTTTAAAAATTTGGCATTAGATGAATTAAACTGTGAAAAATCGGTTATTTAATAAATATACCTGGAGCCACACAGCTTCAGATATAGTGACTAATTCAATCATTATTTAATTATTCACATTTTCCTTGTTTATTTTTGTCTTTTAATCTGTCAAGAGCAGAAAATTAGGTTACATCTTCAACTGTCGTGTTTCTGTTACTTTGCCAATTATTTTTCTCTTTTGTAGACTCACAGATTTCCTAACTCATTAATCTCTACTTTCATCTATACTTAGTTTGCTGTGCTTTTTCAGTTTTGTTCACTCTTCTTTTCCTTTTTGTAACTAAGTTGAAAGATTAGTGAATATATTTTTGGTTTTCTGTTTGTTTGTTTAATGTGGAAAACTTCCATGAGTATGAACTTGCCTCTAAAGTATTCCTTTGACCAACTCCCATATGCTTCCATATTTAGCCATTTCTGATCACCAACACCACTAACTGCCACTCTCCTGCTTGTCCAACATGTTCCAGTCACATTGAGCTTCCAAATGAGACGAATGAATGAATGTAATTGATATTTTGTTTTCCTCTTTAACTCAACTCAATGAATCTATTTATTTACAAATATTTATTTATTGATACATTGTTAACAAAACAGATAAAGACTGGAGAAACAGCCAATATATAAGTAAGCACATGAATAAAAAGATACTTCCTCCTCAAGACAATGTGGTATTGCTAAAAGAATACACAAATGGATGAATGCAACAGAACAGAGAGCTGAGACATAGATCCACAGAAATATAGTCAACTGATCTTTGACAAAGAAAATACAATGGGAAAAAGACAGTCTTTTCAACAAATGGTGCTGGAACATCCACATGTGAACAAATGAATCTAGACACAGACCTTACACTCCTTACAAAATTAACTCAAAGGCACCATAGACCTAAATGTAAAATGCAAGACTATAAACTTCCTAGATGATAATAAAGAATAAAATGTAGATGGCCTGGGATTTGGTGATGACATTTTAGATACAACACCTATCCATGAAAGAAATAATTGATAAGCCAGACTTCATTAAAATTAAAAACTTCTGCAAGAGAATGAGAAGACAAGCCAGAGGCTGGAAGGAATATTTGCAAAAGATATATCTGATAAAGGACTGTTATCCAAAATATATACAGAACTCTTAAAACTCAGCAACAAGAAAACAAACAACCCAATTAAAAAATGGGCAAAGTGTCTGAACAGATGACTCACTGAAGAAGATATACAGATGGCAAATAAGTGTAGGAGAAGATGCTCCACATCATATGTCATTAGAGAACTGCAAATTAAAACAACAATGAGATACCACTAAACAGCTATTAGAATGGTGAAAATCCAAAACACTGACAACACCAAATGCCGGCAAGGATATGCAGCAACAGGAAGTCTCATTCATTGCTGGTGGGAATGCAAAATAGTACAGTCAATTTGGAAGACAGTTTGGCAGCTTCTTACAAAACTAAACATACTTTTACCATATGATCCAACAATCATGCTCCTTGGCATCTACCCAAGGGAGTTGAAGACTTATGTCCACACAAAAACCTGCACGTGATGTTTATAGCAGCTTTACTCATAATTGCCAAAACTTGGAAGCAACCAGGATGTCCTTCAGTAGGTGAATGGACAAATAAACTGAGGTACATCCAGACAATGGAATATTATTCAGCACTAAATGAAATGAGCTATCAAGCCATGGAAAGACACAGAGGAAACTGAAATGCATATTACTAAATGAAAGAAGCCAATCTAAAAAGGCTACATATTGTATGATTCCAATTCTATGACATTCTGGAAAAGACAAAACTATGGAGAGAGTAAAAAGATCAGTGGTTGCTGATCTTTCCATCTATTCATCAGGAAGGATGAATAGGCAGAGCACAGAGGATTTTTTGGGCAGTGAAACTACTCTGTTTGATACTATAATGGTGGATACACACCATTATGTAGTTGTCAAAACCCAGAGACCGTACAACACCAAGAGTGAACCCTAATGTAAAGTATGGACTTTAGGTAGTAATGATGTGCCAATATAGGTTTGTGGGTTGTAACAATGTGCCACTCTTGAGTGAGACGTCAATAGTGGGGTAGGCTATGCACGAGGGGGAGCAGAGGGTATGTGGCAAACCTGTATTTTCTGTTCAGCTTTACTGTGAACCTAAAACTGCTCTAAAGAATAAAGTCTGTTAAAAAAAACAAACAAACAGATACTTCAGGTAAGTGTTTTTGAAGAAAATGCCTGAAGCTAATATGATAGGGAGTAGGTAGAGGGGGCAAATTTTGATGGGCTATGGGCGGCCTCTCAGTGGGAATTTAAACTCCTCTTCTTTGGGTGAGGGAGGCTATCTCATTTCCCAGGGTTTGCTGCTGCTGTTGGGGTGAGGAGAGTATTGTTATTACTATATTGTTATCAAAGTGTGTGTGTGTGTGTGTGTGTGTGTGTGTGTGTGTGTGTGTTCAGGTCAAAGAATATTTTCTGCATTATTTCTTTTTTTAGAATTTAGTATAATATTCTTCATCATCTAACATATGATCCTTTTGGTACACTTGCAAAAACAGAAAGGGCATTCCCTGCTTCTAGGACTCACAGTTTATCTATTAACCAACATTATTGATCACATTGTACATATTCTCTACATTTATTTTTCTGTTGACTTATTCTATCAAAGACAGAAAGGTGTGTCAAAGCTTCCCCCAAACGATGTTGTATCTTTGCATTTCAAAATACATTTTGTTAGTACATTTCAAATATATCTGGATGCTTTGTCACTCAACTCATAAATATTCATGACTATAATACCGCCATTGACATTTTATCTTAATTGATGAGTGCTTTCACGTTTTGTCCTTGACATATTTTAGTATCAAATGTTTGAGCAAGTCAAACTTTGCTCCATCCTAGAGTTGTTGTTGTTTTAAATTTCTTTTTGTGCAGATGAATCGGATAAACATTCATTTTTTTATATGGATTTTGAAAAAGATAGAACTACACAGAATTCTTTAAAATCAATTCCAGCTGATTAAAAATAGAGAAAATCGAAAAGTAGAGAAAGATACTTCACAATAACCTAGGCTGATTAAAACAAGTAAAACAACAACCAAAACACTAAATGTTGTCATCATTCAATGTATACTAATTTTGAAAGGAAGTGAATGAGAAAGTCTAGCCCAAATTAAAAAAAAAAAAAAAAAGAACTAAACAGTAAAACATATTGACATACACAATCCTTGGTTAAGACATTGATACTTAATTTTTATTCAAAGTGCTTTCAAGTACCTGATCAAATCACGGTTTCCATTTTACTATCTGATGTAATTCAACCTTAGAGATGGTGTCACCATGACAAGCCTTGTTTCGTTGCACTTATGTATTTCACTTGGCAAATTGGTAAGTGTTAATATTTATATTCTTAGAGCTTTAAAATAAATGCATGAGATTTCAATGTTTTAAAGTTTAGAATGTTTGTGCAAAAGGCACACAGAAGATTTCATTTCATAACCATTATCATACTGGAAATGTATATCAAAACTATATAGACATATACAGAAGACAAGGGCATAGTTTTACAATAATCAGTATCACATGGATTCAGGAGTAAATTCTAAATTTTATCCCTTAAACATCAATTACATAAACTTTACGTACTTCAGTTTCAAAACTGGGAAATAAAAAGAATCAGATGATTGCTACTGTAGGCAAAGTAATGCTGCTTCCCACAAAGATGTCCTAATTCCATGTCCTAATTCCAGAACCTGTGAATATGTTACCTTAGATAGCAAAGTTGCAGGTGGAATTAAGCCTGCTAATTAGCAGACCTTGAAATAAGGGGATTATACAGGCTTATCCAGGTGGACCAATGTAATAGTAAGGGTCCTTAAAGGGGAAGTGGGAGGCAGAGTCAGGGTTGAGTGAGGTGACATCAGGAGACTCATGGGTCATTGCTGGCTTTGAAGATGGAAGGGGCCACAGGCCAAAGAATGTGGTCAACCTCTAGAAGCTGGAAAAGGCAAGAAAACATGTCCTCCCCTACAGCCTCCAGAAAGGAGCGCAGCCTTGCTGCCATCTTGATTTTTAGCCCTGGGAAACCCATTACCCACTTCTGAACTCCAGAACTGTAAGATCATCTGTAAGTTCATAACGTTTCTATTGTTCACTAATTTGCATTTAGTAGATTCACTCACTTACAATCCAAATATTCGCCTAAACGCCAAAAGACCTCCTGGTTGTCAAGAGTTGATAAACTTCTGTCCACACAGCAACATAGCGATGACTCAAAAAATGGTTCACTGGGAGGGGGTCGTCATTTGTACAACGAAGCTTTATCAGAACTTCTTTCAAACTCACCATGCTGAGCTCTGATAATCCGTTTTTTAAAGGGTAACATTATTCCAGTTTTGCAAGCTCAAGGTTTTAGAGCTTAACTGGGAATGGTTTGAATTCTACTCATTGTTTATTGCCATTTCCTGCTCACATCCATGCCATGGCTAGATTGAAACAGAAGGATAAGAGCTTAATTATTTTGCTTTCTATTTTATTATTTTCTATTAGTTAGTATTAATGAAATGAAGTGCTCCTCTGAAGTTAGCAGAAAGACTCCTTGATAATGACTTTCTTTAGGCATCATTGAATTTTCTCATTTAATCAATAATTTCATTATTTTATGTGGGGCTTTGTAAAGCTCCTCCATGTCTGTGTGAGTGTGTATGTGTGTGTGTGTGTATACACAACCAGTCTTGTTGCTTTAAAACATTAGTTCCTGTCAAAACTATTTATATAACTTTAAAATATTATAACTCTCCATGTTTATTTCCTACCAGCATGCTGTCTTGATTATATTAGGGAATATCATTATTTGGATCTGAAATTTTGAGAAATGACCACAACAAATCTATTGATTCATTCCATTACATTATAGGAGAAGTCTTTATTGGTAACAATGCTGCTGACCTCAGAACGGTTCTCTCTTATTTTCTGTCAGAGAATAGATGTGGTTAACGGGCAACTCATGTCACCCGACTGTTCACAGGAATTCACAGACAAACCACTGAAACATCTCTCTTCATCCAGGAAAACCAGAGAGGATGGAGTTAAATAGACAAAAATAGCATAGTCATTTCAGAAATCGAGATTTAAGAGAGGAATACACACACGAGGCAAGATGATGTTTGATTACGATACATAATGGATTCCTGAAACACTTAAATGTAATTAAAGATATAAAAAGGATAGAAGGAAACGTAAAAATGTCATGAATATACAGCACTGTAATTAGTTGCTTTTTTGAGACATAGCACTAGTGGCAGGCTCTTGTCCGTTAAAAAAAGAGAGAGAAGGCAGTTTAGGAAGAGAAAGATGATCTAAACGTACAAGGAGGCAGGTGACAACTGAGGGGGCCAGGGAAAGAGAAAGGAGAATAGAGACATAAATAAAGTTGGGGCAGCCTGAAAGAATATCCTCTAAATGATAAAAGCATTGTCTAGAGCGCTACATAAAGTTCACGATTTCATTGGCAATTTAATAAAATGTAATACAATTCAAGTGCAGTCTATATCGTCGAGATTTGGTATATTTAATTCTATCTTGCAGAGAGTAATGAATCTGGAACTTAGGTTTGGCAGTCTCCTCAAGAAAGCAACATTTCTCTTGATCCATCTGCTCTGATAACTTGTTCATTTGACTACACAAACGAGACTGCAAGTGATAGGAGATTCCAGTTATGTTGGATTAAAGATTCGAACACACCAGAGAGCCTAGAACCTTCCAAGACTTTCTCCCACTTGCAAAGGTCACAAATACAGACTCATAAGGGCATTTCTGAAAAAAGAGTGTCCTGGCATTGGTCAATCTTCAGTTAAATGGTCAGTACCGTGTGGTTTTGAAAGTCACAGTCCTTCCTCAAGAAGACATTTCGTGAAAGGACACCAAATTATTGTATATGGTAAGAAAAAAAATTCTTAAAGGTATACTCCTTTTGAGGAAAAAAATTGCAATTTTTAGTCTTAAAAACACTACTGGAATTCTAAAGCAGTGACAACGTCTTTTACGTATGTCTATCAGTGAGAACAAATAAGTATAAAGGGATATTATACACCTATTGTGATTCTAGTGTTAGAGCAGGGTTTCTTGACCTCAGCACTGCCGACATCTGTGTCTGGACACTTCTCTGTGGTGGGGGCCGTCCTGTGCACTGTAGGATGATGAGCAGAATCCCTGGCCTCTACCCACCAGATTCAGTAGTAGCCTGCCTCCGCTTGTCACACCAAAAACGACTCCAGACGTTCTCAACGTCCCCTAGGAAGCAACGCTGTCTCAGTTGAGAACCACTGTTAGAGGGATGAGCTGTTTCTTAGAATGCTGCTGTTGGGGAGATTTGTTTTCCTTTTTTCACATTTTTATTTTCTGAAATCTTCCTACCCTCAGCTCCCAGAAAATGTAACCTCTGTGAAAATAGAGATCTTGTCTGTCTTCTTTAGCATACTCAGAGCCTAGCAGTTTTAATAAATACTCCTTGAATAAATGAATATAACCATAATCAAAATAAATCTGCTCATGCATTACTGAGTGGATAAAAGAAGATGTGATTTCGTTAATAATATATTTAAATCTATGTGAGCTCTTCTTAAGTTTTGTATTAAATGGAATTTTATTGACCTCGGAATAGTGAATTTTTACAGGTAATATAAATCTTTCACTTTCGCCCAGTTTCCTCTCTCCTAATTGGGTTAGAAACTCAACTAATAACCATTGTATTCAAGGCTGTGGAGAAATAAGCCAGAAACACATGAGATAGTGACTGCTTTGTAATTTGTAAACTGGGGAAAACTCTATAAAACGTTAAGACATCTTGTCGATTGAAAAGGAAAGAGCGATGCGCATAGTTAGGCTGGTTGTTTGGCCTTGCTTACTTCTCATGGGATGTCCTGGGGAAGGAAATGATGTGTTCAAACTTGCAGGAAGAAATTAATGGTGAACAAGCTCACAGACCTCAGGAAGAAATTAAGTAATTAGGGAAGCTGCAGGACGGGCTACGCAAGAAAGCTGGAGAGTGGACAATGGAAGCAAAATAAGGGCTCTACTATTACTACAGCAGGTACAGCAGGCTGTGAGGATGTGAGTTCTAAGCTCAGTCTGACGCTAGACATGGGCAGGACTCAAAGGCCAGAGCAGAAATTCCAACAATATCTGAAATCTAATGTGTTTATTCAAGAAAGGGTGGATTGTGAGCTGGCAGATTTGGAAACACCAGACTAGAGAAAAATCGTAGAAAGTAGGCAGCTGTTATCGGGGATTCCCACGAGCAGAGAGAGAGACTCCTCCATCACTGGGGCACAGGGGTTGGGCCAGGAATTCAGCCTTCTTAGGTGTCAGAGCTTAACTGTACATGAGGATGTGGGGGCTAAGAGTCCAGCTGAATTAGAGGGCTGTGAGGGGCTGATGGTAAGGTGTTCTGAGACTCTCAGGTATCTTGTTTGGGGGGTATGCTTATTTCCTCTGAAGACTTCGCCAACTGAACTTGTAGAAGAGCCACAGGGTGAGAAATGCCTTGGGCTGCAGTGGCCAGTAGGCACACTCCAGCCCCTCCGTGTACACTGGGCCATCTCCCTTCCATCTCATTGTGGGGTCAGAGACGACATGGGCCTTCTGCTGCTGTTGGCGGACTAAAGGGTAACCTGTCCTGTTGTACTGGAAGGAAGGAGGCAGGAAGGAACGGGGGCAGATGGGAAGCAGGGAGACAGGAAAGAGAAAAATGGGAAGAATGGAAAGATGGAAGGAAGGGAGAGAGGAAAGGAGGGAGGGAGGAAAGAAAGGATAGAAGGAAAGAATATAATTTATATAACAATCTTAGATGATTATTCATGGATTTCATGCTTAAATTAAAAGCACAGATGACACAGTTGCAAATCCAAAACGTGTGCGAAGTCATTTCCTCTAATTCTTTTGCAGATCCCATAACGTTCTGAGTGCAAAGAGCCTTCCCGGAATTTTCAGACAGAATTCCCTAGAAGAGAGCATGCTTCATCTGCCTGTTGTCGTCAATACTCTAGTTCCCGGAACAGACAAAACATGATGAGCTGCAGCTCTTCTGGAATGCCAGTGAATAAGAATTATTTCCAGGCAGAATGTGCTGTTAGAGAGGCTTTCCACAAATGTAAGCTACCGTCAGTCTTCTTTGAGTACCAACATACTCAGGTGCACTTTGTGGAGAATGATTCTTCCCCAAGTATACCCTCAAGACAGAACTTTTCTGCCACCATAGTTCACTGCTAAACAGTTCAACTGGGCATTTCCCCTTACTGTATCTATTTAATTCTTACCTTTTCATTTTCCTCCCTTTAAAACCCGCTTCTTTCTCCCAGGGCTTTCCTGAAACTACTCTCTTTGGGGTAACACGAATTTCTGCTCCTCACGTCATTCTCACCTACTTGACCTCACTGAGAAATTGGCTGCCGCTCTTGCCTCCACGTTGGGATCACAGGAGCCTGCGTGATTTTCCTGCTGCCTCTCTTGTTATGTAGCTGACATTGCTGATCTCCTTGGATCCCTTGATCCCTGGCTTTATGCCTGTACCCCAGCTGCTGCAGGCGTCCCTGTCTGCCCCCACTAGCAGATACCAGAGTCACCTGGTTCCTTTCCTTCCCTGTTTCCCTCTGTCCCTTAATGGTTTCTCTCAAGGACACCTTCTTAATACATCCCTCGCATGTGAATCCTTGGCTTGGGGCTGGTTCTGGGAGAATGTGATACACTCCGTCTCCTTCTCCTTCATCTTTGCACCCATTATCACATCTTCAGGTCTGTTCCTCTCCTCCTGAGCACCTCCCACCACTCCTTTGGAAATCTCACCCATTCCCATGGTTCCATCACCTCCATGGCAACACATGCTAAAGAGTAATCCTCAAATCCAACCTTTCTCCCAAAGCTCCCAACTGGGTTATCTACAGGATGTCTACAGTGCCACATTTAATATGTACCAAAGCCAATCCATCCCATCTAGACCACACTTTCTCAAAGATGGACTTTTTCTTGTTGTTGTTCATCATTTTCTTCCCTTTCTCCTCTGCTCAGGGCCAAGACAGCCTTCTTTCCAGTGCTGAGGTTGGGGTGGGATTTGGCTGGTTATTTCTGGTTTACATTTACGTGAGGCTGCACCTTAAAGATGGAAGTATCTCCTGTGAGACTACAGACCTTGGGGAGCCCTGCCCCCAGATGTCTGTCCCCTTTACAGGGCAAGGGCTCCACCCAAATCCAAACCCAAATTTGTGGAATTAGCCAATTGTCTCTGAGCCAAAGCAGCTTGAAAGGTCCAATATTCACCTGATTTCTCTGGGTTTAGGCTCTTCCCCAAAACTACTGGTCTGGCAACTCCATAGAGTCTTTGCAGTATCTTCAATGCTTTTAAGAAGTCTTTAAAAGCTTATTTTATCCAGATTTTTAGAAAATTATTTTCAGTCAAGGTGGATTGATTTGAATGACCCAATTAGCATTATTGGAAAAGGAAATTCAATGATTTCTCTTTTCTCCATCATGACTTTAATTCAGACCCCTCTAATCCCATCACAGAAGTGTAATCATCTCTAAAACTGGTTACTTAAGTGTTTTCTCATTCCCACTCAGTGATGTCAGCCTTATCTTCCTGAAATTTAACAATGATCCCTTCCTCCTTCCACACTCAGAAGTCGGCAATGTCTTTCGACTGTGCAAGGAGTCATTACACATCCCTCAGGCAGCCCAACAAAAGTTTGTTTCCAGGATATGACCTAGTCTTATCTCCCACTATTCGCCATCCTGCATTTAGAAGATGCCTCAAATAAACGAATTACACATTAGGATGCTTCCTGCCCAAATATCTTGTACACGCTCTTTCTTCAGCCCAGAGAGATCTTCCTACTTCTTCACCAGCCAGGCTGTGCCACAAAGCATTCCTTGACCACCCCCAGCCCCCCACTCCCACAGCAGGAAAGCTCTCCTTGCTCTCTTTATCCAGCCTTTTTTCAATCTTCCGTGATACTTCTACCTGCCAACTTATATTCTCAGATTATTTTTAATGTAGATATCATCTCCTTGAGTATTGGAGGTGTGTATCACCATTTGGGTACCCCTCTTCTCACTTGACAACATGTTGCACAGTGCATATTACACACAGAGTAATCCATCCTTAATTTTAAGATTTCCGTTTTGTTTGTTGTTTACCATTCTGGTACATATGGATTAATGTACGCATGTCTTTTTAGCAATGAGGAGAATTTCAATGCAGGTGGATGTGACTCTTACCAGGGTTAATTAGAAATTAACCTAATTAAGAGGCAACCAAACCATGTGTTTAAAAATCATAAGGAGAGGTGTAAGGGATAACAGAGCAGTCTGAACAGAAGCGGCCTTTTACAATAAACCTTAGGAGAGGTGTCAGATGCTGAGAGAAAGTAAATCCAGGTCTTAGAACTGTCCTCCTCCATCTGTTAGAGGAAGAATGCTCAGATCCAAATAAGAGGACTGAGAATGTGTGTGCTCAGCACAAAATTAGCGTGGGCAGAGCTGAGACTATGATGCAAATTGAGGTTGCAAGCTGAGTAGGTTAAAAAGTTTGCACTTGGCTGTTTGTCCATTTTAAGCATCCACAGAACTCTGTTCTTCTGGGACAGTAGTGGGAACTGGCAGACAATGCTTAATAATTGCAAGTCATAAACTCAGAAAGACAAGGGACTTGTGGCTCAAGGAAAAACAGAAAAGATTATGTCCCTCAAAATGAGCATCATTCACCATAAAGGATGCTAACTTCTAAGCATTAACTTAAAGCGACGGGGAAGGAAAATCCTAAAACAGATCTTGTGAGCAAGAGATGGCAAACGGTAATCAATTGTGGAATTCGCCTTATTTCTAAGTTAATATCCTTAAAATGCTCTGAAGGCAGTAAGTTGTTTTGTTGTTTTATTTTAATGAAAAATTGGAATTATCTGAGATTTCAATGATTTACTTGTCATCTTGGTCCCTCTAACTGTTTTCCTATAAGGTCTTAAATTTTGCTTCCAAGAAGTATTCCACTTGTTTCTATGTTGCACTTGAGGATGCACTGCTATGCTGGCATTTAATCAATGGACAGTGAATGAATGAATGACTAATAGAATGTAATAGAATGTTATATGAACATCTCTCATTTGCATTTCTTCCTCTCCAGATCCTACCCACACTTAGAAGATTTAAATTAGCAGAGAAACTGATTTATTATCTTCTTGGATATAACACGGCTTTCCAAATCTCTTCGTAATTTTCTCAGTGAGTAGTTAATTTTTAGAAGAACTCTAAACAAATATCTCATTGTTAGACTGATTATTTATAATGTTGATTAATATTTAAATACATATTGATAGAGTTTGTGTGTTATTGGATAGAGTTTATTTGGATAGATGTGAACGAAGGAATAAAAAAGAGGTAGTGTGAGTCTTTTCCAAATACTCGTCCCTTGTTAACTAACCATGGAGCAGAGGTTTTCTTCTCGATGGAAATATGAAAAAGAATAAGACACAACCCAGCCACCACCACCACCATCTCCACTACTACCAAGAAGCAAAGAAACATACTAATAAGAAATTCAAATAGTAAATATAGCTTAAGGCATGAGTTTCTGAATATGGATAAAATTGATCCTCACCATGATAAAACCAACCCAATGGAAGATTAATATGTTCTCCAAATTAAAACAAGGTACACTTCCCATTTGTTTATTTTTGTCTACCTGATCACCAAAATTTGAAAAGACTGATACTGTCCATTGTTAATGAAGGTGGGGAGAAAAATGTTCTCAGAAACTATTGAGAGAGTGTATCTTGGTACAACTTTTTTAAAGGGCAATTTGCCTAGAACCTTTCAGAATTTTAATTGCATGTGCTCTTTGAGCCAGCAATTCTACCTGTAGGGGTTTGTCCTATGGAAATATTTGTAGCGTGCAAAGACAGATGCACAGAGATCAGATGGAATGTAAAAAGTGACCAAAAGTAGGAAATGATCATGTGAGTTTTAGTCTACTCAGACAAGGGCAGCTTAAAAGTAATAAGTTAGTGCAAGAGAATGATTTCTGTGACATGCTACTGGATGGGGAAAAAAATAAAAGGAAGTTGCAGAAGACTGTATACTCTATAGAAAGTATGAACCAAGTCTATTTTTATACTAAAAAAAATGTACTTTTGTGTCTGTATATCTAAACACAAGGAAACAAATGTATACCAAACAGATAATAATTAATATTCCTAATGTATAGATACAGGGGATGATTTGACGACATTTTTCCTTTGTTTTTTAACGTGTATACGCTTTCCCCTCAATGTGCATATACCATTTTGAATTAAAACAGACACACAATTTTCAAGCAAGGTTTGCTGCCAGATGCGAAGTTTCTAAAAACACTCAGAGTCCATGTGGTAGAAGGCAGCTGGGCATTTGGCTGCTGCTCATTGAAAAGTTGTGGCTTGACAGCCTCAGAGTTTTTCTGCATTTTGTTTTAATCTTCTGACTTGTGTGGAGGAAGTAAACGCACCTGACACTAACATGTTGCATGTTGTCAGGCTCAGAAACTTCTCCATCTTCAAAATAACCCTGAGGGGAAAATACTTCAGCCCAAACAATAACATATTGGGAATGCTTTGCACATAGAAAGTGATAGTAAAAATAAGTGACTTTTTCCTCTACAAAATTTCAGGAATATAATATTTCTGTGACTATTGTTGCAGATTATCTGGTGTCATGAAAGGTGAAAGAATAAGACTCCTGATCATAAAAATCTGCAGAATGTAGGCAGAGTTTTAAATAAGAGTATTCCTCGAGAGTATGAAGACATGCCATTTGTACAAACGCCGTCACAATCAGAAAACATTAGCAAGTGAAAAACAAAGGGGAATATAAATGTTAACAACTGTGTATAGTAACTCAGTACTTTCCATTAGCTCTGCTTTGTGTCATTGTACATTCATCGATTTCCTACATTTCGTTATACACTGTAAATAGAAATTTGTTTCTTTCCCTTTTTCATGCTTGTTCTCCCATAAATAACTTTCTATTGATAGTCGTAGATTATTCAGGAAGAGCAAGATAATGGGAACTAAAATAAGTAGGTAAGGAGTATTTTTCTTTATTTTAAACATTCCATCTGTCTAACTAAATTTGTGGTATGTAAAACACCTGTTTTTATTTCCAAGGGACCAATCTGGTTCTGAAGTCACAGCTGGTGCTCGTCTGTGAGGGTGTTCAGATACTATTTCTTGAGCAAGGCAGATGGCTATCAAAAGCAACTTCATCATTTTGTTTTCTGACCAACATCCCCAAATTTGGACAAACTCATGGGGACAGAACTGATAACCCTTCCACGTGAACAGTGCAGGACACATGTTCAGTGTGTATGCATGAATGACAACCATAAGCATGTAAGAGCTGAAGGGATCAAACACCAACAATGATAATCTCATAATAATGATGGTAATAGAAACCAATACCTAGGACCAAATGGGTGATGAGCAACAAGAACAGGGCTTTCCAAGAGCCACGTTGACCTAAACTTTCAGAGGTAATTGGTCTTGACCGGTCCCCTTCAGAACAAGCACTGGCAGAGAAAGCTCAACCCAGTCTGTATAATGAAGGTGAAGTTGCACAAAAAATAGCTTATAATGAATGTAGGAAGAAGGTGAGGGGTCCAGATTAAGTGAGATTTGGGAATTAAAGGTAGGGTTACCAAAAAATAAAATTGACACATTGTCAGAAGCAGTGATTTGGACAATTTCCTATGTAAGGGACAAAAGTTAACCATAAAAGCTGGACTTCTCCTGTTGAGGAATCAATTCTGGTAAAATCAACTTGGAAGGTGCAAAAAATTCTCATGACCTAGACCAGGAATACATTGGTTGATAAACCAGATCCTTCAATGGTGGGACGTCTGCACTGTTCTTTCTTTATCTTTAGGGTGTGTGAGATTATTGAAATACTGGACATGGCGCACAATTGGTAAAACTGAAATGCAAGAAACACAACTCTAAAAATGCATGAGAGAATAAGAATATAGATAATAAAGAAACACCATTAAATTTAAGTTATTAGCACTTTTGACCTGATTAGCCTAAGTGAAGCAATCCAATTTTCAACACGTTCAATATTGTATGCTTAGTGCATCTGCTTTCTATAGTGCTTCAAGCATTTCAGAAAATCAAATACATCAGACTGTGATTTGAATTCAATGATTAGAAAAATTTCATTAGGTGTGCGATGTTTAAATGTCTATGGAAATCCAATTTGTTAAATTAATAAGCTTTAACTTTATTGGTTATATAAATAAAATACAGATATTTAGAAGAATGCTATATAAATATAAGTAAATTAGACATTAAAGTAAAATAGTGGTACTCTTCATGCACTTAAACTTTTTGGATATTAAAGACTCTATCAACATTAAAAAGGGCAGATGCAGCAATATCTCACATCGTTTATGGCTAGTAGAAATGGGTAAGACTGAAATTAAACTCTAGAAATACCTGGTGGTAAAGGAGAGATGAAACTAAAGATACAATGTCCTCCGGAATATGGTAAATAAGATCCTGTAAATATGGAGGATATATTCCTAATTAAGAATATGTGATTTTTAAATATTTAAATCAAGTAATAGGAAGCAAAGAAGATCACTCCATGGAGGTATTTGTTGGCTATTTATAGAATTAATTCTTAATAGAGATGTTCACCATTGAAAGGAAAGTATGTGAGAGAATTCAGCAGTTAAAAGAATAAGATGAAAGAATTAAAAGCTAAAGGATAATAAGTAAAACTGAAAGCTATATATACTTAATCCTACATCTGGATGGGAGATTGGGACCTCCTGAGAAAGAAGACCATAACTGAGGGTTTCAGAGTGAGGGTGGGGATGAGTTGAGAGTTGAGTTAAAGATATGTCAAGTGTGAATGTACCTCAGAGACCACCAAATTGAGGCATTCAGTAGGCAGTTGGATAAATGGATCTGCGGACCACATGGTGAGATCAGGGCTAGATCATGGGAGTCATCAGCTGATGGACTGCATTAGATCAGGGCTAGATCTTGGGAGTCATCAGCTGATGGACTGCATTTGAAGACCCATTAACCCGCTGAGAAGAATGAGTGGGAAAGGTTGAGGGCTCGCAAGGTGATCTGAGGATCATCCAGATGGGGTTCACCCATCTTGATGAACCCCAATGTTGAGAAGGTTGTGTGGAAGGACGAAACTGACATAGGATGCTAAGAAGAGCAGACAGGGACCCAGGTGAAAAATTGCGGGAAAGCATGAATGTTTGGGGCAACATGTTGAACTCTGCCAGGACGTGAAGGAAGACAAGCCATGAGAAACGCCCTTGTATTTGTCTACTTACACCTCCCTGGGAGCTTAGCAGGGGCAGTCTGGATGGAGGGGTGGAGGCAAAAGCCAGACCAGGATGGAAGAGGGTTTACAGGAAGTGGGTGATGGAGGTGGCAGTGGTACAACTCTGGAAAAGTTTGGCTCTGAAGGTGAGTGGAGAGATATAATGGTGTCTCAAAGGGGAAGTGGGGCCCAGGGGAACTTTCAATTTTTAATATGGGAGACAATGAAACCTGTTGGTGATGGAAAGTATGAAAAAGGGAGAGGTTGACGATGTAGGAGAGAGTAGATAAATGATGAAAAGAGCTCTGTGAAAAGATAAGAGGTGACAGGCTAGAAAGTAAATGCACACATTTTGGGCTATGAGAGGGGGAGACACATTCTCTTCATTTTAGCAAGAGGGAAGGAAGAGAAGATGGGAGTGAGTACAGGAAGATTTAATAAACTGATTATGAGAAGTAGATAGAATTCCATTAGATGCATTTTATTCCCTCCATGGTGCAGAAGGTGAGGTAAATAGGCTGATCTGAGAACTGAGGAAGCATGATACTTCAGTAGAACAGAAAAGGAACAAAAGTGTGGGGTAAAGAGGAGTGAATTTCGTAGATAGCAGAGGAGTGAAGTGACTAGCAAACATTTGCTACCAGCTCTTTTTAAACATTAAAATTAATTTAATAGAACTTGAAAACTAAGATTTTCACAAACTCTGGGTATAATAAAAATATAACAAACTATTTTATAAAGTCTTAAACTTTAAATTATTAAGTGAACTCCTAAAGTGATTCTATCATGGAGGTAGAAAGACAAATATTATCCTTATTAATCATTAAAATAAGTTACTGTAGAACATCCTCTCACTTATTAATAGACTTCTTTTTCTCAAATGGTAATGGAATTTGGATATTCATTTTCTACTAATGTCAAAGGTAATGCAATTTTCTCTAATGAGTTTAGAAACCTGCTCACCAACACCACAGTTCTATGTACAGAATTTTTTACGCAGTTTTGCATCAGAAATAAAATACCTTGCAATTGCGGTATTTCCACGTTTGTCTCTCAGACTCGCACACCTCATTTCTTCCAAGCCCCCAACTAAAAATAATATCTATCTATATATCTCACTTTCAAGATTACTGTCCCCTTTACATCCCTTTAATATCAAACATCTTGGAAAAAAATCTGTCTATAAAATATGGCAATATTGACTATATAATCTGCCACTTATTATCCTTCTAGAACAATTTCTTATTCCCACCACTATGGAAAGCACCATCTAAGAAGCACTGCTCAAAACTTAATGGATCACTTGGGAATGTAGTTAAATGCAGCTTCTGTTCGTTAGGTTGGGGACGAAGCGGGAGATTCTGCATTTCTAACAAGTGCCCCAGCGATGCCCCAGTATTGATTTATGGACCACAATTAGAAATGCAAGGACCTAAATCATCATCACTCAAGGACTTATTGATTCTTTTGCAAGGTGTCATGTGAAAACTAAAGACTAGAATCTTGTCTACATATTTTCACTCTTCAACTCAACGTTTGTTTCCTAGGCCCCTCGTTCCACCAGACGGGCTCTCACTGATGGTCTCTGGTCACATCAGGTGGCTTTTCCATCCTTATCTTACTGGCTTTCTCCGCCGAATTCAACACAGTAGACGACTCACACGATGAAAGTGAACTACTCTGGCTTCCCTGGAGGAAGAGATTCTTTTAACAGCATTACTGTGCAAACATCAATTTTATTCTTTAGATAAAGCCAGTAATAAAAATATTTCTTTATTTACCTTTTTCTATATTGTTTGAGGCCAAGGAGGTAACAGGGGCTCTGAGTCTGAACCGTCAGAATATCCAACCCCCAAGCCCACAGGAGGTCGGAGATGGCATATGACTCTTCAAGCCCAATCAGAATTTTCTCTCGGACTTTTCTGTTAGGCCTATTTTAAAAAAATAAAAATTCCTCCCTATGCCCAGTGGCTGCTTAGATGGTAAAATATGAGGTTTGCTCAGAAAGCAGCCACCTTCCTCACCATCTGGAGAGAACCTGTTCTAGAGATAGATGATATCTGATGACTTCATTTGAGCAGCTGTGTCCTGGTGTGCCCGATATACCCTGGATTGTACAGCCAAATGCACCAGTCTTTCCTTCCTCTTTCTTGTATCCCACTTCGCCTTAAGGTAATTTGAATTGGGTTTCCTTCACATGCAACAAACATTTCTGTAATTAACTACTCTAAAATTGATCCTTTCTTCGGCTTCCCTTAAATAAGAAACATCTCTAATGCCTCCTTATAAAAATACGTAAAAGACACTAAGAGAAAATTCACCACAGAAATTAAGAAAGTTAAGGTTAAGAAATTACTTAACCTTTCTTGGCTGCCATTGAACATTTATTCTGCTAGATGAACTTTAACAACTATTTGTCACATTTTGAAAACAAAAATACTGAGAGTGTGATTGAAATTTGTAAAATTTGTGGTTTAATAGGAGAACACTAGATGCCACACAACATTTAGTCTTCCTAATCTGGAACATCATATGTCATTATCACATATGCAGGTAAATGTGTAGAGTTTTCATGTGTCTCTTGCACATTTTTTAGTCGTAATGCATCTTTTTTGCTATTGTGAATGCAGTGTTCCACTTTTTAAATTCTGCAAGTATGAAAGTACTATTAATTTTCATATACTACTACAGACATTTTAATGAATTCTTTAACTTCTCATAATACTTTTTCAGTTGATTATCTTGTCCTGAGTCATTCATTTATTCCTCAACTATCGAGGACCGGTGGTGTGCTAGGTTATATTCATGGTGCTAGACACAACTTACAAATGATAATGGTTTTGCTATTTTTCTGTTTTCTTGTTTTGTTTTTATTTTTTGTTTTTGTGAGGAAGATCGGCCCTGAGCTAACATCTGCCAATCCTCCTCTTTTTGCTGAGGAAGACTGGCTGTGGGCTAACATCCATGCCCATCTTCCTCTACTTTATATGGGACACAGCCACAGCATGGCTTGACAGGCGGTGCATTGGTGCACGCCCAGTATCTGAACCAGCAAACCCCGGGCCGCCGCAGCGAAGCGCGCACACTTAACCGCCTGCGCCACTGGGCCGGCCCTATTTTTCTGTTTTTTAGGCTTTTATTTATTTATCTTTGTTCCTGTACTTTCTAGAGCTTCCAGAACCATTTGCATAAGAACAGAGATGTCAGGCATACTTGTCTTATTCCTGATTTAATGGGAGTGTCTTTCATGCTATATTACTAGGCATAAGGCTTGTCATTTGACTGTGAATAATTTTTTTGAATATTTTTAATTGAAACTTCTTTTTATTATTAACTGAGTGTTGCTATTTTATCAATCTAGCATGTACTTGAAAGTTATCAACTTACTTTAATGCACGTGACGACAATTTCTTTTTCCTTTAGGCAATTCGCATAGTGACTTAATTTAGAATTTTATTGTTGAGCTATCAGAACCAATTACTGAACGCTGGACAGACAGATAGATATCACAACCAAGTAGGCAACCAAGGAGAGAATAGATATGTATGTCCTATCAATGTATAATCTATATTAGCAGAATAAGAAAGCTATCGCTATATGTAGAAAATACAAAGTATATCATTCATCAATGATAAATCAACAAAATCCCCTAAATAAACTCAAAAAAGGATAACTTCATTAAATTGATTAGGATATTTAAGTTAAAGTAAATATTAAATTTAAAGATGAAGCTTTGGAACTGGTTCCTTTAAAACAGGAAAAGACAAGAACGACTTGATTGCTGCTTCAGTACAACACTGAGATAGAGGATATAGGAGAGAAAAGAGTTAAGTGGTATAATTATTAAAAAGGAGGGCGGGCTCCATGGCTTAGCGGTTAAGTGGGTGGGCTCCGCTACTGGCGGCCCGGGGTTCTGATCCCGGGCGCGCACCGACGCACCGCTTCTCCGGCCACGCTGAGGCCGCGTCCCACATACAGCAACTAGAAGGATGTGCAACTATGACATACAACTATCTACTGGGGCTTTGGGGGACAAAAAGGAGGAGGATTGGCAATAGATGTTGGCTCAGAGCCGGTCTTCCTCAGCAAAAAGAGGAGGATTAGCACGGATGTTAGCTCAGGGCTGATCTTCCTCACAAAAAAAAAAAAAAAAAGGAACAAAGATAGCTCTCATAACTCATAGTCAATGAGTGTGTATGTGGACTACCCAAGAGAATCTATTAATTACAACTAAAGTTGGCTTTAGTAAGTGTGATCATTATACAACTACTACCGGCATTTCTATGCACTAGCCAAAACTATAAAATGTATTTTAGGAAATTAATTTAATTCAAAATAAGCACAAGAATAAATCTAATACAAGATATAATGCAAAAGCAGGACATAGAAAATATAAAGAACTCCTACAGGTTAAGAAGAACAAGACAGCTCAATACAGAAATCACCAAAAGATACCAAAGCTAATTCATGTAAGAGGAAACATGAATGGTCAATAAACTTTTTTCAAAGAATACTCACCAAGGATGGTGAGTCAACCTAGAATGGGGAGTCAGACTAGAGCTGAGAGAGCATGTCATCCTCTGGGGATGAGAGTGGCGGTGGAGGTGGGAGATTGGTTATATCAGGGGATTGATCAAAGAATAACTATATTAAGTATAATTGAAGACAGGCAGAAAGCGATCTGGAATTGGATATGTCTGTGTGAACTCACGGATTGTCACAGATGATAGCTGATAGACAGATGGATGATGAATGGATGGATAGATAGATAAATATAGATGTAATGTTGGTACATGCATGTACACACACACACACGTAGACAAATTCACTAGCTCTATCCACGGAGAGGATCTGGGAGCAGCATCACACCAACAACACTGTTACTGGACTAATAAATTTGGTTTATACATATCGTAAATATAAATACCATTTTCTACTATAAAGAACTACCAATCCTTGGAGAAATGGCAGATTCCAGAGCTGGGGCAGAGAAAGTACAAGATAAGCCTGGAGTATCTTGTTCCAGAAAGCAAGGAATTACTCAGAAAATGATGAAGATCCATCAAAAGGACACAGGAGTCAGCCAAAATAGGTTCCCGTTGACCAAAGTGAGGACAACTAACATCAAAATAAATGATGATAGTAGCAGATTATAGTTCACTGAGGAAAATAAGAAACGATGAATCCATACAGACATAAAAAAACAACCGAAAGTTTGACGAGGAACAAGATATTTATATAATTTTGAAAATACTTCCTCACAAGATACTTGCTTACCAAGGGGAATAGAGTAACTTGATGGGGAAGAAGCCTGCCAGACATCATTTTAACTAAGATTAAATCATGTGCCATCTGATAAGATGCAAGGAGAAGAAGGAGGCAGCACTACACCTGTGATTTCCGTGCCAATCTCGAGAAAACATCATATCAACCTAAATTGAGGGAAATGCTATAAAATAACTGTAGTGGGTTGAATAGTATCCTTCCAAAATTCATGTCCACCTAAAATCTCAGAATTTGACTTTATTTGGAAATAGGTGTCTAAGGATATAATTTGTTAAGGATCTCAAGATGAGATCATCTTGGATTTGGGGTGGGCCCTAAATCCAACAACTTGTGTCCTTATAAGAACTTAAGAGGACACAAACACACACAAGGAAGAAGCCCACGTGAAGACAGAAGCAGATATTGGCGTGATGCTGCCACAAGCCAAGAAACACCAAGGACTGC
Source organism: Ceratotherium simum simum (assembly GCF_057802395.1). NCBI lineage: Eukaryota > Metazoa > Chordata > Mammalia > Perissodactyla > Rhinocerotidae > Ceratotherium > Ceratotherium simum. The sequence goes on from NC_141941.1 coordinate 5,657,246, forward strand.
CTACAACCACCAGCAGCTGGGAGAAAGGCATGGAGCAGGTTTTTCTTCAGAGTCTCCAGAAGGAACCAACCCTTCCAACACCTTGATTTTTGGACTTCTGGCCTATGGAGCTGTGAAAGAATAATTTTCTGCTGTTTTAAGCCATGTAGTTGGTGGTACTTGTTACAGTAGCCCTAGGAAACTAATACAAAAACAGACCCATAATCTTCCAAACTCCCAGTGCCATGAAGAAATGGTCCAGACTGAAGGAGAGTGAAGAGACATGAAGACAGAGTGGAACATGTGATTCTCACCTGGATTCTTTTGTCACAAAAGACATTCTTGGGACAACAGGCAAAACTTGAATGGGGTCTGCAGATTCAATCAATGTATTAATGTTAATTCCCTGATTTTTATTATAATTTTATTTTATTGTGTTTTTTATATTTTATTGTGTTTATGTAGGAGAATTTCCTCATTTATCAGAAATACACACAAAAGTAGTTCAGGGTCAATAGGACGGACATCAGTTCGGGAACTGACTCAAAGTGATTCAGGAAAACTCTTTTTACTGAAATCTAATATTTACAATTGCTAAAAAAAGTTATTGTTTAAAAAATGTCCACCTTTCTAGTAATCAGGGAAATTTAAATTAAAACAAAAATAAGATTAGGAAGAGTTAATAAATCTGAGGAGACCAAGCGTAGGTAAAAATGAGGGACAGGAACCCTCGCTCAATGCTACGTGTGTGAAACACGTGCCTCTTCTTTGGAGAGGAGTTCACAGGATCTACTCAACATGAAGATACATGTAACCTGTGATGACCCCCCAATTCCACCTGTGCATAGATACCCTGGAGTTTTGCCCAAAAATTGTACAAGGAAATGAAACTGGCAAACAGTTAGCCGTTGATGATTAAGTAGCTAGGAACTAAAGTTTTTTTTCCTTTTTGCAATCACTGATTATAGCTCTTAGTTGTTGCTCCGGCCATTGTTAACTGTGCTACTTAGGCAATATGCTATCGGACTCCCACTAGGTTCCTATACATAACATCTCCTTGGAGCCTGGGTCACCATGGTAATGGATATTTGAGCTGTTTTTCAGGAATTAGGACCCCCTTGTCCACTTCAGGCCGGTTGAGACCACCAACACATCAACTGGGCCCGTGCAGATGTCCAATAAGCGACCTTTTGATGTCAAGAGGCTAAAGACTCCATCCTCGGGTCATGCTAATGCCGCCATTTTGTGAACATGCATCCTATGAAGAGGCATGAAATCTGACTATGCTTGTGCAGATCATCAATTGCCTCACCTCTCCTTACCTCTAACCATCTATCTCCACATTTCAGACCACCTTGCTCCCTACCCCATAAACATCCCTGAGTCCCCATTATCGGGGAGTCCTCATTCTCCCGTTTCGTCACTTGGCTGCCTTGTGATTAAAAAACTCTCTCTCTGCTGCAATCTCGTCGTCTCGGTGTTTAGCCTTCTGGGCAGTGAGCAAAATGAAATTGTTTCCGTAACAGAAACATATTTGAGATGGGAATAACAACCAACGTTATTTCTAAGGGTAGAAAACTTGAAACGACTTAAATGTCCAACGACAGAAATGTGGATAAAGAAATTTTGATACATTGATATACTAATTGAAATGACTGAGTCTGCCCTCCAAGTATTAGCAAGGATCAATCTTGAAAACATAAGGTCGAGTGAGAAAAATGAGTTACAGAAGGATACCCACTGAATGATGACATTATGTAAATTTTGAAAGGCACACAAAAACACTTTATTTTGTTATATATGTATGTGTGTGTATATGTACAGATATGTGTTTATTTATTACAGGCCAATTTCAGTATAATTGTTACCTTTGGGAAAAGGGAAAGGGAGGAAATAAGTGAAGAGGAGCTTTATCTTTAAAATGTAATATTTTTGTTATTTTTTAAATGTCTTAAGAAAATACGCTAATTTTCAACAGTTAAATTAAGGTATGGAATATGAGATGACTCTTTTAATATTTTATCTATTTTTCTTTTTTCAAGTATTTAAAAATATTGTATAATTAAACAGAACTTTTCAAAATGAAAGTCCATTTTGATAAAATAAAACCAAAAACAAAGCTGAGGTTGTGCTATAAAAGGAGAGATGTATGGATATGAATGCATTTCTCTCTGACAAAGCACTCAGAACATTCCAAACCACCCCCACAACAGAAAGAGAATATTTTTCATTATTCATGATTTTGCATTATCTGTGCCAAAGCTTATTAAGCTAATCCAAGAAGAAAAGCATCAAAAGAGGATCCATCACAACAGCATCACTGCCAACAAATAAAACAAAACCAACAAAAAATTGGTGTCTCTAAAGATGTCTTCAAAATGGCAGCCGTATGTAGTCAGTCAGGTGTTATTCATATCAAAGACTTTGAAGATCGGCATTACAGTGACAAAAATACAATAATTTCCCACCAAATGGCAATACAACATCTTAAGGAAATGGAACCGCTTTTTGAACTCATAGGAAGGTGCCAGCAGGAGTAACCGTGGTGCTGATCTTGAGACACTTTATGTGAGGCCACTCTCGTTACTCTATAGCACAATATTCTATTTAATTTTGTAATTTAATACAGTCTGCATTTTTTAAACCTTTTTTATTATTATTATTATTTTTTTGGTGAGGAAGATTGGCCCTGAGCTAACACTGGTTGCCAATCTTCCTCAAGCAAAAGGAGGAAGATTGGCCCTGAGCTAACATCTGTGCCCACCTCCCTCTATTTTGTATGTGGGTCGCTGCCTCAGCATGGCTTGATGAGTGGTGTACGTCCGCGCCTGGGATCTAAACCCACGAACCCAGGCCGCCGATGCAGAGAGTGCCAAACTTAACCACTATGCCACTGGGCGGGCCCCTAAACCTCGTTTATTTACTCATTTACTTGTTACTATCTACTCACCCAGTGAAACAAATATTCCGTGAAGTCAGGGAACAACTAACTCTATTTGTTCATTTCTACATCTCAAGCATTTACCACAGATTCTAGCACATACTAAATTCTCAATAAATATTGATGGGATAGACAAGAAAGCAACAGATGAAACATCTTCTATCCAGTCCTTCTAATGCATGTAAACATTTTGTAAATCACTGGTATTTTGAAATGTGCATTAAAACTACATCAGCGCCATTTTGATCTTCCTGGTAACAGCCACTACTTAAATGACACTCTTAAAATGATATACGGATGCCAACCAAAGATTCACTGCCTCTAAGCAAATGTGATAGGTCAGTATAAGACTTGAATTATAGAAAGAGCCTTAAGGAAGTGTTTTACAGTACTGCATACACAGTTGATTCTGACTCCATATGCATTCATTTTTAATAGCAAGTTGATTATATTTTACTGACAAGGAGAGTGCAGGCATTGCAAAACATAACAAGCAAACAAATTATATATTGTACACTGTTCATATATAAAATAACAACAAATAAGAATGAAATCAGTTGTACTTTTTCATACTATTAGCCTAGAATAATAAATTATTCAAGAGAGAATCTAGCCAACTGATTATATAATCACTGTTGAAAAGTGACAGTGACCTATATCAGATATGATGTATTTACATATTTAAAGCTATATTCACTGCACTATTTGAAAATCTATAATATAGCTGAAAAATAAAAAATGTTCCAGTTTATATAATTGATTAATGATTTATAATCTGGAATTACTATCACCATTTTAGTAGATTTATATAGATAAAATACATATAAACAAAGAAATTTTTATTTATAGCTCTGTTACAGCAGGTAGTAAAATACTATATTAATAGAAAACAATTGGGTTTTGGGGTAGAAATTATTTCTGTGAGATACTCTATACCCATAAAATTAGATAAAATATATCTAAGACTTATGCTGAGTGGACAAGTAAAAAGGAAGTTATTTCAAATACACTACTGATTTTTTTTTTTCCTTTATTTTTCCCCCAAAGCCCCAGTAGATAGTTGTATGTCATAGCTGCACATCCTTCTAGTTGCTGTATGTGGGACGCGGCCTCAGCATGGCCAGAGAAGCAGTGCGACGGCGCACGCCCGGGATCTGAACCCGGGCCGCCAGCAGCGGAGCACGCGCACTTAACCGCTAAGCCACGGGGCCGGGCCGAAATACACTACTGATTATTCTACCAAGCCATATTTGAAAAGTTTTGTTTTTTTTAAATAAAGGCATTTTTAACACAAATTGAGAACTTCAGTGTCTGTGATGTTCTAAAACTGGGTTAGAATAGTGTTTTCAAACTGTAAATCATGACCCATTATCAGTTCTGAAATCATTTACATGTTTCACGACAATATTTTTAATAAAACGGGATAAAAATATCAAAAGCACTACATATAATGGGTGTGAGTATTGTTTCATGAAAAATTATTTTTATTTATATATATGTAAAATACATGCCTTTATGTATTGGGCCACCATATAAAGTAGGTCATATTCAAGAAAATTTGGAAGTCACGCAAGAAAATGGCGTACCAAACATCAAAATATATAACCGGCTATAATTTGCAATCAAATAAACTAACTTTGTTAGGAGAAAACTTTTCAGATGATGAGACCAGGAAACCAGTTCAAATTCATTCATGTCTTCAGTTCTGTGTTCAAGGAAAGGATTTGCAAGCTAGTAAGCTAACAACAATATTATCATGAAATATGAGGCATGATTACCGAGCAACTCATACAACCTTCAGGACCTTCCTTCAGTTTTGGAGTGTTAAAACTACCATACTCAAAGGATGATTCTCCTACTGTTTCATACTGCCCATAAATTCCAGGGATGCACCAAGCTCCTCATTTGGAGACAAATGGTGAGACTCCAACTCCGTAAGTGACAACCTAATTGAAACTCTTTTGTGTTTACCAACCTTTTCGCGCTTTAGGAAGAAAGAGAGCGGAACTCTAAAACACGCGGAACAGGGCTGTCCTTCAAGAGGATTTTTAAATGTGAGAAATTCGTAGAAAAATAATTTTTAAGGCCTTGTCTACTTTTTCCCTAGTTGGTGGGCAGGTATTTATGTATTTTAACTATATCAATGGGGGATCCTTCGGGAGCAAGGAACAGACACTGGCTCTGGCTGTCTTTTTTTTTTTTTTTTTTTGTGAGGAAGATCACCCCTGAGCTAACATTCATCCTAATCCTCCTCTTTTTGCTGAGGAAGACCAGCTCTGAGCTAATATCTATTGCCAATCATCCTCCTTTTTTTCCCCCAAAGCCCCAGTAGATAGTTGTATGTCGTAGTTGCACATCCTTCCAGTTGCTGTATGTGGGATGCGGCCTCAGCATGGCCAGAGAAGTGGTGCGTCTCTGGGTTCGTGATCCGAACCCGGGCCGCCAGTAGCGGAGCGCGAACACTTAACCGCTAAGCCATGGGGCTGGACCCTGGCTGCCTTCAAGTCACAGAGAGCACGCACTCTGAGGATATGATGCGGTGGGCTCCCACAATTGGCAGCAGCTGGAGGACCACGTTTCTAAATAGTGTGAAGGTATCAGGTTGGCCATCCCAGAGCACTACTCCTGTCCTGTGGTGACAGGACACCCGGCCGGTGGCTGTCACTGCTCCTGAGCTGATACTGACTTTTCTCCTTCATTCTCCCTTGCACACTCCCTTTGCTTTCAGCCACACGTCAAGAGATCAGAGCCCATTCTCCAGTGGAATGACCCACATCTTCAGTCCTGACTGATCTGTATCCTTGCTTCTGCCACTTGAGGTCACAGTAGTCTTCCATTAACTAGTTCACTAGTGATGGTAGTAAAGAGGACAACCAAGGGAATTATAAGGTCACAGTAGTTTTCCACTAACTAGTCCACTAGTGATTGTAGTAGAGGGGATAACCAGGGGAATTACTTGTATTTCACGCACATTCCTCCCTCCCCTCGTTGTATAGCAGCAAATCTATCTCCCTTTGTGCTACAGACTGAATGTCTTTGTCCCCCCAAAATTCACAGTTGAAATTCTAACCCAATATGATGGTATCAGGAGGTGTGGCCTTCGGGAGGTGACTGGATCATGAGTGGATCATGAGGGTGGAACCCTCATGAATGTGATTCATGCCCTTAAAGAAGTCACCCCACAGAGCTCCTTTGCCCCTTCCACCATGTGAGGAGGCAACGAAAAGTGGCCGTCTATGAACCAGGAAACTGGTTCTCAGCAGACTGTGAATCTGCCAGCACCTTGATCTTGGACTTTCCAGCCTTTAGAACTGTGAGAAATAAGTTTCTGTAGTTTATAAGCCACCCAGTCCGTGGTATTTTGTTATAGCAGCCTGACTGCTATACAGCGGACTACGACACCTTGGTATCATGCGCTGCCATGATTCTGTTCGGCCAGTGGAAGGAGCAATCAGAAATGGCAAAGCGAAATAGATTCCTTCCCTCTATCAGGGGGATTGACGCTTGTAACTCCATTGGATGTGCAATTTCTGTCAGGTACTTCTGCTTCAGGCTGGTCAGGACAGTTTCACTTCCCAGTTCTTCATCCTTGCCAGGAACTAAGTTAGGGGGGCACTGTGAAGTGTGCCCAATGTCAAAGTGTTTCTCATGTCAGTCAGCCCAGCGATCGGTCACTCCTTTGGCAAATTTTGTCCTTTCCTGAAGCAACTTCTGGACTTGAATAGGCGTCATCCTGAGCCTCTGGGCCAGCAGCTCTTCTTCCCAGCCCCGGTGAGTGATGGTTTGGGGGTGATGGTGGAGCTCTGGACTTGGCTGGCAATGGACTGAAAGAGAGACAGCCACCTGCACCTCTCTCAAGCTTTCTGGCCCTTTAGCTGCTCAGGTGAGCTCCATGAGGGCAGGACCCTACACGTGTGTCCTATTGAATCTTTGTGTGGCTCACTTCCAATCTCAAGGCCAAACGAGGGAGAGCATGTCATTTGGCCTGAACCTTCTAGCCCGGGATTGGGCACAGTTCTAAATCCATGAAGCCTCTCAGCCTACAGATCACAGCGTAGGAACCAGGGACCCATCTGTAGGGCCATGAGCTTGCCCATAGTCGTCAAGTCACATGGCAACACTGCTGAACCTACCAGGAGAGGGCTTATGTTCTTGGACTGGCTGGAACTGTGCGGCTTTCTAGAAGCTGGTAGTATACCGATTCGCAGTTTACTTGGTCTGCCCACAAAAGTGAATTTGAATACATACGGTTTAAAGAACATTTGTAAACACGATGAAATTGAGCATTAAGTAAACACTTCATCTCTGCACAGCTAAAATGTCCATGCCATGACCTGTTGCACTTTAGCTATATGCATATGTGCATACATATGTATGTTTAAGTATGTGTATCTGTATTCCTGTTTTCGACAAAGTAACTTTACCTTATTTCAAGATTAAGTTGGACATGCTATTATGAGTTGTGCAGGACTGCGCATTCAGAAATGCTTTCTATAGCATGGAAAAGATTAAATCATATTTTTGCCCCTCTTTAAGTCGGTCAAGGGGAGGAAAAATTATCCTGAGGGGACATATGTGAAGAATACATAAATATATGTATTAGCCTTGAGAAGGCAAAGCTTTGAGTTAGCGAAGCTTTGAGTTGTGTCACCAGAGGCAAATTAAGTGCAGAGTGAACAATTACATGGTGAATTCACCCCACCTAAATTGTCAATCTGCAAATAATAATAATAATAATAACTGTTATTATTATTGTTTAAAAATGTGTCCACTTTTCTTGACCTGAAAAAACTGCTTTACCTTGTGCTTAAAGTTATGTGGATAATTACTTCAATTTCAATTTTATTTTGCAATAGTGTAGACATTGCTTAGGCAAAAAAACCCCAAAACCCTGAGCTTCCCTGATTATTGGTTCCCCAATTGTAAAAATAACGGACTGGATCCAAAAACTTGCATGATTAACATTTATGAATGTAAAAACAGAAGTAATAATATGTATCTGTTTTAAACATCAGAAAAAATTAAAAGCAGGACACTGACAATTTATCCATTTCGTGCTTCTGTACATTTAAACTCATAATTCAGGGCCCAGAGCCCTACGACTGTTTCTCTGCAAGCTTCTGGTGTGCACGTGATATGTCTGATATTGTGAATGCAGAATGAAACCGAGTTTTGTTTTTTTTAATATACTGCTTGCTCCTTTAGAGCATTATTTAACTTCAGAAGCAAATCTATTTTCTCTAATTGTCAATGGAAGCCGTGGGTTACCATAGTTACAAAGTAAAGAGTGTTATTGAAAAGAAGAAAAGAAAGACTAATGAAATTTTAAATGACAGATTCCAAGATATCAGGAAATTGCCTCAACAGGGAACTGGGAACTTATCAAGCCGCCAATCACAGTAATTCCCTGCAAATGTATCAGTACCTGGGTCTCTTCAGGTTTTCCATATATCGGTTCTACTGCACTTCGAAATGCTGATCCCAGTAATACGGCCAAGCCTGTTGTTAATGCCTGTCTGCCATTAGTCTAGCTGCATGAGGACACACTTTACCCACCACAGAGCATGTTCTGTGACTTGCTCACACGAGAATTTGGTAGGGCACCCCTGGAGAAGGAATGTCGGGTGCATTTAAATTATGTACTTCTTTACACTGCCCTATTTTCTCATGTTAGCGAGTTGCTGCACTGGAGACCCACCTGTCAATGGTCTTACAATGTGTTTCAAGGATGGTGCCAGCCACCAACATAGTCAAAGACATATGTGGTAGGTAAAAAACACTTTTAAAAAGTCTAATATATTAAGATTTGTTTTTGCTTGAGAGAGGCATCAATAAAGAATTTATTGAAATGTCATACAAATAGAATATTCACATAAAATGATAAAAAGTAAGGAGAAAAATCTAGTGAATAAACAGACATTAGAATGAATTGGGAATCCATCTGCTTTGTGTCACTTATTAAAATACCATAATAAGATTTAACTGCATGCTTGCTAGACTAGGAAAAAATACATACCCCCAGGACCATCACCACTCTACAGTGAGTCTCTGCATAACTTGTCAGAAAAGAGGCAATAGTTAGTGTTTATGTGCTAAAAATTGCATACTTGGGGCTTTTAAGAACCACAAAATTGGGGCCGTCCGGTGGCGCAGCAGTTAAGTGTGCGCGCTCCGCTGCGTCGGCCCGGGGTTTGCAGGTTCGGATCCCGGGCGCGCACCGACACACCACTTGTTAAGCCATGCTGTGGCGGCGTCCCTTATAAAGTAGAGGAAGATGGGCACGGATGTTAGCCCAGGGCCAGTCTTCCTCAAGAAAAAAGGGGAAGAATGGCATCGGATGTTAGCTCAGGGCTAGTCCTCCTCACAAAAAAAAAAAAAAAAAGAACCACAAAATTGATTTAAAGAATGGTTTCAAATGGTAAAAAGAGAAATATATAACAAAGACATGCCATTAAACTGGTGTGTTTCTAACTGCTTCTTAGTAATTAAGAGTTCATGCTTGGCAAAGCCCCACAAAAACAGATTTAAGACGGTGTACATGAATTAGAATAAACCCACACCCAAGTCCTCAAAGCGACAGGAAAACTACTTAAAAAATGGAAGACTTAGGATCAGTATAACATGATCTAAAAATAATAAATGAATGATTATTCTGGATTTGATTCTTATTTACTAAGCTACTTGGTTGACTTGGTTCTTCGTGTTTAGTAGTATTTTATCTATTTAAGTTCCTACAGTAGATACATCCGGTATATAGACCAATAGCTGAACATCCGGTGAAGTACAGTCTTGTAGGAACAGAGAGTCAGAGAGACAGAGAAACTGACACAGAGAGAGAGAGGGAATATGAAGGACAGGCTAGGTTTTAGAACAAGGAAGCATCAAAACAGCCTGATCATCGCCTCAGTTGGGGGGCGAGGTTTGGAGGGAGGAAGGTGGGGAGGGGGTAAACTTCTACTGAAGAATGAGGAAAACATACCCAGTTTCAAAATCTCTGGGGCTTCTGGTCTACCCTCCTCTGGCCACCCTGCTACCTCCTTACCAGCAGGAATTGCATGCACCTATGAAAAGCAGACTTCTGTTCCTACACCGTTCTCAAAGACCTTTAAGGATGCTGACTATTTCTCCAATCCTTCCTCTCCCATCAGTGCCCTGGACAGGAGGGTTCAGGACCGAGGGTTCTCGGTTCGGCCTGAGAACGTGGTTCCTTCTGTTCTGGAACACTGGTATCTCATGCAAACACCCAAGCTTCATGTCAAAAGGGTGCTGCCACATTCTCTGTAGAGAGAATGCACACATGGAAGCCCTCCATTTTCAATGGTCTATGGTTCACCCAAAGAGCCTACCCTCCTACGTTTTAAACAGGCTTTTCAAAGGACACGATTGTTCTCTGAAAAGGATTCCTTATCACCTGAGTGTATCCTTCTTAAAGATGTTGCCAAATTCTAATACAATGCCTCTTATTTCCCTGTACTAAGTAATAATTTAAATATTAAAAATAATTGCAAATATCACAAAAACAATAAAATTGACAGAGTTCTGATAGGTTTTTTTAAAAAACGGATTTAATTCGAAAGCTCCATAAAGCACTGTCTGAAATGTGTTTTGCACTGTTATAAACTTTTAAGCATTCTACTCAAACCAATTTTCTTTAAGTAAAAACTGAATGGCGTCATCAAAGCCATGTTGAAACAGTGATTCCATTTTCCTCTTGCTTGGTGGGAAAAGGGCGTGGTTAAGCCTCACCAAGTTTGCCATGGACAACTAGGACAGAAAGACAAATTGAAGCTATAGGATGTTACGGTACAGGGAATGTACATTATTTCTGTAACCTAAGCTTTCTTATCACAGATGCAATCAGCGATTAAAATAAAAAATCAGCAGGAAAAATTAAACTTAAAAAGCTAACTTCGGGGCCAGCCTGGTGGCATAGCAGTTAAGTGCGCGCACTCTGCTTTGGCAGCCCTGGGTTCGCAGGTTCGGATCCTGGGCGCGCACCAATGCACTGCTTGTCAAGCCACGCTGTGGCGGCGTCCCATATAGAGTAGAGGAAGATGTTAGCCTAGGGCCAATCTTCCTCAGCAAAAAGACGAGGACTGGCAACAGATGTTAGCTCAGGGCTGATCTTCCTCATTAAAAAAAAAAAAACCTAACTTCACCCATACACTAGATGAGAGTTTCTCAGCCTCGGTACTATTGACATTTTGGGCCAGATACTTCTTTGTGGCGTGGGCTGTCCTGTGCATTGTAGGATGTTGAGCAGCATCCCTGGCCTCCACCCACTAGATGCCAGTAGCACCTCCCAGATGTGACAACCAAAAAGGTGTCCAGACACTGCCCAATGTCTCCTGCATATAATATCACCCCCTGTTGAGAACTAATAGACTAGATTAAGGGAACCAATACCTTTATGTAAATTATTCAGTTAAGTCCCTAAGTTCTTCTCCAATATTTTTACATACTTAATTACTGCCATCTTTTTAAACAGATAAACGATCTAATTTAAAATTGTACTGAAATCGTGCCAGTTTACTGACCTGAAAAAGAAGTGAAGAAACAGAATATATTTCACAAATAGGCAGTTAATAAATAATAAAAGGACTGTACACTCACTCATAGTCTATAGGTCCCCAGATCCATATGCATGATAATGTTGTAAAGTACTAAAACACATACTACTGAGAAGATGCAATTTGTACATAAAATTATCGATGAGCTTCCAAGGTTTTGGAAGCATGTGCAAAATTTTAGGAGATTAGGACTCTTCAAACCTCAGTAAACATAATTACTCACCATTATGTCCTGATTGGCAATGTTAACATACAGATCTAGCTGCCCTTTGTCCTGCGGGGAGATGTCCAGTCGTCCACTGAAGGGAGAGATGGTCACTGTCCGGCCTACCGGCAGGATGGGAAGGCTATTGGTGAGGCCTCCGTCCACCCACCTCTGTGGAAAGAAACACCCCTTGTCGGCACATGTCAACAATACATCTCCCACGTGAAGAAAATGAGCACAGATTTCTCAACAGGACTGTTTCCTCCTAACACCTCCATGCCTTGGATATGCTCTTAAATGACTATTGATGAGGACTAATTCGATTGGGGATTTGTTTTGCTTGCAAAACATACACATATCATGACAGGATCAGGAAACTCTCCAATTGTTTAAAAGCTTTAACCAGATTATTTTACATAAGATGTACCTAAATTTTTACTGATGACAGTGTGTTCCTAAGAAGACGTGTAACTAGGTTGGGATTCATTATTTAATCAAAGTGGAAAGCCAAGTTTACTGTTGACACTGAACAAACCATCCACCACTATAGGACATTCCATTTTTCTTATAAGAACTGGAAATCGGCATTTTCAGCAGCAAACTTAGAAATAAATAGAACAGCCAGAAATCCCGCTGATTCCAAAGTGGCTCCTGAGCTCATGAGGTCTTAAAGCCACAAAGGATGAGAGGTGCTGCATAAAAAATGAACATTACTCAGAAGAGAGTCTGTGCTTCAGACCCATGCCCAAAGGAGAGGGATGGACAGAGCAAGATGGAGAAGCTTCTAGAAGAACTGTACACTGCGGAAGGACTGAAGAAACACAAAGACAATATTCATTATGCCATCTCAAGGCAAAAGAGTCTCAATTCATCTTTAAACTGACGTATTAACATAATCAGCTTTAGCAATAAATAAACACACACACAAAACTGAAGTTCAAATTCTCTAAGATATATCTGTCATGGGAAATATCCTTCATTTGATATGCAAAAAAAAAAAGAAGAAAAAAAGTCTGGCAATGACTTTTGAGTACCCCTCACAAAGGAACCTCGAGTGGGGAAGTTTGTACACTGAGTTTCGCTTGAACATTTATTTAAAATGTAATGTAGAAAAAACAAAGCTGGGCTGTTGAGCACAAAGGTGGAGAGAAGAGGAGGAATGGGTTAATATAAAATGTCCTTAACTCAGTTACAACAATTCATTCATTTTTTTCCAAGGTGTCTTTTTTTTTTTGCAAGGAAGATTGGCCCTGAGCTAACATCTGTGCCAATCTTCCTCTATTTTGTATGTGGGATGCCGCCACAGCATGGCTTGATGAGCAATGCGGTGTGTAGGTCCATGCCTGGGATCCAAACCTGTGAACCCCGGGCCACCAAAGCAGAGAACATGGACTTAACCACTATACCCCCCCCCCTTTTTAAAAATATATATCTAGTTGTTTTTATTTGTCAAGCTGGTGACTAAATGATCCATACTGTACTGTTTACAAAGCCCTTGGCCAGCCACCAACTCCTCCAAAGCAAATAAAATAAATAAATGAAAAGTGAAAATTTCTTTTGAGGGAATTGCATTTTGGTGGAGAAGAAAACATAAGTAGATTGGATTAAAATGAAACCAACCTAGATAATTTGCATATTGTCATTATTTTTAAAAGAACAAACACACATTATTATACAATGATACTATGCGTATTACATAGACATACATATTGATACGTGTTTGTGTATATGACGTGTATGTGTTGTATGCTTACATATATGCATATATGGCTATACAGACACAGTTTAAAAAAGGAAGGTTTACAGTAAGAAGGCCCAAAATACGTGGTTCTGTGCCTTATTGTCTCAGGGCTTTTTTTTTTCTTTTTCTGATGCTCTGGGTGTGGATATCAATTTCTGCAACAAGTTAATATCTAGAGAGAAAAAAAAGACACCTTCCAAAATTATCTTTCATATTCTCCATAGAATAACTCACCAATGATGTAAAAATTCATAGAGGTTTCATCAAGGGAAATTAAAAATATGTACTATGTGTCATATAACTTTAAGTAAGATCTCATCTGACTTATTCAACTTAAGGAAGAGATCTGGCTCATTAAATTAATCTGGCTCATTAAATTAATCTGGCTCATTAAATTGCAAAGTGTTCTCTTTTACCATGGGGTTAATGACTGCTGTTTCAGGGAAGTGAAAATCCTTTTTCCAAATTTTGTTCACTCTTGTTAGCTTACTCTGGATAAATGACTACGGAAAACATACAGCTTATCAAATGACTTGATTAAATCTGCAATGTTACTAGTTCCTCTGTAACTATAACCCCACCCGCTCAGATATTCTAAATGCAGTGCATCTTACTCCTAATTTATGCTCTCATGAGCTGTATTGCTCCCAACAACCACACGTGCATTCAGGTACGCTGATTCTAGCAAAATTTCTAGAAACCACGATAACAGCAGCAAGTATTCCTCAACCTCCACAGTATAATGGAAACGTTTTATATCTTGTATGTTACTGAGAGTTTAAAATTCTGTATCTTAAATACTGTCCATGAATTCTCTGGTTGTTTGCTCCACATTCCTGTGAGTCATTCCCACCTCGTGGGCAGCATTCCATCAGCTGGTAGCTACTGCCATGAGCCTCTATGATTCCAAACTCTTCCTCAAGGAAAATAACTCTGCTGGTTCTTCCCAGGATGGTTTTGCCCTGTGTTTGTTAATTTTCAGCACATGTCACCATCATCCTCAAAGGAAAAAGAAGGCCACAAGCAAAACAAATTCCCCAGGCAAAATGTGTTGCAAAATCAAACTTGCTGCTGGCTGTACAGTTGCTGTCACTTGTCCAAAGACCCTTTCTTCCAACCTCTGAGCATATTCCAAACGTGCTCCACATTCAAGTGAACTGCTTGCATCCAAAGAGTTGTGAATAAACAACTGCTCAATAGAAAAGAAAATCTCATGCCTGATGGAGGAGTGGGGGTCTACTGTGATTGTTCTCTAAGGGTTACAGCACTGAAAACTGAATTAACAGAATCACTTTTAAAAGGCCAGCGGTACCTTCACACCCAAAGGGGCCAGGTTATCATCTGCCTGTACTTGTCAAATTTTCCCCTACACACTGATGTGTTATGGGCACATATGAAGAACATGTGTCAAGGTTTATGAATTGAAGCAACTCTTGTTATATAATTTAAGGGGAAACTTAAAGAAAAACCTGAGGAGGTAGTCTCTCCTGAAAGGGCCTATTTATTCCTTAGGCAAGTACTTCCACAGCATCTAGTACACGCCTGGATATGTGTCAGAGACTGGCATGTTTGTGATAGAACACCATACAGGGCTGAATTTTCTTCAGGTGTATTGTGCTCAAAAAACAAGTACCTAGAAAATACTTTGTTGGAAGAATGAATGAGATGTTGATATCTACAATTATTATAAATATCATGGCACAGGGCCTAATGGTTTATAAAACTTCTCACATGTCATTTAATTTGATCTTTATAAGGACCCTAGCAAGCAGGAAGGTCGTGCTAGGATACTGTTTCCTCATTTTACAGAAAAGGCCATTGAGGCTTGCAGGGTTACTTGCTCTAGGTCAGGGGTTGGCAAACTATGGCCCACCATCTGCTTCTATAAATAAAGTTTTATTGGCACACAGCCATACCCTTTCACTAACGTACGGCCTGTGGCTGCCTTCCCACTGCAACAGCAAAGTTGAGTAGTGTGTCGATAGAGACCGTACGTCGCACACTGCCGAAAGCGTTTACCATCTGATACTTGACAGAAAGTATCTGCCAACCCCTGCTGTGGAGTCTGCTGGCAAAAGGGGTGGAGCTGGTCTGTTTACTTCAGCTCACTGTTCCTTCTCACACGTCGTAACACACAGCAACGCGTGATGGAGGCAGGGCAGAGCAGAACTGTTTTCTTCAGGGTTGGGGAGGAGCGGACCAGGGAAAGTAGGTGTGGTTTGAAAAATAATTTTGTAGTTGCAAAGAAATCTTCTTTGCTTTCATGCTATAGAGAACAGTCACGTCTGACAGAATGTTCTTCGTCAGTGATTCTCAAAATAGAGGAAAGAGAGAGAAGGAGATACCCACCCCCGAGGACATAGTGGGGAATCCCCCCGTTCCAGAATCTCCCATTTGGGGTGAGAAAACACAGGAGGGGAGGAGAGACACATGAGATTTTTTAATCAAAGGGAGACAGGTTAAAATAAAACTTTAAAAAAGAGGTTGAGAAACCCTGCCATACCGACCTCTACTAACTAATGATTTTTGGTACATTGCTGTCTTCCTTAATTTTTGGATTTCTGAAGGTTGCTCAAAAATGGTGACTCTTGATAGCCAATTTTGAGAAACCTCTAAAGGGTTATTTAGCAGTTGATATTCTGTAAATGCTATGTAGGAAATATCACCTGAGAGAGTCACCTATTTTTTCAAAAATCAAAAAGACGATACCAAAAAAAATGTTTTAAAAGCTGCTGAAAAACAAGAGCTTCTATTTCAGAGTAACGTAAATTGATGACCAGATTTCCATCAAGCTAAATCTAGCCAGTAGCCAGGTCAGCCACCACTGTTTGCTATGACAGTGAGCCACACAGCCATGTAAAATGTCTAATCCATGAAGAAACAGAAGCCTAAGGACTACAGTAATAACTTCATATAAATACATAGTAATGAAGAGTACTCTACAATTTTCTTTCCCACAGATATGTCCATGATGACAGGATTAATAACCCATAACCCACGTAAAAGGCTCCATGAACTAGAAGAATACAATGATACATTTTCTCTATATAATACACAGTCAAAATATTACTTGAATTCTAACTCAGACCAAAAAAAAACTACACCTTTTCCTGTGATCTGCATATATCAGTTCTAGAGAATATCTTATTCTGTTATTCTGATATTTTATTCACTTGCCAATGCTAATGCTATCTCTTAAAAAAAACCTTATTCGTTAAGGACTCCTCTTACAATTCCTCATTCTTGTTCCAAACTGGTGACAAGTACCTGTGAAAATGTGGCCTGATAGTATGCTTAACTTATTGGATCACTGGAAAGAGGCCACAGGCACTGAAAGAAAATTCATTAGTAAACATACAAGACTGTGGGGCCGGCCCGGTGGCGCAAGCAGTTAAGTGCACGCGCTCCGCTGCAGCGGCCTGGGTTTCGCTGGTTTGGATCCCGGGCGCGCACCGACGCACTGCTTGTCAAGCTATGTCGTGGCAGCGTCCCATGTAAAGTGGAGGAAGATGGGCATGATGTTAGCTCAGGGCCAGTCTTCCTCAGCAAAAAAAGAGGAGGATTGGCATGAGATGTTAGCACAGGGCTGATCTTCCTCACCAAAAAAAAAAATATATATATGACTGAAGTTCTATAAATTTCTGTTCATTCATTTATTTAATTGTTAATGAATATTTTCTATTAGTAGGGTGCTAAAAATGATCTTGTAGACGAAGCCAGAGAAAGCTACAAAAACTTGTAGAAAATTTTAGGAAAATCAATCAGTTTTCAAAGATGTCATACTACTTCAAACAATAGTTTAGAAAGGAATCATACTGTTATTTGCTATTGTTTAAGTTAATTTTAAGTCTTAGGAAAGTATGAAACTTTTAAGTGATTAATAATAAAAGATATTTTGGGGCCGGCCCAGTGGCACAGCAGTTAAGTTCACGTGCTCCACTTTGGGGGTCTGGGGTTCGCTGGTTCGGATCCGGGGCGCGGACCGATGCACTGCTCATCAAGCCATGCTGAGGCGGCGTCCCACATAGAGCAAGTAGAAGAATGTACAACTATGACATACAACTATCTACTGGGGCTTTGGGGAGAAAAAAGGAAAAAAGAGGAAGATTGGCAATAGATGTTTAGCTCAGGGCCAATCTTCCTCAAAAAAAAAAATAATAATAAAAGATATTTTAAAAATGAAAATATTAGGTTCACAAATAACTATGAGTACAATCCAGTATGCTCACTAGATAGGTCACAGCAGATGTGGACTCACGGAGGTCTGTGTACTGACTAAGAGTCGCAGGGGCAGAGCATGGACTCGGGCCCCGTCTTGGCCACGGCCACACGGCGTTCCTCTGCCTCCCGTGGCTCCACAGTGCAAACGCAAGTCATGCCAGTTCCCTCTGCCGCTCCTGCTGCCCAACCTCCGTCACTTCAGAAAAACAACCAAAGCCAACAGACAAATCAAAACCTGAGCTCCACGAAAACAAGAAAACCTAGTAGAGGTGTTTTCAGCAGGACGGCAAGTTTTGTGTAATTTAAATCGTATGAAAAGCTCACACCCACAGTAAAACACTGCATTTACAGCAAAGTTCGCATTTCCCTGAAAATGGAAAGATTCTAGAAAATAATTGGCCTAGAAACCCTATTAAAGTGTGGGAGGGGACCAGGCTGATTGAGAGTCAGTAATAAGCAGAGAACGACACTGGCAAATGGTCGTTTTGTGGCTGTATAAATGAAGCCAGGGCCCCGAGCGCTCTGTCAATCACTCTGTGCACAGGGGCTCCTCTTCTCGGCCTTCGTTCAACCACCAAGGAAAAGTGAATGCTTTCAGGAGACTTTAGGTTCGATTCAACAAGTAATTATGATGTGTCTACTATGCACAGATACGAGTAATCAGCAAGACACCTTGTCCTCCTGCTCAGGGTCGAGGGCCTCAGGGTGACGGTCTCTGTCTTTCTCCCAGCTCTGGGTGCTGCATTTCGTGCGGTTTAATTGTGGCTGTCCTATGCTCATGTCCAAGTAGTCAGTCATATAACGGGAAATTCAACTGAGGGCATCTGGCCCTTTTAACCATTCCTAGTCTGCAGGTCACACACCGAAGAAGTGGGGGTGGGGATGGATGGAAATGAGGGAGATACATTTGAACGGAACGAACAAGGCAAAGTAGGGCAAGAGGCATAGCAGAGATATAAACATTACAGAGCATCCTGGGAAAGTTGCCTCCTTACTAGCTAGGTGACCTCAGTGAAATAGATGAACATCTCTGCATCTTAATTTCCTCATCTATAAAATATGGGTAATAATCCTTACAACAGATAGGAGAAGATTCTGATAGAAAACAATAACAACAGAAGTTTTACTTCTTTTTCTGGAAAAGAGAATATGGAGAGTAGACTGGTAAGGGTCCCCCCACCCCCCAAATCATTCAGGGCCCATGTCTTTCCAGCTCATTACTTGGCCATCTTTAGGGTGTGACTTGTGACCTTATGATCCACAACGGCTGCTAGAGCTCCAGTCATCACATCTAAGTTCTGGGCAGCAGGAAGGAAAAAAAGGTATACAACCTCCCTTGCTATAAGTCCCACAGTAATTCAGCTTATATTTCATTGGCCAGCACTTAAATGGGTGGCCACACCTAGCTACAAGGGAAGCTGGGAAATGTGGCCTTTTAGCTACACAGCACTAGGTCCAGTTAAAAATTGGGATTCTGTTAATAGTCTTAGAGCATGCAGGGCTTCAGAGACTCAGCTCTGTTCTAATCTTGACTGCATCCTCCCTTTCCCCTAATCCCACCTGCTTACTATCACTTCATACTGTCTACATGCCACCTTCTCAGTCACTACCTCTTAATTATCCATCACATCAGTCATTCTGATGACTCGACTTCTGAACCCCCTTTTCATGATAATATATAATCTCATGAAATTAGCATTTTTTTTTTTTTTTACCATTTAGCCATTTATGTCATTATGGTATATTATAAAGCAACAGTTTGAAGTAAAATCATCACATTTCAGATCATTATAAAATTAAAGTTCATAAAGTTGATTTGATGGCATCTCTATTCAAAATTAATATGTAAAAATAAATGTTGAGTTTTACTCATATAATAAGAGGGAAAATGCTACTTAACTTACTTTACAGTAATTAGGCAAAATGCAATACTTCTCAAATAAATTTTTAAATGACAACAGAGATCATGCTTGCTGGGAACTGAATATCTGTTAGCTCTGAGGGACAGTACCAAAAATAGGAAAAAAACCTGCTTTCCACGAGCTGATGTTTAAATTATGCTGCTCTTAAAAAAAAGAAATCAATGTATATGTCATTTCTACCTGGTCACAAAGAGGGTTTTAGCCTACTGCCCATAAGCACATCACTGCAAATAATGTATCATATGCACATGGCTAATAAACAGAGTCCAAACTGGACACAACAGTCACTCTCAGACTCTCCATGTTCACGTCCTCATTGCCTCTCCAGCTGCTTAACCTGTCTGTACCTCACCCTCCTCATCTGTCCCTTTTAGACGACCATCCCAGGGCAGACCAGTTTGGGCCCAGAATCGTATGGGAAGCACAGAAGAAGACTGCAAAGACTAGGAAAGCTCAAAGAAGGAAAATCACGAGGACTGACAAGATCAGAACGCAGACGGTTCCCCCATCATACAAACCAATTCCTCAGTTGTGAGACCATCGGGTCCTTGAGCACAGGCACTGTGCTGGACCCCTAAAGTGAATGAATGAATGAATGACAGATATTAAACCCTTTTCATGTACTCATTTCTGAATAAATACGTATTACATATATATAAAACAAATGGCATTTATTCATCCATGAATATGTGTCTGATCTTGGGTACGTGTTAAATTGATACTGTATTTGATTATAACGTGCACATCTCTGATATGTGTTAAATAGAGACTGTATTTGATTATAGAGACTGTATTTGATTATAAAGTGCACATCTCTGGTATGTATTAAATAAAGACTGTATTTGATTATAAAGTGCATATCTGTGGTATGTGTTAGATACTGTATTTGATTATAACGTGCACATCTCTGGTATGTATTAAATAGATACTGTATTTGATTATAAAGGGCATATTTGTGTTATGTGTTAGTGTATTTGATTGTAAAATGCACATCTCTGGTATGTATTAAAAAGAGACTGCATTTGATTATAAAGTGCATATCTGTAGTATGTGTTAAATAGATACTGTATTTGATTATAAAGTGCATATCTGTGGTATGTGTTAAATAGATACTGTATTTGATTATAACGTGCACATCTCTGGTATGTATTAAATACTGTATTTGATTATAATGTGCTCATCTGTAGTGTGTGTTCAATAGAGACTGTATTTGATTATAAAGTACATATCTGTGGTATGTGTTAAGTAGATACTGTATTTGATCATAGAATGCATATCTGTGGTATGTGTTTTATAGAGACTGTATTTGATTATCAAGTGCATATCTGTAGTATGTGTTAGATATTGCATTTGATTATAAAGTGCATATCTGTGTATGTGTTAGATACTGTATTTGATTATAAAATGCATATCTCTGGTATGTATTAAACAGAGACTGTCTTTGACTATAAAGTGCGTGCAGGTGTAGAGGAGCGGCTAGGGTAGGGTGGTGAACGTTTTGTACACACGTAGTGCAGCATGGAGAAGGGATGTGGCTGAAATGTCCCTGGGCAGTGCTGAGAGCAGACTGCAGGTGGATGCTTGCCTCTAAAGGTCTCTAAAAGAGCTGGCCTCCTGCCTTGAGTGCCAGCCCCAGGTGAAGAGAGCTCTCCTGGAAGGAAAGCTGTTTCTTCCCCTCCTTGACAAACATCCCAGTAAGCGGAGGCCCTGGGAGAAGAGGGGCTTGTTGCCCAGCAGGGGGTCCCTGGGGGTGGCACGGAATGAAGTGGTCTGGCTTTGTTTGGGGGGGCAGGGGTGCAGCACCCCAATGCCTTCTCCCACCCTGACAGTGCACTTCTGCTGCTAGCTGTTTACAGAGGGGCTGTGAAGAAGACTTTATTAGGGAAAAAAAAAAGTCTTTACTCCTTTAAAAAAAAAAAGATAAAGGAGCCGGCCCGGTGGAGCAAACGGCTGAGTGCCTGCGCTCCGCTGCGGTGGCCCCGGGGTCCGTTGGTTCAGATCCTGGGCGCGCACCGACGCACCGCTTGTCAAGCCACGCTGTGGTGGCGTCCCATATAACGTAGAGGAAGATGGGCACAGATGTTAGCCCAGGGCCAGTCTTCCTCAGCAAAAAGAGGAGGATTGGCAGATGTTAGCTCAGGGCTACTCTTCGTCACAAAAAAAAAAAAACAAAAAAGATAGTTTTTTAGGCAGATGAAAAAAGGAGCATCCCAGTCAATCATTCTCAACTGTGAGATCTTGACAATGACGTACCACAGCTCCCGTACTTGATTTTTTCTAAGCGGAAACAAAACCATTTATGAAAAGAAAACGATATAAACTGATTGGGAGCCACCAGAATAATTATAAAAGTGGATCTTGCAAAGGAAATGTATGACAATAGGAATTACTGGTAATTCCTCAGTGAGAGCAACGTTACCTGCCCTTTGTACTCCACTGGTTTCAGTCCTGCGTAAATGGGCACGAAGCTGCTGGCTAAGAGAACCTAGATGGGTAAAAGAAAGACACAGCTCAGGAACACAGGAATTAATGCTTGTACAACAGGTTTGATATGCTATTTACTATAAAATATTAAATTTTTCTAGAAAATAAGAAAATGTATTATGAAAAATTAAGTTCCATATATTTCAAGTGCACCATGGGACACACTTAAATAGAAGATAACATTTTTAATATCTGAAAAGACCCTAAAGAGATATGTACAATGCAATGTTCTCTGTCTCAGTGGACTTCACCTGAGTAAAATCAGCATTTTAATCATAGACAGCAAGTCATTATGAAATTAAAGCCCAGGTAAGTCTAAATTCTGGAGTATGTACAGTGTGCAAATAAATTATTTACAATGTTCTATCATACACTGTAAAAACCATTTTAAAGTTGCACTCGTATTTTCCAGAAGAACAAACCCCTCTGGTTGTTACAGAGGAGATTAGCCTGCAGCTCGGGGATGTTCTAATTTATGTCACCAGGATGTCACTAAGGGAGCAACACATTTTATGTGCTAGCAACATGGTCTGGATATATAATGAGACAGTGGCAGGTAGAGACACCAATTATACTTTATCTTCCATTTAAAGAGTTGAAAAAGATTGCCATTTAAAATATGACCATTTCTTCCAACAGAAGAAGTTGGGTTCTGGGAGCTTTTCCGACATGTACATGTTTTATTTTGCAGTGTAGTTTCTGACTTGCTAGTCTTTATTTGGAAAGATACAGCATTAGATACTGAATATTTAAGCTACAATCTTTCAACCGATAAGCGAAGACTCTATGGCTGTTTGTTGTCAAAGATTTCATGAAATTTCCTTTTTTGGCATATATTATTCAGAAATGGATTTTGGCCCAAAAACTGGTTTGTAAATCATCCATTTAGAATTATTTAGAACTCAGAGGGCATTTTCCCCGAAGAAACTATACCACAGGTAGAATTTCTAAGGTTAGCTCTCAAAGGCCAATTTATTCTGAACTGCGACTAAATGATAGACCCAGTCAACAGCAAAACACGATTTCAGAGGAAGAATCCTCTCGAGTTGCAACTGGATGTGGCTGGAAGCCATGGAAGCAGGATGTACCTGGGACCGGCAAAGGCTTTCCTATGCAGTGGTTCCTACTCTAACACACGTCTCCTGGCTCCTCACTGCCAAAAAGCCCGCTGCAGGGAAGGCGTCTGCATCTTCGTCACAGAGTTGAGACCCAGCAAATACCTGCTGGTGTCTCTCCCTTCTCCGAGGTAGGAATGAAGGTGTCCTACGCTTCTCCCCACTCTCAATTGTGGGAGAAACAAGGATTCTCCCATGTTGGTGGTGGCATGTTGGGTGCAAGGGAGAGGTCCTGACTGTAACAGCTCCCACAGCAATGGGCTCCTGACAGCTGGCCCAGAAGTATCTGGGGCATCAGATTTGGGTAGCGGCGAATTCATTGGTGTAAGAGCACCACACAGGGACTCCAGAGGGAAAGAAGGAAGGAAGTGACATGTGTTATGTGTCTCTGTTGTGCCAGGCTGGTGCTTAGTGCCAGAACCAGGTACATAATTTGCGGGCCCACACTGAAATGAAAATGCAGGTATTAAGAACTGCAAGAGGTCGACAGTGGAGCATTAAACCAGGGTACAATGACAATCTTGCACAAGATCTTTCAGAAGAAGAGGCAAAGCAGACATACCCCTACTAAGGCATTCACCTCAAAATCTCTGCTTTCAAATGTGCGGCATGACAGAACGGCGTGCCATTATGTTAACCACACCCATTCCATGAGGCAAAGCAAGAGCATCATCTAGGGTGATTTGGGGAAGATCACTTCAATCAGTAGGCAGACAGGAGAGAAACCAAGCCTACTCAAGCCCAGCCTTCTGGGCTCCCGGTAGCGGTGACAACATCGGCAGACGGGTGTTGGTCAGAGAAGGGCTGTTTACAGTTATGGTCACTGCATTCACCCTCACTAAATTTGGCCCCACCATCAATTGGCTACTCCTTTAAAAAAAACAATTACAGACCCTAGGTATGTTTTGCCAGCACAATGTAGCTATTTAATGAAGTTATTTGGCAAAATGCAACATTGCACCACGGTAGCAATAACTGCAACAATTTGTGGATAGTGCACATATTGGGAAATTACAGTACTTAGAGGTCTTTAAAGAACCAAAGGCACTCTATAAATACAACGATTTATTTCACTATGCTGGATAGACATATGGGCCCTGCAAAAAAAAATCACTACCCTTAGAGCCAGAATTATGTTTTTTTTTTTTTTTCGCCTGTGTCAAAGTATAATGTAAAGTTCATGAGTTAATGCCTGGATCTCTTTTGAGGTGTTTGGATGAAAAATGCTATCCAATTACTTTGCTACAGATAATAACAGTAAGAATCCTCCTAAATGATATGAGGAGTGCAGTGAACTGGAAAATACCTGTCACTCCTCCAAATCAATGTATTTGTTCTGTCATAGCCGACTCTCCCTTTCTACGGGCTGGTGATTTGTACATCAAACTAAATTTAGTGGGAAAATTAGCTTTTGATAGTTAAGAACTAAGCAGCTTTTCTTATTTGTAGGCAGCTTATTGCCATTTTATTGCAAGCAAATAGGATTTTCTAAGGAAGGAGACAAAGACTGACATTCCAAGGCTACAAAATAAAATATTATGCCTAAATTTGTGCTTTTACTGTATCTGACCTCATTGTTTTCCCAGTGAAACATTTCTCACCAATAAATCTCAATAAGTCTGGAGCAGAGGTTCTCAATGTTCCCAGGGGTGTCTTAGTCCCCTGGGGACATTTAGCAATGTCTGGAGACGGTTTTGATTGTCACACTGTGTCTGGGGGGATGGTCCTACTGGCATCTATTGAGTAGAGCCCAGGGATGCTTCTAAACACCCTATAATGCCCAGGATGGCCCCCACCACAAACAAATATCGGATGCCCAGTGTCAACAGCAGCCCAGTGGTGAGCACTAAGGCAGAAATCAGGGACCTTCTGTTCACGCTCCATTACTTGGCCCAGCACCTTAAGCGTTACACGTAGGTTAAACCACTGATTTGGTTTTTGTTTCATTCTTACTAAATACACAATGATAAAAATAAAAGTCAGTGACTTCTTGTAGCAACCCGTATAAAACATTGCCAAGTGCATATTCAATACACGTTCTGACTAGCTCTTTTCATTTTACATTTTATAGAAAATTTAGAAAATTATGTGGCCTGGGTTCCTTAGAGAATAAATTCTCAACAAGTTTCATTTATGTCTAAAGTTTACTGTGGAGTGTAATGAGAATCTGGCTGTTTATTCAGAACCTGCTGGTGCAGTTGAAATTCAAAGACAGATTCAAATTTATCTTCCTCCGTCTTCCCAAGATAATGACCACTCTTAAATTCAGTCCTTATGTCACCTTCCCACGGCTAAACGTGAGCTCTTGCTGTAAGAGCATTCTGGCTGTGTGCAAGGCAATTTAGGACATCGTGGCAATGGAGACAAGGTGGTTCTCCCCAAGAGGGACAAGGTTCCGCATGAAAGCCTTTCTAGGCACATATATTAAAGAGCATTCATGTACATCAAAACACTGTTTCAGACCACATATGTGCGTCAGTTTTAAACACGAAGAATTCAATGAATTGTACTAATTCAGACAAGTGGTGGAACACCACCACTCCGTGGCACGGTTAATTTCAAAATCAGTTCTGCTCATCTGTGGAGGTTACATATGACTTTCTTTTACACAAAGGATTTACCTCCCTAATTACGCTTTGCTGAAGGTTACTATTAAAATGTGCTTAGATTTCCTGATTGCAGGTTTCCTTCTGAAGAAAAATAGCCCAGAATAAACTCTGGCACTCGAAGGAGTTGATCTGCAAAATGTATACACTTGGTCGTTCAGGGGATAATGTGTAGAGAGGCCCAAAAGTAAAGGAATCGTGAAGTACCCATGATAAACATGAAGGGTGTGAACAGATGAGAGTCAGGAGAGCAAGGAGCCCTGAAGGTCAGCAGGTATACTTGGTAAGTGCTCAAGAGCTGATGAAGCACTTCCATACATATTATTTCACTTGATCTTCGTAGCAATGTGTGGGGTAGTGGGGACAGTGTGGATTCTATCCTATGGATGAAGAAACTAAGGCAATGAAAAGTTGAGACTTGCCAAGGATCCCAGAGTCCATCAAAGACAAGGGCTAGGCTTTTCCATCCCCAAAGTACCATATCCCTTTGCACAAACTGACCTCTCATTGGTGTTGATCTGCTGAAAAAAATGGGCCTGCAGACACAAATGATCGATGGATTTGATCCTGTGTGGAAGTATTTTTATACATCCCCCCAACCCCCAAAAAGGGTGTGGCATCCAAAATGAATCTCTCTGGTTGATGGGAAATAAAGGTGCGATATTTGGAGGAGGGAGTCTCCTGGGGCTCTGGTTCAACTATATAAAGGGATCTCCCCTCTGTAGGTCATCTCATTGTGTGGCAGCAGACACCACCATGCGTTTCCCTATCTCAGCGCAGTCACTACTGGGGAGGAGGGGAGTGGTCGGCACAAATACATTCTGGGCAAAGTAATACCTGAAGACCACATGTCTGTCTTATAACGGTATATAGAGAATGGAAAAAACTGAGGGTCTTAATCAATTCACGTGGCTATAACAAAATACCATAAACTGGGTGACTTAACAACAGATTTATTTCTCACTGTTCTGGAGACTGGGAAGTCCAAGATCAAGGTGCCAGCATACCCCGTGTTTGGTAAGAGTCTGATTCCTGGTTGACAGACAGTGGTCTTCTCACTGTGTCGTCACATGGTGGAAGGGGTAAGGGAGCTTGCTGGGGTCTCTTTTATAAGGGCACAAATCCCATTCATGAGGATTCTGCCCTCATGACCTAACCAACTCCCAAAGACCCCACCTCCAAATACCATCATAATGGTGTTTAGGATTTCAACACGAATTTTGGGGGGACACAAACATTCAGACCATAGCATTCTGCCCCTGGCTCTGTTACCGCACAAATGGGGTTCTCCTACCCAATGCACATAACCAAGCTAATTAATTACAGCATCAGCTTTTGGGGAAAGAAATCAGCTTTATTCTGTGAGAACAATCTGCAGGCAGACAGCGGGTGTGTGCCCTCAGATCTGTCTCCCCAATCCACGGCTTGGGGCACAATTTATGGGATGAAAAGTAGGGCGGTCTGAAGTGTAGAGACAGATGATTGGAGGCAAGTAGGATGAGGTAATTGATGATCTGTGCAAGCGCAGTCAAGCTTCATGCCTCTTCTTAGGGTGCATGTTCCCAAAACGGCAGTGTTACCATGATCTGATGGTGGAGTTTTTAGCTGCTTGACGTCAAAAGACACTTATCAAGCATTTTCACAGGCCCAGTTGATGGGTTGGTGGTCTCAACCAGCCTGAACTGGAGAAGGGGTCTCAGCTCCTGAAAAACCACTTTTAGTTACTCTGCTGATAAGATGGGGTCAGTTAAACTGGTCCCGGAGAGCCCGTGGTTACAGTTCCCCCAAATTCACGTCCTTCTCGCATATGAAATACATTCATTCTATTCCAGTAGCCAAAAATGTCTTAACTTGTTCCAGCATCAACTCAAAATTCTAAAGTCCAAAGTCGCATCTAATATCATCTCAATCATATAGGGGTGAGACTCAAGGTACCATTCATCCTGAGGCAAATTGTTCTCCAGCCGTGAACCTGTGAAATCAATCACGTTATGTGCTTCTAAAATACAATTGTGGGACAGGCACAGGATGGTCATTCCAACTCCAAAAGAGAGAAACAGGAAAGAAGAAAGGGTAACAGGTCCTCAGCAAGTCTGCAAACCAATGGGGCAAATTCCATTAGACCCTAAGATTTGAGAACAATCCTCCTTGGCTTGATGCTCTGCCCTCCAGGCCCCTGGGGCAGGGGTCCTGCCCCTGCAGCTTTGCTGGCCAGCCCTGCCCCTACAGCAGCTCTGTGCCTGGTCCCCACCCCATGGCAGTTCTCTGCAGTGGCCCCAGCTCTGCACAGCTCTGTGACTGAGTCTCATGCCAGAAGCTCCCCAGGACTGGAACCATCTCACGCTGGTTGCTCTACAGTTTGGGGTCTCAGTGGTAGCCCCACCCCTGTGGCTCTGCTGGGATTGACCTAGTGGGGGTTCTCTGCAGTGGCTCAGTGCTCGCTGGGGCCCTTGCATTCTGGGCATGGGAAGGGAGGGGCCTCCCTGATGGTCTCTGAATTACCTTTAGGTCTTTCTTCCATTATCTTGGACAATAGTCCTGCTCCTGTTTAGAAGGCTGATTAATCTTATTGGATGGTTGTTTGGCCCTCCCTTTTCCGTTCTGTTCTGAAGAAGCTCTCTTATTGTTTTCGATAAGGACAGGCTGAGAACGTTCCAAATCTTCAGTTCTGCTTTGCTTTTGATGAACGATGCCATCTTTAAGTCATTTCTCTCCTCTTGCATTTTACTATAAGCAGTCAAGAGAAACCAGGCCGCTCCTTCAATACTTTGCTTAGAAATTGCCTCATCAGATATCCAGGATCATCCCTCCCAAGTTGTACCTTCCACGGAAGAGTAGGGCATGAACACAATTCAGCCAGTTCTTTGCCATTTTATCACAAGGATGGCCTTTCCTCCATCATCCAATAACATTTCCTCATTTTTGTTTGAGACCTTATCAGAATGGCCTTTACCATCCATATTTCTACCTGTATTCTATTCACAACCACTTAGTATTCTCCAGGAAGATGGAGGCTCTCTCTCCAGCTTGCCTCTTTTCTTTCTGAGCGCTCACCAGAATCGCCTTTCCGTTCACAGCAACGCAGGCTTTCTCTAGAATGTATCTCAAAACTTCCAGCCTCTGCCCACCACTAAGTTCCAAAGCCACTTCCACACTTTTAGGTATTTGTGACAGCAGCACCCCCACTTCTCAGTACCAACTTCCTGTCTTACTCCTTTGGGCTATAACAAAATATTATAAACTGCGTGGCTTATAAACAACAGACATTTATTTCTCACATTTCTGGAGGCTCAGATTTCCAAGATTAAGGCACTGGTAGATTCAGTGTCTGGTGAGAACCCCCTTCTGGCAGTGTCCTCACATGGTGGAAGGAGTGAGAGAGGTCCCCTGGGTCCCTTTTATAAGGACACCAATCCCAATGATGAGGGCTCCACCCTCGTGACCTGATCACCTCCCAAAGGGCCCAACTCCAAATACCATCACAACAGTGATTAGGATTTCCATATATGAATCTTGAGGGGGACACAAACACTCAACCCATAGCACTGAGTTAAATCACCATGGACACAAGATTCAGAATTCTTTGGAAATCCAATCCTAAATAAAATGAATCTTTGGACCAGATAATTGGTCAATGGAGGTTCTCAGAAAATAATCAACCATCATTGCAGTTATCAAATGAAAGAATAATTTTTTCATGCCACTAAATATAATTTAAGTATGAATCATTACACAAAAGCAAATTTTTTATAGCTTTTTATTAAATACTGAAATGTCTTATTTTTTATTTTATTTTTTTTGTAAGGAAGATCAGCCCTGAGCTAACATCCATGCTAATCCTCCTCTTTTTGCTGAGGAAGACCAGCTCTGAGCTAACATCTATTGCCAATCCTCCTCCTTTGTTTCCCCAAAGCCCCAGTAGATAGTTGTATGTCATAGCTGCACATCCTTCTCGTTGCTGTATGTGGGACGCGGTCTCAGCATGGCCGGAGAAGCGGTGCGTCGGTGTGCGCCCGGGATCCGAACCTGGGCCGCCAGTAGCGGAGTGCGCGCACTTAACTGCTAAGCCACGGGGCCGGCCCCAAACGCAAATTTTTAAAAAGAGAAGGCCAGTGGGGAAGAGATGTAAAACCAAATGCCTTAAGGTGACAAAACTTGGTAGTAATCCATTTCTTGAGATGTTATAGATGTAGGTTAGCACATTGTTCATGAACAAAGACAGGAAGTAAAGGGTTTAATGAAGAAAATTTGTAAGAAAGGGTGAACCCTACTCAGTCTGCAGAAAAGGAAGTTGTGATTGAACACAAAATTTCATGACAGACTCATACGGGGTGCTGATCAGTAATGTGTGTGGCTTATTATCTTATTCTCTCATTATTTACTAAATATTGGGTGCATTCGACATGCACTTAGGGCTTTCCTGTTTAAAACACTTTTACATGCTTACAGTTGAGAAAACTGGGGCTCAAACATAAGTACAGTCATGCACTGCATAACGACGATTCAGTCAACAACGGACCGCATATATGACGGTGGTTTCATAAGATTAGTACCTTATAGCCTAGGTGTGTAGTAGGCTATACCATCTAGGTTTGTGTAAGTACACTCTATGATGTTTGCACAATGATGAAATTGCCTAACCATGCATTTCTCAGAACGTATCCCTGTTGTTAAGCGACACAAGACTAGTCCATAAGGATACTATCTGGAAATGAGTGACCTAGAGATGAACACTGGGAGATGCACAAAAAACAAGTAATAATCCAAGGGAATATTAAAAACAACTTAAAGTACACACACACACACCTAAGCTACAGGTTTCTAGTTGGATCTTCAGGTTCATAGTAAATATGATACCTATAATAAAAGGTAGCAGTCAGCTGATGGATAACGAAAAGCTTGGCATTTAAAAAAAATCTAATTAGTAAGAGAATAAATGAGTTAATGATGAAAATCACCAATATTTAGTACTCTCCCACATTCCTTGACTGGCTACCAATTGCTGCTTGGCATACTCTACCTCTGGTTTCAATCTCTTTCTCTCATCTACAGAATCTCCAGATAGCTGAAAGTAAACCCATGGCTGTGTGATCAGAGCCCGGTATGTAAAGCTTCCGGAGACTTGAGTGACACGTTGTGGAGCTGCTTCTACTCTTGGCTTTGGGAACCCCCTGTCTCCACCGGAAGTAAGCGGAAGGACCGGTAGGCGGCCTTCTTCTCTCCCTCCTCACTGACCTAGACAGTCAGAAGGACCACCCCACATGGTACCACCCCAGACAATGTTCTCCCACTGGCCTCTTCTTTCATCAGAACACACAAGCTTGATAATGTCACTACATACGGGGGGGTTTCTTTGATTTTCCCTCCATGCTTTTTCTTTTTCCCTTGTCTAGTTTTCACCCAGTCTTACTCTTTTGAACTAAATGCTCCATGAGTATTCCAGGCACATATTTCATACATTTTTATAGCCGCCATCTGCTACCAAGGAACTATCCATCCTTCCTCTTTTTGGTTCTGAAAAAGGTTAGAGCTTTCTACGAAACATTTGAAATGCTTTCTGTATAATCTAGGATAGATGTTAATTATTCAACTATTCTCCTTACTAGGTATTACACATTTGTGTCAACTATTTCTCTTCTGTTCACTGAACTCAAGTAATTACACCAATTGCTGAATAGTTACTATCCAAAACAAAGCAAATCAGAAAAAATCACGTTTACTTACTGCAATAGTTTGCTATTGCTGCCATAACAAATCACCACAAACTTAGAGCCTTAAAACAACACAAATTTATGATCATGCGGTCTACAGGTCAGAATCTGGCATGGGTCTCACCAAGGCAAAACCAAGGAATTCGTTTCCTGCTCATCCAGATGTCGACAGAATTCAGTTCCATCTGGCTATAGGACTGAGTCCCCTCTGCTTTGCTAGCTGTCGGAGGGGAGCAGCCCTTAGCCTCCAGAAGACTCTGTGCTCTCCTCGCATGAGGGGCTCCTACATCTTAGAACCAACAACGGTGCATGGAATCCAGGAAAGATCTCTATTTTTAAGGACTTATGCTTAGTGTCGGTCCACCCAGATAATCCAGGATCATCTCTCCATCTCAAGACTCTTACCTAAATCTCATCTATAAAATCCTTTTTACCAAGTAAGGGAACATCTTCACAGGTGCTGGGGATTAGAGTGTGGACATCTTTGGGGGCCGTTATTCAGCCGACCACATTCATTCCCACATAAAAGGAAGTGAGAGGAGGTAATGTTATCCACCGTGTGGTGTAATCAAGCATAATGTTTGAGACCTGGACTGTAGTCCCAGCTGGGCCACTAACCAGCTGAATTATTTTGTCCAGGTCATTGAATGTGTAGGATCCAGATTCTTTGTTCTTTTCTTTTGTTTTAATAGATGCCACCTGACTTCATTTATTTATTCTTTGTATTCATTCACTGAATACATATTGATGGAGCTGGCACTGTACCAGGTGCTAGGAAAACAGCAGTAGACAAAACAGAGCAATCCCTGTCCCCTTGGAGCTGATGTTCTAGTGAAGGAGGGCAGATAACAAAAACTAAATAAATAAAGCAGTAAAATATGGAGAATGCCGAACAGTGATAAATAAATCAGGATGGGATAGAGGAAACATCAGGGGCTCTGCCAGTGTAGATGGAATAGTTAAGGGCAGACTCAATGAGAAGGTAATGCTGTGGGGAGAATTCTCCTCTTGTTTAATGACACACAGTCTTGTTCCTATACAAACCAAAAGGGGGATACCATCCTATCACAAGCCTTATGTATCTGAATGGGGCATTGACAATTTGTGACAATTCAGGCATAGATTGACCAACTTCTCCCTTATATTTTGCAAGTCTATATAAGGTTATAGAAAAATGCCTTTTTCTAAGACAGAGAGACATTAATTTATAAGTGAGAGACTGGCGTAATCGGTACACTGAGTAAAAATATTCTAATCTCTTAAGTCATAAAGTAATTTTACTTGTCAGTTCAACATTTCATTAGGTATTTCAAATTATATCATTCAAATGTGAAATTTGAACAGTAAGATTCAATAGTAAAAATCAATGCATTTATCATCTAATTCAGGCGGAACTTTTACCACTCATTTTCAACCCACCACCATCTGCTGTATCCAAACACACGTTCTCCACATTACCTGAAGCTTCCTATGATTTCCACAAAAGGAAAAAGAAAGAAAAAATTGCCCAGCTTTTCTAAGAAAGGCACAGCACACCCTTCCCAATTTACAAATATGTCTGGTATTATGTTAAAAAGTGCATTGCTATTTGCAAATCAGTCAGCTCAAGTATTTCCCAGCGATCATGAATTCTCAACCAACTGACTTTCAAACGCATTTGGATAGAAAGGCCTCAAAACAAAATGGAAGAAACGAAACGGAACATGAGATTGAAAAGTTAAGAGACCTGGAGTCCAGAGTCGTTTCCCACTGGCAATCAGCACAACCTTGGGTATGTCACATGAAATCTTTCTATCCATTGCTTCTGTTAAAAACACAATAAAAGGGCAGTACTCACACCTGTCTTGATTGACAGAAGGACTGCGGAAGGATTGAATCAGACAGTATGTGTACAAAGTCTTACATAAACTGCAGCGTATTAGCTCCATAAATTTAAGGAATTGTTATTTCCACTAAACTGCATCAGCGACCTGCTTCACAGAACAGCAAGAACATCATGAGAAAAACACTGAAGAGCATGGGGGCCTCTGGAGTCGCATGTCTTGAGGTGGCCTCGGAGGGATACTGGTTGGTCCATCCATCAAACACACAATTTACTGAGCACTTATCATCTATCAGGCACGAAATGAGATGCTAGACCTAAGGAACGTGGCGATGCTCAGCGCTTGTGAGAACTATTTAAATCAGCACTTGCTGATTTCCTCCAACGTGAAATGCGGCCCTGTTACCTTAATGAGGTCTTCCCTGGAGGGAAAACTTGAGACTAAGTAATTTTCTCCAGTCTTGGTGTTGGTGATAGACACGTACAGTCGGTCGTGGGCCAGCTCGTGAGCGTTGGAGGGGAGAATCGACTCCGTTCCACCTCTAAAGAAGAAAAAGCGACCCGCGTGATTCACCTTTAATTATTGAACGCCTTGTAAATATTTTAGAAGAGAGAATACTAAGCTGAGTTTGCCACAGTTTATACAGAGTGTCCTCAGCATGCTGTCTTCACACACTGTGGGGGGTAATGGACTATATATATACCTCAATCGGGCCATGAAGTCATAGCCGGGTGTCACTGCCCCGAAAGGCTGCCCTCGGACTTCTTCGGCAAACTTGTAGGTAAATTCGTTACATTCCTGGAAAAGAAAATGAATAGGTGACTCTATGTTTTGTCAAGAAAATTCATTCTAGTTCCAGAACTCTTCACCAATCACACAACGCACCTGGACTCTATAAATGCAAGGCCAGACTTGGGATGCCACACTCCACAGGTGTGAGAATCCCCACCTGGCCTGGTCTTCACCCATCATTCCTGGTACCCAGGCAAGCTGTGTGTTCTTACAATGCCACTCTCTTGTTTTCGCTTTTAAAATCACTTCAAATGGCACTGCCCATCTTTGGAAAATCCTTGAAGGCTCAATTCCAATTCTAATGTAGCACATTCTTCTACAGATTTCTCCAACACAATTAACCTCCTCTCCCACCCCAATTCTGAGGCCTCAGAAACATTTCCATCTCGGCTCTGCAACAGGGCTGGTTATTAATGACAACACCAACATCAGAGAAAGGGGTCGTGATGACTACCGTTTGCATGCACTGCATCAGAGTCTTTGGAGACCAGTCTTGGGCACTGATATTTTGTAAAAGTCCCTCAGGGGGCTCTAAGAGACAGCCAGGGATGGAATCCACTGATGAGGCCCCTGCCAGCTCATCTTCACATAACCCTGCAAGATGGGTGTAATCATTGCACTCGACAGGTAGAGAGCTGAGGCTGGGAGAGATCAAGAATCTTCCCAATATCTCATCAAAAATCACTACCAGAGGCAGGATTTGAACCCAGGTCTGTCTTTCATTTATTAATGAATTCATGCCTGCCTGGCATCAGGCCCTGGGCTAGGCACTGGGACTCAGCCAAGAATGAGACATAAAGAGCCCCTGCCCTCCTGGGGCTTAGGAGTGCCTCAATGAGAGATCACAGAATGCTGTGGGAGCACCCACGTGGGAGGCAGAATGAGGCTCCTCCTTCCCCCAGATGTCCACAATCCAGTCCCTGGAACCTGTGAATATGTTCCCTACACGGCAAAAGGGACTTTGCGGGAGTGATTAAGGATTTTGAAATGGGGAGATGACCCTGGATTATCCAGGTGGGCCCAATGTCATCAAAAAGGTTCCTATAAGTGAAAGAGGGAGGCAGGAGCGTGAGAGAGACAGAGAGATGTGAAGATGCTGTGGGGGATCAGAATTGGCCACCCCAAAATGTGTCTCTTTGGCTTGACTATTTTTAAGGGCCAAAGACTCAGAAAGAAACTTTGACCTCCCCGCTAACTGCCTAAAAGAATTTAAGATAGAAGGCCTGTTCCAGGAAGGAGCTAATACCAAGTATAATATAAACTAGGTGTGGCAGACAAGGGGGAACCTAACGAGGGCTTTTTAATCAAAGTCATCTCCATTTCTCATTCTTTTCAAGGCACAGTCAACATTTGTTTACCAAACATTTGCTTTTCCATCTCCAAGTGAATTGCCTTCCTCCCCTTTGAAGTCCCAAACCACTACCCCCAACATCCTCCTTTGTCTTTAGCTGAAGATGGTATTTAAGGTGGTGGCTTCTGCCATTTTGTGAGTTACTCAGTTTTCCTGGGTTTTTGCGATATATACATGTTATTAAACTTTGATCTTCTCCTATTATTCTGTCTCATGTCAATTTAATTTTTAGATCAGCCATAAGGACCCAGAGGGTAGAGGAATTGTCTTCCTCTCCTACAATGCTATAGTTAGGGCTTTAAAGATGGAGGAAGGAGCCATGAGCCAGGGAATGCAGGTGGCCTCTAGAATCTGGAAAAGGCAAGGAAACAGATTCTCCTCGAGAGCCTCCAGAGGGACCACGGAAGTCCTAACACTTGGATTTTAGGCAGTGAGACCCTTTCAGACTTATGACCTCCAGAATTGTAAGAGAATAAATGTGTGTTGTGTTAAGCACTAAGTTTATGGTCATTTATTGGAGCAGCAACAGGAAATAATACAGTGAGCGTCAACTTCCAACTTCAGAGGTCACCAAAGATTCACTCCAACATGACATCTAGGCTGAGACCTACAACATGAAGACGAGTCGGACAGGAGACAGAGGTGGAAGAGGACAACAGGCAAAGACAACAGTGAGCACCCAGAGAGCAGCAGAGACCTGAAAGGCACCCTCGTAGTCACGAGAGCACACAGGGCCTGTGAGGCAGGCTGGGAAATCCCGACCCCACCCCAAGTTGACAAGGAGCCCTGGAGTGTGGGAGGGGGACGTAGGGGAGTGAGATCATTAGACGTGTGTTGGGTAAACTCAGTCTAAGTGCTGTCAGGTGGGCGGTTCGTAGGCCGAGGGGGTAGATGCAGGAAGGAAGCTACTGTAAGCTTCTAGGTGACAGAAAGGGGTGGCCCCCCAAGTGCTTGCTCTTTCTCCGAAGCTAGACTGCCCACTTAGCTGCTTTTCCTGTATTAATTTTAGTTACACACACACATCTCTGGCCAGACTGGAAACTTACTAAGGAACGGCTTTACTCATCTTTGAGCTCCCCACTGTGCCTAGCCATGCCTTGCAAATTGTGAGGGCTGAGCTCTTAACATGTCAACGTCTCAATTTGCCCACCGCCTAAAATACGCCTGGCGTCAGGTGCTCCTCTTAATTATACAAGCGTAAACTCGGAACTAGATTAATTACTCCCATATTTGTCCCAACACCGCAAAGCTCAAGGAACTTACACCATCAGCAAGAATTGAACTGACAGAGATTTGAGTAGGTGGTTTGCTAAAAAGATTCAAAGTGATCCTACGAGTGGTATATTTCAAATGCTACAAACAAAAGAAATAAAATAACCTCAAATCAAATGGCTGAAGATTTATTTTGAAAAAGGAGAAATGAGGATGCCCTAGGTGAATAGAGAGAATCTTTTTCCATCTTCCAATGTGAGCACCCAGTAAAGACTTACCCTCTATGTTGGACCAACATAATTAGATAATACAACTGGGTCTTCAGTTTATTGAAAAAATAAACAAGAATGGGTAACCCGACTTGAAAATATGGTGATATCAAGTCTCAAATTCAGGTAAACCATTCAATGTCTGAACATCACAGAATTTCAGTTAAGTGGCTGTATTATCTCAGTATTTCCAAATCACGTTAATTTGAAATCACACTTGATACATTTCCACAGCTGCTGAGGATTCAAAACCAAGTCTACCCAACTCCAAAGCTCAGGATTCGCTCCCACCTAAAGGAAAGACCACACTAAACAGGAGGCAACGACCCCTTACCAGCCCCCTGCTTCTGAACGGAAACAAACTTCTGCAAAGGAACTAGCTTGCAACCCAAACACACGATTCTGCTAGTTTTGGGAGAGTTTTCATACTTTATTACACTTTCTCTGATTTCAGGTTCTCATGCTGTACAGTCTCTAAAGTTTTTTATTTTTTTTTAAATTTTTTTTTTGTGAGGAAGATCAGCCCTGAGCTAACATCCATGCTAATCCTCCTCTTTTTGCTGAGAAAGACCGGCCCTGAGCTAACATCTATTGCCAATCCTCCTCCTTTTTTTTTTTTTTTTTTTTCCCCAAAGCCCCAGTAGATAGTTGTATGTCATAGCTGCACATCCTTCTAGTTGCTGTACGTGGGACGCAGCCTCAGCATGGCCGGAGAAGTGGTGCATCAGTGCGCGCCTGGGATCCGAACCCGGGCCGCCAGCAGCGGAGCATGTGCACTTAACCTCTAAGCCACAGGG
The DNA here is from genome assembly GCF_057802395.1 of Ceratotherium simum simum. Lineage (NCBI taxonomy): Eukaryota > Metazoa > Chordata > Mammalia > Perissodactyla > Rhinocerotidae > Ceratotherium > Ceratotherium simum. The sequence goes on from NC_141941.1 coordinate 5,694,985, forward strand.
CCGGCCCTCTAAAGTTTTTAATCACTCTTCTAGTTCCTTATAAAGCAACCACATAAAGACTGGAAGAAAAGATTTCTGAATCACTGGGCTCAGTGATTCAAATCCAGTTTGTCTTCCAGAAGCAGCTCACTACAGAATTGAGAACAAGATTTTGGATGTTTAAAATTTTGTAGTTTTGAAAATTTTTTTGTGTGTGTGAGGAAAATTAGCCCTGAGCTAACACTTGTTACCAACCTCCTCTTTTTTGCTGAGGAAGACTGGCCCTGGGCTAACATCCGTGCCCATCTTCCTCTACCTTATATGGGAACGCCTGCCACAGAGCAGCTTGATAAGTGGTGTGTAGGTCCATGCCCGGGATCCGAACCTGCGAACCCCAGGCTGCCAGAAGTGGAGCACATGAACTTAACCACTATCCCATCAGGCCGGCCCCGGTTTTGAAATTTTAAATGTGACTTAAATTCATTCTTGGGAATGAATGTGTTGATCATTATTGGATTATTGTTCAAAGGCACTAGAGTAATTAACGAACATAATATTTTCCATGTACAGAAGCCAGCTCTCACAGTCAGCAAACGCATGATCACTGTCTAGAAGGAGAAAACAGATTTTTAAAACATAGATTGCATTAAATAAAATACTTAATGAAGGCTTGTTTTTATTATATCTGGATAAATTACTTAGAATTCAGGGCTTCTTACCGTGAGAATGAAAAACAAATTAAATTCCAATGTCATTCTACTTAATGGAAATTATAGGCCCACATATTAATTTATATACCTGTTTGTAAACAGGAACAAGCAAAGAGTTATTGGCCACACATCAAGGCCTTGAAAATAGGCCCTGTGCTCTTGTCATGATCAGATAAGGAAGAAATATGCTTTGCTTGAAAGAAACAGAGCTGGAATCATAAGACTAAATAAAACACTCAAAAGTAAAGTAAGGCATTTTATATCTTTGTCTCCTGTCACCCAAAATAATCTTCTTTTCCAAATCCAGAGCACAGATCCTTAATGATTACATTTTAAAAGAAAAGTCTTCACCTTTTCTGTTTCCCAGGCAAAGGATTATTTCTCTGCAGTTAACTTAGTAGAGTTAACATTCATCTTTGTTGTTTGGTCTTAATTTCTTGATGAGAACACAGCCTACTTACTACTTAATTACCTCTATTTTTTCTGGAGCTGTTAGCAGGACAGAAGCAACCAAGGATCCCGCAGAGGCCCCGGCAAAGGCCTTGACATCCTTCAGGAGCTGTTTGCCATGTCTGCAAAGAGCAGATGCTGCCCCCAAGTGGTAAATGCCCAGAAACCCACACGCTGCAAATGACAGGTTGATGTGCTTCATTCTAGCTGAGAAACTGGCAGTACGAAAAACCAAAAATGCTGTAAGTTGGTACAATTCACCCACATGCTGTGGAGTCTTATGCTAATCATCATTCCACGCCTGTCTTTTAATCTAGAATTCTCTGCTCTAAGCACAGTATTTTCAATTAAAGTCTAATTAAACACCCCAATCTTTCAAGGAAACTTTTTCCCCCCTCTCTTGCCTTGACCCAATAGTTTTATTAATTAAAAAAAAAAAAGCTACATTCCATAGATACATAGATTATGCAGTCTACTGTTTAATTACTTGGCAAAAAGAAAAGATGGATAAATTCCAATTGGCAAAGCATTTGGTCTTTTTTCTCGTCCTTTTGAAACTTTTGGGGGGTAGGCTACCATTGTGGAAGGGTGAAATCATTACAGACTAGTGAATTCCACATGAAGGACACACTTGTTCCTTGAAAGTGCATCAGTACATGTCAAATAGAAGTGCTCCCCTCCACCCCACATTTCCATTGCGAGCATCTGTATTTTTTTAAAAGAAAACTCATGCCCAAAATTATTCAATAATGCTATGAGCAATTATTCAACAATGCAATATATCTCATAGCCAAGTTTCTCAAGACCAACTGAGGTCATGACTGGCAAGGGCAATTGAAGGCTTAAGGAAACTTGCTATTTGCAACAAATCTGACTATAAAGCTCTGTTTGCTGAAGCCTCAGTGGGCAGGATTTCACCACGTGGATGGATTCGTGCCCCCACAACGCTGCTCACTTGGAGAGCCTCAGGGTTTCTCCGAGGCCCCGGGACCCCGATTCCAGGACCTTCAGATTAGACATAGGCCCGGGCCTCGAATTTAGGAACCTAACACCGTTATTTGATGCACGAGGCCGGGCACTGTATGGGAGCCAGCTCAGCCACTGCAGCACAGCCCCGGTTTGGGTTTAATTTCTGCAGATCTGAGGCAGGGGCGAGGTCGGACGCTCAGCCTCCAGGTAGCCACCCTGCCCGCGCAGGCCCAGTATCCGCCCCCGGCCTGGGGGAGGCGGGGCGGGGGTCACCATCGCGCCAGCCCCGGGGAGTCCTGCCCTGACCCTCCCGCCCCCAGGGCGGCCTCGAGGGGCTGAAGCCCGCCCCCCGACCGCCCCTCGCCCGCCCCTCGCCAGCCCTGCGCTCCGCCCTACCAATACAGGCCTGCGGCACTTCCGTGTTGAACGGCCTCCTTAAGAGGAAGGCGGGCCCCAGCCGTCACTCAACGTGGCCCCACCTATCAGGGCCAGACCACGCCGTGCCCCCGCCCAGGAAGGTCCCCCGGAAGGGGTTGGGCCGGCCTACCCGCGCAGGTGTGTGACGTCAGCAAGACGACGCGGGCCTCCGCTGGGCCCCGCCTGCTCTATTTAAACCGCTGGACTCAAGATGGCGGCGCGCACTCGGCCGCTTGACCCGCGTGTCCCGAACGCGGGTAAGGGACAAGACTTTCTTCTTTCGAGTCTTGCTGTCTTCCGATACCTAGGGATGCGTTTTCGTCCCTTTGAGCCTTTTAGCACTACCTGCGGGCCGGCCCTCACTTGCTATTCCGCTGACCCTGAACGACTTTCATTTGCTGCACGCCGGAAGTGCTTGCCCCTCTTCAAGTCTGTTTTCCGGAAGTGGTTCCTCTTCTTTCCCCACCCTCAGGGCGGGTCCAGGGGCTAGGTTCGGGCCCGATGCTCCGCGGCTTATCAAGGCCCACCTCTGATCTTTTCGTTAAGCATTATTGGAAAGGCGGGGCTATAGCTTTGGGTCGCGTTCACCTCCTCACTCGGCCTTAGGCTGTGTGATCTTGGGCAGGTTGCATAACCTTTCTGAGCTTCCCTGGTGACTTACCTGCAAAATGGGATGGTAAAATCCGACTTGGTGCTGAATCGTAAAGCGCGTGTTGCATAGCGGGCCCTGAACAGACAGCCGCTGTTTCGTCTGGTCACCGCTGGCCCTGGACAGACCTGAGAAGCAGCTTTAAATGGAGTTCCCCACCCACTTCAAAGGACTCTGATGAGTCTTTCTCTCCTAAACAGTGTCTTCCCTAATAGTAATAACAGGTGTTGGAGGAACCTCAGAGTTCCTGGTGGAAGGTTCTCTGGGTTCCCATGTTGAAGGACAGATTTACTGTCTCTGAATCTACAGAAGGGGATCTGAAAAGTGCACGAGTGTCTCTGCCTTAAGCAAAGCAGGGAGAAAGGGGGAGCTTCTCAAATGGCTTTCACCTTGGGCTTTTCCTTTCCCTCCCATTTGGGCTGTCAGTCACCTGGGCTCTGGCCCACAACACTGAAAGTGGGAGTTCTGGATGTGATGACTAAGGAAGACATATTTTTCGTTCTCATAACCAGCCTTCTGAGACAGCTGATCCTGAAGATACCCTGATGCCTGAGCACAGCCCAACTCCATTACTCTATGAATTCTTTTCTACCATTAGGATTTAGTGAAGGGGAGGCGAAGTGCACGTCAAGCAAATGGAGAAGGATGAGCTCTTCATTCTTTCATCCTTCCGCTGTCCTCTGACTCCGTGGTAGGTGTGGTCTCCCCATGGCAGCATCCCCCAGGAAACTTATAAAGAAAGAACAATCCCAGGCCTCATATCAGGTCTCCTGAGGCAGAATCTACATTTTATCAGACTCCCCAGGGATCGCTATGTGTACTAAAGTTTGTGAAGCTCTAGTCTAACTCGCCATGGGGTGGTCTGGTTTAAAGTCGTGGGGTGACATCGAAAGTTTAAGGAGAGACAAGGTCCATGAGGCCAGAATCTGGGATGGTGGTGGCAGAACAACTGTTTCCTGCATTTGGACACTGCAAGCAGGTTGATTCAGAAGACGGATGAAAAATTTGTCACTGGGTAGCCTGGATGAGGACCAAGACCGTGGGATCCTTTGCTTAAAGGAAAGGTAAGATCACCCGTTGTTGACATACCTGCTGGTGAGTGAGATCTCACCAAATTTAGTCTCATGGGCAAGTGTTGAAAAAGCACCATAATTTAATTCTTAACATTTTAAGCTCTCTCCTCCTTTCTGCCTTCTACCCCATATCATATTTATGTGCAACTAATTAAAAAGTTCGGCTCCCTAAGGTGAGGAAGAATATCAGATTCATTCACATTTGTCTTTGTCATCTCAGCACTTACTTGGTGCATAGTATATGATCAATGAATATTTGTTTTGGGTGTTGGATTTAAGTAAATTATTCTTGTCATGTGAGTATGTAGTTATTTAATTGCCCTTTAAGAGCATTTTTCAGTAATTCCTTTGCGTGTTTTTGCTTCTCTGTTTTCGTTAGTAATTTAGTTTTGAACTGATTTATTTATTTAGGAATTTATTTATTTATTTAATTTAATTTAGGATTTATTTATTTATTTAGGAATTTATCAAACATTTAAGCATCCATTGTATAGCAAACGCTGAGCTGGTACAGGGCATACAAAGTTGACAAGGATTCAGTCCCTGGTCATGGGGCTTGTGGAAGCTAGTGGGCAGGGAGACACCTGATGTGTAATTACAGAGGAGTGTTCATGTGCTAGTACAAAGCCCCCCGCAGGTGCTCTGGGTGTACACCCTGAGCTAGAGGCTGGGAAACTCTTGGCTCTGGGAGGCACCTACAAGAGCACCTGGCACAAAAGGAGAATCTCCAAGCCTGGCTGCCCCTTTCCCTGTCCCCAGCTTCCTCCCACAAGGTTTTATAGTGCATCCCATCAAGACCAACGGTGCAGAAGGGATGCTTGCCACACCTGTGCCCAGAGGACAGGGGCTCCTCTCAGAATCTCTGTGTCTAATCTCGCTTGCAGTCTCCTCTCTACTTAGTGTTGTTTTGTTGTCCAATCTTGGCATCTTAACACATGTTAATTCCTCTGTGGGGTATGCCGTCATTGCCCCTGCCATACCCTCATCCTCCCTCCCGTGTGCTGACTCCTCATCCTCGTCACCTCCTCCCAGAGTCTTGCCTGCTGATTGTGAACTGTGAATATTAGACGCACACACTTTAATTTCAGGGGAATGTGGCCCACTGTTGGAGCACACCGCAGCGCCCTTTCCCCAGGGGCATCGAGGTAATAACTCCTTTTGGCCTGCCCTCTGTGCCTCGTTGAAGCATCCCCTTGTTTTGAGGCCACCATAGAATTCTGAGAATTCTTTTGCCATCATGGAGCAGAACATCCCATCTGAACCCACAGAGAAAGAGGCGGCATCCTTTGCCATGGATCACTGTCTCTAAGGACAAAGCACAAGCAGTCAACAATGAATGCCACCACATGGAGGGTGAGGGAGCCAGCCTGAATATAAAGCAGTTTAGAGGGCGTCAGGGCTGAGAGAGAGCGAACCAGGCCTAGGTGCGATGGCATTTCTGGAGCCTGCTCGTGCAGCTGTGACCATCCCTGGCTCACTCCCCCACTGCATTCACCCTTTTCTACTTGTTGTGCTTAAACTAGTTAGAGCTGAGTTTCTAAATCTTGCAAGCAAAACAGTTCTCACTAAGAAAGTGCTTTTTCTATTGCACCTGATTTCTCTCTACGGTCATGCATTAACGACGGGGACACGTTCTGAGAAATGCATTAGGCGATTTCATTGTGCGAACATCATAGAGTGAACTTACACAAACCTAGATGGTATAGCCTGCTACACACCTAGGCTCTGTGGTACTAATCTTATGGGACCACCGTGGTCCCTCGTTGACCGAAACACTGTATGTGGCGTGTGACTGTATTGGAAATCTGCTAAAAGAACCAACTACTTAAAGGAACACTTGGCAAATCCTTTCTAAATGGAAGAATATTTCTTTAAAAAAATACATGTGTTATATATGTAATATATATACATTACAAAAGACTTTGATAACATCTGAAAACAATTCAAAATAGACATCCTTAAGAAGTGTATTTATTTTTGATTGGATACATCTGAGAATACATAGTAATCTATAGGTCTTAACATGGCATAGAAACTAAATATCAAGTTATTTCTATTAAAGAGAAACCATTTTAAAATGTAACATTTATTTATAAGCTTCATTTTAATTTAACGTGTGAAAGGTACCAAATATAATGTTATGCATGGAGCTGAAACATAGAGACGGTAAAGATTTTCTGAGTCTTTCTATTATTGTATTAGAATTACTGAATTACAGTGCTTGCAATTGATATTCTATGTAAGTGTAAGCTTTCAAAATTTTCATATTAAAAAATATCTTTTATAGAAAAGGGGTTCATATCTTTGGTAGCCAGGTGGTGGTGTTGTGGGGTGGTGATGGGAGAGGGGCACCAAATGCATAATGGAGTCCTAAATATTTTAGAAAGCCCAATAAAAGAAAATCTGTGTTCTCCACCCTGTATACTTTGTTGCAAAACAACTGTGCCCTTGGCCTGGCCATTCATGGTCCACAATGTGTATAAATGGATGGAAATAGTCCTTCTTGTTATCTTTCAAATAATTTTCTTACAGTGGAGGGGATTATTGGGGAAATAATGCCAGTGTCAAATAAATGATATTGTTCAATGATAAACAGAATGTCACCTTCGGTGCCTTATCCTTCATCAAATTCACCAAAATACTCACTTTTAATTTACAATACAGGATTTAATCAATACTCATACTGTTATCTAAAGAAACACCCTATTTGCTAAAACATCCAATTATCTAATCACCTCATTGCAAAGAGACAAAATAAGGATTTCAGTCTATTTTGGTTTTGCATCGCTCCTATTTACTGGAATCTTATTATTAATAATTATGACACTTATTCACTGTCCGTTGCATGCCAGTCCTTTATACACGTTGTCTTGTGAAGCTTTTATAACAATGATGAGTGGTAGGGAGATGCATTAGATGAGAATTTAAAGTTATAATAATTTGCCCACATCCACATGGAGGCGGAGATTATCAGCCCAGGTCTCCCTAGTTCCAACCTGCACACAGACTTTCCTTCCCTACGCTAGTTCAAAAATGAATTAATGAAATAGTAAGCTCTTATTATCTGCCAAGCGTTATGCCATTCACCTGCTATGAATCTCAGAACCTTGTTATTCCTTCTGTTCTTTCCTTGGTCAGAGTTTGGAATTGGTGTTCCTATTTAGATATTTATAATTTACTAAAAAAATGGTAAAACTTCTTAATAAATGTGACGTATGAATTTACTTATTTATAGTATTTAGGGAACTTGTTCACATCTGGAAAAGAAAAAGAAGTCAGTCTAGCAATTAATTAAAGCTGTCCTTTCTCCGTTCATCAATTACAGCAGTAACTCTTTTTGATTACTCCTTTTCCTGGAAGCTATGTCATAAAGTAAGTTCTTGTAAAGAGAATGTAATTTCCATTAGGAGCAATGTTATAAAAGGAGATCACGTCATTGACCAAGGTCTTAACTCCAAGTAAATCATCTGTCTAATGATTTGTCTTCATGCATTTGCTCACTCTTTAAATAAACTTTATTTAGCATCTAATATATGAAAAGGACTGGACTAGGCATCAGAAAATTTAAAAAAATCTTAAACTGTCCATTTTTAGTTCACTATTTTTTCTTGCTGGAATGTGGCTTCACATTTTTCTCTTCTGTTAATCCCTACTTATTCTTCAAGGCCTAAAGCAACCTCTACTGCCTCAATATAGCCTTTGAGATTGCATTCATCCACCTTCTGTCAATGTTAAGTGCATCCTCCTCTTGGTTACCATGCGTGAGGCATTGCCATAGCATTTATCGCCTTTTATTTCAGTTGAGATGTAGTTGTCTCCACTTTCTGTGTTCAGGGTTCATTTGGAGCAGGAACTGTCTTGTACTTCTTGGTTTTCACCAGCATCTAGAAGGTGACTCAAGTAGAGTAAATATTTATGAGTTCGGATCTTTAGTGTGCTGGTTTCAGATATCTAACTGGCTTAAGCAAAAAGAAAATTGCTAGTTCAAGTAATTAAGATGTTTAGAGGTAGGGCTGACTGCAGGTATGGCTGGATCAGGCAGGAGGTGGGTGCTGTCAGGCTACCCTTGTGCCATTTCCTATGTATTTTTCTCTTCTTAGTTTCATTCTGCGGGCAGGAAATCCCCAGGAGGCTGCTGGCAGCCCCACATCCTCTTAGCATATCAGTAGAAAAGTTCTTTCACTGCCCACCTCCCAAACTTAGAAAAAGACTCCTTCTGGTTATGTTTTTATCACATGCATGTTCCTGGAAGAGTCAGTGTGAACAGCAAATTGTGACACAATGATGTGACCCCGTGATGGGATGAGCGTATGCCATGCAGGCATGGACAGAAATGAATGGAAGCATTGCCAAGTCCAGATGGAGTCCATTGGGCGAGCCTCCCTAGGAAGAGATCTGGCCGTCTAAATCAACATATCCACTACGTAGCCAATAAATATTTGTTGAATTAAACACAAGCAGAAATGCAGCTATAATCTCTATATAAAGCAGGAAAGTTTTATTTAGTCCTTTAGCTGTATAAAACTGCATAATACATATGCATCTGGCTAGTATTCCCCCAAACAAATAAACACAACTGTGATGTTTGGTATGTTGAAAAGTTAGTTGCAATATTAGGTATGTTGAGATGAACAGTAAATACTATTTGGCATAAACATTGTTCAGCATTGAATTCACAATAGTTTTGTTTGGCTTCTTTGCATTATATGGGCTATTTGGGATGTTGGAGATGGTACAAGATTCTCGCTCACCAAGTCAGTGTAAAGGGGTGGAAAGGTTTCCCTGTGATAAATTTCCGTGTAGGAAGCTCTGGTACTCAGAGTCACAGCAAGGATCTCATCTTACACATAGGGTCAGGGAAGTACATGCTAGTAGATGTTTGTTTTTGGCAGCAGTGGGAATAATGACAATGCCCTTCTACCAAAAACATTTTGTAGAGTAGGAAGTGATCCCAAATGTCTTTCCATCATCTGTCACTTCAAAGCATTTTGGGAAAGAGTATAGTCACAATTTAGTGAGTGTCCACTAAAGTATCTCATATTTTATTTTAAAACCATGAATAAAGACACCGTTAATGCAAACTTTTAAAAGCATTCTGTACAACATCTTCACTAAATTTCTAAGACAAAAATGACATAATATCCCAAACTGTATAGATGTGTTCCCTATTTGGAAAACTACAAATGAACAGATAAAATGGATCAGAAGTCTGAAATGGAGTCCAAGTGAAATTTTGAAAGGACCCAGGCTTACACGTAAAAGAAAGCTGTAATTTCAAGATCTCCTATTGTGGCTTGAATTCTCAGAAAACTGGCAGCAACGTCGGAGCTGTTAGAATGTGATCGTACTAAGAGGCAATATTTGTTGAACTGCATGTACTGATTCAATAATTCCTGGGGAAAAAAATTCCCAAGTTCTGATGAACTGTCCTAGATCCCTATAGGCAGGTATATTTACAATAATGAAAACTTAGAATTCATTCTCTGTGAGTGAAGGAGATGGCAAGTTCAAAATCATTCCAACTGCATCCATTGCTTGGGGAAGCCTGTCTCCAGGTGCACCCACCTACTGTTAGTTTTGTATTCTCAATTCCCGCATGGAAGCCAGCTAGCCCTATTTATGTTGTCATTTTAAGCACCAAGCTTTCTTTCCAATACTGTATTTTATTCTCTCTGTCCTCACCTTGGGGGAGCATGATCCCACTCTTAGCATGCTTTTGAAGTGCCGTCTTCAGAAAGTAAACTTTTCACAATATAGTTCTTTGAGTGGCTGCGTATTCACATTTCACTTAAAAAGCAACTATAGGGCAGGCCCTGTGGCTTGGTGGTTAAGTGCGCGCGCTGCGATGCTGGCGGCCCGGGTTCGGATCCCGGGTGCGCATCGAGGCACCACTTCTCCGTTCATCCTGAGGCCGAGTCCCACATACAGCAACTAGAAGGATGTGCAGCTACGACACACAACTATCCACTGGGGCTTTGGGGGGAAAAAATAAAATAAATAAAATCTTTAAAAAAAAAAAAAAAAAAAGCAACTATAAAGGTAGAACACACTCTAAATGTACTGTAAGTTTAACAGTCTCCAAAAGGCTCTTTTTAATTCTGAAATTTAATATTCCTATATCTTCGTGTACACATACTCCGAATTTTAGAAAATTAGCTTGACACCAAAGATGACCACATTTTTCTAGTTTCATCATAGAAAAAATTCTGATTCTGCAGGGTATAGAAGCATTCGTAAGATAACATTTAAAATGTAATTAAGCTTAATTTCACCATTCCATGAACATAGGCAAATGTTAAAGGTCATTTTCCTTCTGTTAGAAAAGAAACTAAAATATGAGTTTGCTTTGTGTTAAAAGAGAATACCTTCATAACAACGTAGACGAGCACTTCGGTTCAATGACCCCATTTTTTCTTATGCTTAACATCCACCCAAGCTGTATTTTTGTTAGAGGTTGACATGTAATTGTTGAAATCATGGGTCGTTTCCATCATTTACACATTTTTCCTGACATTTGGTTCCTACCTCATTTTTTTTTTTTTTACCTTCTATGCCAGAATGTCAAATCATTGTGATACCTTATGCAACATAAAAATTCTCTATATGTGCTTTTTATTAGCTGTATATTTTACGTTGTTAGAGGAAAGAAATGAAATCAAATTTGTGTTTATTTTTATTTAACGTACACTTGCATGATCTTTACTATTTGCCTCTTCTAACTACCTTATGAGTATCAGTGCGTTTAACCTTCCTAAGAACCCTGTGAGGTCGGTACCTCCAGCAGCACTCACATTTTAAGGATGGCTACATGAGGCTCAAGGAGGCTAAGTGACTTTCTTGAAATGGCGCAGCTGGTCATTAGCAGAGCCGGGATTCATTTCCTGACCACTTTGCTCTGCTGCTTCTCCAGGGTCAGAGTCGAAAGTAGGTGAACACTCACGGGACGTTTCATTTTCATGAAGATGTTGATAAGTGAAGTGAGAAATGGTGCTGTCCAGGTTTAACTTTCCAGGATCTTTAGAGGCTCGTCCTCCACCAAGCCATTAAACATTGAATGCCCAAGACTTACCGTTGGGATCTCTTCCCTTCTCTCTCTACGTGTACAGACTAAGGTGGCACCGTTCATGCCCAAAGCTTTGGTGCAGCCTCTAGGCCTATGGACTCCACATCAGCTGATGTCATGGCGTGAGGACTACTAATTTGGATTGGCTACCTATGGGTGGAGGGAAATCAGGATATAATTTAGGGGAAGTCCCCACCTAAGCAAGGGGAAAACCCATCCTGCCCACTAGCACAGTTGAGGAGTGGGAGAAGGATGGAGGGACATTGAGAGAGAAAACCAGCATGCTCATTCTGCCACTTCTCATGGTTGTTGGGAGGGGGCTTGTAGACACACAGAGAGAGAGAATGGCATGGCTACTTTCCCAGATATAGCTTTGGGAAGCTTGGATACTCTAGTAGAGTGGTTCTTTTTGTTTTGGTGAGGAAGATTGGCCCTGAGCTAACATCTGTTGCCAATCTTCCTCTTTTTGCTCGAGGAAGATTGTCCCTGAGCTAACATCCGTGCCAGTTTTCCTCTATTTTTTGTGTATGGGATGCCGCCACAGCATGGCTTGATGAGGTGGTGTAGGTCCACGCCCAGGATCTGAACCTGTGAACCCCAGGCCGCCAAAGCAGGGCACACAAAATTAACCAGTCTGCCACTGGGCTGGCCCCTACAGTGGTTCTTAATTCTGCTGCTTTTGATTAGTGTAGGCTGGAACTCAGCCATCGATATTATTATCAGGAAACAAACAAAAAAAACTCCCAGGTGAATCTAATGTGTTGAGAACCACCATTCTTGGAGAAGTTTTCAATTTGGCGAACATGGCACCAGAGCCAAAATGCAGGTTTGGGAGAGGTAGGTGCCTACATGGAGAGCCTATGCTAAAATAAGGCTCAGGCTGGTGATCAGGGGATCTAGAAGATTCTGCACAGCCTGACAAGCTGTCAGAGAGAGGCTGAGAGAAACAGGACCAGCCTGAGATTGGGATACAGAATCTGCAGTCCCAGTGGAATTTGAGAACCAAGGCAAGAGACCAGGACCATGGACTTTCACTAGCAAACCTGGCACTCCACAATGCCAGATGATGCCTCAGTGAATTCCAGTCCAGGAACCAAGGCAGAGCCCAGTGCAGAGCCCGTCTGCTACTTGATCAGAAGTCCCATCTCCACCTGAGCCACAAAGTCCCAGGAACAGTGCTGGATACACAATTTGCAGGGTCCAATGGAAAAGGGAAATGCAAGGACCTTTGTTCAAAAGAAAGTGCCACTAAAATCTTTGTTTTTATTTGCATGGTCTCTCTCTCTCAACTTGTCATAGTTTATTATTTTCTACTTCATGTCTTTCAAAGTAAAGAAAAATTAAAATTTTATTTATTTATTTTTTGTGAGGAGGATCAGCCCTGAGCTAACATCCGTGCTAATCCTCCTCTTTTTGCTGAGGAAGACCAGCTCTGAGCTAACGTCTATTGCCAATCCTCCTCCTTTTTTTTCCCCCAAAGCCCCAGTAGATAGTTGTATGTCATAGTTGCACATCCTTCTAGTTGCTGTATGTGGGACGCCGCCTCAGCATGGCCAGAGAAGCGGTGCGTCGGTGCACGCCTGGGATCCAAACCCGGGCCGCCAGTAGCAAAGTGTGCACACTTAACCGCTAAGCCATGGGGCTGGCCCTAAAATTTGAAATTATTGGCATGAATTTTACCATGCATGTTGACACTGCACAGTGCCCATTTTAGAGACACATATCAGACCCTTTAACTAGGATGTGGAATCCCCCAAATCACACAGTTCATAATTTATATCTCGTGAATGCATATATATTTCGTTTTTGCCAGAACAGTGAGGATGCTGTGCAAAACCAACCCAACTGTGTTGATTTCACTCCTTGATAACACACATTTCACCAACACTCTCTACTGGATGAATGTGCTAGAGCTGAAGGGAAAAGGGACTATGAGTTACTGTATCTTTTGCTTTTCTTCTGTGTCGTCACTTTCAGCTTAAGTGGTTGGCCGGTACAGGGAAGTGACATGAGGAAGAAAGGGTGTAATAGGGTTCTAGATTGGTCATTTTGTGTTTCTTACTACACCTGTGCCTTCTTTCTGCATTTGAAGAAAGTTATGGTCGGGCGAGATAACATGTCCCCTTGAGGCTGGCAGCACCCCTGCTGACTCAGTCCTCGATGTAACTTGCTTGCTTTGAGACTCGCTGATCTCCCACACATGGTGGGTCTACCCTAATTCTGCACTCATGGGGCATTGCAGACTCTATACACGAAGGGGGTGGCAAGGAAAAGCAGATATATTCATTGCGTGAATCTGCTCTGTTCATTCATATGCATACTTTACTGTCCCTTTGGACTTCACTTATAAAACACAAGTTCAAAGACAAAATTATTATGAATTTCAAGATGGCGACAGCAGAGTATTAAACCAGGTGTGGGGGCCTTCTGCGCCTGGGGCCCTGCTCAGAAATATTCTCCCGTATACCCAGATATTATCTTGGAGGAAAAGGGGAGAGAAGAAAGTTTCTGCTATGCCTGAAATGAGACTCTTGGTTATTGGGTTCTACTTATAAAATGAAAAATAAAATAACTTAAAAAAAAAAAACAAAAAAAAACCACCTCTCTTCCTGAGATTCATTGCCTTAGTTAAGAGTCCCTTGGTTGCTGAGAGAAAAAGCAAAAGTCATCGTATGTGGATAAAGAAAATGGTTAGAATGTAGAACCCAGGGAAGGATGGAAGTCTGGAGGATTGGCCTAGGAGGTGGAAAGTCTTCAGAAACTATGGTTCCACCTTGGATTTCCTGGGTCTTGTGGATTCTCATCCAGCATCTCTTATTTCCCCTCCTCTCAGGAGATCTGCTTTCTCTGCTTCTCCAGGTGCATGTGACCAAACATGTGAGCCCCTCGGTTCTGAAGCTTACATAGCCTCAGTTCAGCCAAATGGCACAAAGAATAGCATCTCTTTCCCCCAGGCCGTATTTTTGGTAGAGAGATGTCATTGGCCAGATGTGTATCAGGATCCATCCCTGGTCCAACTGATAATGAATGACGAGGGGCGGGCGCCAAGGCCTAAAAGCTCGTGGGCTGGACAAATACTCCTGAAGTTTTCTGCTGCACCTTTTGTACTTGACTCAATGTCCTGTGCATAAAGAAGAATCATAATTAATAATAATCAGGTCACAGTTCCTCAGCCCATACTGTGCCAGAGTCTTTGCTAGTCATGTTCTATTCCTCATCTCAGTCTCCACCATAAATTCTCTGAAGTAGGTAAAGAAAGTGGCCTCACACACATTAAGACACTTTCCCCAGATGACCTGGACAATAAGGGAGCAAAGGAAGGAAATCCAGCTCAGTGCTGTACCCTTAACCGTGTTATTGGGAGAAATAGACAAAGGCTGGTTTTAGTATATGCTCTGTTGAGAGCCTGTGATCATTATCCATTTTCCCATGGTTGTGTGGTGGCTGTTCTCAGAGTTGAGAAAACTGATCCTTCATTTTGTTCAGGGAACCCAATTAAATTGATAGCAGCAATTAAGCACAGTAGATTCTCAGAAATGTTTGCCCTTCGTTAATGACTGTCTGTCAGAAGAGTGGTCACACATCCTCCGAGATGATGTGTGTGATCCTACAAAAATTGATGCCAGGTGGATCTGACCTGCCTGCGCAAATAGGTTTCCTCCGTCTTTAAGATATTTGTTTTCTATAACTGTTTCCAGCGTGCCCCCTGCTGGCTGATGGGCATTGTCCATCGCAAATCGCAGAAGGATGCTGCCAGCCAGTGAGAAGCCACAATTCCCAGGGTTGAGAGAACCCAGGGGGTCTCAATTTCACGCAGCCTTAGCCCAGTTAGAAACCAGATGACCCTCTCACTGTCCAAATTTTACTTTTCCCATATCACCTCTAGAGAGAAGCAGAAAGTTTTCAAATCAGATTTTTATCATCTGCTTGAATCTACACGTGCTGCATTGAAAAGGCTGCTTTGTGTTCCTTACTTAAGTTGTGACTGAAATCTCGCTGTATAATTAAATATGTAAACATCTAAAAGAGGATAACTTAGATAATGGTGGTCATTTTTGGCTCTTTCATCTCTTTCCTCCTTCACCTTTACTCTGTAAAATGCTTATTGATTTCAAAGATAGATGAATTATATTCTGTCCTGAATAAAAGTCAAATGGTTATGGAGTAGAGGTACTTGTTTAGACTGTTTTTAATGTTTTTTTTTTTTAAATGTTCACTGAGGTACCAAATAGCCATTACTTTACTAAGTCCACTTTATGAACTCATTTTTTTTAGTGAAGAAAGCTAAATTTTAAAAATATGCATAATTTCTATATTCACTAGTATAATCATCTATTCATTAGCGCCCATAATTAGAGGTACTGCTAATGTAACCTCTAGGACATGAAAGTAGGCTTTAAAACTGTGTTTGTGTGTGGATACATGCATGCACTTAAGGGGGAATAATTATTTCACAAAAGAAGTGTAAGTTCTTTCTGTTGAAATTTAGTTTTTTAAGAAATAAAATATTCTTATATACAAAGAAACATATCATAGAAAATCTAGAAAATACAAATACAAATTTAGAAAAACAAAATATTGACTACCAATGTAAAACTAATGTGTATGATATATATAACACACATATTGGTAATTTACTTTTAGAGATTTCTATCTCAAATTTTAATTCAAAGCATTGTATAAAAAGTCATATGAGAGAATTTAACCAGATAACTTCTAATAACGGAATTGATTGTATAGTCAATGACCTAATATTGTTAAATGTACATAAGACTCCTTTTTGCGTATCTTGTGTCCAGACATCTTATCGATAACCCAGACTCGTGAGTATCATTTTAGCACATAACAGTACCCACTTGTGAGTAATTAGAGAACAAAGATTATGTTAGATATTGATGTTTTATTATTTACTAGGCTTTTTCACCACCTAAGTGATGTCTTCACACCAGTTTTAACAACCAAGCTGTTTGATTTTGTGTCTTAATAAATGTATAAATTATGATATGCCATGGGCCTTAATGCTAGAAGTATTTAATGCATGAAGAGTGAAGGGGAGAAAGACTATACTCTACCCACTCTGCGTCCTTTCTGGCTAGGCTACAAATTAAATTGACATGAGACCGAATAGCAGGAGAGAATCAAACAAAGCTTTAATAACATGTATACGTGGGAGAAACCAGGGAAACTGAGTTCCTCAACAAATGGTGGAGGTTTTCACCTTAAATAGATTTAGGTGAAGACAAAGAAGGGTGTTGGGGGTGGGGGAGTCAGCCATGGGAGACCACTAGAAAGCACAACAATCAAGAATATGCAGATTTAAGTCCTCGCCTTCCGGACTGATAAGAGTTTCTAGAGATAAGGTCATCCCCCCCTCTTTCCAGTACAGAGAGGGAGATACCTTTACAAATGGAAATTTCCCTTACAAATGTAAATGTTTGTTCTTAGCAAGGACCCTCCCAGTCTATCGATAAAATAACCAAGGTAAAAAAAAGACATATTTTGAGGTGGCCAATTTTGATCTCCCACAAGAGCAAGGATGCCTGTAAAGTAATATGGTAGTTTTTATTAACACACCAATCAGAGCTCATACTTTCAAGTATTTTATTGAACATGGTCGTGAACATGAATTGTCTCCATAATCTATGACTGTATTTCTATGAGTGTATTCATTCAGCAGTGTTGATGGCAAGTGCTCTGTTTGCTGGCATTTTCACAGGCCCTGTGATGTCATAATGCATGAGCAGGTAGGCTGCCATCTCCTGGGGGAGAAAGATGACACCAGCTGTTGTAAGACAGGAGCTTAAACCTTAACAGGAAGGTGGCACAGAGTGATATGGGATCCTACCCAACCGAGTCCCTGGGTTGACTTCTTATGTAAAAACAACATGACTTCTAAGCTGAATGCTGGCCAATGGAATTAGGGGGTCTGGGTGAAGAATTGAGTAAGCTCGTTAATTGAGACCATATCATAGTCAGGAAAAGGAGAGAGCTCTTTTGGAATTGTCTTCAAAAGTTTAGGGTATTATATTGACTAACCCATAGAGAGGCAAATGATGAACATTTGATGTAAATTGGATTCTTTTTCTCTAGGCTACAGTGAAGACTGAATACCTGCTAGTTCAGTAAAGTAGCAGAGTCATACTTACCTTTAAAAAGCCCCAGGATTTAGCAGAGGGAATGGCATGCAGTAGGTGCTCAATGAATGCTTCCTGTTAATCGACTACAAGAGGTCTGACAAAATGGTTAATGCACAACTGGAAAATTCTAGTTCTGGTTTAAAACCAGGTAAGTCTGAGTGCTGAGACTGACTTTTTTTGTGTAGCTTGCTAATTTATTCTGTTGCTTCCAGGAGCTCTTCAGTGATATGCGACTCATTTGAACAAGAGAAGCCAGTCTGCTGAGTCATATGGAACATGCCTCTAATATTCAAGGTGAGTACTTTGATAAGGACCGTAAGTATTTAGATTTTAAAATTCACATATATTTGTTTTAAGTCAAATCAGTTTGATTTAAAATGCTTTATTTTAAAATGACGATTTAAAATGATTTATCAATGCATGTGCATTGATACATTTACATACATACACGCTCTCACAGACTAGAAGTTCAATTGACCTGGCTTAGGATAAGTCAGCATTTGTTTTACCATGCAGACTGTCTAGTTCAAATCCAGGCTTTACCACTTATAGCTGTGTGACCTTGGGAAGGTTATTTAACCTCTCATTCCTCAATTCCTTAATTGATACATTATGGATAATGACTACACCTAAATTATAGAATGTGTATGAGGCTAAATGAGTTAATATATGTATGGAGCATAGAATACTGTTTGTCACATAGTAAGAACTGTTTAACTATTGTATGGTTATCCTAAACCATAACACTAGTATCATTAAAAACATGTAATTTACCAGATCAAAATAATCTATAAGATGTTTGTTAATATATACAAGAAGATAAGATTATACTTAAAATTTAAAATGTTTCTGAAGTCAAATGAGTTAAATGCAAAGAGCATAGAATACTATTTATCACATTATTATCCTTAACCCTAATAATATTAATATTAAAAACATTTAGATTACTCAAACTAATATTTTAAAATAGTTTACCATTTAGCATGAAGGTTTTGATTATTTTTAATGTTTTAAATATGTGGAAAATATGAATTACTAAAATGAGAATGAAATTATATGGTTAAAATGAAAAAGCAGTAATTTAGAATATCTTTTCTCTCTTTAGATGAAAAATATACCCTCAAGAAATCCAATTCCTTGGAACTGAATACATTTTAAAATTCTAATTCATTTTTCTTGCAATTTATAGATCTGGCATTATTAAAATATTCATATCTTTGAGCTAATGTGGCATAACAAATTTAATTTGCAAAACAAAGCTGACATGACTAGAACATGATCCATAATCACTTTTTTTCCTTAAGCCTCGTGTTGCAGGCGCTCCATTAGAAAGATAGACAAGTCGGTCTTATTTTATAACTCCACAGAACTTTACAGATAAATAAACTCATAGGAAATCATAAAATAATAGAATTTTGGAACAAAACGTTTCCTCAGAATTTATGTGTGTCATTGTTTCTCAGTTGAGTAGGGTACAACCCCACTGCCCTTGGCAAGGTTGTTTGAAATGTATGGGGGGGCTTTGGGCTGTTAGTTTTCACCAGGAAGTCTTCATGGCACCATGAAACCTGATGCCTGTGAAAGAGTGGGGGAATGGAGGAGGACTGGGTAGAAACAGCCACAGATTGCATTGCTGGTCAACGGGGAGCTCCAATGCAAAGATTGCCCTGTAAAGTAGCAATGCGTTGGGCAGAAATGTCCAGACCCTAGACTGATAACCATACTCCACCATTGGCTGGCAGCTGCCCAAGGAGAGTGTGGCCTTGATTTAAACATGACAGCAGATCCCGAGGGGCTGCGGTTGGAGGCTGCCCGCCCACTGCACTCCTTGCAGCTGACCAACAACTTCTTTCTGGAAGGCAGATCTGAGCAGCCCATCTCCAGGGCTGCTAGTCACCTAGGTTTCTAAATCAAGGTAAGCATCTACCCAGAGTCTGATTGTTTACTGTATAGACCAAGGAGTACCAGAGGTCAATGGTGGTACATTTCTGGGGTATCTGATTGCATATAGTGTCTTATTTGAAGATTATTCATGTTTCATTTTGGTTTTTTTGGGAGATGGTGTGGGAAGAGGGTAAAGATTAGCACAAAGGGTTTTATTGTAATTAAGCTTGTCTATTTGAAGGGCCATTTACTCTGCATATAGCAGGGATTATTATTATTAGTTCTAGTAGTAGGAGTAATTATGGTAGTAAAAGGAGGGGAGCGAGGAGGAGAAGCAGTAATAGTAGTAATAATTAATAATTAATAATAATGTTAATATTTGTTGGGCATCATGCTAAGGCCCGCCATGTAAAATCTCATGCAGTATTTACAACACTACAAAGCAAGTATCAGTATTGTTCTGATTTTGGAGGTAATATAGAGAGAGGTTAAATAACTTGTCCCAGCTTATCGAGCTGATAAGTGATAGAAATGGAGTTCAGACCTATGTAGTAGGAATCCCATGTACCTGCTGCTGTCTTCTACCATTTACAATCAAGACATGGGCTGGATTATTCTATATGCTCATTGTATAATGTAACTTGTAACTATAGATTTAATCTTTCATGCCTCAATTTCCTCACCTATAGAAAGTCAGTAATAATAATAACCAACCCGACTTTCTCATGGGATTAAGGTGAGAAAAAAAAAAGAGATGATGTTGAGAAAGTGTTTTGTAAACCATAAACTCTTTATAAATGTTGGTTGTTATCTTACTGGCATTAAATATTTTGTGTTCTAGATATATGCAGTTATAAAACTTTGACAATAGCGAGTGCCGTAAATTCATCTCAGGAATTGGGATCCCAGAATTGGAGAGCTGGAAAAGGCTTTGGAGATGATGCAGTTCAGTGGTTCTCAACCCAGCTGCACATTTATATCACTTGGGGAACTTTAAAAAACTTTTATGCCCCAGATTCACCCCACTTTCAGAAATCTTATTTAATTGGTCTGGAGTCGGGCCTAGGCATCTAAGTATATGTATATGGATAAGCGTATGTATTTATCCATGAAAATATGTGTATGTGTATATAGGTATATATATATATGCTTTTGTGTGTCTATGTTCTCCCAAGATGATTCTAATGTGTAGTTGGGGCAAAAATGACTGAATTGGACCAAGAAGCTTCTTTCTCAAAATTGGGGTAACCGTATGTCTACGTAGGACAGTTCCAGTTGACGCCTGTTGCCCAGTATCCATCTGGTTAGCCCACCCCCTTCCTCTCTCAGGTGTGGTGGTTTGGATGATAAATTATATCGTCTGCCAGCTGATAAGGAACTGATGCCTTGGGAGGCTATTTTCCTTCTACAAAGGAAGTGAATATAATGTCCACCCTGGGCTTTTAGGGATTACCTGAGACTCATGTTGAACACCATGGGAGTGAGGAGGATGCTTCTTGAGATTCTTTTTTTTTTTTTAAAGATTTTATTTATTTATTTTTCCCCCAAAGCCCCAGTACATAGTTGTCTGTCATAGCTGCACATCCTTCTAGTTGCTGTATGTGGGACGCGGCCTCAGCATGGCTGGAGGAGTGGTGCCTCGGTGCGCACCCGGGATCCGAACCCGGGCCGCCGGCAGCGAAGCGCACGCACTTAACCGCTAAAGCCACGGGGCCGGCCCTTGAGATTCTTAAGCTGAGAGAATTTCTTAATTTTTCTATGATGAAAAGAACTCTTTAAAATAGAAATATGCTCTGTTTCCATGTAACCCAACTAAGTTTTGCAATACTGAAGTCTCTCTTCCCACCTGATTCATTTTTGCACAGAACATTTGATCATTGTTTATAATTGCTGAAAGCATCTTCTCTTGAATGCTATCGGTTGTTATTTAGGAAATTAAATTTAGAAAACAAATCAACAGCTTTATCAACTGTCTGAATACTAGTTTTCCGAATGTCACACATGGCAATGTGGATCCCGCTGGATATGACATGCCTAATGACATTTATGAAACCTCTGACCAAAAGGAAATTTGACATTGAGCATGAGATTTGACCTTCAGTTTCTCTGACAGGTGATGATGCAGTCTTTGTGGTTGAGACTTTCTCAGCCAATGTCAAATTCGATTTGGCATTAAGGTCAGGATAACCCAGAATATACATGCCCCAGAATAATTAAGATACTCTTCAGCAAGTGGTCGGGCTTTTAAAGGATACACAAGAGGTATGTATTCAGTACACATAGAAATCCATGGATGTGGGCATATTGCTATGGTACTAGTAAGAATTTCTTCTCGTCATTGGGCAGATCGTTCCAGGATGACCCAATCAGAAGTGCAGATCTAGGAAAACAAAGACTGGCCTTCAGAGACGTTGCAATTGAACTCTGAGTGAAACCAAGGGTAGTAGCAGTTCACATCACTCAGCATTACTAACTTTACTTGGTTGTGGAATCCAGAGATTGTATGGTATCCCGAAGAGCCAATGCAGTATCCCGGAGGAAACTGGAGTATTCACAGTTTTGCTCGTATACGATCATGTGTGAAAGTCAGAGATTGATTTTGACCGGTCAGAGATTCCTTCTTTTACAAGTCTCAAAAAACCCTTCGCAAAATATGCTGACACTTTCCTTGATTTCAGAAGTCCGATGGTAACAGTGTTGATGTTGGGAACTGTGTTATGAAAGTGCAAAACGGCTCCTCAACCATCAGGGCTCTCTTGTTATTCACAAAAGAAAGGTATAACTCATATTATTAGGATTTAGAGTCCAGAAAATTCATACTCTTATATTACCTAATTTAAAAAGGAAAGGTCAACAGATTTCCCCAGACATTGTCTGTGGAAAGGAGACAATTAAAAGAGACATTTAATGCTATTCCGAATGTATTTCCTGATTCTTACAAGACCTGCTGGGTGCCCTTCCCCTGGATTCTTAGTGCCCCGTGCACATTCTTTTATCATGATTCACAGCACATTGCACTGTAAGTATGTGTTTGCAAGTCTTTGTCTAGCACTAGACTGGAGAGCAGAAACCATGTCAGACTTATATTTGCATCCCCAGCACCTAGCAAAGAAATTAACACATAGTGGATATACAAAAAACCTTGAGTTTTTAATAATTGTTTTAAATAACTGATCATAAAATGAACAGGAGCTTAAGTATCCAATCAAGAATTATGTCGTTAGAGATGACACATACTCAGTGAGCTATGATATTTAGGCTGAAACAAAAATATAAAATGAAACATCGTGGAAACTAGACATTTCCTATGAATAAGGCACTTAAACTCATTCAGTCTTTGGAGAGAATCAACTCCTTACTATACCTGCTTGGGATGGCTTAACAAAATCTGGTTTCACTCAAACTGATCAATATATTTTAATGACTCCACTGCAGATGCTGAAACAGTCATACTCATCAAAGTTCATTTTGAGTTAATCCGATCAGTGTGGAATGTCTTTCAACATGGTAATGGCCAAAGCTTCATGGATACACTTTCTGGAATAATGTGATCATGAGCTCAAACAAGGATGACCTAATGCAAAGATTTTAAGAAGTCCTAGGAAATTCTGGCTCATTATCCGGGTGACAATCACAGCATACACAAAAAATGAAAGTGGATCACTACCACCACTGTCACCTTCTTAGAATGCCTCACCAGTGACAGCCCGTTTCAAAGAGTCCATTCAGTTGTCAACTCCAAAATGTAAGAACTCTGAGCCTTCCTGAGTCTGTTAGACTTTCAACGTGTTTTTCTCACACGAAGGGATCCATTTCTGAGCCATTGTGTCACATTCGTTGTAAAGAAAAAGAGAAGTATATATAGACAGTTGGACTCCTGAACAGGAAAGTGCCTTTTGTAATATCAAGCAGTTACTGATTTCCCTGTGTGTGTTCAAAACAGTGTGAACCACCTGGCTGGGTTCAGTTGTGCCTGAACCATAAAACGCCAGATGGCCCCCAGACACCAGCCTTGCTTACTCATCAAAAGCAGCGTTGTCTCTATACCAGCATAGTGCACACATTGATGAAGTTATGCTGTTATCGGGGGACGTTTTATAACCACTCCAGCTTCTACGCCGTTACCATTCGTAATGTTTGCAGACCACTTTGGGGTTTTTTTCTCCAAGGATAAATCAATCCATTTAATCTTGTTATCAGCTATACATCACTGAGGTATTTTGCTCTGTGGTTTTATCGGTTTACAAGATGAATGAAACGCTTCCTTTTGGATCTCCAGCCAGCATATGACGCAAGAACCACTTGGCAACCTCAGGCTCCTGGGAGCCCCGTCACACACCTGGCTCTCTGACCTCTAGGCCATCAACATTGTTTTTTTTAATTAATAGGGATTTGGAACTATGTTGCTGTTCAAAAACCAGATTTTAGAGAAAAATTTTCCTGAAATTAGCCCTGGGCAAGGAGGCAGAGTTGACTAACCCGCCTCGCGTTTCTTCAGAGGTCTTTTCTTTGCCTTTCTGCTTGAAGAAGAGGAGTGATATCCACTGCTCTCCACCATCCTCCATGAAGAAAATCTTGCAAATAATTCACTTTACAATTTACCAATAGCAGTACTTTATTTTATACGACATGAATAAAGGTGATTATATTTCTGTTTTTCAAAATAAATTTCATCTGAATAATATTTGTTCTGTTATTTCTTCATTTCAGTCCTTCATATTTTTTCATCTCAAAAATATAATGCATTTTAGAAGCAAGAGGCTTTGCCATTGTCCAGTTCTAATTTTCCAAACATACATTTCTAAGATGATTTAAAAAGTCACACATTTTGGCTTTTGCACAAGCAATTGAGTTACATTTCCCAGGAATAAAACTTTTTTTCAGCAAAATCTATACTATAATAGCCATGATACGATCAATTTCAGATTTCAAAATGATGAGGAAATCAGTTATTAAATTAATTTTGAGAAGTGTTACTTGAGAGCTGCCTGCTGCTCTAGCAATAGTGATAGTGTATACCTTTCTTCAGTGGAGAACTTATTAGAATAGGTGTTTATTATTTATTTATTTATTTTTTGTGAGGAAGATCAGCCCTGAGCTAACATCCATGCCAATCCTCCTCTTTTTGCTGAGGAAGACTGGCCCTGAGCTAACATCTATTGCCAATCCTCCTCCTTTTTTTACCTTTTTCTCCCCAAAGCCCCAGTAGATAATTGTATGTCATAGTTGCATTTCCTTCTAGTTGCTGTATCTGGGACGCCGCCTCGGCATAGCCTGACAAGCGGTGCGTCGGTGCGCGCCTGGGATCTGAATCAGGGCCGCCAGTAGCGGAGCGTGCACACTTAACCGCTAAGCCATGGGGCCGGCCCCTAGAATCAGTTTTTTAAATGGCTTGATATGCGGTCTATGGTGAGTGCAAGACCTGAGAATTCATTTGTTTCTTCAGCCTTTTAATCAGATTCTAGTAGAGATGTGGCTTCCTATTCCTAGAAAACTGGTTTCGCACAATAATTGTGAATATTTTTTTTTATTTCACAGACCTGTATGCTCTGGTAAGTTCAAGATTTCACATAGAGCTTAATAAAATTTGTTGCAGTGTTTGGTGACTCTCCAGGGCTACATCGGTTCGTCCTTGTCCAAACTGTCAAGAAACCATCATAGCCTCTTGAAATCAGGGTGCTGTCCACACTCCACACAGGTTGTGGTAGCTCCTCTCTGGCATGGCGTCTGATTTTATTGCTGCCCTTCTCTGGGCAGAAGGTCCACCTGCTCTCGAATCCCATTAAACTCAAAGTCATAAGGAGAGCAAAATTTTGTGACTGTAAACACAGTTTCTTATCTTTCATATCTATCCAGATATCTGTTACACTGCAAGGAATCTCCATCAGTTAAAACTAGTAGAGTACAGATGGCAAGCAAATATATGAAAAGAGGCTCCACACCCTATGTCATCAGGGAAATGCAAATTAAAACAACAGTGAGACACCACTACAGAACTGTTAGCATAGTAGGAATCCAAAACACTAACAGTGCCATACAGTGGCCAGGATGTGGAACAAGAGGAGCTCTCATTCATTACTGATGGGAACGCAAAATGGTACAGCTGCTTTGGAAGAGAGTTTGGTGGTTTCTCACTAAACTAAACGTATTCTCACCATACGCTCCAGCAATCGTGCTCCTTGGTATTTATCCAAAGAAGTTAAAGGCTTATGTCTACACAAAATCTGCACATGGATATTTATAGCGGCTTCATTCATAATTGCCAAAACTTGGAAGCAACCAAGATGTCCTTCAGTAGGTGAATGGATAAATAAACTGTGGTACATCCAGACAGTAGAGTATTATTCAGTGCTAAAAATTAACAAACTATCAAGCCGTGGAAAACATAGGGGGACCTGAAATGTGTATTACTAAGTGGAAGAAGCTAATCTGAAAAGACTACATACTGTATGATTTCAACTCTCTGATATTCTGGAAAAGGCAAAACTGTGGAGACAGTAAAAAGATCAGTGGTTGCCAGGGGTTGGAGGGAGGGATCGATGAATAGGCAGAGCACAGAGGATTTTTAGGGCAGTGAAACTACTCTATATGATACCCTAATGATGGATACATGTGATTATACATTTATCTGATCCCATAGAATGTACACCACCAAGAGTGAACCCTAATGTAAACTATGGACTCTGGGTGATAAAGATGTGTCGATGTAGATTCATCGATTGTAAATGATGTACCACTCTGGTTGGTAATGGGGAAAGCTGTGCATGTGTGGGGGCGGAGCGTCCATGGGAACTCTC
Organism: Ceratotherium simum simum; assembly: GCF_057802395.1. NCBI lineage: Eukaryota > Metazoa > Chordata > Mammalia > Perissodactyla > Rhinocerotidae > Ceratotherium > Ceratotherium simum. The sequence continues at coordinate 5,721,113 of NC_141941.1, forward strand.
TGTACCTTCCTCTCAATTTTATGGTGAACCTAAAACTGCTCTAAAAAATTTAGTCTTGGGGCCGGCCCGGTGGTGCAAGCGGTTAAGTGCGCGCGCTCCGCTGCGGTGGCCCGGGGTTCGCCGGTTTGGATCCGGGCGTGCACTGACACACTGCTTGGCAGGCCATGCTGTGGCGGCGTCCCATATAAAGTGGAGGAAGATGGACATGGATGTTAGCCCAGGGCCAGTCTTCCTCAGCAAAAAAAAAGGAGGATTGGCAGATGTTAGCACAGGGCTGATCTCCTCACACATACAAAAAAATTTAGTCTTAATAAAAACAAAAACAAAAAACCTCGTGGAATAATCACATTTTGGTGTAGCATGACTGATGATTTTTAGAGATTGGAGCCTTAATTTATTGTATTTAAATGTAATTTAACCCTCTGGTTGTTTTAAAATTACAAATACTCTGTGTTCTCTATCTTGGTTGTCTGCATAGTTTCTTTGTAGACATTCTAGCTGTATGCTCTTGTTTGGCTTATTTTGTGAGTCCATGTATATATCCTGGATACAGAAACGTGTTTTCTGCCTGTGCCTTCCAGACTGCATTCCCAGCCTTTGCCTGTGTTGCCTTTAAACTGTATGAGCCTGCCCCTTGCTACGTACCGGCACAGGTCAGTCACCTACTCGGCTGCTACACCTTACCAGGTGCCTCTAATTTGAACTTATGCTCTAAGATCCATGGGAACCCATATTTCCCTCTTTTGTCCAAATATGTGGAGTTTTAATAATTTCAGGAATGATTTGCTGTGTCCACTTTGAGCCAGGTTTTCCACTAAACACTAAACATGACAATATCATTTACTCTGCCTAACAGCTTAGGCAAGAGCTGGGCAGTCATTTTATCCCTTTTTTGAGATCAGGAACCTGAAGTTTGCTGAAGTTAAGTAACTTTCCCAAGGTTATGCAGCTAGTAATTGGAAAGAGCTATGTAGTCCTAAAACCCATACTTTTAATCACCGTGATGCCTCCTGGTTGAGAACTTTGCTTTCAGCACTTGATGTCCTCCAGTCCTAATGAAGTCTAATGAGGCTTGGCCCCTGGCCACGTTTTCAGCAGCAGCATTGAGTGTTTCTGTATCTGTGTACTGAATTTCAGTCAAAGTTGTTTCTTCTTCCTCCATGACCTTGTTCTTTTATGGATTCCTTATTTGCACATGTGGTTCCCTTGGTTTTGCTACCAACTTCCCCTCCCCTGTCCATTTTGTTAACTCCTTACCCTATGGCCCCCACTTCAAACATGACGTCTCCTGCCACGCTTCCTTGTTCTAAGCTCTGTGATGTCACTCCAGGCATGGAATGTGGTTGCTTTCCAGTATGAATCTGTGTTATACTATGAATTCCTTAAAGACAGGCTCAGGTTTCATTCATCTTTGTATCTCCAACATCTCATGCAGTGGTAAGACCTTGATAACGATGTAATAGATATTTGCTGAAGTTATTCGAATTAACGTTTCCTGCCACTTTGCTCCCACAGCCCTGTTTGACTCTAATTCTTACTGTCACATCATCACAAGGTCATAGCATCTAAGAGCATCCTTCCACTACATCTTCTCCCCTGTCTTAAAATTGATCAACTCCACATCTCGTCTCTTCTGGTGTGGGTTGTGGGCACCTTATGTGCAGGTTGTCCTCAGGGCTTTTGCTCATCTGATTTGCCCTGTCTAGAAACCCTTATCCCCCACCCCAGCTTACCCTCCATCAGATTCCATGTGTCTTCCTTTTCTGTCAGTGTCTGCCTGGGCTCCTCTCTTTGCCTGGTGCTTCCCTGGGCTCTTTCTTGGTGATGCTTGTACCCTGTGGAATGATGTCACTGGTATGGCCAGGAGACCAGATTGTGTTTGGTTGCCTGTATTCCCAGAGAGATAGATCAGAAACACCTGTCTGTCTTTCATCTCTTGGTGTAGTCTTCATCAGTAATGGCAAGGTACCCCATGTTACTCTGTCAGTAATCCCCAGTAACCTCGTATTCAGCATCTGGTGATCTTATTAGAAGATCGCTGTCATTCTTTCCCTCTCTCTCCCCCACTTTCTCCATCCCTCCTTCTTCCTTTCTCTCTCTCTCTTTAAATGTTGGTCTTTGATCTTCAAATTAAAAGATAAAAATAAATTAAAAATAAATAAGTAGAAATTAAAAATGAAATAGAAATAGTTAAAAGATAGTAATAATAATATAATAATAAAAGGATCGCCATTGGTGGGCCCTTATAAGAAGACCCCCCTTTTTTTGTCCATCCTTGACTCTCCATCACCATCTTTCTTCACCTTCCACCATCCCATATGTCAAGCACCTAATGAACTTATATTATCAATTTTCAAGGATCACGGGTTTTCTTTTGCCTCTCTGCTTTTGTACAAACTGTTTGCTTCACTGAACATGCCCTTCATCCTCCCTTGTCTTATTTGTGTGCCTGGAATTTCCCCGCCGGTGCTTTGAGTCCCTTCCTTTGAGTCCCTTTGAGCTACAGAGTCCCTTCCTTTGCCTTGGCATCTCAAATTGTGTTCTTACTAGTTGAGGCAGACATAGATGCTCCTTCCTTCCTGTCTTCTTGATCCCCTATTATAACATGTATCAACTGGTTCATGACTGCTTATTTACATAAATATATTTATGTATATCACTGCTTATTTACATACAGATTTTGGATTTTATCCTGTTCCTCTTTGTATCCTAATACCATGCAATGTGCCTACTACATCCCGGCCAGGAAATAGTTACTGAAAGGTCTTTCCAGCTGCAGACAGACTGTAAAGACATGACTCCTTATTCAGCCTTGGGCTACCTTTTGATGGAAAAGAAGTGACTTTCCTTCATGAACAATAAGTACAAACATCAACATCTATAATTTTTGCTTCAACATTGAATTGCTTATTTTTAAAAAAAATCTTCCCATTTTTATGAGTTTGCAAGAGCATGTAAATAAGTTAGTGACTTTCACCCAAACTATAATGAGAAAGCTGGTAATTTCCTTTAGGTATGTGTTGGTAGAGTTTCATTAGGATGGGGTTATATGTTTCTTTAAAAAAGCAAGTGTTTTAAAGTGCTGTAGAGGGTTCTGATTTGAGCAGTTCCTGAGTGCCGTGATTTAGTGGAAACACACTAGGCTGGCTTTTCTGAGATGAAGTTGATGTCTCAGTTTTGCCTTCCATCAGATGTGTGACCTGGACATGTCCCTTAAATATACAGCTCCCTCACTTGTAAATTATAGTATCTCATGTCATAATTTTACGAGAGATCATTTGAAGATGCTTTATAAACATAAAGTAGCAGGGCTGGCCCTCTGGCATAGTGGTTAAGTTCACATGCTCTGCTTCGGTGGCCTGGGGTTTGCGGGTTCGGATCCCAGGCACAGACCTACACACTGCTCATGAAGCCGTGCTGTGGAGGTGTCCTACGTGCAAAATAGAGGAAGATGGGCATGGATGTTAGCTCAGGGACGATCTTCCTCAAGCAAAAAGAGGAAGATTGGCAACAGATGGTAGCTCAGGGTCAAACTTCTTCACCAAACAAGCCAAAAAACGTAAAGTAGCATAAAAACATAAGGGTTTAATAATGTCTAGTTACTTATATTTATTTCACTGCATTTTCCAATATGTATACTTCAGCTGCTTCTTAATGATCTTACTGTATTTTTATCTTCTTCCTTCGTCTCCTTTCTTCCTCTTCCCCCATCCCCTCCCCCCTCCTCATCTTCCTCCTCCTCCTCCTCCTCCTCCCCCTAGTCCTTCTCCTTCTTGTCTTTTCCAAACGATGCCTTCTAGTGACCTGTGCTCACCTGGGTATGAGGTCTTTGTTCTACAGCTCATTGAGATGCTCCCTACAATAGGAAACTTGAGTAATTTTTGTTTGAAGAGATTTTTCTCTAGAAAGGAACAACAATAGATAAAATGAAAGGCAAATAACATTGATGGGGCAGTTCTACCTCTCAGCAGGCAGCATTCCTGCTGCTTTCTGCCCAGTGATTCACTGGCTCCTCTCAGCGGCCCTCAGGGTTGAACAACCAGCTTCCCTTTACAGGGCGGAACATAGCCAGCCTGACACCCTGTGCCTGTCAGACCCAAAGCCTGCGCAAGAGACTTTAATGCCTGCCTTCAAGACGCTTAACCATATAGTGGTACTTGGAGAGTAGTCTGGGGACCTGGGTCAAAAAAATAAAAGCAAAACCCACTCTTCACAGATGGACATCTTACCCTGAATCTTTACTTGGGATTCATACCAATATGTGACCCTGCTACACCCCAGGCTCTGTTCTGGACTTTTGGGTCCAAGTAGTTTATTCTGGCGCCCCATCTTGTTGCTCTTGACAAGCTTAGTACTTAATACAAATAATAAAAAATTCTTCACAGAGGCAGGTATTGCTGACAGTGGGCACACTCATTCATATTCTCTCCTTTTTAATATCTCTGTTTGTTTTGGCACTGACATTTTCCTGTGAAACATTCCTCTGTCTGAAGTAAAGTAGCTCTATTTAATTTCCTTCAGGATAATGAATTCTTTACAAGGAAATGCTGTCTTCTGTGGGGCCTTATGTCTATTCTGTTACCTTGCCGCTACGTTCTAATTTATTTACAGTTCTATTCTATGTTTGAGAACAGCACTTTGCCATATGTTTTCAACTTTGTTTTTCTGCAGATGGCTTTTCCCCCTTTTGTTTAATTTCTCTGTGACAACTGTGCTCCATGCATTTTCATGTGCATCTCATGGTTATTCTATGACAGTTCATAAACCATGATTTGTGTCACACTGAATACGGTCATTCGATGAACATGCTAAATCTGCTTCTTGTATCACATGTGTGTATACCCACATGGGAATTCTGCGGAATGCCTGACACTGGTAAGGTTCATCGACTCCTCAACATTGGTTTCCAGTTTTTTCCTAAGTGTTTCCAAAAACTCATAAAAAACAATCATGCATACCATCATCTATTTTTATTTTTCTTCTTAAAAACATTTTCTTGTCTATTTGATAGGACACATGTCCTTGTGAGTCAGTTTCTTGTGTTTAGGTCTTTTGTACCATTTGTTTCAAAAATAAATTTGACAGGCTTTTATAGATGTTTGGTTGGAAAATAAAGCCCTTTAACGGAGATATTGCAAAAATATGAGCATTTGAAATAATGATAGTTGGCTGCAAAGAGCAGTTCTTCTAAATTTTACCAGTTCACTGATGACATTATTTTCTCTGATTTCAAACTATGTCTGCTTATCTAATCCTCCTCTAAGGGCAGTCAATAAAGTAGACAACTTTGAAAAATTATTTCCCCAGCAAGGAAGTGGGAAATATATACATGTGTATACACATGTACATATGTACATATGTGTATGCATGTGTATGCACATGTACACATGTGCATATGTACATATGTGCACACACGTGTATGCGCATGTACATGTGTGTGCACATGTACACATGTGCATATGAGTATACACGTATGTACATATGTACATGCGCGTATGCATATACACATGTACATGTGTGCATACGTGTGTGCGCGTGCATACACATATGTACATATGTATATACACACGTACACACATATCCATACTTATGTATATGGATATGTATATACATACATGCATATGTATATACCTATACATGTATGTGTATATGTATATATATGATAGTAATGCATAGGTAGGCTGCAGCTTAACTAATTTAGTTGACAGTAGGATTTGTATAGAGGTGAGGAATATCTGAAGGGCAGTGGGCCAGAGAAGTCCCTGTCATCATATGCATTTCTAGTTAATTCTAGGACAGGACAGAGTATAAACCTAGAATATGTGGCAGTAGGTAACCAGGGCTTTTTGGTAGCTTCAGTGGTAGAAGTTGCCATTGAAGATTAGGGAAATCCATAAAGGTTCAGGCAAGAGAAAGTAAGAATTGAGTCCATCTGGGAGATGGAGAGAAATGCCAGCAGGAGGAGTCCCTATGGGTCATTGTCCAAACCAACCAGCCTGGAATTTGGTTTACTCCCTATTCCTAATAAGGAACTGAGTTAGGAAGAAGAAATCAGAACAGAAGTCAACAGGAAGGCTCAGTTGCAAGTGGGCCCATACCTCGGCAGTTTCCAAACTTTCTTGTTATCAAAAAAATGCATATTCACTGAGAAGAATACTTTGTGAAAATGCAGTTAACAAAAAAGAAAATAAGTAACCCCCAAGTAATTACCGAGATTCACGCTGAAGTTTTATTTCCTGTTAATTGGGGTTGAACTGGCATTTCTCTGTGAGATCATTGCTGACGTGCTGTATCACAAAATCAGGGTTGTGCACCATGGAGGGAGAGCTCATCAGTCTGCAGGATGTGGGATGAAATGAGACCCCCAGGGCCAACAGAAGATCAGGTTAAAGCATTTGGACTGTGCTTGTGGGCAGTGGGGAGACATGTGACATGGGCGAGGAAGGTGGGAACAGGGAGAGGTGAACTGAAAAATGTTAATTATGTTGAGGCATCAAGGATTCTGTGAAGGTGGAAATGAAAGGACACTTAGCTGACATGTTGGCAGATGGTTCTGGGCTGGGGCTTGCTAAGAGCAACTGAAGTAGGGTGATGAAGGTAGAAATGAAGAGTAAAGAAAGGTTTGATGCTCTCAGGATGGAGAATGGACATAACATGGCATTTGATGAGAGCTAGTGGGTGAAGAAGCGCCGAGATTGAGAGAAGTGGTTCTGTGCCCCAACTAGTAGAAGCTGACACTCTTCACATGGAGTTGGCTGAGAGGCAATCGTGGATCTTGGTGTCTGGAATTCAGGGGCAAAGGGGAGAAATAGGAACAAACTGGGCCAGGCTATGGACTAACTTCATTTTGGAAACGGCCTCATGGAGGGTAACCTGCAACCTAAATTCCTATTGTTTATACAGGTACACTGCTTCATTTCTAAATATTCTTTATGATCAAAGAAGACCAGGGCTCGCATCAAAGTCATGATCTGATGCATGAAGGAAATCTATATTTTCATGGAGTCCTTTGCCATGTTTCTTGGGTTCAGAATTCTTAGTGCGTTGTCCAAAAGTCCAATGTGGGTATTCCCGTTCACCAGTGGAAGCTGGCGTTATAGCTACTCTCCAGTCACATAGAAAGATGAGCTGGCTGAAAGCTCTTATAAGACAGAGCCAGAAAATGTCAAGCAGAGCAGATCAATGTGCTTAAATACAACATTAAGGTACATTCTGCATGATGCTTCAGAAGAAGCACTCAGAAGTAACAGATGGCTTGAGTGAGGGAATAGTACAAGAGAAGTACCGAAGTCATTTTCAGCATTGGTGTGCAGGGATTTTTGAGTCACTGGTCATAAATCCTATTACATTATGACAGATCATAATCTCTAACATCAAGTGTGATGCTAGAATGGAATTTAAAAGAAACTCCTCTCTTCCAATCCTTTGCCTTTAGACCCTGACCATACCTTTGAGACAGGACTTCAAAGTAACCTCTGAATCCAACCTGCTATCTTACTCAAGCCGCGTGAAAACATGATCCATCTTCCAATCCCACTGGGGCAATATAGAAAATGTGGCAGATCTTGAAAAAGCAAAATAGCAGTGCTCCATTAGTTGGGTGTTCTATGCTTAGATGACACATAACACTTCCCTGACAACCCACCCACCTCAACTTTCTCTCTCTTGCGTTACACATGTATCTTTAGTTACGCGGACGTGGCAATATCATCCTAGATTTCTGAAGACCCGGAGGATAGCAGGGACAGAAAAGTTGGCAGCTGGTTGTAAAGTACATTGCAAATACAATCAAATACAAAATCATTACATCAAATCATTGTACTTCTAGCATGAGAATATAAGTGAACTGGCCATCGTGTTTTATAGTTAATTCAAATAAACATTTTATGAACCTGAAAATTATAAAACCATTTACAATGACAAGAGATAATTTAGTCTTACATATTTCCACAAGAGAAATTCTTTGCAAAAAATTTTAAAATTCTCTGCAAAACGGCATAAGATTTTGAATTAGAAGTCTAGGGTTTGGGTTATGTGTTGACCATTTTAACTCTTCATCCTCAGCAAGTTCATTTTTGTGCAGGACCTTCAGCCAAATGTCTGAAAGGAAGGACTTCTGCTAGCAGCTCTTCCATTGGGTTGCTTCTGTAAGAGCCTCACCAATAGCTAATGTGTGTGAGAGAAAGTGGTCAGCTGCAGAGTTCAATGCAAATTTAGAGGTGTCGTAAAAGTATATATAGTCCTTGCTTGAAATAGCAATATATATACATTTTTCTTTTAGAACTTTATGCATAAGAAATTAAGTACTCCTCGAATAGTAATTCTAATTCCTTGAGTATTAAAACTAGGGTAATTTCTTTTCCTGTAATACTCCATTTGATAGCAAGACAATAATGTTTAAGGCTTTCATAGGTTTAGTGGATAATAGAGATTAGAACTCTTTTTAAAAATGATGAAATTTGTCCTTGAATAAAAAGGTATTGCAGTCAAATTAGTATTCATTTGGCCTGTTTTATTCCAACTTTCTGAGCTATTTCCTAAAGAATCACTGACTATTTGCACCTCTTTTGAAATTCAGAAAATGATATTTAGGGAAGAATTCTGTTTTAGAAAAATACAAGGTAAGCCACATTGAATGAGTTCCTATGGTAGGCAGAATATCTAGAAAATATTGTATAGCTGGAGTTCTGATGAGGCTCAAAATGTGAACACCATGGAACTTTCTGGTGAAGCTCACTAAAGCTTTCCCCTCTCCACCCACCTTGATTTCACTTGTATGAGCTGATTTATTTGGGGACCTGAGAACACCGGGTCAGGACAGGAAGCCTCAAACAGTGTCGACATTACAACAGGTAGACACGTGTCTGGTGAACTGCAGCGTGAGGATGGGAAGGAACGATTGAGATGCCTTCAAGCGCCAGATCCCAAAGTGTGTGGTGTGGCCCTGAGGTTACACTCATAATAAATGGAGGAAGCATTCAGCGACTTGGTGGGAGTGTTGGAAGGGAGAACATTTTCCAGGTTCACCCACCGTCCTGGTGACATGTGAGGGTTTTTGGAAGAAAAGCTCAGTAAGAGATAAAATGGCTATTTCTGGGAAATAGACCTTCTAGAAAGCAATAGTCCCTCTTCTCCTGGATATGAGCTGGTCTGCATATGGTGTATGGAGCTATAGTAGCTTCTCTTATGCCGTGAAGGACAAAGGATGTCTTTGAGCTGCTGCGGTTCCATTTCCTGTTAGAAGAAATAATAATTTCCCTCATGATAAAAGCCCTTTGGAGTTAAGACTTCTTTGACCTACAGCTGAAATGGTCCTGAATTATAAAACTCTTTTTTCCTGGAAAAAGAATGGGTTATTAGAAGATGCAGGGAGAAACGACCAGGGTAATTTGCACATACATGGCTTGTCTCCTGTCCACCACTTTAAGTATTTTACGAGACACTAAGGAGAGGAGAGAGAGGAATTAGGACATTGCTTCTCCTTGCTCTTCTTTGGTCAGCCCCTATTTGTTCATTCTGCATCATATCCCCATTCTAAAGGTAAGCAGAATGGATGACTTGATGATAGTTCGTCCCAAAACAAACCTTGGGTAATTAATAATACATATGTGGAGAGGATCTGTTCCATGTGGTGTAAAGCTCTGGGTTGCTGGGGAACCATAAATCAGTGGGTAGATGTGGAGTCTTCAACCAAAAAGCTTAAAGGAAAAATAAAGCAGAAATGTCATCTAAATGAGGCTGTTCTTCCTAAACCATTTGTATTCTCAAAGGATTTTCGAAAAAGGGTGCATAAGAAAAACATGTCGGGCATGTTGTTGGTACGCGCTCAGAGACGTGGGAGGAGAATTAGAAATCCTGGGAGGACTGGGTTACTGCAACTTCATACTGGTTCTGCTGGCCAGGAGTTTACGCACTTCATGTTAAAAATAAGGAGTCTGTCTTACACACATTGTAAAGCATCACCAAGTGTCCTGGGCCACCTTAGAACTTGGACTTCCTGGAAATGATTCTTTGAGTTTCCATCCAATGCTGTGACTCTACTCGCTCTAATTTTGGCAGAACTTTTACCTAAGCCTGTGGCGTCGGAATTAAGCTCAGAGCTGGGATGTTTGCCTTCCAGTAAGTCACTGGCAAACACCCACTCTTGGTTTGTTTTCCGAGTTGTTGCTCGGCTGATCCCCAAGCTTGTCAATCAGCCAGAAAGTGTGAACCCTACAAACCACAACTGGAGTCCATCGCTGGAACAAAGCTGAGCTGCCAGTTTCAGAAGATAAAGCGTGTGCCACTCAGGAATCACTTTTAATTATGCAGAATTTCTGTGTTTTATGTTTTGTAATCTTCAGTGTTAGACCATAAATGTGAGCTAATGAGAGATAAACTGGGTTTGGTGGATAGTAGACACATAAAATAAACTCCTTTCTCTTGCTCTTGTACTTCTCTCCCTTTACAAGTAGAGAAGTAGCTTGTTAGAGGTGGTTAGCTAGTATAAGCTTCCGAAAAGGTTACCAATACAAAGTGGTGCACATATGAAGATAGATAGTAGGGTAAGATTAGAATATCTAATGATACATTTCGTAATGGCCAAGGGTAAGCTACACGGAATAATAAGAGCAGCCTAATTCTAAGAATGTAATATGTTTAGTTAATTGAAGTATAACTCGCTGCTCACAGTAATGCTACAGTGAAATCTGATAACTACTCTGTTTCAAATATAATTTAATAAATATCTTAGGAACATCCAAAGTGCGTGAGGAACAAATATGGAAACTAGGAAGATGCAATGAACATCTCCGCGACTCCACAACCATCAGTCAATAGGTTTTGGAATTCAACTAACAACTCCACCAGTGCTTTAATCTTTCTCCCATTGGAGATTTTGCCCTGATCTTATTTGGAATGTAGAAACTGCTCTTATTGTTAGTATTGAGGAAAAAAAATAGATAAATAAATAATATAAGCTAAATACAATGTATGACATAAATGTGTAGAGGTGACACTACATATGTGATGCATTTATATAATTTTAGCCATATTTGTATTTACTTGAACTTTTTTTCAATTGCTAATTTGATAAATGAGACAAGGAGGTCTTTAAGGAGAACATACTGGGATGTAGGACATGTGTGTGCTATACTCCCAGTGTACTATGATATTTCTGGATCCAAAATCATTCATCTTGCGATACACAGTAAATTAGAACTGTCCTTTCTGTGGTGCGTGGCAGAAGTTAAAAGGAGCAGAGGCAAAGTTCAATGGAATGTCATTAATTTCTGAAAGAGGTTAAAAGTATAAATTTAATAATTCCATCATCAGTTAACCTGCTGGCTGAAGAACATTGCTAGATCTTTAACAAGTGGGATTCAGAGGAAAGTGGGTTATTCGTCCATGATTGGAATTGCTTGTCAAGCTAGTCTTAAGAATTTTGAGATTTTGCCCAGTGACCACCAAGAAAGATGCAATGTTCAATCAAAGAAGGCATGTGTTAAATAGAATGAAATACATTGTCTGCAAATCAGTGAGACCAAGTTAGAATAGCACAGTGTAGCCTTACTTGGATTTGATTTAAAAGCTTTGTGATTCAAGTGAAGTGAAAGAGAGCGATTGGGAGACAGACATTGCAAATGCTAGAGAATGGTTTTCGTGGAGATTACTGGAGAGCTGTACTAATACAAGACGTGATTGTTTAAACACATTTCCATAAAATGTATGGAAGTAAAAATATTGGGAATAAATTTCTTAGTGATGCTTTCTACATGGCTTTGCGTGACACTCTTCATTACAACAGATTACTAGACATATTATAAACTAGAAATGACAGAATTGTCTAGACAAAAGCTGAAGAAAGCATTTAAAGTGTATAATTCACTTAAATTAGGTCAAGACCTAGGGACATTGTTTAGAGAATTTAACAGCATTTTCTCATCACGGATTGGATCAGTGGATTGTTACCCAATGATGAAGAACATTGAAGCTTCCAGAGGCTAGGACTGCTCTTTCAATCTTTCTACCCTTTCCTCTTGGAACCCAGCCAGCATGACTTGGCACGTTTTGCACATAGTGACCATTCAACAAATTGGATTAAATCTTTAAGAATCAGATGGAATAATTTCATAGACTCTAAAACTAAAAGATATTTTAGCTATCATCCTCTTCAAACTCTCTACTCAACAGACCAAGTACCATGTAGAGGAAGAAACCTATCTTTTTCCTCTACCCTTCTAAGTTCTCGGCTGGGACCCCTGTAACAAAAGGCAGATTAACAAGAGGAAAGCACACAGGTTTATTTAGTATAAATTTTACCTGACACAGGAGCCTTCATAAGGAAAGAAGACCTGAAGAAATGGTTGAACCTGAGTGTTTTTATGCTGGGTTTGATGAAGAGTGGGAAGCCATGGAAAGATATGATGGGACAAAGGTGAGCTAATCGTACTAAACTGGGGGAAAATTAGCAAGACCCGTTCATTCAGATTCCCCTGTGTCCCTTCGTCTTCGGAGTTAAAGATGCCCCTTTCCTCCCGGTGTAAGGAGGGCAGCTTGCACACGAGGGTTTTCTGACCTCCTTCAGGTGAAGGTCAGTAAGTCCTTCCTGCACATGCAATTTCTCAAATTCCATCAGCTAGAAATATTCAATATACCAAGATGTGTGTGTCCTGAACCCCAAACAGGTCAGTGATTAGAATCCCATTCTTAGTGTCAGCGTAGTGCTCTTGACTATACGATACCATCCCCCGTAGTACGTTATTTACATTCTATGACTTGATTTGACTATTATCCATGTTTAATTAGAAAAATCAAAATCTTGTGTTTAAATATTTAATATGAAAAAAAGTTGATACTGGCTCAACATGAGGTTGACATAAGGGAAGCCATATTGTAGAAAAGAACCTGTATTGAACTTTGAATGACCTCTGATTAACTAACCGAGACACGCTCTGTGGGTTTTATGGCCCCTCCTGGCTGCTATAAATTGATAACTTTGTTCTCTTGAGTTCCTTAGGAATGTTATGACCCCCGGCAGAAAGTCTATGCTGATAGCCATCATCAATGACAACTGAAAGATCAGGGTATAGGACGTTGTGCTGGTCTCTGATGCATATCCAGTAAAACCAAAGACTATCAGGAACTAAGAACAGATGGATGTCCCCACCCTGAGATCAAATGCCTCCCTCACCCAGAGATCAGCCCGCTATAAAATTGGCCTGTAGTCTTTGTTCTGTAAGATGGTTCTTTGAGACATTAGTCAGCCATCTTCCCCCTTGCTAGCAAGCTGTAATAAACTACCCTTTCTCTGCCACCATCTTGCCTCTTGATGACTGGCTTTTGTCTCGTGGTGAGCAGATCATGTCTTTTGTGTGGTAACAAAGTGATATTTTCTTAAATCCTGGTTTTTTTTGTTGTTGTTATGGTGCTCAAATATATTCTAGTAGAGTCTGCATTTATTTCTATAAAGGAATTTGGCCAAGGCATGTTATATCACTTAACATATTATTTTAGCTCAGTAGCTCGGGAACACATCTGTTCTATAAATTAAGGTAAACTATACTCACTATGGTTTCGTATTTTATTTGGTCACATGACAATTGTGACCAATTTATGGACTTATTTTTAATTCTTTTGACATTTCTTATAAGGAATTGCATATTTCAGAATGTTAATTTTGGTGACATTTATTGAATACTTAATATTATTAGGCAGGTATTAGAAGGGGCTGCCAAAATAAACAAGACTGTTACAGATACAAAGAATCACAGAGCATTTAACTTGGAAAGAGCAAAATATAAACCACGTGGGGAAAATGAAATAGGAAGACGCTGTATGAAATGCCCTGATTCCCCTTTTCCTGAGCTCTGTATTCATTGTCCTTCTTCTTTACCTTTTTCTTTGTTTTCAGGAGACAGGGTATAATTAGTTTGACTTTGTTTTCTTGGTTTCACTCACATTCTGCCTCCAGGAAATTACATCTGGGCATCTCAGTTGCAAGATGCATTACAGCCCCTTTAGTCACACATTGACAGAATGTATCTTGATTCATTGCAACACTGGTTAATCTACTTCGGAACATGTGCGGACTGCGATCATTTAACTTTCGATGGGTTGCTGTGTTTCCTCGTTTCCAGTGTCTCATTGTCTCCAAATACCAGGCTCATAGTATAACTGCCTGAGCGCCCGGGTTTTGACGCTTTTGTTCCCATTATTTTCTTTGTCACCTTCCCTCCTATCTCTGTTCACCAACATCCTCCTCATCCCTAAAAGTCTCATTCACATCCTCAGTTATTCCCATCTCTCTTCTTATTCCCCACATCCCTTCATCTATTTATGATGGTGTCACTCCCTACCCTCATTGATGTCATTTGTATTTGTACTGAAGGTGATATTTTTTGAAAAATATTCCTCTGCTCTTGCTTGCCCTTGAGCATAGCTTCTCCCCCAGTGAAGTGGAATCATCCATTATCTAAAATGCCAATAAGGTTTTCTAAAGCAGGAAAGAGGAGAAGAAATAATGAGGTCATCGTTCACCTCTGCTCCCAATGCCCATTGTTTTTTGAGAACCTGAGGTGAAGCAGCCCATCTTGAAAGTCAGGCTTTATCAGGGAGAAAGGAGATTTATAGCCAGCTTTACATGTGGAAAGGAAAGCCGGGCAGCCTGAAGGTCAGGTCTTACTTAAGTCCTAGAATCCAGCAAGTAGAGTGTAAGACTTTAGGCAGGGATCAGCAAACTTGATCTAACGCTTCTAATAGTAGATGTCTTAGGCTTCCTAACTATTCAGCTATGCCACTGGGGTGCAAAAGCATCCATAGACAAGACTTAAATGAGTGTGGCTGTGTTCCAATATGATGTTATATAGGATACTGAATTTGAATTTAAATAATTTTCATGTGTCACAAAATGTTCTCCTTTGATTTTTTTTCAACCATTAAAAAAGATTAAAAAAAAAATCATTCTTGGAGCCGGCCCGGTGGCACAAGCAGTTAAGTGGGCGCGCTCCGCTTCAGCGGCCTGGGGTTTGCAGGTTCGGATCCCGGGCGTGCACCAACACACCACTTGGTAAGCCATGCTGTGGCGGCATCCCATATAAAGTAGAGGAAGAAGGGCACGGATGTTAGTCCAGGGCCAGTCTTCCTCAAGAAGAAAGGGGAGGATTGGCATTGGATGTTAGCTCAGGGCTAGTCCTCCTTACAAAAAAAAAAAAAAAAAAATCATCTTTTGGGCTGTGAAAAAACAGACAGGAGGGGCTGGCCCAGTGGCATAGCAGTTAAGTTTGCAAGTTCCGCTTCGGCGGCCCGGGGTTCGCAGGTTCGGATCCCGGTCAAGGACCTACGCACTGCTTATCAAGCCATGCTGTGGTGGCGTCCAGTATAAAGTAGAGGACGATGGGCACAGATGTTAGCCCAGGGCCAATCTTCCTCAGCAAAGAGGAGGAGGATTGGCAACAGATGTAAGCTCAGGTCTAATCTTCCTCAAAAAAAAAAAAAAAAAACTAAAACACAAGACAGGAGTTGGATTTGTTCTTCCTTGGGCTGTAGCTTGCAAACTCCTGATTTAAAGGAGGATCTTCTCTCTGCAAAACACTTTATCTGGGTACAGCAGGCAAGAAAGGAAATACTGTAGTTATTTGAATGGTGCCACAGCAAATCTTGATCCTCCTTTGGAGTTACCTGCAATGAGAAAGGGCAACACAGAGATTGATAGGAAGGGAAGCCAAACACAGAGGGGCATTTGCCCTGCTTCTGGTTTGAAATTCTGGAAGAGAACTGCTTTAGAGATTGCCTCACCCTAACATGGGGAGAGGCAATCTTCAGTTTGTAGAAATGCATGCATTGTGGGTGAAGAAGAGGGCTGAACTTCCCACTTATGAGCCTGCCTCTGCTCTGTGCGGGCAAGGAGGGGACCCAGTTGGTCATAGAGACTCCCTGTGGGGGGCACAGGAAGTGACTACTGGTGGTAAGTTTTAGGGTTTGTGTCAAGGGGCGACGTGACCTCAAAGCAGAGGCAGTGGGTGGAGAGTAGATGACGGTTGGAGCAGGAGGAATAGAAGGAGACAAAATAGTCTCCACAGAAGTTGAGCTGTAGAAATAGGAATATATTTCATGCATTTTCTCCTAAACTACCTCAATGTCAATATTTATTATCTCCCCTTGACACAGGGAGTTCCTTGAAAATATAGTCCATTTCTTAACTCCCTTTATTGCTACAAAATCTAACCACACTGCCTTGGAAATAACAGGTGCTTGATGATTATTTGTTGAATTAAGATGTTATGCTAGTTATATACACCTCTAATATTTTATAAAGAAAGGAAAGAGCCAAACTCAATTCCATTGAGCCTCTACTATGGAATTATTTTATAATTATGTCTGATCTTCATTGTCATTAATGCTCATAAATTCCTTCACAAGAATATTTGATAATGTGTATTGATAAAATTTGCATTCTAACAAACCTTGACAAAATTAATATTTATCTTCCTCTTTTTTCTAACTTTTCTACGAATCTTTTGATGTTAGTGTTCTTTGGCAAAGTGCTATGTATAAACTGACACTTTCTCTTTTCTCACTTTCTTTATCTTTTTTTTTCCTCTCATTCTTTAAGTGAGCTGACACTTATAGCTTGAGTGGTAAATTGGTTTGTCCAGAACAGGGTTTGTGGCAAGAGCTTTATGAAACTTTCGTAGTAAAATGTCTTGAAAGACAGCATTTACCTAGATTTCATTTGTCCAAAGACATCCTATTTGGGACAGGATTTCATGTTGTTGAAGTTTTGGCACGTTGGAAAATGTGTAAGAGAAATATGAGTATTTTTCTCAAATCTGCATTGAATTGAAGGATAAGAAGTCTGACAGATTTCAATGTTCCATTCAATGAAACATGTGAATGCACATTAGGAATATTCTGTACTCTGATTATAATATGGGGGTGAGCTTTGTTAATTTCCTTATGGAAAATAAAGTGACTGTACCACTGCAAATAATGATTATAATCTGTTGAAATATAATTGTTTTTTCTGAAGTTGTTAAGGCCTAAATTCTGTCCCCTCTCAAAATTCATATGTTGAAGCGCTAACCCCTGGTACCTCAGAATGTGACTGTATTTGGTGATGGGGTCTTTAAAGAGGTAATTAAGGTAAAATGAAGTCATTGGGGTAGACTCTAATCAATCTGACTGTGTCCTGATAAGAAGAGATTAGGACACAGACACACATAGAGGAAAGACCATGTGAGGACACAGGGAGGAGACAGCTGTCTACGGGCCTCAGAGAGAGGCCTCAGGAGAAACCCAACCCTGCCCACACCTTGATCTCAGACTTCAAGCTTCCAGAACTGTGAGAAATACATCTCTACTGTTTAAGCCCCCCAGTTTGTGGTGCTTTATTATGGCGGCCAGAGCAAGCTAATGCAGAGGCATTTGGGGATTTCTAGGTCCCAGGAGAGTTGGATGATTAAACTGGACATTATTATAATATCCTTTCTCTTGCTCGGTATCTTTTAGCTCATGACCTACCTTTATTAAAATAGGCATACAACTAGCAACAATTCAAGCATGCAGAACAGCAGGCCTGAGTTGGGCTCATTTGGACAATGTTTTGTTGTTGAGGTGTCACCAGGGGATGGCCAGCTGGTTGGTCCCCAAAGGCTCATAGGTTCAATTGACTTTACTTTAGTGAGTTCTAGAAGTCCAGGGTTTTCGTGGTTAGCTTTGAAGGTTCAGAAACTTGATTCAATTGGAATCCAGCAGGGGGTGGACTTAGGTTAGTTTTGATAACAGTCAAGATCAGTCGATCAATCAGATTTCTGTCCTCTCATCTGCCTCTTTAAAGGGCCTTTGAACATCATTATTCTAAGCATGATGTGTTCGTTTTGTTCAACATCCAGAGGGGTGTATTCATTCAAGTGCTTTAACAGCCCTTGCAAAGCTCTCTGCCAGGAAGACCCCTCTGCATGCATGTTAGTTGATTACTTGTTATTATTTGGGTGCTGTTCTTGGTGGTGGTATGGAGACAAATAGCCCAAATTACTGAATATCTCCTAAAGGCCATTCAGCACAACAATTGATGAATTATGGGGGAGGGAATGCAGGAGAAATACTGCAAATATTTGGGAAGTATATATCAAAGATAGTTAATAAAAACTAGCTTACAGGGAGGCTGGATCCCAACGGTCTCCTTAGAAATTAATTTGTAATTTTGTTGCTCTTTTGGATACAAGTTATAAATGGAAGTTATGTTCCTGGTCAGTTTGCAAAAATCTGTTTAAACACATGGAAGTAGTAAGTAATTCAACTGCATTTGCTTGATTTAAATATATCTGTATTTGGAAGTCGAGCTACCATTTGTAGCTGAGCATACTTTTTATGCCATGAAATAAAAGTGTTATGTTCTGCACATTGACCAAGGAACAAGGCAGCACGGAAATGACCCTTTTTCACTCTCTTAGTATCACCAACATAGACGTTTTCTCTGGCTTCTATGCTTGGCCCACGAGAATCAGATGATAGCTGATTGTTTAGTTGTGGAAAGCAGGGCTAGTTGGCCATACCCACGTGTCTTTAACACTTAGCTCTTCTGGAAACATTTTGAAAGTTGGGGTAAACAATTTTATTACTCAAAAGAAAACCTCTCTGTTTCACCTTTACACATTCACAGCAACCAAAACCAGAGGACAGAGCAAGTCAGTTCTTTACTTTTCCTAGGTTACTTATCAGTCCATGCAGGATCCAAGAGACTTCTTTCTTCTTTAATATCCTTCCTTCAGCTCAGCATCCCCAATGACCCTTTTACCGCTCAGAACCAGAAACCCCTCCATAAATTGGGCAAGAGCATGAGGAAAAACTCCTTCTGCCTTGTGCCTTTGTTCATCTTGGCCATAGAGCTGATTCCCCAAAGCCCTGGGGCCTGGGTGGGAAGGGTATGTGAGAACTCGTGTGATTCTCTTACTCTTAGCCCTACCTATTAGCATTCACCAGGGAGACTACTGAGGGACAAGGATATGGAGAAATAGAATCACTCAGGGAGCTGCTGATGCCCAGAGGCCAAGCAGAGAGAGTGAGAAGAGCCGTGATAGTAAAGGCCCAGAGTCAGGGCAGCACTGCACAGGGAGCTGGGGAAGGTTCATGGTGGGAGAGGAGGGGGAGTAAAATCTATCCACCATTTCAAAGCGTGCAAATGCACTGGTAGCAAAGGGATTCATACAAATTCATGCCAGTGTGATTGGGTAAAGTTAATTTTCTCAAACTACAAAGTAAGCGCATGAAGATATCCATGGCTACACTTTAACAGAGATATCGTACGGGCACTGTGACAAGTTCAATATTTCATGTATTGCAAACATATTGAGGATTATTATTAAGGGTGTGCGATGGCTTCAACAGTGACAAGTTGGGAGAGGAGAATGATAATCGATTTTATTTGGATTCCAATTTCAATGATATTGCCAATAACTAAAATGATAAAAGAGATTTGCGTAGATTGCGCTCATGGTAAAATCTCTAGCATGCTGTTCAGATATAAGCATGAGAGACATTTTTGACCCTGTCCTTCCATCAGGGCTCACCAAGAGCTCACACTCTCTCCGAGCATGTGTGCAGGAGAAGTCTGGAGTGAAGACAAGTGGGCCAGCACAAGAAAGGATTGCAATCGGCCTTCTCTTGATTCTCTGTCAGATACCTTTACATCCTCCAAATGAAGAAGCTCTTGCCAAGAGGGAGAAAGTCTCCCGTTGGTCTTTCAGGGAGAGACAGCTGTCAGACCCAAGACGTATTAAAAACTTACTCTGGATTAGCTGAGTTTTCCTATGTGAGCGGGCCGTCTCTGGGGAACTTTTAGGAGGTGTGTAAGTCTAGTATCTAGGGAGAACACAAAGGGGTGGGGGGGGGACTTATTCTTAACAGTTTCTTCACTCCCAAACAGCTCCCAAACTTGTAGCAACCCCCTATCCTGCCAGGTGTTTGCCATAGACACCTCTAAAGCATTCTTAGTTGGGAGGTAGTGATAGAGGATTGTCAACACCTGGCCGCTTTCCTGTTCTCAGTTATTTGGGTACCCAGGTGCAAAAGGCTTAAACTTGCCCAGTGAATGAGAAAGAAGGATAGAGAGAGAGGCTCTTACTGCCATCTGGCTGAGCCAGCTGAAGAGTGAGATAGAAGGTCTTGTACAGCGTTGAACATCTGGCATAGCCTGTGGGCTCATCTGGAGACAGAAAACTCTGCAACAGGACATGCATCAAAACCGCTCCAATGCTGGCCCGGTGGCGCAAGCGGTTAAGTGCGCGCACTCCGCTGCGGCGGCCCGGGGTTCGCAAGTTCGGATCCCGGGCGCGCACCGACACACCGCTTGGCAAGCCATGCTGTGGCGGCGTCCCGTATAAAGTGGAGGAAGATGGGCACGGATGTTAGCCCAGGGCCAGTCTTCCTCAGCAAAAAGAGGAGGATTGGCAGATGTTGGCACAGGGCTGATCTTCCTCACAAATAAATAAATAAATAAAAACCGCTCCAATTGTTCTCATTAGTTTTCTCTGGCTCAGCTCAAGCTGGACGTCCATATGGACAAGACGTCCTGGGTTGGGTGCTCTCAAGTTGGGAAGCTCCTGCCGTGATTATGTTCTTGTGTCAATAGTGATGATAGAATATGTTGAGTGTGTCCTAGAATAATGACTTATATGTGTTTAAGATGCAAATGAAATCCACACACGTGAGATGGAGGTCAATGCCAAGGGTGTCCTCTTGGGGCCTCCACCATAAGACATATGACCCTCAGGGCTTCCTTGTGCCTGACACTTGAGGGTCATCAAATCATCTCAAATAATAAAGGTCTTAGGGGCCAGCTCGGTGGCGTAGTGGTTAAATGCGCGTGCTCTGCTTAGGCGGCCCGGGGTTCTCAGGTTCCGGTGTCCGGGCGCCTAGAGACGCACTGCTTGTGAAGCTATGCTGTGGCAGCATGCCATATAAAGTAGAAGAAGATGGGCATGGACATTAGCCCAGGGCCAGTCTTCCTCAGCAAAAAGAGGAAGGTTGGCATCGGATGAAAAAATGAAAGGTCTTCTTGGATTTTAACCTTATTTAGCTACTTGTAGATGTTATTATTAACATTATTATTATTATTTATTAATCCATTTTCCTTTTGTGTATTATTTTAATTATTTTCAGTATTAATTTAATTCCATTGCTATATATTTCATCTTCAAGAAGTGAAACCGTTGTTGAGCCATTGCATAACCCTAATATAGTCTTCAAGGAATAAAACACATGCCAATAGAATGGAACAGTACTAATAATTGTAACTCAAGAATATTTTCTTGAAATAAAAGATGCTTTGAATCTCCATACATTGAAAAGTCATACTCAATAGCTAGGAAAATTACCCCAAAATGATAAACAGCAAGATATATTCTAACAAAATTATCAGACTTTAAAGAAATTGGAAAAATTAAAAATCCGCTCCAAGAGCTTCCATAAAGGAATGCAGCCCTTTTTGATTTTAGGACCATAAAATCTTTTTGGACTTCTGATCCCCAGAACTGTAAGATAATAAACTTGTGTTGTTTCAAGCTGCTAAATTCATGGTTGGTTGGTACAGCAGCAATGGGAAACCAATACAGTGTCCATTTTATTTTCAGTTGCTCTATTTTCGCAAAAGAGTTTATGGGGATTTAAGAAACCCCACTACTGCCATCTTGCCTTTGAGATGCCATTTTCTAAACGATGATCTATTTAAGCTTTAGGGCATAGGATTAAGTTGAATGCAAATTATTAAATAATACTTTCCTCCCCAAAACCATGATTGGAAGCAATATTTAATGGATAAGAACGTGGTATTCATGATACTGCCTCTTAAATAAAATGTCTGTTTTTATAGAAAATATTCTAGGCTCACTCATTGTTTACAGCAAGGGAAAAGGAAATTGGTGTTCGATTTTTCACTCCTTTTTACCAACACACTTGTTATGGATATTGAAATCATTCCTGGAGGTCTTCTCTGTAAGTAACACATTCGTAGTTTTCAAAAGCCATTCTAGAGATATCAAAGCTATGAGCTAGTGAAAACCATCTGTTTGTAACTGAGAAGGAATGAACCACGGTTGCCTCAATCTGCGGGGGCTGCAATATATGAACCGTCGATTAGAACCTGTGTTAAGAGATGAATAAATACAAGGACTTTTTGAAAACATCCTTTAAAATTTAGTGACTGTAGATGCTCGATTGGTGATGTGGCAAAGAGACTCACGTTATAATCACATGAGATAATTAAATAGGTGAAATTGACTGTGACATAGACTTAATAGACAAAATGTTCCTTTCTAAATTCTTCTTAACCTCTTTTATTTTGTTCAAGCCTTTTTGCTTGAGACTAAAAAAAGAAATCCCAAACCCTGTAACCCATCTTCTTGTTTGCCATCATCAGACACTGTCTCCATTACACCCTCTTAAAGGTCTGATGCCCTAGAGAATTTTCATGAAAGGATGGTCTGCTATCCCTGACGTTCGTTTGTGACTCTCCCTGAAAGCAGTGGTTGACGGTGTTCCATAACTTACAGTAATAGTCATCTGGAACTTGGAACTCCTTTGTACAACATAGGTCACTTTTCTTATTATGATGGAAATCTCGTATGTGCATCACAGGAATAACTTTAGGACGTGATCCTTTAGGGATTCTGAGCCTCGATTCTAAAATCGTATGTCAAATCAAATCAAATGCAGCTTTGGGACTGTGTGCCGATTAACTTGCTCAGTAGAGCAAGCTTTGGCAAGCAAGTTAATGGTGAAGTCAATAACTCCTGAAGTGCTTTCTCCTCAGTCCAGTGGCCAAAGCACTCTCAGATCTAGGACGTTAATGTGAAACATCGCTCTATCTCTTTTTTATACTGCACGTATTTTTGCAAAGATCTGCAAACTCCTCTAAATACTATTTCATTAATCTTCTTTCCATCAGTCCAATGGCCTAGGCTTGCCAGGCATCTTATTTCCGTAGAGACTGAAGAAAGAGTCCAGAAAAGGGTCAGTTACGTTGTAGTAAATTAGTGATGACGTGATCAAAGACACATGGGGCTGATTTACCTCAGTCCTCTGCAGAATCATACAGCCTTTCTCACTAACAAAATCATAACTTTTTTTTTCTGCCATAAGTTTAGTGCCATGTTAGTAATTATAAAGCAGTAAAATAGACAATTATCCAAGAGGCACTCCCTTTGCCCCACCTTTCTGTCATTCTTTCTCCATCCCTCATCCCATCCTCTAAGCCAGAAATGACCCAGCTCCTTCCAACTCATCTTCCTGTGTCCAGCCCCAACCTCTGTCCCAACTACCAGTTGAAGCTTCCTCTGGGCATGCCACAGTGTGTGTGTGTGTGTGTGTGTGTGTGTGTGAGTGTGTGTGTGTGTGTTGGAGGGGAACACTCTGACTGCTTCAGGCATCCTCTAGCACAACTCATTGATCCCCATCCCACATGTTGTTAATTGTGATTTAGTGTGCATAGGCCACCTCCAGAAAGAAGCTTGTCGTAAAATATTTCAGGGCTGGTCTGTGTCTCAAACTTCAGTGCACTGGCATAGCTTATCCATATGATACCTTGAACCTAGTAGAAGTTTAAAGAATATGTGTTAGTTAATAGGTTCATCGAATTAACATAACTAAGCTGTGGATATCAGAGGAGACTTCATCATTTCATCAGATATCGGCATCTCTATCCTACCAGAGACTCTTCAGTTGCGGAGATCTTGGGTTTTCATCTGCAACTTTGGCCTTTTTACAGTTCATACCTGCATACCTTTAGGTGCAGGTGCCTAAATACAATGTGGATATTATTAGGATTTTTATAACCAAATTTAATGAGGGAAAAAAATCTTAAAGGCAAACACTTCACTTATTTCATGAGAAAGGTGTAACTGTTTTGAGACTTGATTGGTCTGGTCAATAAGCATAAAAGAGATTGGAGACATGCAACTATTTATAGAAAATCATAGTGATAAGTAGAAGGTGAGCAGAATTAATTATTATTAATCCGACTGTTAGAGAAGGTAAGCACCTAGCTTTGGGCAGAGGTTTCCCTGTTTGTCTTGTCATGTGATGCCCATAAACACTACGTAGGATATAATTATACAATATTATTATATTCATGCTACAGCTGACAGAATGCCAGGCAGAGAGTTGCCTTGCATGAGGCCATGCCATTAATAAATGGTAGAACCAGGATCGTCCCCAAGCCTTTTGAATCCAAATCCAGGGTATGTCCTATTTCACTCTGGCTACCAAATTCTAAAACCCATGGAATCTCCCAAAATCTGTGGATGAGGTTTAGGGGGGTCATAAACAGCTGAAAACTATATATGCATGTCCATAATTACATTTTTCTCAGGGAAAGCTCCTCAATATTTCAAGTTTCTCAAAAGGTTTTATGACCCTTACAAACCATCAGAGAGAAAAAGCGTAGGAAATGGAAACTATAAAACTTAAAGAGAGGCAGTTTCCCATCTTTTCTGTTTAAAAAAATGTGCTCATCACTCCCACAGAATGGACCTTCAGAAAAACTCTTTTTTTCGCACTAATGGCATATTGACTTTTTATGATGGCAATGGAGATAATGATAATTAAAGATGATGGGGTTTCTTCACTTATAGACAAATATAATACATAAATTGTGTAGCATTTCCAGCATTCAAATATTAGATAACCATTTGTTCCAATAAAAATCACTAACATTCATTTCTTTCTCTCCAGACACCAGCCTCTCGATATAAAAAGGCATCTCTGAGACATTGTTATAGACTTAGAGATATTCTTATTTGATAGGGATAGCTTTGTGCTGTCCCTAACTGCCGCTCCAAAGGGAACTCTTCTCATAGAGAAATCCTTTATAAAGTGCACCCCCTGGTGTTGGGCAGTGCAGAATTGCACAACTTCCTGCAGTGGCCCTGATTCTATGAGCAAAAATGGAAAACAGTGTCGGGGCAGGAATCTGAGAATAGGCGAGCTCAGGAATAAGAAGCTAAACCCTGACTACATGTCAGGTAGAAACTGGACAATACACAGATGTCAAAGGACAATATGAATTAATGACTGACGAATTAGGCAGCAGTCAGGCTGCCTGTGAAGACGGCATGCTATCCTTCAGTCTTTGACTGAATGTGGTACCAGTCTCCAGTGGGAAGATTACGTAGATCCTGAAACCAGGAGGTAAAAGTAGGAAGGTCCCCTCTCACCATCACTCCTACTGACCCACAGCAGGACTTGATGCTTCCTGTCCCTGCAACTCACAGCTTTGCAGGATTAGAGGTGCTGGTCCACAAAGGCAGTACACATTTGCCAGGGCACAAGAAAGAATCCCATGAAATGATAAGCTGCAGTGGCTGCCTGGGCACTTCAGGCTCTTTCTTTCCAATAGGCATGAAAAAGGGCGTCACCATTTTGACCTTCATCATCAGCAGAGATAGGGATGCAGTTACATGATGTGGGCAGGGAGGAAGAAGTGTGTCACCCAAGTGACTTATTTTCACCAAAACGAACAGGTGCAACAATCCTGCATTTAGAAGAGCATTGTGTCTGGGTTCAGACCCCTCAGAGATGAGGATTTGTCTCATACCCTCCATCAGGGAAGCCAACAAGTCGGCAGAGATGGGAGTGAGGGTGGGAGTATCTAGAATGAGATGCAGCACTGGGGCTGTAGTTTGTCCTGTTAACTTCTCTGTAGTCATCTTCCTCAGGAGGAGAAGCCAGGATCCTAGAAGAGACACAATCTGTGAACGGGGATGGATAACAGAGGTGGCCGGTGGTGGCCTCATGACATGCTACCCAGACCCCCTTTCCAGGAAGATCTTGCAGCCCGGCTAGGGGAGGGTGGTTAGGAGGCAGCTCCTTCAGAGTTGCTTCAGCTGCAGAGTCCCTTTGCCCAAGGGCGTATCTTCCCCAGGGTGGACCACGTCTGAAGAATGCTTGAGGTGGAGATAGTCTTTCTCATCCAACTCAGGACAACTCTACCAGGAATATTTGCTCCTGAGCTCCTGAGAGGTTGGCCAGAGCTTTGTCAGGGCTGCATTGCCCTTCAGCTTTTCCCCTCCAAGTCCTCTTCCTCCTCCTTTCCACGTGTAATGATCCGTAATAAGTTCCCTCCTCCAGCACCCATCTCAGTGTCTGCTTCCAGAGAACCCATCCTGCGGCACATACATTCTCTAACAGTAATTTTTTTAATAAGAAATATTTCGGATGATTATCTACTTCTTGTCAATTTGTTTTCTTAAATCCCTCCTTTTCAGAATTTAACTACACTTACCAAGAATAGACTAGATTTGTGGAATTACTTTATCTACAATAAATAGAATGTATGGATAGTTCATTGATAAACATATACCTAGATAAAGTGTTATTTTAAAGCAAGAACAAATATGCGAAAATGCTCTGTGATATATTTTAATTAGTTCTCTGACTGTGGGATTCGTTTCCTCATTGCATAATGAGGAGAAATGGCGGACATTGGTGAACTTTAGCTTGTATTTTTTATTGCTTTAAAGGAGATTTGTGTATATGTATTTATACATGGGTGGTAAATTTTTACCTTTGTGGAAATTTTTATAACATTTTAATTTTTCTTTAATAATTTAGTATTTTATTTTAATGTTTAATATTTCCTTCTTGAGAAGAATCTAAAGATTTATTTTTCCACATTGTATGTCACCTGAATTACTGCTACTAACACACTATGATTTCAATATGAAATAGCCTAACAGACTTCTCACCTGTCTGTTTCTTTACTAAATAATCAAATCTAAGACAAGAAAATTAAAGATTGCTAAAAACCTTTACTCTGACATGAAGAACATTAGTTGTTCCTGCAGGGGGCACTGTTCTACAATAAAAAAAAAGACCAGTCTATGCACTGGTCCTCTTGATTTTGCTCTGCCCTCTTGTTATAAGTTTAATATTAGGCTTCTTTGATTTTATGTTTAAAAAATATATTTTCCATAGTGTGACAACAACCATGTTTGTTTGTGGTAATATTTACTAGCAACTGATCTTGGTCCTTTATTTTAAAAAAATATATGGTTTTTGCTGTTGAACCTCAGATTCTTATTTTTAGTACATTTTTTTAAAAGGTGTCCAAATAGTAATGCCTTAGCTTTCTGGAGTTGTTGTTATTATTATTATTAGTTTTACAAAACCAACAAGCCACAAGTTTTGTTGAATCATGCTGAATGTAGCTACATTGTTCGTCTCTAGGTAAAGAACCAGTGAGGGATGCCTGAAAACACAGCCTCAACCCTCTGGGGCTCTGACAGAATCACACCAGTGCTGTTTTGAAAGCGTTAGGACTTGTCCTGGGTCAGCTAAAAGAGGCAATGCCTTGGCAAACGTTCTCTCTGTAGCACCTCACAGGATTTAACAACTTAATCCAGCGCCTGAAACCTGGGAGTCTGTCCCTTGGAAAGACCCAAAGTTGGAGTATTGTTGCCAACTTGAATTTCCACTTGAAGTGCAAAAGAATGCTTGCCGTTTTCCGTCTCCTCTGCTGGGATTCAGTTGCAAATAGGACTTGACCTGAGCTACCAAAGTAGAGGGAATGAGCTCTTAGAATCCTGAGGTTCCAAGACCTGGGTGGAGGCCTTCTTTTTACTGACTCTCTTTTCAGCCCTTCTTCACATATAAGTCACTCTGTCTGTACAAGGATGATTGATGTACACCCTCAGCAAACCAGCCCGAGAATCAGGCGTCTAGTGATTTTGCTCTGCACTCTTCTTGGCTTTTTACATCTGTGTCAACCGGAGGCTTCATCCAGGCCCCTCCCTCCCCATCTCAATGCCCACCCTGAGCACCTAAGCCACTGTGTTGGGTTGCTTGCTCTTTTTTGGAAGTCTCCTTAGCGGTAACCTCAGTCAGGATCCACCACCCACATTCTTCATGTGTCTAGGCTGTTTTTGCATTTCCTTTACCTCCTAGCCCTCTTCTGCAATTTCGTTTGACGATACGGACTCTATGAATTTAATATATAGCATACTCACATGAGCCTTGTGAAGATTCAGTCTTTAAGGGGTGCTTCTAACTTAGTTTGCTCTTCTTTTTTTTTTTCTCAGCTTTTTTGAGGTACAATTGATAAATAAAATTGTAAGATATTTAAAGGGTACAACGTGATCATTTGATATACATTGTAAAAGAATTCCACGTAGTTAATTAACACATGCATTACTTCACATGTTTACCTTTTTTTTTTTTTTTGGTGAGACCATTTAAGTTCTACTCTGTTCGCAAATTTCAATTATCAATACAGTGTTATCAACTATAGTCACCATGTTATACATTGGATCCCCAGACATTATTCATGTTATAACTGAAAGTTTGTAACTTTTTACCTTTCTCTCTAGTTCCCTGACCCCCCAACCCGTGCCAACCAGTTTTCTACAATCTGTTAATCTGAGGTCAACCCTCTTTTAGATTCCACCTATAAGTGATACTGTGTAGTATTTGTCTTTCCTTGTCTGGCTTATTTCATCTAGTGTAATGCACTCAGGGTCCATCCATGTTGTTGCAAATGACAGAATTTCCTTCTTTAAGGCTGAATAATATTTCTATTTCTACATGATTTAGTCTTGGTAGGTTGTGTATTTCTAGGAATTTATCCATTTCTTCTAAGTTGTCTAATTTGTTGGCATATAATTGTTCTTGGTTTGTTCTTATGAGTATTAGAATCTTGCTTCCAATTGTTAGGGAATTTCTTTTCTTTTTTTTCAGGTAATTCTGTATATAACAATTTAAAGAGGATTTTTTTTTTAAATCCAGGTTTACAAGAACAGTGGAAAAATATTCTGAGGATAACAAAACCTACATTCTGTAATAAAACTCTATAGCTGTTAAGTAAATATTCAAACATTTATGTATATATTATCTATATATGTAATGGATTCTATAAGTTATACAGGGAGTTTATATAAGTCTCCAGGGTACACTTAGTGTAGAGATGGAGATGATCTGTGCCAAGCAAGCTTGCTGTTTGGGTGTGAGTTAATATTGGAGCTCCTGTTCGCACTGCATCAAAACTTCTTGCAAAATACCTTTAAAATTCCTCTAGCGGGCCGGCCCCGTGGCTTAGCGGTTAAGTGCGCACGCTCTGCTACTGGCGGCCCGGGTTCGGATCCGGGCGCGCACTGACGCACCGCTTCTCCAGCCATGCTGAGGCCGCGTCCCACATACAGCAACTAGCAGGATGTGTAACTACGATATACAACTATCTACTGGGGCTTTGGGGGCAAAAAAGGAGGAGGATTGGCAATAGATGTTAGCTCAGAGCCGGTCTTCCTCAGCAAAAAGAGGAGGATTAGCACGGATGTTAGCTCAGGGCTGATCTTCCTCACATACACACACACAAAAAAAATTCCTCTAGCAATAGTAGCTCTATTTTTATTAATTTTTGCTTTTTCATTTTGCTCATTATCCTCTAGGTTATAGAGGTAAACACTCAATATCCATACCTATCACATTCTAGACAATTTCCATGCAGAGACTTTGGATAGGACCCACTCACCCTCATTTGTAACATACAAGAGGGAAATGTACCTCGTCTGCCTTCTCGACCACTTCCTGATGGAACTACAAAGTGGCTTTCATTCACCCAAAAATGAAAAAGTTCAAAATAATAGCCATATATGGGGTGCCTCAATCCAGACTCTTATAGAACCATGTATAGCATGTGGTGGGAGGGAGCCTATGTTCAGGGTTAGAAAGGAAATGGAATCTCACAAATAAGACACTTACATAATTATTTTCCTCCATGATAGGAGATGGAAAAAGTCACACTGTTAGGGAATGCAAAAGGTCAGAAATTGTATAATAGTCTGGGAAGACACTTCTTCAAGTGTGGTATGTAGACACTTGAGGTACAATGAGCTGAACTTTCAACATGGCCGTAACTGCTCTCTGGGTTGCACGGACAGTGGGCATTTTGGGATCAAGGGGCTTCTTCTCTGTGTTGCATGCAATCTCAGCTCCTCACGATAGGAGGGGCTGTAAGTACGCAATGGGTTCCAAAGCGCCCAGGCTCCCAGCAGCTATAATTGGCTGGTGCCCAGTTCCGACTACCGAGCAGCCAAGAAGTCTGTGTGTCACTTCATGGGTAAGGTTGTTCTTGCATTTGTCCTGCAAACAGAGGAGAGCAATCAGGTGACAGCATGTGTAGTCTTGACCCACGCTGTGTCCAGCCATGCTGACCCTTGCGTACCTCTCTGTAGGAGGATGAGTGGATGGAATCAATGGCTTCTCTTCTCTCACTGTCCTTGGCTTTGGAATTTTCCTCATTCTCCAGTGAATCCTGTTTCCTAACCCACGCTGTGATATTGTAGGATTTCCCATAAATTCTGATACATCAGAGAGAGTGACCATAAAGTTGCTCACAGTGCCCCCAGTGACCTAAGTTAGAAGCACCTGGAGCTCTTCTAAAAACTTAAGATTTCTGGAGCCCAGACACAACCCATTGAATCAGGATAGAGCCTGCATTTTAAACTAGTTCCCAGGTGATTTCTACACACACTTGACTTTGAGAACTAATGATCTGAGACATTGTTTCTCAAACCTTAGAGTTCATCAGATGACCTGGAGGGCTTATGAAAACAGATTGCTCAGCCCCACGTGCCAAGAGTTTTTGATTCAGTTGATCTGGGGTGGAGCTCAATGATTTGCATTTCTATCGAGCTTCAGGGTGAGGCTGTCGATGCTGATCTGAACACTAGATTTAGAGAACCGCTAGTTTAAATCTTAGACTTTAAGAGAAAAATGACAATAACTTGGTCATAGGAGCCTTTGAGGAAGCTAAAACAAATTTCTCTGGAGGCTACATTCCTAAAATAAGAGAAGAAAAAAAAAGAAAAAACAAATTCCAAAGAAACGTACTTCTGGTATCCTCATTAGTGTATCTGAAAAAAATGAGGGAAAATAGACAAAGAAGGAGAGAGTGAGAGAAAGAATGACATAGACAACACTTTTTGGGAGAATGTGACACTTTGATACCATAATCACTACAATTGAATATTTTTGTCTACATGTAGCATAAAACAAGAGCAAAGTGATATTTAGTAGATTTCCAGATTTTCACACCCCAGAAATGTGTAAATATTGTAAAACCACAATTTAAAGGCACATGTTGTTTAACTGAACACACTAAGCTGTCCCTCTTCAATAAATAAAGATCTAAATGTGAATGTGAATTCAGAGATTGTGAGCATGATCCATATATGTAATTCCCCTTTCATTTGCTCAGTCACATTAATGAACTGTGGTGTGCATAACTTTTAAACATATCAGTAATGACATAGGAAGGAATATTCGGTAGCCAATTTGCCATGTCTGTTCTTACGTTTGAGTTCATCAACATTCAGTGGCAAGATATTTGCTGAATAAATGAAGAAATGAGTAAATAGAGTACATTATGTACTTTACAAAATTTTTAGGAATAAGAGGGAAGAAAAATAGTACCTGACTCTTTTTAAAAATAACTTGACTGAGATATTTCACATACCATAAAACTCACCCACTTAAAGCATACAATTCAGTGGTTTCTGATATATTCACAGGTGTGTGCAACCATCACCACAGTCAATCTTAGAATATTTTCATCACCTCAAAAAAAAATCTTGTATGCTTTACCTATCACCCGCAGAACCCCCAGCTCCCTCCCAGCCTTAGGCAACCACTAATGTACTTTCTGTTTCTATTGATTTTCCTATTCTCAACATTTCATATGAATGGAATCATATATGTGGCCTTTTTGTTTCTTTCACTTAGCATAATGTTTTGAAGCTTCATCCATGTTATAGCATGTATCAGAAGTCCATTCCTTTTTATGGCTGAAAAATACTGATTGTATGGATATATCCCATTTTATTATTCCATGCATCAGTTGATGGGCAGTTGGGTTGTTTTTACCTTCTGGCTGTTATGAAGTATCTGCCTCATTCAATGATAAGGAAGATATTCTTATGAGAGTAATTTCAAATGAACACAGTTCATACCAGTTCTAAACTTTATGGTGTGGATAATTTAAACATTGTTTTCTTGAGTACTGTGGTTTCACTGGTGTTGAGTTGGTACCAACTTAAAAATATATATACAAAATTTCAAAACAATGATTTGTAAATTTATATAATTTTGAGATGAAATATTACATATATATTGTTTTGAAACAATCACCAAGTTATAGAAAAGTTGCAGGTAGAGTACAAAGACCTTTCTTTTTTCCCCAAAACGTTTGAAGGTACGTTACCAATCTGATGCCTCAGACTCAACCCCGACTAGTTTAGTGTGCATGTCTGTATGTAGACACAGTACACAAACATCAAAATGAGGAAGTTACCAGTGATATATAACTACCTTCTAATGATCAGACCCCACTGAAGTTTCACCAGTTGTCCTATGATGTTCTTTCTAGACAAAGGAGGCAGTTATTATGCACTGCCGTGGGTAGTCATGTCTCTGTAGTCTCCTCAAGTCTGGTTCCTCATCTTTCTTTGACTTTCCTGATCTTGGCACAATGGAAATTTACAGGCCAGTTATTTCATAGAATTCCCCTCAATTTGGGGTATCTGATATTTCCTCATGGTTATATTTGGACAGCACATCTTTGCCAGGAGTAGCACAGAAGAGATGTTCTGTTCTTTTCATCGCATTCTATCAGAGGGCACAGTACTTTGATTAGTCTCATTACTGATGATGATTTGATTAAGGTGGTCCCCAATTTTAACTCTCTTATTTTAAATAAGGTGATATCTTTACTTGATGCTAGCTCAATAAGCAACCAAGATTAGTGTCTATAAAAAATGATTCTGTCAAAATTTTAGAGTTGAGAAACATCAATTCCTCTTTTAATATTTGATAAATACCCCTAATATCAAGAATGTAGAATGACTACTTATATGTCATGTAGATTTCTCCTTTAATTTTGAAATCCATGTGGCATTTAGAAGTTGAGCAAAAGTTGAATGTTTCTGATTAAATTTCACTTAAATCTTCAATCTTTTTTCTGGAAAACCCATCAAACTGAGATGCCTTTGGAATAAGAACTTCCTTAAGTGTTTCTTTGGGAAAACAACAAGCCACATTTTGTAAAAAGATACAAAGAATTTTACTTTCCAGAAGACTATTTCCCATTCTATATCTAGTTTATTCATATTTATGTAAAAAAATCTCAGAATAAGTAATATTTAATTAAAAAATATATTCTGTAAGGTATTTTCTTGTGTTTCAAACTTGTTTTATCAAGAGAAGATACATGCTCAGAGTAAACCATGATTTCTCGCTATTATCATTTGGGCTGGATAGCTGTTCATTGTGGGGACTGTCCCGTGCATTGTAGGACATTTAGTCGTCCACCCACTAGATGCCAGTGGCATCTCCCAGTCCTGACAACCAAAAATGTTTCCAAACGTTATAAATGTCCCTTTCTGGGGAACCAAAGGGTAGAGAAACAAAGCTGCCCCTGGTTGAGAACTACTGAAGCAAATTATAGAATTTTTATTTAATTTTAAAAACTTTCCCTTGAGAGACTATGGGAGTAATTATAGATTATAATTGGGATTTCTATTTGAGTAGAATTTTCAACATTTACATTATTAAATGTATTGGATTTTCAGTATAAATTTCAAGAGAAAAGAAGACCAGATAGGATTAAAATTTAAGTATTTCTGGAGATAATTGTTTGCAGTGCAATACATGTTAAAAGAGATGCTATAGGAAAGACACTTATTTTTTGTTAAATTTCATCAGAAGTTGGACAAAGAAGCACCCTTTTTCATGTCAGTTAAGCAAGTTGGCTTATTTGTGAATACACATTTATGGAATTTCTTGTCAAGTACAAGGATGAATTCTAGGGAACTGCAGTCGTCAAAATGATGCTGTGGTGGTTCTAACTGGTGAACAGAGCACCCATTCTGATAAGAATTTAGGTGGGAATATTTTTCCCGAGGCAGTTTACAGTCAAATCAAGACCTGCTCTAATGCTTTTCAGTAGTGCCAACTTTCTACTTTTTTCAATCCTTTTCTATCAGATTATCACTGTGAGTATTGAGTTGGAAGGAACTGCAAACAATTTGAAATGGGTGTGTATTAACTACATCTCTTTTTCTCAAAGGAAATACTTTTACTAAATTTACTGTGTGTGGTAGGGAGGAGCTGGGGAACAAATAATTTCACTCGATATCTACTGAGTTCTTGGATAGGTCAGAAATGAAGCGTGAGCAACCACAGGTGCTCAGAAAGGAATGCAAAAATTTTTCTGATGTGCTGTTTGCCCAGAATGCAAGTATTTGTTTTATTGCAGCTTTGAAATACCTTTACAAATATTTTCTGGCAAAGCAAGCATTTATTTTGGAAACATTTACTTGGCTTTTAAAGTCGCTATTATTCAATTATTTGCTCAATACAGGGAAAAAAGTTTGGGAAATGCTTTTCAAGTTAGTTGTCACCTAATGGCTCTTTTATTCCCTTCAGGAAGAAATCTTTGGGGTTATGTGAGTGTTAAAATGGTCCAGGAATCAAAGAAATACCCGAGGAAGTCAGAATAAGCCAATCTGATTGTTACACAAAGATGACAACCCTTGGCAGAGGGTTAAGCATTTTAAAAAAGAAAACATAAGAAACCTGAAGATAAAAACTGGAGAAACACCACAGGCAGATATGAGACCAATAGAAATTAGCAACAGAAGGAGCTTCCAGAGAACAAGAAATTTCACTTTGTTCTGAGTTTCTTTTTTCCACATTCCCCATCTTGCTATCAGAAGCTGTCACGGGAAGTTACTAAGTAAGAGTATGATGCAGGCTTTAGTTGGGCATGCATATAAGTTTCTGCTAAACTAGATTATGAACAAAGGAGACTGTGTCCTAAAGCCAAGAACACAATAATTTAATAATGAGATTCCTTAGGATGCCTTGGGTAAGGAAAAAGAAAAGATGACTCAGCAATTGATATCAGTCGAGACGTGGGGAGCTGAGGTCAGGAGCAGCGGCCTGACACCCATCTGTGAGATAAAGGTGTTGGCAGTCCCCAATGGACATGCAGGGTGGAGTGATGAATTCTGAGTGACAAAGACTGGGAGAGTTTGCCAGTTGTAGTTGCATTTTTATTTCCGCTGCTATATAAGGCATATGGAGTGACAGAACTCAGTACAACAAAGACCGTGAGAGAAATATTTCATCTGGAGATAGATTGCAGAGACGTGAAGAAAAATAAAAATACTTTTATTAATAGTTTACATTTCTAATACAATTGCCTCACAAAAGTTGCCAGATCACCTCCTACCCACAGTATCTCAGCATCAGTTTTTGATGATGAGTTTTTGAGCGTGAGAAAGATACCCCTGTTTTATCCAAGTTGGGAGTCTGATACTCATATATTTTATTAGCTTGATTCAGAAAGCTAACAAATAACGCTTCCACTTCTAGAAGCTTCCCTCCTATGAGCCGGAGAGACATAAATATAATCAGTCATTTTTGTTTCCAAAGCAAAGTTGGATGTACTGCTTTTACCCCTTCTACAAGGGCCATCTGCTTACCCCCACTCTCCTCTCCTCTGTGCCACTTTCAACTTGCCTCTTCTTCTCTGGATGTCTCTGACCCCGAGCTCATCCTTCTTCTCTTCTGATTGGGCTGGATGCGCCATTTCAGGTCTCTGCTTCATGGCCTCCTTATGGTTCTGACTTTGTTTATAGCCCTCAACTAACTGCAGGTGGCCCTCCCTGCCTGTGCTCAGGATATATATATACACACACACACACACACACACACACTCTTTTCCTGGTCAGTTACCATTTCCTCAACCTTTTTCTCTTTGGCCACCTCAGATGCATGGCTGCGTACAAGAGGAGCTGCTCGAGAGAGAAGAGGTGAACCTATCATGTTCCATTCATTGTGGGAAAAGTAATGTTGACGGGAAGGTTAGATCGGGTGATATTTGAGACCCTAATGCTCCACATTGGCACAAATTGGATCGTTGACGTTGGTTCAAGCTCATTCTTGTTTCCAATCCCATAACCACTGCTCCTTGGTTTAGCTAAAGGCAGTGTTGCTAGGCTACAGAAGGTGTTTGAACAGCCACATGCTTGAACCTCAGCTGAAGTAATTAACTTGCTTTTCACTGGCTGATAAAACATGTACTCTGGAAATACAGAGAGAAGGCTCTTCTTTCCTCCTTTTCTTCCTTTAATCTCTTAATCAAGCTGCCTCCTTTGTGGCACCAGAAGAACTTTTATTTTACAGTCATTGTCAATGCCTTTTTTTTTTCCAGATGTTTCATTATATGCCTAGGGAGAGGTGCCAGTCAAAGGTGGCTTGACCATAAGTAGAGAGAAGTCATTCCTTCTGTTCTTTCTTAATGCAACTCAGCAGAGGTACTACCAGCTTCCATTTGAAGATGCTCTCATTTCTTTCTGCCAGAGGAGTGGAAATACTTCGATGAGTAATAACCAGAGTGGCTTCTCATGCATAGCAATGTGCATGATCATTTTATGTCCATTTTTATATTTCCAGAGCCTTTGTGCAATGCCTTGCACATACATTGTGCTCAATAAATATTTACTGAAACAAGTTAAACTAAGATCAGATTGTTCTCCACGAAGCTCATGGTATAGCCAAAATTCGGAGTATGAGAGAATGGGCAGCATCTGTCATCATATAGATAAGTATTTCTAATAAAGTTTAAACTCTTGAGGAATTTATCTCCATTCCGAGCCTCCTATTAGACTCATTCATAGGTGGGGAAAAGTTGAGAAGTCTTGTCAACACTGCATCAGTGGAACCTAGATGAATTCTTTCTACCCTGAAATGTTATACATGGCCACAGCAGTAATACATGGCTAGAGCTCTCTAGGAGCATTTGAACCCCACGGTTAGAGCTATCCAATACAGCACTGATACCATCAGAATTTTATTACAGAGTTTCCATCCTGGCAATTCTATCACCCCAAGCAAATACTGCAACAGCAGCCTATTTCTTGGATGAATAAGAACAAGTTCATTCATAGGAATAGCTAAATGCTTTATGCGAGTAGAACACAAATAGCTAATGCTTTAAGTTTAATATTTCTAACTTGATGATTGAATATTCTGGCAATTCTAATATCTAAAAGGATTAAATAATATATTATGGCACTTAAGGTTTTTTTTAAAATATCTTTATTGCTGTCATTTCATATTAAATAAATAAATAAAATATGTGACGTTAACATTTTGCATTTCTTAAGTTTTCAGCGGTTGAATTTCCTTTAAGTCTTTCCACCAAAATAATCCTTCAAACTAAATTCATATTAACTTGGCTAATAAAAATATCACCTGTGTTTCTTGCTTAAGAAATGTAGCTACGTGTGTTACAAAAAATGGAGTTCATTTGCAAATACTACTCCATACAAAGGTAAACACAGGTGCTGATGAAGGACTTATGTGGGGGGGAGGCTGAGAATGTGAACAAATTGTGTTTCAAAATGAGAAAGAAAGATAAGAGCAAATAGCAAAATTCTGAAATAGTGTTCAAACCTGATGCTAAGAGAGAGACCTGGAAAAGGGTGGAAGGAGAATCACTGATTTTCAAATAGGGTGTCCCTCCTTCCTATGGGGTATTTTTGAAATTTGGAGGGGGCAATTTTTAGTTGTCACAATTATAGGGGGCATTCCACAGGCACTGTACTGCATGGGAGGGTTCTGCTCAATAGAAAAGCACTGCATGTCATATGCATCTTTGGAATGACCCACAGAAGAAATTTATATATTATTCTCCAAAGTTAAAAACTAACTTCATTACACATAGCAATCCAAGGCATTCTCTTTACGGTTTTGATATATACTGAGTATTTTAGGGATGCAACCAGCAGATAGCTTGAAGAAATAATTTTACTTTGTTTTGTTCAGAGTATCACTAAGAATTGTTCACAGCTTAAAAAGAAACCACATCACTTTTGACAATGTCCCTTGCTAAGTTGATGGTAGATACTCATGGATTGGGCTGTATGTGACGTTTCTGTATTTATGATAGATTTAAAACTATGCACAGATGTACTTATCTGTTTTCAAAATATCAGTTTTTTTAAAAAAAGTATTACTATTTAGTTGATCAATGTCTTCTCTTGTATCTAAGGTTGTTGTTTATAAATAGGAGCAAGCATATAACAGCCTCATTCTGCATTCTGTTGTCACTGTGTCCAAGCATTTCCATATTTAAAGAGATAATTTATTATAAATTAGATTGTCTTTATTTCTGCTTTATGTTGCAATAGGCATTGTTTCCTATAATGTTTATAATAATATAGGTGGGTAGACCATGGTACCTATGAAATTGATTTCAGGAGATTTAAAAAAGTACAATGATGAACTATTTCTGGGAAAGAGGGGGCCTGGTAAAGAGAAAAGAATCACTGATGGGAAAGCATGCAGGACTTGGGAGGAAGTGTAGGAGGGGGAAAGTGAAAGATTTTTAGTGAAGCTTTAGAAAAAGCAGTGCAGTTTAGGCTTTAAAAAAAAAAAAAATCCATAAATAAGTGTGGAAAGGAGGTTCTACTTATTAAGGCCAAGCAGATTCCAAGAAAGCATAGGAATGGAGTCACTCTGAGATGGACTGTTAGCAAGATGTTGAACATAAATTAAAAATAAATATGTACGGATTTTTCTAAACCTGAATAAAAATTGCCTGTTCGTTACAAAGCTGTGTCCTGTGGAGTAGACAAAGGTGAGTATAACAGTTCCCACATAGGAGGAGTTTACATCCTAGTTTGAATGAAAATACATAAACATTGACATAGGAAAAGACAATTGGTTCAAAAGTTTAAGAATGGAATTCAAGTTTGTAAGAAACATGACTAGTAATGTTGCTAAAGGTGCTAATTCTTGAAGGATTAAGATAACCTTTGTAAGGTTCTAAAAGACTTATAATTACATTTATATAATACATAACTATATATATTCAGAATTATTATATATATCATTAATAATAGGAAATGAGTCTTTTCCTCCACTACTTAAAAGTTTAAAAATTATTCACCTTGAGAAGATCAGACACTCATCTATGTTTTCTTCTTGCAGTTTCATAGTTTTAATTAAATTCTCTAAATCTTTCAGGATTAAAATTAGTATTTGATATGATGTAGAACTCTAGATCTTTTTATTTTACCCAAATTGCTTACCAATAGTCCTGGTACCATTTCTTGCACAATTCTTTCTTTCTCTCTTGAGTAGGGTAGTTCTGGGTTATTAATCCCCCTCCTCAGCCTCCTCCCATGGAGTTATGTTTAATCTCTACTGCTGGTTTCAACTCAGGAACGTTATACTAACAAAAGCCTAACTAAAGTCCTAACAATAGAACATGCATGGCTTTATTTCCATGATCCCTCACACACACTGGTTATTTCCTATTTTATTAACGCTTACTGAATTTGATAGATGAGAAATATCTCATTATTTTAATAATATTGATAGTAAATTATTTTAAATATATATCAGTACCTTTTTTGGAGTACAAAACGTGGGAAATCATGTTTTCCTAGTGATTTTTGAATATTCTTTACTTCTCTAAAGATATTTTAACATCTGTCTTAGTCAGCTTGGCTGCCATAACAAAACTCCACAGACTGGGTGGTTTCAACAACAGAAATTTATTTCTCGCAGTTCTGGAGGCTGGAAGTCCTGGATCAAGGTGCCAGCGTGGTGAGTTCTTAGTGAGGGCTCTTCCTGGCTTTCAGATGGCCACCTTCTCGCTGTGTCATCACACGGTGGAGAGAGAGAGAGCACTGGTGTCTCGTCTTGAAAGGAGACTAATCCCCTCATCAGGGCTCTACTCTCATGACCTTATCTAAACCTAATTACCCCAGGGGCTGTCCCGGTGGCGCAAGCGGTTAAGTGCGCGTGCTCTGCTTCAGAGGCCCGGGGTTCGCCGGTTCGGATTCCGGGCGCACACCGACGCACCGCTTGGCAAGCCATGCTGTGGCGGCGTCCCATATAAAGTAGAGGAAGATGGGCATGGATGTTAGCCCAGGGCCAATCTTCCTCATAAAAAAAAAAAAAAAAGGGTCAACATTTCATAAAGGGCTGGCCCCGTGGCTTGACGGTTAAGTGAGCACGCTCTGCTGCTGGTGGCCCGGGTTCGGATCCTGGGCACGCGCCAATGCACCACTTCTCTGGCCATGCTGAGGCCGCATCCCACATACAGCAACTAGAAGGATGTGCAGCTATGACGTACAACTATCTACTGGGGCTTTGGGGGGGAAATAAATAAATAAATAAAATCTTTAAAAAAATAAATAAATAAACCTAATTACCCCAAAGGCCCCACCTCCCAGCATCATCACATTGGATGTTAGGACTTCAACCTATGGATGTGGGGGGACACAAACATTCAGTCCATAACAACATCCTTTCCACTCCATAGATTGCAATTATTCTCCCAAACATTTAATGAGTAATTCTCCTTTTTCCATGTTTTTGTTAAAATGCAAAACAATTAAATTTATATATGGTCAAAATTTTAAATTATTTTGTTTCTTTTCTGTAAAGATCATTGTGTATTGCAATATCAGATAAATATTCGCTCATATTTTCATCTAGTTCTCCAAAATCTTTTATATTTAATTTCTCAACCATCTCAAAAGGAATTTGTTGTATCTATGAGCTAAAAATTTTATTTTTCAAGAAATATCAATGAATAATCTAGTCTTCCTTAGCTCATTATCTTGAATGGAATGTTTAAATTTGGATCCTCCACAACAAGATTATTTATCTATTGATACTATTGATAACATTGAAACTATTCATATGAATTGGCGTAAATAAATACGTTGTTATAATTATTGCATCTTTATAGTATCCTTAATATATGATGGTACATATGTTACCTTTCTGTGAAAAATTTCAAATGTATTTTCAAATATTTATTTTTTCCAATTTTTTTGTTACAATTTACAGTTCTTTTTTTGTGTTCATCACATTCCTGAGACTTTATTCATTGTAACTTATTTATTCTATTATTATTATTAGTTTTACCTTGATTTGCCTGTTAGGTAAGATAGGAAATTCTCAATATCTATATATTTATTTTAGAGTCACCTTTTTTATTTGTGACTCCTAAATAGTATGGATTAGGAGCTTTTAAGCCTAATCTGATAGCCTACATGTGCAATCTTAATTCTATTGTCTTTTTTGCATATACCGTTTTGATTATTATAGTTCTTTGTTGTGTATGTGTGTCTTTATGTCCCCGTTCCCCAACATGTGCTGTATTTTCTGTTTTTCATAGAAAACAGAAATTCTATGAATTTCTATGAAACATTCTATGAAACATTTTCTATGTTTCATAGAATTCTAGAAGTGTGATTCTTGTGGTCTTTCTACTGAAGGTTATCTTTGTATTTTAAAGAATACACTTTAATCCACTTGTCTTCGATCATCATCATAATTAAAAAATTTTATTTTTTCAGCATCCTTATATTTTCTCATTCTTCCCAATTCTTAGTTATCATTTGCATTCTGTAGAATATTGCATCTGAATTCTTATTAAATTATATTTTACATTGATTTTCAAGAGTTATTTGTACATTTTTATTGTTTTATAACCACGTATGAGTTTTTTCTGTTACAGATTTTTCTACTTGCCACAACTCTTTTCATCTTCAACTTTTATGTTCTTGACTTCAGGTTTTTTACTACTAGGGTGGTTAGTGTAATGTTTTCACGGATGATATACTCCCTGATCCCTTGCGTGTCCTCAAATCGTCTTTCAATTGTTCCCATTCCCTCTATGACAAGTTAGATAGGCGGAAAATTCTTGGATCATGAGCTTTTTTCCTCAGAACTTATTAACTTGGCTCCAGTGTCTCTGGTACTTAACATAGTGGGGGAGTTTTGAACCAGTCTGACTTTGTTCTTTCAATGCACTTAATTTTGTTGACTAGTTCTGACTGGAGGTTTTTTCTATTTTTAATGGAATTGAGGTCTGTCGTCTTTAGAACACACACGTTTTTTCAGGATAGGTGGAGGTGTGGGTCTCATGATCGTTTTGTTCTGCATGAAGTGAGCCTTACAATCTCCGTACCATTCTGAATTCCAACTCAGGAAAATCCACCATTCCCACCTCAGCCCTGTCTTCTCTGCCCCTTCCTTCTTTTTGGAGAGGTTTTATATACTTGTCATATCCCCACTATTCTGAGAGGGTGTCTAAAGTTTGTCCTCTCCCTCAATCATTCACTTCTTTGCACTGTGAGTTCTACTTTGTATTCGGGTGTCACAAGCCCCATGGATGTAGAAGGACTGGGGGAGGGGGAGGGATTGGATCAGCACAGGGCACTTCACAGCCTGCTTCCTCCCGGTACTTCTACCTGGCTCAATAATTGGAGTTGACTCCAGGAACTACAGATAATGCAGGGGGTCAGCAAGGTCCTTTGTTTATGGCTCATGTACAAGAATTCCCAGAATTGAATTAAGCTGAAGACCAACCAGCTAACTCTCCAGAATACCAGCCACGAAGCAAAAAAACACCAATGGATTAAATTAGTTAATTCCTGTTTTTACACATAACCTCTCAAGTGACTGGAGAAATGTAGTTGGTTACTTCTATCAAGTAGATACAGTGTCTTCAAGTGGAAACACAAAAAACAGAAACACTCCTTCTATTAAAAAAAGACTCCTTCCATTAAACAGAGACTTCTGGCTGACCCTCAAACTCTGAGGCAGTTGACAGTCAACTGAAATATTCTGTTTCAATCATCTGAAATTCTGCAAATTAATAATGCATGGGACAGTGCAATAAACTAGAAACGGACTTTGTAATTCTATCCACAGAGGCTAAACTCTATCCTTAATGAGGATGAGTGGTTGACTTCACCTAATATGACTCTACCAAGTGAGTTAGGATGTTATGTTGCATGCCCAAAATACATTTCCTACATCAAACACAGAATAATACACATACGGTTATTTGTATTAAAAATATTTATCCTCCTCCTCCATTTAATAAATAGGGCACAGATATGGATATTTAGAGAATGTATTTGATAAATATAACAAATTATTAGATTACACGTGGTAGCCACCTACTTTGATTTGGCTTTAGGTAACTCCTTACTATTTTTTCTTACTTACCTCCATCATCCTTATTGTGAGTGGAGATCCTTCTTGCCTATTCTGAGAACCGGGGTGGTCAGGTAGTGAGACAGATTTTGTCCTTCTTTTTCTCAAAAGTGTTTCAGGGGCCAGCCGTGTGACATAGTGGTTAAGTTCAGCGCATTCTGCTTTGGTGGCCAGGATTCACTGGCTCAGATCCCAGGTGCACGACCTACACCACTTGTCAGCCATGCTGTGGTAGTGACGCACATATAAAGTAGAGGAAGATT
Source organism: Ceratotherium simum simum (assembly GCF_057802395.1). Classification (NCBI taxonomy): domain Eukaryota; kingdom Metazoa; phylum Chordata; class Mammalia; order Perissodactyla; family Rhinocerotidae; genus Ceratotherium; species Ceratotherium simum. The sequence goes on from NC_141941.1 coordinate 5,764,432, forward strand.
GGCACAGATGTTAGCTCAGGGCTAATCTTGCTCAGCAAAAAAAAAAAAAAAAAAAGTATTTCAGTGGGAAGTTAGAAATCATAGGTATCACATTTGCAAGCCTGGCTACATTCTCTGTGACATTGGGTATGTTACTTTCTCAACCTTATTTCCATGTATGTTAATAGGAAGTAGTAATATCTGCATCCTGTGGTTGTTACCACACTCTCTAGCACTTGTAAGCATTCAGTGACTTGTAGCTGCTATTAGTATTTGCAAAGTAGGAAAAAAGTGCATCAGAGACTAAGAGCCAGCTGTTCTTTTCTACAAGAACTCTCCCACAGGGGCTTCAATAAATAACTATTAAATGAATGATAAATGGACGAATGAGTGGGCACCCTAATAAACAAACACAGGTACCACATGGCGAGGCATTGTCCTGGTTAGACTAGAACTGCCCACTTTCCCTGGGCCATCTGACTTTTCTAAGTGTCTTGCAACTTACCCATAAGGTGAATTTCAAATGTGCAGTCTTCTTAAAGTCAGTTTTCCTGGGTGATTCTTCCTCCCTACCACTTCTTTTCCTTTAACCCCTTATCAACCAGGTCTTGAATCTCTGGTCCCAAATCTCCTCGAACCTGCGTTGGGTCTTTGAGTTTGGAGTTTTTACATGCTGGTGTCTATATCCCAATCTTGATTTTCCCCTAAGGTCCTCCACTGGGTGTAACCCCTGTGGTTCTCCATGATCTGAAATACAATAAATCATTCAACTGAAACATCTGAGATCAAATTTGCTTCAGGGGAACAATATTTCCAAGTTAGAGACCTTGAATATTGATATATAGGTTATGATATTTAATGCAGGAATGATAGTATTATAAGAAATAAATGAAATTTTAAAGTAGCTATGCATTAAAAACTTATTTCATACAAATTTAAGATAGAAATCAAAGGCAGCATAATTCATTATTTTGGATAAAGTGAACAGAGCTGGGGTTGCCTAAAAATGGGAAAATTAATACATTACCATAAAATCTGATTTATTGACAAATAAATAATGAATTCATTTTACTGATTATCCTCCCCCCTAAATCAGAATTTGCAGCACGTACGCTCTTCTTAAAAACTGTCAAAAGGGAACCACCTTACAATAATAACAACATCCAAGAAATTATTTACGCGTAAATCTTAGCTGATGTGTAGACAGGAATGAAGCCATGTCTCCTGTCCTCAGGATTTGTTGTCACAGCTTACACCTCCATAGCCCTTTGCAAAATGCCCATCGGTATCTTCTGCCTAATTGCACTGTCTTCTTTTCAAATTTCTCCCTCTTCTTCTACATCACAGTAACTTTTGCTCAGTAGCACATGACCTCTGGTTCATGAAATGTGTGATATTTTCACAACTTGAGAAACTTTTTGTTAACTTCCCTTGAGATCTGCATCACCCTGTAGATTGAAGATTGTGAGGCTGCGGCATCATTTGCACTCAGTGTCCAATAGATCATGTTGTCAATTACTGTGTGCACTCTAGAAAATTAATTTCCATTAATTATTAAAACATGATTTTTGAAAGTATTGTAAAAAATAATATCCTTTTAGAATATGTCGGCAGTATTCCGATTTCTTCAAATCATTCCCAATTCCCCTTTGAGTCTCTTGGAATCTACTATTGATCCGGTCACTTTGTGAGTATCCCAGTGGGACCAAACCATACTAAGTCCCTTCTCTCAAAGGGAGGGGTTTGCATGAGAACCTGGGTCAATGGTTCTTAGCTTCTGCACTATTGACATTCAGAGCTGGATAATTCTCTGTAATGGGGGCTGTCCTCTGCACTGTAGGATGTTTAGCAGCATCCCTGGTCTCTACCTGCAAGATGCCAGTGGCACTCACTCCCCAGTGTGAGAACCAAAAATGCTTCCAGATATTTCCTAATGTCCCCTGGGGGACAAAATCACCTCCAGTTGAGAACCACTGAGCTGGATTAATGTCCTCCTTGTACTGAGGCTTGTCACTAAGCCGCTTAGTGTGGGAGACTTGGCAGATTGTATCAGAACAATGTATAGAAGCTATGGGTAGACCAATCAGTCTAACATAACTTTTGCTGCTCAGTTAAAAATCCCTCCAGGTGTTACTACAGATAGCTATCTGGACTGTTTGAACTCTACCTGACTAGGCACTCAAAATTAATGTGCCTCAGGATTTTGTGGTCAAACCAAAGTGTGCAACAATCATTAATGTAAAACTATGTGGACTGGAATAATACGTGTTCCATACATACACACATGAATTTGAAAAATCAGCTCAATCAAATAAAACAGCCTAGCCCTGAAAAATTTTTTTTTTTTTTTTTGTGAGGAAGATCAGCCCTGAGCTAACAACATCCATGCTAACCCTCCTCTTTTTGCTGAGGAAGACCGGCTCTGAGCTAACATCTATTGCCAATCCTCGTCCTTTTTTTTCCCCAAAGCCCCAGTAGATAGTTGTACGTCATAGCTGCACATCCTTCTAGTTGCTGTATGTGGGACGCGGCCTCAGCATGGCCGGAGAAGTGGTGCGCAGGGGCCGGCCCCATGGCTTAGCGGTTAAGTGCGTGCGCTCCGCTACTGGCGGCCCGGGTTTGGATCCCGGGCGCGCACCGACGCACCGCTTCTCCGGCCATGCTGAGGCCGCGTCCCACATACAGCAACTAGAAGGATGTGCAGCTATGACGTACAACTATCTACTGGGGCTTTGGGGGGAAAAATAAATAAAATTAAAAAAAAAAAAAAGAAGATAATGGTATCTGCGATATAGCTATCCTTGGCTTTTTAAAAAAATTAAAGTAAAAAGAAAATCAAGGGTATTTTTCCTTCAAGGCAATATTTCTTCATTCATATTCCTTAACAAATCCAGTGTCTTTGAATACTAAGTATTTTTATTCTGCAGAAGTAAAGGCTTGCTTATTTCCCAAGTTATTCCCAGTGACTGAGAATGTGTATTCTCACCAGTGCATTAGCAAAATATTTCTAACTTTTGTGTCCTTGATATTTTTGAAGGTTACATGCCAGTCATTTTGTCTACCAGGCCTCCATGGGAATTTGTCTGGTGTTTCCTTATGATTAAATTTGGGTTATGCATTTTTAGCGGGAAAATCACCAATGTGATGCTCTACTCCTTGTATCTTCTGGAGGTAGATTTGTCTCATGACTTAGGATTTTTAATCTGGTGATTAAGGACGAGACTTCCAGGTTTTTCCACTGTAATCAGTAAGTATTTTGTGCAGAGGTACTTTGAGATAACGTAAATATTCTGTTCCTCATTAGATTTGCACCCACCAGTTTTATTATCTATTGATATTTCTTGAATGAATCAATTATTACCATGATGGTTGCCAAATAGTAATGTCCTAATTCCACCATTTCTTCTAATTTCCCCAGTTGGCATTACACTGTAAGGAAGAGCTTTCCCCTCTCCCTATTTATTTATTTATCTCAACATGGACTCAGATTCCTATTTTATTTAATAGATCATTAGCTATTTGTGTCATTATTTATTTGATGCTTATTTCCCATGGAATCTAACAATGTATTCATTCATTCTTTCATGCATTAATTCTTTTTTAGGCAGTGCTTTTCTTAGATTTTTTTCTCTTTTTAGACTGTACTTGTCTTTTCTACATTTTATCTCGCAAGGTTAATGCAATGAATCTCTTCAAATTCCATCAGTCTTTGTTTTCATGTGAGTGAATAAATGATCCGCCCTCCACTGGGTTCTCCTGGAGCAATCTGGTGCCATGTTCAGAACTGTCTCATGACTTTGTGATCCACAGCTTCAGCATCTCAGGAAAGTCCCAAGACAGACGTGCCAGTTCTCACTTTGCCATATTCTGATTTCTCCTGGCCTTTGGCCCTCAGACCACTCAAGCAACAGGACTGTCACTGCCAAGGGGAATCCAGCATTCTCTGCAATTGCACACTCACCCTACCCAGGCTGACCTAGGGTTCTGTTCATTGTTACTTCAACGATGAACTTGGCGATGGCTGCCATTCTCCTAACTTAGGAAATTAATGTTGATATGTGACAACCACAGATCCCATTCTTCTTCCTTCTCCCTTGTACCCAGAGTGTTCCTGCAATCCTAAGAGGATTCGTTTCAACTTTCCTCTTTGTCTCCCCACTCATTCCCTCAGGACCATATCCCTCTCAGTCTCCTCACATCATCCTTTCCTTTCCACTCCACATGTCACTGCAGATATAGGGCCAAAGGGCTTATGGGAGGTCTGTGGATTTAGTTATTGTTCATTAAAGTGCTGTTGATCACTATCTTTTGCAGTGACTGCTCAACAAAAAATGAAAACAAATGCACATGTGTATAAGAGTAAACTCTAATGGATAAACTTACTTCTTAATATTTTGTTTGACTTGAGAGATAGTTTAACTGCCACTGGAATATTTGTCAGTGGTCCTAAACCTACCCCAAGGGGGCGTGCTGATGGCATCTAGTCGAGGCCAAGGATGCTGCTAAACAGTTCCTCGTAGCAAAAAATTATCCTAGATGTTAATAGTTTCAAGTTTCAGAAACCCTCTTTAATATAAATTGTATTGTCTTGAGATAATTTTACATTTCATTCTTCTTTTTATGGTCCCCAAACCTTTCAAAACTGACTGTCTTACTTGATTACTTACGATGCTTTCAAGATTCAGATTGTTCCAGACTTAATTCAACCTTCTCTATCTCATTGTTTATTTTCTCTTCTCTGATATTCACGATTTTCCCCCATGTTCAAGTTGGGGAAAGTGCAGTAGTGTCTAAAAGTTATTTTGGGTCACTGACCGTTAAGATGGAGTCCTGAGCCTAATTATTATCAACTTAGGTTGTAGAAATAGCTGTTGTATTGACACAAGCTATATTTATTTTATTTAGTTATTTTGGAATGTATAAATATTATGTATCATAGGACTATTTTGTTTCACTTTAAAAAGAAAATAGAACTAGAAGTTATGTTTCAGCTTTCCATATTCTCCACTTCATGGACATAATAAAATATGAAGAGCTGTCCTCAGAAGAGAAGAATAGCTACATCCAAACTAGGAGAGAAAGAAAATCTCCTAGTGGAATACTCGCATACTGCTTTTACAAGTCATATCAGTGCGTTCGTTATGCGTAGAGATGTATTATCCTACCGTGAATGCACTTTATGATTTCTTTTGTTATTCTAAGAGCACATTATCACTTTATTGTTTTCTACTTAATTGTGAAGACATTGTATGCCTTTGGGCAGTGTTTTACCCACCATGTGGGCTGGATTGTTGTCCAAAATATTCATATGGTCATTGCTAGTTATAAGAACGCAGGCACTTTTTAAAACAAACATAGACACCTGAATTTAAGAAAAAATAAAAAGCTGATTAGAAAGAGAACCACATTGAGATCTTAGTATAGTTGTCAAAATCTGTGGGTTTGGGCTGATTTCTATAGCACAACATTACAGAATGGCAATTTCCTATTTTCTGGCTTCCCACAGTGCACCAATTAATAATTTGTAATTTATCCCCAGGCAGCAAAGATCCTTACCTAAACTATTAGCTTCAGCAATTTTTTCTCCTGTTCTTCTGTAAACAGGTGCCATGAATTGGTCTTGAAGATGTAAAGTCTAGAATTCCTTCCTTCAGATATTTAAAACAAAAATCAGTATAAAATAATTTGTCAGTTGGATCTGACTTTTGAGCAACTCAACAACTCTCAGGTGAGAGTCCTGGCTCATATCTGAAGATGTTTGAAACGATTCCAGTAATAGATTATGAAAGATCAAGATGCCAGGTAACTCTTAGTTTTTCCTAATGCATATATAATACCTTGCATTTGTATGTATAGTTTACATTTTATTTAATATGCTGCATCATCTCATTTGATTCTTCAAACATACACAGCGCATTATGATTATAATTTGAACATGGATGAAATATAGTGCAGACAAGTTAAATGAAATAATTGGGAGGTGGTCGTGTGAGTCCAAGAACTCATATTCTCCAAACCAACTCCAACGCACTTTCTCTGTATCTCACCTCCTTCATCCCTGAATATTGTCTATGATATGGGACACACTTAGTAACTGTTTTTTGAATGAATACATGTTTGTGCTTGGAAGCAAGGAATATTGTGTTTTTGTTGTTGTTTTAATAACATTTGGTTTTGTTTGTAACATAGACAAGTAGACAAGAAGTATTAAACTAGGTTTCAAAACAGATTTATATCCCAGTTCTCTTGAAATTGTGCCCACCATAAATTCTCTTAACTTCTTTGGTATGCACTTTTCTTATATTTGGAAAAACAATCTGGAGGAGGGAATTTGAATAGATACTATGTAGGATCATTTTCTTGTATAAATGTCTAGGGTTTTAAATTTAACTGAACAGAATGAAGCTTTAATTCAAAAGGTTTCTATAAAGTCATCGAAAGGTAATACAATTTTTAATTGGGTTTTTAAAGCTTGTTCTTGTTTACAATAACTAAAATATTTACTTAAAAATGTCACATGGCTGTGGAACAGTTATTCTTAGTAAAATTAGAAATAGTTCTTCTTTACCTGAAGCTCCCGGGATTAACAATGTGTAGTTAATGGTCTATCTGGTATATGAAGTGTCAGATAATATTGCAACTTTCTTGGGAGCACCTGTTTATGTATTTTTGGTAGTTCTGTTCAATTGGCTTTATATTTAAAGTGCAACATATTCACTTAGGTCTCACTGAAGGATTTGATTATGGCAGAGCAAATGTACACCTTATCATTTAACTCACAATTATGCAAAATTTATACTATGTGTTCAGACATCTCTTGAGTGTCTGCTAAGGGCCTGACACTGCACATGCTAGGTGTGGCCTCTGACCTCCAGAGGTTGCAAAGAATGGAGAGGTCACTTCTACGTGGTGCCCGAGAAGATGCTTAGGAAAAGCTTCCCAGCAGAGATATTTGAACTGTGTCTTAACAGGTGACATGTCAGGCAGGTAAGGATATTCTAGGTAGCAAGGAAAAAGGTAGTTTGGGTACAAATAGCAATAGGAACAATGGCATGGATACATGACACAATTGTGACTTTGGGCAAATGGAAGTCATCAGTTTGTCACCAGCATCAGTGAGTAAGGGTCCATTGCAGGAAAGGAGGCTGTGGACACTGGTAGGGACAGACAGTAGAGGGCTCTGAAGGCCATGTTTCGTATGCTATCAAGTAGACCCTGGGGAGCTATGAAAGAGTTTAAGTTGGGGAGTTCCACGGTCAGCATTGTGACTTGGAAAACCCCTCTATTGGCAGTGTGGAAAAATGTAGCATGTGAGAGGAGGGAGATAAGATGTTTAGAACTCTACTGCCACCATCCAGGAAGGAGATTTTGAAAACCAGAGCTAACTTAACAGTAGGATTGGAACCGATGAATGATGAAGGCACATTTTAAAGAAAGTATATGGGCCTGTTTACCAGTTGGAGGTGAGGTTTTAGGAAAGGGAAGAGAGATATCCAAGGTTTTGATTTGAGTCGCTAGGAACAGAGGGGGAGAAGGATATTGCACGGGCAAGTTAATGATTTTAGTTTAGGGATATCCTCAGTTTGGGGCATGGCAGGACATTTCTTTGGAAAAATCTGGTGGGTAGTTGAATACATAAGACAAGAGCTTAGATAAATCTAGTGGGTAGTTGAATACACAGTTGAGCAGGACATACAGACTTCCAATTCTTCAGCACATTGATAGAGCCAGGGTGACACCACCAAGCCTTACCAATGAAGATTTAAGAAGGCACTAGGGACAGAGCGTTGGAGCGTTGGGGGCAGTATTGGAAGAGCTTGCAGAGGAGATTGTGTTACTATTTAGAACCTACATTATGTTTTGTGAGCATATAGGTGGAAGGGACTCTCAAGTTACTAGGGTTACCCTGTGAGGTAACAGTGTCTAGGCTAAAATGCCTGCTCTCCAGCTAACTCAGTATACATGTATGTTAGAGTAGGAGATGGTGGAGAGGTCAACAGGGATGTGGTGAGAAAGTGGGGATGGAACCCAGATCTGCTTTGAGTTCACACCTCTGATCCAGAACTGGGCTGTGCTTGCCACCAGCCACCAAGTCACCACTTTTTGTCCATGTCTCTGTCCTAGTAGCATCTTCATTCCTGAGGGGGTAAGGACTTGCCTTATCCCAGTCCTGAACTCTGACCCCATAAAAAACCCAGTTATACAAGGAAAACTGCTGCACACTGTCATGAAGCCATGCCCTGTCGTCTCGAAGCTGGTCATCAATTAGACCACCAGCTGACATCCCTGATGTTGCACGGCTTCCTAGCTACTCACTTCCACCACAAGTGGAAATAGACTGTGTTGTGTCCTATCTCTCTATTTTCGCCCTCCTTGGGATGGTTTGTCCTACTACCAGTCAAGCCTTTGTTTCTGACACTATGCCCCTAGCTCTGAATTCTTTAGTCCTACAACACTCATAATCTGCGTAGCTTCTTAGTATTTATCATCTACCCCTTTATTATGTCATACATTTTTTAAAGAATGCTCTTGTATTTAATCTCAAAGACCTATGAAGTCAGAGACTGTGAGCTGTGAATACTGTATGTATGTGGTATTTGCCAAATGCAGGTTAATGTGGGGCTGATCCAGGAGCTGATCACAGGATGAATTATTTTTGATCCTATGTAAAAACAGAGGTAGGAACAAGATTCACTTCTGTACCAATTAATGAAGAACTTTTGAGCTCCTACTATATGTATAGGAGAGTGCTGGGCACTGTGGAAGATTCAAAACTCAATCACACGTGAGCCCTGCTTTAAAGAAACTTACTGGCCAGAACTAGTGACTGTTAGGGTTAGGAGTGATCTTAAAACATTATAAGCCCCACATTGTTCTCTTTTTTATTTTTTAAAATTTATCTTAAAATTAAAAGCAAATTTAAATCCATCCTTGGTTTAAACTTGTAACCAAAGCAGTAGCTATGGGCTTTAAGCCGCAGTTATTAGACAACCCTGAAAAGAAAATGGAATATGTGTACGCTCGTGCTCTGAGATGCTAACTTATGTTTTGTCAGACCAACCTGGTGAAGATCAATAAATAGTTACACTAGTGTTATTAAAAATTAAAGATAAATCTATGCTCATTCTGAATTTTATCATCACAAAGTTGCAAGTCTGACTAAAAGAACAGAGAGCTTCTCTGTAACATTACAAATTTTTTTCAGTAGTTCCAAGGATCATTGACTTGTAACCTGGAGTCTAGAGTGTGTTTATTATCAATACATATTTGCTTCAGAAAACTTTTTTTGTTCACTTAAGATTTCAAAACATGTTTCCCATAGGAGGTTGAGGTGACCACTAGCCTTGGAGATAATCGATTTTTGATGATGTCACTGATAGAGTTAAATTCAAGCTAGGCAACTTTTTGTTGAAAAAATATATTTTTAATAAAATTAAGTGGGTTTAAAAAGTAACTTGCAAATAAAATACAGAATCTCAATTTTTCATGTGAAGTCCGAACAACAAATGAAGAAAATGAAATAAAAAAAGAAATTTCCTGGCCAGAACCAGTCAGCCAGGTCTTCATTGGTTGATCCATCCATCCATCCATCCACCCATCCATCCATCCATCCATCCATTATTTCTTCCTTTTGTTAATTAAAACTTTCAGTGGAGAGAGCACATATTGATTACAGCAGGTACCAGGAATTGTGTCAGGTCCTGAAATAGAAAAGCAAGACATACTATTTTTAGATCAATTGTTTTAAAGATGGTCCCTCAGAGGAGTTTCCATGTATTATAAAGATTTCCTCAGTAGAATTTTGAGACTCACCATATAATTCCACAAAGAGGCATTTACGAAATCTTCCTAAAATATGAGGATTGCAAGGGTTAATCCACTCACTTGCTTAAGGTAGAACTGACCGGATGGTAACTGGAAAAGGCATAAAATGAGTCTTTCTTATGTCTTTCTCTGACAACTTTCACTGCTAGGCAGAGCACCTCAGAGGTGTCTGACCCAGGGAAGCTGGAGGCCTGTAAGTAACTGTTGGAGTGATGTGTTAATAGTCCATAGCTGACAAGTGGGGACCCACAGAAAGACCAGGCTGAGGTTTCAGTGCGTTCCAAACACGTGACAGGAGTAATGAGGTGTTTAGCATTTGAAGGGGACTGATACAGCCCTCTCCACAGGCAAGTGGGAAGAGAAGCTTGTTTTTATAAAGCTGAGATGGCAAAGTAGCATGTAGGAGAGGGAAAGCATGGAATGGCGAGGTATGGGGAAAAAATGCTGAGAGCTGCAGAGAAATTGTAGGGAGAACAAAGACAATTCCATACTTGTAGTGAGTCATAGCTCTCATAAAATGATTGAAATTCATTATTCATTACACTGATGGTTCATTAATTTAACAGATTCAGATGTTAACTGAAAATTATCTTTTTAAGATTAAAAATATATGCCTATAATATGTTTCCGTTCCTTTTAGAGCCTTTAGAAAAGATACAAGACTGCCTATATCTTCCAAATATAATAGCAAATAAATCCTAATCTAGTCATTAAATAAGTTAATGCATTTTAGAAAATTAGGTTTTAAGAGTGAAGCATTTATGGATTTGTAAAAATTTCTTGTTCAGCAGCATTTGTTCTCAGACTAGTGGTTAGGAAACACTGTTTCCTGATTTTGATAAGTATTTGCAGGGGTCTTGGGGTGAGTTTATGAACTTATTTAAATCGTGATTTGGGAAACTATCTTCTGATTGCTTTCAGTGTTATTTCAAGAAAATGTTTCATGATTTCTTTTTATATTGAAAATTGAATTAACTGTCACCTTAGTTCACCATATCTACCAGCCTTTCTTTGCCCAGCATGATTGTTTGCTGCATCATCAAGTCAAAACCAACATAGAAGATTAAAGATGCGCCACTGCTAATGTTCTAAAAAATGTAGTTCAGATATTAGGACACTGTAAAAGGAGAGAATCCAAAAATGATTGAGGGAAGGGCAGCATTATTAAGTAAAGCCTTCACAGTGACTGCTTGGAAGGATGTGGATGAATTTGGTGCGTAAATTCAGTGTGTTTGCAGAAAACAATCCCCATCTCTGTGTAGAGACACACCCTACAATGGTTTAATGTCATCGATTGCTGCCATGTAATCCTGAGGACATAAGGAATAGCTCATTTAAAGGCAACAATGCTGCTGCCCATTTACCTAGATTATAATCTCCCCCTCTCCCATTTCTTGGATGTCCACTCAACTATCTCAAATACCACCCATTTGGCTCCATACTGTCCTATGTCATTATCAGGTGGGAAGATCTTCAATTAATGCCTAAAGGAAAAATACAAAAATTTGCCAGATTGGATAAATGTCCATTTAAATATTTTTTGAAGTAAGTTAATTTTGGAATGTTGTAAATATCCAATGCTGACATTTCTTACCTCAACATTACAAAAATAAAAATCATGGTGTGTTCAATATGGTGCCTTTTTGTCAGGTGTTTAGTATTGCATTTGGCTTCATGAAATTTGGAATTTTTATGGCCGTTGTTACAGTAGGAAATTTCAAGGGAATCATTTTATGGTGTATATTTTACTTCTTACTCATAGCTTGGCTCCTGAGTGTATAATGTCCACTTTCCTTTAACTTTGTGAATTAAGTTCAAATATTTCAAAACCCTCTTTGTGTTCTAATTGTTCTTGGCTTCAATAGGTCACAGCAGAGCCAAGTCGAATAGAAAAGTAAGTCAAATAAAAATCAGAAAATATTGGATTTGCCAAATGCTTTCCCCTTTGTTTAGTTGGGAAAGACTCTTGTATTTTGACAAAATTTGAAACAAAATTCTATTGTCCTTTACTACATCTCTTTTTCATCACTTGATTAAATGTCCAACATTGTTCACATGCATTGGAAGAGAGGGAGATGTTTGCATTATAAAACTAGAGATACATACTATAGTTTCTACACTTTCAAAGAGCTATAGCGACAAGTTATGGAATTTCATGAATAGGAAAGTCATGGATTCTCCGCTCCATTAAGCCATGATATTCGTTTTGCACAGACTACAGTGGGAGGGTGGGTGGAAGGGGGAAGGAGAGCAACACAAAAATTTAATTTTTGGAAATTTGGATCTCATAGGAGTAAGGATTATAGAATGTTATATTGGAAAAAGAGTTTTTCCAATTCAGCTGCCTTCTTAATTCGTAGATACTCTCACCAAAAACCCTACACAGACCTTCATTAAAGAATGAGGAACTCACTACCTTCTGAGACAACCATCTTTGAAGAGATTTAAAAGTCGTACTTGTTCTGAAACAAAAGATCTCTCTGGAATCCCTCTGCCTGTTTCTCTGGCTGTCCTTCCCAGCAATGCTGAATAGTTTTTAAAGTTTTCTAAATGAAACAACTTCTGGTATTTGAGGATTGTTGTCTCAAATATTGTGTCTCCACTCCAGGTCTTTGCTCCATTTTCCCAGCTCTCTTTCCCAAAGGAGAGTTCCGTGCTTTCTCTGTTAGGTTCACCTTTTGAAACATCTCTCCAGACTGCCAATACTCATGTCAAATTGCTCAGTACTGAGAACAAACACTCTTAGGGTTCTCTAAAGAGGTGAAGTGGATTACAGCTATTATTTATTTTTCTTGATGTTCATAGTTCCATTAATGAAGTCAGAATTGCATTAGCTTTTGAGACAGTAATTACACTCTTGATTTATATTGAACTTATAGTAAAGCAACTTTTTAAAGTAGTTTTATATACTATTCTCCCATATTTAATATTTATGGATTTGTTTAATTATAAATTCAAGATTTTATGTATTTCACCATTATGTTAAAATAATATCTCTGAGTAATTTATGAAAATCAAGTCAAAAAAATATTACTAGGTTGCAGGATTGGGGGTAGACTTCTTTATCCTTTTCATTGTTCTTTTTGAGTTCCTATTAATGTTGATATAATATTTGTGCCCTCACGTTAAAAATAAATCATGTTGGTCTTAATTGCAATTCCAGTTTATTTCAAACTGTCGAGATGTGGATTCTCTTTTCTAACTCGTTGACTGTTCTTTCCAAATCGTGTCCTTGGGAACGTCCATATCATCATCCAGGTGACCAAAAATACTGTTGAAAGGACTAAGTCAAGGGAGGAATCCAATGCCCACCCATCTACCTTTTCTCACAAGTCAACATCAACTATAACATTGGTCTGTTAATCAGCAGTTCCTTTTTGGAGTCAGTTAAATAGCTATCAGAAGAAATTAACAATATTTCATAACCATGAGTTCGAGGACTGATATTGCTTAGGAACAGATTTTTACATATCCATAAAATGATTACTCTGAAAAACATTATTTCTTAAAACGTATAAACTAAAAAATGCTTGCAAGACCATTTCAGCCCAACTCAGCTGGGGAAAAAAAAAATCAGACCTCTGCTAAGGGTGTGAGGAGCAGGGAAAGTGGTTTGCAAGGCTGTACTGTTGTTGAAGGGGGGCTTTCCCATCATCTCCATCCGCAGATCCCATGCCCTGAATATTCTGGCTAAGATCAGCGTGTCAGCAGGGCTGTTCCTTCTGGAGGCTCCAGAGGTGAATCTCTTTTCTTGTCTTTTGCAGCTTCTAGAGGCTACCTGCGTTCCCTGGCTTGTGGTCCTGCATCATTCTGACCTCTGTTTCCTTTCTCTCATCTCTTCCTCTGACTCTGACCCTCCTGCCTCCCTCTTACAAGGACCCTTGTGATTACACTGGGCCCACCTGGATAATCCCAGATAATCTCCCTAACTCAGGATAGCTTGAGCCTCTCCCTGGGGTTGTAGGATCCCAAGGAATTAGAGAATCAGACTAACTAGTTTCTGACTAGTCTGCAGGTTGCCTTGTTTTATTTATTTTCTTATTCTTCATTCCGATCAAGTGCTTACTCGAGCTTCCTCTTTCCCTTCTCCATGTGGAGATTGTCGGTACAGACAATCTATACTAATCTCCTGAAACAGTAAGAATTCTGTACTTTTCCCCTTTAATCCTTCCTCAGATATTTTCTCCCAGGCTTACATTCTTGAATTTCTAGATTTGAATTGTTGCTTCTCATTTACAGCCATTGTATCCAATTTGCCAGCTCTCCCTATACTTCTAACCCATTCTCTGTCTTTGCTCTTTTCTCTCATGACATCCCTAAGTCACTGCCAACTTAACAAAAGTCAAACACATATCCTCTACCTCGTAGCTTCTCTTCTGACTCAGCTCACTCTTTCTGAAGATGATGGCATCTATGTCATTGGGTGGTTGTGAGGATTAAATTAGTAGACAGTTGTAAGCGAGTAGAACTGTGTCCACCCATGCACATATTCAATAAGTTCTAGCTATTATTATCATTCTTCTCTCAGCCAAGCTTCTAGAAAGAGGGTTAAGCATCCACTACCTCTATTTTTCATTTCCTACAAAAGACAGTGTGTGCTGGTATTTAAACACACGGTCTTTGGTGTCAGACAGACCTATGGGCTTTTATACCTATTGGGTGTATGGTTTGGCAAGAACAGCTCTGCTCCAGCTTCTTTGTTTACTAAAATAGGGATGATGGTATCTCTTAGTTAAATGATTTGATCTATGTGAAGCACTTACCATAGAGTTTGGCCTCGATGAATATTAGCCTGTAATCATATACGCCTCAACCCATTGCAAAGCCACTTCTATCTGCAACCTGAGAATATTCCAAGTGGCTCCTTATGTCATATCCTTGTTAGTCTTGATCTTATCTCACCTCCTTCTGGTCCTCACCACCCTCTTCTGTTCCCGCTTCTTGGTCTGTTTCCTAAATTTCCTAAATTGGCTACTTCAGTCAGATTAGGAACTTCTCAGTCAGTTCCTAATTTGACTCCTTTGAGTCTCCTGTTCTCACACCAGATACTCTCTGCCAATAATCTCATCTACTCCCACGAGTGACTTCAGCCACCTCCCACCCGTATGCTGATGGGACCTGTGTCTCAGGCAGATCTCCTGGGGAAAAACTTCAAAATAAAATGTGGTCTAGTTCACATTGCTTCTGTTTGTTCTTTCCCTGTGAATTAGTAACCTCATTTTCTAGTCACTACCCCTTCCTGTGTTCCCTTTCTCAGTAAACTAAAATCTTTTTAGGAGATTTCCAAGTCAGAAACACAGCAGTTGAGGTATACCCCTTCCTTTATACTTGTCGTGTTACCTCACACAAATTGTCAACCCTTACCAGTCTTCAGTCCTTCCAGTTTCCTTCAGTATCTGGCTACAGGCCTCTAAACTAACATTTCCATTTGTTTTCTCCCCTCTGCCTGACTTTGAGTCACAGAGAACTAAAACTTGACTGCCAAGGTCTTTATTGGGACTCTATATTGCATTGTAGCTGACCTTTTCTCCCAGGATCTGGAGAAGTTCTGTGAGCTAAAGCCAGAAACTTGATAGAAATTTTGGAGGATTCATCCCTGCAGCGGACCGTGCACAGGCTTGGATTTTTCCTGGACAAGCCATTCTCTGGCCACTAAGGTGGGCTCATAAATGCTCAGGTCATGCATGCCCTTAACCAAGACTGTGGACAACATCACCAAGAGCTTTGACATCTTGGCTTTCAAGAATTATGCAGTGGTGCTGCTTTATTGAAAACTTTTCATCAGTTGGTCTCTTGGAATCCTCTGGACTAGATACCCTCAGAGTTCAACTCTTGGTTTGTGTTCTGGACCATGGCTTAGCGCAGAGAACCAGCCTTCCCCATATGACGTAGATGAGACTCACTGTCCAGGCTTTCTCATGACACCCCTAAGACTTGCAGATGACTCCCATGTTTGCCTGTGACAAGAACACACACTGACCTTTCCATTGTGGCCTGAACCTGTTGACAAGCACAGACACAGACCCTCAGCTTTCCATTCTTTATCTCATGAGTGATTAGCTGAGATTAGAACAATTTGTCCCCTGGAACTAGCTAACCACAGAGAAGTGTTTCCAGTTCAGCTAACTGATTGAGACTTGTGCTTGCAAAACAACCCCAGCTGTTAATCAGCCCCTCTGGAACTTGTTTATCCCGCTCTATAAGAGCCTCGAGGAGATACTCTGATCTTCACATCTGGGGTGCTCTCTCTTTTGCAACAGCCTGAATACAAACATCTTAACTGTCTGGTGCATTTTGTCTCTGACAGCATTTTTCTCCACCTTCTATTTCCAATTTGCAGCACTTACACTTTTCCACCAAATACATTTTTCAGTCTTCGTGGGATTCCTTCAGTCCCTAAACAAACAAAAGCCCTTATTCTCAGTCACCTCCTAGAAAACTAGCCATTGTCTTTTTTATTTCTTCCTTCCTTTTTTCCAATTTCCAAAGTAATGAGAAGAAAAGGTAAAGCTGCCTCTCTATCTCCAAGGATCTGACTTCTGTGCTCTCTATAGAATTTTCTACTCTCCCCTGGGCATGTTACTTTTAATTCTTATCTACTAATTCAGGCTTCTATCTGTTGATCATTGTGGGTCTTGTAGGGGAAACACACACACACATTGATAATGAGGGAATCATTCTCTCTATAATCATCAGAACTTTAAGTCATATATTCTACTAAAAATCTTAGCTAACAAAGAAATCTTTATTCTCAGATTCTCAAGATCTGCATTGTCATATCCCTTTTGTGTTCTGAAGGAAATCCCCTTCTTTTCAAATGCATATATTACCTTCATTGAAGTTACTTCCTTCTTGAGTTTGTGATCCCCCAGAAGCTAGCCCTGAGATAAGGATTCCTGTGCAAGTAGTTCAGGACGGGGCCCAGGGGGACAGTGGTAGGGGAGTGGAGCTGAGACAAGGGAAGGAGGGCAGCCGATAGCGTTATTTGTTATCACCCAGGTTACCCCTGTGGGTGACTGGAACTTAAAATCCCCTGGAAATTCTGGAAGGGAGAGTGGAACATACCACAGAGTTATCCCCTCTGAGCGCAAAGGAAGCGGGAGCGTTTATACGCAGACTCAACTCTGTCACTCACTGATGGAGAGCTGCTTCTGGAGGTGTCCACTCCTCAGCAGTTCAGGCAGGTAAAGTGGGCTCTGACTTCAAGAGCGAGCCCTCAGGCAAAGGAATTCGGGTACTAGCATCTGGCTGTCTAGTTTTGAAGCAGTAAAGAAGAATGGATGGATGCTCACAGCATTACCTCCTCTCGCTTATTTAAATCTGTTTCCAAATGAAATATGTTTACTTTTTAGATCTAGCACTTGTCTCTTCTATGGATCCCAAAGAAATATCTGGAAAGTTTTGTAGCTTGGGGGTGTGAATAGGTTCCCAAAGAAATTTCTGAAAAGTTCTATTACTTGGGGTGTGAGTGTTGTGTATTCACATGTATTTTTTTTAAAAACTGGAAATTTTGGTGTGCTAAGGAAGTGGATGTAGGATTTCCAGCCCCTGAATGGTGAGCACTTTCCGTCTTCCTTCTTTGCTTTTAAATTTTGAGTCCATTCTCTCTCCCCCACGCCCCCAATATGAGCACATGCAATACTTCTCACATTCTTGAAAACCTTCCTTCCTCCTCCTACCCCTCCTTCTCTGTCTCTTCCTGTGCTTTTTTCTCTCTCCTCTTTGCCTCCTTTCCATTTCAGTGTCCCTTCTTTATAATTTATGTTCTTCGATACATCCTGGGATTAATAGAAATGAGAATCCGTGGACCATTGAGCCGGGGGAGGGGGGTGGTTGAGTAATTGCAAGATAGTGAGAGGCCTGGACCCTGAAGAAGGGACGATATGTGTAGGACAACAGCTTCTCTGAAAACTGGTCAGAACCAGCAGGTAAACAGCCTGGTGGTGAAATCATGACTGTTTGCTGTGAGTGAGTCAATTGTACTATCTGGACTTAGCTAACCATGAACCTCAGCTAATCTACCAAGCCCGCTCCAAGTGCTGACCTCGGTCACATTTTGGCTTTAACAAATCTCTTTGGGCCCTCCTCTGAAGCCTGCCCTACAGAGCCTCCGACCCCATTCCTCTTTCCTTACCATCATGCTTTCCTTCGTCTTCCAAACTCTGATTTCAATCCTTGTGACTCAATTTGAATTGTGTTGGGGGGTTAACTAGAACTTCTACATAAAGGAATTTAAATCTTTCCTTTCTAAGCCATATATATATGGTGAGTAGACTCGGTATAAGTAACCAGAGTTAAATAGTTTGTTGAAAAAGAACAAGCTGTGATATTATCTCCTTCACAGTATACATTAGCATTATATTCTGATATTTGCCCTGATTGATACATTACCACCACGTATGTAAAGTTTAATGGAAAAACTGGGGGGACATCACAATAAGTATAACAAATATATATGAGCTAAACAGAGTACATTAATTGTCTTTCAGTACCCAAATTCTTGTTACCTAAATTCCTACTGTCTTACTTGCCTTTACATTCAGTAGCCCCATTCTCATGAACAGAATGGATTCAGATAATTTTTGAGATAGGATTACTTGGAGGAAACGTCAAATATATTTTTCCCTCAGAGAAATACACACTGAATATCTGAACCCAGGAACAGAGCAGATTTGGAAAAAAGAATGCCTATTTTTCACCATCCTTTAGAGACGTACCTTGGACATAAGCAGTCATTTCAGAATATAAGTTTTTAACACTGTCTAAGTTTATTGAAGGCATCAGCACACAGGTAATTTACTATATAACATTGAGGTGAGCTAAAGGATTTGGTGTAAAATGATAAGGAATGCAACTTCTTCCCATGGACAAATCTCTAATAACACACTAGAAGAATTCAGTTTAGCAAATGTAACTTGAGCACCAAGGGCCCCAAGTGTCTGTAATATAAACCAGCCTCTGTCTAATAAGGCAGCAGAGTCACACTCAATAAAAGGCGTTTCTGAAATTTAAGAATCTTGAAAAGTGTTACTATTCATTTTTATGGGCACTAGCAAAAGAGATTCTGCCAGAAAATGTTTCAATTCAGCGTGTGATTGGTGTTGGTTTTGGCTCCAGCCTTTGTAGGTCATCAGAAGTGTCTTTTATGGATGGTCCCTCTTTCTTTGTTCTGTTTTCAAATCTGTCTTTGGTTTGGGGTGAGTAATAAAGAATTGTATTAATTAGATTATAACAATCGCAGTCGAGACCATCAACTTTAAAAGCATCCCTTAGATGCCAATGAAACTTTAGGGGAAATTTTTTATTCATATTCCTGACCGTACATCTTGTATTTCTGACAATTTTTACACTTTCTGGTGCTTTGGTTTCACCAACAACAACCAGAACAGCAAAAGCATATGTGGTAAGGTTTTACTCGACTAAGAATGCAATAGGTAGAGATCATTTTGATCTGATGAAATTATGGAAATTTAATTTCCTAAAATAAGAAGTACATAGAAGCACTGCTGAGCCAGGGGCTATTTGAGTGAAAACAAAACGATGTTGTCTGTGACTTTGGAGTCAGATGGAGAGGAGTCTACAAGTCAGGTCTGTTGCTGTTTAAATGTGTGGGTAACATAGGAAGCCTTGTACCAGCTCTAAAAACGTTAAACAGATGCTGTTCTTGGGGAGGGCAAACTGATAGAAGTTGAGTGCTTCATCATATATGAATTCATGATTAATACACTGTGTTTTAGAACTAGCTCGAGCATCCCTCTTCTTTCTGAGCTACAGCTCAAAAACATTTCTGTTTCATTTCACTGAGGTAAATGGCTAGATTTTTTTTCCACGTAAAATTACTTCAAGTTTTTAAAATATGTCAGAAAATACCAATGGAGACATGTAAATACATGTAAGTACTATATTTTTATTTTTCTTGTAATTAAATTAGGCACCTGGCAAAGCATATTAATACTTTAGGTCATTAGAAGACTATTTATGCTACAAGGAAAAAAAAACAAAAAAACAAAAAATAAGGTAGACATCTTTGGCCATCCTAGTTTATTCAGCATCATAGAATGACTGAGGCTTTCCATATGTGTCAACTTTATTGAAAACAGAAGCCTTTTAAACCATGTGTATTTTTAAGGCATGTTCATCCATTTTTACAGGAAAAAAAACCTTACAAAATATATTGCCCATCCCTTTGCCCTGCAATAGAACCTAGAGACTTTAATTTTTGTGGTCAACAATCCAACATCACCACCATGAACCTTTAGTTCTGTTTAAGCCTATAATACAGAGGTCATCCTCAAGGTAGATTGGGCTACATAAGACTGTTTGCCTTTACACTCAATAGCCCCCAGACGCCTTGTTTGTGGGGTTACTGGTCTTATTTTATAGTTTTCCTGCTTCCTGCTTCACTTTTATTTCAGCAACTGCTATGTTTTGGCAGCTGATGGAAGCTGGAAGCCCATGTGACATACCAACGTTTTTTTTTCAGTGTTTATCTGAAATTCAGATTTAACTGGGAATCCTATAATTTACCTGCAACCTTACCACACCCCTTTTCAGGAAATCCTAAAGATAGGAACCATGCTTCCTCGATAAATCCCAAGGGAGATAGCAGGTCTCATAGGAACTTAGAGAATCCCACAGAAGATTCCTATACCCAGCACAGAAAAGGCATGGGGTTCTGTGTTCTTCAAGCTATGAACACCAGGAGGATTGATACCTCCACGCCTGAAGGGCTCATGAGAACAGGGCTAGATTTTTCTGAGAAACCTCCTGGGTTGAGCCGTGTTTGAATCGCAAGGCTTCTGTATTATTTAGCATTACGTAATAGTTAGACACAAGTAGTTGCAGCTTGAAAAAATAAAAGTTCATCTTAACTCACATAAATTCTGGAGGGATGATATCCTTGCCTAACAAAGTCATCAAAGACCTGGGCTTCCTCCCACCAGCCAGTCCACCATGCCTCATGCACTAATATGGCTGCTGGAGCTCTAAGCTTCACATACACATTCTAGAAAGCAGAATGGAAGACGATAAAGAAGAAGGATGCCATTCCTCCTAATCCTCAAAAGCTACTATCCAGAAGTAACCCTTTGCTTCTGCTCGTTGGCCAGAACTTAACCACACAGCCACATCCATTTGCAAGGGAGGCCAGGAAATGCAGTGTCTTTGATGGAAAGTTGTATGGGCATCTAGAGATTCTGTTACTAAAATTTGGGGCAAAATTTAAATACATCTCAGATTAAGGATTGTGTCTTAGAACTGGAGACCTTGAAAAGCCCTTGTAATAGTTATTCCCAGAAGTCTTTGCTCCTCCTGCCGTTGCCCAGGTTAAATGTCATTTTATACAAGTATACTTTTGAAAGAAATAATGGGATTTCTAATATTTTAAAATTCTATTTCATGCAGGAAAAAAAGTGAATTAGAGGTACATTAGTGGCCAGTTTTAAAACATGAAAATTTATGCTTAATGCAAAATAATGGAATGGGAAAAAGTAAAATATCTTGATTATTTGGAAGATTAAGACTAAATTGATGAAACTTTGGCAATTATGGGAAACTACATCAAGTTTTTCAAGATTTCCATGAAGTTTTGAAAATGATGCTTATGAGATCAAGCTTGAAATAGAAAAGAGAATCCAGAGAGAACATTGTGCAGTATGTACTGAAATGTCTGTATTTCATAAATGAATTACCTCTAAGGCAGTTAAGGAGGAAGATGGGATGTAAATAATATCCCTTTCTGCCTCCCCGTCTCCTTCATCCTCTTCCTTCCTTCTCCAGGTTGTATACATCCTCGACGAGAAGGCTTTTCAACTGCTGAAATACTTGTGAAATCAGATGTTCTGTCTTCTGAAGTTTGGGGTTTTCTTTTAATTTGCTTTCTATATATAACTCAATCCAAATGCTGGAGTAGGAGGTCTTATATCAAACTTTCATGATTTCCTGTCTTCCCTCAATATCGAGGTATGACTATCGTTAACATTTACAAAGATGTCTGTTTGACAAGGAAGTTGACCACCCAGAGTATGGCAGTCAGAAAATACTTAGAGAAGAACAATAGAATCACTGGAAACCAAATTTGAGTTAAATAAGGTGGACTGATGTAGCTAACATAGTCCGAGAGAAGACAGAATGTATAGACTCCATATTTATTTATATAAGTTTTGTAAATATACTCAATTTTTAAAAATGACCTAGACTTTATACATGGTATGTGCGTAGTAGGGGAAGTTTGTGATTTAATATTTGAATATCTACTATGAAAATGGCTATTGGACATTAGCCCCGTAAGCACTCTAGAAGTCCCTTGTTAAAGCTGAAAACCTGAGTCTCAGCCAGGTTTAGACATGACCAAAGACGAACGAGGATGCATTGTGAAAACATGAAAGGTCTTCTGTTCATCTTAGTTTCAGTGCCTTACATTTTAAGAACAAAGCAAACTGTGGCTCAGATGTTCCCAAGTAGGAGCTCTCCATGAGAGGAAAAAAGGAATCTCCCTGCTCGTCTTTGGAATTTATCTCTGCCATGCACAGCACACCTGTGCACCGTAAGATTTGTTACAGCCCATTGGAGCACTGGGGAGTTGTGGGGCTACTAAATCATTTGTCAGGATAATGAGTAATAGCTGATTAATTACTACCTAGTTAATTAATCCAGGATTAATTAGGAGCTCTACATTTTTGTTATTTTTATTTTCCATTTATAGTTGTGAGTGATAACTTGGGTTTTAGGTTTTCACCCCTCTTTCTGCAAATAGAACCTGATGGTTTGAACAGATATCTTTCTTCATTTTTTACATTATTATCCTGAACAGTTTTAATCAAGTTTAACATTATTTGAAAAAAATAAATATATACAATGCAATTGAAGTTATTTAAATTGCATAGGCTCTGTGGCTAATTCTAACTGTATCTTTTAAAGCTAAGTTGATGGTATTCGGAGGCAGAGACCAGAATGTTTCTCATTGGTGTGTGTGTGTGTGTGTGTGTGTGTGTGAGTTTCTCTTGACTTCAGAGTCCAGTAGGTGAATGCATGACCTTATTCTCTCGTTTGTCGGCTTTCTCCTAGTGAGCCTAAGAAGTTGCCTGGATGGTTATGAAGCCATTGACTGAGGCCTGACATGGGCTGCTGCCCCCGTTGAGCCGGCCGCCCACTGCTTAACAGGTACCATCCTAGCAGAGACTCCTGGTGACAGGTGTGTGGCCAGGCCATGCTTCCTCATAAGGTCCTGCGTGAACAGTGCTCTTTTCTCCATGCCGCTTATCACAGAGGCATCACTAAACAGGGCAGATTCCATGGCCCGAGCTGGATGGATTAAAGGTTCCATTTAAAGAGGACTGATGGACACTCACCCTCAAAGAGCTCTCCTTGGAAAGATGACAAAGGGATTATGTTTCAGGGTTTGAAGCCCTACAGGGATGTCTTTCATCCCTCCCAAGCATTCCTCTCTGTTACGTTCAGCGATTCCTGACCGTTGAGAGGAAACCATTACACTGGATAAGAGCAAAGAGCCCTGAGGCCCTCCTTCTGTTCCATCCTGACTTTCCTGATGGGACCTTCCTGAAAGTCTCTGTCACTATCTCATTTGCTGTGACATTCTCCTTAGGAAGCTGCATTGAGGAGAAGAAAGGGGTTATGTCACGGCCCATCTAGGAAACAACAAACCCATCCACAAACAACTAGATTGAACCCTGCGCCTAGTATGATACCTGCTGTAACTTGACACCCAGTGAGCATGGTTCCCCGTCCAAAGATAGAGTAAGAGAGGGCACAGAACCATGTTCTACAGTAAAAAACATAATGCAAGGTGGATTGAAATGAATAAGCTTAACTGTATTGCCAAAAATATACAGAATGTTTAAGCTTCAGTGTTTGATAATGATATATAATGGTTAATTTGACTATTTGTCCACATAGTATGGCCAAACATTGCCATTTCTATAGTTAGGTTAAGGGAGGTGCTTAATTTAATGACACTCACTATTCATAGAAGTCATTCATTAGCTTCTGAACTCTGAGATGTTGGAGAACTAACACAAATAGAAAGACAAGCTCAAGAGCTGATGAAAGTTGAGTCTAAGGAAAATAGCCAATTGAGTCTAAAAAGATAATATTTATTTAGGTTTTTTTTACTTTTGATATGTTCTTATAATATAGTTGGGGATATGGTATATAAAATGCATGAACACACAATTGGTAACAATGCACAGTTGTTTTGCAGCACCAGAATGTGTAGTTTGCCAGCTGTGAGTAACAGCAAAACGATGCAGTAGTGATGTAAAGGAGTAAATTCATTTATTTTTTTCTCACACAACAAGAACTCGGGATGTAGGTAGCCCAGGACTGCTTTGCAGATCAATCACTTGAGGACTTAGACTCTGGGAATTTTTTTGCTCTGAATTGGGAATTCCTGCATGATGGCTCTTGCAGCTCCAAGCTTAGGTCTAAGGTGTTGGTGGGAAGAAATGGAAAAAATTAAGAGCAAAAGCATGCACTTGCAAGTCTGCCTTCTTTTTCCCATGGCTACCCCTAGTTGCAAGGGAATCTAGGATGGTGAATATTTTCACTGAGTACACTGTCATCCTCAACAGTATGTTCTGATACTAAGGAAGAAGGAGAGGGTGGATGTTGGGGAGGCGAGCAGTGTGATGGGGAGAGCTATAGGAATGCAGTAGCAGCAGAGGAGGTCCTTCCTAAGCCACAAAGACTCCCCTATGATGCTAGAACTTAAAAGGGGGCTTTGCAATATTCACATAACTTCTGGACGCAGAGAGATTTTTTTAATGGCAGGTGTTATAGGGACAAGCATGTTAGACAGGAATTCACTTTATACCCAAGACCAACTTGGTAACAAAGAATATATCAATGAACTCCCGCCCTCCTTAAGGGGGGCTCTCTGCCTTCAGAAGTTTTGTGAAAAATGAAGGATTTAGTTATTATTGGGAGAAAGCTGTAACTAGAATGGAGGGCGCATCAAGGGAATCACGGGGAAATTATTAAAGGACTTGAAAGACAGGCAGGGGTATGGGGCTTCATGTAAGAAGAAACGAAGCAAGTGCTGTGTAAAGCTTTCTGTGAGTGGATGGGGTGGAGCAACAACATATAGACTAAGGAAAAAAGCATTGGCTGTTTAGATAAATAGAGGAAGGAATACACCAAAAGAGTATTACAAAGAATCTTGCATGTTGCTTTATATTAATAGGTATGCAGCAAACTTGTGCTAACAGAAGCTAAAGGAAATAGAACCATCAAAGATAGCCACACATTCTGAGTCTTCTAGCAACATAGCAGAATTGTGGTGTGACCGGCAAGAAAGTTGGAAAGAAGAAACAATAGGGGAAAGCATGGTTCAGTTTGATAGATAATCAATGTGCTCAAGTTGATAAAAAAATAATCAAGCAGGCTATTGGCACCGAGGATATAAGAGGAGAACACAGATGAGGGATGATATCTGCAGATATTTAGATGGGATTTAATATCAAGAGGTTGCAATGGAAGAAGAAGGGATTTATTTTCCAAAAGGATGAATATAGAGAACACCAAACGAGAACCTTGGATAAGCTCAGAACTAAGGAATAGGTTGCTGAAAACGAAAGACAGCGAGGGGGTAGGGCATGATATAGGATCGGCAATGGTGTGATATGATCACTTGGTGCCAGGAGAGAGCAAAGGTGCAGGAGTGAATGCCAGCAGAGTTCAATGTAGACGAGAGGTCCGGAGTGACAGGCAATAACAGGCACCTAGATTTCAGCAAAGGAGGCAATTCCTAACTCCAGGAACTCACAGTCGGTAGATAAGAGAGAGAAATCATATTGCAGGTGTTTGAAGAGGGGAGGTGTGGATAGAGAGGCAATAGGCACAGAACAAAAATGCAGAAAACATGCATCACAGCTTGAAGAAACAGTGAGGTGTTGCTCTTTTGTGTTTTGCTTTTCCCTTAAAGGGGGGTGATCTGAGCAGACGTGAAGACAGAGAACAAGGCCTACATACAGAAACTGGGTAGACTTCTAGAGAAATAGAGTTTCTCTCTGTTTTCTAATCACGTGGCAGAGGGTGATATACACATATACGAACCTAGAGCCAGCCCTATGGAATGTTCTGTTCTTATGGCATTATTTGTTAAAAAGGAAGATGAAGTTTTTTCCTAAAGACAGGAAATTATAATTTTTGCAGAAATATGTTTTTGCTTAAAAAAAAGGACCCTTCTCCTGGGAACTTGCATGGTGTTCCCCATGCACAGAACTTAACATTCTTCACCAGTAATACCTGCATGAGCTAAAAAAAAATGGCACCATTTAAAAATGTATGCAATTTGTGAGTGTATACTTAAAGTAGCCAGAACTCATTCAATGAATGCAGGGGCCCTATTTTTTCACAATAGCATGCATAAGTGTTGCAATGCAATTAGTTTTGCTACTGACAGGAGCAATTCTTAATAGACACTGTCAAATGCTGTGGAGTTAGGTTAGGAATGGGCAGGATTTGAGGATGTTCTGGAGCATCATCCTGTCCAGCAGGGTGTATTTCTGTGAAACGTTCCTCCATTTAGAGGACAAAGCAAGTACTTCATCATTTTCAGAAACTTTATGAAGAGGGCAAATGTACAAAAGATGAGCTAAGCCCATGTTTTAAAATATTTTTAGCTCTTAAGTATCATGCTTCAACAACACTAGGTAAATGGAAAAGAATCACCGAATCACTTATTTGTTTTATTTAGTTGAGGCCAAATCACATTTTTGGCTTGTTTTTGTTACATAGCATCCTTCATGTTGACTTTGCAAATACTGTATTTATTTCACAGATCTGTAACACATAAAGTTTACTGTCAACCTGCTTCAAACCCGAGTGGTAATATAATAAGTATACAAGTCTAGAGTACAAAATTTAAAAACCCATGAATTTAACTCAAATGAAAACAAATAAAAGCTGAAGGTGATCCAAAATTTAGCAGAAAAAGAATCAGGTCCCTGAAGACACACTTGCTTTAGTTTTTGCTTCACCACTAAAGGAATATAAAACTTAGGATTTCATTTATTTTCTGGGTCCTCAGTCTTTTCATGTATAAAATAATAAGCTTGAGAATATGATCCACAACATCACTTTTACTTTTATAGTTTTCATTATAAAATTATATGGTGCTGTGAAAGTAAAGCCATCATTTGATGAATGCTGTCTTCACTAAGCTTTAGAGACAGAAGAAAATGATATTGATAAGACTGATCAAAATGTCAGCTGGAAGGTGTGTGGCCTGGGTCTTCATAAAATGTAGTAATACAGGTAAACAGCTAAGAACACCGTTCCTTGGTTACCTCTTATAATCAGCGCACAACTGACTGGACACAGAACATTTGAGAATCTAAATCACTGCTCCTTTTCCAACAGCCTTCATAAGTTGTTATAATTGGACCTTTAAATTGTTTTGATTTGGTCACAATCTTAACAATTCAAACTAGGTATGCATATACCTAAATATTTAATTCATCCACATTTCTTATTTGTCGACCGTCTCTTCTGTCCCAAAAGCTTGTGTTATTTGATAGTAGAAACTTAGAAAAGGGACTTGTCCAGTAGCAAGGCAAGTTGTTGTAAATCTAGAAAAAGGAAAGTTACCCAGTGAGCATGGTGACAGACATGGGGAGACAAATATCCTCTTTTTGCTTCTTGAGAGGCTTACTTCACATTTGCTCCTTCAAAGAGACATAAAGTTTGGTAGGCACCTCCTTTAAGTTACCTTCCTGCCATCTGCGTCTCAGCAGCAGCTGTCAGCTGGATCCTCCTGGTGTGGAATTTCTCTTTAGTGATCTCAGGAGTTATTCTTATCCTTAGGACTGTAAAATAGTAGGTTAGCACAGTAAACTGGACATAATTGCTAGTGAGCATATTTGTGCTTGTCTGCACACTGCTTATGTACGGCAAACACAGTGTGATTCTCCTGTTCACGTTTGAGAATTTACTTTTATTGAGGAGTTTACAAAGGTCTTGGCAAGGTTTGAGTTGGGGACTGTTCTGCTTGTGCAGCATCATACACTGAGCTGCGTGAGGGCTGGTTTGCTCACTGTTGTATTTCAGTTCTTAATCCAGTGCCCAGCACAGAGCAGGCCTTTGGTAAATATCTGTGGAAGGAAAAGGTGTGTGAGGGGAGGAACACCACCATCCTCTTTTATCTCTCTAGCCCTCTGTGCTGTCAAACCCTTTTCTGGGATCTATATTGGTCCAAGTCCCATCAGGATCATTGTATGTGTCTCTTTGTTATTTCAGGCCAATATAATCATTTCTGAGAAGTATCAGTCTCCACTGCTGTTCAGACCCTGAAGTTCAGACGTTTCCCTCATTGCATTTCTGTAGCTATGTTATGTTCCCTTTAGCATTTGTACAGACATACGCAATGCAGAACTTAAGGAGGCCTTCTATGTGTGTGTGCAAAATTATGGATTCTGGCTACTTGCTGCCACGAGGGGATAGTTTCTTCTCTCTATGCCCTGCTGGAAGATGGAAGAAGAGGTCTAGATTAGGAAGATGGAGGGTTTATAGAGCACCTGTCTTTTCAGATTAGAGGAAACAGCTTGTAGATTGAATGTATTTTCCCATCATTCCAAGAAATATGTTGCAGGGTATTCGTGGTGTCATCCCGTTGCAAGTCTGTCCTCTCTTGCTGCCTCCAGGTCTTCCTGTCTCTCCTACTGGATGGGTTTTATGAGCAGCAGCAAGAGAAAACCTTAGTTGTTATATGTGAAGAAAAAGTTTAGGGAATGGATTCACAGTGCTCTGATGATGCGTGTTTTGCATTCTTAGGGGATATTAGAGCTTTTAACATCAAAACATACTAAAGAATGGAGGCAAAGACCTTGCCAGAAGATATATATGTCTGTATGCTTTTGAACACGACAAGTTTTTTACCATGGAGAGAAAAAAATAGATTCATTTCTTAAACAGTATAATAAGTGCCATGTGGTTAGTTTCCTTCATAGCGTTCAGATCTCCAATAACGTTGGACAGCTAGTTTATTGGAAAACATCAGTTTAATGTGACCCAGACATTTGACCCTAAGGGATGACCTCTGCACCTTTATGAAGAATATGCATTTCTATGGGACTGGGAGACTAATAATAATAACAGTAACCATAATAAGGCTTAGAATGTCTTAGGAGAGTTGCCCTTTGGCCAAGGAATTGCTTTCTCTTGTATTAGGAACTGACATGAAATTTAGGGCTAATTGCAAATGCTCAAAACCACATCTCCCTAAATGAAAGGCTGATTGAAAGGACAAATTAGGTTACCTTTTAAAGTAGCGGCTAAAGCTGGTTGATCAGAGCGATGTATGTAGACTGTGCAAACACAGAGGAGAGTGTATTGTATTTATTCTGACTGTACTTGTTGACCACCAAATGCGTATGCAGAAGTACTGCTAACTCCTTGAAAAGTCTGGGAAAGTAGCCAAAGAACATTCCTATCTTGGCACAGAAAGGTGATTGCTTGAGAAAACATGAGAAAAAGTCACCTCCATCACATGCCCATGGTCAGGGCTTTCAAGTGGAGTGACAAGTTGAAGAGGCCCATCCAGATGAGGAGGGACATGAATGGATGGACATTTGGGCAAGGTCATGAGGCTCCTCCCAATCTGGGAATCACCTAACTTAAATGCATCAGGGATAAAGTGCGGCAAGTGCCCGAGTACCCAGAATACCAAACTAGTCACTTTCTATTCCTTTCCTACACAATGTTTGCACATTAGGGCTTCTTTTGAGCCTATCCTGAAAATATAAATTCTAAATAAATGTATATTTATTTTCTAAAAATTCTAAAATGTCATTCTACAGCCTATTAAAATTTTGGAAGAGGGTTCTTTCTGTGCTAGTCCATGTAAAGACCCTTTCTTTTCCTAATCAATCTTGAATTTTGAGAGTGTCTGACATTAACTTTATGTGGAATGAAGGAAGTTTGTGCAAAAAAAAAAATCTATATATTTACTTTATTCCTATATATATATACACACACATACATATGATATATATGATACTCACACATGTATATATCATTGTTCTCATTATATGCACCTCCTGCTGTTTATCATACATGTATATGTGTGTTATCATGGTAGCAATTTTAATATAGAAGGAATCCACAGTCC
The DNA here is from genome assembly GCF_057802395.1 of Ceratotherium simum simum. NCBI lineage: Eukaryota > Metazoa > Chordata > Mammalia > Perissodactyla > Rhinocerotidae > Ceratotherium > Ceratotherium simum. The sequence goes on from NC_141941.1 coordinate 5,794,361, forward strand.
TAAACTATCTCGGCTAAGTATATCCTAAGAATGCCACTCTTGTAGGAAACAGAAGAAGAAAACAGTTATAGGAGTCAAGCAGAGTCAAGGATTAGGGGCATGACTCACTTCTTGTCTGTATGATCCCATTTTAACTTCCATGAGCTTCAATTTCTTCCTCTGGACAACTGAAAAAGAGATTATACATGGAGGCTTTGAGATTTAGCAAAGTTCAATAAATGAATGCTCATTTACTTTATTCCTATCTGTCTATCAATCATCTATGTATGTATGTATGGATGTATGTATGTATCTATCATGTATCAATTTATTTATGTATCTATGTATGTATGTATCTATCTATGGCATTTCTGAAGATGCAGTATGTGGTTAAGACATACCCTCAGTAACAGAGGCACAGTCATGTATTAATGTCAGCAGGAAAGTTATTCATGGATTCAGCAGTTATTTAGTGAGTGTTAACTTTGTGCAAAGTTCATTGCAGAGGTTACTAAAATATTATCCACGATTATTAAAGAATTATAGTGCAAATTTCCTAAATTTATGCATCCAGAAAGCAGTCCAGATTTTGTCATTGTTTTCCTTGGTTTTTCTTTACATAAATATATTTTCTTTGTTAAGGAGTAATTGGCAAAACTAACCTGAGTGGTGGCAAGCATAAGAGTTATGTAAAAGATGGTATCACACTGTTTTTATAGGAAAATGCATGCCCCAAACCCAGCCTTAAACATGAATGAAATCGCTGTGGTTTCAGAAATGATTTTTCTCAATCAATACGACCTTTGTTTGTCTTGTGGTGGTGTTATGTTTCACATTTGTTGAGCAGCGCATCATGTTTTTCCTCATGTGCCTGATACCCCTGCTGTTTGTAAAGGTATCCAGGAGAGCAACATAACCTTAAGAGTTTCTGTCTCTAGAGGGGCTCAAGGTTTCTGCTAAATTAATTTCTTCAAGGCTGATTTGGAGAGGTTGGGGATGCTCTTTTAATCTTTATGCCCTGAACTCGGAGTTAAGGCCTTCCGAACAGCTTCTTTGTGACACGAGGGAATATACCTTTTATTCCTCATTGGAGTAAGCAGCTAATGGGGAAAAAGGGGTCAGAGACCCGAGGAGGCTTGTTACAGGCGCTGGAAGGCAGAGGTCCACTGCGTCTGCTTCACAAGCTGCTGCCACATTTCCAACAGGGCTCGTCAATGCAGAGTCTAATCAGAGCTGTTTGCCTCTTAGGAATGCCCCCTAGGCTTACAAAACCCTGGTATTGAAGGGACATGACATTCCCCAGGTAGCTTAGAATTCAAGCCAGTTTGATCCATGAGATCATTGTGCGTTCTTTAATGGAGTCTGTGAGGTATAACACGGGGGAAAGAGATGATAAAAATCAGAGCTGGCCTTCCTCAAGTGTAGAGTGCATGACTACTTTCAAAAAAAAAAAAATGTCCTGGTCTGATATTTCTTTTGGTTGAATGTGTTGTGTTCCAGAAAGGACCGTGGAGGGATAAAATATTAATTCATTGTCATGCAGTCATTTTCTCCTATTAGCAGAAAAGCATTCTAAGGAAATGTGAAACCATTGTTCTCATTATATGCTCCTCCCTCTATACCAGCGGTTGGCAAACTATAGCCTCTGGGCCAAATATATTGGACGACAGCTACAGCCGCTCACGGGCAGCAGTCTATGGCTGCATTTGTAGTACAACGGCAGACTTGAGTTGTTAGAAAGAGATTCTTTCGCCCACAGAGCCTAAAATATTTATTATCTGGTTCTTTACAGAAAAGTTTGCAAAGAAGTCTGGGAATCTCTGGTCACACTGTGATATGCCTTTTCTAAATTTTTTCTTGTGAAACATAACATACACACACAATATGCAGAAGCATAATGATACCATTTCTGCTTAATGTGTATCGGATTATGCAGGATCTCAATTTCTTTTTGAATTTGTCTTAATATTTTGCAAGGAATGTGTATAATTTAAATTTTTAAATTTTTGGCATAATGTAGTTATCTTCCCCAGTTTGTTTCTAGCATCAATTGTATGTGCTTCATTTCTTTGTTTCTTGCTAGGTCAGCTTTCCAGATGGTTATCAATCTTACCTTTCCTTTAAGAGATTCAGTATTTAGCTCTCTTCTACTCTTTTATTTCTTTGTTTTCTATTTTATTAGTTTGTGCTGTCTTTATTATTACCATCCTCATACATTTTTGAGTAATTTCCTTGAGTTTATTCTATTTCTTTAACTGCTTGGTTTGAGTTCTTAGCACAAGAATCTTTAACAATTTTTTTCCTAATATATTCATTTTAGACTTAAAATTTCTGTCTCGTTGTCTTTGATATTATCAATTTGACTAGTCATGTGATATGACTTTCTTGTTAATTATCCTGCTTGAGATTGGCTGATCTTTCTGCTTATGAAAATTTATCTCTTATCAAATCTTGAAAGTTCTCAACTATTTTCTTTTAATATTGCCTCTTCGGCATTTAAAACAGATCTCCTTGTATTCCATTTAAATATATTTTGGACCTTGTCATTTAATCAGTTAAATCTAAAACTTCTTTTTAATTTTTCTACTTCTTCACCTCTCTGTTGTCCATTCTGCATTATTTCTACACATCTATATTATAATTCACCTCAGCTATCTTAATCTGCTTGTAATTCTTCCATTGGTTTTTAAAATTTCAACTGTCTTTTTTTTTTTTTTTCCCCCATTTAAAAAATTCTGCTTGGCAGTCTCTCAAAAATCTGCCTGGCCATTTTTATGGTATCATATTCCTTACTCATGTTGTTAATTTCTTTTATTTTTATTTTTTAGATATTTAATATATATTTATTTTGTATTTTACATTGACAATTTTAGTGTCTGCTATCTTTTGGGGTTGTATCCTACTGTTTGATTCTAATGAGTATCACACATGGTGGATGAAAATCATACATTTATGATATTTTGATTGTACTTTTTTTTTCATTTGGATCTATCTCTGTGGAATTTCTATGAGGCTGGCATTGAGGGTACTTTACCTGGGAGAATTTGTGTTTACTGCTGATGCCTTGGATCATTTCAGAACCAAGACTTCTTTCAACAAAATTTCTCCTTGGTGCTTCTCTGGACACTCAGAGAGTTTTTTGGCTATTCCTGCTTGGGGTCAGCTTAGTTTTCATACACGAAATCTCAGGGGAGATTTTTTTTTGGTGGTTTGTTTATTTGTTTGGTTTTTTGTTTGTTTGTTTTTCTTGTTATTATTGTTATTGAACTTCATGCAGAGCCCAGAGGGCAATGATGCGATAGATCAGGAAGAGGCAGCAGAAAGGAGGTGGGTGAGCTGTGATGGTAACTATCCTGTACAGAACTCAGTGCACTTCTCCTGCAAGGTGAAAGACAGATGTGTAAGAGAGTTGTGCTAAAGACCAAAAAGTCTGCCCTCTCAAACACACACACACATACACACACACACGCACACACACACTTTTATAATTACCTGGCATGTGTGAGCCCAGCAAATGTTGCCGAATCCATGCATGAGCAATTCAATCAATTCACCCAAAATGGATGCGCTACTGTGTCCTGAATAAATGGCTCATGGTGAAATTGTTCTCGGGCTTCTCCATAAGTGTTCCAGTATTTGGAAAGGACAAAATAGTGTGTGAGCAGTTTACTGGGTGGGGTACTTTTCATAAAGGTGGCTTTGGACCTTCCAATTGAGAAATCTGTTTATCAGCTATACCTGGTTGGTGTGAAGGATCAGACATGGAGACTGCAGGAAAAGCTTGTGCTCGTTCTAGAGACATGATTTAGAGTATCACCTAATATCAGACTGCTTGAAATGTTGATAATGTCAGTCTGGCACACATTCAACATCTTCTACCCCGACAATTTTTCTCTAATCAAATTGGGTTTGTAGAATAAAGAGGGTAACTTTGCTTGTCTGTACAAAAGCAAGTTTTTTTAGAGGTGAGTCTTGGGAAGTTGAAACTTACCATCCTCCAGCTTAGAAAGGCATCACATACTTTTTTTGGCTGGCACACTTCAAGCCAGGATATGGATGGACATACGAAATTTTACAAAATGGCCTATATGCCTGGGAGATTTTTTTCTCCTATGAAGCACTAAAGTCAAGTTACAGAATTAATGAATTTGGTCCTTGGAAGTTTGCTAAATTGCAAGTGCAAACGTGGATGGACAAATGTCTGTTTCCATCTTCTCTTTGTGGTTTTGGTAAAAGCTAACTTAGGGACCACAGACTAATCTGACAATAGTTTTTTGTGTGTTTCTGTCTCTGCTCGTCCTGAAGTAACACTGATTAGTTGACTGATACACTAAGCAAGGCTGGGAACTAATTCCCTTTATACTTGACTTTAGTGTTCTCTGAGTTGATACCTAAGAATCAGTACTTTTAACAAGTTCCCCAAGTGCCTCTTATCATCAGGCAAGTCATGAAAACACTAATTTAGGGAATTCACTCTCCATTAACCACACGTTCCATTTACAAAATTACCTAAGTGCTTGTGGAAATAATTTTATTCCCATTAAGCACCAAAGTCAAGATACAAGACAAATATATTTGGCCCTTGGAAATTTGCAAAATTCTCATATAAAATAAGTTCGTAAATAATCTTCTCATTTGTGTGTATAATGTTGAAACTTTTAATTTGTTTTTCATTGATTCCCAGTCATTTGTTCTTAAGCTCTTACCCACATGGGACAAGAAAAGCACTTTAGTAATTAGAATTTTGTTGTCCTTTAAAGTGTGTTATTTATTGGTTTAACAATCTTTGTATACTTGCTGTGTCCAAGACACAGATATCGTGGGTACACGGGGGAGGAAGTGATAGCTCAGGTCCAGAGCTGTAGCTTCTTTGGCTCATTGTGACCTGAGTCACTTACTGGGTGAGTCACTTGGGGCAACCTGTATAAGCTCTTGGAGTATCATTTCCCTCTTGTGTAAAATGAAGGAAATGAGTCCTCTGATCATAATATGGTGACATTAAAGTAAGACAATTTACATATAATGCTTTCATGGTGTTAAGTATTCAAGAAACGATTCTATCTCTTAGTATAATGGTGAGTATTGGTATAATTTTTATGTTGATGATTATTACTATTATCATTAGAAGACGTGGCAGTTGTCTATGAAGAAAACAGATGAGGAGTCATATATAAAAAAATAAATAAAGTTTAAGAACATATTAAATGAAAGTTTTGCAAAATGTATTAGGGTAGGCAGCAGAGGGACAAATTTATAACATTGGGACCCTTTAAATATCTTATTTCTTCCCAGTAGAAAGATTTTGTTCTAACTCAGTTTTGATGTGTGTCAAATCTTAACAGCAATCAAATAATTTAGTAAACTTTGTTTGGTCAATTTATTTAACTAACTTTTTATTTAAAAGACAGATAAAAAGTTAATGACATAATAACATGGAAAATGAAAAGGTCTATTGATAGAATGGTTATATATGTAAAATTCTTATCTAAAAATGCATGAGAAAATACCACAATCCTAATTTTGTGTGTACCAGATAATGTAGCATTGAAGTGACTAAACTGATTTAAAAAAGTCAAAGGTAAATGAACGACAAAAGTAGTTTGTATATGCACACATATAAAAAGCAAATATGGGGCCAGCCCGGTGGCACAAATAGTTAAGTGCGTGCGCTCTGCTGCGGCAGCCCGGGGTTCGCCGGTTTGGATCCCGGGCGCGCACCGATGCACTGCTTGGCAAGCCAGGCTGTGGCGGCATCCCATATAAAGTGGAGGAAGATGGGCACGGATGTTAGCCTGGGGCCAGTCTTCCTCAGCAAAAAAAGAGGAGGATTGGCAGACGTTATTAGCACAGGGCTGATCTTCCTCACAAAAAAATAAAATAAAATAAAATAAAATAATAAAAGTCAAACACACACATCATTACATTTTCTTTGACAAAAATTGGAATATTTAATTGAACTCAAAGACATTTGTACAAGGAAGTTCACTGTCTAACTTTTCACTTTTTTGTAGGGAAAAATGCAGGAAAAACTCAAATATCTGTTAATAGACAAATAGTAAAATTGAGATATATCTATAGTATGTGATACAATAATATAACGTTTGAAAGGAATTCACTCTATATGTGGCAAGATATCAAAAGCATTATGTAAAGAGATAAAAAGCAAGTTGTAGGAGAATATATATATATATATTCTCTACCATTTAGGTACATTGCAGATGCATATAATTGTGTTGTTTATAAAGATAGTTGTTTAAGAGAACTTTACTTAAAAAAAGAGACTGGTTATACATTAAATTATTCATGGTGGTAACAACTGTAAAAAAGGTAGTGGAACATGGGATGTTGTTGCCATGGATGACTTCATCTTTATGTGAAATGTTTTATGCTCTTTTTAAGAGTCTAAAACAAAAGTGACTGTGCTTTTGTTAATTCTGGGTGACCTATACAGGGACATTTGTTTTAATATGTTTTATACTTCTGTGTTTCCTTTTATTAGAAGCCTTCAATAAATTAAAAGTAGACTCCCAGAAGATGATGTTATTTAGAGGAAGACACCATTGTGTTACGAGAGGAAATATATGTTTTCTCGTTCCCATGCTGTGTAAATATAATCAAATCACAGCTAATTAAATCCTATAGGTGATTTTTTTTTTCTTTAAAGGAATCGAACCATCAGAAATTTCATAGCTTATCGGTTACCAGCATGAAGTACTGAGATCCATTCTTGACTCTGGCAGCTTCCAGCAGCTGCAGGCAGCCTGTCGGCATCTGTTCAATGTACTTTGTACATTATGGCGCACCATGATTTGGGTGCAATTAGAAAATAATGGAGCATCTGGGAATAAAACTTTCCATCACTGTTTATAATTAATATTCACTTGGGGTTTTCACAGAGAAGTAGGCAGTGTTATTCTAATACAAAATATCTCTTTCCCCAAATTATTTAGAGCAAGTAGGCCTTGCATATTAAGAAAGGAGAAGCGGGACTTTAACAAAACTAGTATAATGAGAAATTTAAGCAGAAAAAGTACTTTATAGTTAGCTTTGTTTTGAGATACTGCAAATTGTCATATGGTTGCATTGTGTCCAGGATAATTCTTTGGTTTTCTTAGATCTCTTTTTATTAGGTAAAATTATCATTGTCAATACATAAAGTATGAAATAAACTATATTTCCCTGGTCACTTAAAACTTTTATTCAATTGTAGTTGATATTTAATGTACAAGGCTATTTCATTTCTTGGGTTCCTCCTCCTGAATCTCCATCCTGAATGATTTAACCAGATGTTCACTTACTCAGCTCCTCTCTGCTGAGTTCTGATGCCCAACTCCACCCCCAGTTACCATGGACCACATACTCCTATCATTAGCTACGAGCAAAGCACACTGATGCTTGGTCACACATACATGCCTACTGTATACACACCTGCATGCTTGTGGGCACTTGCTCAACCATTAGCTGTTTGAGGGCAGGAGTCATGTTGAATTAGTTATTCTAGACACAGTACTTAGGACAGTAACTAACCCATGATAGATAATCAGTGTGCCATGTGAAATGATTGGACAACACTTTGTTTTATACAGAGCTCAAAAGTGGAAATGGAAATCATCACACAAGACAAGTTCAAATAGGCTGACTCAAGACATGAAGACATGAGTGAATTTGGGTCTAGGAGCTACAAAGGCTAGTAAAAAGCATGTTTTAAAATTTTTAAAATTTTATTGTGAAAAATTTTGAACAAATAACAAAAGTTAAGAACATAGTATAATAGCATAGTAAACTTCCCATCACTCAGCTTCAAAACGTATCCACTCATGGCTAGTCTTGTTTCATCTATACCCCTCCCCCACCCTTTTGGATTATTTTGAAGCCAACTCCACACTCACATTATTTCTTCCATGGAAGTTTCAGTGTTTATCTCTAGAATGTAGGAATCCTTTATAAAGAGTCGGGTAAATGTGTGACTTTGGAGAGCAAGCTAGGGCCTTTGAGCCTGTTTTGTGAAGGACACAGCTTGGCGTGATTAACAGACAATGGATCTGGCCCAGACAAAGCGTGCCTTGAGTGAAAACATTAATCAGACAACAGCAGTATGTTGCATTAATTAGAGGAACAGAGAACATTGCCTACTCTGCATTCCCTTTGAAAGCTCATCTCTTCCATGAGACACCTTTCTTAATGACTCCAGCCTTAGCTTACTGCCATAGCCTCTTTATCAAGACAGTATTTCCCACACAGCACAATTAACTTAGACAAAACTTTGTTTTATCATTTTCTGTTTGTGGCAAGCAGAGGTCTTGAGTAGATCGGAAAGGGTAAGAGATAAGGTAGCCAAGTGTTTGTCCAGGACGGTCTCAGGTTTTGCCCTTTGTTCCAGAGCAATGCCTGAGAATAAACCCTTTCTGCTCAAAAAACGTCCGGACTTGAATCATCTAGTATATGGTAACCCTAGATACAACTATCTTAAACTAGGTTGGAGACTGACAGTGATGGAGGGCCATTGTCCCAGTTCGAAATGCATAGGCCAGTCACCATGAGGCGACCGGATTTGCCAAGAAGCCATTGGTCAAAATTAACTATTTCAGGAGCTCAGGTGAATGGACAGACGAGTCCACAGATATTTTCAGTTTCAGATCCTCTGATTCCAGTGTTGAAGACACATGATCTCTTCCCTTCGTTTGTGCATCCTGCTCAGGGAGGCAGAAAGAAGCTATCACTACATCCTGGGGACCTCAGTGAGTCTTCCACGGGGGCCAAGATTGCTGATTTCAATGGAGGGATGGCTGGGTCTTTCTGGAATTCTTTCAGTTTTAGCACATTGGTGCTCACGTGAGCAGAACTTATTTTACAAAGGAAATGGTAATCTTGAGAGCAGAGAGCTTTAGAGACTGGTGCTGGTTTCATGAGTGTATGCATATATAGGTTTCTACACATGCAAACTCATCAAGTTGTGTACGTTAAATGTGTGCAGTTTTTTGTATAGCAGTTACACTTCAATAAAGCTGTTAGACAACAACAGCAGCAAAAAAGAGAAGTAACAACAGCAAAAGAAGCCAAAAAGGAGTAGTGTTTCATAATGGAATACTCAGCTATACAGTTACATTTATGTACAATATTGTAGGGGCAGAGACAAGAAGGAAAGACTGGAGATGTTGGTCATTGTTAGAAATGATAAAGGCAAAAAGTAGGATAGCATGTCTGGTAATGAAACCATGAATTGGAAAAATGTTATAGAGGTAGAATTGGTAGGCACTGTTGGTAAATTTCCTTCAAGGGACAAGAAAAATTGCAAAGGACAAGATGAACCAGGTCTGTCAAACCGTAATGATGGAGAAGGTAAGAAAAAGGAAACATATGGGGAGGAAGATTTTCCTGTGACCTTTAGCAACACGTGGTCAATATTGAAGGAGATTTTCAGTGAAGATTGCTTTGGATAGACTAGAACAAATAATGCCCCAAAGAAACAAGACTAAAGTGGGTTAATCAGAGAGGGACTTTTTTTTCCTCATGTAACAAATGGACCAGCTTTAACAAAATTTTGAAGCCTATCTAAATTGTAATTGCTTGTTTAATTGTTTTCAGCAGCTCTTTTAAGAGTGTGGTAATTTCATGGAGAGACAATTTGAACTAAAGCGGAAAGAGCTTTTCTTTTTCTATTCCTTCATCTACTGCTGCCTAACTTTAAGAGACAGGTATTTAATAGAAGCTCAATGAACATTTCTAGAAGAAAGGCTCACTTAACCTTACCAGGGACTCATAATTGTTAAGTATTTTCATTTTCTTCTGGTACCCATCATGGTGAGTTAAGGGTTTATCACAGCATTTTATGATTTAGTGCAGAAGATCATATATTTATATATTCAGATCTATATATTGTGTATATATATATTCAGATATGTATAGTTCATGTATATACATAGATACATATATATAATTTTAGATATACACAAACTCATACAAAGGGTCTAAGGATGTACATTCCAGGAACATGCATAGAAAGAAAAAGTACCAGCCTCCTAAGTATGGGTGCTGAAAAGAGGAAAACATATTTTAATGTGGAACTTTATCTTGTGAATTTTTTAACCAGAAGCCAAATATTTTCTGCCACTATCTCTCTACCAACACTCATGCAAAAAAATAAAATAATGAAAATAAAGTTCTACTTATATGGGAAATATAGTGAAAATCCTCTGTAACCTAATAAAGCTATATTTTTCCTCTTCTGTGCCATGCACATTCTAAGAACTTGCTTTGCCTTCATGGTGTCCTGTGCCTAGATTCTTATTTTTTATTTTATTGAGGTAACATGGGTTTATAACGTTATATAAATTTCAGGTGTACATCATATTTCGATTTCTGTGTAGAGTACATCATATTCACTGCCCGAATTGTAGTTGCCATCTGTCACTGTACACATGTTCCCAGTCACCGCTTTCTCCCTCCTCCCTCCCCCCTTCCCCTCTGTAACCACCAATCTAATCTCTGTGTCTATGTGTTTGTTTGTTGTTGTTGTTGTTTTGTATCTTCCACATATGAGTGAAATCATAGGGTATTTGGCTTTCTCCCTCTGACTCATTTTGTTTAGCATAATGTCCTCAGGGTCTATCCATGTTGTTACAAATGGCATGATTTTGTCTTTTTGTTTGTTTGTTTGTTTTTGTTTATGGCAGTAACATTGGTTTATAACATTGTATAAATTTCAGATGTACATCATTATACTTCTATTTATGCATAGATTACATCATGTTCACCACCCAAATACAAATTACAACACATCACCACACACATGTGCCGAATTATCCCTTTCGCCCTCCTCCCTCCCCCCTTCCCCTCTGGTAACCACCAATCCAATCTCTGTCCCTATGTGTTTGTTTATTGTTGTTATTATCTACTACTTAATGAAGGAAATCATACGGTATTTGACCTTTTCCCTCTGATTTATTTCACTTTGCATAATACCCTCAATGTCCATCCATGTTGTCACAAATGGCTGGATTTCATCGTTTCTTATGGCTGAGCAGAATTCCATTGTGTATATATACCACATCTTCTTTATCCATTCGTCCCTTGATGGGCACTTAGGTTGCTTCCAAGTCTTGGCTATTGTGAATAATGCTGCAATGAACATCGGGGTGCATTTATCTTTTTGAATTAGTGTTTTTGTGTTCTTTAGATAAATACCTAGAAGTGGAATAGCTGGATCATATGGTAGTTCTATTCTTAATTTTTTGAGGAAATTCCATACTCTTTTCCATAGTGGCTGCACCAGTTTATATTGCCACCAGCAGTGTATGAGGGTTCCCTTTTCTCCACATCATCTCCAACACTTGTTATTTCTTGTCTTTGTAATAATAGCCATTCTGACGGATGTGAGGTGATATCTCATTGTAGTTTTTCTTTTTTTTGCTGAGGAAGATTAGCCTTGAGCTAATATCCACTACCAATCTTTCTGTTTTTGTATGTGAGCCACCACCACAGCATGGCCACTGACAGACAAGTGATGTAGGTCTGTGCCCAGGAACTGAACCTGGGCCACTGAAGTGGAGCACACTGAACTTAAGCACTAGGCCACCAGGGCTGGCCCTTATTATAGTTTTGATTTGCATTTCCCTAATAATTAGTGATGTTGAACATCTTTTCATGTGCCTGTTGACCATCTGTATATCTTTGGAAAAATGTCTGTTCAGATCCCCTGCCCATTTTTTAATTAGGTTTTTTGTTGTTGTGTTGTATGCATTCTTTATATTTTGGATACGTGATTTGCAGATATATGATTTGCAAATATCTTCTCCCAATTGTTAAATTGTCTTTCTGTTTTGTTGATGGTTTCCTTTGCTGTGCAGAAGCTTTTTAGTTTGTTGTAGTCCCATTTGTTTATTTCTTTATTGTTTCCCTTGCTCGGTCAGACATGGTACTTGAAAATATGTTGCCAAGATCGATGTCGAAGAGCGCACTGCCTATGTTTTCTTCTGGAAGTTTTATGATTTCAGGTCTTACATTCAAGTCTTTAATCCATTTTGAGTTAATTTTTGTGTATGGTGTAAAATAATGGTCTACTTTCATTGTTTTGCATGTGGCTGTTCAGTTTTCCCAACACCATTTATTGAAGAGACTTTCCTTTCTCCACTGTATGTTCTTGGCTCCTTTGTTGAAAATTAGCTGTCTATAGATATGTGGATTTATTTCTGGGCCCTTGATTCTGTTGCATTGATCTCTGTGTCTGTTTTTGTGCCAGTACTATGCTGTTTTGATTACTATAGCTTTGTAGTTTATTGTGAAATCAGGAAGTATGATGCCTCCATCTTTGTTCTTTTTTCTCAAGATTGCTTTGGCTATGTGCGGTCTTCTGTTGTTGCACATAAATTTTAGGATTCTTTGTTCTATTTATGTGAAAAGTGACATTGCGACTTTGATAGAAATTGCATTGAATCTGTAGATGGCTTTAAGAAGTATGGACATCTTAACTCTGTTAATTCTTCCAATCCATGATCCTGTGCCTAGATTCTTTTTTTTCTTTTTGAGTAAGGACAAGTAAGACAATGGCCAATAGATTGGAAGATTTTGATGAGTTTTCTACCTAATAAAACAACAAGCGAATTGAAATATATTTGAATTCTGCAGAAAGAATCAGTAAAATCTGGAAAATTGTTAGTATTCACCCCTCTAATAGAAAGTCACATGGGGCCAGCCTAGTGGTATAGCGGTTAAGTTAATGCCCCCCTCATTGGCAGCCCGGGGTTCGCTGGTTCAGATCCTGGGCCCGGACCTTCACACCGCTTGTCAAGTCAGGCTGAGGTGGCATCCCACATAGAGCAACTAGAAGGATGTACAACTACAGCGTACAACTATCTACGGGGGTTTTGGGGAGGAAAGGGAAAAAAAGGAGGAAGGTTGGCAACAGATGCTAGCTCAGGGCCAAACTTCCTCCAAAAAAACAAAAACAACAAAAAAAAGAAAGTCATGAAATTAGAGTCTTCTTCCTCCTAGATTTGGCCTCAATTATAAAGTGCGGTAGATTGGGTGTGTAAAAATTTAAGATAGGAAAACACTGTGGGATCACACAGAGTGCCTAATTAATTAGATTGTGGTCATATAAAACAGAAAGCCTGTGACAGAAAATAAGGCAATAAAATAGTTCAATTAGCTGCCTGTGTGGGGGTCTGTTAGAATGAAAGGCTGAGGAGCTGATCGTGGTCAGACAAAAGCAGTGAAACTTCTTCAGTCAGGAAAGTGAGTTTGTAAATGCTGAGAGGTGATCGAATCAAGTGGGTTGTGTACAGTCCATTAAATGAGATTGGGCGATACCAAAGCATCCCTGGAGCTTTAGAAAAGTGCTTGCAAATAGTGAAAACTAGTGAATGTGTCTGCAATATTTCATTACGCCAAGGATACACTCTTTGACTATGATTTGAAGGTGAAAGTGATCTAAGATGTTGATAAGTTGCATATCCTTGTTTTAAATACAGGAGGATAATGTTTTAGGGAAAGTATATTTGTCCAAGGTCGTGTTACCAGTTAATGAAAAAACAAGGACCAGAAATCATTTTTTCCAGATTCCAGTGAATATTTTATATACCATACTGCTTCTTTTTTCTTCCTTTATAATTTTATAATTGTTACTTTAAAAGAGTAAAAGAAACAATCATCTAGTCTTTATTTAATTTCCTCCATGGCTTTTAAACATTCAAGTATATGTAAAGTATATATGGAAAGAAAAGAGAGTATTATTTTGAGCGTATTAACACTCAGTGGACCTCCTCATCCACGTTACCATGACAAATGGTATGATTCATCCCCTCAACATAATGTAATGATCCCCTTAAACATCTGGCCTTGCTCCTTAGAGTAATGAGTTGAGATCAGTTGAAAACATACATCTCAAATGTTTGACAGTTTCTCTTTTCTCTCTGTTGTTTAAAGAAATGAAATCTTTACAGATGCACAATTTTTTCCTACTCTTATTCTGCACCCTCTTGTCATTTTATCCTGCTACTCCTGATCTTCATGGCATGTCTTCATTGCATTCTCTGAAAGTCGTGTCAGCTCCTAGCAATCACTCACACCTGTGTTCAGATGAAAATATAGTCTGGCAGTGAGTTTCATCAATCAGCAATCTCTTGTGTACTAGTTTTTCCATTTTGGTATTAAGCCATTTAGGTCTCATTCTCACTCATAAGAACAAAAAACATCAGCTTGGAAGTTTTTGTTGGGAGGTAGGGCAGGCTGACTTCCAGATGACTTCTGCTCCCAGGTGTTACTTTCATTGTTATGTTAGAGTATATATATAGAAAGAGGAGTTTTGCAGATGGAATTCAGGTTCCTAATCAGTTGATTTTAACATAGCAGATTATCAGCATGGGACTAACCTAATCACATGAGCCACATAAAGGCCGAGTTTTCTCCAGCTAGTAAGAGAAGCAAAAGTCAGAGAGATGTAAAGAAGGATTGGATGCAAGGGAGACCCTCTGATACTAAGAGATATGGAGGGAGCAGAGAGCAGCCCCTAGGAGCTGAGAGGGACCCCAGCCGACAGGCAGAAAGAGGATGGGGGCCTCACTCCTACATCCCACATTTGCAGGGAGCAGTGTTCTGCCAAGAAACTGGATGAGCTTGAAAGCGATTCTTCCCCAGGGCCTCCAGTTAAGAGCCCTGACCAGCCAACACCTTAATTTGGGCCTCTTGAGACCCGGAGCAGAGGAAGCTGCTAAGGTTGTGGTAATATGTTATGCAGCAAAAGAAAACTAATAGTTTTCTAGGGGTACACAAGACCTTTACTGTCATCAAAAAAAAAAAAAATAGGAGAGAGAGACTAAGTCAAAATATACTAGAGTGCTAAGTTGTGCTATCAGAAAGGACTCTTTGAGATTCGGGCTCAGTAAAGAAAAATATGTCCATGGCAGGGAGTACAAAGGGAGAGAAATCATTTAATTGAAACAGGATAGAGCAAGGATAAAGGGCGTCTCCGAGCGTTGCTGGATCTGTAAGCTTGGGGAGAAATAGGAGGGCTGCACATGAAGCCCCGTCATCAGGGAAAAGCTAAGTTTGTGTCAAGGAAAGAAGGAGAGGAGACTGTTTAGAGAAGATCTGAGGATGTAGAGGAGCTTGCTGAGGACACAAACACAGCACAAAAGCACCATGGAGAGTTTTGGAAGGGAGGGAAGTGGAGGGAAGTTAATGGAGTGTTGGAGTAGTATAAGAATGAGGGGCAGTTAAAGGGGTGACCTGGTGGGATCCGCTGGTGGTGCCTGATGGCATTTGTCCTGATAACCCCTTAGGACACAGTGAGGGAAGCAGACACTGAGTGGCAGCTTATTCCTGCAGCTTTCGGCAGTCAAGCCGTCAAGCATAGGGGAAATTCTCTCAGGCATCATGAGTTCAAAGCCCCTGAACGTCAATGCTGTGAAGTCAGGGGTGTGGTGTGTTTGTTCATTGCTGTAACCCAAGGTCGTGGAACAACGCCTGGCACCTAACGGATACCCCATCCATGTGTGTTGAATGAACTGTGAGAAGATGTTCTTTTCTTTGTGCTGGTCTTATGCCACCTGAAGGGAGGGAAGTTTAGAAACTGCCTCTTCTCGCAGGCACGTCGGGTATAAACTAAATCAAACTCCCGAGAACGTCTCAAAACCCTTAACCCTGGCACTTAGATGAAAGAGATATTTGGATTTATATTTTCACTCTTGTTTCTTTACACAGAGAAACTGTCCAACTGGCAGAACTTTTGATTTCCATGGCCCCCTCCCAGTCCCTAACCCCACAAAAGAATCTTCCCCATTTTAGCAAATGGCAACCTTTTTTCCAGTCGTTCCACCTCAATAGCTTGGATCATTTTTGGATTCTCTGTGTGTCTTACCCTCTATATCTAAGTCATTGACATATTGTGTAGGCTGTCTTCCAGCTGCCTCCAGAATACAAGCACTTCTCACCCCCTGTTCCCCTAGCACCCTAAACCAAGTTACCAAACAGCCTTGTGACTCACCCTGAGGACTATCTCAGCTGTCTAACTGGTCTAACTATTTCTACCCTTGTCTTCCCACAGCAGCCACAGAGATTCTATTAAAGCGTAAGTCATTATCCTTGTATATTAAAGTGTAAATCGTGATACTTATAAAGTGTATGTCATGATACTTGTATGTTAAAGTATGTCATAACAAAGCCCTATATTGCTTTCCTTCTCAATCAGCATGAAATCCAAAGTCTAGACCAACATCTACTACATGATCTTGTGCCCACATACCTCTCAGATCTCATTTCACCTCTCTTGACCCATTGTTAAGAGGCAGAGCCAACCATGCTGCCCTCCATTGGTGGGCATTTCTGGCTACTGTTTCCCCTGCCCGGAACATTCTCCTTCCAGATACCTATAGTGCTTCCTTTTTTGCCCCAACTTTCAGAGATATTTTTTTCTCTGACTGCTCTATTTAAAATTCCACCCACTCCATCACTTTCCTCTCCATAACCTGGCATATTTTTCTTCCCAGCTTTCATATCACCTGCCCTATTAGATATTTATCTGCCTGGCAGTTTTCTCTCTCTCCACATTAAAGTGTACGCTTCACAAGACCAGAGCTCTCTGTCTTTTGTTCACTACTGTATTCCCAGCATCTGAAACTGTGCCCGTCACTTAGTAACTATTTAATCAATGTTAAATGAAATGAATGAATGGCTTATTCTTTTATGTAAATAACAGTCCTTAGAGACTTGGCTTAAAAGATAGAGTCTTTCAGGAGAGAAGGAAGATTTTGTTTGATGAAAAAGACCAAAGAAAGGGAGAAGAAACAATGTGAGCATGTAATAACCCAGTGATTGGATGGACAACAAGTCACAGAATGCGGAGCTGAGGTGCACTTCAAATTGTACATGAAGGTGATGAAACAAAGATGGTAGACGCCCTTTCAGGCTCAAACAACTACATGACAGCCTGGCCAGGGCTAGAATAGTCTTTGGACTGTCCAAAACATAAGGCTACCTCATGAGGTAGAAGAAAAAGAGATATGGGAGGCAAATGAAGAGTAGAACTCTTTGTTGATTGCATATTTGCCGGTCCCAGTGCTGGATACTTATGCATTATCTCTTTTAATTTATTTATTTTAGAGAAGGTATATACAAATCTAGAGGAGAGAACACACTGCCAATTTGTGTTATCTTGTGTTTTTTATAAGTGGTGACATATCTTTGGTTTTAACAATGAACCTAGGGTTTATTATAGGTAAATTTGACGAGGCAAAAACATATTAATTTTTTCACAGCACAGCACTGAAGGAATAGGCATACATAAATATTACAAATAAAAAATTTAAACCAATAGCATGACATTAGGGAGAAAGGTTTATTCATGATTGCAAAAAAAGGAGAAAATATTGGATAAACAATGACTAAATGACTACATCGGGTCAAATGATACTTCACGAGGAAAGTTTTAAGTATAGGTGAAGCAAACAAAAATAATTTAGAACTTAATCATAAAAGGTCAGAGGGAGTTTCACCAAGCTGCCATTTCAACCGAGTCAGCCTCACTTGCTGCCATACTCAATGACATATTTACATTCGCAGGTCCACTGTGGGGTGATTTATATGAATAAGTCATACTTACCATCTCTTGCCAATGTATTGCCTCAGATTAAAATATAAACACTCCATAACTCCTGCGCTGTGGTTTTGAAGTATCATTAGCTTCATCTAACAGCACGTTTGGTTATGAGCAAATAAAATCCTTACACATTATATTTAAACAACGTTTCAGTGATATATCGTGCTCAGTGCATTCCCCTTTATCTAATTGTCAAGTTGGACAAGCTAAACTCTAGCAGTTGGGGCTTGGCCAGATCAGAGCTGGATCTCCTATAAATTAAAGATGTGCCTCTCCCACTGCCACTTCCATTTGGGCAGCTGATCTCTGTTTCGGGCCTGCCTCTTCTCTCCCTCTCTCCCTAAGCTCTAGGAGCCTTAAATGGCCACCTGCCTGGTTAGTGTCTCTCCACAATTCTACTTTCTTTTTTTCAAGTTTGAATTGGTTATTTTGCCATTTGCTTCTTCTCAGAACCTCTGAATTATCTCAGGTCTCTTCTCTCTTATTCCTTATGCCTTTCAGCAGCAAAATCCTGCTACTGATATCTCTTAGATACTTATAGTATCTGCTCCTACTTTTGCATGTCGCTGCTCAGACTTATAAATTCTCTCCAGAGCAGTCACATGAAATTACTGGCTATCATCTCTGCCTCCAGTTTCCCCATTCTAATCCATCCTGAATAAAGCAGAGCTAAGCCCTTTCATTGCTTCTCACTGCCCATAGAGTAATATTCCAAAGTTCATCGTGACATGCAGATTCCCCAGACGAGCCTCACTCCATCCTTTAGCCTCATTTCACATCCTCCCTCCCCGTACTGGTCATACCAGCCACATAGAAATCTGTCCGTCCTCCAAGTACACCAAGCACGTTCCCACTTTGGTGACTCTCTCACAGCTGTGCAATACTTTTAAAGCCTGCTCAAACCCCATTACTAGCCTGAGCTCTAAGTCTCCGCTCTTCCTGACCTTTTTTTTTTTAACTGATTTAGAGCATCATCAAAATCTGCGTTGTTCCCTATCCTGTTGTGTATGTTTGCCTGTATCACAGATGGCTACACTCTAATGTGTGTGTGTCATATACTAGTCATCATGGTAACCTACCCAGTACTTAATAAAATGCCTTGTACATAGTCACTGCTCAGTAAAATATTTATGCTGTTTTCTTTTGATTCAATGATTGAGATTTGTCCCAGAAAAATACATAATGTATCCCTGATCTTCTTCTCCATAACAAAGTACTCTGTCTGATGTTATCATGGCTTTAACTAGTGACTAGTTTAATTGGGGAGTACCTACCCTAGAAAACCAATTTATTCTAAACTCAACATCTGATAAGGATATATTCTCTCTCAAATAGGTTAGTTCCATTTTATTTTAACTCCTGACTAAATAAATTTAATAAGTTACCCATGAAAATGTCAGACACTGAGACTGGGTGATGACGAGAAATCTGGGGTCTGGGCTCTTTTAGGAACCCCTAAACCATATCACCTAGGTGGGTCCCTGGATCAGGATAGCCTTGAGGGTGACTAATCATTTTCTACTTCTCACTGATTCCTTCATTATCTGAAGAAAAACATTGGTCACTTCTCTGAACCACGTATACCCAAGGAGAGGCATATGTAAAACTCCCACAAGTCTTAGCACAGTTTTGAATACGCAATGGGTCCTTGTTATTGATTAACCAACTGTTAATAATACACAATTGTATTTGAGCCATTCAGTTTCAGGGTCAAATATTATCGCTCACTCTATCTTACTAATAGAGGACCTTATGTTACCCTTCAAATTCTACTCTGGAGATAATAAACTACTTCTTATCTTAGCCAACTTTTAGTTGGAGACATAGCAATTTTGATAGGTCCTGTCTTACAGATGTAAACTATACATACTATACATACATAGAATCTGAGAAGAGAAGGGTGAACTGGAGAATGAATTCAATATCTGAATGAGAAAAGAATCTTCCAATGAATTATGACCCCTTAAGACATAAAGTAACTTCGTGGCATGAGTACCTTCTTTCTTCTTATCTCATGCCTGCTGAGTCTTCCTAGCAACTGCATTTGTGTAAGATGGTCAATAAATCATTGAATAAAAATTTGAAAATGATTGATGTTGGATGAAAATAATCTTATAGCAATATATATACTATATATGAAAGAAGATATAAGGCTTAGATTATAAACACCTTTATGAATACCATTAACAAAAATTCAGTAATACAATAACATATAATCGCCTTCTGTGCCTAAGAAACTAAACTACAGAAATTCAAGATAATGGATATGTCACTACCCTGAGATTCTACGTTCCCAGATATAATTATGAAGACTGCATGACTGGATTTGAGGACAGCCATTTAAACTCCGCACAGTTTCCCATCTTCAAACTTAGACTTCTAACTTAGAAAAAACATTAAATTACCAGGTTTCCATTCAAACAAATCAGAGAAAAAAAAATAGTTAATTTTAAATAACTTTTAGCAAACATGATTTTTTTCTTTATAACAAAAATATAAGGGGATTTAATTCTAAATTAGTGTTCTAATAAAATTTAATTCTAATTAGTTTTCTTTATTGCATAACAACTTGTCACAGATGTACTGGCTCAAAACAACACACATTTATTATCTCACAGTTTCTTTGATTCAGGTGTTGAGACATGGCTTAGCTGGGTCTACTGCTCACGGTCTTACAGAGCTGTAGTCAAGGTGTCAGCTGGGCTATGTTCTCACCTGGAGGCTTGACTGCAGAAGAATTTACTTCCAAGAGCACTTAGGTTGTTGGCAAAACTCATTTCCTTGAGGCTGAATGAATGAGGGCCCTGGCTTTTCGCTGGCTCTTGGCTGAAGGCCACTTTCGTAGCCTCGAGGCTGCACGCAGTTCTCTGGCGCATGCCTCCCTCCATTTGCAGTTCACAACATGGCAGCTTGCTGCTTCAAGGCCAGCAGGAGTGTCTTTTTAAGACTCTAAGCAGACTCAGTCAGCTAAGACGGAGTCTCATATAGTGTAATCAATGGATTCCGTAGTCCTTGGTCTTCTTTTGGTTAGAAGCAGGTCACAGCTCCTGCCCACACTGAAGGAGAGGGGAATTCACAGATCTTTAACATCATGGAGGCCGGCTGAGCATTCCGCGTACAATAAGCATATGTTTAAGAAGAGTTTCTCTCTCTCTCTTTTTCTCTCTCTCTCTTTCTCCTTCTGTGCATATGTGTATGTATATAATTTGTATATATTCAAATATATATATAATTTGTATATTTTTGTCTAATATTTCTATTACCCTATTTTAAAAAATGGTGAAAAAAATCTAACAAAAAACTTGACTCTTGAGTTTTTCAGCATAGTAAATATGTTTCTCTGACCACATCTTTTGATACCTAATTTAAACCCATTAGTCTTTTTCACCTGTGGCTTTTCATTCCATGAGCCCTGAATCAACTCTGCTTTTTTTTTTTCTTTTTGTATTATTTGTGTATAGACTGCATATTAAAAGAGCATTATCAAATTACCTGGATGTTTTAATGGCTTAATGAAAGGAAAATAAAAGCAAACTTACAGAACAATAACAAAAAAATTACCCCACAAAGAGTTGATAATTCAAACTACAACTAACATGTTCCTTACATGACAAAACTTTTTTTAGAGTTAAGGAGGATTGGTTATTCATCTTTAGATACAGACGTTTCACAGGAATGGACAGCATTAATCTAAATGAAACCACGAAGGAGATTTTTTTGTTTCAAGTCACTGCATCCAGCCATAACAAACCCGTGGAAAGTTCTTCCTTAGAATAGCTCTCCTCATTCAGACACTCCATTTATGGGTACGGGATTTGGACCTGATGAGAAGTGTGAAGTGATGTATATAATGTTTGCCATGGAAGGATGACATGTTTTAGACAGTATACATATGAAAAAGAGACAGGAATGTTTTATGTGTCTTAGCTATGATTCAAAATTAAGATCCATTGCCTCTGGGGCCATCGTACACTATTTGCAGTATGTCACCGATTTCTCAGGTACAGATTTTTACCCAGCTTAAAACCATTACTCACACTTTTCCCCTCACACCACTTCTTAGCCCTACTACACTCTCTTCCTTCCCTTTTCTCCTCCAGCTGCTCTTTCTTCCTTTCTTCATGGATACCTCTTCCTCCTACACCCTGAACAGTCATCCCCAAACAGTTCCAGTTCTCCTCATTCTGCTGGGAAATCTCAGTTTCTTTCATGGCTTTTGTTAGGCACTATGTGCTGTCGACTTTCAAATTTGATGTCCCTCCCCTTACAGCTACCCCGTGTTTCAGACAAGGATACTGTAGTAGGCAGAATAATGACCCTCCCCCCCGAAAGATACCCCATCCTAATTCCTGGAATCTGGGAATTGGTTACTTTACCTGGCAAAGAGGAATTAAGGTTGCAGATGGAATTAAGGTTGCCCATCAGGTGACCACAAAATAGGGAGATTACCTAGGTGGATCCAATGTGATGGCGAGGATCCTTAAAAGTGGAAGAGGGAGACAGAAGTGGAGGGAAGAGTGATGCAATAAGGAAAGAACTTGACCAGCCATTTTGGATTTGAAGTTGGGGGAAGAGACCGTGAGCCAAGGAATGTGGGCAGCCTCTGGAAGCTGGAAAGGGTAAGGGAATGGGTTCTCCCCTAGAGCCTCCAGAAAGGAATGCAACCTTGCTGACATCTTGATTTGGGCCCAGTGAAACCCATTTCGGACTCTTAACCTCCAGAACTGTAAGATGATAAATCGGTGCTGTTTTAAGCCACTGAGTTTGTTGCAGCAGCCCTGGGAAACTAGTGCAAATGTCAGCTTTCTGATGGACACAGTTACCTGGTGGCGTTACAGGCATCCAACTGAATTCTCCTGTTCCCTAACTTGAAGGCACCTAATCCTCTTTGTGCCTAATCCAGAAAACACAGTCATTCTTTCTTCTGCTGTCCTTCATATCCAGTCAGTCATTTATTCCAGTGCGTTTACCTCTTAAATCTTTCCCAGATCTGCATCTGCCTTATGTCCCTTCTGGCACTACTTTCTCATTTCTCATCTGCAAGAGGTGTCATTGAACGTACTTGCGACTGCCTTAAACCCATGTCCTACCCATGATTGGTAATCTGTCTTAAACAGAAATAGGTCTTGGCATTGCCCTTCTAAAACTCTCCCATTGGTCCCATCACCTAAAGAGTAAAGTGCAAGCTTGCTGGTGTGCATGCATGGTGTTCAGTGATCTGTTCCCTCTCCTGCCTTTCTCCCTGTCAGTCATGAAGCAGCTAAAACTAGTTTATAGTTCTCTTCATCTGCCACGCTGTTGGAGGTCTCCATGCGTGTTGCCAAGTGGTTACCTCTGCCTGGAATCCCCTTCTCAGCCTTCTTCATCTGGATAATTCTCACTATCCTTCAAGTAGCTCAGGCACCGTTATCCTCAGGGAATCTTTCGTAACTCCTCCAGTTGGGGCTAATGTCCCTCATTTGGAGTCTGGTAGCATCTTCCCTGTCCCCATAGCATTATTAACTCTGAGAAAGTTTTTTTTAAAAAATCTTATCTTTGTAGACCAGGACATGGAATAGTTAAATGAAGTTCATCTGTTACTAAAACTTTTTGGCATTTTGACGGAGAGATGAGGGGGCGCTTTAATGACTCTTTTATATTGGAAAAAGAGCAAAGCTATTTATATACTTTTAGCCGGGTAGCAATTGTGTTTCTCTAACAAGGATTTCTTAAGTCCACAGCTGCTGACAATGGTTTTCCACCCTGAATGAACATTAGAACCTCCTAGGTAGACCAAATAAGAACCATAGCTGGGTAGGGGACCCAGGCATAGGAAATATTTCAAAGTGCCTAGAGAAATCTAGAAGGCAGCCAGAGTGTATAACAACTGCAGCTGAGAAATGGATGAATGGAATCCCCATTGAACTGAATGTAACATTCAAAATGTAAAAGAGGGGCCGGGCCAGTGGCACAGTGGTTAAGTGCCCGTGCTCCCCTGCAGCGGCCTGGGGTTCGCCGGTTCGGATCCCAGGCGCGCACCGACACACTGCTGATCAAGCCATGCTGTGGCGGCGTCCCATATAAAGTAGAGGAAGATAGGCACGGATGTTGGCCCAGGGCCAATCTTCCTCAGCAAAAAAAGAGGAGGATTGGCAACAGATGTTATCTCAAGGCTGATCTTCCTCATTAAAAAAAAAAAAATATATATATATATATAGTAAAAGAAATTGGCAATGCAGCCACGCTTCTTCCTTCCAGCTTTGTATGTAGTTTCTCTGCTTCTGAGGGGGCTTCTCTTTATTTCTGCCCTCTTGTTGTAAGCTGTCTCATTCATTCTCCTCACTTTAAATACCAATTACAAGTTAATAACACCTAAATGTATGTTGCTAGTGTAGACCTTTCCTATGTGCTGCAGAATTGTTTCCAACTGTTGGTTTTTTTGGTTTGGTTTTGACATTTCTGCTTGGATATTTCCCAAACTTGTGTCCCAAACTGATCATTTAATCTTGCCTAAAAATGTCTACTCCTTCCTCAGTTTTCCAGATCTTAATAAATGATACCACTGTCCACCCAGTTTCTCAAGCCAAACCTCTGAGTCATCCTTTAATCCCTTTCCTTCAACCCCCAGGTCCCCCTGCTTGGTCTCTCAAGTGTATTGCAGGAGATTCATTTTTCTCATCTCTATCGAATCTAGTTCAAACCTCCGTCATCTCTTGCCTAGACCGAGTGACAATCTCCTAAGCTTTCCCTGATTCTCTCCTGCTTTCCTGCAATTCATTTTCCACAAGCAGACAAAGCAATCTTTAAAAAAAAAATACATTGGACAACAGCCTCTCTCTTCATAAAGCCTTTGATGCCTTTCTTTGGCACTTCTGCAAGACTCTGCACATCCTAGCCCTGCTGAGACATGCAGACCCAGCCTGAACTGCTTCGTGGATGGAGTTTATTAGTTGGTTTATTCATTCATTGTGGAGTTCTCCCATTGGCAGCTCAGCTCTCCGAGCACAGAGACCTTTCTGTTCTAATGCTGTGCCTCTCACAGTTCCTGGGAAATAGTCGTCATTCAGCACAACTTGTTTGGTGAAAAGCAAGGAGAAGGTGGCCCCATGGTGACCCATGGTGACACCTAATTTATTTTTGTGGGCTATAAAACTAGCACGTAGTTTATGATTTTTGGAAAGATGGGCCATTTTTCAAAAACAAAAACCTCTCCACAGGGAGAAAAACATCATAGTATGAAACTCCAAGGAATAAATTTTGATAGTTATGGAAATACATTAGAGATGTAAGGATGCAGATTACCTGTCTTTTGAATGCAGAAGAATTTAAATAAGGGATACAATTCTTGAAAAAAAATAGCATAATAATTTAAAATAAAGACATTTAAGCAAATTAAAATGAAGGAAGGCTTCAATGGCAGCAAAACTGAGGTTCTCTCAGCACCTGCAGGGGGTCACTCTCAAACCTAACTTTGGTTTAACTGAGTAAGATATACAAGCTGAACATGAGAATCGAAACGTGGGTAAATGATAAGGATTTTTGAGAAGCTGTGTTCAAGGAGAAGGCTAACTTGACACAGGTCACCGTAGGCATTGAGGGCAATAAAGTGGTCAGTATCGAGATGTCAATATTGAGATGTCAAAAGAAGGAATTTGCGTGTGGTGTAACCTTCTTCCTCTCCCCATGAAGCCTCTGTATTGTTGGATTTGTTTGGGAGAATCTTGTGAAGGGATGAGTTTATCGTAAGGGAACTCTTTAAGAAAATTCTAGTACTTTTTGAGTTCCATTTAGGAAAAGATTTTTTTAAATATTTTCTTAAAGGGTGGGCCTTTGTATGGTGCAATGAAAGGGATTTTGGAAATGTTATCCATCAAACTCTAGACAGGAGACCACATCAGTAATTTGAAGAAGGGAAAAGTAAACATAAAGAATTATTAATGACTGGTGAAGGCTAGCTGCTAAGAATAGATCTCTAAATACTGAAGGCAGGAGGGAATAACCTAGAGGGGGGTTCTCCTCCCCACAGATGGGATTCAGAGCTCATTGGAGAGGATCTGGTTTCAGCTCACGGGATGGTGGACAAGTTTGCTGGGTTGTCCCAGGAGAGAGCTGGTCCAAGTTTTTGATTGAAGCTAGTGGGCAGAGATCCATGGGGTGGGACCGACCACCAGAAGTTGTTGGAGGGTGATCACCACGGAGTGTCCCACACAGAACCCCTGGAAACCACATCATAGGAGCAAACAGGGAGGGGGCTCACTAGAACCCAGAGGGGAAGGCCCTTCCCCCTGCAGCTCCCTGCTACACACTGCTGACGAAGCTTGACATTGTGCCTGCTGCCAAGGAGGAATGTTTAAAGGGTCCAGCTCTGAGTTTCACTAGGCAGAGTAAAGAAGGGTGCATTTGGAGCTGAGAGGCAGTAACTTGATCATTGACACACAGAGCAACCTTCTGTACCCAGGCACAGGTACCTGGTACTATCAGTACCAGGAAAACCTCACGCTGCAGGGGGCTGCCCAAAATGGTCCTCCTGTGTTAAGGTAGTTGGGGGTCATGGCTAAAATGCAAATATTACATTTACCTTTGTAATGTAAATTGTATCTTACCATTAGCAATTTTTGTTTTAGGGTGATTGGTGATTCCACACCCCGTATTATTATTTTAAAAGATTGCTGAGATATGACCGTCTCCAGGTTTCCCGATGATCTCAAAAATGAGTATTGAGAAAGTGGTGGTTGTATAAATTCTGAAGCATAAGTTATGGGATACAAACTGCTATGCAGATTATGAAACTGTAGCTGTTCCCCATGCTACAGTTACTCTCCCATCAGGCTCACTTCCAGACTTCCTGTGGCACTTTTTGTAACAATTAGCCCCTGGCATACTTTTACCACAGAATCAGGGATTATGGATTATAAAACAGTATCCATGTATTTATATACATAAGCTTCGTAAAATTATTTGCAGAACTGTAAATGTTTGTATGATCCAAATTTTTAAATCTGAGGACTAAATGCTTGAGATGAAAAAAACATAAGTCAAATATTGGACCATTAAAATAAACTTTTTAATGAAATATTTATTCCTGGAAAGGATGAGTGATACGTAGTTCCCTGTTGATCTTATATTTAGAGCTGTCACGATAGATAGAACCATTATGTATATATCTATAACTGATAGAGTGTATTTTATATAGTTTTTGTAGATGCTAAATTAATCTTTCATTTTTACACATAAAATCTAATTTGGAAACAGTATATTCAGGCCAAAACAGCCCTGGTTATTTTAGTTTTCAACATTGCCATAATTTGTATGTATTTTATTTCAAACCATGTAAAGCATCAGATTTGCAGATGAATATTTATTTAATGCAGCCAAATTAATACTCATGCAAAATAACCATCTGTCTTTCAGAATAGGCTCTAAACTTTTGGACTTCAGACTTAGAAAAGAAAAAACTGATGAAAAGGAAGGAGGGGAGAGGAGAGAAAACCTTTTAAATTCTAGGTGTTCAGGAAATGGTATCATTAAAAACACGTCAGAGATTTTTAATTTATTAGCATGAGTAACTTCTTTCTGCTTCTCAAGGATCAAAAAACATCCACTTTGGCAAAAATAACAGCTTCACCAGGCTTTTCATCTCTGTAAGAAGAGAAATGCTTATATTTCCTTCCTTCCTCTCCAATTTCATAAAGGATTTGTTAATAGCCGTTCTTATGATCTCCACCCCATTCTCATATTTAACCTTTTCTAATTCAAAGATTATGGTAGATTTTTTCTCTTTAACTGTCTGTTCTGGAAGAAATTCTCTGCTTTCAGAATGGAAACACTCTGCCTCTACCCCTCACTTTTAAAAACATATTTATATAGGAAAGAAGGAGGATTCTATTTTTTAGGTCATAAGTATCTAACATAACCCACACTCAGGAGTGTCTTCTCCGATGAGAATTCTCTTAAATTGGCTCTTTGAGCCAGTTGGAAAGGATAGCTAATGAAAACATCCTAGTAATTTTCGGAACAAATGAAGAAAGTGAATGAATACCTAGTCAACTTTCTGATTGAATGGTTCCCACTGTTCCTGTGTCTGTAGGCCATTCAGCATTCATCAGTTGGACATTTGTTTCTATTATTTTTTCCTTAAAGAGTTTTAATTTCCTTCACACACAAGGATCCCTTGCAGTCTGCCAGTGGGTGTATCCCTGCAGTAGCAACCTTTGATGTAGAAAGAACTGGAAAAGCAAACATCTACCAAAAGTGACTTCACCTACACTGGCCGCCCAGGGCCACAGAACAGGAGTGACCGCCCTTGGTTATGAATGAAACTCAGGATGAAAACTGGCTGCCACCTCCTGTCCTGACAAACTTGGGGATTAGTGTGAGAATGGATGTTCTTTTCGCTCTACACCAAAGTACAATTATGCGCAGCTCTGAATGTATGCATCATTCATTGTCCCTCTTTCCACACTTTAAAGAAGATTGACTAGCATAAATAGCATTATTCTCAGTGTCAAGGCCAATTTGGGACTGAGTTTGCGTGTTTTATGAATACCCTGCTACCAGGACCAGTAATCCATTTGACCTAATGAGCACTGAACTATGATAAGCCAAAATTTTTCCTTTTGTGAATTTGCTGGTATGTCAGTGAGACAGATTAATGTAACTGAAGATATCATTAGACATCCAGGCTGGTTGGATTCAGGTCTCAGTTTGTTTGAAGAAAGATTAGACAAATATTAAGTATTGTCATTCTCAGCAAACATTTAAACATGTCTGCCCTTTTGTGCTATCGGTGTTCTTGGGTAATGTGATCATGGTTTAATTCAAGAGTGAGCAACTAATGAGATCGAACCTATAGTTCTTTTTTTCTCCAAACTCCAGAATATTTGCAATGAGCTCATCTTCCCAAATGGAAACCACGAGTTTAATGGTTCCCCACAGATAACTCAGTGTGGGGCAAGCGTGAAACAGTGAGTTGAAATGAAGCACAAAATGGGAAACAGTGCATTCCCAAGAAACGAGCCACAGGTGAGGCACGCCACGCACCCCGAGTCCCCAGGATCCGTGGAGCTAGCTCCTTAATTTATTTCTCGGTCTATTTTTGTAGCAGCAGCCCGCCATACTCAGCATGAGTTTTACCTCTGAAATATAATTACCAAGATGTGAAAAATGATGGAATTCATTGAAATGATAAAATAGCATCTGTTAAGATAACTTTTGGCAAGGTTCCCAGCTTTTCATTACTTAAGAAAAATAACGATCTGTTAGTCACCGTAAAAAAAAAAAACTCGGAGAAAATGTTAATAATGACTAAAGTGTAAAGCCATCATATACATCTGAGAATATCCAACGACTAATTTTTTTGGCTTTTACAGCTAGTTCTTGTCCCTCTGAGGTACAATTTTTACAGTGAAAAAAACTTTTTTAAGTACGAAGTTCACTGTTGGCCAGTAAATTCCCTTTATGGTTAATTCTTTATCAAGTGAGGATACAACTCAGTGAGGGAGTAAATAAAAAGGAAAAAAACCTGGCAAAATTATGGGTTTTAAAGTAGCATATACATAAGGGATAGAGTAGAATGGAAGGTTAGTGGCTAAGAACAGGTGGTTTCACTTTCAGAATGGTGTTGCTCTGTGGCAGTCTGCCTACACCAACTCAAGATATTGTAAGTTTCCAGTATCCCCACTAAATGCCATAGCTCTGTCATCTCTTTCTTCTAATGTGTTTAGGGTTGCCAGATAAAATGCAGGACACTCAGTTAAATCTGAATTTCAGGTGAACAAGTTTTTTATTTAAGCATGGGAGATAGCATAAACAATTACCCACTGTTTACTGAATCTTAAATTTAATGTGATGTCCTATATTTTTATTTGCTAAATCTGGCAATCCTAGAAGCGTTGCCTGTTATTACATAGATGAAATTATTTAGTCAATAAAAACAAAGGAAGTTGATTCGATACCACTGCAAAGCAATGGCTCGACATGGAGAAACACAGTACAAAGTAATGTTTGTGGGGGGAGGGTCCTATAAGTTTGGGAAATACTGCATACTGTAGTTCATTCTGGAAGACTCAAAATTCACATCAGTACATTAGTGTCTCTAAGTACTTCTAAACTGGGGAAACTTTTAAAAATTGTCTCTTGCCCAGCATTGCATAATCTTATTTTACCAGAGAACTGGGTTTGTTGCCTTCACTGGGGGGCTGGGGGGTGGGAGATAATTCCCCTGTGTGTGCACGCACGCACATGCTTGCAAACATGCCTCTGGGAAATTTTGGGAAATAGAAATGAATATGAATTCTAAGATTATGATTTCTGCAGTTTATTCCAACACAACACTGAAAAATGTCTGCTGCCTTTACTTTCCATTTTACAGGTGTCTCCTGACATCTCAGCATTAGGTGTTGCTGAAAAGGGAGGGAATTGCCTGATCTGCATTTGGAGTCATTCTCAGGTTCATCTAAAATAAGACCTTACTTGAGAATAGCTTTCTGGTAAATATTGAAGCTGTCCTGAAGATTATGTACAATATTTGCAGGAACAATATCTACTCAGAGAACATGCTGAACATTGACAGTGCTTCAAAATAACAAAAAAGTGTCCACTTTGAGAAGACTCAGCTCAGCCTTGTAATTTTACCCGAACCTTACACGTCTCTGTGTGATCATCCACACCTGTATATATGGTGTGTGATTCCAAGTTGTTGAGAATACTTCTGTTGAAAAAGCTCTCTCGCCTTCTTTCCTGGAGTCTGAAATTCAACAATTCCGAGTGCCTTCCATTGCTTTTCGTTTTCGTTACTATAGTAGTTATGGAATTGGACTCACGCCTCCCTTCAAAGTTTGGTTTTGCCACTAATTTGCTCTGTGACCTTGAGCAACATGTGAAGCTTCTCTAACCTCTTAGCTCGTCTGTGAACTGTGTATAACGGTGCTTCCCTCAGAGGCTCCTGTGGGGATGAAAGGAACTAATACACATAGAGCACCCAGCCTTAATTAAAGGACAATAGCGTTAGTGTTGTGTTGCAAATAGTTGTTTTATCCTGTTTGTGTTTTGGAGCTGTCAAAATTCAAACACCCTTGTGGAAGTAACACATTGGAAACTGAGGCATTTCTTTCCAAGCCTGGTCCTAAGAATTAAATGAGATGATACAACCCGAGACTATACTGTGCTATGCACATCAAAGGTGGTGCTATTCCCGGGCATGCGTGTGTCCTGTACTCTCGCCAGTACAGGTTTCGGTTGACATGGAGGGTTTAGAGGAGGGAGGATCGAGGAGAATGCCACCACAGATAAGGAAAAGAATGTCAGGACAACTGAGGACATTTCCTATATGATCATTTTGCCAAGGGACAATCTGGCCTCCATAGAAGCTTTCATTTCAGAAAATCTTATGAAGAGGAGGCATCAAGCGTTTTAGTCAGGGTTGTTCAGAGAAACAGAGCAGATATATCCATATCTATATCTATCTGTATCTATATCTATATTAAGAGATTTACTCTAGGGAATTGTCTCACATGCCTGAGGAGGCTAAGAAGTCCCAAGATCTGCCATCAGCATGCTGGAGTCCCAGGAGAGATGGTGGTGCAGGGGCCAATCCCAGGAAGAAGGACTGAGAACCAGGAGGGCCGATGGGGTAAGCTATTTTTAACAATTGGCATCATGTTCTTAAAAAATTTTTCTAAAGAGCTAACACAAACCTTTTGGGGAGTTTTTCATTTCTTTTATATTTTCTTCTAAAATGGGTTTGTGCTCCCCTCTCTCTCTCCAGGCCAGTTGAGAGGAGGGTCTTCTCTGTCTTAGAAGAAACTTGGGACCCAGCAGGAGGTGGCCCTTGGGGCATCTCTCCCTGAAGAGTACTCACACCTACCTGCTTGTTGCTTTCCTTTCACTGCTTTTCCTCTGGTTGCCTTTTCTTACTCCTTTCCAAATATAGGGGTGTTGTTAAGAATTCTCAAGAAGTTACTGACTCAAATATGTTCTTGGAGAGATGGGAGTGGACAAATAATTAGATGGCAGTCCTGTTCTTTTCCAAATGAACTAGTTTTTTCTCCCTGGTCTAGCACTTTTTGAATGTTTGTAGTATAGCTCTTGGTAAATTTGGGAGGTGGTCAGTGTTCACATTTTTTGGCATGCATCATTAGAATTCGCATTGGGTAATTTGATGATATGAATTCATTCTACTGTCTTTCCCTGGAAGGAAGGAATGGATATTTCAGAGATGTAAGGAATAATTTATGGATCCAATGCAATTTTGATTAAACTCAACATGACCCAAACTGCATCCATTATCTCCCCCATCTTTAATCTACTCTTCTTTTTCTCTTCCTGATCTCAGTTGGGGGAGCAACTCTATCCTATTCATCTAAGACAGAATCCTGAGAATCATATGATATTCATAAAGGCACTGGTGTATGGCCAGATTTTTGCACAAAATGATATATTTAGAAAATGGCTTATTTGTGGAAACAAAAATTTGTTAAAAGGTAGGATTTTTCCTTTATTTCTGAAATATAGTATTGAAAAGCACAGTGAAATAGCCTTATACTTACAGTAGTAACTGGGTATATTGTTAAATAATCCATGTAAATATGTATACATTTGCCAAAAAAATTAAGTTTATACTTATGGTACAATTTGGGTGTATTGTTAAATAATAAATGTATATATTGACCAAAAATTGTATTTCAGAAATTTATGTACAATAATCTCCAAACAGTAGCAGTTTTTAATTACTTGAGCACTTTACTCTCAACCTGTGGAGAATAAAGTTCACTATTTTATGGGCTTGCCTTTCACCTGATGTTTGGGTTGTGGAATAGATCAAAATACAGCCTTGAGAGATACACAGAATTGACCAATCAGCAGCCACTTAGATGATCTTAGAATCTTAGTGAATATTCCTCTAACAGGAAGAATCTGTAAAGAACCTAGAATAAAATTTAACACTAAATACTTGAGTTGAATTATCTTGGTAAAGCAACCAGAATGGAGTGTTGTAATCTCCAATCAGAGTAAGAGATTAGGTAATCTGTCACTCAGATAAAGGATGCAGATTGTGAGACCATAGAATGTGGAGAACATGCGCTCCATCTCCAACTACAAGAGAGATTAAGAAGAACTCTTGGAGAATAACAGCTCTGTCATCTGTGCTCCAGGTGTCATGTTAAACACCTGTTTGCTGAGAAGATGCCCTGATGTGCTTGGGAAGAGAAGTAAATGGCCTGAGTTAGCATAGTCCCACCTACAGTGGGTGTCCCTTAGCTGGGAAAGCTGCACACCAAGTATATAGATACACTGTAAGAACCCGAGTAGTCAGACCCATTTTATGCTAATTTTGGGAGTTAATCAGGGCACCCTTTAAGAGAACAGTGCCCAATAACAAGCTGAACATGTTAGCTCTGTAATTCCAATGTCAAATGTAGAACTGAGCAATGGGTTTAAGACGAGAGATGTCAAACCATTTTGTAAGTTCATAAAAAATATTGGAATGATTGCAAACCTGAGATTTCATAGGTTTGTAATTTTAATTTATTTGATTTACAAAAATTGTTTAACTTCTTAGAGACTTTTCTTGTTAGAATATCAAAGTCATTTGAATGATTCAAACATTAATTTTATAAATGTTGAAAATACTGCTTTGATTTGTTTTTTTGACCAGAAAAAGCTGACCATTAAGATAATCATCATATTCACATCGGCAGTCCCCCATTCACACCCTACTTTTTTCTCCAAGGTTATCAAAGGTCACTATCTAGCCATACCAAAGCCAGGACAGGAAGACCCATTCCTGTTTGATTCTTTCTTCCCCCTCAACGACCCCCACCCCACCATACACCCCTCAATTATCCTTCATTGTCCCACAGCAATTTCTCAGGATCTGTTTTCCCTTGTCTCCATCCCCTTTCCTGTTCTCTGGGATATAGTTACAGCCTGGTAATTCTGCTGGGGCCCCGGCCTTGTTCTCTTCCAACCCACTGTACAAGCAGAGACCAGCAACAGTTTCCACAATACAGCTTAGGTCAGGTTATAGCATCTCCAGTCAAAGAGCCCTCCGTGGCTCCTCCTGATCATCCTGAAGAACTTCACCCTTCAAATGCCAACCTGGTCCTTCTTCAGGGGCAGCTTGGGTTTGCAACATCTGTCTGTCTTTCCGCTTCCCTGTGAACTGTATGCCTTTTGAGGGGAGATGTCTTGTTCACTGTTATATCGTCAGCTTTTTGCACAGTGCCTGGAACGTGAAATATGCTCAGTAAATATTGAACAAATTCATGAAATGCTAATTATCTGATTGATAGACTTCCAACTTTGAGGTTTCTGTTGGTTGTTTATTAATATAGGCCAGAGGTCCTCAACTGGTTGCAATTTTGCCCTCCAAGAGACATTCGGCAATGTCAGCAGACATTTTTGATAATCACAACTGGAGGGGGGGTAGTGATTGTGGCATTGAGTGGACAGAGGCCAGGAATGCTGCTAGACATCCTACAACATGCAGGGCAGTTCCTCGCAATGAAGAATTATTTGGTACGTGATATCAATACTGCTGATGCTGAGAAACCCCAATATACACTAATGGTAAAATGAAACCTTATATAGTATTTAGTGGGTTATGTTCAATTGTTATCCAACAACAAAATAGTTCCTTTTATTCCTAGTTAACCATGACTTCTCCAAACTTTATAGATGATGTTTAGTAGAACTTTCAATGTGTAATCTGTTTTTTATGCCAAGTGGTCAGTGCCGAGAATTAATATAAGTATTATATCAATGTTCCAACTAGCCCCTCCTTTAAAAACTGAAATGCACCGCAACGTGTGTTCTCTGTTAATTCTTTAGATTTGCAAGCAAAATAGATTCTGCTTCTTTTTGGGGGTGAAGTACATTAAGATTAAACCTATACAGAAATAGTTATCATCCTACAGTTTCCCTCTTTGGGGAACTTTCTGGATGTATTTGAGGGTTGTGAATTAGTTTACAAAAGCTGGGGGGCTCAGCAGTGTGCAATAGTACCCCAAAGCAAGTAAAAACACGGTTACCATACCCTTAAACTTCAGTGCTTAGTCTAGGACACTAAACCAACACATTAACTCAGATTAATTGATTTGCTTGCAGCAGTGGAGTTCCACAGCATTGGCCTGTTTATCAGATGTAAGTGGTTCAGAATAAATGGGCATGGAGCCACGCATACCAGCAGCTGGATGGAGAATCAGTTGGTGTCAACAATGGGTAGATGTCTTATCACCAATTGATCCAAGTTGTGTATCTGTGTGAGTGAGGGACACCTAACAATTAAATAGTTCTGCTGGAAACAGAGGAAGTCTTACAAAGGTCACCCATTCAAATACATGGGCCTAAATGATTTGGGATTTATTTTCTATAGGAGCCAAAGAAAATGCAACTGCATTATGGCTTGTAGATTGCCAGGCAGGGACTCAGCTGGTGCTGAGAGCAGTAATTGGGTGATTGTTGAGAGTTTTCAAGTACTGCTTGTGAGTAGAGGACTTAATCCATCATTTATTTATTTAGACCTCCGTTACATTGGTGTAAATTCACCCTCCCGGACTTCCGATGACTTCTTCTCTTTGATTACTAAACCTCCACTGAGTTGGTGCAGGAATTTCAGCCATGCCAATCTTATGGCTAATATAGGTGCTCAGAACGTGGGTAATTAAGAAATGGAAACACTCCATGCTGTTGAGTCATGACTGATGAGACGATCACTCGTTAACTCAGTGAAACTTTATGTGCAGCGATGTGGAATTCTGTAGATATAGGCATGTATAGGTATGCAGATAAATACTTACAGAAAGTTGGCTTTACTTTTCTTTTCTGTTGCTGTTTTTTTGAACTGCCCTGAAGTTGATTAATGCTTTCCCAGTGTACCATATATAGAGAAGAAGCAGCATTAACCTGACCCACTAACAAAATAAAACAGTGCACTGCCCATGTCGTGGCTACTTACTGCAGTCATCGTTCTTCTGGGTGTATCATACTTTAAAAATAAAAGTGTGGATTCAGTTCTACCATTCCTATATTCATTACTTTGAGCAAAAAAGATAGATGATCTCCAATGAATGATGTAGATCAATGTGGGGTGACTGTGGGTGGTGTGGTAATTAAAACTCATAAACGCTGCACCGTTTGGGAAGTCATTAGACAAAACAGTATGTGGATGAGATTTTGTCCTGCCTAATTGCCACAGCTGCGTTTATTTAAATGGGGAAACTCGCTTCCAACTTGATGGAAAAGGCCAGTCTCATGGTCTAGAAGTGTCAGGGTCTGGTGTATGCTCACCTTTTAGAAGTGAGACAAATCCCACTACTTCTCACATGAAGCACGAACAATGTAGGCAGACCTGAAAACATGGCAGCAGGTTATCTGAAAAGAACGGGGTCCAAACCAGTTTTTCAATATCACCATACATTTGAATTTCTTGTGAGTGTGAAAGAAAGTTTCTGTTTTTTGGGAGAAAAGCAACTGCTGGCTAAGGATTAAATAATGAATCCACATGGAAGTCTCCATCCAGTGACCACCATCTTGAATGACCAAACGGGTGTGCATCATTTGGATTCATGGCTTAGATCTCAAACTAGCTACAGTTAGGAGTCGGGAGACTGCTATGAATAGAGGAAAGAGAAAGGAGGGCCATCACGTAAGTAGCAGTTGGGGGGGGGGTGTCAGAGAGTTAAAACTCAGCAAACATTTATGCATTAGGCATTTAAATTAGTATTTGGAACACCAAAGCTTTTGGAGCTTCCCTTTCTTAGTTAATAGAAATTTACCTTCACTATGTAATTTCAGATGCCAGAACAGCTCTTGAAAAAGAACAGAAGCAATTTTTACACCTCATAGCAGTTTTGAGAAATACAATTGAGCCAAATATGTTAGTGGTATTGAAGGGCATAAACATTTGGTATGCGGACGGGCCCTAGTAGGTTCATTTCCAGATGACTGGTAATGTGTTCTGTACACTTGGGTATCTAGCATTTTGGTGGAGCCAATTTCCTGGTCTCTGCGTCATTCTGTTTCCCTTGGTTGGGCCAGTTAATCCTGTCTATTAAATTTAATCCCCTTCTGTCTGTAGGACCATTGTGGTACCTAGCATAAAGTCCCCATCTACTAGTGTAACCCTGGTTTTGTGCGAACAATATAATAACCAGATTCCGTTTTGCCCCTCTCTTGTGACATGCCACCTGCCTTTTCTGGTTCTGGTGACCAGATCTGTGATCTGTGACCACGATAACCTGCCTGGAACCCTAAACTCCCAGAATGTGGACATCTCCCAGACCTTGACTTGAAGAGGAGCAAACTGGTAAGCATCTTCTAATGTCTGTATTCATGGTAAGGGCTTGGGAATGGTTGGAAAAAGAAGGACCAGTGGGCCCCTCAGAAAGGTGCTTTTGTATAGCTCGCACACTGTTGGTTTTGAATTTGTTTCCTTGGAGTAATCGTGGAGGCAACCCTTGGTAGTGGTGCTGATGCTGGTGGGGATCCCAGCCTAATGCTTTGAGGCATTGCCGTCTGCTTACAGAACTGTGTGATGCCTCTTTCCTGCCCCCTGTCCTAGTACGTCCCCTCCTTCTCTGGTTTCCACTGGTATATTGATCCATGAGACTCTGGGTGCATCTCCATCAGGTAACATTACTTGATGCAGTAATATGAGTCCCTATGGTGCCCCAGATGCTTAGCACAGCTTATTTCCTTAGCCTCTACAGCAACTTTACCAGATTTAAATTATTATTCCCATTTTACATGAAAAGAAACTCAGAGTCAGAAGTATAAAAACCTGGCGTAGGTTGCATAGCTGTTAGGTGGCAGAGTCTGAATGTGTCTTCATGATTGACCCATTCCAAGCCTATGCTTTTAACCCTGATGCTATTCCACCATCCTTCTGGATACTTCCGTTGACTTTTCTTGTGCACTTTGGCTGGCTCTGTCTTATCCGTGGATCTGTCTTCTCTTTGTTGGATTGGGCTTGTAAGTGTCCAGGGATTTGAGCAGCTCACCTTCTCCAATGGGCAGGTTTCAGATTCCAGTCGTCTACCAACCTCATATCACCTATCCCACCACTGATGATCACACCACACCTGGCTGAGTGCTCAGGTATAATACAGTCATCTCTTTCAATACCAGAGAGGAGTGGGATTCCAAAGTACTTTCTGATCTACACTTTCATTTCAATAGGTCTTTTGTGGCCGCTTCAAGATAAGTACACGTCTTTGTCACTTTCCACTTCTACAATATTCCTATCACATATGTGGCAGCACCTCTTAAGCCATTTTTCTTGTTTCCTATAAACAACTCCTTAAGATTCAGACACACTAGGCCAACTTTCCCAGTTTCATGAGAGTTTCATCCAAGATAATCATATTCTTACTCTTAATACCACATGGCTATGCAAGTTAACTGAAGTTAAAATTTCAGAGGACAATAAAAGATGCAACAAATATTAAGCAACATTGTATGTTGTCATGAGAGTGTGTTTATTGCTTATTTATATGTTAGGAAAATTCCAAGAGTCCATTTGTAAGTCATTGTTTGGAACTTAGTACATGTATAAATTATGTTATAAAGCCTAGAAAAATTCCCAGGCTAGCACATAAAAAACTACTAAATCCATACATGGCTGTGCTAATGGTATAGGAAGAGTTAATTTCATCCAGTTCAATTAGGTAAACCATGGGTTCTAAATATGAACATTATTTTTGAGAAAATGAGTCCTAAGAGAAAATTATTATTATATTTTAAACCACTTTGGATATGATACTCTCCTTGAAAATATATTAAATTCTTCCTTCTCATCTTAATCAGGGTGTTTTGAATGTGTTATACTCAGGCCTTCACATTGGACATGCCAAAGGTACTTGCCTTGTTGAAAAAAAGTGTTAGTTAATTTAATCTCTTTGAGCGTTTTGAATTTGTTCTCGTATTGAAGCAAAAGTATGCTAATCTGCCAGTGAAAAATTGGTCAAATACAGTATTCTAATCACTTACAAGGAATAGAACCATCTTCTTTTTTCAAATGAGTAATTTGAGTTATTTTTGATGAATAAGGGCTGTTCCAACTTAATGCTATAGTCTGTCCACATCCTCTATTGTGACTCAGTTGAATTATGCTTATTAACATGGTAATATATCAAAATACTAATTTGGATAAGTTTTGAGAATGATTTTGCTATACTCTGCTCTCAAGAGATATTAAAATGCTAAATAGGGAGTTTTTACTGCATTTGCTAAATTAATGACCCCCTCAAAAGGCTTATGTTACTTTTAAGAACATTTATATTGCATTGCCATTAGTCATGTCAAATTTGTATTCCAACATGGTCAGGCCAGGTGACTCTTCAAATGATTTGCATTTCATTTCATCTCCCATCTTTGCATCACGCAGTGCCTTGAGGTAGATCTTTTCTACAAAAATCAGCTTGCGGTTACCATGAGCACAGCTATGGGGTTGGTACTGTGATCAATAGCCAAGAAGCTGTATTCATTATTTTTGCAGCTGTTAGTTTTATTTATTTTTTTTAACATCAGCATCTTTTTTTGCCTGTGCTTAACTAGTAACTACATACATGATTCAGTAAGATAAAAAATGCTTCAGAAGAGTTCTTGGGCAGGGGGTTTGCTGTGGTCAAACTCAGTAATGTAAGTATATAAAGAACACTACTTTGTCAAATGTCTGAATGTCCTCAGTGGAAGAATAACACACACACACACACGCACGCACACACACAGGTTGGCTGCAGCTGCAGTTAAAGGAATATAGCTCTAGTTTTTGAGTGCAGTGAATATATAATGTTAGGTCTATGGATATATACAACAAAATCTTCCAAGTAAACAGGTCAGGGTTCACAGTTGTCTGAACATGCAAATTAAATGTTTTAATTTTTCTCTTGAAATACCAGGTATATATAATTGTAGAGTCTTAGTTTAAGATTTATTTTATTAAACTGTTATTTTGAATTTTTTATTATGAGAAATATTATCTTTAATGTGATTTTTGGATCAAGAAGTTTACCTAATCAAAATAAAGATAGATAACAAACAGAGGCAACAGTGACCCTTCTGTGAAATGTTGATCAAGTCAGATCAGCACCTCTTGATGAGTGAATTTCCCCACCTTAAAAAATGGACTTAACATGACATATCTTTCACTGCTGGCATGGTAGAAGGATGAAATGACACAGCATATGCAAATGTATTTTGAAAATAAAAGCTGAGAAAATAAGTTAAAAATATTTTATAGTTATATCTATTTTTTGTGGGGCTGCTCCAAACTAAAGATCATAATTTTAACTGCACACATGGAAAAATCATAATAAATGACATCAAAAATTACTCATCGAGCCCTGCTTTACCTAAGACTGGGAGGGACTGTATGGACTAGAGGTAAATAGAATAAAATAAAACATAAAGAGCTGACAAGTCAATACTTAAATAAGAGTTTAAAACATTGAGAGAAGTGACACATTGGTAA
The DNA here is from genome assembly GCF_057802395.1 of Ceratotherium simum simum. Taxonomy (NCBI): domain Eukaryota; kingdom Metazoa; phylum Chordata; class Mammalia; order Perissodactyla; family Rhinocerotidae; genus Ceratotherium; species Ceratotherium simum. The sequence continues at coordinate 5,834,383 of NC_141941.1, forward strand.
CATGGCTGGGGTTAATGAGGGACTGAGGGCAGTCAATAATTGCTCTAGGAATTCAGAGGGGAAGTCGGCGAGGTTGGGATACTTAGCGAAGGCTCTAGTTGTAAGATGGAATTCAACTTCAGTCCTGAGGGATGAATACTGTGTGAATTCAGAGGGTGGAGAGACGTCTTCAGAAGGGGAAGTAATGAGCAAAACCCAGTTGATATATGCAAGACCTGCTGAGGTTTACCCCTCCCATACAGATCGGTAGGCGCGTCTTCACGGACTGGACCTTAGAAGGGAACATTTGGTCACGGAGAAGTTACTTGGTGCCAATGGCTGGGGCCCATGCTTTACAAGCTTAATGTAATTAATTCCCATGGAAACCCTCTGATGCTCCATTTATCATCTGCTCTTTACAAATTTGGACATTGAGGAAAAAGGTAAAAATGTTTAACAGCGAGTGGAAGGCAGTCTCATCTGTCTTCAAATCTATAGTGTTTCTACAACATTGCTCTAGCCATTAGCTACATGGCATCCTCGGGGTCACACAGCTGGTTAAATGTCAGCGTAGACCTAGAACTTGGCCTTTTGCCTCCCACGCTGTTCACCTCTATGTTACATCCCTTGAGAGTCGCTATGTAGGACTTCACTGTTGGCTGAAGACTTTCAGGATCTTGTCTTATTGTACAAAATAAAACTTCTTCCAGGGAGTTGGATCAGATAAATACACACGAGAGAGATGGAGAGGAAGAATCTAACCACATCAGAGTTGCTAACTGCTGAGCTACTGGTAGTGTTTGGTATTTTAATCGAGATCTTCTGACCCTGAATCCCTTGCTATGGTATTGCTTTATTTCGAAATCAATGATCTTATGTTGCCTTATTTGGAATCTTAATTTATGTACACTCTCTTTGATAAAATCAAGAAAGTATCAGATACAGTGGAGAAACCAGGAGAGACATACAGACAGACCAAAGTTACCTTGAACATAGCAGTTGAAATAGTCTAGATTGTTGATCTACAAATAAAAGCATAGAACAGGGTCAGAAGTAGGAGGGGAATGTGACTGTACCCTACACAATAAGAGAATGACTGATACCAAACTCACAGCAGTTCTCTGCCTGTGACAAGCATAATTTGTACTTATATTGCACCAGAACATAGTTATTCCAGTTCCCAAAAAGTTTGATTTGTCACACACTTCAAGCGTGCCCTTTTTCTTTACATGTGAAGTTTTCCTTTGTTTGTTTGTTTTTTTAAGAAACACCATCCTATGATTTTGGCAGGGTGGGGGGAACTTCTTTGTCATTTAAGAACTGATGATGCAGAAATCCTACTATTCCCCAAATATTTCTTCTGGGGATTTTTTAATTTCCCTCGCTTTTTTTCTGACAATCATTAGTGTCTCCGTGTGAATCTCAAATTCATCTTTGGGACCTGTGCTTTTTGAAAATTGTAGTCACGTCTCAGGTCCTAGGATATTACAAAACAGCACCCAGTTTAATAACTTCATCTATTTTTTTTCACTTTCAGAGTTAGTTTGTGCTTTCCCCATCATTTCCTATCTTGTCAGCATATACCAGAAATAAAATAAAATTTATTTGGATTGTTGAATTTTCATAAAAATGAATAGATTATTTAAATCCAAACCTGAAGCTCTGAAGGAAGAATGTAGGTTAATAAATTGAATAGATGTGTTTAAATTTCTCAATGATCCTAAAATGTAAAGATTTAATTTTTTCCTCATCTTATTCCAGGCTGCCTAAATTTCCATAAAGCCCTAAGAGAATAGGCACATATTACATATTAGCAAGGAGATTTAGAATAGTGTGTGGTGTTCAGCACGGGCATCTCCCTTGCATTTCCAAAGGCTTCCTGATTAAGGGTTTGACTATTGTACCCAAATTTAATTTGCCTTCGAGATCAACAGTTAGGAACATTTTTTTCTACCATTCTTTCTGGATTTGGAGTGCTGGTATATACTGTTTCCTTCTTGATCAGTTTATTTTTAAGATATTATTCTTCAGTGTGCCTTGGTTAAGCGATTTTAGATTGACCATAAAATTGAAATTATATTCATTAAAACATTAACTGAAAAACACTTTTAACCCATCAATAATTTAATTCCATTCACAACTGTCCTGCTGACTTAGCCTTGGATTTTAAATGAAGTCTTAATTTGATATGTCATAAACATTTTATTCTTTATATATCAGTGTCCATTTTTACAATAATTTAAGACAGTAAGCAGTGTTTTAGTATGTGATGCTAACCTGTTTTTTTCATTTTATGCAAGGACTTTCTCTGCATCAATGCCTGTTCTAAACTGTCCGAAGATTTTATCAGTGGGATCAAGATGACGTGTAACTTCCAGGTAGAGCAAAACCTTTGAGACGAAATAACCTACATTGAAGCAGGTAATACTCTTGCTAAGGAGAGGAACCTTTTATTATTAAAATTCTAAAAAATACTGAATTTGTCTTGCAAAAAATGCTATCATATCTTTATCCTCTAAGATTGCTTGTTACAGAAAAGAAAATATTCTGAAAGTTTAACTGTTCTTTGACACCAAATTATTCTTTGAATTTCTCTTGAACTTGACTTCAAGGGAGATGTTAAAAGAAAATTAACTTACGTTTTTTGTATGCTTTCACCATACAAAATATAGGCATAATCCAAATGAGAAAAATAAACTTACATTTGCACTGTTATCAAGTTAATTTTCATACACAATACTATACATTAAAACACTTATGAAAGTGTATACAATGTCCTGCTAAAGTCTGATACTTTAAGCTTTGAAGTTACAACGTTTCAACATCTAAACAACTACAGTAGTATCACAATTATTCTTCACTTTCTGACATTCACATTATCATGTTGGGTCCTTCATATATACCAGGGGTGAGCAAATGGCAGCCCTTTGCCGAATTCAGTCCACTGCTCGTTTTTGTAAATAAAGTTTTATTGGAACACATCCAAGGTCAGTTATTTACATATTGTCTATAGCTGCTTTTTGCAGCAATGGCAGAGTTGAATAGCTGCCCATGCGGCCTGCAAAGACAAACATATTTACTATCTCACCCTTTACTGAAAATGTTTGCAGATCCCTGGTGTGTATCAATTTACATCATTTTTATAGGACCTTTAGCACTGGCAGGAAATGTGTAAGAGAAGTACAGCTGATTTATTAAGGTCAAGACTGCACTAATGGGAGTACTGTTAACTTTGTTTTGAGCTCTGCTTAAGAAAGTACAAAAAGTATATTCATGGTTAGCTGTGAGAAGACTAAATTTAAACCATTTTTACACAATATATATCAATATCCCTTTCACGATGATTTGATTTTAGACAGTTGACAGTGCTCTAGTGTATATTGCTAAAGCTGTTTTTTAAAAATCATTTTACCCACAATTAAAATTTTATTATACTTAATATGTAGTTGTACCAAAAAACTATTTTATTAAAAGTAGTGTTTTAAAGATACAATGGATCCTAGACACAACCTGATCCTTTTTTCAAGAGAGGGAAACACGCTAGAGAAATTAAAATTTTTTCTCACAATCACACTGTGATTAAATAACAGAACTGAATTTAAATCCTGTGTCAACTACTATTTCCACTTCTTTGTCTCTGAACCCACCTGAACATATTCCCGGAAGAAATATGAAAATAGTTCAATATTGGTCCGTTATTGAAATCAATATGAGGGTCTACAGACAAATTTTTGGTATTTGGCTGATTTTCTACCATATTGTTTCTTATTATCTTTTTGTCTTCTTTTTGATGGTAGTCTAAACATTAATGAAGTATGCCCTGCATTCTCAAGATGGCTAACTTTATGCAAGATTCGTTATGAGGTCTCAGAACCTTTGTCTGTGTTTACCAAGTAGTACTCTTTGCTTATCTCAAGTAATGAGAAAAGAAGAGAGATGGGCTAGGTATATAAATGATGTGTTTATCCCAGCGAATACCAAATGACCTCCACATAGGTGGTGTGGGTGAACTTTGTTCTTCGGAAAGAGAGAAGCATGCATGTGTGGTGAGTATGGGGGCATTGCAGTTGACTGCATCACTCTGCAGTTGGAAATGCCAAGTTCAGCATACTTGCACATGGTGGCCAGTTCCACCTTTGTATCCTAAGCGACCATTAAGTTTGAGCAACTCAGCAGCTTCTATCATGTTAAATTAACAATAATTTGGATTTTATTGGTTTTGTTTGCTTTAATGTGTGAATTTTGTTTGGTTTCATTGTTGTATAATGCTAAATATCAAGGAGTTTACAATCAGTTTATGTTTGCATATAATTTACATAACATGAAGATGACGTTGATAATTTCTTGATGAAGGTGATAGTTTAAGTCAATGCTGGAAATCAAGGAGAACTTTTTTTTTCATTGTCATTATTTTTCTTTATTAAGACTATTTTTTCAGAGCAGTTTTAGGTTCACAGCAAAATTGAGGAGAAGATACAGAGATTTCCCATATACCCACTGCCCTGACACATGCACAGCCTCCCCCAACATCAACATCCCCACCAGAGTGAGACATTTATTACAATTGATGAACCTACGTTGACATGTCATGATCACCCAAACTCCATAGTTTACATTGTGGCTCACCCTTGGTGTTGTACATTCTATGGATTTAAACAAATATATATAATGACATGTTTTTATCATTGTAGAATCGTACAAAGTAGTTTCACTGCCCTAAAATTCCTCTGTGCTTTGCGTATTCATCCCTCCCTCCTCTTCTCCACAATTCCTTGGCAACCACTTATGTTTTTACTGTCTCTATGGTTTTGCCTTTTCCAGAATGTCCTAGAGTTGGAATCATACAGTATGCAGCCTTTACAGATTGGCTTCTTGCACTTAGTAATATGCATTTAAGGTTCTTCCATGTCTTTTCATGGCTTGATAGCTCATTTCTTTTTAGTGCCGAATGATATTCCGTTGTCTAGATGTACCACGGTTTATTTATCCCTTCACCCACTGAAGATATCTTGGTCATTATTTTTTTTTACTTAGAAAAAAATTTTTAACTGAGATAACATATACATACCATAAAATTTGCCACTTTAACCATTTTTAAGTGTACATTCAGTGGCATTAAGTACATTTACATTGTGTGCAACCGTCACCAGCATCCATCTCCAGAACTTTTTCATCTTGCCAAACTGAAACTCTGTCCCCATGGAACAACAGCTCCCCATTCTCTCCTCTCTTCAGCCCTGGTAACCACCATTCTTCTTTCTGTCTCTGTGAATTTGACTACCCTGGTTATCTCATATGAGTGCAGTCATACAATATTTGTCCTTTTGTGACTGGCTTATTTCACTTAGCATCACCTTCCTTTTGGAGGCCATCTGTGCAACGAGCAAGTGTGAAAATGTCTGCAGAAGCCCGTAAAATATTTTCACCTAGCTCTCCTTCCTTGCCTTTTGTCAGACACTCACAGAAAGGTGTGATTGCCTGAGTCAGAGGCCTGCGCTTGTGGCACACACATGTGTTTTATTTGCCCAGTGGTTTGTGGGGAGACAATAGGCGAGGCAGCCTTCCCTTGCTGTTGTATTTAATTTAGCATGAGAGGTGTGGCAGCTGAAACCTAGCCACCAGTCAGGGGTGGGCTATCAAAAGGTCAGATTTCATGTCCATGTGGTAAATTGCTGAGTGCTTTTGTTGTCTCAGCCTTCAGCCGGGCTTGGCACCTGACTATCAGTAGCAGGCAGACTGTCTACTCCGGCTGCCAAAGAATGGGCGGGCTCCCTTGTGCTGAGCCCGGGCTTGTTAGACAAGCCTAATGCGATGTACTGCCAAGGGATGGAGTGCTGACAGAGAGCAGTGAATGCTTCCAGTGGACATCCTTTCCAGGATATTCTGGACACGTGTGTCCGCTGACCCTTTCTCACAAATGATGATAGTGACGGCCATGTCAGCAATGATGATTTCTGTTTTCTAGAAGAAAGGGTACATGTGGATTCGTCCCCCCCACTGTAGATGCACGCTTTTCTCTGTGGATTACTAGAATTCACTCAAAGAGCATGTGGTGAGGTCATTTGTTGTTCACCGGGATAAACATATCATTCAAGTAACTGGCCCATCTCTCTTCTTTTTTCATCACCTTGAAACAATCAAGGGGAGCAAGTGAATGCCAAGGTGATTATACAACCGACAAGGGCCAGGTACTGAATCCACATGATGGGTCTTGCTTAAGCTGTGCTTACTTCAATAAACCTTAATTAAGATGAGAGAAAAAAAGTCATCTTCGTTATGATTCTTTTTCATGCTATAAGCTGATTTCTTTCTGAATACTATGAAAGTCACCATTTATTTCCCAATGATTGATGTAGAAAATTTTGGAATTATTTCCGACCTTTTTTCTCCTTGAGCTCTCTTAGCCAGTTATTCATCAAGTCCCAAAGAGTCTTACTGCTCAGTGTATCTTGTTGTGATCACTCTGTTCTTTTTCAATACCCATATCCTAATCTTTTCATTGAGCTTTGGCAATAGCATCCTAGCCTGTGTCTTGCTCTGCCTCCAAACCCCCAGCATTAAGCTACTACTGGGTTGATCTTACTAGATGTGACTCTGCTCAAAACTGCCATTGGCCCCATTGTAACAGGTAGTATTTGCATTCCTTAGCCTTCAAGGCCCTATAAAATGGGGCCATTATGAGAATTTATGTTACCTGCCACATGAATCTACCTATGTGATTTTTCTACTTCAGCCTTCTCATATCCAAAGCTGTCATCTCAGGCAAATTCATTGCCTCCTGATTCTTTAATGTGATCTCAATGCTCTGCATGAAGCAGCCCCTTCCTTCCTTTTCAGTCTTGTCTCATGCCAACTTCTCCCTCATTCTCCACTCATTAACCCCATGCTTTTCTTTTATATCTAAGTACACTGAGCCTTTCACTTCTCCACTCATTAACCCCATGCTTTTCTTTTATATCTAAGTACACTGAGCCTTTCACTTCTTAACGCTCTTTGCAGGCAGCATTTCTGATACCTGAAAATGCTTCCCTCTACCCTTTCACATCGCCGTATGGCTACTGTCTCTTTATCCTTCAGTTCACAGATGAAATCCCATTTCCTTAGAGAACTTGTGGACACCTATTTAAATTAACTTCTTTTTGTCTCCCCTCATGGCATTGCCATTTATAACTCCTTGGCCTTTTCTTTCATAGCACATAATTATTTTGTCTGCCAATATTTTTTTTCTTTTTCTCTCTAGAAGGCAAGCTCTCTGTATGTCCAATTCCCAGCACAGTTCCTGCCACATGATAGATATTTAATAAATAGATGAGAGTGAATTAAGGAATAAATGGGTGTATTTGCTTTCTCCATCTTCCCTACGTGGAAAACAAACAGTCCTCCCATAATATAAAGACTTTCTTTGTCCCTCAAAGCTACCCCTTTTCCACGTAGCCCATATTCACAGGATGCCTCCTCTATCAAACATCTGTGGCAATGCATCAGGGACTGACAAGCACCATGACTGGTACTCTGCTGTTTTCATAAATATATTTAGAGGGCCTGGCACAGGGAATCTTTTCAAGCCAGTTGTTATTCCCATGGCCTGGCCCAAGAGCTTCAACATGACAAGTATTTAATAAAGATATTCAAATTGATTAATTGACAAATAGTGTTGCAAGTCACCTTAGAAAGAAGACAGAACTGCTCTCCCTCAGCTAAAATTTTTGAGGCAATTGAAACAAATGTTTATGGAAAGCTCAAGGCTTCATCTTCTTAACTGGCTTTCTCTTAAATGGGCAGGAAACAGAGTGAATTTACTTTTTCTTAGTAGAGATCTGTATTTTACTCAGGTTGCAGAAGGCTTATCTCAGTGATACTTATGAAGTGATGGCAAGAATGGCTGGAACCATCTGGGGCTCTTTCCACTGATAGTAATGGACAGAGGAGACAAAAGCCAGCGAGAAATTAACAAGATATCTTCATAAAGACCACATTTTCTAGTTTCTGGACTGTTAGCTCTTTTAGCATGTTTCCTGACTATTACTGTAATAGGGTAAACACTAAGTAGCTGTAACAAAGAGATAGCATATCACCGTGAATCAAAAAGACAGACATGCATTTCTCTCTCACGGGTCCAGAGTGTGAAGGCAGATTTGGCTTCAAGGTTCATTCAAGCCCCCAGGTAGAGCAGGAGACTCTCACCGTCATCACATGGCTCCCAATGCCATTCTAGGTGTCACAAATTTTAGCCAATAAGAAGGAAAATGGAGAGAGTCCAGTGCAAGCACCCATATGGACCCAGAAGTTTTATGCAATGATTTAGTTCACATCCCAATTCTGAGAACTAGGTACAGACCACACCTGTACCTAGAGACTAGGAATAAAGTGTACAGTGACCTTAACCATAGAACAAAAGAAGGAAAAAATTAGGGAAACATCAAGAAGTCAGCCAAAGTCCAGTCTTCTATGCACCTAAATATATGCTTATAGCTTACTTTCCATACATAGAAACACCTGGACTCCATTCTCAGGGGAGACAACCGAAAATCTCACACAGTGAGAGCATCCAGCTCAAAACATAGTCTTGAGAGAAGTGTAGTTTTTTCCTTCAGGTGCATATGATGCTCCTCATCATGCATTTTTTATTTAAAAATTAAAAGCCAAGTTCTCTGCCTTCTTACAAATAAAATGTCAGGGCGGTAGTAACAGGGTACATATGAACATCTTCCATTCAGAAAAGGAAAGAATGAGAAGCAGACAAATTAACAGATACATAGCAATCAGGAAATCTTACTCGATAGCCATGCTTCTGGCAATGGCTTAGCTGCTTGGCTCTCTGGGAGGCATATCCTTGCTCATTATTCTCCTTGGCTACGTATAAAATGGATGTTGGACATTATGCCCTGCTTAGGTTACTAGGGATCTTTAGAAGCTCTTCTTTCTGATATTCATATGAGAACTTTCCTAGGTATACTTTTGCAGAACAGGATTGTAATTTTGTTAAAAATATAAATTGGAAACTAGGTTTCCAATTTATTTACTACCTAGTAGGTTCATGCGTCCATTGTCATTCCCAAAATTCTTTTCTGGAAAAAGATCTCAAGTCTGCCTTACATATTTGACTTCTTAGTTTAACCCAATGCTTTCTCTCTCATCTTAATTCGGCTACCATGAGGTCATCTAATATACTAGGTGACATCGTGAATCAGATCATTGCCTTAGGGCTTGTTCTCTTTATTTGCCTGAGATGGCTTAATAAGGCCTTTAAGAAAGACTTTGAGCAACATTTGTAACTCTTGTAGGTGGAGGACAGAAACAGTTTATTTTCCTTAATGACCCCAATTTCTGACCTGCCTATTTCCTAACATCTCTGCTTGCAAATTGGCCAATTATTGCCTAAGTTAATCTCCTTTTCTGTAATGCCTTAGTAAAAGCAGTTAGGGACAGTGAACACAAGAACCTTCTGGTTTTTTCCATTCACATCCTGCAAAAAGTACACATTCCAGGAGCCGGCCTGGTGATGTAGTTAAGTTTGCGCGCTCGCTTCAGGGGCCTAGGGTTCGCAGTTTCGGATCCCAGGTACAGACCTATGCACCGCAGACCTTGATGCTGTGGCAGCATCCCACATACAAAATAGAAGAAGATGGGCACTAATGTTAGCTCAGGGCTAATCTTCCTCAGCAAAAAGGAAGATTGGCAATGGATGTTAGCCCAAGGGCCAATCTTCCTCACCAAAAAAAAAAAAAACCCAAGTATATACTCCACCTTTTCTCCATGTGAGAAATTTACCAAATGTTTTCAAGGTTTGTCCAAGGTCATCAACTTCCTATCCTAAAATTTGAGTTTCCTTGCTGCCTGCTATCAAAACAATAAGTCAATGCCACTTTTGTTGTTGCCTAGCATTGTGCTTGTGGTACTGATTTCCATATGGGATTGTTTTACTAACTTCTCATAGAGTAACATATAACATACGATATGCCCAATAAACAACACTATGAAATCTAAGCATTTTAAGGAAAGTTATTGTATGATACTGGACTAGTTGTTGGAAAAAGTTGGGAAAATCTTGCTGATCCCATCAAATGCTGTTGACCTTTATAGCAAGTAGCTGGATTTGTTTATATTTGAAATATCCTGCCAGGGCAGCTGAAAGTTTGTTGAAACAAACCAATACTTTTAGCCAAAGAATCAGAAGCCATTAGTAGAGCAGAGACGGGATGGAAGATATAAGAGTTAGTTGCAAATAGTCAGCAATAGGGCTACCCAAATTGTAGAAGTTGTAAAATGATGGTCAGAGTGTAAAGGTCTTGCTCTGATGAATGGTTTAGTTGATGTGTCAAGCCATAGGCACAATTTGTTCGGGATTGGGGAGCATATCCATAAAATTTCTATGTAGAAATACCCTGTTCCCACTGAACTGTACTGAGGTTCTTGGATTACTTTGGGGAAAATGGATAATTTCTCTATGAATGAGTGCCCTGTATGAGTTTCAGATCTGTTAGATCTTTCCTATTGAGGTGCTGCAGATTTTTCACTTCTGGAAATAGAAAGTAATCATGGACATATGATTTCCAATGTGAATTTCAAATAATTTTAAAGATGAATCATGAAAGGAATTTATCATCATCATATTACTTTGTGGTAACTGGCGTTATCCAAAAACAGACAAATATTTTCTAAAAGAAAAATGCATCCCTTCAGTTTTTCCAAGCAGAATAACTTATTTATACTATAAAAAAGGATCTTGCTTTTCTTCTTTTAAATTCTAATATTGGTCTGATATTTATTTTTTCTTTTTTATGCCTACAGTTCTTAAGAATTGACTGTAATACTTATTTCAAAGGTCATTATGGCGGCTGTCCAGCCAGTTTGGCTAGCCTTCTTTCTTGTATGTTCCCAATTGACTCTATGATGTGAGTTTATGGGTTATTTAGTTTGTTTTAGACAAAATTTTATAACAGTGGGAGCACAAGCTTATTTTTAACTGTGCTTTTTGATTTTGGAAATTTTCCATCCTATCTTGACATTTTAAGATGGATTTTAATAATTGACATGTGTAAACAGTAAAAAATACAATCCATTTGTGACTACCTAGAATAATTCCAGGCAGAAAGGAGGCGTTGAATGGAGAATGAAGTTTCCTTTCTATTCTCTTTGCATGTCCACGAGGAATAATTAGCACAAAACTCCTGGTCTCTCTGCCCCTCACTCCCTCCTCATGCGCCTACTGCGACTTTGGGACAAGGAGTTGGGGGTACATAACTCTGCTTCTCCCCTCCTTCCCTTCCCTTCTGGGAGGCAGCCCGCCCAGTGAGAGCATGTGTTCTGGTCTGGTCCTCTGTGACCTCAATCCCCATACATTACGGGGGGGCCTGGGATCATTTAGCACTGTCCTTCATTGAGTGGGAAAATGAAATCTTCCGGGATTCGGCTTTAGCCCATTGTCGATAAACATCAAATACATATCTTCTAATCTAGCTTTTATCAGTAATAAAAGTGATATTTACTCATCTACCTGCCTGACTACTTTGCAAGAGAAAAAGTGGAATGATCTGAGAAAGCGCAAATACTAAACTCTGGCCTTTTATTGGGAAACCCTGAGAAATAGAAATGATATGGGGAACTCCTCAACAGAAAGTGATTGAAGCTTCAAGCAGGGGTTGGGCTCAAGGCTTCTGGCCTTGGGATTACCAAGTGGCTTTGCTAGAATTGAAATTTTCCCTTTGGTGTGTCCTTCCACTTTGGGCCATATTGATAATAGACAAGGAAATGTTTTCGTAGTGATAGGTTATCTTAAGCAAAAATCAGCCTCCGGAAGGACACTGGCTAAGCATACTCGTGTGGGACTCAGCAAAGATATGGGCCTTAGGGTGCAGATAGAGGTGGCTTGACCTTGAATCACACAGGCGCTGGACATACAAAGACCTTCACAGCTGCAGGGAAGCTTGAAGACTTCTAAAACATCATATATGAGGAAAAGTCTTGATTCTAGGAAAATATATTATTTTCATTTTCATATTCAGGATTTTCAGATATTATTGGCAATCATCTGCCTTTTTTAAAAAAAAAAATATGGTGTTTTATGGCCAAGGTTTCACGGTTTCACGCCAGGACTTTAAATTGCACCTAAGTTCCATGCATGTGGGAGAGCATGAGTATGTGAAGTTCCAGCTTTAAAAACTGTTAATACCAAGCTGATATTGGCCAGAAGGAAAAGAAATTAGTTGAGCCAATTCTGTTGCATTTAAAGTTATTCTTAACTGCAGTCACCTGAGGAAAGTGTGGAGGGCGAATCTCTTGGATTTGTGTCTTCAGGCTATTAAGAGTCTCCTAGCAACATGTGGAGTAAGTTGGCTTTGGATTTGAATATTACTGAAGCTCATAAAATGGCCTAGGTGTCAGAACCCCATGGGATATGATTGAAATTTCTGGAATTGTGTCAAATTTAGGAAAATGTCTAGCAAATGTCTTTCGCGTGTGTGCTGTAAGATTGGAAGATTTCCACAGACTAGTTTCTATCCATTTCAAACCTTGTTTCTCCTGCACTTCAGACATACCTGCAGTGGAGGGATCCATAGAACATTTTCACATAGAGAAAAGCATGCTGATCTGGCACCTTTGTGTCGTGTCACGGAGAGAATCAGCACAGTAGGTAGTGAGAGATTTCCTGTCCTACACTAGGATGTTGCAGTAGGCAGAATAATGGCCCCCAAAGATGCCCCTGTCCTAATGCCCAGAGCCTGTGAATATGTTATCCTACATGGCAAATGGGACTTTGCAGATGTGATTAAGTAAGGACCTCGAGATGGGGAGATGATCCTGGATTATCCATGTGGGCCCAGTGTCATCACAAGGGTTCTTATAAGAGGGAGACAGAGGGTCAGAGTCAGAGAAGGAGATGTTAGGATGGAAACAGATATTGGAATGATGTGGGGTCACTAGACAAGGAATGTGGGAAGCCACTAGACACTGGAAAAGGCAAAGAAATGGATTCTCCCCTAGAGGCTCCAGGAGGAACGCAACCCTGCAACCCGTTTTGGACTTCTGACATCCAGAACTGTCAGATAATAAATTTGTGCTGCTTTATGTCACTACATTTGTTATAATTCATTACGACAGTAAAGGAAGCTAATAGATTGGCTAGCAATAACTTAACTATAGAGAAAATTGGTGATGTCCTAAAAAAAAATTCCACTAAACTGAAACTAAGTGTTACCCCAACTCATCCATCTCTTAACATGATCCCAAAATGCGCTTGGAGAATGCAGCCCTATGTGAGGTCAAGGGTAATACAGGAGAGAAGTTGGGAGTAAAGACATATAGAGATCATAACTAGTTGTAGAAAAAATATCTTACTTTTTCAAATGTTACAATAACAAATGGCCATATGAACTGAACAAATTATTGGGGCCCAGGGCCAGGATTAGAGTGAGCCACTCAAGTCCAAGATCCAATCCTGTCCTTATGTAAAATTTTGATATTTTGTGCATTGTGGGATTTTTTTGCATTAATTTCGTTTTTTAAAAAATAATGCATTAAAATATTATTTATCCTGATTATTTACTTTTTTGGCCCTCCCTTGAATTTTGTGCACAGAGTGCCTCATTCTCCCCACTATAAAAGTGAAGGCAGAACCTCAGATTTATCAGCTTCACGGTAGATCCACCTCTGCGTGGGTGAATGACATGGGAATAAAGAGGAATACCTCCGTCCTAGGTCGGTTTTTAGGCGTAAGCATTTCCATAGCAAGAGGCAGTGGCAGCAGCTACTGGGACAAAAGATTCAACTCTCCTGAAGGCAGCCTTTGGTTCCAGAGGCATGGGGCTCAGAGGAATTGAAAAGGTGGTGACTATGTTGGCAGGAAAGTGGGTTGTGACTGGCTTGGCACTTCTGTTAATTTGCAGATTTTACAAGATGCTTGTCTCAAATGCTGCACCCTGAGGGAAAGAGCACACTGTCAAGAGTTTGAACATGATGACAAGATTCTTGTGTTTGTTGCTCAGGATATTAAAGACAGGAGAGTGATACTATTTCTTTTGTGTGTGGATTCCTCCATTTCATGCAGTGTGCCACACGCAGCACACGTCGTGGCAGACCATTCATGTCCAAATTAAACTCTTGGTGGATATCACTCCCAGTAGAATTGGGTGCATTGATGATGGGCTCTGTGCAGCCCGGTGAGACTGAAACCAGACCGATGGTCTCCATCTCCCGCTTCCCGTCTGACACCTCATTGTCTCTGCCCTGATGGTAGCAGCCATATCCACACTTGATGAACTGCCCACCACACAGTCCCTGGGGCACAGAGAAGAAGAGTGACCTGTACACTTGGTGGTAGGTTGGGATAAAGAATTGGGTCTGGGTAGCGTTCTCCCTTCCTCCATTCCCATCCTATATTGGAGGCAGCCTCCCCTCTAGAGAGCAGACAATCTGGTGTGCCCTCCCAACCATCGTTCCGCAGGGCCACACCCTTCCTAGGAGGCTGGAGGTAGAGATCTAGTTTGGGAGGTTGACTAGGAGGAAATTCATTTTTCTTCTTTTCAATCCAACTTTTATTTTTTTATTTTTTTTGTGTGAGGAAGATCAGCCCTGAGCTAACATCCAATGCCAATCCTCCTCTTTTTTGCTGAGGAAGATTGGCCCCGAGCTAACATCCGTGCCCATCTTCCTCCACTTTATATGGGACGCCGCCACAGCATGGCTTGACAAGTGGTGCGTCACTGTGTGCCCGGGATCCGAACCTGCGAACCCCAGGCCCCTGAAAGCAGAGTGTGCACACTTAACTGCTTGTGCCACCGGGCTGGCTTCTCAATCCAACCTTTATCAGGCACAAATTGTATATTTTTATTTCCTATTGCCTGACTTTTCTATCTATCAGTCAATAGTTTCCAAAGTCAGGTAAGAAAAAGCTGATGTTAATTTATTAGGTCCTGTTAATCCCCAATAATGGATGATCAATAAACTTCTGCTGAATAAATAAGTAGCCTCATTTTTATAATTCGCCTCAATTTTATGAGTTTGAATAATTTCACGAAAGTGTGAGTCATTTAGCTAAGTTTACCACAGGGGAGAAAAATACCATATATACATTACTAATCTTAAGTATATTTTACATCCAAATTTGATTAACTTTATTTTTTGGTGAATACAGTTAAACCACTTATACATCCTGTTCCTTTCCTTAAGAAATATAATTATTTTTATGCATCCTGTTATAGTTTGTGTGTGTATATGTGTGTGTTGGTAGGCAGCAGAAACCAGATTGTGTGTGTAATTAAGGACTTTTAGCATGCACTTTATTTGGTTCAATTTGAATTTGATCTGCTTTAAGTTTAGGATGAAAAATAAAATCCAAGTTTGACAAAGAAAGAAATCCAAAAGCATTAGGACAATCACATAGTTTCAAACATATCCTTCACTTGGATACAAACTCACAACTGACAATGATTCAAACAGGCAGGTCTCTATTGATTGGTTTGGTTTTAGATTCCACCAGATTTTCCAGAATTGGAGCTCTTTATCAAGTGGGCTGTATACTAATTGGTCAGGATATCAGACATGTGGAAAACCAGAAATCATTTCACACTGCCTAGTTAGTCAGTGAAACGAATCCGTATTCTACATGTCCAGGTCAATAGTTCTAACCTGGCATCCATGGCTAAAATTGAACCTAAGATCCAAGTGTTTTTCATTAATGCATTTCTACTTCACATCTTAAACATTCACTGTTGTGAGGCATTCCGCCGCAATGCCTCCATCCATTCAGAGCCAGTCCACAAACTATCTATAAGGATCCTGCCTATCGGGCATCCATTTGTGATTCTCAGCACAACATCGTCTCAGCCTTCAGAGTCCTAAGGAAAAGGCTCTCCCCTTCAAAACATTCAGAAACTTTAAACAGTTTGTGCATCATCTAAATAACATGGTGGTTTCTTTGAAAAAGTACAGTATCAAGATATTGAATATTACTATAAGATTCTTACACGTTGATCGTTATACTAAGACAAAAGATTGATGCTGTTTTACGTATGGTGTTGGAGGAAAGCTCCACAGATACCCTGGACTACCAGAAAGACAAACAAGTGGATCCTAGAGCAAATGAAGCCTGAACTATTGCTGGAGGCAAAAATGATAAACTGAGGCTGTCCTACTTTGGACACATCATGAGAAGCCAGGGTGCTTTGGAAAAGACAATAATGCTGGGAAAAGTAGAAGGCAGCAGGAAAAGACGAAGACCAAGTATAAGATGAGTTGACTCCGTAAAGGAAGCCATAGGCAAGAGTCTACAGGAGCTGAGGAGGGCTGTTGAGGACAGGACATTGTGACATCACTCATTCATAGGGTTGCCAGGAGTCAGAGCCGACTTGATGGAACCTAACAACAACCACCTCTTTCTGCCCCATTGCCTTGGCCAAAATTTTTAGAAGTTTTTGGCAGGGAGGGTGTACAGATGGCCAACATGCCATCCTGTTGTATACAGGCAAAAATCAGACTTCTGACCAGCCAAAATGCCCACCACGTCACTGCTCCATGCTCCTCCAAAATTCCATTGCCACTATCTCTTGAGTGATACCTAGGCTTCTGGGAAGCAGACCAAGCTAGAATGTTCCCCTCCCTGCCAAAATGTTAGGGATCCCAGGTGAAGGCCAGCACAGAGCACTGCTGGGTATTAGCTGACTACAATGACGGCGTTAACAGCTGTTGATTGATTTAATGTTCCTGAGAGGATACCAAATGAAGCCATTTGTGCATGACTTCTTTGCCCCTGGCCTGCACCCTACACTCTTATCATCAAGGGCAGGTTGACTCCTTAATTTCCGTGGTTTCTTCTCCACAGCTTCCTTTATCAAGTCTTCCAGAACTTCTTCCTCTTTGTGATGTATAAGTTGTGCCTCACTTCATATTGTCAAGCATATCACATCACAGAAAATATTAGAACTGTACCATTATTCACACCGAAAGAGAATTTATTACTACTGTGATTACTATTGTCATTTTGCAATTGAGACAAAGGCGGTTTAAATCATTTCCGAATGTGCGCCAGACGATCTGTTGTCAACCTTTCCCTTTTAAGCTTGGAAACCACATTTTCTATAATCCCTTCCGAGTGTGGGTTTGGGGTTAGAGTTTACTTCACATCATCAGGGTCATGGGCTCCTGCTCATTCAGCAGAGGGTGGTAGGATCTTCCTGCAGTTACTAATCTCTGGGCAACCTTCCCTTCTCCTTTTAGCTTCTTCTGGGCCTCCGACCCCTTTGTAAACAATCCATTTTAAGTAAGTTCCCTTTATTTGAATGCCTAGAGTGCTAATGTCCTCCCGTCAGGCTCTGGCAGATATAGTAAGTAAATCGAGCTTTATTCTTATCATGCAGCCCATAATCCCTTGCATGCCCTTCACCTCCCACCCTCCCCATGAAGTCAGGACAAAGAATAGGAAGGTGCAATGGCAGCAAATTACTAAAGGGAACTTTAGGTAATAAGGTGGTTTTAAGACTATTATGGCTTAAGTAATTCCTAAAATTATTTTCTTATCTTTAAGGAAGTTCCCTGAGCCAGGAATGAACATGAGTAAGAATTAAATTCACCTTATTTACTATAGTTTCCCTGGGAGTTTTTGCATGAAGGCATTTTTGTGTTTTCAAATGCTGAAACATTTTGTAAGCTTTATCGATCGATCCTTCTAACAGCTCAATGAATTGTGTCTATATCTGAAGTGAAACATAAGAAATGCCCCAAGGTTCTTGGAGATGTTTTGTAATGATTTAGAGTAAGAACCATGCCTAATGGAAACGACAAGCATAATTTATATACAAAAGCTGAAATGAAATTCAACCTTGACTACAAATTGGGTATTTTTCCACTATGCTGTGGAACTCTACTGCTTAGGATGTGCATGAAATTGTGGGATTTGACTTCTTGTTTAAAAACACTAGTTCGGCTTTAATTCGTAGAGTTGCTCAGCATCTGTATGATAAAGATAATAATAATAAAAGAAAACCTCAGTTATTCCTTTTGTTGTTGTTAGTGCTCAGTGCCCCTGTGGACAGCAGAGTGGAACCCTGCCCAGTCCTCTCACTTTCTGGCATCTATCAGACAATGCCCCACTGCTATTCATAGGGTTTTCATGGCCAGATTTTTTGGAAGTGGGTGGCCAGGTCCTTCTTCCTCATCTGTCTTAGTCTGGAAGCTCCACTGACACTTGGCTACCATGAATGACCCTGCTGGTATTTGAAATCCCAGTGGCATAGCTTTCAGCATCACAGCAACACACAGTCGCCTCAGTATGACAACCCACAGATGAGTGGTGTGGTTCCCTGACTGGGACACGGACCTGGGCCACAGTGGTAAGAGCGCCAAATCGTAACCACTAGACCACCAAATTACTCCTTAGATTTACACAAAGCTATGATTATAGAAATGCAAAAGTCAAGTTTGCCCTAAAAGGCAACTATAGTTTAATACTCTTACATGTGACTTTTGAGAGATCCATGTGTGAATCATTTAGGCATTATGATATGTGGAAATGTGTTTACAGAATATTTGGCATAGAAAGATCTGGATAAATAAAGTGATAGGAAAGATGTTCCCTAAAGTGTGTTTTAAGCAGTATGGGATGTGACGAGCATGTTTTAGGTAACCTTATTCAACCTCAATTCCTAACTGGCAAAGAGGAAGATTAAAAAGCAATTAATAGGACAGCTATATCTCAGAGAGTAACACTTTTAATTTAACGGTGCATCTTGCTTAATGGTTTTCCCTGTGTTTTCTGGTTGATGTTTTATCTGGAAGGCAGAACAGGTATTGTTATCCCCCTTTCATGGGTGAGGAAGGTGCAGACTGCAAGGTGAGGGTCACCTGCCCAGTAGTGCTCCAGGTCCGGTGTTCTGGATTCCTGCCCACCCACTGGGGTTGATACTGTCACCCTGTCACTCTTCTCCGCACACTAATAATTAAGTACATTTACTTTGATTCAATAGCAGTGTTCATATTGTCGAAAGGTCATAGTTGAGAAAAAACATCTATATAATTAATCTCAACTAAGTCCGGGAAACCTTAACACTTTTTACGCAGGCTATACGTTGAATATTATGCTTTTCTCCCAAACAATAGAATTTGTCATCTCTCGTTGTATTGTCTCAGGATGAATCAATCTATGATAAAACGGCTTATCTCCAAAGTCTTCAGAAAATGTTGATATTGATGGAATTCTAAAACTTTTATGTCTCTCTGTTGAAGGACTATGAAGTGAAGACACACACATGCACGCACAAACCCTGGAAACACAAGACATTGTGATGGTGCCCTTTATTCTTCAGTTGTATACACTACGTCCTTTGAGCCATAGGCATCTCAATCCCCTTCTCTCCCTGATAAAATCTTTCCACTCTCAGCTGGTCTTTGAGGATGCAGTATCGCCCTATGTACCCTTTTCCAGCTATGGTCTTATATGAGCAGGTATCCCCGGCCAATCAGGTTACCTCTTGTTCTGTATAAAGCTCTTGCAGTTTCCCACTTGAGAGTATTGGTGCATGCTGTTTTTTTGGTTACAATCCCCTCCCCACTACCTCTGGTTCTTGCACCCTGTCTTCATGGCACTGCTCTAATGCTCCCTCCTCCATGAAGCAATGCTTCTTTCACTGCACCAGCTAGAAGTTACCTCTCCATTCCAAGGTTATACAGAGCACTTTCTTGGAGACCCTTATCCCAGTCGTCCCTCCTACTCTAGGCTGCTTTCCTGAGCATACTCTTCTAATCTCCCCAGAGAGACGGTAAATTCTTTGGGTAGAGGGGCTTTGCCTGTGAGCTGGAGCTGCCTTCCATCTTCTTTAGTAAGTCATAGCTGCCATAAGCCTTCTTGAGAATCAGAGAAAGTGTGCCAGTATCTAACAGTATCTACTATTTATTAAGCTGCTACCACATGCCAGAATGTTGCTAAGGATTTTATGTATGCAACTTCTAATTTCTTGACAATCCTGCAAGACAAGGATTATTATTCATGTGAAGCGTCTCCTGACTTATAAAGGGGTGTAAGTACTGAGCTTAGAATCGGGTCTCGCCTAACCCTCACCCAGCCTGTTTCTGATACATTGTCACTATGCAGTCTTAGTCTCAATAATCTCACATTTCAATAATCACGTGTTGAATGATGAATGAATGAGTGAATGCATGAATGCGTTTTGGAGCATCGATCTTTTGAATACTCAGAGAAATTGAAGATTTCACTTTGTATCTCTGCAGTGAGGAGGCCTGCTATAGAAGCACTTGGCTCAAAAGTCAAGATAGGCTTCAAGTCAATGATCTTGGTGTATGCATTCCAGCTAGGATACCTTGCTTCCCAGTTTGCTGGAGACGGTTCTGGTGTCCCCTTTTGTGGATCAGTTAGCACGTATTAATTATTTTTAGCACCCCCTTTCACTCTCAGACGTGTTTGGTTTAAGCAATTAATCACATGGTCATCCAAATGAAACTCTATCCAAACATTGACTAAAATTTAATTCTACACAAGAAGAAGAAGAAGAGGAAGAGGAGGAAGAAAAGGAGGAGGAAGAAAAAGAAAAGAGAAAAACAAATCTCATGGCTAGGTGTCCTGAAACTGCAAGTGTCCATATTTATTGTCTCTTTGGCCTCTGCTGATTACCATTTGACTCTCCAGCATTGCAACATAATCTTTTATTATAAACTGCAGGGTCTTTTCTCATAGCATTGCTTAAAAAATTTGGTTCTAGTTAGTTGTAATTTTCCCGCTATGTGCTTTAAGCTCATTGACTCATTCAGAAACCTAGTGCCATGTGAGATATTTATCCTTGGATATTAAGAACATGTTTATTAGTTTTTGTTTTGTTTTTTTCCTCTAGCCATTTAGTATGTTCTCTTACGGTACAACTCCAGCCCCATAAATACAGAGGGAGGAGGATGGATATAATGATGCCCCTTCGTAGGGCAGGAATTGAGGAATCTCTTATTAACCATCTGGTAGGGTGCCCATCCTTGCACACCCGAACTGGAACCTGCTATAGATTGACAGGGAAAGGCTTTCAAAATTTGAAAGTGCTGAGGAAAAAAATTTGTTTATTCTTCAGTGTTTCATAAAAGTTAGAGATGACGAGCATTTGGAGAAAAGTGACACCCAGAACGATATTTGTGTTAACCTTTGTTATTAGAGGGGGCAAAATTTGAGAGATCTTTCTGCATCTGTTACTGGTCTCGGATTTTTGAGTTTGTGTATTGTTTTGCAAACAGAGCTCAGTGTTAGAAGGGGAGGGTGTGGTAGGCAGAATTCTAAACTGGTCCCCAGGATTCCTGCCCCCTGGTGTCACACCCTGTATAACCCCCGCCCCTTGCATGTGGGTATGATGAGTGGCACTCCTGTGACTACAACAAGAATATAATGAAGGTGAAGGGATTGGGTAGATGTAATTTAGGTCCCTAGACAGTGGACTTGAGTTAATGGAAGGGAGGTAATGCTGGGTAGGCCTGACCTAATCAGGCAGGTCCTTTAAAGAGGGTCCAGGACTTTCCTGAAGGGAAACATTGCAAGCAAGAAACTCTCCTGCTGGCCTTGAAGAAGCAAAGCACCATGTTATATACCCATGGAGCGGACCACGTGGCAAAGACCTTTGGATGGCTGTTAGGGGCCGACAGTCAGCAAGGAAATGGAGGCTTCAGTTCTACGGTTGCAAGCAACTGAATTCTCTCATAATCTGAATGAATTTGGAAATGGATTATTTCCTAGTCAAGCCTTAGGTGAGAATGCAGCCCTGTCGACACCTGGGTTTCAGTCTGGGGAGACCCTGAGCAGAGGACCCAGTGAACCTGTGGTAACATAGTGAATTAGCAATCTAGGAAACAGGGGTTATTTTAATACACTAAGATTCTGGAAATTTGTGGTGCAGCATAGGAAACTAGTGCAGAAGGAAACTATTTTATGAGATTATGTTCTACACGCATCCCACACAACAACATGGAACTACTATGTAAGAAACACTGTGTGAGAAATGCGCTGTGGTTTCTTACAGGCAATAAAGACCTTGAATTGCTTAACATGCTTAAACAGGACACACTGTGCTAAGAGCTTGAGATCACACTTGCAGTCCATCTTTGAGCCACCTGTGTCTGTTCTGCTCCATTTATACCTGATAACTTCTGATGCTGCCTGCCTTTTACTTCACTCCTCAGAGACCTCTTTCTATTAGCAGTATTTATATACTTGTTTCACCTTTCCTGCTCTATTGCAAGCCTCTACTGGACACAGAGACCCCTATTTTTCATTTACTTCTGTTTTCCTCCAGGTTCGTAGAATGCAAAAGAAAAAATGATGGGATCCTCTCCAAATTATCATCACTACTGAAAAATAAAACAAACGAAACAACACTATAGCACATATCATAGTGATGGGGCTTTTCAAAGTTGCCCCGTTATCTTGATCCATTCCAAAACTTTCATTAAACAATGTCTACAAGCATTGTTCCAGACAGGGCCATCTGCCTCAAACCAGAGCACAATTTTAGAACAAGAGAAAAAAAGAATTTGCTAGACTCTGTATTGTAGTGCCTAAAATTTCAAGTACTGCCTTGACATCTTTAAGCCTCGCAGGACCCCAAAGTTCTAACTGTGAGTTCCCCCACTCTCACCAGATATGGCCCCCACACTGTAGGAAGGGCTTCTTGCAGGCTAGTTCTCCTAACAGATGGACCAGCTTCATCTCACTGGTACTCAACCTAACAGGTTTCACCTCCTGGCAAGCCTGCAAAGTTATTCAAACCAGCCAATCACACCTTCCCATGGGAACGAGAGGGAACTTCACCTTCTTGTTACTATAAAGCCTGCTTCCCATAGGCCTTGCTGGTTTACTCTGCTCCCAGGTGCAGCCCCATGTGGCCCTGCATGCCAGGTGGCATTCTTCTCTCCTAGAATGTGTGTATATATGACTAATACACTGCTGTCCATCTCATGTCCAGTGTTGGATGTCGTGGGTTCAGCCATCCTGTACAGTTTAGGCTGAAGGATCCTTCCTTCTCCAACAGGATGACCAGGAGATGATCAGAACAGCATCCCATCAAGGCAAACCAGCTGTAATATGCAACATTGCTGGGCCCCTTTCTTGGACCTCTGCTTCCAGGGGTATGTACCAGCTTCCCACCACCACTTCCACACTCTGCTCTCATGGATTCTGGTTCTACGAGAATGAGACCCATAACCAGATAATTAACGATTTCTGTCCTTGGAGGTCACAGCTGAGTTGAGGCTCCTACCAGTGACATACAGTAGAGTTAGAGTCTGCGAGTTATGATAGAAGCCAATTTATAATTCTGTTGAACACAGAGGCAGAGCTAATTAATTCTGACTGTAGGGAGGGATTGAGGAAGGCTTAATAAAAGAGATAATGTTTGAGCTAAGCCTTGAAGGAGAAGTGGATGCTAGTGGAGGACACTGAAGGGCATTTGAGGGAGAGAAAATACTGTAATTGAAGCTATGGACACGGTGAGCAGGAAGGGTCGCTAGAAGGAAGGAGGCTAGTGTGCAGCACAGGTGGTGAGTTAGGAGGTTGGAACAATGACTAAGGTCTGACTTGGAACAACTTTGAATGCAATGATAAGAAATAAATCAGCTTTTAATCTTCATGAACTGGGAAAGCACGGGGCGTTTTGGATTGGAAAACTGACATGCTCAGAAATTTGTTTTGAGCAGATATACCTGCTAACAGCATAGAGGGGATGTATCTGAGCTTATCGTGTAAGTGATACACATATATAGAAATGTGCATTAAAAACAATACCTTTCTACTTAGAAGTCTCTGCATGTCCCCGTTTGTACATTCATAATGACCAAGTTTGAAGTAAAATGTTTATGTTGTTGAACATCCTTCCAAACTCATCTGAGAGAAAAATTGCTCTGCACCATTATACTTATTTTTCCCAGTTACAGTTTAGTTTTTTCAAAAAATAAACCTTATATTGTTAAAGTATTGGGATTGATTTAGAAAGAAAATTTTCATCTCATGGTTTCTGAAAATTACAACTTAATATAAACTCGTGAATAGAATAGGTTTTCCTTCAACCTACTGGTTTCCTAACTGAATCCTTTGACCATCTTTTCCTTGCTTGTCTGTTGCACAAATATTTCAAGGTTTAACGTGATAAAGATCAAGGAAGTCATGATAGGGGTCTGTGATGAACACGTTCCCACTACCATAATGAAGAATCATAATTGTGTACCTTGTGCATTTCGACAATTCGAGAGCAAACTTAACCTGTATGTAAACAAGATGCCATTTCCAGAGTGTTGTCCCACCCCTCAGTCTTCTGATTGTCTCTTGTAGATGTTCTGGCTTTTAAGAATAAATCGGTTCCATGAACACCTTATGCATCATTGGAAAAAAAAGTCTCAAGTTAGAGCGTACATTGCTATCAATTGTATCTTGACCAAATTCACTCATGTTATCCCTGTAAGAACTCTTGATAGTAAAAGAATTATTAAAATCCAGAGAGATGGATGCAAAACCCCAAATTTTCTTTTCTTCCCCCAAACTGATGTTTAATTATATATAGCTAAAGTTCTAATGATTAAGGAAATGATAATAATTTTTTTTTAAGTAATGAACAGGGACATAAAATTATTCTTCCTGGCACAGTTATTTCTAAAATAAAATAGGTCAGAGTCCTTTCAGTTTTAGGTCCCTTTATGTTTGCTAGCGTTGCTACGCATTGACGCTCATAGTGTCAGATCACTGGAGAACCATTCATGGTTGCAAGACCTGCATCATTAATGTGCTTCTCTAAACATTGAACTTTTAGACTATAGCAGATCTCATTATTTACATGGGAAGGGTGAACTTGACATAAGTAGACTATGCTGGGGAAAACGTCAGTAAAACTAATCTGAAAGATTTTGAAACCATTTTCCTCTTTTTTGAATTATTAGAAGGGTGAGACATTGAAAACATCAAGGATTGTGCATAAGGCAGTTCAGAAAACATTCCTCCAAAGACTTTGAGGGGAACATGAAATATCTGTCAATGAACCAGTGGGCAGGCAAGATGATGTTTGCGAGAATGCTGCAGAAAGTATAATGCACACTGCTATGCCAAATAGGCTTCTTATTATTCAAATCATAAAACAGCAACCTAATTTCCTATCTCAATAGAATCCCTCTATTATGATGGTTATACATTTTATAGATATAGAAAGACTTTAACATGATCTTTAATGGTCCAACTGGGTGGGTCTGGAAGATGCTTTTGCTCCATTTCAGAATCTGAGAAGCATATTTGTTTATATTCGTTAGCTTAATTTAGCTCCTTTTCTCTGAGAATCCAAGGTGCTCTTGAGAGATACTGCATATAATGAGCATGCAGTGCCTCTTAAACCAGAAGAAAGAGGCAGTCAAGGAGAAAGAAGAGTAAATGAGAAATGAAAGACCTTCAGCATGAAAGTGAGTTGGGTCAGATGATGCTACAAACTTGGCATTGCATATGCAATTTTTAGTAAACTAAAAATGTTTTTGAGATGGGCACTGGCCAGTCAATAAGCCCAAGAGGTGATGCATAGAGAATACCAGGGATTTGATTCTTTGGACTTCAGGAAACTCACTATCTCCTGGTGTCGATAATATCATTGGTAATACAAATGACTTCCCAAGTATTTAAATCTGGTCTTGACTCTTTTGAATGCTAAACTCTTTAGAAACCTCATCCTATTTTCTCAGCAACTAACGCCTTTCATTCCACTTTTCCATTCAGTCCCCTTCCCTTCTCACCAGTCTGACACCTAGTTCTTGACTGCCCCCTCTGTCTTGCTTCTCTGTCAGCTGTCTCTCCTTAACCATTTAGTTTTCCAACCTGCATTTTCAGAACAACATCCTTCTAATTTCTTGCCTCTGTGTGCATGCCCTTTTTCGTTCCTGCTATTTCTTTCCTTTTATCATTGCTTGTTCTACGGAATTCCTATTTTTTTCTGCCATGAGTTTCATTCTGCTTTACATCTCCTGCTGAATGATCCTCTCTCTGTCAACTCATCCGGAGCCCCTTTCTTCTCCATTCTTTTCTTTATAACACGAAGTGTGTTATCACCCCAGGAAGTTTTTCTTCCTTTATGCTTTCCCATCTTCCAAGTCTAGATGCCCATTCTGCACCCTTGATTCCAACTCTTCTCCATTGTAGGAACTTCTCCTAAAAGTGGCAGCTTTGTTTCCCCACCACCATGGCTGGGACTCTTCTCTCCAAGGTGATGGGCCACAGCTACTGAGGGTTCTTATCCAGAATTCTGAGAGGCTCTGAATCAACCTTGGCATCCTTCTCTCATTCGGGAGATCCTGATTTCCAAAGGGAACTGGGGAGGCTAAGGTGCTGCCATGGGCTGATTTGTGTCAACCCCCTCCCCCCAACTCATATGTTGAAGCCACAACTCACAATGGGATGATATTTGAAGGTGGGGCCTTTGGGAGGTAGTTGGGGTTGGATGAGGTCGTGAGAGTGGGACCCTTATGCTGGGATTAGTGGCTTTATAAGAGGAAGATAGAGTCTGCTATATGAGGACACGGTGAGAGAGTGCCCATCTGCAAGCCTGGAAGAGGGGTCTCACCAGGAACCAAATCTGCCTGCACCTTGGACTTCCCAGCTTCCAGAACTGTGAGAAATAAACGTATGCTGTTTAAACCGCCTGGTCTATGATGTTTTGTTATAGCATCTCAAGCACACTAATACAGGTACCTCGAAACCTCTGACCCCCACCTACTACCCTGGCAACACAAATGTCACAATTTTATAACACAGTCTCTATCCCAGAAAAATGTTGATCATTTCCAGTTCTCCTAGCTGAGCCTATGAACTGCATCTTCCTTCTTTTCAGAATATTCTAAAGACCAAGTGGATATGTTCTCAAATTACTTATGGTCAAAAGGAAAAAAATAGAAGGTGCGTTGTATTGTAAGGGACAGAAAGCCCACACTGGAGGTCGACAAAGTTGTGTTTAGTATTGGAAATTTTTTGTGTGTATTTCATAGATTTTTGTAAAGTTATAAGCCAAGTAAACACAAGAATAAGAACATGGTCACTGGTAAATACTGACTACTGCTGTAGGCTATAACAAAACAATTTACGTTACAATGTTTTCCACATTTCCCAATTCTGTTTTACAGTTGGTGTAAACATGCAGAATTCTGTAATTAGCTATTTAGTCATATGGTTAAACAAAGAACGCTACGGGCCTGGCACTGCAGGGAGATGTAACCTTTCAGTGGTAATAACTTGTTTTAAAAAACAAAATTTGCTTTGCTTTTGAAAAACATATATACTTTATTTGGTTTTCTGGTTGATTGGAAGTGGCAAAAAGGGGATTGTGGCATCTTTCCCTAGTATTTTTTTTTAATTAATTTTAATACTAGTTGAAAGTGTCATCAAAGCAGACCTAGCTGTTTCCAAGCAGAACGGTACTTTATTCCTAATCCATTTCAATCCATTCCAACCAATTAAACCTGGCAGAGGGATGAGGCCAGGCCATTAGTTACTGATTAAACAGGAGAGCCCACAGAATGTAAAGTTTCATGAGTCCTTTCTCTGTTGTTGGCTACCAAGCTATAATCACATTTTTATTCATAAATACTTATAATTTCATAGAAAGTTTGGCATTCTCAAATACTTGTCCTTGAAAATGACTGATGGAATTTTAAATCTCAGTCAAAATATAAATTTTCATATTGTATTCAGAACAGTAAGACTGAATCCCAAAGTCCATTAAATTTCAGTAACTATAATTGTCTCTAAAAATACAAAACAATTTCCTTGACTTTTATTTTGGTTAAATGAGAGTGAACTATAACTTGGTGAAATGTTTTGTTGTTGTTGTTGAAGTTTGGCTCAACTATGGTTAGGTTAAAAAATAATTATTCTTAAAATGTAAGGAGGGGATTCTTAATAGAAAGCCGAATGAGATATATTGAAAAGCCATTTTTAAAACTTCAGCAAAAATTCTGAAGGGTTTCGTAAGGAAGGTTGTTGCACAAACTTTCCTTGAGTGGAAGGGGTTGAGAAATATTCCGGCAAACTCCTTTAGGTGCCCTGACTCATGCTGTGTGAATGCAAAAGATTTCTGACTCAAGTCAACTGATTCTGAAGTGCGTTTGAAGTCTAAAGTACTGCTTCACTGGTGACTAAAAATCATCAAATAGAAACTACCAGGCAAAGCAAATCATAGATTGAGACCAAATGCTTAGGAGAGCTCTCTGAGGTATTAGCATCTTAGGTATTAGCATTTTAGATGTTAAAAAAGAGAACACTCCATTTCTTCTGATGCATCTCCTGTTTGCAAACAGCTATTGCTGATCCTTTTCTAAGGTGTTACTTTGTCCTTTCTGAAAACCTGATTGGGGAGGAGACAGAAAATATGTTTTAGACAATATTCAGCTCAATTCTATAAATAAATTTTGCTCCTGCTCTGGGTGAAAACATGTGAGGCAACAGATTAGAACATAATAGGTCTATCTTTTAAGATTTTTCCGGGTGTCTTTGGGCAACGTTGCTCAATTATCAGAGAGTAATAACAGTGATCCTACTTCACTTCATTTGACATGATAGCATTCTGTGGCAACACAATCTCTCCAAAAGAAATTGGGAAAAGAGATCTCATGCCTTTGAATCACAGTCGTTTGTGGTTGTACTTGTTGCAAGTTGATGCACTTAAAGAAAACACCAGGGAGCTGGTTCCATTCACCCTTCTGCTCACTCTGGAGCCATAGCTCTCAGGACTAGTCCTCGGGTTGGGGGGAGGTGGTACAGGGGCAGCAAAGCAGTGGAGGCAGGAAAGAGCCATAGGCAGAGGCAGGGTGGCAAAGAGGAAATAATGGCCACCAAGATTCCTGGAAGACAGAAAGCCCACTCTTGCAGGGAGGCATGACAAGTCAGTGGGCAAAATCCGAGGAGAAGGAGAATATGGGAGGAGCGAGGGAGGAAAGAAGAAATGGAGAAGGCACGTGCTCTTCCTCCAGGAGATTACCATCTAGAGGAGGAAAAAGACCTGTGCAAAGACAGTAGATAGAAAGGGTGAGAGGGGAGAGTCTTGAAGTCGGGGCCATGGGCTCTGTGGTTAAACAGAACTGAATCCTGATTCTGCCATTTCTTGCTTGGGCGTTCTGGGCCAACTGACTTAACCATGCAGGATTTTAATGCCCTCGCTGTGAAACAGAGATAATAATAACCACCTCATAAAAATAACTGCAGTCATTCATGCACAAGGTTGGAGGCATTATATAGAGTGTTGGTTAAGATTATGGGGTCTGGTGGCAGACTGTTTGGGTGGGAATCCTCAGCAACCCCTGCCCACCGCCCCCCCCAAGGCTCTGTATCTTAACTTCTCTGCACTGGAAGACAAGTGTAAAATGGGGTAGGAATTGTCGTTACCCTGTGGGCCTTAACAAATCATGCATATAAAATATTTAGCATGGTGATTCTCTTTCTAAAATTATAATATATTTGCATTGTTATTCAAATAAAAATCATTTCTGAAGGGCCATAAAGAAATTATAAAGAGTGATGAAATTCACAGGGCTGCTCATTTTCCTTATCAATATCTTATAAGGGATTTATAAGTGAAGACTCAGAGAGAGGTGCCACCATTCGTAACCAATAGAAAAGTGGGAATGGCAGTAACAGAAAGCTATGTAGATACTATATGTTTAACTGTAAAAAATGGCACTACTATTTATTCTAGTAGTTGGTGTTAGGAATGGAAACACTTTCCGTTAATTTAGGAAATGTCGGTTAAGTGTCTGCTTTGTGCTGAGATCTGTGCTAGAAACTAGGGGTACAAACATAATGTGTGCTGCCTAAGGGAGCACCCTCAAAATTGTCAGGGGTGTCAAAACATTCAGAATAGCATGACAAGAGTCAAAACAGAGCTATATGCTAGCCTGTCCAGGGATGCCCTGTTGCGCGTACTCTTCCCTTCTCTTTGCCAGCTCCCTCATTCCTCCCCCGAGATGGAGCTGCTGATAAGAATGGATTACAGGCAAGGATACAGGCAGCCTCTCTTGGAATGGTCTCTCCATTGAGAGTCCACCCCCTCCTCTAATGCAGAATTTCTTAACCTTGGCACTAAGGACATTATGGGCCAGATGATTCTTTGCTGTAGGGGGCTGTCCTGTGCACTGTAGGATGTTTAGCAGCATTCCTGATGTGCACCCACTGGATACCAGTAGCACCCTTCCACCTGTGACAACCAAAAACATGTCTGGATATTGCCATGTGTCTTTGGGGGACAAAACCCCCCCCCAGTTGAGAACCACTGGTCTATTTGTATTATATGGAAATGGGGACCTGCGAATGTCCTCACCTGTGAATCATTCCCATCCTAAAAAGGTTTGGTAAGGGAAGGGAGATCGTGGCAGAGGGGGAAGGTTGGTGGGGAGCAGAAAGGGCACTGTACTCTCAGTCTTTCCTCCTCTCTTCCTGCTCTTGGCTTGGGTTTTACTGTCTTTCCTCCCAAATGAATGAAGTGGGTGAGGCCCTATGGGGCAGGATGAGAGTCTTCA
Source organism: Ceratotherium simum simum (assembly GCF_057802395.1). Lineage (NCBI taxonomy): Eukaryota > Metazoa > Chordata > Mammalia > Perissodactyla > Rhinocerotidae > Ceratotherium > Ceratotherium simum. Next base: position 5,864,866 of record NC_141941.1, read on the forward strand.
TAGGTGTCTGTTTTGGCCAAATGACATCCCTTCCATGTTCCAGCCTAATAGATGAAACAATGGATAAGTCCAAAGTCCTCTTCTCTTCCCAGACACCTGTGTCCTTTTTCCTCTGATACAACAAAGCAAGAAAATTGGTTTTGCAATGTATATTATTTCAGGTTATAAAGGTAACTGTGTAAGTTTTCTAGGGCTGCTTTAACAGTGCCACAAAGTGGGGTGGCTTAAACAAAATAGATTTATTGTCTTACAGTTCTCAAGCCTAGAAGTCTAAGATCAAGGTGTTGGCAGGGATGGTTCCTTCTGAGGGCTGCGAGAAGGAATCTGCTCCATGGGTCTCACCTAGCTTCTGGTGGTTTGCTGCATTCTTTGGCATTCCTTGGCTTACCCCGATCTCTGTTTTCATCTTCATGCGGCATTGGCCCTGAATCCCTTCACATCGTCTTCCTTTATACGTGTCTGTCTTGTGTCCACATTTCTTCTTTTTTTAAAGACAGCAGTCATGTTGAATTAGAGCCCACCTTAATGACCTCATTTTAAATTGATTACTTCTGTAAAGACCCAGTCTTCAAATAAGGTGACTTTCTCAGGTAATAGGGGTTAGTACTCCAACATATGAATTTTGGAGGTACACGATTCAATCCATAACAGTAACCAATAGAGAATGTCTGTATAGTGATATAATTATAAAAAATGATGGGATAAGGGAGAGATATTGTAATGTAAGTAAATTACATGTATCATAACAGAAGATCATTATATAGAGGTGACATCGAAAAATAGCAGTAGAAAGATATCATTTGGTGGTATACAGGTAATTACTCAAAGAAATAAAAACAGAGATGGTTATCAGTTCTCACACTTGAAGACTGGAACTGGAGGCGGAGAAGTTGGGTTCACAAACTTGTGGGTCTGATTATGAAATCTGCATTATAGTGTTTATGTTAATGAAACTCATATATCTCTTCTCAAGTTGTGCCTGCCATCTCCTTCAGTGAAATTTAATTTTTAGTGAAAACTTAAAGCATAATTAATTATATTAATTAACTAATTAAAATCACAAAGGACTTGCTTTGAAAAGCCACATGCTCAGCTCTATTGCTGTGCAGTGTAGGATGCCCACGTATAAGTTTTCTACTGCTGTTGTAACAAATTACCACAAACTTCATGACTCAGAAGAACACTCATTTATTATCTTATAGTTCTGGTGGTCGGAAGTCCTAAGAGATCTTACAGGGCTAAAATCAAAGGGCCGGCAGGGCTGCATTCCTTCTGGAGGCTGTAGGGGAGAATCTGTCCTTGTCTTCTCCAGCTCATGGAGGCCACCTGCATTCCTTGTCTTCTGCCTACCATACCTAGTAAAGGACAAAGGCTGTTTTAGGTTGGATGTAGGTACTAAGACAGTGGAGGACAGCAAATACTGTGGTTGAGAAAAGCCACTGGCTGTAGCTCCCACATTCTGCTAGCAATACCGGTCAACTCCTTTTCCAGCGGGGATCATTTATCAAGTGTCCTGGTGAAGGCGAATAGAATGCACCAGATCTAACTACTCATCTGTTTGACCTTGGAATTCTGGAAGCATTTGTGAGATCCTTGCTCAGAGCATTATATCAAAGTGGGTGCAGGATAATTATTCCTCTAAGCCTGAGGATGGGTGATAATTGATGAAACTCCAAATAGAAACTGTGAGCATGTGTAGTTTGATTGGTATAATATAACTTTGCAAAACTTTACAAAGAAAAGCTTCGATTTTCGGTTTACAGCCCTATTACAAATGGAACAATTTAAAATGCAGACTCTGACAGAATCATTAAAATGAAAGAAAAACAAAGTTATATAGAATATATCTAATAAATAGGTTTGGGGAGGAGAGGAGAAAGAAAAGTATTAATGTTGAGAGTATCAAATAAGGAAAAACTATAGGCAGAGTGGACTGGCTTATCAATACTGCAGAATGAGGCCAGGCTGCACTGACGCCCTGCTGCCTGAGGAGCCTTTATTCAGATGGAAATAACAGTCTGAATTTTCTTGCTACTTTTGATGCTATCTCAGGGCTGTGGATTCAAACTTAGTGATAAACTCAATTAAAAAGGAAATTTAGCATTACCAAATTCAATTATCTATGAGTCCCATGCAGACACTTGCAGGAAGAATTACATGCAATTTGATGTCAAAATAAGGCAAGCCAAGGAGTTAAAAGAAGCCTATGAGTCTTCATGTTTCTAAAATACTATACTCAGGTACTTTTCGTAATTAAGATTTAAACAGAAAGATTATATATGTTGACTTGTTACTTTCATGTTTATTTCCAGAAGAGGCAAAAACCTTGAGTTGTAATTAAAATCATTATTGAGTTTTATATCAGCAGGTATCAGTGCTGTCAGTTCCCTGATCTTAATCAACATGAAATTCATGCAAAGCATTCCCATCATTTCTGTTCTAATTACACCACTCTAGGAAGAAAAAGATTTCTTAGTGTCTCCCCAAGGTCTGTTTTTATAGATAACATTTAATCATAAAAGGAAACCGTGTTCTCTAGAAGGGGTTAATTAAACTCGGTGAGTTAGCTGTATTCTGATCAGGAAACCTCTGGTTTCAGGTGAGTGAAACCCAACTCCAGTCACCTGAAGACGTAAAGAGAAGCCTTTGATTCCGTAGCTGGGAGAGGCACAGGTAGGTGCAGGAACTCCACGGATGTCATAAGGAAAGTTTTTGTCTCCGTTCCTTAAATCAGCCTGTGTTGACTTCATCTGTCAATGCCCTGGTTGTGTGGAGACTCCTTATTCCTGAGTGCATCTCCTTGCGTTTATCCCTTGAGAAGCCATCAGCACTTCCAAGCAAACTATCACCAATTCCTTGGTCTCTCCACTCATCATTTTAGTGCCTCGTTAACCAGAATTATTGAATAGAATCCATCAGTCCTGAACACTTAAATGGCATTTACTTGGCTAGCTATTTTGTTAGACCATTATTAGAAAGAAAAAAAATTTTTTAATTAAAATGGTGCAGATCTATAGCAAGGAAATGCTTAGCATTCTGTCAGTGCCAGAGTAGATCTTAAAACTAAATTGAATCTGTCAGCATGGCACTTATGTAGTGAGAGGCACAGAGTACATTTAAATATTTTGCCCTGCATGCATAAAGGAGACGTGATTTTGATGTTTGTTGAATAAAAATTAATTTTTCCTGCATAACAGAACAAACCCCTTCCCATTTCTTTTCACAGAGAAGAGTAAATCAAGTTGTTTATTTCTAATTAGGCTAAAAAGTAAGGTGAAACTTTTTCAAGATATCCAAAACCTTGTTTCGGTAAGTTCAGCAAATTTTCAAGATCCATATGTTCATTTTAGACTCCTTTGGAACTTAAGGCTGTTCTAACTTATACTTGAAAATTTATTTCAGTCTTAGAATTAAGAAGTTAATTGTGGATATTGAAATGGTTATTGTTAATTGCATTTTGTCCTTAAGTCAGAAAATTATGAATGTGTTTTCCTATATATTTTCCCCTATTTGTCATTTTGATGGGTAAATGATAAAACACATGGATTGAATTTATGTATTTTAACTGTAATCTCTGCAAGAAAACATTCCAAAATGCTCAGAGAATGCAGAATTATTGATAATGCAGATCTTGTTCATAGAGAGGTATTATATATTCATGTTTAATGGAGCAGGCTCAAGCATAACTGTGTGTCATCAATTTCATCATGATATGAAAGGATTGATTTTGCTCAGTATATTATGAAAAATTGACATGGTTAGGTAAAAATGTGTAACCTTAAGCATGGTTTAAAGCCAAAATCTAATAAGTTTCTGTGTTTCTAGTTGGTGTCAGGCCCATATTAAGTCCACTCATTATTTATTCTACATCTCACTCTCTTTTCATTTTCTTTATGTTGGGGAGTTTAGGAATGTTACTATGATCCTACTTGATCGGTGCACGTGAAGCAAATTAGGACTGGTAAACAGAAGTCAGGTCAGCACAAATGTAGTCTTAGTCTTGGGGTGATGAGAAAATTCGTTCCTTCCCCTTCTGGTTCTTATGGCTGGTCGAATAATTATAATGACGTAAGGCAGGTTAACAGGAGAAAATCAAAGAAAGTTTAATACATATGCATGGGGAATTCACATAAGTATGAAAAATTTCAAAGACTGCCAGGCAAAATGAGGTATGTTTGTCATTCTGGACTAAGGAGAGGGGGGCAGGGGTCTGGACCTTCAAAGGGAAGGGAGGCAATTTACAGGAAGATGGAAAGAGTTGATGTTTGGTAAGCAAATGTTTGTTGGGCCATCTAGAGACAATGGGACGTGGAGAGGACTCTGATCAAATGGGCCTTGCTAGGTTCCTTCCTGTCTACCACACCTGGTTCATATTATCCTATAGTTATATATGGTGATAGCTCCTTCCTGGAACAGGCCTTCTATCTTAAATTCTTTTAGGCAGAAAGTCAAAGTTTCTTCATGAGTCTTTTGTTCTTGAAAATAATCAGCCCCAAATAATCAAGCCAAAGAGACACATTTTGGGGTGGTAAATTCTGCTGCCCTATAGTCTCTCAGTCAATCCCAAGACCTTTATATGAAGGGGGACCATGCAACCTAGACCAGGTATCTGAGATGATGCCACAGGTGTGAATTACAGATTCTTCTGGCCTTCCCGCAAAGGGCTGGTGGTCCTTTCCTTGGGCGTCTGAAAACTGTAAAAGGAAAATACACTGCATCTTAGTTTTTACAAACACTCCCTCTGAGCTGATTCTAACCTCTGGGTCCCAGAATGCATACCATCCCACCAATCAGAGTGGGAGATTCTAGGAGTCAGCTAAATAGAATCTGGGGGACAGTGAGCCCAGCATATTTGAAAACCCACTCTACCTTCATTTTCCCAACACCTCAGTGCACAGTTGGAACACAAACAGTTGGCAACTGGGAGAAACCCCACATTTGACTCCATGGTCCATGAAGTGAAGATTTTTATGATAGGAAGAATCAAGTGGAAGCCTATAGAACTGGCTTCCCTACTAAAATACTGAAACAGAATTAATATTTCATACCTGGGGAGAATAGCAGAGATTAGAGCCACCATCAAAATTTGAAAATTTCAGGTGCACTTTCTTCTATCATAACCCTATTTGACTCACTTGTTTGAGATGTCTAGTGGATGGATGGAGTTGGAGAATGATGTAGGTTCATAAACTCAACAAGATGCTAATTCAATTTGCAGCTTTGGTCTAGATGCCATCTTATTTGAACAAATAACAAACAGTCTGGCACCAGATATTCAGTTAAAGATCTGCCCATTTTGACCAGTATTTATTCTCCCAGTTTTCATTGTCTTCTAGATGCTTTATTCATAGAAAGCTAACCAAGTTTTAGCAAGCATGTGGGCATTCAGTTAGACCCTATGTTGTCCCCACTACTTTGTAGCTTGGTACATGGTCAGGCTACTAAGTTCAGGCCAGTGGAATATGAATGGTAGTGACCTGAACAATTTCTGCCTCCCATCCTTGAGAAAGAAAGGCAGATGCCTTCCATTCTTTTTTCCTTCCTATTGGCTTAACAGTGTTGACAAATGGAGCAGTTGACTTTAACCAAGAGATGTTGATCCATGTGTTGAGGGTGGCAAAGCTAACCTTCCAGCCCTTGGCGATCCACCCATCTCTGGGCTGTTGTAAGAGAGAGAAGCAAAGGTTTATCCTATTTGAACTCTTGTATTTAGAGTCTTTATGTTCCAGTAACTAAACATGCTTCCCAAATAATACAGAATATAACTCTCTCTGTTCACTTGAATTCATGTTCCACATTCAGCCTAGGATATTTGTTCAATCCCAGATGCTTGTATTCTCTTGGTCGTGAAGTCGCTATTCTTTGTAGTGCTTGGGTTTCTCTGTGTCTCACCCTGTCATTGTGCCACATCATCCTGATACAAACTTAAGGTGCACTTCTACAAAGGACAACTCACACACACATATTTAGGTGTAACAAAATCCACTGGTTATTTAGATACTCAAAATTAAATATTTGAATCTCTTATTGTTAAAAATGTTCCTCAGAAGTAAAAGAAGGTGAGTAATTTTATAGTGGAGAAGCCTGATAAACACTTCATCAGCCAGTGATCAAGGTCAACATCAACTGGGATATGTCATGTTGACAACATGTAACCTTGATATAATGTAATGAGACGGGGACTTTACCTCTGTGGTCGTCCTCCCCAATACCCATAATCCCAATCTAGTCATGAGAAAAACATTGGAAAAACCAAAATTGAAAGACATTCTAGAAAATATCTGACCAGTGTCCCTCAAAGCTGTCAAGGTCATCAAAAACAGGGAAAGTCTGAGAAACTGTCACAGTCTAAAGGAGATCAAGAAGACATGACCACTAAATGTAATGTGATGTCCTGGTTGGGATCCTAGAGCAATAAGTGGACATTCGGGAAAAACTAAGGAAATCCAAATAAAATATAGACTTTAGTTAATAATAGTAATGTATCAATATTGGTTCATTCATTGTAACAAATGTACCAAACTAAGGTAAGATATTAACAACAGGGGGACCTGCAGGTGGATAGACAAGAACTCTCTAATATTCTTGCAACTTTTCTGTAAATTTAAAACTATCCTATGATAAAAGGTTTACTTAATGTTTAAAAAGATGCCCTTTATCAGCCAGCCCTGATGGTCCAGTGGTTAAAGTTCAGTGCTCTCACCACTGCAGCAGCCCGGGTTCGTATCCCAGTCATGGAACCACAGCACCCATCGGTCAGTTGCCATGCTGTGGCAGCAGCTCACATAGAAGAACTAGAAGGACTTACAACTAGGATACGCAGCCATGCACTGGGGCTTTGGGGAGGAAAAATTAAAAAAGAGGAAAATTGGCAACAGATGTTAGCTCAGAGCGAATTTTTCCCTGCAAAAAAAAAAAAAAAACGCCCTTTAGCATTTTCTCTCTCTTGCTTAGAGGTGATTTCTTTCAGTTTAAAGGTGAAATTAAGTGAGAGGTGAGAAAGTGAAGAATGCAAATGTAGAGAACTCTAGCTATACAGAGGAAAGTTTGGGAAGTAGCTGGAAGTTGAAGGAGAGGTTTCGTTTCGTTTATTTTTAAAATGAGTGTATTTAAAAGTGGGTAGAAAGGAAGCATTGGAAGGAGAGGACAAAATTCTGGAAGGAGAATAGATAATGGATCTAGTGAATATCCTGAGAATTCAGTAGTCAGTGAGGTCCAGAACACAGGTAGACAATAGAAAGAACATGTTTGCAATTGCAGTAAGAGATAAGGAAGAAAAGATTGCCCCTCTCACAAGTAAAAAGGTCAGCTTCACACTAAGAAGTTCCAGTCTGAAAACTTCTATTTTCTCTCCTCACAGAATAATACATAATTTGGCTGAGAATGAGGGAAACAGTCATGGGATCTAAGGTTTAGGCATTAAAAAAATGGCATCTATCCAGACTCAGAAAAATGCAAGAAATATAAAGATGTAGCAAGTCTTCAAGAAACTAGAACCAAAGACTCAAATACCACAAGGATTTACTCTCTCCATATTTTATTTCTCCACATTTTGTATCTTTCTCTCTGTTGGTTTAATTTGATATGTTGGCCACTCACACTGCTCGGGAAACATGGCTTGCAGGGCTCCTGCACCCCCACTGACGGATTCACTAGAAGAGAGGAGTTGTCGCTCTTTATTGAGGCAGAGAAATGGAACCTCTAGTGAAGAAGTAAAGGCTCTGAGGCCAGGCTGCCCAATTTGAGCCTCTGATGTAATTTTAGGCAGGTACTTTGTTTCTCAGTTTTCTCATCTGTAAAATGAAGATAGTACATATCCCCAAGAGCTGCTATCATTAAACAAGTAACAAATACAGAACACATAAGCCAATGTTTGGCACATGGGTCAATTCAGGATTGGACTTTTGATGGGAGGATGTGTGTAAAACACTGGACCACAGGAGTTAAAGGCATTGGCTGGGTACTGAAGAGATAGGAGACAGCTGGATGGTATAAGTGAGAAGATAAAGAGGTGAAGGGGCCGAGGATGGAAGATGTTGCATGAGGGCACGAGCTAGAAGAGTAGGACTGCTAGTGGCCAGAGAGAGGAATACTTGGTATTAAGATATCTGATTCGAAGGCATCCCGATGATGACAAGGGTTGAAGGGAATATTTGGAGCAGTCGATGTTTGGGGATATCCACAGAATGGATTGTCAAAACAGCAAAGTCATAATGCTTTATTGCTTCTGTAAAGGAAAAGGTTAAAAAAGGCAGGAAGATGGAAAAAGGAACAATGGTCTGAACATCACAAAGAGGACCATGAACTGATGAACAAATGGAAGATTAGAGAAGGATGAGATGTCAGGGGCTGGTGGCCAGAGAGGAGAAATAATACCACTGAGATACTGGGACTGTTATCAGTGCAGCATTCACAGATTTTAACAGTGTTAAAAAGACAAGAAATTTACTTAATATAGCACCATATCAAAATAAGTTACTTTTTTTGAATCAGTTTGATTACAGATTGCCATCAAAGAGGAATATAAATCTACATATTCCTTTTAAGGTATAGTGTATGACTTTGTACATGGTATTGGATTTATTTTGGCTAACAAGTAAACAATAATTGTGGATTTCTGAAAATTGGTGTATTGCATTTGAAGGTCAGTGTATTCATTATCTGTTGGATTCTTGATTATGCCTTTGAACACCATTGAAATTCGGAGGGTCTTCATGTTCTTTCTCATCTGCACTGAATTCTCCATTGTGGAAGATGCCAACCATCAGGAAAAGGGCATGTTTTATAAGGACGAGATGTAGTTGCTAAAGCAAAATGATTATAATTGAATAGTGGTTATTTTCTTTTGTAACTTTCTTAGTACCATTTTGCATGTAGAGTGTGATAAAATCTGAATCTTTCATTAAGTGATGGCTTCAGCATTCACATGTCATATGATATTTTTAATCCTTCATTGTATTTGCAATAGTTTATTTTAGCTAACTGTGAATCTGACCTTAGAACCACTATTTTTCCCTTGTCTTCTTTTTAAAAAATGATACTAACAAATGTGCTTCTCTTTTAAGCGACATTTATGTCAAGAGTTTTGAAAGGATCCTAAAGTAACTAATTTGGATGGCTCTGGAATTCAAAATGAGCATGTATTTTGACTTGGTAGCGACATTCAAGAAAATACCTTCTATTTTGTCACAGTTTGCAAAGCTATTACGTGATACGATTGATTCAAGATCCTATGTTTAAAAACTTAACTCCTTACTACTAATATGATAGATAATCTTGATAACACTGGCATTGAACATCCTTTTCCAAATAATGGAATATAATCACAGAAAACAGAATCACCACTTTACTGCGGGAGAGTTAGTTTATTTTTCAAGGTCATTTTACCTTTATTGAATTCTCTTGAAATTGTAAGCCAATGGCGCCTAGATTTTGCTGAGAGCTCCAGCTTTGAAAGTGCCTGGAAATTGCCTTCTATTCTCTGTAGTCAGAGAATGGAACGGAAGACCTTAGAGAAGCTGGGAAATTCTACGTCTGCTGGGGGCTTAGAGACAAGGCAACTGACAAGCTGACCTCGGGTTCCTTTTTTCCATCATGCGATTCTAGAATTTCTATAAAAACACCATGTGACCTGGAGACCCCAGTAATTGCTGAAGAAACTGGGCTTTCAATCATCTGCTACTATTGACTTGTGGGTCTATTTCAGGAGAAGACTTTTAGCCTCTGTTATGACAGACGCTGTTCATCAGTCAAGTGAGGGAGGTGGGTAATGATTACCTCCGCATCAGAGCTATTGATAAGAATAAGTCATGGTGGATAATGCTTGCATTAAAGGTGCGATGGAAGTTACTAATTCAGCAACATATATTTAGCCATTTTATGGTATCACTATTTAAGCAGAGGAAATGGAGATAGCTAAGGCGAATAATGTTTTTGTCTTCACTAGGGATTCTCAAAGTGTGGTCTTTAGACCAGCAGCATCAGCATTACTTGGGGAGTGGTTAGAAGTACAAGTTCTTAGGCCCCATTCCAAACCTACTGAATCAGAACCTCTATTAGTGGGGCCCAGCAATCTCCAGATCTCCAGGGATTCTGATACAAGTCCAAGTTTGAGATCCACAGCTCCAAAACAGAGGTCAGCAAACTTTTTCTTTGCAGGGCCAGATTGTAGATATTATTGGCTTTGCCAGTAATATGGTCTCCATCTCAACCAGTCAACTCTGTTGTTTTAGACTGAAAGTGGCCATAGTCAATATATAGTTGAATGGGTGTGGCTGTGTTCCAGAAAAAATTATTTACAAAAAAAGGTGTCTAGGTTTTGTCAGTGGGCTATAGTTTACTGACTCCCTACTCTAAAACCTCTCTTATTAATTTTAGATTAGCTGGGCTTGTTTTCTGTGAGTTGATTTGAAAACGTTTATCCACATATTAATATTAATCTATATTAAAAGAAAAAGGTTCTCTTTAATTCAAAATATGTCTATTCCTGTGGGCAAATTGAAACCATGATTTTTCATTATTTGAACTTGTAAGGTTTTATGTGTAAACAGAAAAGGAGATGCTTATGATAAAATTAATTTAAGAAAGATATACGTTCACTTTAGAATGTTAATATTGCATTTGGATTCATTACTAATACATAATAAGCAACATGTTACCTCAGATCTTATTACTTATTTTAGAACATTTATTGCATGTTGTAATTCTTGCATTGCGATAAATGAATTTTATCATCTCCCCTAAGCATAGGAGAGCTTCATGTCCATCATTGCCCCTGCCATATAGCTAATAAATAGGCACCTTTGATCATTTGAGAAATCAAGCATTTGAAGCTGTGTTGACACGAACTATTCACTATTATAGGAGTTCCTGATCACATAGATGGTTGGTATCCAACAATTTGAACTTAGAAAATGTATCAGTCAAAGATTTAGTTGGTTATACAACTTCACGTGACTCATTTTACAATATTTTCCTGTTGCAGCCCTATGTTTTAATACATGTCATTTGCAATTTACAGTTAAGAATGTTCTGGTAAAGCATTTCTCTCAGCTGTTTATTCTGCACAATATTTTGAATTGGTGCCGTAGTCAATTTCTTTTTCAGTCTAGATAAACGTGCTTATTTCTAAGCCTCATCAGCTGCCACAAAGGTCCAGGAAGCAAAATCTAGGTGACTCAGAGTGGTTTCAAGTTATTCGTTGAAAAGCTTTTGGAATGGAATTTGATAGAATCTCTTGCTTTCCCAGCCACAGCAATCTGGCCAAGTCTGTCCCTGGTCATTCCCCTTTGGGCGTTTATACTGTTTTGCCAAACACAGAAACACGTGTAGACAGTTCACATTCATGGTTTCCAGAAATTTTTTAGTACAAGAAAGTGTTCTCAATATATATAATTCCCTTTTACTAAATCCATAAACACAATTTAATAATATACCATCTGTAAATTTTAATGATATATTATAAATATGTGCATATGTATATATACAATATATGGTAAATGTAAACTATTTTCTATTCCCTTCCATTTCTTTCTTTTCTTTTAAGGGAATGTGGGGGCTCCTGTGACAGAATAGTCTTCTGTCCAGGGCTCGAATGACATGACCAAGCCTAGCTTCTCTTTTTTTTTTCTTTTTTTCTCCCCGAAGCCCCAGTACGTAGTTGTATATCCTAGTTGTAGGTCCTTTTCTTAGTTCTTCTGTGTGGGATGCCGCCTCAGCATGGCTTGATGAGCGATGAGTAGGTGCGCACCCAGGATCTAAACCAGCGAACCCAGGGCTGCCGAAGCAGAATGTGCGAACTTAACCACTACGCCACCGAGCCAACCCCATCCCTTCTATTTCTTAAAATTAAAGCTAATAGGAAAGATTTTAAGTGCAATTATATAATTTATTGATAAAAGGCAAATATGTTATAGCACTAGCATTGTCTTTACTAAGAAGAAAACCACTGTAAATTTTTGCTGAGATATTGAGTGAATGAATGGATTAATGGAAGAATCAACTAATGAGGCAGTGGCTGAATTTAGGAGAAATTCTCTTCTCAAGAACATTAATTAAAATGTGCTTTAACAAAGCAGCTCCATGTAACTGCTCCAAAATGGTGGATAATTGTCCATGTTCTTATGTGAAAACATGTATATATTTATTTATACTATATATATATATATATGTTTCCCCTTGGTTAGTGTATCCATTTTACATTATATGTTTTTTTTGTTTTTTTTTTTAACAAAATTACTATAAAAGCCTGATTGGTTATAATGAAGTTTCCACAGGCACTATAACCCAAGAAAGAAATTAATACCATTCCTATTGCATCCAAAATTTGAAAGTTGGTTTTTTTGGATCATTTTTAACCATGTTCTTCTTATTTTTTTCTGAATTCAACTGTGCTATACTTATTTTTAGTATATGTTTTTTATTTCTTGCTTGCCAGTTTTTTGGTATTTTAAAACTGATTTATACATGATATGATCCTTAGAGACCTCAGTTATACTTGAACTCTTCGTGTATCAAAGACTCTGATAGCCTCCTATGGCCTAGGCATGGTGTAAAGTACAGGTGAGAGAAAGCCAATAAGACAGAACTCCTATTCTGGGACTGGACAATGAGGAACCCCCACAACGGCAATGCGATGTGGGAAGTGTGAGGAAAAACACACATCCTGGACTCCACAGCGGCACCTGAGTGGCCCCCTAGCCCGGGCCAGGAGACAATATTGGGGGAGGGATTCCTTTGTCAGGTAACACGTAAATCAATCCCTAGAGGATAACGTGTGGTTAGATGACACATGACTTCTGAACAGAGGAAGTCTAGCAAAGGCATTAAGGTATTAAAATATTGCAAATGACTCTTGTACATTCCTGGTCCAAGTATAAATTGGTACAACCCCTGAGGAGAAATACTTGGCATTATTTGTCAATATTAAAAATATATTGATTCTTTGACAGCAATACTTGACCCAGCTATTCCATTTTTGAGAATTTCTCTTACGGATACACTTGCATGTGTGTGATATGGCATATGTGCAATTTTATTTATATCTGACATATTAATAGCAAAGGATTCCCAGCAACCCAAATATCCTTCAGTGGAAGAAGGGTTAAATTAAATATGGTATGCCCAGATGATGGGAATGCCCCTACAATGTAAGGATAAGGAAAATTTTCCAAGATATGGTGTTAAGTGAGAAAAAGTAAGTTGTAAACCCATGTGTATGTTATGCTATTTATTATGTAAATAAGGGGAAATACAAATATGCATCTGTTATTTCTTGTAAATTCATGAAGTAATTTCAAAGGATCTATAAGAAGCTGACAAAAGTATTTATCTCAATGTATGGTGTTGGTGTAGGGGATTGGGGACTGGATTCATGGAGGGGAGGGATTCAAGGGAGATGATAAATTAAGCTCCTAGGTTCCAATTCCAAGCTTCTACAGTATCAATTCACAGCCAATTTGATTTCATCACAATTTCTAGGCATTTCCTAGAGTAGATGATTTTGAAGCAAATCTCAGACATCGTACAATTGTATATATAAATTTTGGATTACAAGTAAAATATCATTATTGCATTTAAAAATAAAAATAATTCCTTAAATAAATATTCAGGCAGTCTTTAAATGGCTATGTATCTAGAGAGAGATAAACTTGTATATATATATACATAAGTTTATTTCCTTGACTTAAAGTCCAAATAAGATCCAAGCATAGTAATATTACAATTAATGGTATAAATTTCCTTTTAAATATGTGTTTAGTCAAACAAAGTAAGATAAGCAATATTTTCATTATCAAGATCTTCTAGATATCATTTTAGTTTCGTTATGATTTTTCTTTTGATTCAGGGGGAGCCTAGAAGTGTGTCTTTTTAAATTTTTAAATATACAGGGCATTGTAAAGTTTTCTTTAGATTTTTAAAAAATTTTTTGTGTTACATTTAGAAAATTTCAGATTCTTTGAAATTTGGCAAGACATACTTTATCTCAAGTGTGTGACGAAGTTTTAGAAATTTTTCTGGAACTAGTGAAAAGAATGTGTGTTTACCAGTTATTTGGCGTAGTGTTCTATGTATGTCCATTATACTGAGTTCATTAATTACTATTAAAATCTTTTATATTCGTATTATTTTTGGTCTTTATGCCAATCATAGAGCATTCTCGCAGATTGTGTGAAGTGTGTGAATTCTCCCAATATGAAGGTGGATTTATTCATTTCTACTTTTGTTATCTTCTACATCTATTGAGCCCATTAGATTAGATGTCTATAGAATTTGAATTGTTATATCTACCTGAGAACATATTTTCCAACATGGATGACTATTTTACTTGTAGGAATGACTTTTGCTTTAACCTTTAATTGTTCTGATATTGGTACAACTAAGCCTCTTTTCCTTGGGTTACATATATTTGGTGTTTAGTTTTCCATCTTTTTCCTTTCCAACCTTTTATGTCTTTGTCTTTTAACTATAGAGTTGAATCTCTTTATAATGATTGTATTTACTGATTCATTTCTATCACCTTATATTGTACTTTCTTTTTGTATCATTTCTTTGTATCTTGTTTTGGTCCTCTAATGTTTTTTGTTTGTTTATTTTAGTTTGATTGAGTGTTCCTTTTCCATTTTCTCCTTTATTGGGTTAGAATTTACAAAGTCTGATTTTATTCTTTGAGTGGATATTCTAGAAATGTTGACATAAATATTTTTTGAAATATATACACATTTAAAGTGAATGAATAACCTGACACTTCTCCAGAAAAACATAAAGACCACACAAAATGGGCACAGAACTACTGAGGGGCCGAAACTCTGGGGGCTAATTTTGATGATGTGACCCATAGATTGGCCACATAAAGCGGGATTTCTTCAACTGATGATGCATCTCTGAGTGGAGGATGCTTAGTACGTGTGTGTACGCACGCGCACGTGTGCAGGCATATGTGTGCACGTGAGTACCTATATGTATTACTATTATTTATTAAGAGAGTGCATAGCTTTCATTTTCAAAGGAATTTATGACCCAAAGAATATGATCCATTTACTAGATATAGTAAATATTTTTTGGTGCATTTGGATAAACTTTTTAAGGTAGCATTTTATCTTCTTTACACATTTAGTAGCTTCCTGCACCCTAAAAAGCAAGATTCAACTTTAAAACTCCTCCAGCCTAGTACAATGTAGTGTAGACAGATCAATCACCATAGAAACAGGATTAAACAGGCATGTTCTCAGCGTGTGATTGGAATATGAGACCCCTTTAAATAGCAGAATTTAAGTAGCAGAATCATGAAATACCTAAAAGCCAATAGCTAAGAGCAATTTCCCCTAGAGAGACACTGAGAAATCTCTGCAATAATTATACCAGCGTTAAATTATGATGGGAGACAGCGTGACAGAGATTTCTGTAGAACACAAAAAATGAATCTGTCGACCACTCAAACAGTTGTGGACGTACCCAGCTGACCTTGTCACTAGACTATCCAAAGATGGTATGGACTGGGAAAGCTACGGTCACTGAGGGAGAGGAAGAGGTGAAAGTGAAAACATAATCAAACTTAATTATAATTAATGCGGGGGAATAGAGTCTTTCTTGTGTGAAATAATAAATCATTTTATAAATGCAAACAAATATAATATTATCCTCATAAACTTTTTTTTCACTTATTACAAATGGACTAATACTCTTGATTAGGAAAAAATTGCTAAAATATTTACTGTGGTGAAAATAAAAAATATAAAAATGAACTATGACATGAGTTAATTTATAAAATAAATTGTATACGTATATATTTGTGTACTTTATATGTATATAATTATATATTTACATATTATATAAATTATGAAATAAAATTCACAAAAATGAATTTTCCACTGTAAAGGAAATTTTCCACTCTTCCATTTTTCTGTACTCTTACTACTCGCAGGATACTCTGTACTCTAAATGTGTGTGGGTTTCCCCACACCAGGCAATTCTGCAACACCAGCTGAATGTCCCACAATTCAACTCAATTCTGACACTATCTACCTGGAGATAAGGTCAGATCCCACAGGTTAAGGGCTCAGTCTTACAAGACTATCCACCACCCCCCTTTCAGATGTCAATCACAAGTCCAGGTATCACCTGTGCTTCTGACCATCTGGCTATAAATTAGAGGTTCCTATGACCCCCTCCTCGGTTTTGATTAATTTGCTAGAGCAGCTCCAGAACGCAGGAAAACAGTTTACTTACTAAATTACTTACTTATTGTAAAAGCATGTAACTCAGAAACAGCAGATAGAATAGATACGTAGGACGAGGTATGTGGGAAGGGTCTCAGAGCCTCCATGCTCTCCCAGTGCCAGCTAGTGTTCACCACTCAGAGGCTTCCAAACCCATAATTCAAGGATTTTTATGGAGGCTTTACTACCTAGGCATGATTGATTAAATCATTGGCCATTAGTGTTCAAGTCCATCTCTAGCCCTTCTCCCCTCCCTGGAAGTCAGGGGGTGTGACTAAAAGTTCCAGTCCTCTGATTACATCATAGGTTCCTCTGGCAACCAATTTCCATCCTTCAGAGCTTTCCAAAAGTCACCTCATCAACATCAACTCAGGTGTTGTTGAAAGCGACTTGTTATGAATAACAAAAGACACGCATTTCTGCTTTATGGCTCTGGAGCTATTTCAGGAACTGGGAACAAAACTACAGATGGTCCAACTTACCACGGTTCAACTTAACGATTTTTTGACTTGACAGTGGTGCAAAAGTGGTGCACATTCAGTAGAAATCATACTTTGAATTTTGAATTGTGATCCTTTCCTGGGCTAGCAATGTGAAGTATGATCCTCTCTCATGATGCAGGGCAGTGGCAGCAAGCCACAGCTCCCAGTCAGCCACACGATCACAAGGGTAAACGACCCATATGCTTACAACCATTCTGTACCCATACAACCATTCTGTTTTTCACTTTCGGTATGGCTCTCAACTCTGTCTCCCTGATCCACCGTATGGGGTAAAGTTTAAGGGATCAGGGAGGGCAGGCTGGTATGCAGAAGCGCTGGCAGGATGAGTTTCGATTGGCAGATCAAAATTTTCTCTTCTGCATGTGCTCCTGGCTGGCTTGCTGCTCCTGAAAAATAGCTTTAACATCCTGTTGTTAAGATGGGGTCAGTTATGAGAAGTTACCAGGAAAAGTACAGTAAACAAGGGTAAAGTTGTTATACAGATTTAAGTCATTGCCTTCTCTACTGATAAGAGTTTCTAGAGATTTAAAGCCCTCCTCCCCTTCCTGGCACAGAGAGGGAGGCACCCTTACAATTGGAGATTTCTCTTATAAATGTAAATTTCCCTTACAAAGGGTAACTTCTACTATGTTTTCAGAGCTTTCCCTGTGTCTGCTTTTTTTTAGTAATCATCAGCTCAAAATATCCCTCATGCCAAAGAGACATATTTTGGGCTGGCAAATTCTGTTCCTGGTCCCATGGTTACAAGTACAGTATTCAATCAATTATGTGGGATATTCAACACTTTATATAAAGTAGGCTTTATGTTAGATGATTTGGCCCAACTGTAGGCTAATGTAAGTGTTCTGAGCACGTTTAAAGGCTAGGCTGAGCTATGATGTTCAGTAGGTTAGGTGTATTAAATGCATTTTCAACTTACAATATTTTCAACTAAGGATGAATTTATTGGGACATAACTCCATCATAAAAAGATGATTACAGAGAAACATCTGTAAATATAGTAAGAAAAACTGCCCCTATGGTTCTTATATAGGAAATTACAAGGGTTTTAGGAGCGATGTGCCAGGAACTGTGGATGAAGACCAAATATATATTTCTTGTTATAAATCACAATATAACAGCCACAAACCAGCTGTTTTTAAGGCTGTTCATGAAGAATCATGATATGTTGTAGAGTCTCTTCTTGATTGATCTGTCCTTGGCTACTTAATTAACTGTTCTTACTTCAGCTCTCTCTCGCAAAGTACCTAATGCTTATTTCTCCCAAATGGATACTGAATGTGCATTGTATATGAAAAGGCAGTTGATATTTCAGAATACTAACTCCATACTTGGTTCTATTTAAATGTGGCGCTGCACAATAGACAGAAATTTGAAAGTGGAAGTTATTTCCAGTTCTTAGGGAATACTTACATTCCTGAACTCCAAGTATGCTTCAAGAGCCGCTAAAGCAACTTCTGGTGGAGAAGGAGCAGTCAATGTGGTGTTACAGATGTCTTCTACTCAAGGGTTGTTCCCTATGGATCAGCCCTTCTACGTGGAATATACGAGAGTCATTGGCTGCCACCCTTCATGAAATCCATTTGGTTTAATTTCTTTGAGCATCAATGAGGGTTTGGCTTCACTTGCAGTTTATATGGCCATTCTGTTTTGCATGCCCTCCAAGAAGAGACAGAGTTCAATCAGGAAAATTTGGAGTATCTCCATCTTTGATGTCGTGAACATCTCATTTTGTAAAGCAGTCACAAAACAGTGCAGGAGGAAAGCACACGATAATTGGACCATGATCTGCTTTGCCCATTCAACTCTCGAAGGAGAAACCAAAGAAGAGAATTGATGGATCTCAAAATAAAAATGTTCTAGAAGAAAATAATTTATATTTGCTTGATGGCCTCCTGGACCATAAAGAAACTCGGAAAACAATTCTGAAACTAAAGTTGACTGGGTCACGAAAGGCAGTTTTTCAGGCCTAGAAGATCACCTGACAGCTTTCTGGGGACTATTGTTCATCTTCAGTATTAACATGCTCGGGTAAATTAAAGAATGAGGTCGATAAACATATTTGAATATACTTTCTCAAGACACCAAGAGAGCCTCCACTTCAGCTACATCTCCTTTGGAAAACCATACTGAAATTGAAAGAGAGGAAAGAAACACAAAGTACACAAGGAAAATGATTCTTCCAAGTTCGCCTAATTTTATTCAATGGGTAGAGATTCTATCCACTAAATGGAAATTAATTTGGATAGTAATAATAACTACAAATACTGAATCAAAACCAAACTGTGATCTCTGTGCTAACTGAATATATAGATATGTATCTGTGTATTAGGTAATCCTTGCAACAGAGGGGAGACATGGGAATTATTTTCCCATATTTCAAATAAAAAAATTAAGTATAATCTCATATTTCAAATAAAGACACTAAAGTTTCAGGGGCTTAAGGAACTTGCTCAAAGTTACGAATGGGTTACATGAAGAGATTGGCATCTGACTGGAACTTTTTCTTAACCACTACTATATACCTTCCCCCGTTTACAAAAGTAATGAAATCAGGGAGGAAAAATACTAAGTGAGATTGGCCAAGGAAAGAGAAGGAACAAATGTATGAATAAATTCACCCATGGTAAAAGCTTCGTTTTTTATCATGTAATGCTCTGCTTGATATATAATTCAGGCCCACCTCTGTTACTGGTTCACTGAGTGAAATAATTCACTTCACTTTTCTCTGAGGGTTTTTTCAAAAGTGGGCCGGCCTAGGATGAGTTCTAATCGCGAATGGAGATCAGGAGATTCTTTTGTAAATGGGTATATGGATTTAAGAGATTTACTCACATAGTTATGTGGATGCAGGTACCATATATCGGCACAAACTAGAACGACATTAGCATCTGCGATTTTTCAAATTAAAAGGATAATTTTCATGCGTGCATGTGAAAATACGAAATCATTCATGGATGTGTTGCCTATTTCAATTTTATGCATTTCATTCAATGAATAGATACATAAATACATAAATAAAATTTATGACTGTGTTCCAGAACAGGGGACACAGAGGAATTTATGCAGCATTGAAAGTCTTTGGCCACTGGGTGTCATGGTTTTCCCCTGTAATGGTTAAACCCTTAAACAATATTTGAAGGGTTCCTATATTTCTAGAACAGAAATATTCAGTGTTACATAGGTTAGCACCATAAATGGAAAGTTTTATTAAACTATGCCACGATCCTTTTTTCAGATTACTCTGCTCTTTTTAAAACACATTATTGGTATCATTTTCTACCTAAAACTGGCTAATAAGGATTAAACCTCCAAATATTTGAATGTCAAGGAATTGTATAATTGAGTTGGTCATACTCAAGTTTTATTGTGTCAAATTCAAATATGAGGAATTTGTAGAGTGCGCTTAGGCACATGCTTGGTTGCATTTTTTAAAAAACTCTTTGCTATGCAGAACTTCCTAGTACAAAGATGTACTAATTATTAGATGTAATGATCATATTTTAGCACCAATCGCTCTGACCCCTGCCTTGTGTATGCATATGTGATGGCAGATGTATTATAAAACTGTACCATTAATTAGAACCAGACAACCATATTTCTTCCTTGTGGATATGGTCCACTCTGCCAAGTTTGATGGAAGTGAGTTGTTGTGACAATTAAAAACACTTGTGCATGTTCTAGAACAGAAGTGCTGCTGAACTTGTAGAAGAGACCTGTAAGCATAAAATGTGCCTGATGAGAAGGCTTAGCCAAATGCTCCAAGGACACCATGAAAAGATTCCTTATATTTTCCCATTTTGAAAATTGGTTATCGCCAAAATTGTAAAGGTCAACCTGATGGAGTTGTTGATTGTTTAGAAGTCAATATTTAAGCCCTGTGATGGGATATGTGTAGGGCAAGTCTTGGAAAATATGAAAATGGGCTCGTGGGACTATTTTATTTTATTATTTTATTTCATTTTTGCTTTTGTTGTTTAAAACAGTCTAGAAAACAGCCAAGTTATGCTTGAGTGCATAACACTAAATCTTTGACTGAATCTGTAAATGACAGTTTTCACATATTCTGATTGTTGTGGACATTTAATAAATTGCTTTTTGCTAGTCATGCTGACATGCTTGCTTTGTAAATAAACCATGCTGACATGGTTGATAGCGGTGTCATGATTCTCTCTTAAGAATTACTGAGGGCCGGCCCCGTGGCTTAGCGGTTAAGCGCGCGCGCTCCGCTACTGGCGCCCTGGGTTCGGATCCCGGGCGCGCACTGACGCTCCGCTTCTCCAGCCATGTTGAGGCCCGTCCCACATACAGCAACTAGAAGGATGTGCAACTATGACATACAACTATCTAATGGGGCTTTGGGGAGAAAAAAGGAGGAGGATTGGCAATAGATGTTAGCTCAGAGCCAGTCTTCCTCAGCAAAAAGAAGAGGATTAGCATGGATGTTCGCTCAGGGCTGATCTTCCTCACAAAAAAAAGGAATTACTGAAAAGGTACAACTATAGGAGTTACCAAAATGTATAGGTTAGTGGAAGACTTGCTTTCATTTGAATGAAGAGTTTTTTTCTATTCAAATTGTAAAAACACAGCAAATGCCCAATTCTCTGAAATCCATGTTCAATTTTGTTTTTGAAGATGGTGACAGAGGAGGAATCAAAAACCCAATGATAGAATGGAAAGGTGTTATTCTTGGTTACAACTTTCAATAGAAAAAAACTCAATATGAGATAAAAACCAAGAAAAATGAAAAACCATTCCTTAAACAAACATTTTTAGGGTACTTACTATTTGAATGAAACTGAAGTTCCACCTCAAAAAAACTGCTTTCCTCAGGGAACATGCAAACTAGTGGGGAGTCAGATACTAAACAGATAATTGCAATGGTATGTCATTAAAGCTGTGACACATTCTGTTGGTAGACCTCTTCCGTCTTGGGGTACAGAAAAGGTTTCCCTGATGAATTGGTGTTTGTTCTTCAGGTCAGTGGAGCAGGCTTGGGACAAGGGTGGTATGAGTTGTCCAGGAGGTATTCCAAAAGTGTAAGGTGCATGGATGGTTGAGGAACAGAGAGACTGTTACTATGGTTAGACTTTAGAGGATGGAATGGGCATTTGGGCATTATGAGGTGAAGCCATAGCACATTATGAATCTGGAGAGAAAAAGAGGAGGTATCTTGCAGGGCTTTTTAGGAAATACTGAGAATCTTAGCCATGCCTCAAGAACAAGAAAGAGAAGAGAATGAGAAGAGCAGTTAGAAGACTGTCACAGTAATTTAGATTAGAGATGATGGTAGCTTGCGTGAGGGTGGTATTTGGTGAAGATGGAACAAATTAGATGCAGTTGAGAGACGGTTTGGAGTTGAAATTAACAAGACTGTAATGATCTGTAATTTGGTGATGGGAGGAGGTTAGTGAGGGGAATCCTCAAGAATGTATCTCAGGTTTCTGATTTGCATAACTAAGTGGACAAGGAGTGAATACTAGTCATCCAGTCTAAAGAGAAAGGCTGTGAATTCTATCTGGAAATCATGAACTTGAGGTGTCTTTGAAACCTTAATGAATTTAAATATTGAGTAGACATTTGGTTATTGGTCTGAATCTCAAAAGAGAAGTATGAGCTAGGGATGGCGTTGTGGTTAAATTTAGGTGTCAACTTGGCAAGGCCATGGTGCTTGGATGGATATGTGGTCAAACATTATTCTGGATGTTTCTGTGAGGGTGTTTTGGGATGAGATTAACATTTAAATCAGTGGATTTTGAGTAGAGCCAATTGCCCTCCAATTGGATCAGCCTCCTTTGGTCAATTGGAAGCCTGAATAGAACAAAACTGACCTCTCCTGAGCAAGAGAAAATTCTGCCAGCAAACAGCGTTTGGACTTGAACTACAATATCTGTTCTTCCTGGGTCTCCAGCCTGCTGGCCCACCATGCAGATTTTGGACTTGCCAGCCTCCATAGTCTCGTGAGTCAATTCCTTAAAATAAATCTCTTTCTGGATGTGTGCACATGCTATTGATTCTGTTTCTCTGGAAAAACCTGACTAATACAGATGATAATTATGATGTCATAGGTGTAATTTAGTTGCTTAGGTAGAAAGTATAGAGTGAGAAGACAGGAGGTCAAGGAAGGACTCTTGAGAAATTCCAACACTTGAAAGCTCATGTAGCCAAGGTCTAGGGTGTGGTTACTCAGCACTCCTACACCTCTCCCTTCACTGCAGAAAATTACTCCTATGTACACATTTCTTCTTGAAAATGGATTTACCCGTGTGTTTTCTTATAGTCTTCTATACGAAACCATTCTGACAATGGTAATTGGTTCAGTGGTCCAATATGATCCAAGAAGAACATTGAGTGTTCTTTCTGGAGAGTTTCAAACTGGACCTCAGAGAACACTTCTACTTTTGTTCCTGTGTATAGATATGAGGCATGGGAGCTTGAAGGTTAGAGGCATCTGAGCAACCATGTTTCCAACTAGATCCATTCATCAGAGAGAATAAAGCCAGTGTGTGGAGAGAAGCAGAGACGCCAAAACTCATGACGAGGAGAGAGTGAGAGCAAAGCTGAGATGGCATAGACTGACTCCTGGCAGAAGTCCATCTCCTGTGTCCAGCTACGCCAGCATCTTTATCTTCCCTGCTGTTGTGCTTCACTGACCCAAAATATTCCCCTTTGCCTTAGTTAGTTATAGCTGGGCTTCTGTAATGTGAAACCGAAAGAAGGCTGACCAACAGGGATGGGTGGAGACAGCCAACCCAACAAAGTAGCATGAGAGAGAATGTTTGAATTTGGAGAAAGGAAAAAAAAAAGGGATTCCTGGCATCAGGGATTTCAAGGAAATAGAATATTTCAGGCTGTGATGAATGCTGTTGAGAGGTCAGAAAGGAAGAAGACAGAATACTATCCATTGAGTTTTGCAGGATGGAGATCATAGGACACTTAGCAGGAACCTTTTTTTTTTTTTTTTTTTTTGGTGAGGAAGTTTACCCTGAGCTAACATCTATTGCCAATCCTCTCTTTGCTGAGGAAGATTGGCCCTGAGCTAACATCCGTGCCCATCTTCCTCTACTTTATATGTGGGATGCCACCGCAGCATGGCTTGATAAGTGGTGCGTAGGTCCACACCCGGGATCTGAACCTGCGAACCCCAGGCCACCAAAGCAGAGTACTCAAACTTAACAACTACACCACTGGGCTGGCCCCTGGGAGCCATTTTTTTGAGTGACAAGTTGGAAGACAAGTTGGGGTAGTGTCAAGGGGAAGCTGGAAATGCAGAAATGAAAAAAGTAATTGAGGAAATTATATCAGGAATTGATAAAGTGATAGCTGGAGAGGGAAGTCGGAATAAAGGAGAATTTCCTTTTATTTTTTTCTTATATTCTTCCTTTTCTTTTGTTTCTTTTCTCTTGTCTTTTTTCTTCTTCCCTTCCTTGTTTTCTTTCTTTCTTGATGACAAATGTAAAGATATTTAAATGTTTTCATGAATATTCTAGTAGGAAAAGAAAGACTAAAGGTAAAAAGATGTAGTAAAGAGTGTAATGTTCCTGGGGGCCAACCCCATGGGCTAGTGGTTAAGTTCAGTGCACTCCACTTCAGCAGCCCAGGTTCCCGGGTTTGGATCCCAGGTGCAGACCTACACCACTCATCAGCCATGCTGTGGTGGCAACTCACATACAAAGTAGGGGAAGATGGGCACAGATATTACCTCAGGGACAATCTTCCTCAAGCAAAAAAAAAAAGAGGAAGAATGGCGATGGATGTTAGCTCAGGGCAAATCTTCCTCAGAAAAAAAAAAGAGTGTAATGTTCCTGACAAGGAGAGAATTGAATCCAGAGAACCAATGGAGGGGCTGCCTTAGGAGAAAACAGGAGAGGATGAGGAGGGAATTTGTGCTAGTTAGATGGCAAGTAGAGTTGGAAGTAGAGGGTTGAGGAGTTCCTATTTGATGGATGATGTTTATCCATGATGGAGCTGTTGTGTCCTCTGTTGAGAATAAGGTGTGAGGCAAGAATGGATTGGAGAATAGTGAACCTTTAAAAGAATAATTGTGAAAAGTATATATTGAGTTGAACTGAAAAATATGTTAGGTTTTTCTGGATATTTTAAAGTCCCTAATTGATTTTGGTGATCAGTAATGCATTTATATCCATCTGTCATTTGGGTATGGTTTTCCCAATAGTTCTCAGCTATCTGGGAGAAAGGAAGAAGAGAAGAGAGATTTGAGTGTGAATGTTATTCTTGTTGAGTATGATAAAATGCAGAACCAAAGGAGTTGAGTTTATTGGCAAGGAAGTTATTGGAAAGATTACCATTTACTATGACCTAAGTGGATATGCAAACAAGAAAAGATAAGAAGGGGTGACAGGTAACAAGGAAGGGTAGGTACCAGTGGATTTTTGGACCACATGATATTGAGCAATATTTTTTAGTGGGAGTAGTCAAGCAATGATTAAGGATAGAAGATGGTGGTCTGAAGATGAAATATTTTGCTATTTTGGAGAGGGAGCAGTAATGGAAGAATAAAATTAAAAAGTAGATGATCACAGTAACTTAGTCCAGGTCTGAGCAGTAGTTGGAGATGTGAGGGTGAAACAGAGACACAAAAATGCGTATGGCCTCAGTTAAATAAATGCAATGTTGCAGAGCCCTAGCATGGCTTTGCACACTATATGCACCTTGTACCCTAGTACTTCTGTGCCTACTAGCAGATGATGGGCCGTCAGCCAGTGTAGTGGGCTTTTCTCCTATCATTCTGTTTCACATCAAATTTTTTTTGGTGGGGGTGTGACCTCCTGTCTGATCAATTGGGACTTACCTAAAGATCAACCAGAAGAAAATTACATCACAATGGAGTTCACTGTTTGCAAGCTGGCAGTGAGTGCATTCAACATTTGTTAAAGTAGTTGATTACTTTATTCTTAGGGAATCATGAACTAGTTTGACATGTCAAAGTTATATCCCTCACCACGATGGTAATTGAAGAGATATGGATAATGCTGGGGAAGGGATTGTAGGGCTTGACTCTGGTGCATGTTTTGACAGATCTTTTTGTTTGCTTCTTTTCTAGTATCTATATAGGCAAAATAAAAACAAACACAAAATCATTACATACAACCTGGCACTGAGGGCACATGGAGTAAAGAAAAGGTCTTTGGATTGAACTCGGCAAGGGTATGCCATTGAATCTTGAATTGAAATAATTATTTGTCTCATGGAGGAAAACTCATACTAAATATAGACTTTGTGCAACTCTAGAAATGTACACGCTCATCAGTTATTGAGAGATAAGTCACTGACTGCCTTTGTGACTGTTGCATGTTCATATCTCAGCTATGTCTCAGCTGTTCTCACCTGCATGGTGAATGTGTCTATGTCTAGGTCAAGACTCATTTACTGAGAAATCATTATCTTTACTTATTAAATTTTCTAGCTGTGTCTCCCCCTCCCTTCCCCAAAAATATACATAGCCTTAATAAGCGATTTGTCACATAAAATTTGTTTTCAAAATCTGTTATTTTAAAATAAAATCCTATGTGTATGTCCCTGCTTAGGGTCTTGAAAGCAAATAAGTCAATTATTTTCTTCTTTTGCAACTCCAACCACCCAAACACAATGGGGCCATCCGCTGAGGAGTGAAAGTGTGTCATTCCACTGGGCCATTCGAAATGTATTTGGAGCTTCCCGCTGAGAAATAACCTAATCAGACCATTTCTATAGACTTGTAGCCTATGTTTCATTACACAGATGAATCAAAAGTAAAGACCCCAATAACTGCTCCCCTCTGTTGGGTCCTAACTCCACAGGGGCGATTGTAACGTTTCAAAAAGCTGACTGTGCTTGTGTCTGTTCTCAGGGTTTGTGTCTGTCATAGCAGGGCAAAAGCAGTTTACAGCCAGGAAATAAATTCTAGTGACAAATTAATCCATGTGTTCCTTTACAAGAGTGTCTCAGTGAACTGAAATAAAAACTCATTGGCACAGTAGGAAGGATGCTGTGTATCGATGGACATCACAGTAGTGACTTACTGTGACTTCTGTCACACACCACTTTGAAAATCAGAGGTGCAAAGCTGTTTAAATCCACTTAGATCAATTTGGCATTGTATTTGATTATGTATCAGCAATGGGGATCAGCTGGGTAATTTATCATTGTGTATATAAATTTACAAGATTGTAAGCTTGAGAAGTATCGGTTTAATTTTACATCATCATCAAATGTTTTAGAGCTAAATGTACTTCTCTTAAATACATGTAATAATGATCAAGCCCCCAGGCACAGCAGAAAGGCTGCACACCTGCAGGAACCGTGAAGTTTTCAAGTGCTCTACAGCAGAGCCGTACTCATCGGCCTGTGCTCCAGTCCCATAGGGTTTATCTATTGCCTTTCCCAAATCTCCCAGATTTTTATCCTGGAGTGCTCTGGCTGCTCCAGAATTCATGTCTCGGTGTACCTTCAGTGTTTCTGCATGTCAGCTAACATCCAGCCTCTGGGAAGAGCTGAGAAGGGCTCAGTCTCCCCTGCATAGGGACAGCCTGGAAGTGTATCTCAGGAAGGGTAAAATGGTCCCTGAACCACCAGCACAGCCTGGGCTGTATGGGCCGTGCTGTGAGGTTGCGTCACATTCATACAGTACAGTCCCTCAGCGGGGCAGGCATTCCGAGGGTGGGCGTTCAGACATGTGAGAGGAGCAGAGAAGAAAATGGAGAGAGATAAGCACAGCAGGCAGCTTGAGCGGAAAGCTGTGATGAGAATAAAAGGATTTGGTGAGGAGAGTAGGAACAATAAGAAACAAAAACAATGACGCATGTGTGAGAGCAAGAGAGAGGTGAGGGAGAATCAGCCAGAGAGAGAAGACACACAAACAATAGAGACAGAGGAAGAAAAAGATGTGCATGTGTGTGTGCACACGTTTCTGTGAATGTGGAGAGAGAAATAGAGAGATAGAGACACAAAGAAGGGGCTTTGTCAGCCTTACACAAAACGTTGTTGATTCCAACACGCAAGGCTTTATTGGGAGATGTTAAAAAGTGGACAGTCCTACATACCATGCTATCCATTATTTCATTATTCTTCTATAGTGTTGTCGTAGGGAAATTGTAAAAGAGCATAAAGTTAACATTTTTGATCAATACAATGTAGCACTGATTTTTCAATACCCATGCTAACTCTGTGCAGACCGAAACAAGTTTCCAAAGAGTTATCTTGATGTTTACATTGAATCTAATCCCAAATGCATTGATTGAATGCCTAATACGTGTCAGGCATAGAGAGATGCTAAAGCACAGGTATCAAGAAGTTCTAAGGTAATTGGACCTATAGGGCATGTCTACTAATCATTGAGATGCAAGGGAGAATAAGACACAAGTTCTAAAATGAAAACATTTAATGGCTCATGGGTTCTCCTTAGGGGAAAATTACACCTGACTCTAGAGAAACAGGTAAATACTCTATTTTTAGAGTAGATTCAAAACTAGGAAAAGAGTGAGCAACCTTGTTTGGCTAGAACACTGGGTGAGCGTAGGATGAAAATAGAAGATGAATTTGGGGGGCAGGAGGGCCTTGGAAACATCTGGGAGGACTTGGAATGCCAGTTGGAGGGGTGTTCGGGTCTTGAGTGGGTAAGAGGAATCGCTGAGTGGTTTAGAGCTGAAGGAGAACGTTGCATGGCCGTGCTGGAGAAGTGGGCATTTGCATTCTCATTACAGCGATTTTTACCGACTTTATAGAAGATAATCAAAGGGTCACCCCACAGAACAGAAACACGAGCCTGAGAATGATCCTCAGACATGATTATATCCTATGTAGCAGCGCTGTCCTAAAGAATTTTCTGCCATGATCGAGAGGTTCCCTATCTGGGCTGTCCAATATGGTCACCACTAGTCACATGTGGCTTTCAACCACTTGACATGTGCCAGGGTGGTTGAGAAACTTAATTTTTAGTTTTATTTAATTTTAATTCATTTAAACATAAATGTAATAGCCAAATGTAGCTCCTGGCAACTGTATTAGACAACCTAGCTCTATCAGGATATAGAGTGAAAAAAGTCTTATAAAGCATGATAAATAATATAAGACAGATTTTGTCCTTTTGAGGTCAGGAAGTTTCTCCTATCTCCATTTCCAATACTCCGTCAGGTTCACAATCAAGAAGTCTGTGCCTTATTGTGAAACTTGATGTTGAGAACCTTGTCAAGGACACCCTAGAGAGTGTAATGGACCAGGAGTCTAGAGCCTAATCTAATTTGGCAATCCACAGTTTCTATTTTTCTATCTGTTACAGTTACTTGACCAATTTTAATTGAACGTTTTCGTGTAGCGTTTGTCAAATACCCTCAACCTTTTAAAATGCTTTGCTCAGTAGCAGGTCATTTTTGAGGGTGGATTTCTTCTGGTGGCTGAGGGAAATGCAGCTGCAGAAAGTCATTTCATGCCCGGAGATTCGTGCTACTGGAATTGGTTTATGTGTTAGGCAAAACAGTCAAGGTGAGAAAGCACTTGACAGGGAAAGGTTGTCACTGTGGGAGGAAAAACGTTCATTGAAATACTGAAGACAGGGACAGAAATAACAGGGAGGAGCTTTTTAAGAAAAATCCCATCAAACCAAGGGATCCCAAACAGCAAAGTGGAGACTTTCAAAAGTGTGCCCATGGAAATAGACTGACATGTTATTAGTAATCTTTGCGATAGGAGTTCCACTTCTTTAAAGTTACTGTGGTGGGTAATGGAGCAGGAGACACACATTCGACCCCAATCCCACTCTGTGTTGGCTCTCAGGCACCTTCATGGAGCCATGTCTACAGAGAACAGAGCTGAACAAAATAATTGTGCTTAAATTAGCAGAAATGACCTCAATACTATGTTGGAAGAAAGTGAAAATTCCTATTCTCACCAAGTTACCCAAAATAGAGAAGGAACTAACAAGAGCAATTTGAAGATGGTGTGACCAAAAAAAAAGAAAAAAACCACAAAAAACTCTCAGTTTGTGGATGAAAATCCAAAAGTGTCTAATTGTAGTTTGAGTTACTTAGTTTAGATTACCATTTGATGGAAAAACTAGTAATTTATTTATGTGTACTACATTTCCAAGTGAACAAATAAAAAAATTAAGATCTGATAGATGAAAAAATGAGAATGTTTTTCAAAATTACCTTGATATATCAATACAAATTTTCATATCTCAATAACAGAGAACACTACAAAGAAAGCAAAGGACATCCCACCCCATTTCTAATTCCAGGTCAACCCTCTTGCTATCAGACATGGGATCTGAACCTCTGATCTGTGGGGTTTTATCTGGGAGATGTGTTTAAGCCAATGGAAGGCCCGTGGAGGGTACAATTTATGAATTCAGTTCTATGTGTATCCTGGGGCTCCAACTGCTGATGGAGCAGCTCCTTCTCCTGGCAGCATATTAAGAATGAAAGGAACGCTTATTAGAATATTTTGTAATTTCCACTCACTTGGTCTTGGTGTTTTGTGGTTCTCAGAGAAAAGATGATTTTTCTTTGGAAAATGTTTTAAAGATTTTATTTATTTATTTTTTTCCCCAAAGCCCCAGTAGATAGTTGTATGTCACAGCTCCACATCCTTCTAGTTGCTGTATGTGGGACGCGGCCTCACCATAGCCGGAGAAGTGGCGTGTCGGTGCGCGCCCGGGATCCGAACCCGGGCCGCCAGCAGCGGAGCGCGAGCACTTAACCGCTAAGCCATGGGGCCGGCCCTGGAAAATGTTTTAAACTGTTGGCTTTTGTCGATGAAATTCTGAGAACACGGTTATCCTTTGCATGCCTGGTAGGGAGATGGTGAGAAGCGCCTTTCAAGACTTCCTGCACCCACAGTCAGAAAGGAGCAAGGCTGTCTCGTCCCATGGCTCTGATTACAGAGCAGAGAAGCTTTCCATGGAATCCTGCAGGAAATCTCCTCTTATTCTCGTTAGCCTGAATGGATTGCATGGCATTCCTGAACCAATTGCGTTCAAAAGTGGTAGAACCAACTTCCTTCATCTGTAGACTTTTTCACATGTCTAGCATACCCAGGAGCATGTAGCCACTTGTTGCCATTCCCAGCTGAAATCCTTGGCTCATAGCAGTCCTTATTCAAGTCAGACTCATGCCTAAGGCTGGAAATGTGTTCACTTCCCCTGAAGTCCAGGGCTGAGCGTAGCGAGGAGAGGTAGAGTTGAACACATGGAAGGAATGGGAAGGGGGAGGATGGCAGGGAAGTCAAGAATGGGAAGACAGATACCAACTGAATTACTTTCCCTAGGGATACATCTCCCTGATTCCTTGTTTTTTTCTCTAGTCCCAATACGATCTGTTTTTCCACACAAAATATAGTGGTGGTACTATAATTTCCTTTGCAAAGTAGTTTGCTAAATCTCTTATTAGAATGCATAGATCTAGAAGCATCATTGTTTTGTATGTGAATTATACACAGAGAAATGAGAGTGGGCAAGGAGAAGGGTGAGAGGACCTGTAGTGAAATGCAGCTGTCTCTGAGGATTCAGCTGATAAACGTTCACTAACATGGTGCTTAAAATGTAAGACACTTGTTTAAGGGTATTTTGCAAAGGATAATTTTTAATACATATGAGTTGCCATCACATAGGACATTTTCATTAATTTGAATCATTTATTACTGCAAAATATTTGAGGATTTCTACTTTACTAAAATACATTGTTGTTACCCTACAAATTTTTTGTATGTGAACTACAAAATATTATTATACTACAAAATAAAAAATACATGACCACAATAACTTGGAATTTTTACTTCGTTAAGGAGCCTGATACCTATCTTTGCCTCGAATCTTAGAAAATTATTTTTAGTTCATAAGGAAATATAATACCTCCACCAGTCTTAAGTAATATAGTTATTAACATGTGTATTAAAACAACCTAAATGTTTTCTTAAGCAACTCTGGACACAGCATAATTGTTCTGCCTGGATACGGGATTATATTAGCACATGCTATAAACAGATCATTTTCTAGAAACACAAAAAGAGCAGGGATGAATTTCAGTATCCTTGCTTTAATCGCTGGAGACGAATATTGCTTTACTTCAAACTCTTGAAATCAAGTAAAAATGTCTACTCATGTTCTTAGAGAGTTATTTGTTCTAGATTTAATCTTACAACTACTTAGGGGAAAAAAAAATTGAACCTAAAGGTAAAATGTCACTAGATGTATTTTTGAATCTTTCTCAAGGCATGACTACTCTGTTTATGTTTAGTTATCTTGAGAATAAAGTTTTAATGCTTACCTCGTGTTCCCTGAAAACTCCTGTATATTTTTCTGAGATGAATATCCTGAGAGGAGAGGAACACCTCTGTCCTACAGCTAGAAATTTAGGAATAGACAGTGGGATAGCTGAAGTTGAGGCTGACAGTTGCTCCTTCAGACCTCAGTTTATGATTTATAAGTCACGCAATATTAAGGTTAACCTATCAGGTGTCTACATTACAATACATGTTGTAGGCATGACTAAGAAGAGCCACGAATGTGAAAAATAGGCACACATAATAAACAACTGAAGAACCATAGCCAGCATCACTTAAAGCAATGAATGCAGCTACAAGAGAAGGAAGCACAAATTCCTGTGAGATGCTAGCAGGCAGAGTCTAGGTGGTCATCCGTGAGTGTTTTCAAGGAGTTTAAAGGCACAATAATCTCACTAACCTCTAAACATCCATTTTGTAATATGTGCTCCATATTATTTTTCCTGTTGAGTTGAATGGGGCATCTTCCTTTGCATGTTCCTGTGCAGGGATGATGAAATACTGCTAAAACTCATTTTATGGTCTTAAGGTGAACGTAAGTGGGAACAGAGACACGATATTCACATTAGAAAAGAAATGGAGTACAGGTTGCATGTAATACTTGCCATATGGGTGGTGTCCTAAGTATCATGTAATTCAGAGTAAGGAGGCGCCATTTGGAGGGGGATAATTGAGACTTCACAGGAGCCAAACAGGAGGTGAGAACTGAAAGAGTTAAGGCAGGCAGAGGAATAGTGAGTCAAGGTCCGGGGCGGGGAGGAGGGCAGATTTCATGATTTTTTTCCCAGCTTTATTGAGATATAATTGACATATAACAGTGTATAAGTTTAAGGTGTACAACGGGTGTTGATTTGATACACTTGTATGTTGCAGTCTGATTACCACTGTAGCATTAGCTAACACCTCCATCACCACAAATAATTCCCTTTCTATTTTGTGGTGAGAACATTTGACATCAACTCTGTAGCAACTTTCAAGTACATAATACAGAATTGTTAACTGTATTCCCAATGCTGTGTATTATAGAAACTGGAGGAGAGAACATCAATACCATTTCTTCTTATGAGAGGTTCCCATGATAATTAAACTAGGCTTTTACCAAAGGATGTTTTCTACCCTCGTTCTTCCCTGAGAACTGACTTCTAAACAAATAAAAGTGTCCAGCAAGGGTTAGAATGGTATTTTTAGTGGTGTTCTATATACTTGGAATAATGGTCTTGTATGTGATCTTTTGCATATTAATTCACCTTTGCACATTGAAAAAAGTAGCTCCATAGAATTTTCCCACGTAAGAATAGTGGTTTCCTAAGCCCATGATATCTCTCGGGCCTCCCGATAACTCAGGGGCTGTGAAGAGGGGGTAATTAAGAACAAAATTTAATTCCTTTTAAATGTATTTGAAATAGATTTTCAGATGAAGATGTTGCTTAATCAAATTACCAATAAGAAAAGAGTATTGGGCCTTCAGAAATGTTGGGACTGGGTGGTTTCCATTTGACCCACTAAGTCATAATGAGACTTTGGTTTATGGAGTTGCTTTCTGCATCAGAGAGTGCATTCGTGCTACAGATTAAAATGGCAAAAAAGGAAAATATGACTGGTTGCAGGCACGCATAATACTGACAATGAAATATGTCCTTTGTCTACAGAGTATGGTAAAATGATGTGGGTCCCACATGCAGAATTAGGTTTATTGTGCTCTGAATTCTTTGTTATCTTTAGAATTAATCTTTTAACCCATCTTTTATCAGGTATTCATCTCTCCTAGCAATTAAGATGCTGACGCATAGCTTGAGGTCAGTCAGTTGAAGCTAATGCTTTAGTTCATTTGATAAAATGGTACAATAACAGCATGAATCAGCCCCTATCTGCCCGCAACTCCCTGTCCCTCCAAGGAAAAAAAGTCATTTCACAGCACTCTATTTATACAGGTATTTCCAAAATATGAACTTAGGGTGACCTTGGCACTTACGAGATAATTTGAACCATTATGTAAGTGAGAACATATTGTAAAAACACACAGAAGACAGACAAGTCATAACTTCTGCAAAGGCCAATTGTTTCATCATAGCAGCATTTTTCTCATTATTTGCTGGCGTAAATAAATATTGAAGCCAAGAATAACTAATTTCTTTAAAATTAGTAAAACGGCCAACACCCCAACTAATAAGTCTCACGATAAGGAATTAGGTTGAAAGCTCTACATCCTGAGTTTAACTGTCGAGGTAGAAAGCTAAAGTTTGCCCTTAGGTAAAAATAATAATAATTTTATAAAGTGTCTCGTATTGGTCATAACTTTGCCATTTTCCAAGTGGGGACCATGATTTGCGAACAGATGCCTTGTTACCTCTTTATCTCTCACAGCCTTGCGAATTCATTGCAGGCACTGGAGCGTGAGGAGGCTGAGGACCTCCTGGGAATGCCTGAGGGGATGAGTCACAATGCAGGCATGTCGGGGTGAAGGTGCCGTGGAAGCCCCATCCAACTGCACCACAGTTTTGGGGTCACAGGATGTCTAAGAAACCACACTGAAACTCATGACTTGCTGCAAAAAAACTAGAATGTTCCTGTCAGGGTCAGACCTTAAGTCCACGCAGGCTCTTAGCTTCAGGATCCATGCTATGCTTTTCGGGAAGCCTTGGGGGTTACCCTGGGTCTGGGGTTACTGATCAGGAAAGTCCAATAGTCTGCAAGGCAGGTTGATGCTCATTTCAGGATGAAGACCAGGCACCCCCTTGGAGGAGAATGCACATGTGTTTTTTACAGCAAGGTGTAAAGATGGACACTCCTAGAAAAACTGTAGTTCAAACAATGCTGTCTTCCTTTTAAGTGAATAGGGGTTTTGCTTCTTTGTTTTTTCCACATTAACTGTTGGAATCTTTAGCATATTATGTAAAGATGATCTAAATTGCCCTAACATTTGTATAGGAATACTTAGGATCCTGATAAATTTCCTATATTATACTTGGAAGTTTTCTTTGAAAACGTGAAACAGTACTTCAGACTGTACATGAAAGTTTTCTCTGGTTCTTCTCAATTATCTTTGTCTAGTAGAATTTCAACATAAGCCAAAATTTGAGGTGCCTATGTGATTGTAAAAGTTCTAGTAGCCACATGAAAAAGATAAAAAGAAACTGGTGAAGTAATTTAATATTATATTTTACTGAACACAATATATCCAAAATATTATGAGTTCAACCTGCAATCAATATAAAATGTTTACTAAGATACTTTACCTTCCACTTTTTTCATGTGAATTCTTTGAGACAGGTGTGTATTTTACAGTTATAGCAGTTCTCAATTTGTAAGTGCCACACTTCAGGTGCTAAATAACCACATATGGTGAATGACTACTATACCAGACAACATAGCTCTACTTGTAGTTGGTGTGGTTAGGCAATGTGGAGAGTCTCGACTTTTTCTTAGCCTCTGCTCCACCCAATACCACCATTAATAGAACTAATTCTCTAAGAAAGGCCCTCTTTGGATTTTATACCACTGACCTAATGCAGGTCTAGAATAGCAGTTACTTACATGAGGTAACCTTTCCTTCAGATCACAAGATCCTCACCCAAAATTCCTTCAGTCACATTAGGCATTTCTCAGATCTGTTTAGGGAGTCAAAGTTTTCAAGAAACAAATGTGTACCTGAGTGAGTTTAACCTCAGAGACAGACCCTGTAGTTCAGGACGAGTTGGCTGTAAGTCGGTCTAATTCAGCGTGCACGAATCATAGAAGGCTTCAAGTTATCTAAGGACAAACCAAGATGAAACTTTTAATCTGAACTTTTGTGTCAACCCCCATGGAAAGAGCTGGCAGGGACCTCTTGTATTATTTAACAAATCCTCCTCTTTTTACAGATGAAGAAACCAAGGCTTGGAGAATGTACTCAAGTCACACAGGACTATGAAAATTATTTTTAAGTAAAACAAGATCTTCCCATTGTTCGAGATATTCATTGTTAAAAGATGAATAAAAAATGCACAAAAAAATAAAGCAAGGATCTAAAAGTCTTACCACTACCATGTTTTTTTCCCTTAACTTTTAAGATCTTGTTAGATTTATATGTGACGTTATAAGGTTAGAGTTTTTCATTTCATGACTGTGAACAGGTGGATCACATATTTGGGAAAGGACCACACCAAATAAATGTACTGATGCTATTTTTTCAGGTCCAGAACTAATACATAATCACTTTGTCCTTCTAAAATACCAGAATACTACAGAATTATACAGAGTAAAATGGAGGAATCTCCTTTCACCCTCCATTCTTCCCAGCTCCAATCTCTTTCCCAAAGGCAAACATCATTAACGGTTTGGTATATAACCTTATTACTTTTTCGATAAATTCACACACACATACACACACACACACAACTCTTATTTTAAATAAACTTTTATTTTAGAAGAGTTTTAGATTTTCAGAAAAGTTGTGAAGATAATCCAGAGAGTTCCCATATATCCCACATCCCATTTCCGCTGGTCTTGATATCTTACATTCAGTACATTTGTTGCCATTAATGAACCAATGTTAATACACTGTTATTAACTTTAGTCCAAACTTTTTTCAGATTTCCTTACTTTTTACTTAATGTCTTCTTTTCTATTTCAGGAGAACACAATATATGTAGGTGTCCTGTCTCCTTAGAATCCTCTAGACTGTGACAGTTTCCCAGAGTTTCCTTATTTCCTTGGACCTTGACAGTTTTGAGGGGTATTGTTCAGGTATTTTATAGAATGTCCTTCAATTTGGGTCAGTCCATACTTCAATGTAGAGTAGGGGTCAGCAAACTCTTCCTATAAAAGGCCATAGAGTAAATATTTTCAGCTTTGCAAATATTATATGGTGCCTGCTGCCACCACTCACCTCTTCCATTGTAGTGTGAAAGCAGCCATAGACACTATGCAAATAAATGGGCAAGGGGGTGTTCTAATAAAACTTTATTTACAAAAATAGGCAGTGGGCTGCACTGGCCCATGAGCTATTTGCCAAACCATGATATAGAGGCAAGAATGCAAGACTAGAGTAAGTCTTTCTTGTTCTATATAGGGAGAGAAGGAGAAAAAGACAGATTAAAAGGAAGTTGAAAGAGGAAAAATCAACTCAAGTTTCCTTTTATTTCTGAAAGTCAAAGAAATCCTCAATCCTAATGGCATCTGACCATAAATAACCTTGTCTTGTGTCTATGTCTTCTATATAATCTGTGTGGTTAAAGAACAAGTATAAAGCATGAGCGAGTGGGAGGAGAGCCTTTCTAAATGCTCTCTTTGACAGTAACCCCCTCCACTCAGATTAGTTGTTATTTCAATGCTCCTTTGTAGGTAAACAGAACTGCATGTTGTGGAAAATGATGCCATGTGAAGTCAACCTGAGGGCAAGAACACTCAACTTGTTACAAGTGTCCTTCCCTTCCTGGAAGCCCCATTTGACAATTTGTCTTATTGAAGCAAGCAATTAAGTTAATGTTTTGCTCACTCAGTACCTTCATAGCATTTTTT
Source organism: Ceratotherium simum simum (assembly GCF_057802395.1). Classification (NCBI taxonomy): domain Eukaryota; kingdom Metazoa; phylum Chordata; class Mammalia; order Perissodactyla; family Rhinocerotidae; genus Ceratotherium; species Ceratotherium simum. The sequence continues at coordinate 5,902,361 of NC_141941.1, forward strand.
TTTTTTTATCCAAAACCAGGACTCAGATATTTAATTTTTCTATTCTTCTTGATGTTGGTGTTATTACTACCATTATTAGCAAAGACATTACCAAAGCCTTAAAAGAGTGAATGGGTCTGGTATTTTAGATCAAATACTCAGTTATATAAAAATAATTTTTTATTTTTCGGAAGCCTACATAAGCTAAAATTTGAGTCCTCATTCTGCCAGATGGCAGACAATTAGGCTGCAGCAAAATTCTAGATAAACTCACTTCACTTTCGGTACATTAAATCATTTCCTGCTCTCTTTCTCCCCTTCACTGAGATGGCATCTGAAATCCTAGGCTATTTATAATCCTTATGTTGGGGTCAGGCATGACTTCTGGTCATTGGCTTATCCCTACCTTGTCTTCAATTCCCAGTCATTGGTTGGTCCCATGCTGAACTGCAATAGAATTTTCTGTCCCATCTGAACCAGCCAGTATCTGGTTGCTTGTCCCAGCTCTATCGCAGCTAAAATTGACACCATTTCAAGAATCGGAATTTTGACTGCTCTCTCTTGTCTCTCAAAGTCTGTGGGAAACATGGTGGATGGTCGGGGCTTGTCCTTGCCTATATAGGCCATTTCTTCTCCTTTGCTCCCAGAGCATACCAGAGAGATCTGGATGACCGACAAATCCTCGGCCCCCCTCCCCAGGATGTGAGCACGTGTTCCCTCTGCCCTAGGATCCCTGAGTTCACATGCAGGTTCAATCATCTTGTTCTCCCATCCCTGGTCTAAGGGAGTCAGGTGACAGCAGCCTCTCTTGGAACTGAATCAGCACCTCATTTTCTTGTTCCCCTCTACTTCTCTGTTTTGTCTCCAGCATGGAGTTTTCTCTTCTCTTTTATGGGAAGAGAAAAGAAAAAGAATGAAGGAAGAAGAGGAGGAGAAAAATTGACTCAGCACTGGGCTTACTTTTCCTAAATCCTTTTGTCCTACATCTGCATTGTTGCTTTTTTGTGCAGAAAACAAGACTGACATTTTCAGACTCTGGTTCCAGAACAATAGTCTCCCATTTGGGCAACGGCAGCCCCCTACCAATGATCCCAAATGGCGGGGATGAGAAAAAGTGGAGTTTCGGCATTTTGGGGAGAGGACTTTATGGGCTCAAGGAGAAAGAACACAACCTGTTCTATTTTTCATTCTTACTGTATGGGCATTCTGACCATATCAGCTACAGGATCATAAGAGAGGGAGACATGTTCCTTGCTCCATGGAGCCAAAGAGAGTCTGAAATATGTGACCCCTGGAGCAGACTAATAAATGGGCAATCTTTGTGACTAATATTATTTAAATACATTTCATGGTGTATTTTGTGACAGTGTAGAAATGTAATTTTCTTTTTCCCATTATTTTATTATAGTTTTTAATCAAAAGTGTAATACATGTTGCATGCATCAAGTCAAGCATTATGGAAGTGTACAGAGAAAAAGTAAATACTCCCTTATACCGGACCCCCACCCCCAACTCCTCCTCCCACAATTTTCTCTATGGCCACACAAAGGTCGTTGTCCCTTCGCACTCCCAACATCCTCTATCTCCTCATCTGATCTATTCTTCATAGAAATTATAACCGTTGACATACCATATACATTTTTATTTATTGTTTTTCTCTTCACACTAAAACCTGTCCTCAGTGAGAACAAATCGATCAGTTTTGATCATTGCCATATCACCAGGCTGGTACACGGAGGGCTCAGTAAATATTTACTGAATGAATGAGTTGCATTGCATTTATATATTCATTTTTCCAGAACTGACTTTTTTAAATGTAACCCGTGACACACAGTAGATATCCAATAAGTAGTTATTACTCGATCTGTGGTATGTAGTTATTATAACTTTGCGAGCATGTTGTATCAGGTGGAGAAAATGGGAGGAATTGCTGCAAAGAGACATCCGTGGTTATCTGTGGTTTTTAATATAGAGAGAATAAGGCATTAAACAATGGATGCGGAAAGGAAATGAGAAAACGATTACGTATTTATCTGACTTTCTTGTGTGACAATATTAATGTCGATGGTGCTCACTAGAGTTGACTTTTACTGAGAGCTCATGAAGAAATGCACTGTGTCAGATACTACTGATACCTGCGTGCTCAGCATCTCACATATGTTAGAGAGTTCAGTTGTCAAAACAACCCTACAAAGCAGATATTATTATTAATTCCTGAGGCTTGGGAAGTCTAACTGACTCAGACACACAGAGAGGGTGAATGATGTCAAGTTGTTTTGAGAGCAGTCTGGCCCTGGGACCTCTTTTCCTAAATCAAGAACTATTTCTTGAATACAGAATAAGTTCTGGATACAGATAGTGTTATTGATTCTCATGGGGTTGCATGAGTGAGTCTGAGGCTGATGGCCACGTATTTTCCAATTGAAGTAAGAGGTGGGGTCTTCAGTTAAGGATGGATTTGGGGGTTTTGAAGACAAATCGTTCGAAAGGATTCCAAGAGTCTCAGAGAGGGATACAACACAAGGGACAGAACAGATTAGGGCAACTTTGAAAAGTTTGAGGGATGTCAGCTAAATCCCTTCAGGAAATATGCCTGCTTGAGGAGTTATAGAGAGATATACAAGTACCTGCAGACTTACCTCAAGGAGAGCCAGGAATCCTGTTCCTACTTTTGGTAAAACCAATGATACAACTGCTAAGATTCTGTGAATAATGACTCTAATTTTTTTTTTATTCTTATTTGAAGACGTGGCTAAATGTTTTATCTTTAAATCATCCCAGAGCACTTTGCAACCAGTCTGTATATTTCTTTTCCTGGATGATAACGTTATTTTGTTTGGTTTGGTTGGCGTCATTGGCCTTGGCTAACGTCTGTATTTCAAGCTCTTCTTCATTTTCCAAGCTTCCCTGACTACTTAGCCACATGGTGCATTGTTTCAGCTCCAGTCCCATTAATCAGGCTCTTGCCAACTTTTCACAGCTTGGGAAGAATTTTTACTCAAAACATTCAAAACCAGCATTTCACGGAATTCAGCTGTGGTTAACAATGGGCGGCCTTGTTGGTGGGGACCACATTCAAAGTTAATGGGCTTGAAGGTGCATTTCGGTGCCTGTTGGAACGCGTGGGAGCTGGAGCCCGGGATGCTCAGTTATCAGCAGCTGAGGGTGCAATTAGGTTGATCGGGGCTGGCTCACCAGCCTTAGAGACAGCTCTGCCAGCTCTGAAATGTTCTCAGGGCCTGGGATGGGGGAGAAGCAAATGCATCTCCATACGGACTATTGTGAGCAGTCCTCATCAAATGCAGGGATTCGCCATGAGAGGAAGACTGGGGATTGTGCCACTGGAGTTTTGTGGTACCCTCAAACTGAGGTCACACTGGCCTGATTTTTCCCCCTGCCATGGAACAAAGCCCTCTAATAAATTTATTAAGTCTACGTTATTTGCAATTCATGTGCTCTTTGGAAAGCAAGAGTAGATTATGAAGACGATGCCTTCTTTACACAAAAGATTTGAAGCAGGAGGAGGAATCTAGGTAGAGGGCAACGACAGGGCCCTTCTAAGTCATGTTATAAGCACTCCAGGTAGATTTTTATACAAATCATGTGAAATACCCTCTTTGTCTTCATACTTTGGAAAACTATATATTTTTGAAGTTTCTGATTGTTCAATTCAAAATTATATTTTACATACTGTGATGTAGTATGTCATTAATTTAAAATATCTCAGCAACTTACTGATTAAGGCATCACTTAAATTTTCTACCACCATAACCATTTCATTTTCTGAATTCTACAGATGGAATTGTTTTCTTAATTAATAGACTTTATTTCTTAGAGCAGTTTTCGGTTTGCAGAAAAATTGAGCAGAATGTACAGAGTACCCACATACTCGCCTTTCTCCCTCCGGCCAGTTTCTTCCATTATTAACATCTTGCATTAGTGTGGTCCATTTGTTACAACTGACGAACCAATATTGATACATTTTTGTTAACTGAAGTCCCTAGTTTACGTTAGGGTTTTCACTTTTTGTGTTGTTCAGTTCTGTGGGTTTTACCAAACTTACACTATCAGGTATCCACTATTACAGTAACATACAGAAAGTTACCCTGCCCTGAAATCCCCTGTGCTCTGCCTATCCATCCCTTTCCACTTTGTCCCAGTCCCTAGAGACTGCTGACCTTTTTACTTTCTCTATAATTTTTTAATCTTGTACATTTTTGCCATCCTTGCATCTTCTTTTATCAAAACTGTGTTTATTTTCCTGAAATTGACCAACACCGAGAGGTTGTGACAATAGTTTTCAGTTCGGATCATATATTTAGTTGTGATATGTAACAAGATTTTTAAAAAAACACTTTCATCAAATGTTAATGGACTCATTTGTTTCTTTAATAATAATGAAAATTATAAAATATTCCTAGACAAAAATGGCAAAAGCATTACATAAAGAGTATTCTAGAAAGAAAATATGTTATAGGTTATTTATGATTTAAATTTAAGGAAATACATTCTGAAGGACCTGGATGAAATATGGTTTAAAAAAATATGTGTATGATCCATTATATGTGTCATTGGCTTTTGAAAAACACATAATTCTAATTCACCTGAGATGAGAAAAATGTTATATTCAGGCACTTATAATTGAATGACTGATGACTCACAAAATGTATAATGATTTTAAAGAATATATTTACATACCTTTGCCTTTCCTGAGGCCGTGAGTATGGGTTGAAGGAAGGGTAATCGTGTCTCAGAATAGGAACATTGGGAGTGAGGTCAGCCTGTCCTTGCCTCTGAGTCTTGCCTTGAGAACTCTGTTGGATGCAGTCCAGCTGTGGTGTTTGTGTGTGTCAGGGGTTTGAAAGCTTTCCTTTGCTCTTCCAAATCCACTCTCTACTCTTCTCCCTGCCTTGTGCCCTGATAAAGGTCACATGCTCTTGGTAGACTGGCAGTGGTGGAACCCAGATACGCCCCTGTGAGGAGAAGTCGATATTACTGACCCCATGAGGATCCGCCATTGCTGTTGCCCTCCATGGCTCCTCTGTGCATAGAGCCCTCATGTGGCTGGGGAAGACATCCACCTGGTTATCAAGCCCCTCCTCTACAATAAATTCCCCCTGGTGAGCCTTGACATAGGGCATGAATATATTCATACCCTGTGCCCATGTGACATATCCACCCACACACCTCTTCTCCAGGCATCCTTATCACAATCTTCCAATCTTGTGTTTCCCAGAACCTGAGCAGCCAGCCAAACCAGTAGACGCTGCCCCCTACATCGCTTGAGATCCATACCTCAGGCCGTGTTTCCTGCCAAGCAAAGGGGACAACTAGATGTATTGCTTAAAGTCTTGCCTGCATGCAAGATTCAATTCAGCTTGTGTTTCACCGTTCCCATTTCATAGGGAAACCCTACTGTGCATGTCTACTGTCAGGATTTGGGGGTGGAGTATGTTAAAATATAGGTTTTATTATTATTCAGGTATGCTCAGGCTATCAGATCAGGAGACGATGGCCATGGAAAAGATAATTTGTTACTCACAGTACCCTAGAGAACAGAGCACGCCATGCCGTGCAAGGCCATACAGGGAAGCACCAGGGTTGGTCAGGAGGGGGTGGGGAGTGAGCGGAAAACATGGACAAGAGCCTTTATTGTGGGAAGGAATGGGTGAGGTAAGCAGGCTAAGCAGCTTTCAGATGGGCTAGTTTGAATAATTTCACCAGGCTCTGGGGTGTAGAAGCCACCCCTAGTTTTCTGACACCTGACCCTGGGATGATTTGGATAAGGAAATAGTGGCCTGGAGTGTAAGAGCCCAATGAAGGAAGCACTTGGGGGGTAGGTGGGAAATGGGCTCTGGACTGTTAATTTGCATATGAAAGGTGCACTCCTGGGTGAATCATTGTCTAGGTGAGTCTAGGATTTGGCTAGCCCTGGGAGGGGCAGTTCCTCCAAGGTCAGCAGGACCCCTAGATGTCAAAGCATCAGAATACAGAAATTAAAAAGGTGTGATTGACACCTGGGCATCAGATGGCACCCAGTTTATGACAGCTTGCGTCTCACGGCTGCTTGCTGTCTCATGACCAAGTAGGTATTCGGGCTCCACCAGGATTCTGTAGAGAGCCAGGAGTGGTTCTCAAAGGGATAAAAACTGCAGGCAGGAGAGAGCGTGAGTTGCTTCTAGACACCATTGGGGCTTTCCAGATGCCTGATTCAGCATCCTTACCTGCAGCGGAGCAGTTAGAGGGCAGAGGACAGTCTGCATGGGAGGACTGGTGGTGACAAGCAGAGAATATCAGAAGAACCATTAGTGTAGCTCTGATGTCTTTCTCTCTTGGTGCTCTGCCACTCAAGTCTTACATTATCAGGAGAAAGAATGTGATTGGCTCAGCTTGGGTTAGTTCTTTACCCCTGTACCTAATGGATCATGGTGTTGGAACACAAATTGCTGGCCCAGAGAGGAACACTTTCATCTTTTTTAGTGTTTCAGAAGATTATATGAATATGGTGTATCCTATGTCCTATATCACAGGAATTAGCCTTTTCTTGTATATTTGATTTTTAAAAGTTTGTAACAATGTCAGTGTTCAGTGCGGCCATCTTCTCTTCTCCATCTTCCAATGTACCACCCCTGGGGCAGCCCATGCTTCCTTCCACTGGGACATGGCCCATACTCTGGAAAAGGGCTATCCTCTGTGTCCACCACACCAGTTCTGATTCCCGCATGCAAATCCCCCATCCTCTCTCTGCAGTTAGAGTTGAGCATATGACTAAGTTCTGACAAATGGAATCGAAGGAAGGTATGGAAGCCACTTCCAAGCCTGCCCTGGAATAAGGTCCCACAGATTGCTTCACCTCTGGTTTCCCCAGCTTTAGGGACCTGGGAAGTCAACGTGTTCTAGGGATGACAGGTGGTAGATGGAGAAGGACCACGTGAGCATGCTATGAGCAAGAGCTACATCTTGGTTGTGTTGAGTGACTGAAATGTGTGGGCCCAGGTTTGTTACCATAAGGTAGTCTATCCTGTCCTGACTAATCATACTCATCATTGGTATATTTGTGAGTTTTTATCTTTGTATGTTTGGCTTTTTGCTACTCTACTGTGAGTAAGTTGAGGATAGGTTTTTGGGTTACTGTTCCTAGGAACTTATAAAGTAATTTTCTGCTTTTCACTTACTAAGGTCACAGCAATATTTTAGGGAGTAAACCTAAAGTGGAAAGAGTAATGATTAAATATGTGATATAGATATAGATATATAGGTATACATATATAAATATATATATCACACACACATATATACATATATATCTGTATGTCACAAAGTAGGAAATACATATATATTTGGAATACAAAAAAAGAATGAAAGTAGTGCATTCTTTGTTTGCCTATTCATCTATTAGCTTTTCCTTCTTCTGAGTTTTTCAATGATTTATTTCTAGCTTTTTTTTTTCACGAGAAAGATTCGCCCTGAGCTAACGTCTGTGCCAGTCTTCCTCTATTTTGTATGTGGGTTGCCACCACAGCATGGCCGCTGATCAGTGGTGTGGGTCCACACCCAGGAACCGAACCTAGGCCGCTAAAGCAGATAGCACCAAACTTAACCATTAGGCCACTGGGGCTGGTCCTATTTCTAACTTTTTCAAGCTTAGATTGGATTTAACTAACTGTTAGATTAAGTTCCTACATTTCTAAGGAAAACGACATTAACTGTAATAGATGTTTACAAAGGTAGTGAACAGCAAATTGGAAATGTATTGCCATGTGCGTGGCAACTCAGTCAGCAGACTTGATTGCAGCCTGGATGTTGAACACATCCCACATGGGTCATTGTGGTAATGAGGCCCTGAGTAAAACAGGTGATTCTGGAGGAAAATACATGGATACATATCTTACAGGGTTTAATCTTTATAAGACATCTTACTTTTGCATGACATCTGTGACAAGACGCTTTTTAGCAGCTGTAAAATCATCAACAATTGTCTGTTCTGGGGACAATAGCAAAAGAGGAGGCTCTGCTGGAGAAAGGAAAGTTCAGCTCCTTTAAATGGAAAGACTGACTTAGACCATTTTTCCTGGACCTTCATCCTATCACAATGGCAGGGCTTGTCTTACGTGGGAGTGACGTCCCCACAATGGGACAGGAAGTGTCGCTCACTGGACAAGGAGAATGAGGTAATGAGATTAGGGCGATCTGGCCAACCACACTCTATGTCTGGCTGAGAGACTAGCGGAAGGTCAGATGCGTGGAGAGATGTAAAACCTAGCCTCCCGCCAACTCCACTGGGGAGCAAAGATCAGACCATCTTACAGTCGAGAAATCAGAGTGCCATGGTAGTCAGAGAAATATCCTGAGTTTACACTGCTAAAAAACTCACTGCATACTTTCCATATCACTAAAGAAACAAAAATCAGAAAGAAAGACTCAGATAGACACCAGACTCTACATAAGACAACATATACAATGGCACAATTTAATCCAACTACTTTTTGACAGTAAATATAAATAGGATCCCTGTTAATATAGAAAGACAATCATATCAGATTAAAATCAAGTGATAAGTTATCTACTAGAGACACACTGAAAACAAACTGATCCAAAATTTTATTGAAAAAAAAATGCAGTACATATTAGGGAGAAAAAGTTAGTATTATAAAGAACGAAAGAAAATATAGGTAAAAGCCCAAAGCAGTGAATGGTAGGGGAAGTGTCCACAGCATAAATAATCTCTGACTGTGTTTCACCATCATGACTAAACATGTTAGAAAAACGAGGAGAAAAGAGGGCTTTGACACACTTCTCAGACCTCAGAAAGCATGGCAACAAAAATCCAAAAAGTTTCTGGAAGAACCAGATAAAATAATTAGCAGGAGTTAATACTGTGGGGGGGTCAGAATTGGCCACCTCAAAATATGACTCTTTTCCTTGATTATTTTCAAGAACAAAAGACTCTGAAAGAAACTTTGACCTCCCCCTGACTAACTGCCTAAAAGAAATTTAAGATAGAAGGTCTGTCCCCAGGACAAGCCATCACCATAGATAACCTTGAGTACTGATAGCCTGGGAGGGTCCTTGCTAAGCCCATTCTTATAAAAGTTCTGTTTACCAAACATTTGCTTTTCCATCTCCATGTGAATTGCCTTCCTCCCCTTTGAAGTCCCAAACCACTACCACCAACATCCTCCTTTGTCTTTAGCTGAAGATAGTATTTAAGATGAGAACCTCTGCCATTTTGGCAAGTTGCTCAGTTTTCCTGAGTCTCTCCCATGTATACATATTATAAATCTTTGCTTGATTTTCTCCTGTTATTCTGTCTCATGTCAATTTAATTTGTAGACCAGCCAGAAGGGCCCAGAAGGTAGAGGAATTCTCTTCCTCCCCCACAATACCCATGTATACACAGCCAAAGTTAGGCAGGCCACACCTTCCTTTTCAGGACCTACAAAACATTTGCAAAATTTGTCCTTATATTTCGCCACAAAGAAAACCCCAATAAATCAAAAAAAAGAGCGGTAGTAGATGCCACATTTTATGACTAAGGAACAATAAAATTAGAACTTAGTAACAAAAAGATGCAATAAAATCCTAAGTGAGTGTGTTCTTTTAAAAACACTCTTTAACAAGAGTTAAAGGGGACATTTAAAATGTAATTGCAAGCTATTTAAAAAATACTGCTAATGGACAGAGTACAAATCAAAACACACTGGAGGCCATCAGTGGTGAGCTGAGAAACATTTCAGCTGGTTCCCTAAGTATAGATCCAGCAGGAGTGTTCTTTGTTTATTTGTCTATATTAATAAGTAAGACAAACATAAAACAGTGGAAATGTACATCAGAACTTCACTTGTGCATCAGTAGCTGAGCAGTTTCTTTGTTGAATTAGTTTATAGATTTTGAATACTGGAAGATATTTCCTCTATTTTTTTGGTGTGTGTTTGTGCTAGTCACAATGTAATGGCTATAGACTCAATACTCTTTGGGTTAATCTGCACTATTGTCATTTTCTCCAACATTTTCTTAAGTCTAGAAAATCAACGGAATAATACATTAAGTCCTGATTTGTAGCACTTGCTGGCTTCTGTGATGTGAATACTCCCACCATGGCCAGTTTCAAGCTATCAGTGTGGTCACTGAACCTAGAAATGGGAAGAGATGTGCAGTAGCCACTACATAGCATTTCCATCATAGGTGTATATAACCTCAAAAGCAGAGATAATGTGTAGTGAAACAATAAGAGAATTATAGGTTTGAATAGTTATTACTATGGTTTTAATACAATTTTGACTTTAAGTTTATATAATTTATTTATTTATTTTTTGATGAGGAAGATTGGCCCTGAGCTAACATCTGTGCCAATTTTCGTCTATTTTGTATGTGGGATGCCGCCACAGCATGGCTTGATGAGTGGCGTGTAGGTCCACGCCCGGGATCTGAACCTGCTCACCCTGGGCCACTGAAGCAGAGTGTGTGAACTTAACCACTAGGCCACCGGGCCGGCCCCTATATAATTTAATTTTTAATAAAGACAGCATTAAACAACAGGGTCCCCAAATGCCTGAAAATTTAACAGATCAGTGTGAGCCAACTCCAGCACATCACTGGCAGAAAGTCCAGTTCAAAATGTCCTTAGAAGAAAATTCAAAGAATATAATGTTTTCATTTCTAACCCAATAAAATAAAAATAAACTTTACAATAATTTAACTAAACAACCCTAAAAATAGGAGGGAGGAGAAATTAATAAAGTGAAAAACAAAACTAGTAGTTGGAAGATAGGAAAATAGGGTAGACTTTATAAATAAATACTATACCAGTTTCTTTGAACAAACTTGCAATGTGTACACATTAAATTTGTCAGTACTATCATTGCTCCAGTTCACCCTGGTCCTCTTGAGAGAGAAGGTCCCCCATGTGGAGCACAGAACACATAAAGCCAGAGCAGGAAGCATGGGAGTGTTTGTGGAAGATTAAGGGGATGCATTCGGAGTACTCTGAAGGGTAATCGGCTGTCCACCTGTTCTGGAACTAAAGTCGGTTTAAGTGCCGAGTATTTTGGCCTAATTCTAGGAGATGATAAAGTTCCACTATGGTCACAGCATTCGATTTGGCTCAATGCAGTTTCATCTGGCCCGTGCTGGAGCATCTCACCAGAGCATAAATCCTGCATCTGGTTCCAAGGATGTGGCAAGACCCAACTACACCAGCTGTAGGATCAGTTATACTAATCTGGCTTGTTCAGATCCCCCACGTGAGCCGACTAAATTAAGTATTTTGAGGAATCCAGACTCTGAGCAGATTCATTTATTTAGGTGCAGAGGAAAGCGGAGGAACAAATGGACCCAAGGCATAATCTGTCACTTAGTCCCAGTGCTGGGCACCCTCATGATCCAGAGCTCTACTTGGGATGTGGGTGTCTGACGATGGTTGCAAGTGTAATGTTCTCTCTTGGCTTGACTGCAGCTGGGCACCCACTGCAGACTCATGTTTGTGGGAATTCTGAGAGCAGAGTCAGGTTTCAAAGCGTCCCCTGAACGACAAACCCAAAATATCCACTGTGGGAGCCTCAGTTCTACCATAGCTCAATGTTGTTTGTTTATCTGTAACTTTGTTTGTTTGCTTTCTCAGCTCTTGTCATTAGGTTTGGGAGCTTGCTTCTCATTATCTTATTCCACAGTGAGATGGCCATATAAGCTTTGGTGATTGTTTCATGATGCTTCCAATAAATTTCTTGGTACAATTTATGATAAGCCAAGGATTAGTAGGCAGTTGCAGATGAGGACAAGATTTACATTTGCTGTCCTAGAACTGGCCTTGTAGTCTAGAAATCAGCTTGATAATTACTCATAGGGTAATTATCCTAAGGCAGGATGCATACTGCAGAACCTATAGAGAAAATCCTGTGTACACTAGTCTAAGTGAGGGAAAGAGAGAGGACAGAAATGGAAAGGGGAAAGACAGAGACAGAGAGAGAGAATAAAATAGAAAGGATAAGTAAGAATGTAAAATTGGCATATAAAGGGAAAACAATAAAATATTGATAAGTGAGTATGAGGTGCATCTTTTTCTTGGTAAAATTTTAGGAAACTTTAAACAGACTGATAGTCATGGTCTCAATAGATAAAAGTTATCCAAGATTCTCTCTACTCTCTCTACCCTCCTGCAAAGTGACAGATGAAGGTTATTTCATGGGTAATTTTTCCCCATAATATCAGGAAAGTGAAATTTCTATGCTATTGAACTTTAAAGGAACAATTAATCCCTCTGGTATTAAAACTGACCAAGGCCATATAAAAAGAAGGAATACTTGTATTAACTGTTATAAAGGTAGATTAACTCTGATATTAAAATCTGACAGAGATGAGAAAGTGAGAAAGTTATATGCATATATATGTGTCATCTCAATTATATAAATATTAATGCAAACTCTTTCTTTAAGTGAACATTTAAACCAGCAATATATTAAGAAATCATACTGCATAATAAAATAATATCTATTTTAGAAATACCAGAATGATTCAATATTAGGAAATGTATTAATGTAATTCACAACATAATTAAGTTAAATGAAAAAAAATAACTTCACTGTTTCAATAAATGCCAAAAAAGATTTTGATAAAATACAACTGTTATTTTGGATAGAAATTCTAAGTAAAATAGAAATGAAAGTAATAAAAATAGCTTCAAACAAATGCCTACATATGTCTTGGTGGTGAAAGAGACATTCCACTGGATAATATAAGAAGTCACTTTTATTATTTGCTATCACTTTTATTATTAAAGTCAGTGTGGAACTACTAGCCAATAAAATTATTTAAAATTTTGGAAATCAAAAGTAATATTGCTTGAAGATGGGAAAGCCAAACGAATTAATAATAATAATAATAAACTAATAGAAAACACACGTGTGTTAAATAAGGTAGCCATTTACAAAATAGGCATATATATGTGGATAGCTTTCCTACAGTTAAACCATATTGAATTGATAATGGAATTAAAAATTCCCTTTATAATAGCTCAAACTATTGTCAACATTCAAGGACTCAGGGAATATTGTTCCCATACATCTTTCCTGAGGAACCTACTAGTGAACAATCTTTGGACAACAGGAATTACTAGAGACATCACCTTAACAATAGTGTTGGCCATTAATTACAGAGTAACTTGTAAGACTAAAGCTAAATATGGGTTAAAATGGAGAGAATTAGTGTAATTGCCATATAATCTGACACTGTAGATATGGTATAATGATTGAAAATGAGAGAGAATGGCAATAGCAAAAGCAAAAAAATGAAGGTGTTTTAGCAATGATAATCGGTCTTAGTACCATTATACTGATACTGTAGTGTATTGTGGGATAGAGTGCATGAATAATGACAAAGTATTTTAGTTCTATCATCCCATGTCCTTGAGAATGAAGATTCTCAATGTGGAACGAAGATGTGATACAGAAGAGATTAAGTAAAAGCCTTGCACTCCTAAATTTCCATGAGGAAATATTAGTATGAACTCTCAAGTTTGATGTATACTTTTCAACTATATTGAAAATTCTGGGAAACAATGACCAACCCAGTACCAATGGCATTCCTGGCACCCAGATTTTGGTTTTGATATACCATTTCCTATTTCAAGAAGCTAGAGTTTTTTGGAGAAATGCCTGATTCTTGTTCAGGAGCAGAGGGTGCACAAGATGAAACTAGAACATCTGGACTAATCAGAGCAAGAAAGATGTCAAAGACTCGTAGGATTATGTCAAAAGGACTCAGTGACCAACTTCATGGAGCTCATACTGGCCAAAGCTGAGCCAATGTGAGCTCCAGTAAGGATAAGACTTGTAATGAATTGAAACCCATCAAATATATTTAGATCCATGAATTTATTTATTTATTTATTTATTTTTATAATTTTATTTATTTATTTTTCCCCCAAAGCCCCAGTAGATAGTTGTATGTCATAGCTGCACATCCTTCTAGTTGCTGTATGTGGTACGCGGCCTCAGCATGGCCGGAGAAGCGGTGCGTCGGTGCGCGCCGGGATCCGAACCCGGGCCTCCAGCAGCAGAGCTCATGCACTTAACCGCTAAGCCACGGGCCCGGCCCACCATGGATTTATTTATAAAGATAAAAATATAACTAGTTGGTCACATTGTGAAGATGAGAGGTAGCCAGTTTGTTAACCTTGAAAATCTAACGTGTATCTTGCTTTTTCTGTGTAAGCAACAGAATGTTAGCCGAGAGTTCCTACAGTTAAATAAATGAATAAATAAAGTGATCAAATTAGAATATCACCATTTTGCAGCCCTCAATGAATTAATGGATGTAGGCATTGAGTGCTAAATGCTGATAACATAGAAAAGAGTGAAAGCCAGAAAATATGTGCCTCCTGATGGAAGAATTTGACTCCAACTACGGTATTGCCGAATGGATCAAATCTGATTTTGGTTAAGCCTCTGAATTCGTCTGATGATTATCAGGAAATGCAAAGAACAGAACAACTTGTTTAACCACAATATAAATATACAATAAGTAATACTCAGATTGTGGTAAACACTACAATTCAAACAACCCAGGTTCCTCCACAGATAAATTGTGGTGGAAAAAAGAGATAGAATAAGCAAGACTGAAATTTAAAAACACACAAATCAAACACTAACCAGCCTACTCCCCAACACCAGCAGCATGCAAACAAAGGAAAGGATTTATGACCAGCGTGTTACCTAGCCTGACGTTTCCAAGTGTCTGCAAATCTCACCTTGGTGCAGTTCCAGGTAGCTTCTCATTCCCACCTCCATTGAATCTGTATAAAGAGAGAGGTTAATAAATCTAAACCTGTTAAATGATCAGCAGTTACCCTCAACTGTTAAGAGTGGCATTAGGATAGACAAAGGATTTGGCCCGGGAGGGAGTAAAGGAAATTTTCTAAGAAGACGAGCTCCTTTATGAAGATTCCTGTGCCATCAAAGGCATGAAAGACCAGTATAGTACACAGTGTGAGAATATGGGAAAGGAATACAACTATATTTCTTTCCTTTCCCTTGGTTTTCTGATTACCAGGAACTTAGGGAAAAGGAAGACTAAAGGGAAGTCTAATCATTCAAGGTCTTCTAAGTAACTTGGGCCCCCCGGAGAGCCCCACATAAAGTTTACCTCCCCATCCTTGGAGACTGAAAGCTGGGACCGGGTACCAATTCTCACTCAACTTTTCATTTTCTGCAAGGGTAGATGGAACTAGCTCAGGTGAGGTGGTTGAGCCTAGCCAGAAGGAGAGCCAAGCTAACTCTGTGACAGAAGTAAAGGCTCCAAGGTTTTCGTCTGAATTCAGAGAACAATCGGATGCCTGAGAGTAGCGTCCTCCTGAGGGAGAAACCATCTGCTACAGAAAAGTCGAAAGAGCACAGATCTGCCACCCAAGAAATGGCATGCCCCAGAAGAACATAAACCGACACTCCTCAAATCCAAGGGCTTGAGAAAACTTAGTGTTTCAATTACATTCGATAGCAAAAACAAGGGGAAAGGTGTTGAGAAGCATTTGTTCATGCCATATCAGTAAAAGTAATATCTCTGGGCAGGGCTACGCATGCCAAACATGGTCAGGATGCAACAGTAAACCAAGAATCTGTGAAAATGTAAGAGGCTGTAAAAATGTCGAGGAAACTGCTCTAAGAGGCTGGAAAAAACTGTGACCATGTTATGTGATCCCAATATATTGGTAAAATTGTTGTCTCTGGTAGCTTTGGAAGATAGAAAAGGTACCTAACAAATTGTTGCACTGGGACAAAGACATCTTCGTGCAATTTGCTGCAAGAATCATCTGGCCCCTGCTAGCTGCATGTGAGAAGGTACTACAATAAAAGGAAAGAATGCAGAAAAAGCAGAGCAATTTGGAGACAGAATTTAGAGAAAATATAGAGTCTGAGAATAGCAGAGTTGGAAAACAAATATGTGTCTTAACATCAGCCTATTTATTAAGAAAATGATTCCCAAAATAAGTTAAAATCCTGGGGAAAAGGTAAAATCCAAGGCACTCCCAGAAAGTTATGGCCTCAGGGTGAAGATCAAAGCAAGAGTGTTGTGTAAGGCCTGATATTAAGACTTCTGAAATGAGTAAGATAGGGCCTGGTAGAGGCCCTCAGCTGGGCAAAATAGCTACTAAGAACTTGAGGGCATTGTTCTAGCACAGCCTTACACACCCAAAGAAGCAGCAACTGAGTCTAAGAGGAAATAAAGTCTCGAAAAGAAGTACTAATTCCATTCTAGCACCAGCATGGAATCAAATTCATAGGAGACCCTCCAAAATTTTGAGACAGTTGGATTGGCAAAAGTGTTAGCAGTCTGGAATAAAAGGGCTTGACTTAGTTTAAAAGGTAAATGTGAGCCTCAGCATCCCCAACTATGTATGGGCAGGAAGCGGGTTGAGAAATTTGTTCAAAGGGCGTCTTTTCTTGTTATAGAGCAGCTAGGGAGCATGTTGGAAAAGAAAGAACGTTCCGGAAAGTAGAGCCAAGAGCACTGGAGAGCAATAGACTAGGGAGCCACTTCCAGGAGGCTGACTTAATCTAGGAGTATTTCCAACCCCTAGAGAGGGGTCCTTCAATAATTCATAGCCATTTAAATAGTGAGTTAGATTTGCATATGCTCATTTGGGCAGCTCTCCAATCTATATATTTCATGAAAAGGAGAAGAGGGAAGTTAGCACTTGTCATTTTGAATTTTTCAGTGCTTTATGAATTTTTTAAACATGTGTCTTCTTTTTCAAGTATCAGTGGTGTCATCTGGATGATGACATTAGGAATCATTTTCTGTTTTCTTTATTGTACTTCTGCATGTTAAAAAATAAATTCATGTTATTGTTAAAGAGTATAACTAATGAAAGAGAAATTCTGATTCTAGGATTTTCTATTGAAACACGTCAGACAAAAATGCAAATTATATGAAAAATAGCTACGATAACGTTACTTATTTTGGAAAAAAATTAATCCTTTTGTTGCCCCAAAGTTGAGGGGTGGAATTTTTTTTAAAGAATATGTATACACAAAATACTCTTTAGCCATTAAACTATGTGGATGCATTTTATCATCATGAGCTTATATTTCTAATATCATACTCAGTAGTTAAAAAAAGATTATCTGTTATCATATGTAACTATGATCCAGTTTTTGAAATGTGCATGTTTATATATTTGTAACCACCCAGGCAATGGTCTGGGTACACAGAAGAATGTTCAAGATCTTAAAAACTGGCTCTCCCTCAAGGAAGAAACTGATACTATTTACATGTTTTGGCTTTTGGTTTTGCATATCTGCATTTTCTAATTTTGCTACAAAAACATGTATAAACAAATGGGAAATTTTATTTTAAGTCTTTGCATACACTTCTAATTTAATTACATTAAAAAAATAAATCAACTAGATAAAATGTCATAATATTAGAAATATTCCACAAAAGTAAAACAAGTCTAATTAGATTAATTTTCAATCCTTAACTCTGCCTATTGTTAGAAGCCAATATGAATATTAAAAATTAAATAGATTATAAAAGGAAATAATTCACATATTAATTTTACAGATGAAAATTGAGCATCCCTCACTGTCAGTATGGCGATGATTTCCAAATCTACGAGCCCAACTTTCACTTCCCATTTGTGCCCTAGAGCTCCTTTTCTGATGCTTCTTAGGCACCTCTACCAGGATATCCCATAGACACTATGTGAAAAAAAATTCTTATTTTTTCCTTCCAACCCTATCACTTGCATTCTCAAGTATTTATGTATTTTCCCAAGACTATTATCTGATAATCACCATGGAGAGTTGCCATCACAACCAAGTTACTCAATATCTCTGTTGAGTAACATCTCTGGTCAGTAAAATGAGAATAATAATAATATTTATCTCACAGGATTATGGAGACTACTTAAATGCAGTGCCTCTACTGTGCCCAGAACAAGTCCTGAGACAAAATAAGCACTAAATGAATGTTAGATACCATTAAAATTGTCATCATTATTATCGTTCTCTTTGTTTTTCACGTCATGTTGAGCCTTACAAATGTGTGTATTACTCCTTCAATATCTGCTGATATTTCCTCAGGACTCCCTTCTCTTTCCCAGTACTACCTCTGCCTTGCTTCAGGCCTTTATAAATTCTCACCTAGACAATTGTCATGACCTTCAAATCAGTCTCCCTTTCTCAAGGGTCATGCCAATGAAATGTATACTTTACATTCTCGCCAGTAGAATCTTTCCAAATCATTCTGGATAAAATAATTTGCTGTTGCACCATGACCCACAGAAAACACTCAGCATGGTAAATGATACATTATTGAGATGACATTTGTCTACCTTTCCAGAATTTTTCCTGCCACTTTTCCACGTATACTTTGTGGTAGTTTTCAAGGATGGCCTGCAATGAACAATGCCTCCTAGTATTCATGCCCTGTGCCACTCCACTCCCTCCTGCATTTAATCTGGGCTGGCTCTGTGATTGATATCAATCAATAGCAAATAATGGAAATGATGCTCTGCCAACTATGGGTCTAAGTTAAAAAGACTGTACACCTTCCCCATGTGTGCTTTTGAGAGCTCTGAGGTGCTGTATAGGAAGTTTACACCACTAGAAAAGGCTGTAGAGACACCATGTTAAGAGGCCAGTAGAGAGGGAGAGATAGTGAAGTTACCAAGAGAGAGAGGGAGTCTAGCACTGCCAGTGTCCCAACTGAACATGGGCATGCAACTTGTGAGTGCACCATCTTGGATGTTCTAACCGAGTTGAGCCCCCAGATGATGGCACTCCTAGCCAACATCATGTAGAGCAGAAGTACTCAGCTGAGCTCAGCCAACCCATTGAATTGTGTTAGATAATAAAATGGCTGTTTTAAACCACAAAGTTCTGGGGCAGTGCATTACTCAGTAGCAAATAATTGAAACAAAATTGTTACCTGAAGTGGGGTGATTCCACAACAAAATATACTTTGGGGTCAGGCAGCTGGTGCAGGCTTAAAATGTCTTGAGGAATATGTTAATGGAGCATGGAAGCCCATTGAAGAAATTGTTATGGGTTCCTGGAGAAAAGATGCCCCATGTTATGTAGTGGGTGGTGGAGTTTGTAAATCCTGTAACTTGTAGTGACATAGAAAATAAGAAACGTGTGGATTTGGTTAAGGAGATTTCATGCCAACTGGTTTATTTTAGCTTCATATGATAGAGATAGAGAGAGAGATAGGTAGGTAGGTAGGTAGATAGATAGATAGATAGATAGATAGATAGATAGATAGACAGACAGACAGACAGATAGGTGATAGATAGATAAATAGATAGATAGATAGGTGATAGATAGATGATACAATTGTAGATAGATAGATAGATAGATAGATAGATAGATAGATAGATAGATAGATAGATAGATAGATGGATGTACATTCTGTAGGTTTGGGAAAATGTATTATGAGATGTATCCATCATTATAATATCATACAGAGTATTTTCAGTGCCCTAAAAATCTTCTGTGCTCTGTCTATCCATTCCTCCTCCTCCCTAATCCCTGGGAACCACTGATCTTTTTACTGTCTCCATAGTTTTGCTTTTCTAGGATGTCATATAGTTGGAATCATACAGTATGTAGCCTTTTCAGATTGGCTTTTTTCACTTAACAATATGTATGTTAGGCTCCCCCGTGTCTTCTCATGTCTGGGTAGCCCCCTCCTTTTGAAGGGGAATATCTATTGCAGTTCTCCGTCTCTGTCTCATCCTCATATGTTTATATCTGAGAGGCAGATAACTCACCTCTTTGGTTCACGTATCTTCAGATCGAGAGGAGCTGCATCCAAGTAAACCCATCTGCACCTGGAGATGATTTAGGAGACATGATATTCTAATTTAAGCCTGATCCTGATGCTGGAATGAGGTGAGACTTCGGGGTCTTGGAAGAGAATTGAATATTTGGAAACAGGATTTTGGATGCTGCTCACACGTTTCCAAAGACAATTCCCATTGAACCACACCGTCTTGTATCCATACCCTTGTGTAGTCTCCTCCTTCCTTAAATTTGGGCTCTCTCTGACCCTACTTAACCAATAGGATGTGACCGCATGATGCTGTGCCAGTCCACGCCTAAGTCTTAGTAAGGTGTGGCAGATTTTACTTCTGTGATTTTTCAATCCCTGAGCCTACCATGTAAGAAATCCAACTTCCCTGCTGAAGAGACCATAAGGAGGGGCTCAGGAGAAGGCCCTGAGACTATGCGGGAGTCCCTGATGCCTCGTCATCCCAGCTGAGAGCAGCCTTCCAGGCATCCCTGACAGGCTGCCGAGAACGTGACTACACCATCCTAAATGTTCCCGTCCAGTCGAGCCCCTTCAGATACCTGCAGCTTCAGCCAATATCACACTGAGGAAGAACTGCCTAGTAGAGACCAGCTAACCCACAGAATCATGCGAGATAATAAAATTATTGTTTTAAAAAACACCGAGTGTTGAGACAGATTGTAACACAGCAGTAAAAAGGCAATACTTGCCTTGGCTGGTGGGAAAAGCCTACTTATCACTAGTGTGCTGAAGCCCAATCTGACTCCCCCTAGAAGGAGGTGACTTCCCTCTGTGTCTCTGTAATTCTCTTGATATGTATATAGCTAGGTAGGAAGGTAGATAGGTAGGTAGGCAGATACATAGACAGAGAGAGAGAGAGATGGATGGGTAATAGATCTTTCCATCGAGATTGCAGTGATCTCTTTATAGGCCTGGCATACTCATTCTTTTTTTAAATTTTGTATCCCCACTGCTTAACACTGAGTAGGTACTCAACAGCCTGTGTTGATTGAATGAATAAACTTTCTTTCCGGAATTGTTTAGAACCTTTATGTGGCATTTTGTAAAGAAGAAACATGAAACCTATATTATAGAATCACTTATTATCAACACATGTTATGAATGCATTGAATATGTGCCATCCATCTGTTAAATGTATACTTCACCTCCACTTGAGGAACCTATAAATAGACGCGGGAGTAGGTGAGAAACTTGACTCAAGTCTGCAACCAACTTTTATATTTAATTTAATTATTACAGTCAATTTTTAACATCCCTTTTAGTTATTTTTGCAAGAAAATTCCAAATGAATTTGGGAAAATGGGAACCATAAGTTTTCTTAACTTATATCTTCTGAAGCCAGAGTACTGACTACTGCTCTGTTTACCTCTTCCTGTGCCTGGGTAGCAACAACTTATGGCATAAGAAATAACAAAGTCATTCCTTATAACATCAAAATAGTTTAGTAACAAACTGCAAGAAATAACAAAGAAGGGTTGCTATAATAATAATGTTAATAATCAATTATAATTAATTAGTTAATAATAATAATAATCTGCTTGCCTCTAGTCCCTTTGCATTTGCAAAAACAAAAATCCTACATTTTCCATGTAAGCAGAATCTTCATTAAAAAACAAACAAAAATAAAGTGGAAAATTATCAGCTCTTTAAATAAATGTGGTTGCACAGATATACACTAAATATCCAGTTTGTAGTTCTATCTCAGTAAAATTTCGTCAGCGTTATTGAGTCAATCCCTAGAATCTCAGTTCTCTGTATACTGGATCCCTAGAAATAAAGGGGAGACTTTTATTCCCCAAGGAGGATTCAAAATGTAAATCAAGCAATAGCATTGATCCTTAGACTCACAGAACCTTAGGATATATGAGCGTTGGAAGGGAAGTTAAAAGTGTTCTAAACTAAACTCATGCCACTGTGTGGAGCTTCCTATTACATCCCTGTTACATGGGCATCCAGCTGTCTTGGAACAGTTCCAGGATTGAGGACCTCCAAAGTCTGGGGAAATTATCATTCTAAGTGGCTAAAAAGTCAAACTTGATACTAAGATATGAATAGTTGGCATTTGAAAGAGTTTTTTGCCTTACAGTTTTAAGGCACAAATATACCAGAAAATAAATTATGTATACTACATGTAAATTATTTTTCAAATTAAATTATTTGAAATTCATAATGGCCACAACAAGAGGATCAGTATTAATCCAACACCAGTAGTGAAATGTGCCTGATATTTCAAAAAGTTCGAGAGGCCACTCAGACACAAGCAATGAAATGATTGATAACTTGGAAAATAAATCCTTTGTAGACTAGTCAGTTGAAAATCACACTAAGAAAACAGACTCTAAAGATGAAAATAAGAAAAATCAAACTTATATCAAAGATAAACTCACTGTGCTCTCCAGTTACAAAGAGAATGAGGTATAGATTTAAATTCCTGCATAATGATATTCAATTAAAGGCTATTAGGGATGATCCTAAAGAGAAGATTTGGAAGTCTTAAAACACATACACCTTAAGCACATTCTCGTCTGAAAGCCTGAAATTATGTCACCACCATAATATATATTTTTCTTAGCTCACAGGCAGGCACATACCACGTACTCGGTATATTTGCTGAAAGAAAAACTGAATATGGGAATTTTCATAGTGGCACCCTGAAGATGGATAAAATGAAGATGAAATAAATAATGGGACTGAATTGAAAAAGTTAACCATAGTGGTCATTTTACATTTTCAGAGGTGATGGTCTTTGTTGGCAGATTCTACATGCAATGTGTCAGCATTCCTAAGAAGGCAAATTGAGAGAAAAGCTTGGAATTGAAGATCTCTGCTGTAACACACTTATTTCTCTCAGTTTGATGCTACTAAAATATAATACCTATTTGGTTTTCAAATATAATGGAGACGTTTAAAAATCATACTGTGCTCTTCAAACTGTTTATGTAAAACTTATGTAAGTTATTCTGTTATAAATTCATTTCTTGGCCTCTTAGTTATTTCCTGTTATTTTAGTTTTCAGACAAGATGAAATTCAATCACTTAAAAAGAAATTTACGTCTAGGCCACTACACAAACCCAGAATTCTGAAATTACTTTTCTTCTTGGCTTCTGTGGAAAAATGTGTCAAGTTCATTCTTTCATATAGGTCCAGAAGTATGACCAGAATGTTGGGATTGTTATTGGCCATTCTTTAGAAGCTCCTAATATTAGACTGTGAGGTATGGACACCATCAGACTGTGCAATTTGTAAACTAGCAAGGTAAGAGGAGAGGGCTTAACTCTCATCTGAGACTGAAAAGAGCATAATTAATTCAACAGGGTGGGTGTTGATTGTGGCCACTGAAATCATATGCGTAGAAGTGTGATTTTAGCATCAAGCATAATCTATAGATACATAGAATCATCTTTTAAGTGTCTATATGACTTGTGGTCATGACAGATGGGAAGAAGAAGAAAAAGTATTCAGAAGAGAGTGTAGCTGCGTATAGATTAGTTCAATATATCGCGTGGTGTAACTGCTTTGTTCGAACATCCTGGAATTGATTTGCATACTTAGTTAATGTGCAATTCAGACATGGCAGCCACGGCTATAGACCTCCCCTCTTTTAAAGGGTTTGGATATATAACTACTGTCAAAAAATAGGATGTTCAAGGTAGCAACGAGGGTTTGAAAAAATTCATCCTGGACGACTGCATCTCCATCCTCCGTTTCGTGCCTCACTTTTTTGGCCATCGTTTACTTGTGGTGTTAGGTCAAGGAGCAGATACGCACATGAAGTAGAATTTCCATTTGAATTTTTGATTTCCAGCCCCAAACTGGAAATCATCCAAGTATCCATCTTTAGAAAAATAAATTCTCGTATATTCATGCAATAGATAATTATAGCGAACACCTCAAAGGGATGGATAATGTGGAGGAATCTTATCAATCTGACAATAAGCACAGAAGAACATAAAGACGTGGCTTTTATGTTTCAATCAGACAGCAGGAATCTTCTGACCAAATAAATTCTAAAGATAAGCTTACGTGAGTATAGTTGTGTAATACTGCAGGGGATGGGAGAGCCAGGCAAGCAAAGTACAGTGGAAGGATGCACATGAGGAGAACTGCAAAGGCCAGCTCTCTGGTCATTCTGAACCTTTTGACCAGCATGCTGAGGAGAGGTCAGGAGAGCATTCATGGGAATGTACCTGCACGTCATTTTTACCACACAGACCAGGCCATCGCCATGAACCACGAGAGCCTCGTCTCCTGTGTGCACCTGGGAGCTCAATGGCATCCACAGACTGTCCCCTTGGAAGGAAGCTAAAATGTTAATACATCAGTATTTGGCTGAAAATTTAGTCCTAATGATCACCTGTTTAACCTGCTGTATACAACAGACTTGTCAACCTGGCTAGTACCTAAATCTATATAGGGCTATGTAATTTATCCTTAGCTGAAATTGTCTAAGTTCAGTGTTTTTGATGATCTCAATGATCATTCCAAAACTGTTCTCTTATTATTATGCATAGTGCTATGCAGTGATTTTGCTTCTTGTTTTATATTTTCTTCCTAGGATTTATAAATTCATAGAATATTACTACTAAAGGTAAGTTAAGAGATCATCTCCAAATTCATCCTTTTTCAGGTAAGGAGACTTATATTCAGAGAGGCTACACCAACAATTCTAAAATGCAAAGGTTGTTTATAGCAGAAGATATCTCACTTTCTCAGACTTTGTTAAATGGCAAAAAGGTGTATTAATGGCTTTATGGGTTTATTTCCATTATAAGACTCAGGCTCTGTTTTGTTAATCACGTCTAAATTGGATTCTTTGAAGATTTTCATTAAGTTCAGATTACACACAACTCACACTAATATTTTCAATGTCAGAAGCTATAGAATATTTAAATTTCAAAACATCAGAATTCTCACATACTAAAATCACATTTTTAATGCTTTTTAAATGTTGCCTTAGAATTATATTTCATATATTAGAAATTATAGTCTTCATAAAATGTTTAGTCTTGTTTTTCATTTAACACTTGATCAGCATCATTTTTCATAATACTAAATGTGTTTAAGAATTATAAATTATAAGTTAGTGGTTGTCTTTTGATGAACATACCAAAACCTCATCTATTAATCCCTTTTGTGAGCACTTCACAATTTTTACTGCTATGAATATTTCCATGCACATAGCCGTGATTTGTTAAGACGTAATTTCCTCTTGACAAAAGTTTAGAAGGCAGGTTGTTGGGATTAATGTTTCAAGAATGAAAACAACATTGTGACACCAGAACCGATAGGTAAGGAGAGGCCTTATAGTGGGTCCCCTCTCATCCCCCTACAGTCGTGGGACCTCAGCAAGTTACTAAGCCCTCTGAACTTGGTTTTCTTGTTATTATAGTGAGTGAAGCCACACCTACCTAACAGGAATGTTACTAGGACATTTACACTAAAATATTCTATCCGGTGGCAAAATATGGCAAATACACCATTAATGATGTTTAACACTTTCTTTATGGGTCTTGACATTCCTTTCCAAAAGTGTTATGGTATTTTCCTCTCCTACCGTCCACCTGAAGTATATCCCTTTTTAAAATACATGGCTTATGTATAAGGCCTAAAATTATACCTTAACTTTGCTTTGATTTTGATTTCTTGCATTTTCTCTGATTTTATCCTTCTTAAGTGAATCAAGTCGTTATTAGGTTAGTAAAAAAAGGTAATGCATAAAGAGAATGTCCACCCTATCAATTGATTAAAACACCAGATAATATTTTAATGAAAATTTATCAGGCCTAAATGCCCATTAGAATCCCCAGCTGACATATCATTTCTCTAAACATATGAAGTAAGCATATAATATTGCATCCTAGACCTTTGGAATCTAGAAAAAAACAAGGGCATTTAAAACCCAGCGAATCAGAGGAGATGTTTAGGGGTTCACCCCTTGTGTTTGAGGAAGGTTGGAAATACTGTAATGATGGGGAGACATTGTACTGTGTCCGATCTGAGATATTGAGATCCGCTATGTATAATGGTAATTTCAAGAGCTGTGGCTCAGTGGTGTGAGTCAGCCAATTTCAGCAACTGTAAGAGCAGTGAGTGATGCTGATGTACCACGTGTGACTATCTGCTGCTTGAACTCAGAGCCACCAGGCCTGGTGATTTTTTAAGGGTTTTATTTTTTTTAGGGCAGTTTTAGATTTGCAACAAAATTGAGAGGGCGGTACAGAGATTTCCCATATACCTCCTGCCCCCACACATGCACAGCTTCTCCCATTTATCATCATCACTTGCCAGAATGGCACATCTTTTTCCAAGGATGAATCTACATTGCCCCATCGTAATCACCCGAAGTCCATAGTTTATCTTAAGGTTCCCTCTTGGTGTTGTATGTTCTGTGGGTTTGGACAAACGTATGATGACATATAGCCATCATTATAATATCATACAGAGCAACTTCACTGTCCTAAATATCCTCTGTGCTCTGCATATTCATCTCCCCTACCCTCTAACTTGGTGCTTTTTAGAAACGATATTTTTTTCATTAAAAGTGACACATGATGGGGCTGGCCCTGTGGCATAGCGGTAAAGTGCACACGCTCCCCTGCTGGCAGCCCAGTTCGGATCAGGGGCGCACACCTACGCACCACTCATCAGGCCATGCTGTGGCGGCGTCCCATATAAAGTGGAGGAAGATGAGCACAGATGTTAGCCCAGGGCCAGTCTTCCTCAGCAAAAAGAGGAGGATTGGCAAGGATGTTAGCTCAGGGCTGATCTTCCTCATAAAAAAAAAAAAAAGTGACACATGATAAAGAAATACAGAGAAAAAGAAGAATCAGAAAATCATCCATGCCCTCATCACTTTTAGAGTCTGTTAACACTTAGAGGTATTTCTCTCCTGTCTTTTATATAAGCATAGATTTTAAGGAATGGGCTTGTGTGTTTACATTGTGTGGTCATAGTTCTGTGTGCTTCTTAGGGCAGCAAAAGAATGGCTTGCACAGTGACCTCGAGTGAGTCAGATCATGTCTTATGTGCAGAAAATGTAATGGTAAGTATTGTAATTATTTTCCTTTTTTTGTTGTTGTTACTCTTGATATGTTTTCTTGTGGGAATATAAGGCAAAATATATTTATGTATTTAATTGGAGATGTATATACAGTGCAATATGACACATAGTTACTGATTTTACTCTTAAAATATCTAAGTGTAATTTGTAATCCTTTCCATGGTCCACCGAAAGTATTTTGTATTTTAATGTATTTAATGCAATGTGCCCTTTTCACAGAGTCATTATGTTTTAAAAAGATACAGAGACTTTAGTACTTTGAGGTAAGTTAAAGTAGAAAAATTAAGTCAGCAATCAAATGAATAATTACATATCCTTCCCTTTCTATTTAAATGTGTAAAAGTATACAAAGATTTAAGATTTTAACTTTAAATAAGAAAAATAAAATATTCTGCCCCAAGATGCTTGTGAAAACGACCATTTTTCCTTTCTGGCGCTGCCTTTTGGGTGGATGCATATTACTGTCATCTCTTAAAAGAACTAAATACAAAGTGGAAACTAAGTGAAGAGAAAGAAAATGCCACAAAAATTGCAAAGGAAGATTTATAACTTGAATATTATGAACCATGTTGCTAAACCTTGTGATCTCCGCATTCCTCAGTGTGTCCTTGGATGGAGCCTGACTGTGAATCTCAGACATCAAAGACTAATAGAATTGAGATTGGCTGACACATTTCAAAAGAATCAACTCTAGAGATCCTTAGATAAGATTATGTGAACAGGACACATTACCATTAAATCTGTCACTGACTTAAAAGTGTCTAAGTAGTGCTACAACATAATTGTTTACTAGTATTTTCCAGTGTGAAGGATGGAGGGGGGAAAATAGAAAAATAAGGAAGAAAGATTCCCTTGATCTTTTCAGGTAATGTGGAATGCTTGCTTTAATTGTATTATAATTCAACTGCATGTCTAACACTGGGATCAAGAGCTAATCAGATATTTGAAAATCTGGGTAATCTGAAACTATACCAAGGATGAGAAAGATGAGAGAGAGGTGGGGAAAGTCACCCAATTAAATAAGCAACACGCACTGGCGCTTCTACAAAATGCAGCATGGTCAAGATGATTTTATCATGGAGAAAATGTTCCAAAATCCAGAAAATAATTAGATCTTTGGAGGAGATATGGACCAAAATTGGAAATTATTAGGTTGAACCATATTTTTGCAAGGTCCTGCATTTAGAAATCAACTTTACTTATTTGTGATACTTGTTCAGTTGTATTGATTCAAGAGAATGGCCAACTGATTTGAAAAGCAAGTTCAAAAGGTGAATGAAACAGTTTCATTTTGTTTTTTAACTGAATGAAATATTTTGAAACCACTGTAATACAATTCAATTTTAACAAGGTTAACTTGTGTGTCTAATTTTGGCTTCACTGTGTTCTTAGGGAGATCCAGTCTTACAATTTGTAAATAGGCCCGATATGCCCATGATATGATTATGAGTCAATCTCAAGGGTAGATTTTAGAGATGGATTTAGTAATATCTATAACGTTTATAGAGCACTTCGTGTGTTAAGGTGAGACATCAAACATGAGGGACAGCCTTTAGCTGAAAGGAGGGATGAAGCATAGGCCGATGCTGGTGTTATAGGTATGAAGAAACATGGCCAAAAAAATCTTCATATTCATTGGACAATACGTCATGTGTGTATGGTATCAATAGCTTAGTTGCTTGGAGTCATTTTTTTCTAACCTAGTTGCACATTATGGTCAACTAAAGTTTGTTTGTAAAGATGCTCATGGAGGGGCACCACACCCAGAGATTGTAATCCAGTAGTGGCAGGGGGTGGGAAGGCTGGGGGACGATGCCTCTCCCTTTTTTAAAGCTCCCTTAGTTGATTTAAATATGCATCCAGAGCTGAAACTACTGCCTTCAGTCATAAGTAGAATCCAGTTCCATACTTAATGTCTTTTTCTGGTTTACTTCTATGAGATTAGCAAGACCTGGTTTGAGGTATAAGGTAGAAATATACAATTACTTCATAATATATTTTATAAATAACTTTGCATATTGCAATTTAATATCACAACACACGTAGTTTTTTCCCTGAGCATTTTCCCTGAGCAGCGACCCACAGTCATGGTCTGAAGAAAATGTTTCAGGCACCCCCTTCTTAAATTAATAAAAGGTGGCTATGGAATGGCAGAGGGCCCGATATTGACTTTCAACTAAGGATGTCAATGGGCTGGGTTTTGTTTCTTGTAAAGTGGCCAGTATGTGGTTTGGAGCTGTGATGATGGGAAATTTTGGTACTGTAAAGAAACCATCAAGGGAGAAGTCAAGATGGCAGCGTAAGCAGACTCTGAACTCACCTCCTCCTGCAGACACAGCCAATTTACACCTACTCGTGGAAAAATTACCCCTGAGAGAGAACTGAAAACTGAATAAGAGGAACTCCTGCAACAAAGGACAATCCTAATTGAGGTGGAAGAGGCAGAAACTCCCTTCTGGAGAGAAAAACGATGCCTTCACGAGCTGCAGTGCTTCACGGCCACCCAGGTGCAGCCCAAAGGTATGCAGCCCTCCCTGGAGGAGCGGGGGACCTGAGTCGGGGAGGGCCCCCACTGTGGGCATTTGGTGGACCCAGCACAATCGAGACAAGTGGCATAATATCCGACTTTGCCTGCTACTAAAACATTGGGAAGTACCCCCAGAAAAGCTAGTTCACAAAGAAATTAAAACCGGCTCTTAAAGGGCCCACGCACAAACTCACCCATTTCGGAAAGCAACCTAAAATCACCAGAAAGAAAGGTGCACGGTGCTTTGTTGAAAAGAGACTCACCTGATACGCTCTGAGGGCATCGCAGTGAGGGGTGAGACCTCTCCAGGAACTGGGACGTTGGTGGCGGCCATTGTTGTGGCCTGGTGTGGGCACGCTGACACAGACAACATTGGAGTTCTCCCTGGGGCCTGCTAGCCCAGGGTCTGCCCCACCCCCCACCCACTGATTTAATCCAGCTCAGCCAGGGCAGGCAGCCCACCCTAGGGACTGGCCCACCCAACAACAAGCCCTCAGGCAACTTGTGGGCCTGCATAGATTGGTGGCTGGATTCTCTGCAGCCTGGCGACTGAGCCCAATTCAGTGGGGCAGTGCGTGCACAAGGAGTGGTTGGAGAGTGTGGGGCGGTGGGGAGTTTGTGGGGCTCCCGCCGTGGAGAGGCTGGTTCCACTTCAGGAGGTTGGGGCGTGCACACGGAGCAGGACTGTGTTGACTGTGTGTGTGGACCTGTGGGCGGTGGGGCTTGTCAGCTGCAGAAGACTTGTGCTTCTCAAAGACCCACATAGGGGGTTTGCCCCACCTTCCAAAGCCTGAAACAAATGGGTGCTCCCATGCCTGAGGCCAGCCCCACCCAGGTGCAATCCTCAGAGAGCTGACAAGAGACCTAATGGCTGGAGGTTTATAGTAGTTGTAAGCCCCTGAGCCTAACAACCTGCCATGCTGGGGGCCTACTCACTTAAAAGAAATACTGCAACACAAATGTGGTATTAGAACTTGAGGCCAACCGTGCTGGGGCCTCCCACACATGATAAAGAGACTCGAGGGCCCAAAACAACTACAAGCAGCTGAGCATTACAACAGCTGGCCAGGAGCATAACTCAGCCTCCCTGGGCACCTACAGGGAGAGCAAACACACCACAACAGAAAGACACACGTAGCCCACATAGGGCTCACTCCTGGAATATTGAGAACTGAGGGAAGCACACTGCAGACCTCCTAAGGCATCACTTGTATAAGGTCACCTATCCAAGAGCAGGAGACATAGCTGACCTACCAAATACACAGACACAAGCACAGGGAAAGAGGCAAAATGAGAAGACAAAAGAATACATTCCAAGTAAGGGAACAGGACAAAATCCCAGAAAAGGAACTAAGTGAAACAGAAATGAGCAATCTACCCGACAGAGAGTTCAAACAAAGAGTGTTAAGGATGCTCACTGATCTGGGGAGAAGAATAGATGAACTCAGTGAGAATGTCAACAAAGAAATGGAAGATATAAAAAAGAACCAATCAGAAATGAAGAATACAATACTGGAAATGAAAAATTCACTAGAGGGACTCAAAAGCAGAGTAGAGGATACAGAAGAACAGATCTGCGAGCTGGACGAAAGACTAGAAGAAATTACCCAAGCTGAGCAGGTAAAAGAGAAAAGAATTTAAAGGGTGAGGACAGTCTAAGGGACCTCTGGGACAACATCAAGCGCACTAACATCCGTGTTATAGGTATCCCGGAAGGAGAAGAGCGAGACAAAGGGGCAGAAAATCTATTTCAAGAAATAATAGATGAAAACTTCCCTAACCTAAGGAAGGAAACAGACATCCAGGTACAGGAAGCACAGAGAGCCCCAAACAAGATAAACCCAAAGAGGCCCACACCAAGACACATCATAATCAAAATGTCCAGAATTAATGATAAAGAGAAAATCCTAAAAGCCGCAAGAGAAAGTCAAGTTACATACAAAGGAAACCCCATAAGGCTATCAGCTGACTTCTCAGCAGAAACCTTACAGGCTAGAAGACAGTGGCACGATATAGTTAAAGTGCTAAAAGGAAAAAACTTACAGCCAAGAATACTCTACCCAGCAAGGTTATCATTCAAAAGGGAAGGAGAGATCAAAAATTTCCCAGACAAGCAAAAATTGAAGGAGTTTGTCACCAAGAAACCAGTGCTACAAGAAATGTTAAAGGGACTGATTTAAGTGGAACAGAGAAGACCACAAATAGGAAAAATTATCTATTTCCATGATAAGAGGGTAATGGATACAAATGCACAAAAAAGAGGTTATATATGATATCAAAAACATAAAATGAGGGAGGAAGGGAGTTAAAGAGTAAAGCTTTTAGACAGAGGTCAAACTAAAGAGACCATCAATTCTGTATAGAGGATTACTAAAACAATGAGAAAATAAAAGCTAAAAAAATGGCAGTAAGTACATACTTATCAATAGCTACTTTAAACATCAATGGACTAAATGCTCCAATTAAAAGGCATAGGGTGGCTGATTGGATAAAAAAACAAGACCCATATATATGCTGCATACGAGACACACTTTAGACCTAAAGACACTCACAAACTGAAAGTGAAGGGATGGAAAAAGATACTCCATGCAAATGGCAATGAAAAGAAAGCTGGGGTACCAATACTCATGTCAGACAAAATAGACTTTAAAACAAAAACTTAAAAAAGAGACAAGGGCATTACATAATGATCAAGGAAACAATCCAGCAAGAGGATATAACACTTGTAAATATCTACACACCCAGCGTAGGAGCACCTAAATATATAAAGTAATTATTAACAGACATAAAAAGAGAAAAAGACAGTAATACAATAATAGTAGGGGAGTTTAACACTCCACTTAGACCAACGGATAGATCATCCAAACAGAAGATCAATAAGGAAACATTGGCCTTAAATGACACACTAGAACAGATGGACCTAGTAGATATATACAGAGCATTCCATCCAAAAAACGAAGAATACACGTTCTTTTCAAATGCACATGGAACATTCTCCAGGATTGATCACATATTAGGCCACTAAACAAGTCTACATAAATTTAAGAAGATTGAAATAATACCAAGCATCTTTTCTGACCACAACGGTATGAAACTAGAAATCAACTATAGGAAGAAAATCAGAAAAGCCACAAATATGTGGAGATTAAACAAAATGCTACTGAACAACGACTGGGTCAATGAAGAAATCAAAGGAGAAATAAAAAAATACCTGGAGACAAATGAAAATGAAAATACGACATGCCAGAATTTATGGGATATAGCAAAAGTGATTCTAAGAGGGAAGTTTATAGCAATACAGGCCTATCTCAACAAACAAGAAAAATCTCAAATAAACAATCTAACAATGCACCTAAAGGAACTGGAAAAATAAGAACAAACAAAGCCCCAAATCAGTAGAAGAAGGGAAATAATATAAATCAGAGCAGAAATAAATGAAATAGAGACTAAAAAAACAATAGAAAAATTTAATAAAACCCAGAGCTGGTTCTTTGAAAAGATCAACAAAATTGACAAACCTTTAGCTAGACTCACCAAGAGAAAAAGAGAGAAGGCACAAATAAGTAAATTCAGAAATGAAAGAGGAGAAATTACAACAGACACCTCAGAAATACAAAAGATTATAAGAGAATACTATGAAAAGCTATATGCCAACCAATTCGTCAGTCTGGAGGAAATGGATAAATTCTTAAAGTCATGCAACCTTCCAAAACTGGATCAAGAAGAAATAGAGAATTTGAATAGACCAGTCACCAGTCAGGAGATCAAAACAGTAATCAAAAACCTCCCAAAAAATAAAAGCCCTGGACCAGATGGCTTCCCTGGTGAATTCTACCAAACATTCAAAGAAGACTTAATACCTATCCTTCTCAAACTCCTCCAATAAATTGAGGAGGGGGGAAGCTCCCTAACTCATTCTACGAAGCCGACATTACCCTGATACCAAAACCAGACAAGGACAACACAAAAAAAGAAAACTACAGGCCAATATCACTGATGAACAGCGATGCAAAAATCCTCAACAAAATACTAGCAAATCGCATACAACAGTATGTTAAAAAGATTATACACCATGATCAAGTGGGATTTATTCCAGGTATGCAGGGATGGTTCAACATTCGCAAATCAATCAACGTGATACACCACATTAATAAAATGTAGAATAAAAATCACTTGATCATCTCAATAGATGCAGAGAAAGCATTTGACAAGATACAGCATCCATTTATGATAAAAACTCTGAATAAAATGGGTATAGAAGGAAAGTACCTCAACATAATAAAGGCCGTATATGAGAAACCCACAGCTAATATCATCCTCAATGGTGAAAAGCTGAAAGATACCCCTCTAAGAATGGGAACCAGACAAGGATGCCCACTCTCACCACTCCTATTTAACATAGTACTGGAAGTCCTAGCCAGAGCAATCAGGCAAGAGAAAGAAATAAAAGGGATCCAAACTGAAAAGGAACAAGTGAAACACTCACTATTTGCAGATGACATGATTTTATATATAGAAAACCCTAAAGAATCCACCAAAAAACTTTTAGAAGTAATAAACGAATACGGTGAAATTGCAGGATACAAAATCAACATACAAAAATCAGTTGCATTTCTATACACTAACAACAAAGTAGCAGAAAGAGAAATTAAGAATACAATCCCATTTACAATTGCAACAAAAAGAATAAAATACCTAGGAATAGGTATTTTGTTACTTAACAAAAAAGGTGAAAGATCTGTACACTGAAAACTATAAAACATTGCTGAAAGAAATTGAAGAAGACACGAAGAAATGGAAAGATATTCCGTGCTCTTGGATTGGAAGATTTAACATAGTTAAGATGTCCATACATCCTAAAGAAATCTTTATGCAATCCCTATCAAAGTTCCAACAACAGTTTTCACAGAAATAGAACAAAGAATCCTAAAATTTATATGGAACAACAAAAGACCCCAAATAGCTAAAGGAATCCTGAGAAAAAAGAACAAAGCTGGAGGTATCACACTCCCTGATTTCAAAATATACTACAAAGCTATAGCAACCAAAACAGCATGGTACTGGCACAAAAACGGACACACAGACCAATGGAATAGAATCGAAAGCGCAGAAATAAACCCACACATCTATGGACAGCTAATCTTTGACAAAGGAGCCAAGAACACACAATGGAAAAAAGAAAGTCTCTTCAACAAACAGTGTTGGGAAAACTGGACAGCCACATGCAAAAAAATGAAAATACACCCTTACCTTACACAATACATAAAAATTAACTCAAAATGGATTAAGGACTTGAATGTAAGACCTAAACCTATGAAACTTCTAGAAGAAAACATAGGCAGTACGCTCTTCGACATTGGTCTTAGCAACATATTTTCAAGCACCATGTCTGACCAGGCAAGAGAAACAATAGAAAAAATAAACAAATGGGACTACATCAAACTAAAA
The DNA here is from genome assembly GCF_057802395.1 of Ceratotherium simum simum. NCBI lineage: Eukaryota > Metazoa > Chordata > Mammalia > Perissodactyla > Rhinocerotidae > Ceratotherium > Ceratotherium simum. The sequence goes on from NC_141941.1 coordinate 5,937,185, forward strand.
AGCTTCTGCACAGCAAAGGAAACCATCAACACAATGAAAAGACAACCTAACGATTGGGAGAAGATATTTGCAAACCATACATCTGATAAGGGGTTAATCTCCAAAATATATAAAGAACTGATGCATCTAAACAACAAAAAAACTAACAACACAATTAAAAAATGGGCAAAAGATCTGAACAGATGTTTCTCCAAAGAAGATATACAGATGGCCAACAGGCACATGAAAAGATGTTCAGCATCATTAAATATCAGGGAAATGCAAATCAAAACTACAATGAGATATCACCTCATGCCCGTCAGAATGGCTATTATTAACAAGAGAGGAAACAACAAGTGTTGGAGAGGATGTGGAGAGAAGGGAACTCTCATACACTGCTGCTGGGAGTGCAAACTGGTGCAGCCATTATGGAAGGCAGTATGGGGATTCCTCAAGAAATCAAGGATAGAACTGCCATATGATCCAGCTATTCCACTGCTGGGTATTTATCCAAAGAACTTGGAAACACCAGTGTGTAAAGATACATGCGCCCCTGTGTTCATTGCAGTGTTATTCACAATAGCCAAGATTTGGAAGCAACCTAAGTGCCCATCAAGGGACCAATGGATAAAGAAGATGTGGTATATATACACAATGGAATACTACTCAGCCATAAGAAATGATGAAATCCAGCCATTTGTGACAACATGGATGGATATTGAGGGTATTATGCAAAGTGAAATAAGTCAGAGGGAGAAGGTCAAATACCATATGATCTCACTCATTAAGTAGTAGATAATAACAACAACAAACAAAGACATAGAGACAGAGATTGGATTGGTGGTTACCAGAGGAGAAGGAAGGAGAGAGGAGGGCGAAAGGGATAATTCAGCATGTGTGTGATGATGGGTTGTAATTAGTATTTGGGTGGTGAACGTGATGTAATCTATGCAGAAATAGAAGTATAATGATGTACACCTGAAATTTATACAATGTTAAAAACCAATGTTAGTGCAATAAACAAAAAATTAAAAAATTTAAAAAAAAAGAATTTAACATAGAAGACCTGTTTCAGGAAGGAGTTACTATCATATGATGGCTGTACTATAATGTAAAATAGATGTTACAATAGAAAAGGCACCACAAGCCCATCTTATCAAAAATTCTGTCTCTCCCAGGCCACATTCTCTAGCTGGCCCTGCAAAGAGTTGCCAGACAAACATTTACATTTATAAGGGAAATCTCCATTTGTAAAGGTGTCTCCTCCTCTGTATTGGGAAGGGAGGGTTGGCCTTATCTGTGGAAACTCTTATCAGTACTGAAGGAGAAGAATGAAATCTGCATACCCTTGATTACCGTAATTTCTGTCTCCCTCCCCACCCGCAATGTGCTCCTTGTCTTTAGCTGAAGATAATATTTAAGATGAGAATCTCTGCCATTGTGTTGAGAAACTCAGTTTCCCTGGTTTCTCCCACATATACATGTTATTAAACTTGATACTATTTTCTCCTGCTAAAAAAAAAAAAAAGAAAGAAAGAAAGAAACCATCCTTCTGCTTCGTAACAAGCCAGGAATGTATAAATACTCAAAAACCAAAAACAGTTTAATATGATGTCTTAAAACAAATACCAAGAGGAGCATCTTCTCTCTGTTGCCTTCCACTTGTTTAAATTAATGTACACAGCAACGATTAAAGTAAATTAACATGCAGAAAGAGAGGACAGGAGGAAAGCTATCAACCAAACGTTGACAGTGTGTCCAGAAATGGTAGATGTATAAAACACATAGTCATAGTCACCCTGGCGCCTAGGTGGTTCTAGTCCCTGTTTAGGGAGACACCCTATGCAGTCAGCTCTATACATTCACTTATTCGGCCATTTATTAATCCATGTATGTATTTGCATTCATTTCCTATTGGTGCTATAACAAATAAACACACAGTGGCTTACAACAACACAAATTCATTATCTTACAGTCCTAGAGGTTAGGAGTTTGGAATCGGTCTCACTGGGCTAAAATCCAGGTGTTGGTAGGGCTGCATTCCTTCCAGAGGCTCTAGGGGAGAATCCGTTCCCTTGCCGTTTTTAGATTCTAGAGGCCCGCTGTGTTCCTAAGCTCGTGGCCCCTTCCTCCATCCTCAGAGCGCATCACTCCAATCTTTGCTCACCACTTCACATCCTTTTTCCACCCTTGACCCTCCGCGTCTGTCTCCCAAAGACCCTTGTGATTACGTTGGGCCCACACAGATAATCCTGGATAATTTTGCCATCTCAAGATCCTCAACATAATTACTTCTGCCAAGTCCCTTTTGCCATATAAGGAAAGAAATTCACTGGTTTCTGGGACACGTCTTGGGATATGGACATCTTTGCCAGGGGACATTATTCTGTCCACAACAATATTCTATAGGCACTTACTAAGCACTTTCTATCTAATAAGTATAGTCATTTTTACTGATTAACTTTTGAGCTTAAAAAGTACACATATTTTTCCATTTGACATTTTCTTTTTATTCTCCATAAGTAAGGTGAGAATTTTAGCACCCTTCTTTTCACTCCAATTCTTATCTGACCTTCTATCTCTTGAAGATATATATATGTTTTAATTGTCAATTGTCAAATGTTTGGGGCATCTAGATTTTGTTCTGGAAATACAGTTAGATCTTTTGTGCTTTTTCTATAAGTGGATTCTAAAACGGGAAAAATGAGAAAAAAGCATTCATGCGGCTACAGCCTGACTTTGCTGGGATCTAAGCTCTTTTGCTTGGTGAGCCCCTCCCACCGTAATAGATATTTTGCCCCTCAAAAATTTTTTTTTTGCATGTGAGAGGAAAAATTAAAAATTTTTATTTGACCCTAAATATGTGTTTTTTTCTTCTGATTTTAAAGGAAATCAATGCATTTTTGTGGGCCCCTGGAAATACACTGAGCCCCCGGGCACTGTGTCCACCATTGGCTTTGCCATTCATACCACTATAGCTACATGAAAACTGTTAATGCCTCAGAATACACCACTTACCTTCTGTAGGTTTCTCATGAACTGTGCCTAGCATCCCACGAAAGAGTTATCAGAGTTAAAGTCTCTGCACGGATGCTTTCTAGTCTTAGCATGTCACCATTTAGTTCACTTCATATTTGAAACTTAACAGTTGTCTTTCATACAATTCTTAGTTGGCAGTAGGCCTTTTTCTGGAATTTCTAATGGTCTTTGTTTCTTGTGAGAATAAGCATGTGCTTTCTAAAGCATACACTAAATTATTTATCCTTTTTGTTCATTATATGAATTTCATGGAATCCATTCCATTTTTCTTCTATTTTTTTTTCTTAAAGGTCTGTGAATTTTTAGTCCTAATTTGGACTGCTTGCTTCTCAGATGTCGTTTTTTTTAAGACTCCTGGGTTAGTTCAACCATTCCTTGAAACCCATATTCTCTTCTTTATATCTGTCCCTTGTTTTCCTGAAATATATCTTTAAGTTATGTCATCAAGAAGACTATGTAAGACCTAAGTTTTATGAAGTCTGAATATGTTTAGCCTTTGCCTCAAACTTGATTAATAGTGGGACAGGGTTCGTATCATTTTTCCTAAGAACTCTGAGATAGTGCTCTTTGCTCTGCACCCACATCACATATGAAATGTCTAAAGCACACCTTAATCTCATTCATTTGTGGAAAATCTATACTATTATATATCCCACCATTTATGAAGTTTATTTTATTCTTGGTATTCTGAAATTTCATAAGAACGTGAGTCCTTTTTTGTTTATTTTACCTTTGACCTAAAACCACATGTTTCTAATTTTATATTTTTAAAGATAATTTATTCCCTTTTGTTTTATTTTTCTAAAAGTCCTACTGGAGGGATGTAAGCTCCTTGATTGAGCAATTTGATCGCTTATATTTCAAATCGTACATATATTTATTTTTTCCTTTACATTCTAGGAGTTCCCTTACTTTGTTTTCTATCCTTCCAATGAATTATTTCCACCTTATATTTTTAATTTTCAAGAATTCTATCTGGATTTCTCATTATTCCCTTTTCATATGAATCTAATGTTTGTTAATGGATGCAAAATGATATGAATGTTGCTGAGGGTTAGGTCAGAGTGGGTGTGTGTGTGTGTGTGTGTGTGTGTGTGTGTTTTACATTCTTTTCCCTAAATCATCTCTATTTCCTTTGAGATCAGTTTTTTCTTTAATTTACCTTATCTTCTGCCTGATTTCTTTGTGATAAATGACCTTAGGTTTCCAGAAGGTAGAGTTGATTCCACTAGGTGGTTGGTGTGGGTTTCTTTCACTGTGATTTCATAATGTTCTGTTTTCCCATTAGTTTCCTCCAGTGATAGTGACAGCTGTCTAGATATTCAGTATAGATGAGGAGAGTTTGTGGACTATCTGTTTTGTTGGATTGAGCTCTTGAGGGTTGCATTTAATGTCATAGAGTTCCTAAATGATAGGATAAGGAGATCCTTTACTCTGGATTACAAAACTCACCCTAGTTATTGGTTTTCTCCAGATAGTCTTTCAACTTGTAAAGAGAGGAACCTTTTGGCTCTTTTATTTGTTTGTTTGTTTTTGTGCAGGCATGAGGAAGGAGGGTTGAGAAACTGACTACGAAATCTCCCCTATAGCCAGCCTTAATCACCCAGTGTCTTTTTCCCACCCACAAGCCTTCTTCCTCTTGTTCTCTGAGTTTGATCATCATTAGATAATGAAACATGTTCTGGAAGGTGGGTTTCACTGCTCAGTTTCTTACTTTAGTAGTCCTTCCAGAAATCTATTGAAATCTGTTGTTCAGAGTTGACTTTCTTCCACTTTTCCTTCTTTATTATTTATTCCTTATTATGGGTTCCTTTCTATTTTTTTCTTCTTTTTAAATGGGTGTCTGGGAGAGAGATACCTGTCATTGTTCTCCATCCACAATGTTGAACCAGAAAATGCTGAGAGTTTATTTTTAAATAATTTAATTTAGAAGAACTTTTGATTTCATCAACACATTTTCATACATTCAGTGCAGTTTGGTGATTGCCAAACCTAAGACACAGAGAACACAATTTGCACAGTAACCCCAGATTCCACTGACTTTTGTTTTTTCTCTTGTAAAATGAAGAGATTGTTTAAATGATATGTAATATTCCTTCTACACTGATTCTATATCCTTGCACTCTAATATATTATAATACAAGGAAACATTTAAAACACTAAATAAAATGTGTGTCATTTTTGAAATTTGATTCACAAACAAAACATATAATTACTAATGATAGCACATGTCACATGAAATATTTCCATTTTATGTCACATTTATGCTAATCACTTATAACTTGACTTTATTTTATTGGGAACAAGTTTCATAAATAAAAATATAGCCTTACTCCTGAAAGGACAGAATATAAGAATAGTTTTTGCATAGACTTTAAGAAAAATATTTTGATTTTGTAAATATGAAAGCACATCTCAACACCTACTTTTTGAACAGTTTTATTTTAAATGTGAATTGTTTTGTTTTCTCTGTCTTCTGAAATGATGGAAATGGAAGGTTAGATCCTGCCTCATGAATTCAAGGCCACAGAATTATGTACTATCTCTTTTCAAATAAAAGCAAAGAAAGTGCAGACTCTTACAATTTGGAGTTTGTATCCATTCTACTTTCATCAGATGCATTTTATATCTGACCCCTACTGTTTGCCTAAATTAGACTGGAAATTAAAGAGCAAAGGATACCTGTGGCAATAAACAGCACATTTTTGGAAGTTTGAGAAAAATAGCCGAGGAAACATCAGCTGGGCATTTTGACCTAGGATTCATTAAATCAGCCTGGGAATGGCTATTAGAAATAGACGTAATATGTGAAATAACAATAAAACAATTTGTGAAATATGTGCAACATAAAAATAAGATATTTTATATTTCATTTAATCTCACTAATAGGAAGTGACCACTCTTAGCATTTGGTATTTTTTACATTACATGAGTCCAATCTTTCTTTATTCTTTCCTTTTTTTCCTTTCTTCCAAAACTGAACAAAGAACAACCACAACAACAAAAACTCAGATCATCTTGTGCATGATATTCTGTAATCTGGCTTTTTTTAACTTAAATGCATATTGTATATGTGTTTTGAGGAGACTCCTATGTCATTAGATATTCTTTACTCTTGCACAAATTCATCATTTTGGGGAGTCTACATGACATAATGCATTGAGCCAAATGGAATACTGTGATGAATCTAGTACAGATTTTGCCTTCTGGGATCTTATGGGGGCTACAAGACATGCTAGATCATGAAGCATAGACTTCCAAGGGCCACATTCTTGTGCTACGGAAAGCAAAAGAAAAGACACTCATACCACGCAAGAAGGCCTGATGTTGTAGGTCACATCTGAACCAAGCTGTGAAGAATGGGCAATGTCTTGGCATGTATACCCCCAACACACCTGTGCAAAGGCACAAGTTAGAACATGCTAGAAAAAGAGCAAACGCGTCAATTTGACTGGAAACAACAGTCTGTGATGTCAAGAGAAGGGAAATGATGCTAGAAAGGTAGACTAGAGATAGGTCTCAGAGAACTTGGGTTCCAACAGGAGAGTTAATACTTAATAAAGTACGTAATGATGATTCATGAATAGTTTTTGATTGGCAGAATTAGCATGGTCACCACTGTGTTTCTGGAAGATGAATCTAGCAGTGATTCATCTATATAAGAGGGAGCTCACAGCAGAGATTGGAGATGAGAAGAATGAGGAGATTCTTACAAAAGTTCAGATAAAACTCACCAGGCTGAAAATCAGAAAGGGATGGTTTTGAGAAATGTGTAGATGGTAGAAGCACTATGACTTGGTAATCCTAAAAGACGGGATAGAAAATTAATCTCAAAATGGACGTTTATAGCCCAAGCTGATCTCAAAATAGCAGATCCTAACTTTTAATAGAAGACATGGGTATTAGTTTTCTATGGCTGTGTAATAAATTACCAAAAGTTTGGAAGCTTAAAACAACACCAGTTTATTAGCTCACAGTTCTTTAGGTCAGAAATCCAGCAAGATGTTGCTAGATTCTGTGCATAGGGTCTCACAAGGCCAAAGTCAAAGTGCCATGCAGTGTGGATTCTTATCTGTGGGATCTGGAGACTGTCTCCAAGCTCATTCATCTGGTTGGAAGAATCCAGTTCCTTGCCATTGTAGGGTAGAGGTCCTTGCATTGTTGCTGGATGTTGAAAAGGGGCCACTCTCAGTTCCTAAAGACTTCTCACCTGTCCCTACCTGTGGCCCCCTCTATCTTCAAAGCCAACAATGATGTATTGACTCTTCGTGTTTGCAATATCTCTGACTTCCCCTTCTGCTATCAGCCTGAGGAAATGCTCTGCTTGTAAAGGACTCATGTGACAGGATTAAATCCATTAGGATAATCTCCCTTTTAATTAACTCAAAATCAAATGATAAGTTACCTTACTTATATCTTCAGAAAACCTTTTGCCTTGTTCAGGGTGTGAAAACTTATCTTCCTAGTTCTGGGGATCAGGGTGATACCGGCTCAACACAAGGTTGATGTGAGGGAAGCCATATTGTAGAAAAGAAGCCCTATTGTAACTTTGAATGACCTCTGACGAACTAACGCAGCTGGATCTGCACCCTCCAGGAGATCTAACTGCTCTGTAGATTTTACAGCTCTGCTTGTGCACATACCTCCCAGCCGCAATAAGATGATGACTTTGTTCTTTTGAGTTCCTTAGGAAGGTGATGACCCCCGAAGAGAGAGTCTATGCTGATAGCCATCACCAATGAAAACTGAAAGATCTGGTGTGGCACTCCCAGTCTGTAACACCCAAGGGTCAACATTCCTAACCCCCGTCCCTCTAACCCACCGGCCTATATAACTGCTGTAAGATCTTCTGCCCACTTAAGATGGTTCTTTGAGATGTTAGTCGGCCATCTTCCCCCTTGCTAGCAAGCTGTAATAAACTGCCCTTTCTTTTCCACCATCTTGCCTCTTGACAATTGGCTTTTGTCTCGTGGCAAGCAGATCGTGTGCTTCATGCGGTAACAAGGGCAGGGAATCTTAGGGTGGGAGCATCTTAGAGCTCTGCCTGCCACAGCATCTCCTAAGGAGTTAACTCTAATTCAGGAGCCACTCAACATCTCTGCCACTTTCTCCTTCGCACCAGCTGTGTGGTTGGTTGTCTTTTACATTTTAATTCAAGAAACAAAGGGAAAGGAAATGCACAGGTGAGGAGATAAAGAGCCGCAATCAGGCAAAAGCATTATCTTAAAATAGTGCTCTCTTTGAAAAGTGTGGGATAAGCACATGTGCTGAGCTGGTGCAGAGTGGAGCTTGTCACGCTGGGAAGGTATTCAAAAATGAAGAAATCTGTCACCACTCAACTCATGCCAACAAAAACTTCAGACCACATCAGCAACGAGTGTATGAATTGGGTTGCAGTAATAAAAATACATAATTATAAATATAGTAGAAGATTTTGGAACTGGCCAGATCTACAACTCGAGAATGATAGTGCTTGTTGTATGGCTACAAGATTAAGAAGACAGTCATTTGAAATTTATAACAGTAGCAAGTGTAAAATTCTGAGTCTTCATGTGTGTGTATGTGGCTATAATAGAGTCTTCTGTCTCCTAGTGATAAATTAAAATCCATAGACTATCTGCCTCCATATATCTGTATTTGTGCTGATCGTGCTGCGGAATCATTGCATTTCATTGAATCTTCTTTTTGTCTTTTAATCTCCTGCTGTTCACATTAAGAGAAATGGCTGAAGTAAGTTCCATGATGGGGAATCAACTTGGCTCTATATTTAAAAAAACAAAAGGAGTAGAGAGTCAAAAAATGGAATTGATATTGAATGGAAATGGAGTTTCTAATGGGACTTGTTCCTTGAGATTATTTTTTTTTACTTTAATAACATAATACCACATTACAATGGTGAGTCATAGTATTGGAACCAATGCTATAAAGACAGCTGTCTGACGGGACAGTCAAGAGGGCTCCCCAATGATGTCGAGACAAATCAGAAAGCATGTCTTCTTTGTAATTTACTTTTGTTCTTTCTCTCTCTTTATATGTTCTACTATCTATTTTTAAACAAATATTTATCATTTAATTGTTTAGATTTTCTTGGAGTTTAAAAACTCTCACAGAACCTTTGGTTTTTCTTTTTCACACATTATGTGAAATCTCTTATAGTTCTTGTTTTGCTCAACATGGTGTATTTATTCTCAATATATTCCTTCTAGGGCCCAGATACTTTGCAACAAGCTATGGCTTTCATGACAACCGTTTATCCGTTTCAACAGTGATGCAACTATACAACTAGCTTGTTTCAAATCAGTCCAAAGTGTCCTAAAATTCCAGATATGATATTAATAATAGACCTGTACACAACTAAGGGACCATTATTTATGTTTTTAAACTTAGTTTACTGGAAGCTAAATATGTATAAAGACTGACAGACTAAAGAAGTCATGTTATCATGAAAGACATTTTTGAAAAGTGTGAATTTTTCTTCTTGGGAAAACAAATTTCACAAATAGATACAATGGAGTTAATTACTTTTTAAACAAAATGTAGATTTATTGTCCATCCTCTTTAATATGAGAATGTGGTACAATTAAGAGAGTTATATCCCATTTTAAATTTAAATCACATTGTTTCTGCTTACCTCAAATCTTGTTTTAGGCATTAAATGTTTGATAGAATGAGTGAAGAAGCGAATTATTTCAGTATAGATACTCCGTAATCTCTAACAAATTCATAGATGATGGCATAAAAGTGACATTTGCTGAATATTATAAACATACTAATCTATACAATATTTCTTAGTTGTCATGAGTTTGGATTTGAAATAAAATTCCAACATTAAATTTGAAGTAATTCCCAGGCTGTGTTCCACGTTTTGTTCTTGGCCCAAGGGAAAATCACTTTGGAATGAAGTCAGTTTTTTACTTGTGGGAATGGGAAAGATGTGTATAGGGGTATTTGCCTACAATTTCCCAAAGTCAACTTTAAAACCTCACAGGCAGCATTCAGTTAATGGCTGTCTTAGTTTTCTAGAACTAAAGCACAGATAAATTGTGAACCCAAGAAGCATGTCTTCATGCCCAGAGAAGAGGTGGCTCAAAAGCTTGGGAATGCCCTGGAATCCATGTGTAGATGCCTGTCGTTGGTAGAAAGAACAGGGAAGTGAGAATGGAGAGGGGAAATTCCAGCGCATGGAATAACAAGTGTGGAATGACAAATTAACAGTCAAATATTGCTTAAGAAATGATTTTACCCCAGAGAAAAATTAAACCTCTCTCTTCTCCAGATTCCATGGAACAGCAAAGTCCTGTGCCGTATTTCCCAATTCCTGAGACAATTATTTTTTTCTTAAAATCAGATGAAATTTGTCTTGTTAGAGATGAGACCCCAATTATGTTGTGACTGTGGCTGAGAGGAGCCCATAGGTGACCTCATAGCAAAGGGGACGAGCAGCATTTGAAAACCAAGGGGTGTGAATATGGCCATCTTGCTGGTGATCAGCACCACAGGATACTGGACAGAGCCCAGGATTTGCTTATATCCTGAAAAGATGACAGCACCTAAGGTGTAAACAGGGAGATTCAGGCCTATAAAGACAGGTACAACCATATAGGTATGCTGTGTAAATAGGAAAGCATGAGCTTAGAAATTTTAGGGTACAATCCCCTCCCCCAAACACCAGTCAATTTCAATGAATAATATTACACAATACTCATGGTTTTGAAATCACTTTGACTCTCAGTGATTATAGATTACTGACATATGTTTGTCTGTGATCTCTCAGTTTGGTCCTAAAAATTTCAAAGCATCACCCATTCAAGTGTGAACCATTGGATATGACAAATGTCTCATAAAAGATGTTAAAGTTCTTAGAATTACTGGTATGCATTGTAAGAGATGACAGTATTCTCTAAATAAGAAAGGTTTAAAATACAATCTTTGAAAGATACTTATAACCTGCATGTTTAGTAGTATACCCTCAGATTATATAGCCTCACTTTATGGGCTTACAATTAGGCTGAGGATAAATTGAGTACATGTTGGTTCTCTTTGCAGTTCTTAAATCTGCATCTGGGTTTATATATCCTCCCCCGGAGGATTCTGACATAAGCAGTGCATGTTTTCCACTCTTTTTTTCCATTTTATTTCTTCACCTTTTAGAAGTGAGACAAATCCCACTACTTCTCAGATGGAGCACAAACAATGTAGGCAGACCTGAAAATATGGCCACAGGTTATCTCAAAAGAGCTGGGTCCACACCTGTTTTTTGATGTCACCATACAGTTTGAATTTCTTATGAGTGTGAAAAAAAATGTCTCTTTTTTGGGAGAAAAGCAAATGCTGGCTAAGGATTAAGTAATGAATCCACATGAAAGCCTCCATCCAATTACTGCCATCTTGAATGACCAAATAGGTGTGCGTCCTTTAGAGTCATGGCTTAGATCTCAAACCAGCCACAGTTAGGAGTTGGGAGACTGCTGTGAATAAAGGAAAGAGAAAAGAGGGCAGTCGCATAAATAGCAGTTGGGGGGTCAGTGAGTTAAATTTCAGCAAACATTTATCCAGTAGGCATTTAAATTAGTAATTAGAACACCAAAGCTTTTGAACCTTCTCTCTCTTAGTTAACAGAAATTTACCATCACCGTGTAATTTCAGATCCCAAAACAGCCGTTGAAAAAGAACAGAAGCAATTTTTATGCATTGTAGCACTTTTGAGAAATAAAATTGAGCCAAATATGTTAATGGTGTTGAAGGACATAAACGTTTGTTACATAGACAGGACCTAGTGGGCTCATTTCCAGATGACAGGTAATGGGCTCTGTACACTTGGGTCTCTAACTTGTTGGTGAAGCCAATTTCCTAGTTGTTGGAAGGCTTCAGTTCCCCACAGGTTGCTAGACTGCGAGGTTCAGTTCTTTGTTGGATGTTGGCTAAAGGCTGCCCTCAGTTCCTTGCTGTGTGGGCCTCTCCAACGTGGCAGCTTGCTTTATCAAAACCTGCAGTCCTAGAACATAATATAGAGCATCTGCTAGCTCGATGGAAGTTACAGCGCTTTGTAGCCTCATCATAGAAGTGACCTCCCATCACCATTGCCACATGCTATTCAGTAGAACCAAGTCCCTGTTCAAGCCCACACTTGACCAGGAGAGGATTATACAAGAGCATAAATACCAGAAGGTGAATCGCTGGGGGCTGTCTTACCAGTTGGCTCACACATTTGCATTATGCCCTCCTACATTTCATGTTATGGTTTTACAGTAGACATCTCTTTCAGTGGAAGCAAATGGAACACTCTCCTGAAATAGATTGGTCATAAATAATAAATGTAGCAAGTAGATGAAAAACGCAACTCCGAATACCCTTGCATATTCCTAGAATAAGGACGTCTCTCTCCCTTTAGGATTATCTGGTTCCATGCGACTCAGAGTATATTCCATGTATCACCTGAGAACTTAAGATATAGAATCTCAGGTTTTACCCTGGAATTAGAATCAGCATTTTAGCCAGTTGCCCTAGTGACTCATGTGCATATTAAAGCTTGAGAGGTATTGATCTGGCCCAGTGCTTCTCAACCTGGCTGTACAGTGGACTCACCTGAGAATTTTTAAAAGTACAGGTGCCCAGGTGTGAGGGATTTCCATTTTTAGTCCAGGGCATGCCCTGGGCAAGTTCCTCCTGTGATTCCAGTGTGTGGCCGGGATTGAGAAGTGCTAATATATCCCAGGGTGTATTGTAACAATCGGTGATAGAAAGGAAAATTCCAAAACAGTTTTGTGTATATAATTTTTTATCTGTATTTCTGTAAAATGAAGTTACTTTAAAAATTATTTTCTTTTGTGTCACATAGAACAGTTGAGGGTGCCTTACATCAGTCTGGTGTAATTTTAGTGTTTAATCTTGATCACAAGTGAATTAAGACAAACGTTTCTGGAAATTCTTGATAATCTACCTATTTATTAAAGATTCTAAAATCCTAAGTGACTACCAACCACTTTGAAGAGGCATGTTTTCACTTCTTATTGTTGATATTACCTAGTAATGCAGAAAACCATCAAGCTGAATACAGGTCCCATTGCATAAGATGTATTGGTGCCATTCTTAGGAATTGTAAGCTGGATTTGCACTTGTCCAAGGGGCATTTAAATTCAGGTCTGAAAATTCACTCAACGTGAAGTAGTAGAGTTGCCATCAATTGATAATTCGTTATTCATACACATTTATTTATATAAATTGATACTATAGATATTAATATTCAATTAGAAAAAACATCCTGAACAACTACTCTGCACCAGTCACTCTGCTTGAGGGTTCAGAATAAAGAAGAATATTTACAAGAAATGTGTCCACTTTTATGCACCCTGCAGTCAGTTTGGTGAAATAGATATGACTCACACTATCATTTAGCACTATGTTTAATTGAACGTTGTGATAAATCCTGGGACAAAAAGATACAGGGGATCATGTGGCACAAAACTGGGGGACACAACCTACTGGCCCACAGGAAAGACTGCCCTGAGGCTTAAAGTTTAACTGGGGACATGAAAAATAAGTAGATGCCTCCCTGGTGACACAGGTGTGGCAGGGTAGAGTAAGAGGGAAGAGTTATGGATTTATATCAACATTCAGTCTAATGTTTATGAATCTCAGCTCCATTTTAAAGTTAGTGTTTTACCTGTTTTGTATTTTAATTTTTTTTCCACTGCTAAAATTTTCTTTCAGTTTTGAAAAGAAAATAAGTGGTGACATCCAGGAGGAAACCATTTCTCAAGAGTAAGAGTCTTGGGGAAATGATGCATTCAGAGAGAACTCACAGCTACGTCCACAAGGAGGCATTTGTTTGCACATTTTCCTCACCAGTTCCATGTGCCTTGGACTCAGTGGTCCAATTAGAACACAAGAGTCTTAGATAGTCTTAGTCACAAGTTGCCTTGCACTGTAGTTGTTGCGTGAATCTATGAATCTCCTCATGGATAGAGGCTGTCTGTTATTTCTTGGTCCTTATGCCAAATTCCTGGGCATACGGCAGCCTCTCTGCAAACACTTGTCAATCAAATTAGGCTCCAACCATGGGAACACAGAAATAAGTCTCAATCCAATTCACTGGAGACTCCTTGGAAACCTGAGAAAAACCATCAAAATCCTAGCATAACCAAAGACTAAAAGGGTGGCCTGGAACGATCCTGCTCCAATTGTACAGAACTTTAGGGAAGTCTCAGACATATTTTTCATAGGGAAAACACCCTGTAAAAAATATATATGCACCTTTTAATCATTAGCTAAGGGAATATTTTTTATTGCTCCCTTACTAGCTCAAGTTGGCCCAATTTAACAAAGGAAATAGCCAGGAATAAGATCAAACTTTGACTTGTAGACTTTTTAGATTAAAGAAACAGAATTCATATCAGTATTTAAAATTAAATTAGCCCATCATTTCCGTAAGATGAATATTACTTGAAATTGGAATTGTTCATGTTTGTCTGTATCTTAATATCTTTATATAGGATTTTTTCTTTCAAGGCCATGCATGCACGTGTTGCTGTTTTACTAATTAAAAGGAGATGGTCTATCTTTTCAAATCTATTGGGAAGAGAAAAAAGCTATTAAGTTCAAAATCCTTAGCAATATTTTCTTGGTCATACACACTAAGATGAATATACAGCTTTTATGTGTCAAAGGAAAAATAGCCAAGATTATACGTCTCACATTATCCCTTTCTGTCTGGAAAAAAAAATCATATGTTAGAACTTAAGAGGAGAGAGTGTGACTAGATGGATAATTTATTTAAAAATTATACATGGAACCCTAAGAGTAAAGAACAGAAACACCACCAGCCACTCACATTAGAATCACACAGAGGGCTTTTGAATATGCAGATTCCCAGGACATAACCCTGGATATTCTGGTTCAGAGAGTCTGAGATGGAGCCTAGCAATCTGTATTTTAAGAAAAAACGCACCCCTACCCTCATGAGACTTTGATGTGCTGATAAATTTAGGATCCACTAATGTAATTCCCAGTTCTCCTCTTAGAGTTGAGGAAACTGAAGGCATTCAGAGTCCATGCCTTGTTCAACGTTACTTATGCTGTTTGTTGCAAAACACAAAGCCAGGTCTTAGAATCCTAGTGTTTTTAGTTCCTGCTGAAAAATTCAATGAAGAGACATGTAATCGTCTATTCTGAGCATAACGTTACACACGTGCTATAAAGGATATAAAACACAAAGACATCTCCCTCTTCCTTTGAAACATTCTACATCTCAGCAAATGGAACATGCATGTGTACAAAAAGTTATAATGATACAATCAAATAATTAAGAAATTAGGCAAACTGCTGTGAGACTAGAGAATGGAGAACGTTTTGACTGGGATGGGAATCAGATGAGTCTTAAGAGAGAAGATGCATTAAGCTGAGTCTTGAAGCAGAAGGAAGATGTCCAGATGGGAAAATGGGAAAGGAAATATCTGACTATGGACAGAGCAAAGGATCGTGAAGCTTCCCCTGTGCTCAGAAAAGTGTGACTTGTAGCATGTGGCAACAGGAGCTGAAACAAACAAACAAACAAAATTGTTGGATGAAATGCATTTGAACAATTAGGTTATGGTGATTAAAAGCAGAGGTTGAAATTCAAGTGCCTACAGAGACCAAGGAGGTAACAAAAAGAGAGGAGCTGGTGAAGTTGAGGATGAGACTGGGAATTGTCGGGACGTGGTAAATGGGAGATAGCATGGCCCATCCAAAGCTAGTCAAAACACAACATTTTTATAATGCCCTTCTGGCCAAAGAAAACACACCTGAGGGACAGATGTAGCCCCCAGATGCCATTTTGAGCACCAGAAATTTGCGAAGCTCAGGACTAGAGCTCTTTCCTGCTCTGTATTCTCTTCCCAGGCAATGTCCACCATGCCCAAGGCTTCGACTGCAATCTACATGTTGATGTCTCCAAAATGTACTATCTCATTTCCTGATGTCTCCCCTCACATCTCTGCTTAGATATCTCAATGGCACCTGGAACTTAAACATGACTGCATGAACCAATAATTCACCTCAAAGAAGTCCCTTCCAATCCCTCCCCCTTTCTACTAGTCATAGCGTATCTATCACCTAGTCCTGCCCATTTCACCTGCTAAATAGCTGTCAAACCCATGGCCTACACCATTTCCAGCACCGTATCGCAAGATGCCATCAAGTTTTTCTTGGGAGAGGCTCTCTCTGGTCACTAGTGATCAATCCCTGCGTAATACTGCAGAAGTAGTGATCTTTGCAGAGAGGATTATGTCCCACCCTCCTCCCCCATCACCTGAAAAACTGTTTAATTTTTCACAGTGCCCCTACCCAGTTACATAGGATCTTCCTCCAAGTTACTTCTCTAGGCTCACCTGGTACTGGTCTCCCGCTCTTTCTGTCTGGGCAACAGCACAGACTTTTTTAATTTCTTAAGCACATCATGGTTAAGATGCTTCCTCTGACCAAACCTCTTTGTAAATACTGTTCCTTCTGCTGTGAACACTCTTCCTTCTACTGGAGTCTTCTTCCCTCCCTTCTCCTTCTTCAAGGTTAGTTGTATGCATTTATTAGATCTTTGTTTTAAGGTCAGGTTCCCCTAAAAGTACTTCCTGAACTCCTAGATTCAGCCCCTAGGCTACATGCTTTTTGTCAGCTAAACTGTTTAGTTTCCTTTGTACTATTTATCACAATCTATATTTTTTTTGTATTTTATCAAACTTTTTTCTTAGCATCTGTCCTGATTATTATTAATCCATGATGATCAGAATTGTGTGTGTAGCCAGTCAAAGATTTTATTTAAGGAGTTAATGAATGAATAAACAAATTAATGTGTTGAAGGATATAAAATATTCAGCTAAAAAGGAAAGAGTTTGTCTTTTATTATAAAAGTAAAGTTTTTGTACGTGTTTTGTTTTTTAACAGAGTAGATCCTGATTTAATGTGAACTTTAGAAAGAGAACTGGTGACGATGTCTTGTAGAGGGTATAGAGTAGAGGCTGGTGGGTGTTGAGAACATCCAAAAATATCTGTTGTAAGACAGAACCACAGCAAAGGCCATGGGGAAAGAGAGAATGGACAGATTTCAGTGAAATTGTGAGATTCGGTTGACAGGACTTGATGACTCTAGGGATTTAAGGATATGAGAAAAAAGATGAAATATGAATCAAACTGGCTTTCCAATATCTAGGTTAGAAATATAGAAAAATAAGTGGACCCATAACCTGAATTAGGAAAGTCATAAGAAACCCCAAGACTGGTACTTTGAATTTTCTGTCATAATCATAGCTGAAGAGATGGACCCTGCTGTATCTCACATACACCATTAGTTGTTTCTCACTCAATTAAAAAATACACCAAATAATCAAAAGCAATATGTCATTAACTTGTAATAAATCTTACTAGCACATTTTACTAATCTAAGGGGAGTAGCTTCATATAAAGCAGACTATGTAGAGATTTATAGGATTGCAGTTATTTTATTTATTTATATACATTTTATATTTGTAAGCTGATAGATACAAACAATCTTCAGATATTTCCTGTGTTCAAAAATATATGTGAACCAACCAGATAAATGTGGTAGAGTTTAGCTTAGAGCTGAAATTACATCAGTTACTTTTGAGAAGCTTTAGGGTTTTAGTCCTTGAGTTTCTTTGTAGGACACAAGGTAAGCTAGGCAAATTTTGGTTTTGTCCATGCGATGCCTATAGGCATTCAGAGTACAGAACTGGAGAATTTTATTAATACAATTAATACTAGAGAGTTAGAAAAGATAGCAGGCATGGACAGCAAACATAGACAATGAGATGTCAGAATGGATACATGCCAATGTCTGTCTTCCAAAGTCTAGAGCTGCTTTGTCTAAATGTAGCCTCTAGCAACCAGGGAGTACATTTGCATTATTTAAGATAAAATAAAATTTAAAAATCAATTCCTCAGTTACACTAGCCACATTTCAAAATGTGATTCCATCTTGGAAAGTGCAGTTATAAAACATGTGCATCCTTGTAGAGATATCTGTTGGACAGTTCACTATCCAACTCAAATAACCAGTGTGTTCGAAACTAATTTTATTAAAAGTAGCAATTACTTTCTTACTGTCAAGTCAACCTCCTCAACCCAGTAGATTTTTTAAGGACAGTTTCCATTTTTTTTTCTTGATTCCACTCTTTTGTAAAAGGTCGTTTCTTGGATCGTTAGCCTCAGATCCATGAACTTCATTCTTGTAGCAAGTAGTCCCCATCCTATAACCAGCCCAGGATCATCATCCATATCCCTGTTGTCTATAGAGGAAACAGGGTAAATATGTGTAATGTTGTGATCTTTTTTATACATTTCTTCCAACCACAATTGTTAATTATATTATTATAAGTGAATTATGTCTAAAACTTTTGCTAACCTTCTAGGCCTCATTTGAAAAATAAACATAATGATAATATCTACAAACATATTTTTGTGATAATTACAATAATAGAAAAATTAAACAATTTATATAAGAAGTATATTTTATAAATTGTAACATATTATATTAAATATGGTTAATTAATGTTACTACCACCAGTAATATTTATAATAAGTGGGGCATTACTGCTTACAGTGATCATGATGCAATTATTATTATGGGCATTGCCATTTTAATATTTTAACCAAAACTTATGTAGAATTTTCCAGCCAATTGTTTGTGATGACTTATAAAGCCTAAGTTAATTTTGGACGTTGTACATATTTTATTTTCAAATTCCCATGACCCAGCACAAACATTCATTTGTGGATTTCTTGCAATTTATTTTATTCAGGGCATAATTTTTTGATGTCTTGTAAAATCTTAAATATGCATTTCCATGGTTGTTAGAGATCTATGAATTGTTACTAGATGGTAGGAAAAACAAAACAAAACAAAATAAAATAAAACAAAGTAGCTCCTTGTCCTAATTGTTTCATGAGCAAGGTAAACACTCAATAATATGAACTGGAATAAACTAAATTGTTGCAAAAGTGTATCCACATACCACTGTGATAAATGGTCTATTTCCCAGCATGCGGAGATATGTTGAGATCCTCTAAGAGGCAGGGAAGCTGAAAATGAGAATATCTACATTGCCATCTGCCTGGTTTTTCCACTCTCAATTCAATGTATTTGAAAGGTTCTTTCCAAGGTGTATTTGCAATGCATTTTGCATAACAAGTATTCACATTTTCCCTATGATTTCAGAGGTTGAGAGGGAAAGAAAAGGATGGATAAACAAATCTTACTAGTTCCCAAAGGGCACCGTGTCTTTTCTTATTTGTTTTAACTCATTTATTCAATTACGTTTACTTGGCTTAACTCAGTCTAAAACAATTAGTGGTAACTTGCAGAAACATTTACAATAGTCTAGGGAAAAGAGATGTAATCAAAGGAAAGGAAAGGAAGGTTAGGATAATAGACCCAAGTGTGAGCACAGTGCTTGTTAGAGTAGAAGCCATCCTGCCGGATCCCCTTTCTAAAAGCGGGGACCAAGGATAATCAAGAAGCACAGAGAGTTGGCAGAGCCTTCAAGTAATTCTCCATGAATACTAAAATTCACAGCCTCGTTTGGGTGGGAACTGGGCAGCAGAAAGTATGATGTTAGCCACTGGTAAGAAAACAGTTTGGAGGGTTTTATGTTAGCAATAAAGGCCAATCTGTATGACTTCCCTAACTTTGTCACAGAGGGCCAAGTTGGCACATTCTTAAGAGAATTAAGGAGCCTGGTTATGAAAACACACAGCTTTAAAGAGTTCCTACTCCATCGGCAGCCCATCAGAGCTGCTGAAGGACCACCTTCAGACGGAAGGGATTCCTAGGGAAGAATGTGTCATTTGTAATGGAATGATTTTATAATTTATTTCCCAATTACCTACATTCATATTACAAATTAACTTATCCTTTCCCCCAATAACATATTTATGGATATATATGTAAATAATTATCATTGTTTTCCTATATTTTAATAATTGTTGTCCCTAAGAAGTGTATTCTGAAACAGCTGAAATTAAAGGTGCATTTTATGGCCCTGGATCAGAGCAAAGTTAGCCACCCACTTGGGGTTTAACCTACCCTTGACCTGGTTAGCACAGTGTTATAACTGACCTACCTAACGATCAGCAGAGAGCAGATTCAGTGTGGTACTGTGATTTGATCTCCTTACATAACTTCTCTCTCAACGTCATTTACATGCCAGTCGGGGCTTCTCTTTCAAACAAAGCAGTCGCTTTGATAATTTGGGTCAAACTTTATTTTTCCTGTTAACTAGATAATTACCTTCCTCTCTGTTATAAGTACACAGTCATGTGTAGATGCTAAACTCGAGAACTAATAGGTTACAGACAACCTGCACGAAATCCTCCGTTTTCTGTCTAAAGATCGTCAACGGTTAGCGCCGCAGAACACTGCCTGGGGGTAAATTAAAAGCAGGAACTCATTTGCTGTTTTGCAAAATCTATAGTGAAGTTAAATTTACATTAAAATCTATATTTTACATTAAAATATAGATTTTGCAAAATCTATAGTGAAGTTAAATTTACATTAAAATACGGCTTTTTCTGCCTCACAAGATTATGAGTAACTCGCAGGCTTAAATTATACAACCACAGGATTTAAAACTTCAAGCGTATAATATTTCTAAACATATAAATTAAAACTAGGATTTCTTAAGAAAGGGGAATGCTGCTTTCAATATACATATCAGCAAATTGACCGGTGAGTTTAATAAAAAGTCATATATCATTTTAACATTCAGGAATGCTGCTTTAAAGGGCATCCAAAATAAAACTACTGACTCAGAAAGAAGCACACCGCATATTGGAGTTATAAAATGTCATTTCAGGGATCAAGAATGTGAGCTGTAAGTGAAAATGATTTTTCAAGCTATAGTGATATTTTCTAAGGGACATTGATATTTAAAACTAAAATTGTAGTTTAACCCAACAACATCTTTTTTCCACATTCGTAGAAATAGCTATTTTTGAAAGGAAATTCACCAGTTTTTGGACTAATTTCTTCATCAATGTTGGGCAGACCTTTGTCAGTTACTTGAGAACCTAAAATCATGTAATTTAAAGGAATGTGTTTTTAAGATGCCAGGTGAAACCAGGAACTTTGTAAATGCAACTAGAAAGCCCTAATATTAAAAAAATATATTTTAAATATTAAAAATAAAAACACACGTTTCTAACCAATAAGATATGGTATGCAAGTTAGTCATAATAAATTTTATGTGTATAAATAACACATTTTCTTTTGTAGAGCCAAACACTGTCAGTAAATTTCTGGTCTAAATACTTTCATAAATACTTTATGACATTTTATCTGAGAACTTTCAGTATGGATTTCGGCAAAGACACATTAATCATCTGAGTTGAAATAATTTCCACTTCCATTTTGCACCACATCAAGGGCTGGTGTTTATGTCTGTTTTCCCACTAATTGCTTAGTGTCTTTGAGCAAATAACTTTTGGCCTTGATTTTGTCTGGAAAATGAGCTGTTTCAGCTAAAGGATCTCTAAGGTCATTTGACTCTGAAAATTTCTACAATTCTAAAGGATAGACGAATTCAATGCCAATGCCATTAGGACTTAATAAAAATGACAGTAATTCCCCCAGATAAATTCATTTATTAAGCGTAAAACACTGTAGTAAAGTAAGCCTTTCAGAGTTCCAGTGGGGCAGAGAGAAGAGCAAATACGTGCATCCAGAATGAAGTGGATTGTGAAATTGTTATTGCTGGTAACAGAGGCCCGCAGGCAGGGATGTAGAGGCAGGAGAAAGGGAGAGATGAATTCGAACTATGGAGATTCTTGATTGCTTTTTGGAAGAGGTACGAATTGGTTGGGGCCAAGTGGTGAGAAGCTTTGAATGTCGACTTAAGGAGTTCAAATTTCAGTCCATCCTCATAACTTTATGAGAACCACATCCTGGTTAGCATGATGGGATAAAATGCAGAGGCCTGTGCTTTAGGATGAAGATCTTAGTAGAGTTGTTTAGACTGAACCGGGGCAGAGAATGATGGGGATGGTTCTGATGGAGATACTGAAGGTGAATATCAGAGGTCCTGGGGGAAGGATGTCCAGGATCCCTGTTGTTTAATTCTTCCCGGTTACCTCTTCTTATGACCCAGCTTTCATTTTCTATCATGACGTTTTTTTTCCTTCTGCCTCTTCGGCTCTTCCTTCTCAATTTTTTTTTTTTTTTTTTTTTTTTTTTTTTTTGCAGCATCTACTTGCTTACAAAGTCCTATAAATAGTGCTGTCACCAGAGTGGCATTCTCAGCTACATTTTTACTCTTAAGACTCTGAAAAATATTCCATATTTTCCCAGTAATGGGAAATTTCTCACAAATCTCCATAGTTCCCAATAGCATATACACACCAAAGACTGATCACCAGATTTCTAACTGTGTCACAAAACTCTCTAACTTCCTCATCTTTATAGTCTAGAAACTGTTAAATTTCTCCTCTGGTTTTACCAAGGGTCCCTTGGATTAAAGATGCTCAAAATTCAATTTTTTATTTCCCCCATATTCACACCTCCTTCCACATTCCTGTGCTCGATTAGGAGCACCACCATCCACATAATCAGTCAAGCCTCAAGTCTTGCCTACACCTTCCACCTTCCCCCTTGCATTTAATAAATTGACATTTTATCATATCCCAAGTCCTGAAAACCCACTTGCTTATTATTTCTCTTATTATTTCCACTAGCTGCTTTTTTAAAATTATTATTGCAACACACTCCAAATTGTGTCCTATAGCTTTAAACTATCCCCTCACCAAATCATACTCCAGACAGCTGTTGGAGTGAGCAACACGAAGAAATTCAGCACATAAATCCCTTTGTTCAATTCCTTCAGTGGCCCCTTATTAACTTTAAGATAACATCTAACTTCTTTAGCACAGCAGAAGACATTTCATAATCCTGTCCCTGCTGGCATCTAAATTTCCACCTGTCCCTCTTTGCCTTCTGTAGTCAGATGTTCTGGTCGTTCTTAAGGACCTGCAGTTTCCCCTGTCTACCTGTCTGTGCTAATTCTCCAATTCCCCCTTAAATCTCACCTCCCCTGGATAGCTTTCGTAGGTGTACAGACATCCACACTTGCATCAGTTTTGCCCTACACATACCTCCACCAAGCATTTATACTGGTGTTTATAATTGTGCATTTACTTGCCTTTACTTCCTCCTCTCTCTTACATCCTAGAGTTCTTCTCTGTCTAGAACCCGCACTAATATGGGCACCTTCTCAGTTCTCAATTAATACTTGTGTGTGAATAAATACATAAATAAGGACTAGTCCAAGAGACTAGTAATAATCCTGACTGGGTGCTGTTGGAGTGCCTGCGAAGAAGGAGGAGAGCTCTGAGACAGACTGACACGTGACTCATTAGAAGCTGAAGGAGAGAAGTCACAGTGATGTAAGTCCTTATCTCTTTTGGGGCTGGGGTGTTTAGTTGTGCTCGTGATCCTGGCATGCACCAGGAAGAGTAAGATGTTTGGACAGATGAATATGAATTCTCCCTCCAGTAAAATGCATCCCAGTCATCTAGGGCACATCCATATGGGAATGCCCAGGAGGCAGCTGGAAAGAGAAGTCTAGAAGGAAAATATAAGACTTGAAAGAGGAAGTTACTGGCCTGGAGATGTAGTCGTAGCCATGGTGGTAGGTAATGCTGCCACGAGTTTCTAGTGAAAAGATGACTGGATAAATCTCAACATTAAGGAGCAGGTGGAGGCAGAAGAGAGAGGGTCCAGCTGGAAAGATTTTAAAAGGGCATTCATAGAGAAAGATAGAGAGCCAAGAAATTGGAGAATGACAGAAATCAAGGAGAAGTGTTTCAAATGCTGCAAAGCTGATCAGGTTAAAAAATGATTTAAAAAAAGGTCATCTGGAAAATTCAAAAAACGGTTTCACTTCTACAGTAGAAGTGGAATGTGTTTTACAAGAAGCTAAGAGTATAGGAGAGGGAAAAGAGGAGGCATTACTGATGTCAGAATGTAATTTCACAGGATTATGTGATCCTTGAATGGAAGAAGAGTGAGTGCAAAAATTTAAGAAAAGAAAATGGAATTGAGATAAGGTTCTTTGAATGCAGAAAAGTTGAGCATGTCTTGAAATTTGGGGAAAGTTAGCAATGGAAAAGTAGAAACTGAAGATGAAGGAGGGAAGTCAGTTTGTAAAAGGAGGAAAATTCAGGGAAATATTGAAGGACCAGGAGACGATGGAAAGAGATGGAGGTTTTGTGTTGATATGGGGAAGGGTTGTGTATTATGCTCAGATATGAAGGAGGGAGAAAACAATACAGGGAACATTTGATGGAATGGGTAATGGTGAGTGACACAGGGTTGGATGACGATCATGATATTAAAATACAAAATTCAAAATACGAAAGATCCATTTTTTATGGGTGAGAGACCTGTGTAAAAAAGAATGGTCTCAGGCATAAAAATAGAATTAGTTTTGTACACAAAATTAAACACTGATGATTAGCACTGCATATTCATTTATTTATTCAATGATATAAAAATTGTTAATTATTATGGCATGAAATAAGACATAAAGGGACACATGCTCACTTGAAAAATTAGTAATGTGAAGAAATGCTAGTAACTATTAGATTTCTTCAAGCACATTATTAATTTATTCCACTTGATATGATAAGAGCAAGCAACAGTAGGGAGAAATTGGCACGATTTCTATAATAAGGTGATGTTCAAACAGTATTGCATTTTTCGAAAAAGCAGAACTACATAAATTGATTTTACTTTGATGTTAAAAAATGTGTCATATTCTTAGGCATTCCATCAACTGAGAGAAACATATTTTGATTCATTATCACTAATTTTCAGGAATAATCATGAGTTAGGACAGTAATGAGATTCAACCCCTCGTTAGAAAGGAAATCAATAATGTCCTACACCATGTAAAGCTAACATGGAGAAAGCAATTAATAACATCACAGACTAGTCAGATAGAAAAGTGCTGTATGTATCGGCGTTCTGAAGAGGAGTAATAAAAATGCTTCAAAGTGTAGTTTGCAATTGGAAAAGCACAGTTTCACAGCATTGTGACGTGCATCAGTGAAACATATTTCTGTGAGAGATCAGAGGACAATAAGTAGAATCTTTATTGCTTCTGAGCAAGAAGCTACCTATTTCTAGCAAAAAAAAAATCTTTAAAACACCAGGAGTAATTTTATTCATCTAAAATATTTCCTTTATAGTAACTCTGCATTTCTAAAATTATCTTTGTGGGATGATATTACAAATTGAAATGTTAGACACATTTATGCTTTTAGTCATGAACAGAGAGACATACAGTTTAGCGTCCCAAATTATCAAATCAAATTAGAGAATCCTAAAAGTTTAGAAATCCACACTATATTAAAGATGTTATAATCCAATATCTGCATTTTGTAAACTAAGAAAGGAGACCCATTGAGATAAAGGGACTTGACCAATGTGGTGATTCAACAAACAAGATGACAATAGACTGCTTTCCATGATTCTGTCCCTAGTTTTGAAGGGTAGAGTTTACTAGTGTTTATTATGTCACTTTCAAGCTAAAGTGTGGTGCATGCATTCACTCTTTAATTCATTGAGGCACAGTTTTTACATTTCTTCTCTGTGTAAATGTGATGTTAGGTTCATATTATATCATGGATTGGTAGCAAAGTGCTTCAATGTTATCTTGCATATTTCAAATCAAGTGGATATGATTCCCTTATTAAAATCTGCCTCATTACATTGTGTAGGAAGAGAACGGTCACTAACACTTATGAGCACCTACCATGTTCTTTTAATCCTATTCTTTAAATTATGCAATTAACTATTATGTCCCAAGTTTACATAACAGAAGACCAAGTCTCAAAGAAGATAAGTTATTTACCAAAGTTTCTAGCCAAGAAAAGATGAAACTAAGATTAAAAGTCAGGGCTGTCTGATTTCATAGACAATGTTGTTTCTACTATACTCTTTAGTTTATTAAATTTTAACTATCTTGAAAGATAAGCGTGTATGAGATTAGAGCAGTTCAGGTGCAAGGGAAGTGAAGATAGTCATTAATTCCAGGCTTTATTGAGATAAACATGCAAGATAAGTCCCATCAAATAACCACTCAAATCATATAAATAAGATGTAATGAAAGATCAGGCAGGCAAGAAAAAGACAAAGAGAAGTCACAAAAAATCGTATGGTTTTACAGCCAAGATATCAACTGTCAGAATAAATGTATGCATCTACACAAAGGAATGAGAAGCACTGGAAATAGTAACTATGGCAGTAAATAGACAGTATTTTTTCTTATTTTTTATATATCTTTAAAATATAGTTGACTCTTTTAACTAAAACAATAAGAATGGATTGTGAGGTTTTTAACCCCTGCAAAAGTAAAATGCATGACAACAGCACAAATTCCAGGATGAGAAATAGAAGTAAACTATTTTCAGATTCTTATAGTAGATGTGAAGTTGTATAATATCATTAAAGGTAGACTATAATAAGTTAATGATGCATAATATCAATCCTACAGCAACCACTGAAATAAAAGGAGTTATAGCTAGTACCCTAAAAAGGAGGTAAAATGGAATCGTAAAAATGATTAAGCCAAAATGAAGCATATAAAGAGGAAAAGGGAACAATGAATAGATGGGGCAAATAGACAACAAGTAGCCAGATGATAGCCTTACGCCTCAACACGCCAACTGTCACACTAAATATAAATGGTTCCTTGGTTGGACATATTGTCAACATTCTTTGAACATTGCACTTGAGATGAGTGAATTCTGTTGTCTGTAATGTATGACTCAGTTTAAAAAATGATACCAGAAAAGAAAGAAATAAGCCAGAAGCTGAGAGGAAATATTTGCAATCCATATGGCCAACAAAAGGATTTTTCTTCAAAATGGATAAATACCTTCTACAAAGCAATGAGGAAAATTCAAACAAACCAAGGGAAAAATGAGAAGATACATGAGAAAGCATCTCAAGAAGAGGAAACACAAATTGCCATCAAATATAAGAAAAGATGCCCATTCATATTATTAATGGGAGAAATGCAAATTAAAACTATGATGAGATATCATTTTGCGTTCATCTGATTGGACAAAATCTAAATGTCCTGATGAATATGAGGGAGGATGTGGAAGATGAGACACCAGTATTGGGAGGAATAAGTTGATAATAACATTTGGGAAAAAATGTTGAGTTACCGAGCAACTTGGAACAGCACGTAATGTAGAACAAATTCCATTCAACTCCTTAAATGATTTCTGTATAGGTGCACCAAAGGCATTTGCACACATTTTATAGCATTATTTCTAATAAATAAAAATAGGAAATGACTTAAATGTCCACTGACAAAGAGAGTGGATAAATTGTGGTATTTTCTTATAATGCATGTTATACGGCTATACATGTCAACATGGATGAATGTCAAAAAATATAAAATCGAGTGAAAACACAAGTCAGAAGCATAGATTTAATATGATTACATTTATATAAATTTCAAAAACATGCAAAACTGAAAAAATATTTTTAGTGATACATATATTGTGAAATATTAAAAAAAACCTCTGAGAACTATGATCAAACATGAAAAAATATCAGTTTAATGACTACCCCTAAGGGGCAAGAAGAGGCGTGATTTTTATATTTTGTGTATTTCAGTTTTGGGCTCTATATATTCATGCACATGCATGTTTGTGTATCTGTGTGTGTCCGTGACCCAGATCAATTGTTTAAATGAATGAATGCCACAGTGAAATGAGAAATTATTAAATATTTAGTATAAAACCTAAAAAATTTCAAGCAACTGGAAGTTATAAACGTGCTACAATCATGAACTTTACAAGTGGGGCCAGTTTATATTAGTTTAATAGATGTCTTCTTCCTTGAAAATACATATTTAATGTCCCTTATTATAAAATATGACCCGCCTCTTGAATGGTGAGCAGTGTTATAACGTACACAATTCACACACTTAACGATGGTAGATCCTATGATTCAATAGTAATAAAGCACAACTGCTGAATTGACCAAAGCATAGTATCAAACAGATTGGATTCAAGGGATAGAGGAAAAAGAAAGGTTGCATATTCACATTCAGGTTCAGTCGTATAAATTGTCTCAAGGTTGAGGCAGCAATTTATGTTAGAGTTGAGTGTTGTGTGACAGCCCCCTTGAAACCATATTTGGCTGTTACTCTTGATGAGTGCCTTACACAATACAGTGGGGGTTTGTCACAGCATAGGAGAAGAAGAGAAGGCACCGGTGTTTCACTGCTGTTTTGTTTATTCCTTTTCTGTTTATGAAAATGAATATATTATATTTTAAATCCCAGTTGATAAGACTTGCTGTGTATAATGAATTCACACACACCAGTACCCCAATCCAGGCTGTTTTGACACGTCACCAGTCATTCCTTCCCCCGAGTTACCCATCCAGTACTTAACTTAGCAGAGAAAGGGAGCACGTTTAACTCATTGTTGAATTTTTTAATAAGGAGCTAAAGCCTTTATAAACTTAAGGGAAATAAAATCATCACATTTTTGTTTGCAAAATTTCTTAGTTTTAAAATGCACAATAGATGTATTACAATAGAATAAAAACATTTCAAAACTTAACTTCAAATTGGCAACTAGTAATACAGAGAATCTCATTTAATATCAAGTGCTGTGGTTGCCAGTGGCTATTCTTAATTATATTAATTTTATGTTATACATATTATAATACTAATTAATTATATCCTTCAGTCATTCTCTTTTATCTAAATATATCCTATGTTGTACAAACATCTTCATCTCTCTGGCTTTGATAATGTCACTTTGCTACTCAAGAAAAATCTCATTGCCTACAAAATTAATCCAGACTCCTTAACCACATGCTGGCACATCATGCTTTTCCATCCTCACGTCCCAAGATTGCCTTCACATACTCTTGGTTTGGATTGCTCACTGTGCCTCATATCTACCCTACAATTACCTACCTATACCTAGAATTGGTCCCTGTGCCCACACCCCAAAGTCAGTCTGTTCAAATGTCATCCATCCTTTAAGATTTGTGCCAAACACTTTCATTTTCATCAGCTTGATGGTTTCAACCTTGCCCTTCAAGATGAAGCATCAGTTGCTTTGTCTTCTAAAATGTTGTGATGATAAATTTTATGTGTCAACTTGGCTAGGCCGTGGTACTCAAGTTTTTGTCAAACACCAATCCAGATGTTGCTATGAAGGTATTTTTTAGATGAGATTAACATTTAAATCAGTAGACTTTGAGGAAAGCAGATTACCTTCCATAACATGGGTGGGTCTCATCCAATCAGTTGAAGGCCTTACAACAAAAGACTGAGATCTCCCTAGAAAAAAGGAATTCTGCCTCCAGACTGCCTTCAGACTCAAAACTGCAACAACAGTTCTTCCCTGGCTCTCCAGCGTGCTGGTCTGCTCTGCAGATTTGGGACTTTCCAGCCCCCACACTCACATTAGCTACTTCCTTAAAATCTCTCTCTTTTTCTCCCTCTCCAATCTCCCTTTCTCTCCATACATATATCCATATATATATATACATACACACACGCATTCTACTGATTCTGTATCTCTGGCAAATAAAAATCTCAAGTCATTTTTTCCTGTGCCTCTCTTGTATCGTACCTTGTTATCTAAATCCACTCTTCTCTCCCCTCTGCCCATCCTTAACTCCTAGTATTAGACTAGAGCTCAAATCATTGTCCCTTATTAGTGGGATACTTCTCAGAATCCCTAACCAGGGCATATCCCTCCACTACATGCTATCAAAGTACTTTGGCCCTGCCACTGCAGAGAATTCATCCGAGTTGTAATTCATATTTGTAGGATGGTTTTATTAATATCTGTTTCCTCCATTATATTGTAGAGTCCATGAGAGCATAATTCACATCCTATTTTAGGATAGTGTCTGCCATATAATAGGTGCTATTTATCTTTATAAAATGTGTGTGTATGTGCGTGCATGTGTATAGTATAGTAATGAATCCTTTATCGTCCTATATATTTTAATTTCTTTATAAGACAATATGCTTCATGAATTCAATATTCATCACTGATTCACTTCTCAATCCCCAGTAATGGTGTCTTTCAAGCAGGATTGGTAAAGGGACATAATAATTATAAAGAGGCTATTATGTGCTATGTACTATTCTCAAGATAGATTTTCAATGAATGCTTAGATGAAAAGATGGATTAATTACTTTCTTTGATTTAAAATTAGGTTCTGAGGTTGAGGATGACATCACATTACCCTGTAGAGAGGACTGAATAATTCATGAAAAGTAATCAATATGGGGAATAAGAGTATGGTTGGCAGCCTTCGATCAATTTAACAATTTTGAGAGTTTAAGGATATTTTATACATGCCCACAGCAACCTTAATGTTTCCAAATTATCCATGAAGATTCCATCCTAGCACATGGAGGAAAGATAGTCTTTCAAGAAGGAAATAGTGGTCAACAGTGATGTTTCCTGCTAAGGAAATACATGAGATGAGAACTGGAAAGTGTCCTTTAAGTTCAGTGAAATAGAAGACACCAGTGAACTCAGGAAGACCTGCATTGGCCCAGAAATGGGGCCTGAAGTCAGATTGGAGAAAGCGATGGAAGGGAGGAGATGGAGCTGCATGTCTGGACTATACTCTTTCGAGTAATTTGGGGTGAAGGATAGGAGTTTGTGTTAGTTAGAAGAAAATGAAACACTTGGTGAGGTTTTGCAGATGCTGTGATTGCAAGTGGAACAACCGCAAAGAGGTTAATGGCCCTGTGTATATGGGGGTGGGGTGGGGGAGGTTCTGGCTCGTGTACCCTCTTATGCTCCTGGGAATAATAAGATGGGTTGTTGGAAAAGTGTTGGAGGAAAGATGTTGAGGTTCAACCTGGAAAATCTATAATCTCATATAAAATAATTTTATGACATTTTCATAAATGTGAAGAAACATTTTGAAGGGCTATGTATAAATTTTGCTGTTTTTTGGTGGTTTTGTTTTGTTTTTTGCTCAGAATGGCCAGGCAGCAAGATAAAGCAGCCTTCTTGGTGAGTTAATTAATGTGTATGCCTCTACAGAGACAGCAACATTTCAACCATGGCCTGGAAATGTTTGCACAACAAGCACAAGCAAATTTATGAGAATAGGGGCACAGGCAGATGAACCCTGAAAATCTTATGAAATCTCTCTGTAAATGAAAGAGATGATCTCAAAACATCCCTATCGTGAAGAAATTGAGCAGTTAACCCAGCTGGAAAGAACATGTCAGCAGAATTCGTACAATAGATTGGATAGCTGTCACAGCCCAACATGAAACTGAATGATAGAACATTTTAGTGTTCACCACTTGAACAACCACAGTTGAAATTTTTAAGAAGAAAATCACAATCAATGAAAAGACTATATTTTCACAACTTATCACTGTTTTATTTCATGGAAACGTTTTATAGGTCTTATTTTTGCCTACAAATGTGTACCAAAAATTGAATTCAAATAATTTAAAGATTGACAAAGCTGCCTCTCTCTGTTGAATTGTTCCACTCAGATATTTTCAAGAGAAAGCTAGTACTTGGATTAAAAAAAAAAAGATAAACAATGGTATGAAGATAATGAGCATGGTATGATATTAGAAGACCCAGATCTGATTTTCTTACATAGTTTTTGTAGTTTTCAGTTTCTATCTAACATTATCCAAAAGTGTTCTTGAATATATTTTCTGGAAAATATGTTTCCACTAAAATCTTAATATCGATGAAATATTGCTGGTAACAAAATCGCTTAAGAGATATTTATGATGAGAAAAAGGAGACGTTAAAATAAAAATTGTCCATAAGTAGTTGCATTCTGATATCTAGGGTTATATAATAACTTTTGTGAAGGTCCATTTTTAGAAGATTAACATTTTGCAGTATTTCAAAGTGGTACGTAGAAATTATCATTTCAGGTCATGTTAGTTAAATGGATGTGACAAAGGGCAAAGAGCTGTCATATCTACTTGGACTCAGATAGTTAAAACTCCTGGCTTAAATTAGTAAATGTCCTTTGTAAATCATTCCAGTTAAGTACAAATTCGAACCATTCCATAAAGTGCCTAAAGGAGAAGATAAAAATTTAACTTTTAACTTTTACCACAATGGATAATTTTATTATTCAATCTGTCCAATCTACCCATCAACGAGGTTTGTCCTAACAGCATGGGTAAAGGAAAGTTGAACACCAGTACCTTTTGAATGTTTATAAATACTTCATAAGGTATAAATTTTAGAATTGAAAATTAATCACAAGTTCAAACATTTTATTTAAAACACATTTTTTGTTATAATTTGATACAGCATTACACTTATTTCTATGAACTGAAGCAGAAAATTGATTGGGTGGTTTGGCCTCTAAGGAAATATTGACAAGTACGTGAAAAGCAATACAAGACAAGACAGTAAACTTTAAAATGATTCAAATTTAATGTAGTTGCTATCTTATATGTATAATATGTGTTATATGTAATGTGATATATATATATAAACCTACATATGACTTTGTAATGGGATATACATAAATGTATAGTGTCATATGCAATGTGATAAATATAGTATTACATATGCATATATAATGTTACATATGAATATATAATATTATGCATAAACATATATATACATCCCATTTCAGATTAAAAATTAAATGGTAGAAAGACAATGAGAAAAGATGTACCTGGTCTGACAAGTGGCAATGGAATTTTTCAAGGCCAACCCCCTTGCAAGAGAAAACAAACCTGAGCTGTGGCCAGAGTTAGGGAGCCAAGGACTGATCAAGAAGTTACTGGAAGAGAGAAAGTTGTCCTAAGGGTACATGTGATAGAAGACAGTAAACCTCAGCCTGAAGGAGGGCTGGGGAAGCTGAACCTCTGAGCCCATGCTTAGTCAAATCTTGAGGAGGAGACTGAGAGCTTCCCAGGTGTGTGTTACTCCCTGGCTACCAGTAGAGACAAAACCATATCTCAGATTAGGCCTGCAGAGTGTCTACTGATTCCGATCGACCGTGAGCTCACAATTGGAGGTGATTGGGCGCACAGGACGGAAAGCCACTGTTGCGGAAGTTCAGAGACACAGCAGGGAGTAGATTTCTTATAGATTTTAGATATAGGTACAGAATATAGAACAGATGGATTTAAGATGTTCAAAGAAATAAGAAATATAGTGTACAAAAATATGGATGCAACGAGAGGTTATTAGGAATGAAGATAAACTTTTGAAAATTTAAAAAAGAACTCCTTGAAATGTAAACTATGATGGCTGAAATTAAAAGAAGCTTATTGGCAAGTTAAAAAAAAGGCTTAACCCAACTGAGAGAAGACTAGTGCACTGGAAAGGATAATATATTAGTCAGGGTTCTCCAGAGAAATAGAACCAGTAGGATGTATAGAGATTTATAGAAAGAGATTTATTATGAGGGGTTGGCTCGTGTGGTTCTGTTGGCCAAGAGGTCCCACAATCTGATGTCTGCAAGTTGGAGGCCCAGGAAAGCCAGTGGTGTAGTCCAGTCCAAACTCGAAGGCCCAGGAACCAGGAGTGCTGATGTGCCAGGGCAGGAAAAGACCAATGTCTCAGCTCAGAGAGAGCAAATACACCCTTCCTCTGCCTGTTTGTTCTATTTGCGCCCTCAAGCGATGATGCCCACAGATCTTCTTTATAATTCCAATGATAATCTCTTCTGGAAACACCCTAGACACCCCCAGAAATAATGTTTTACTGGCTCTCTGGGCATTCCTTAGCCTGTCAGGTTGACATATAAAATTAACCATCACAGTTATTTAGGTAAATTCTCCCAGAATGCATCACAGAGAGGAAAGGAAATGAAAAATATAAGACACAAGTTAAGAGATTCAGGGTATTAAATGAGAAAATGTGACATTCATAAAAGTGGACAGCCCAGAAGGAAAAAATAGACAATGAGGAGGAACAACATTTAAAGAGAGAAAAGCTGAGAATTTTCCAGAACCAATTTCACAGATGCAATTTATTTAGAAGTCAATAGCATAAAGATACATTCGAAAATATCCACATGTTTGGAAATTAAAACACACTTGCATAGACACACACACACACACACAAGTAAAACAGATATCAAAAATATATGGAAGACATTACTAAAGTTTCTACAGGTGTTAAAGGAATATTATTTTATTAAACACATTATGCTAATAACATTTACATCTTAGATAGTATGGACAAAATCCTAGAAAGAAACATAACTTACTAAAATCAATGGAAGGAAAGAAAAAGGAACTCTGAATATTACCAAACCGGGTTCGTTTTTGCGTGTCGCCCAGAAAGCCAAACACCAAGACAATGAGATTGCAGGAGAGAGAGGGTTTAATCAAAAGGCAGCCAAGCCAGGAAATGGGAGAACAAGTCTCAAATCCGCCTCCTCAAAAATAGGGACTCAGGAATATTTATGGGGTAGCGGGCAAGATGGTCTGAAATGTGGAGACAGATGATTGGAGGTGAGGAGAGGTGAGACAATTGATGATCTGCACAAGCGTAGTCAGACATCGTGCCTCTTCATAGGACGCATGTTCACAAAATGATGGCATTATTATGACCTGAAGGTGGAGTTTTTAGCCTCTTAACGTCAAAAGGTCACTTATCAGGCATCTACATGGGCCCAGTTGATGCGTTGGTGGTCTCAACTGGCCTGAAGTGGACAAGTGGTTCTAATTCCTGAAAAACCACTCAAATACCTATTACCATGGTGACCTGGTCGCCAGGGAAATGTTATCTATAGGAAGCTAGTGGGAGTCAGATAGCATATTGCCTAAACAGCACAGTTAACAATGGGTGAGTAAATAGCTAAAAGCTATAACCAGTAATTGCAAACAGGAAAAAAACTTTAGTTCCTAGCTACTTAATCATCATTGGCTAACCGTTTGCCAGTTTCATGAATACTGCTCCATCTGTAAAATAAATTTAATTTTTTAAAAAAACCTTAATAAAAAAATCCAGGCCCAGATTTCACTTTAACAGTTCAAATTTATCAGTAGTGAACTAACAAACATTTAATTAACAACACCAACTATAAAAACACATTCTTTCAGAAAATAGAGAAAAAGAGATCCCTTCCTATCTTGCTTTATGAGACCAAATAACACTTGATACCAAAACTTGACAAGGACTTTGCAGGAAAAATGAGTTGTATATCAATATCTCTCATAGACACAAACATCCTAATAAAACAACAAATTGAATTCAGTGATAAATTTAAAACAAAGTATCATGACCAACTGGATTTTATCCCTGGAATACAAAGTTGGTATAGCATCTGAAAATCAATCAGAATAATTCACCTCCTTACAAAATTAAGGAGGAAATTCTCAATGGATCCAGAAAAAGCAATTGAAAACAGTTAACACCTGTTTATGATATAAACTTTCAGAAAAGCCAGAACAGAAGACAACTGTCAATCTGATAAAGGATATTTTTTTAAAAAGCTACCTTCATATATAATGTTGAAGTAGTGAATATTTTACTCTTAATTTAGGGGAGAAGTCGAGGGTATCTACTTTCACCACTGCTACCCAATGTTTTACTGACAGTTCTAGCCAGTGAACAAGGCAAAACAAAAATAGTAGAAGGCCAAATTTATGAAAGGAAGAAGTAAAACTGTCATTAACTATTATTCCCAGATATCTCGTGCCCATAAAGTCCCATGGGAAAAGGTGTATTTACTATTCAAAATATTAAGTGAATTTATTAAGGTCACAGAATATAAGATCAATATAAAACATCAATTGCTGGCCTATAGAACAGCCGCACATTGTTGGAAAATGGTTTAAAAGTGGTGTCCAAAAGAATACTATTCACAACAGCATCAAAAAGCTTTAAGCGTCACAGATAAAATTTAATGGAAGATGGCAGGAATTCCACACTAAAGACTCTAAAACATTTTAGGGATTAATTAGAGAAGACTGAAATAAGTTGAGAGATGTTAGAATACTCAACATTTATAATACTATTTCTCTTCCAGTTGATATATAGATTCAATGCAATCCCAATAAAAATTCCCGCATTTTTAATGAAAATAGACAAGCTGATGCTCAAATTTATCCTGAAGCGCAAAGGAGCTACTTCAATCCAGACAATGATTAAAATGAAGAATAAATTTGGCGCACTTCAATTGTCTGATTTCAGTGCTTACTATAATGCTACAGCAATAAAGAGATCAACGTAAAGATCAACAATAAATTGAAGCAACAGAGTATAGCTTCAGAAGTAAATCTCGTCATGCATGATCACCTGTTTTTCCAAAGGCACCACAGAAATTCAGGAGAAGTTGGAAGGTTTTTTCAACAAATTGTACTATAGAAATCGGATGCCTATAAGGGAAAAACTAAACCCTGACCCTAATTCACAATAACTAATTTGAGGTGTAATAAAGACCTAAATGCAAGGGCTGAAACTATAAACCTTCTAAATGACACAGGAGTATATGCTTTTTTAAGTTAGCATAAGTGGCAATTTCTTTGCCAGGGTGTAAATTGCACTGTTTATCAAAATAATAAATTGGACTGCATTGAAATAAAAAATACCAACTCAACAAAGGCACAATTAAAAAAGTAAAAGAAGACATCCTCACACTGTGAGAAAATATTCACGTTCATGTATCTAACAAAATACTTTCAATCAACATTTATAATAAACTCTTACACATCAGTAAAAAGAGAAACAACTCATTTTTTAGAAGGGCTAATTTTTTAAAATGGGCAAAAGTTTTTAATCAGGCAATTTATATAAGAAGATATCCAAATATCCAGTAACATATGAAAAGGTGCTTAACATCACTCATCAATCATAAATTAAGAGTTACAATGAGATACCAGAATATAAGCAGCAGGTAGCTAAAAATTAAAAAAAAAAGAGTTGACAGTATGAAGTGTTGGCAAGGATACAAAGTAACTGGAACTCTCCTACTTTGCTGGTGGAAGTATAAAATGATACACTTTGGAAAATTATTTGGCAGTCTCCAATACAATTAAATATATGCCTACTAAGTGATCTGGCAATTCTACTCCTAGATGTATGCTCCAAAGAAATGAATGCGTTTCTCCACAAAAAGAGTTGACAAGAAGATATAGAGAAACTTATTTCCTAATAAGCAGAAATAAAAACAATCGAAACGTCCATCACCTGGAAAATGAATTAACAGTCTTTCGTAGATTCATACAATGGAATGCTACTTAGAAAAAAAAGAGGAAGAAACAATACACGTGACAACGGTGATGAATAACAAAAATATGATGCCGTGTAAAAGAAGATAGACTCAAAAGAATGCAGACGTATGATAAACTTTTACATGAAATTCTACAGCAGGCACAACTAGTTTCTGGTGATACAGTTCAGGATCGTAGTGGCTCAGAGAGGGGATTGTCGACTGGGGAGGGGCATGAACAATCATTTTGTGATCATGGAAGTGATCTCTGTATCTTGATCTGGGTGAGAGTTACTTGAGCATGTTCTTATCTAAAAAGTTCCTGAGCATCACACTCAACATTTGTGCATGTTACTGTATGGAGATTGGACCTCAATAAAGATGCACACATTTAATGAATAAAAGATAAGATGGAAGGAATAAAGGCCAATAATTCAGCTGTCATTCTAAAGGTGAGTAGAGTGGAATGTCCAATCGAAAGGTAAAGGTGGTCAGATTAGGTTAATGTACCAAATCCAGCAATGTTCCTTCTGTCCAAAGACCACATCTAAAACTAAGCAATGAAGAAAGGTCAAATAGAAAGGCCTGGGCCTCTCTAAACCTAAAGAAAGCAAGAATGGCAATGTTAATATCAGATGAAGCAAAACCAAGCTCAAAACATTATAAAAACCAAGGAAAGCTATTGATAAAATTAAAATCTCAAGTATCAAATTTGATTCAAAAAGAAGTCAAATCTCCGGATAAATTTCAAACAGTGAAGAAACACAGACTTATTGGTAACTCTCTCCCAAACAACAGCAGGTCCAGTGTTAATAAAAAGATAATCCCCGTTGTACATCTTTGTATGTAACTTGTTTTAAGGAAAAAATTAAAATATCAAAAAGCTGCATAAATCATAGAACCATCTCACCTAAAAAAGCAATTGAACCGTCTCACTTGTGAACATAGATCCCATAGGGACATTTAAATCAAAACAGTCTATTAGTTGACTCAGACTTCTAAACTCCCTGTAAGGGTCCACGTCCCCGGCAATTTTCTGCTACAAATCTCCTTTCACGAGAGAGCCTCAGGAAGCCCCCTAGGCATACACTGTAATATTGTTTTCCTTTCCTTCATGCAGTTGCTGGAATTGCCTAAGCAAGTACTGCAATGATTTCTTTGTGCTTTTCTACAAAATAGAGTAATAAAGAGAAGATGCAATAAGGAAAGAGAATGTATGTTGTAAGATTTCAGTGGGAAGTATCTTCTTGTGAACTAAGCATGCATTCTAGGTGTGTGATGGCTCTATTGGAGAATAGAGGACATTTTGCTCCGCAGTGTTAGAAGAATTCTGACTGCTTACAAAAAGATGAGAAGCAGTCTTTAAATCGTTCCCATGGAGATCACGTGAAACATTCCTTCCTGGGGTCCCGGGTCATGCCACCAGCCGATTCCCACCCTCAGAAGGAATCGGCAGGCAGGCAGCTTCTGGGTCCTGATTCCTTAACAAATAAGGTATGTGTAGAAATGCTGGACTGTTCTTTCACTCTTGGTAGCCACACACATCCATTTCAAAACTTTAAGGTCCTCCCAGGAAGGAAAGGCATTCCTAATATTGGTAGGTCCTCAACCCTCCCAATTCCTACACTATTTCAGGTGAACAAGAATTAGAGACAGCAGAAAGGTTTGACCTCTGGAAACCTTCCCTTTGGATGCCCCAAATACCAGGCACTCATCAGTTCCATGTCTACAAACAAGGCTCTGGAATGCAATCTACCTATTGTGATGACTATTACAAAAGTAATGTGAGAACTTACACAGGGAAATGAGTATTTTCCTTCAAAGGGATCCCCTCGAGTGGCTACACATGTATTCCAAAAATGTTATTATGGTCCTAAACAATGTTGAAGCCCTTTTTGTTTGTTTGTTTTTTCATTGATATCAGAACCAGCTTAGGAGTCATGTGAAGGAAGAGATAACTGATATTCATTTGGAAAATATGTCCCAGACACTGTTGAAATACTTTCTCATAGAATATCTCAGATGAAGTAAATATTATTTTCTCTTTTCTATAAATGAGGAAAGGAGTCCTGAGACTTTAAGTTGTCAAAAAAGTCAAATTGAAATGTTTCATAGTTGCTCATTTTCTGTTAACAAAGTTAATATAAAATAAAATCACTTTCTTCATTCACCTCCCTGTCTTGAGGCCTAATTAGCTATGTCTTTTGTAGATCCAAGCTTGCCTCCAAAGATGAAGACTTTCACAGTTGTGAGAGTCAAAAGTCTATGCCCCAGGGGCTGGCCCGGTGACATAGTGGTTTGGTTCACGTGTTCCACTTCAGCGGCCCAGGATTCACAGGTTCAGATCCTGGGAGCAGACCTACACCACCCATCAAGCCATGCTGTGGCAGTGACCCACATACAAAAAATAAAGACAGATTGGCGTAGATGTTAGCTCAGGGACAATCTTCCTCAAGCAAAAAGAAGAAGATTGGCAACAGATGTTAGCTCAGTGCCAATCTTCCTCACCAAAAAAAATAAATAAATAAAGACTATGCTCCATAAATTTCAATAATAGTATTTAGCATAACCAAATATAATTTATTCAAAAATTAATTGTACTCACTAAAAGCAGAAAAATAAGTGAGGATAAAGTCAGGAAACTCTTTCTAGGGTTTCTGGATGATTCCAGAGGGAATATTTATTCTATCTTATCTAAAAAATTCGCCTCCATTTTTACTTCTTAATACCTTAAATCACTGTTACAGTTTTATGGGAACCTCAAGTGGCTGAATTTAAAAATGATCAAGAAATGCACACATGAAATTTAGTCATGTTCTTTTGAGATTGTCTTCTTTGGAGGAGGAGAAAGCATCTTTTAGAATGTACTTATTGTTCATGCAAAGGTCTCCTGGCATTTGACACCGTATTTACTTGAAGCTGAAGTCAGCGAAAGCCAATGATTATGCCATGGGCTTTCACATCACAGGGAACAATTGAAAATGATTACATCTTCTGGGAATGTTGACCAGAGATTGTAGGAAGGAGCTCTTGCTAAGATCCTAATATCCCACTTCCAGGAACCAGTACTTTCTTGTTGCTAAAATTAGCTTGGCTTTGCTGTGCTGTGGGAAACAATCTCTTTAATCATAAAATAATAAATCATGATTTTTATGTAATGAAAATGATACCAACCCTGTCCCCTGATAATAGCAGCAACTTGTAATAGAAACCCAAATCTACCCTGAGTACTGAGTGTCCCTTCTCTGAACGTGGGATTCAACCAACATTTTACAAAAGATATGTCAGGCACTTTCGTAAGTTACAATTTCTTTCATCTTCAAAGCCATTGGGGACTAGTTTGGACCAAGTTACACAGATCCTAAGTGATAGAGCTGGAATTTATTTCCTGGTTTTTTTTTTGGCACCAAAGTTGGAGTTCTTTCACTCATTATCTAAGGGGATTTGGCTAACACTTCATACCAGGGGGAAAAAAATCAATGATAAAGGAGAGATTTGGGAATGTGATGGTGGTGGTGGTGGTGAGGGGGCTTGGTTGGGGATGGTGTGGTAGATTTCACATCGTGAGTGCCATCATCAACAAGCTCAATTTTCCCTGGCTCCTCAGGTTTCTGTCTACATGAACATTTGCTTTCTCCGTCCTCCACCCAGTATATGAAGGAGTAATGGGTCTCTCTTACCCCTGTC
This sequence comes from Ceratotherium simum simum, assembly GCF_057802395.1. Lineage (NCBI taxonomy): Eukaryota > Metazoa > Chordata > Mammalia > Perissodactyla > Rhinocerotidae > Ceratotherium > Ceratotherium simum. The sequence goes on from NC_141941.1 coordinate 5,978,106, forward strand.
AGTCCTCAGTAGGACACACATTCAGACCCAAGACACAGAAGTTGGTCTCCTCTAGTTACTAATTACCTTGGAAGCATAGCTGTCTCAGCATCTTATCCCATTCAAAAGTGTCAAAAGTCCCCTCCAAAAATACTCATTTATGGCATTTCAAAAGACGTAGTTCATAGGTTAAAACAACTTTTAAACTCACAAAAGAATGAGGAAAAGAAACTCCAGAAAATTAGAGAATAGGAAGGTATTCTGCAGTAAAATGCTTTCTGGATAATTAGGACTATTTTGCTATTTATTTTTCTCTGGGAAAAGTGCCTTTTATTTTAAAAATCAATTTTTAAAAATTTCATTGGTTCTGTGATGTGAAGGGGTTGGAAAGGTTGCTTCCCATTTTAAACTTCTATAATTCTATGATCATTGAATTGAAGATTTAGAAATAGTAACTGGATATTGAAGTGCTGTAATGTTTTTTTCTCGTAAAATGTCCACTCTGGAAGTCTTTACTTTCATACTATTTTTCCTAATTGTGTTGTCTTCTGAAGAAGTTTGAATACCAGTGAATACCATTCAAATCATTAAGATGATTCCAAAAATAGTAAAATTGAAAGTCTCATTTGTGATGACAGAGAGAGTGGGGAGCTAATGAGTAACAAAAAGAAAAAAAGATTTTAATTTACTTAAAAGGGCACTATAAGGGATGATTTATTCAATCTAATTTTATATTAGTTTTTTCATTAAATTCTAAATTTGCACTGCTTTTGAGACATGATTATTTTATGTTACATTTTTAAGTTATACGTACTTAATTTCAGAGTTTTAAGATTAAATTGAAGCCATAATATGCTGTTTTCTCTTTTACTACTAATGATATTCCGTAACAGATACTTACAAAGATTTGAAGCTCTTTGTTTTACATACATTTCAAAAAAATGTAAGTGAAAAATTGTATTTCACAACTCTTTCAAGGAGGTCAAACAAAAGTCATGAATATTCAAAAGTAAGTTTTATTTTTGGATCACTGGATATGAGAACATTTATTCACACTTTAAATTATCTCACCCATTGCTATTTTCCATTTGTAAGAGAAGATATTTCTTAATCATACTGGTGAGAGAAGATAAGTTTCTTCTGATCTCTTGTGCTAAGGAAAGTAATATTGACCCTGTGGTTTCTGGCTTTGAAAAAACTAGTGCTGTGAAATGCCAACATTGCGCATTATCGAGTAACCCGACTTCAGCCAAAATCTATAATTTTACTGTGGACAATTTGCATAATAATTTACTGTAAGGTTCATAGTCAATCTTTACTCTAGAAATACCAGGTATTTAAAAATAAGTCATCAATCTGATTTTTGCATAATGGTCTACTTTACCTCAAAACATAATAATAGTTCAAACACACACCCTACAAATGGGGAATCCTATTAATTTAACTTGCTTTCGTTGACTTGCCAAAGAAAGGGAAAACATATTTAGTGGTAATCTGGTTATCCCAGTGGGAAATATAAACTGATGTGTAGTAGGCAAGTTTATGTGGCAAGGCCAAGTGTCTTTTTCAGTGCGTTGCTTTTGGTGTGTATATGTGCGTGTGTGTGTGTGTGTGTTATGTGTTTTTGATACTGGTGTTATGACTTTGGTAAGTACCCTCAAAACTCTTCAAAAACAACCAAATAATATCCCTTGATTTCATGGTTCATGCAGCTGCATTATGTCCCCACAGAAACCTGCATGCAGATGTTTATTGCAGCTTTATTCATAATTGCTAAAATTTGGAAGCAACCAGGATGTCCTTCAGTAAGTGAGTGGATACGTAAACTGATACATCCAGACAATGGAATATTATTCAATGCTAAAAAGAAATGAGCTATCAAACTCATTTTCTGTGTGTTTCCGTGAAAACACATAGAAGAAACTTAAATTTGTATTACTAAGTGAAAGAAGGCAATCTGAAAAGGCACATACTGTATGATTCCAACTATGACATTCTACAAAAGGCAAAACTACGGAGACGGTAAAAAGATGAGTGGTTGCCCGGGGTTGAGAGGAAGGAGGGATGAGGTGGAGCACAGAGGATTTTTTAGGGCAGTGAAACCACTTTGGATGATACTGTGATGGTGGATACATGTCATTATACGTTTGTCGCAAATCGTAGAATGTACAACACCAAGAGTGAATCCTAGTGTAAACCATGGACTTTGGGCGATAATAATGTGTTAATGGAGGTTCATCGATTGTAAAACATATACTTTGGTGGGGGGTATTGATACTGGGGGAGGCTAGGCATGATTGGGGCAGGGCATTATGGGAAATCTCTGTACCTTGTGCTTAATTTTATTGTTAACCTAAAACTCCTCTAAAATATGAAGCCTATTAAGTGTATATATTTATAATTTATATATGTATATAATCTCACAATAGTGAATTCTATCCCTTTTACAAATGGAGACAAAATGAGAGCTTTATGTGCTATGGCAATGAAGTAGTAATTTACTACAAAGACAAAAAAGTCTTTCACCCCTGATTGAGATTCAAGGAGTATGTAGTGTTACTATCTTTGGGAAGCAGATGAATAATTTACTCCTTCTTTCAAAAATGGGTTCTCTCCAGTTCTGCCTTTATTACATCAAGGGATGAAGGCAGAATTGGTGCTTGGTAGGTGCTCATTGTGATACACACTAAAAGAAGAGGAATTGTGCATTAGATACACCCAGCTGACTTCACTATGACTTTGATTGCCTATCTAGTTCAGCTGAGATACACAATCTACTTTTCAAATAACTTGTTACTAAGTACTTGGATATATAATGGAACTTGGATAATAATGAAAAAAGTACTTGGATATATGACGTTCCTTGGTACAAATGGACAATCCCATCTCTTCACTTCCCAATAGTCACTGAATTTTTATAAAAGCCTATTCTGTGTCCTATTGTATAATAATCTTTCATACATCCTTCAACTCATTCACTCATTCATCCATCCATTCACTCATTTTCTCATTCATTCATCCATTCAGCAAAAGCTAAGTTGTTCAGTGCACTTTTCTATCTTTGATGAAAAGGAATAGGAGGTGCTGCTTGCCTTAAGAGAGGCTTTTGCTTTAAGAAATGCTTGTTCTGAAGGAGATATATAATATTTAAATAAATTTTTAAAAAGTCACATTCCTGTTGTGTAACTCCGTATCTAGCCAGAAGCAGACCCTCAGTGGTTTCGTAATTCATGTTAGTAGTAAGTACACACAGGTGCTGTAGACATTTAATGAGGTGTTTTGTGTTATGTGCTTTCTTCTTGGCTGCTGAATGGTTTATTCATGTCACGCATTCTCAATGGGACCAATATTGCCCCCAAGGGGGTTAAAGTTGATTTTTAGGGGTGAAAAAAACCGAATTCTTTTTATGTATGCGGTACAGATATATAGAGAGTACATAAACAGATATGCAGAATATCTGAAGGATTAAAATTTCATTGGGAATGGCAATTAGTGTAAATAATGCGTAAAAAGGCTACTTAGAGAAGCAATAATTAGAAAAAAGACTGAGAAACACCAATATATGTACTCTACCTAGAATCGAAAGGCACATTCAAAGTAACCTACATGAATCATCAAAGGTAACCACCATGATTCTTCCAGATATCATTTCTGTAATAATTTTCTCTGGCTGGGTAATGGAATAATCAGTTTAGCACTACACTGGTTTTCATGATTAAGAGTAACCTAACGAGTTAACCCTCCCCAAAACATAATTGCCTTTCCTCAAAGACATGACCAATGGAAGGGGCTTCAGACACTGTACAACCATGGGACAGAGAGAGAAGAGAGAGGTTTTATGACTTCATTTGGATGATGAGTCCATGACCCATTTTGGGATTATCCTTATAGTTTTGTTCAGTCGGTGTAGCTGGCATTAGTCATGTTCCTTGGAAGCATCCAGCCTTCAATTCATGCCACATATACACACTAAAGGAAAAGACTTCTTTATCACAACCATTAACCTTAACATATTTATTTAAAGCTTGGCATACTTTAATGCAATATGTATTTATTTATTTATTTGTCATCTTTCTTCTCTAAGAGAAAGGACTGTACTTTATTAAAAGTCTCCATTTTCCTGTTTTACTATTTTCCATTTTCCTTACATACAGCTCACTCAGTAAATTCTAGTTGAATTGACTATGCATAACCAATTAGCCACAGCTACATCTAACTCTGTTATTAACTCCATGCTTGGAGTAAAATTATTTATTTTCATGTAACTAATTCCATCTTTAAGTCAGATCCATCCTGAGGTTGACGTATAATTTGAGGCCTGGAGGGAACACGGTGTCTTTAGTATTTGCTGTCATTTAAATTATATTGAATTGACTGGACGCACTTTCTAGAGATGGGTTCAGCTTCCTTCTGGAAGGAAGGGATGAGTTATGTTATGGATGAGTTAGGCCTCTAACTTTGGGTTACTGCCAATGTGTGACAATGCTTCCTTTGAATTCATGGGGCTAGAGCTAATACCGAATAATTTACATGAGATTTAAGAAACCTGATCCATATTTTTTTCAAAACTTTATAGATGAAGTAGATTTTTCCATTTACAAATACAGTCACAATATTTTTGCAGGAAGTAGAGGGATAATTTAGTTTGACTCCTAATTTTACAGTTGAAGGAACTATGATCTAGCAAGGTTTTAAAAAATAATATAGGAGATAACATTCAGAAAGAAATAATTTTAGAGCAGGGATGCTATTCTGCATGATACTGTAGTGGCAGCATTTAGAAGCTGACAATAGCAAGGAAATAGATCCTCCCCTAGAGCCTCCAGAATAACCCAGCCTTGCTGCCGCCTTGATTTTAGGAGCCTGTGAGAGCTGTGTTGGACTTCTGATGTTCAGAACTGTAATACAATAAATTTGTGTTGTTTTATGCCACTACATTTGTGATAATTACTTATGACAGTGATGGAAAACTAACACAGTGAACATCTCATTCAATGGTTCAAAAACATTTTTGAGTGTTGGATAAATGAGACATGGTACCGACTCATTTAATTATGTAGCATGGTAGGTGTTAAAATGGAAATGTGAGGAAAATGCTGTGGGGTACAGAGAATAGAGTCCCCTAAATTTGGATAGTGGGAAAAGACTGGACAGAGGAAATGGGTTTTTTATTTGAAGCGTTAGAAAGTTGCCGGGAGGAGAAGAAGAAAAGAATAAAGTTGTTTGTTTCCTCTTGTGGCCCACACCTAAGCATGGAGAATTGAGAAGTAGTGTTAAAATTTGGTGATAATAATGATATTGAATAATCTGTATTATTTAGCTCTTCTGTCATACCTCTGAAACCAGAGGACCTTATTCCTTTGTATCTTTTGGTACCTGCAGCTGTCTATGATACTGCCAACAGAATTTCAGAAAAATCTCAGGAGTTTAAAAAAAATAGTGAAATCTTAGACATTGATGCTTCAGGACACTTGACTGTAGGCTAATCAGGTAGCACTAAAAACCAAACAAACAAAAACCACTAGATTGTGTCTAGGAAGTAAGTGTGTACCGGTGGATTGTGTTGTGTAGAACTCCTTTGCATGTTACCTAAACATGGAAACACTTCTGCTCCTGAAAGTAGTGCATGAGGGAACTCATTCCTGAGGCATTTCAACAGTGCTCCAGAGGGCCAGCCAACCCATTTAAGGAAATGTCAAACGAAATGCCAAGACCCTATTGATTGATTGAATGATCCAGAAACCATAATTAAGGCATTACTCTTATAATCTATTTATTACAAATAGAAAACACGATTTTTATGTGTTTAGGAGTTATATGGGCTCCTAAAATAATTTTCAACAATATTTATAGAATCCAAAAACTAAAGGGGACCTCAAAAAGTCATTTTCTATATTTCTTTGCTACAAGGCAGAACTATTTAACTCTTACAAGACAAATGGATATCGCTTAAAGTCTTGAAGATTTACAGGCGAGAGTTTCCAACAGCAATATTGTAATTTTGTTTTTGAATTTCAGTGAAGAACAGATGCTCAAATTTTATGATAAATGCATATAAACATACAAGATAATTTTTATATGATGCCAGTATTTTTAAAATCAGATGAAATAATACCTTTACTCTCTTTCTTACTAATTTTTTTCCTCCTACACATTTTTCATGATCTTTTGACTAATGCATAGTACCTAGCATCCTGTGGACACAGAACTTGAGTAAGAACTGAAAAATGCCTAATAGTAAATTTCAACTTTTGGAAAAATATTAGTAACCTTCCTATTTTCTTGTGATACACAAAGTTATGTCAATCCTCTTGGTTGTTGGTGGAGTCTAGAATGAACCCTATATATTTGCATTCCTGTTTGAAAACTGAACTTGAGAAATAGACCAGTGATTTTATGCTTCTCTCCATTTTCTTAAAAAATGACACAATAAAAATGTCACCCCCGTCAGAAAACATCATAGATTATCATTGATGAGATGAATATATTTATGATGTAGACCATTTATACTATAGAAATTTCTATCAATTTTAATGACTAGAAAAGTATATTTTTCACCTTAGTTTTCTGCTGATGGATGTAGCTTAGCAGTAACGGCACAGAAATTCTTCCAAAGGTGCCCCTGACCTTTTCTCTCTCCAAGTGGAGTGCGGAATCTCCTCCTAGGAGTGATGATTGTGGAGAAACAAACTTGAACATGCAGTCTTCATGCCAACGCCACTGTCAACAGGAAAAGCAACTCTCAGGAATGAAGAGACTGTACATTTTCGCATGTTCTGTATCCCACTCTTCCTTTGGACAGCCACACATCCACTGGCCGCCTTTGGGAGCCCAGCTGCTGCTGTGTTGAGCAGCTCCTGGCAGGTTTGAGTCACTCTTTCCCGACAGCATTGCCCTTCCAGTGCACATTGCTCGTCTTCTGTGTTCTCCCTTGGTCCTTCTCAGACTTGTGCTTTGTAGGACTCCAGGGGAGACCTTTGAGCGTGCTTGCTAGTCCAGAAATGAGGTGAACTAATACCCCTGCGACAACCCGCAATGCACAGGACATGGATGCTGTTGGATAAATCCTTCTCCCTATGGTGACATTCCAAGGGTCCACCTATACACGCCTAGGCAGAGAGGGGCGGATTAACCCAGTTACCCACAACTCTTTCCATTCTTTACCCTGATTCCTGAGATCACCACCTCAATTACCCCCCTGCACAAACGTTCTTGTTTGAGGCTTTGCTTTTGAGAGAAACCCAGGAAGACTATTTCTTTCTTCTTTTCTTTTCATTTTTTCTTTCCTGTCATTTCTTTCTTTTGTTTCTTTCTTTCTGTTTTTCTTGCCTTTCTGCCTGCCTTCCTGCCTGACTTCCTTCCTTCTGTATTTCTTTCTTTTCTCTCTCTCCTTCTCTCTCTGTATCTCTAGCTAATCTGTTATATAATCTATCATCTTATCTGTCTTATCTACCATCTACCATCAAACATGATAGAGATACAATGTCGTTTTAAAGGAATGTTTGTGTATTAAAAGCGACTTTATCTGAATCAGTAAAAGCAAATGATTTCTATCAGTGATTCTTCTTTTAGTTACTGAAGTTGATTAAAGACTAAGCATTATGGACTGAATGCTTGTGTACCCCCAAATTCACGTCTATGAACCAGGAAGAGGGCCCCCACCAGGACCTGACCATGCTGGTACTCTGATCTCAGACTTCCAGCCTCCAGAACTGTGAGAAATAAATTTCTGTTGTTTATAAGCCCCCAGTCCATGTTATTGTGTTATAGCAGCCCAAACGGACTAAGATATCAAATTTCTCTGTATTTGAAGAGGGATGACATGGTGGCTATAATAGGAAAATTTTAGTAAATTCAGGAACAGAACGTAGATGACAGAGCCTCATTACAGTGTAAGTTTGATTACGCCTATCGTTTAAAGAAACGACAGACACAAGTAAATTAGGATAACATAAAGTACTCTCTCTGCCCCCTCCCCCACTCTGAAAATCTGCTCACTGGCATTAGTGAGTTATGAACAAATTCTTCTAGATCTCCTTCATCAGAAACACAATCCTATATTATTTTCATAAGCATAGTGCTATGACTTTCCTAGCTGCTTGTTTTTTCACTTATTGATATACATGAGATCACTTTTTTATATGTTATTTTTTTCATATGATGAGCTGCCTGTTACATCTAATATGAACATGGACCACCAGCCAAGTCCAGCTCAAATTAGATCATCTTTGGCATCTCCCTATATTGAATGTTATGTCTATAAGCTCATCAAAGAATAGCATCCAGTTCCATATGATGAGCATACATTCCTGTCTTGATCATCTGCTCGAGGTTTGTCATTTCCATTTAACAGTGATTGGACAGGCAGCTCTGGTCCATGAAATCATTTAGCATAAGTCATGTCCAAACACTAGGCAGTAAACCTCTTGAGAAAGAGATGTATGGAAAAGACTTTAGGTTTGGAACTGGTTCCACTCTACAAGCTATTTCATCAAACTATTTATTCAACCTATGCTGAGTGTCTTTTGAAATACATTCTCTTGAGTGGCTCTCAGAAGGTCATAAGCAGCTGTGGGCAACATCTTGTAATACTCTTTCTCAATCAATGTGGACAAACACTAAGAAGAAATGCTGGAGGCTGTCAGAATTTAAACGTAAATGAGTTTATGTGTTTATGCTTAAGTTATTTACTTGATAATATAATGCAATGGATGACTTCCAAATCATGAGTTTTAACTCTTTCCATATGTGTAGGCACTAGGTATGTTCAATATTTCAAGTAATCCCGCTGTGAACCTTCCCATAAAGTAAAGGCATTCTTTTAGGTAAAGAAAATTTTCTTATCAGTCTTTCCGTTGATAAACTTAGGTTTTGTTCCCTGTATTTAATTTTCTTAAGGAGGAGCCACTTCAAAAATTAATTTGATTTTAATAATCTCAAATTATTTTTCATGTTGGAAGAATCACAACTTTGCTAGATATTGCAAAGAAACAAAAATCTCTACTTTTGTAAAGATGGAATAATTTTAAAGATGATTAAATTGATGGTACTGTTATCAAGTAATGGAGCTTGTAGAATTCCTTCCCCAAGAGGCATTCCTTCGAAACCCCACCCTGTGATCCTGCTATCATGTGTGCAGTTTGAAAATGTGCACATGGATTTATGTTTTAACATGAAGTTATCTATGAAAATACAATATAAATACATAGTTGTTGGCAGAGATCTCACAAATGCTAAGAACTTTTCAATACAGAGTATACTGCTCATGGTGGAAATTAGATTTGTGGAAATTAGATTTATGGAAATGCTGAGACGCATGCTGCCAAACGGTATGTACTACAGCCAGCGTCTACTGGTTACTACATGGGTGTGCAGAGCTCATATCCTGGTTCCTTAAAGTCAAAAGAAGGGAAGAGGACTGAATTAGCCAGCTGGCACAAACTATATTTAGAGCAAAATCTCTCCATCAGTCATTGAAACGAAAGAACCTTGTAGCTTATTAGTTACTTAATTGTATTCATGGAGATTCAGTCTAGTACTTGACGTGATAGAGCATACACTTGATAGTTGTCTGACCTGAGATATGTAGGTTGCTGATTTTTTTTTAATTCTGCAATTTTAAAGTCTCTTTAGGACTCTGCCTGAAGTGTTTTTTCTGCATTCGGTATTTCACTGCTCTTGCCCAGGATTTAAATTCTGTAGGTTAATTCAGAGTTCAAACTTCTCACTCAAAGACACACATCAGTAAATTAAAATAGCATAAAGTCAGTTGTTTTTCAAATATAGCAATAGATATATAGATATTCTCTTTCTCTCTGTCTCTCTGTTGATTTACACCTATGTCTGTATGCATGTATCTATGCTCAAGGAAATACTTAACACTAAGTATTCGATCACTCATATCTAAATAATTTGAAATGACTTTATTATAGGCAGAACTTAATCATATTATTCTCAATAGAAATCTTGGTGAGACTCAGTTCAGTGGCATGAAGTTCTGCATAACACAGCATAACATTGACTCTAGGATATGAGAATAGCCACACCTAGCCTTGATACAATCATACTACATGAGTTTTTACTGTCTACGTATTCTACATTTTGTACAGCTTTGGATTGCCAGTATATTGAAGAACAACACCTCTCTCCCTTGCTTAAACCTTTCGGGGACTTGCCATCACTTAAAGTGTGAATCTCAAACATGTTGGCCTTGTATAAGAAGTCTTGAAAATGGAGGAGAGCATATTTAGTAGTTTCTTTTCTCCACCAGACCTACTCCCATCTCCCCCTCTTCTTGCTATGTCTCATACCAACTTCGCCTGAAGAATCCAAGAAGTAGATGGAAATACCATCTGCTATAAGACTCCTGGGACATGTTAATCAAGTGATCAAGTTATTTCCTGTATCTGGAATCTGATTCCATTCTCCTCTTGGGAAGGCCCTACAAAACCCAGCTCAGAAGTCACCTGACTCTGTCACAAGAGCGTCTAAGCCCAGTTAGTCTCTGTTTCTCCGTAACATTTCATACATTAATGAGTCAATATATCAAACAGCTTTTTACAACAGGGCAAGAATTTCAGTTAGACTTATGCCATGTGTCTATGTCTACAGTTCTGTTGTGTCAGATGATAAACTGAATAATGTGAATGATTGGATCATCATGCTGCAAACTGTACAAATTGAAAGAACAGTAAAAGTTACTATGGTATTGACCTCTTGTATGAAACTTTTTTCACCGTAAGGCCCAATATCATAATCAAGTTTCACAGTTGCTGTATTTTAATTTCAATTAGCCACCTTATATTGCATTGAATAAAATGTAATAAAATCCAAAAAAGCTACATGCTATATTATAGGTTTAATATTTTATTTATTTTTTTTTTATTGATGTTTTAATGGTTTCTAACATTGTGAAATTTTGGGTTGTACATTTTTGTTTGTCCATCACCACATATATGACTCCCTTCACCCCTTGTGCCCACCCCCCACCCCCACTGCCCTGGTAACCACAGTCCAGTTTTCTCTGTCCATGTGTTGGTTTATATTCCACATATGAGTGAGATCATACAGTGTTTGTCTTTCTCTTTCTGGCTTATTTCACTTAACATAATACGCTCCAGGCCCATCCATGTTGTTGCAAATGGGACGATTTTGTCTTTTTTTATGGCTGAGTAGTATTCCATTGTATATATATACCACATTTTCTTAATCCAATGTCAGATGATAAACTGAATAATGTGAATGATTGGATCATCATGCTGCAAACTGTACAAATTGAAAGAACAGTAAAAGTTACTATGGTATTGACCTCTTGTATGAAACTTTTTTCACCGTAAGGCCCAATGTCGTAATCAAGTTTCACAGTTGCTGTATTTTAATTTCAATTAGCCACCTTATATTACATTGAATAAAATGTAATAAAATCCAAAAAAGCTACATGCTATATTATAGGTTTAATATTTTCTTAAAAGATCTATAAAGCTGTAAATATGCATCCCAGGCAGGACTATCCCATGAGTTAGTGGAGTTGGGCTTATCAGCAAACTGCCAATGGCAGTGGTTTGAGGGGCGCACAGAACAATCTCCATAAAAAATGCATTTTCCCTGTCTGATAGAATCCCACAACATTTTTGAGTCTTCCTGAGTACATACTTGCCTTTCTATTAAAATTCCAATATGCATTAGGACCTTATTAACCACAGAGCCAGAATCTGAAAGTAGGGGGGACATTCAGGTATGTTGAGACAAAAGGATTTTTCACTTGTCTTTTCGAATGCTGAACCATTTTTATGAACTGGCATATTGCACAGAACCCTCATGCAAAGGCACATAAAAAGAGAGCTGTTCAGGTTGAATTGGAAGGGCCACTCCATTGTGTTCCAGTATGGTATGGATTGTGCCCCTTCCCGGTGAAGGGCAAAAGGGCGCCTGTTCTGGTGCCTCATCCTCATCCCTTTGGGTGTCCATGGAGACTACTCTGTGCAACCCTATGGTTCCTTCATATATAAAATGGAAAACCGTTGGCTCCAAACTCACTTCTTTATTTTACCTGAGGCGGAGGGAGTAAGTGACTTGGCTGAGGCAGGCATTCTCAAAAAATTTTCTTGGGGGTAGGGGGTGGCAAAAGAACTCTTACTATATTCTTGTATAAAGCAAGATATAATACAGTACATAAACAGATACGAGTATATCTGTGGTATTAAAATTTCATGAGGTGTTGATTAGGGAAAAATGTTTCAAAAGTCTCCTTGCAGGGTGATAAAAAAAAAAAAATGTTCTTTGCTCGATATCGTAGCGGATGTGGTAAGGTTGGATTGCATAGAAGGTGAGGTGCAAGAATGCCCACTGCTTGGAGAAGTTGGACTGACGGAGACACCAGAGAGAAGAAATGTGCCCAGGAGTCTACTAGGATAAAAATGGAGGCAGTGAATTGTGCGAGTCTGAACTCAGTGAGCAACACAGAGCAAAAAGCTTTATTTTTCTTTAACGTGCCCTCGATCATGTTACATCTTAGGGACCTTTTCCCAACCATTAAAGACATCTTGACCATATCCTATTGCTTTCCAGACATTTCCATTTATGAGAAAAAGTCTCACCTTGTAATCAAGTCTCATTTTCGGGTATTAAAAAGTCTCATCCAGTTTCAAATTTAGATCCAATACTAAGCTTCTCTTCTTCCCCCAACCTGTAGCTCAGGAATAAAAAGGGTATATGGTTGACTCTTCCCTCTGCCTCCTTCTTTTCCACTTTGCCTCTTACAGATTTGGAACAGGGAAAAAAGGAGAATTTGAAAAAGGAGGAGACGTTGATCCGTGGAACTCGTCTTGCTCTTTCAGGGTTTTCTTTGCTTATGTTGGCTGGTGTCAGTGCCGACTTTGTGGCAGGTGTTTGAGTGTGGAATGCTGGTCCTTTCGTGAGTTGCCAGTGCTAGTTTTTGGAGAGACCCGGGGGTCCTTGGCATTGCACAGCTGCGTCTTACAGGCAAAGTATTCTCTAGCTCGCTCCCATTGACCTCCTAAGCTCCCTCCCCACGTGTTCCACCCGCAGGCTCCCCCAGAGGCTGGAGCTCTGTGGAGTTGTACCACTTGAACATATTAACTTTAAGATAGAACCAAGCCTGGCGCCCTTTCTCATTGTCCATGTCACCTAAGGAAAAACATATTCCTGTCATACCAACTTGAGGGATGTAGGCAATCCCACTCGTGTACTCTCTTCTTGCTTTTGATTATCCCAAGCTTCTCTGGCCCTCAGAATTTTCCAGTTCATCAGCAGGCAACACTCACTGTGTTCATGTAGACCACCAGACTCTCAGGGACATAGGCAAGGCTCCCAAAACTTGACAACACAGATGGCCATGCTCAAAGAAGTCAAGTTCTGCAAATCAGCAAGGACTCAGTCAAGAGGATGCCTGGCTATCATCCTCAATCCCTGGGAACGGCTGTTTCGGAACCCCTCTCACATAGTATAGAATACTGCAAGCACTCTCCTCCCACCTAAAGCCACAAGATGTCTGGGAGGGTGATAACCCATTATAGGCACACCTTCTCTGTTTCAACCAACTTCCCTTGAATTTCCAGCTTCTCTTGTTATGGGCTAGAGGTGGGTGATTGGGAGGTTGTCACAGAGTCTGCCGTCTTTATTGTAAGTCATAAAAGGATGTGTCCAAAAATCCTTCTTATGAAGGTGGGGGTACCTAGTGACCTCAGCCCCATTCAGCTTCCTGGTACATTGACATTGACATTGACATGTTGCCAAGGACTGCTTTTCACTTCAAGGTTTGGAGAATGGAATTTAACTCTGCATTACATAAAATATTAGTTACGAGAAAAAAATGCCATTTTGATTTATGAAAATTTTCACTCTCTCTCATTTAATTATTTAGGCCAACTGACTTCACTATGAATTTTCAAATCCAGTTTTTAAAAACCTTCATTATGCCACTTGGAAGCATTTCAGCCCATGGGGCCAATAAATTCTAGATTAGTATAATAAGAGTTCAACTATATCCCAGCTAAGTGAACTTCTTTTTAAAATTGTTGAATCTAACATATAAGGTGAGTCTTTTTGAATGAAAATTAAAATGCACTGTTTGTTATGCAAAATAAATTAGGGTTCCATCCTAAAGTAGCCAAGCCTGCCTCTACCGGGCATAAGGAAGATCATGAAGTTTGGCGTCTCTGATCTTGGAACTCTGGTTCCATACACTTTTCCTTTTAGCCAGCACCTTCTTAAGAACCCAGATCCCCTTGATCAATTCTATGGTCTCTTTTGAGTCATCTGCTTCTAGCAGCACCCAGCTTTAACTTTCTCAACTTTAAATTTTCCTGAACAGGACCTGTCCTCTCAGAGCCACCATTTATCTGTCATTTGCAAAACAACCTTTAAACTTCTTCACAGAAGGTATTCATATTTACTGTATTGCTTCTTCCAGAAGCCACTGTGTGTTCCAAGGTTGACAGAACTACCTCTGCTAAAGGAGAGACCTGCTAAATATAAGACTCCAATCCCAGTGGAAGGATGCCTGACCATGCAATTCTAGGCATACTGTCAGGGAGATATTTGGAAGAGCTTTCCTCAAGCGCTCTCAAATTCCAACACAGAGGGGAACCTGAGTCTTTCTTTGTGCTCATCTCGTCCCAGATGCACCTTTTTTCCCCTATATCACTTGGGCGTTTTGTTTTGTTTTGTTTCTTAATATGACTCTAATTATTGAGTTTATTATTATGCAACACAGTGCAATTTTTTTTTCTATGCATAGAATTACTTGTTTATTTTGAAAGAAAGAAGATTATTTTTTTGGTAGCCTGAAGGACTCCGGAGAAAATAAGGGGTTGAGTTTGGTTCATTGCTCAGATCTCCCCACTGTAGAATAAAGGAGAGATGAATTCAAGATTGTAGCTCCATAGAAATATTACCAATTCATGCAGGGCTTCCATCATAGATATGGTTCTCTAAAATGAAACAGTTCTCTTAGAACAGTTTGAAATAGTTCTCTTAGATGTGAGTTCTTTTGCTCCTCTGTGAACACAGCAAATTATCTAAGATCCAGGAAGTAAACATTCTTTTGTTCTGATTTACTACATAGAGAATTAGTGTAGCTACTGCAGAGTCCTTATACACTGTTTGAGTAATTAACTGTCATCCATTGCATAACCCACTCCATTGTTGAGATGGAGAAATCACTCTCTCTTTCTTCTGTTCCTTGATCTCTTGGTTGCAACAAAACTGATACCATCTGAAATGTTCCAGAAGCTTATTCCAGTTGAAACCAACACAACACTTTATTTTGGGGAATCGCTTCTTGAATTAGCAGGCTGCTTTTCAGATTAGAGAAGAGTGGACCTTTCCGAATGGAGACTCGTATTCACAAAGGAAGCCTATAGATCTCACTTGACAAGATCTGGCGGAAGAAGATGAATCAGGGAAGCTGATTTGCATGTGTTCCCGCTTCTTCTCAATTATTTATTTCGTATTAAACTCTATTTGTTTTGTATTTCTGCAAGTAAAGAAAGCCTGAAAAAAGTCTGATTTTGAGGAGATATAAACAAATTGTTCCAGATGGGCAAAAGGAAAACAGACATTTTCTTTAGAGAAAAAGATACTTTTCTTCCAAATGAAAAGTGATTCTCCTTTTTCTGATGAAAAAGAAAAAAAAATAAAGAAATGTAGACAGAACAGTCAAACTGCTGTCACCCTCCTCACCTCCAGGATTGTGAGTGAGGTCGCCACACAGCAACGAGTTCTATGAGATGTAGCATAGAAGGGAGAATTTGGCAGACCCTGACCATGGTCTCTTCAGAGCTCTCATAAATCAAACCAGATTTGCTTACGATTGTGGCATGGGAGAGGCCAAGCTCAAACAGACCTAACTGAAAGTGGATTTTAGAGAATTGAATCACTGCAGCTTGAACATATTCTTAAATGTAAACGTTGGATTAGACAGAAGTTGCTTCAAATTGTTTAATTAGCAAACTGCCAAGCTTGATTACTGATGGGATAAATGAGTTATCTAAATTTCATTGAAGTTTTTCTTTTTTTAATGAGCGGTGTATATATATATGTGTGTGTGTGTTAACTGTTATGTATTTTCTTTTTTAATCTCTTTGATGCTTATGGAGAATGGCCATATTATGTTTATGGCCATATTGTAAATGGTTCCCATCAGCAGATTCTCTGCTAATTTGAGAAGTCTTCTTCCAAGGGACTATTCAAAAAGTTAAATTTCCATTTGAAGGAAAAGGCTCTTCCACAAATCTTGGTCATTGACTTAAAAATGAATACATGTAAACTGCTACTAAGTCTTTTTCACTTTCCTATTTTGCAGGTATTCTGGCATCAACAGAGTTCTCCTCCCCCAATCTTTGGCAAGTTTCACATTCTGGGCACCTCCTCTCCTCACCCAACAATGATGTCTTGTGTCTTCATCCCAGTTGAAGAGACTGGCACACAAACAGCCTTGCCTATTCATTCGTAGAGCAATTTTACATATGCAAGACTGAAGCCAAGATTACTGTCTTCATCCCAGACGTGCTCATTCAAATACATCCTGGTAAGTTCAAACACTGAGATTCTTAAGATAAGAAGTGGGGTTGAACACATGTTCCTGATCAATAAGTCTGCTCTTGCTCACACAGCTGTCTCTTTGTTGCAAGTCAGTCATCCAAATGGATTTTAATAGAATGACATTTATTTCATCCAAGTGGAGTTCTTCCAATGGGCCAGAGATGGCGTCACCTTCCCGGGTGGTCATGTTGGCTCCCTGCTGGGGCAGGGCCACTGCCAAGCTTGACAGAATCCCTCACATTGACTCCCAGACTCCCCAGCCCGCAACTTCAGAATGACGTCCCATTGGAAAATAAACTCTAGAACTCTACATTTTCACTCACCAGATATTTTGAATAAACTCTATGTCCTGAGCGCTGGCAATTCTTCATAGAGTTCTCTGAGGTTTTGCATAGTGTGTTAGAGAAGTATCCCTTTCATTTGCCACAAAGATGAAGGTTATGCAAATGAATATTATTAAAGGTGTACAAGAGGGACCAGAAATGTCAAACATGAGAGATGACCACTAAATGAATGAGTTAAGGAAAAATTGTTGGATTCAGTCCAAGAGGCTAGAGGTGGCTTTATGAAATGGGCAGGAGCTGTGCCAAAGACAGAGCCATCTTCTGGATGTCAATGCTAAGACACAGTGGCACAAGAGAAATAACAAAGCGCAGGCGTGGGTGAGACTAGCCATACTGTTGAATGGTTTTATGCAAGGCTGTTTTTAAAAGAACTGGTGGCTTGCCCCAGCCTCTGTTGCCCAGTGTCACAAAAAATAAAACTCAAATCTAACACCTGACACATATTTAGTGTGTTTTTTTTTCCTTTCCAATATATTTTATGATGATTTAGTAACTTTTGTTTTGCAATTTTTCTGTTTCCAGCTCCATGTCACCTTTATTCTATTTAAATTGTACTTTATTATTTAATGTCAAAGATTAATTTCTTACCGTGATATTATTCTCAGGAGCCCATTCACCTAAACATATAAAGAGTAAGTTATCCAAGTTGATTTTCCATTACATCTTTACCTATGTTTGGTATCCAATTTAAAATAAATTTTCTTCTCCAAAAATTATCAGAAAATTTAGTGTATGCCTATTGTCATGATATAATTTATTAAACAAAATCCTAGTTGGGAAATTCTCAGCTGAACCTTCATTGGGTGAATATTATCTTGAAAACATGTAGCTGATCCATGCAGAAGCACACTGACTAAGGACATCTTTTTCTATGTTTACTTTTCTCTGAAATAACACCCATTTTGAGAGGTATGGAAACAATGATTTGCTTTTTCTTGAATTATCTACATAAAGGATGGGAAAATAACTGCCATTTGGTGAGCAACTCGCATGCTGTGGGCTAGGTCTAGTTCTACATATTTGAATCCAATCAACAATACCAAAAATACAAGATGTAATTATTGGCTGGAATTGGAATCTTGCACTGGTTCCAAAATCCATGTGCTCTACCTGCTATGCAGAGGTCAGTATACTTTTCCTATAAAGACTCAGAGAGTAAATATGTTAGGCTTTTGAGCCATACAATCTCTATTTCAACTACTCAATTCTGCTGTCATAGCAAGTAAGCATCCAGAGATATATAATATGTAAACAAGTAGATGTGCCTGTGTGCCAATAAAACTTTATTTACAAAACTAGATGGGGGCCCTTATCATAGTTATCTGTCCTCTGCCTGATACCATTATGTCTCTTTAAGACAATACACTTTTTTCTTCTCTCTGATCTGTCTACAGTTTCCATCTTTGCAGCATGCTGCACTGTGGAGGATGGCTTTTTCCTCCCAGTCTCTTCCTCATGAATTTCGAAATATAAAACCACCTTCATAAGTTTCTGCTGTCTTCATACTTCATGGCAAGTTTAGTCTTGTTGTCTCAGAAGTTTATTATCCTGTTCAAAATTGCCTATTAAACAGTCTGCACTGTGGGTGTATTTGGGGAAGGAGGCCTTCGGCATGATTTCTGGAGAGATTAAAGAACTGGAGAAGTTGTGAAAATGTGTGTTTATTGCAAACACAGGGTGAGCTAGTCACACCGAGAAATCCGAATCATGAGAAGTGGCTACAGTTGGAGCAAAGATTCTGAGAGGAAAAGATGACAGATGTTTCATGCCTCTAGGAGTTCAGACAGAGAAAGATGATCATTCTTGTCTGCAGTTATTGGGGTGAAAAGTGTGACGTAGGCAGTCCTTTTTTATGTGAATAAACACTATTTCATAAATCCGCATATTTCAGTGAGAAATTCCAATTGGCCGTTTTCCTGCATACAAGTTTTGCATTTTGAGGTTTAAGCTTTTGCAACAAGATAAACCTTCTCCGCCAGAGTAACATGAAGTGGCTGACAAGGTTGAGTGTGATATTTTTGTCTGTATATCCCTGTTCCATCTCCTCCGATGGCAGGAGAATGTTCTCCTGGTTGATGATGCTGTGGATACATCATCTTAAACATGAGGAGACTTCATATTCAAATAGATGTGAAATCAAGATGTCAAGAGGAAGGATGGTCCCATCACCCTTTGTGTCCAAACGTGGAATGGCTTGATATATTTCTTTGTTTTTCTTCAATTGTTCTCTCCTAATTGGTATCAAGCAATGTTGCTATTTCTTTCAATTTATTCATTTTAGCTTTTACATCCATCTGCTAAGAACCTAGTGTTCTCTATAACACATAAATCCCTTTCATGAAGTTTAGGTAAGCAGCAATAACTCTAACGGTTAATATTTTGTGAGTACTTGTTAAGTGCTGGGTGATGCTTTGCATATGTCCAGAAATAATCTCATTTAATCTTCTCTATATAAATATGGGATGTGTACTATGCTAATCATTGTACGGACAATGGCAGTAAACTGATCAAGGTCACTGAGTTGAATCAAAACAGTTCAGCTTCATGAACCCAGGGCTTTAAAGCATGACATGAAACTCAAGAGGATTCTGCCTCTGTGTCACGGAACTTGGGGTTTCAGGGAGCAGTGAAGAACAAGGGGAGCAAAGAGCTTGTTTGCTTCTGGTCCACTAGGGTGTCTTGGGAACAGAGGGTTGACTTTATGAGGAGGCTGAAGCCATTACTGGGGATTGCATTAATTATCTATTGCTGTGTAACAAATTACCACAAACCGAACAGCTCAAAACGCACTTGTTATCTCTCAGTTTCCACAGGTCAAGAGTCTGGGCAAGACTTAGCTGGGTCCTCTGCTAGGGTCTCACATGGCTTCAGTCAAGGTGTCGGCCAGCGCTGTGTTCTCATCTGGAAGCATGACTAGGGAGGGATCCACCTCTAAGCTCACTCTGGTTGTTGGTAGAATCTAGTTCCTGTGGTTGTAGAATTCATGGCAGAACTGAAAAGGCAGAACAGAAACATGAAGGTAACATAGAGGCAGTAATTTCCGGAAGAAGCTACCATCCTTTGGCTGAGCAGATGAAGGAAAGAAGTTGGGATTATTATTTAAGCCACTAAATTTGTGGTAATTTATTACTCAGCAAGAGAACTAATATACATAGCAACATGGTTAGAACTGAAAAACGCAGTTTGGGGTGAAAATATGAACACATAATGGGAAATTTATCTATATTATTACATAAACATGAAACACACATTAAACAATACACATTGCGTAAAAACAGGTGAGCAAATAACTCATGTGAAACATATTACGTAGTTGCCAATGGGACAGGAAGGGGAACTGGGGTAAGGAATCGGGATAAAAGGAACACATCATAAAGAACAGAAGATCTTTATATGGACTGATGGTGATAATGCAGCATGATCTGAGGAGTGTGGAATATAATTTACCCAACCTTCTGCACAAAAGCGGGGGGATTCAGAGAGGGGGAAGGGGTATATTTTAAAGTATTAGTTAATATATTTTTCCACAAAAGGTGAGTAAAGTAAAAATAAACAGACAAAAATAACTTCCTCTTGTAGATCGGTTTAAACTGTTAGAATAGAGTTATTTTGGTGACCAAAATCATTATTATGTGGAATATTGCCAACCCTAGAAATTTATATTTAAAAAAATACTGACTAGCTCACCATCAGTTTTCTCCTCAACCCAGCCAGACAGCTCACTGCTTCTCACAGCTGGATAATTACTTTTTACATTATTAACTGTACTCTGTTTTTCCATGCTGATGCTATCATGATTTCTTTGTTGTTAGTCTGGGCAGAAAAGGGCATAGAGAAGCAATTTTCCTTATAAACTGAGAGTTATAAGAAATGAGTATGTCTTGGCTAGTGATGAGAGGAACTTCTCACCAGAAATTTCAAACTTGGAAACCAAGTTCTCTGTCCGGGCTTTATAATCCTTACACATAAAGTCATCGCCACTCAATTTGTTCATGCATTTGTTATGTTTCCTGAGGCTCCACTCCTGGCACCGTCCTGGGGGAAACCAGAGGAAGCACAAGCGAACTGTATCAGGAATCCACATTTGGTGATAAACACATTCTTCAAGGAGACACTCCGGCTTCTCCTTTTCAACTCGCAGTGACGTCCCGGGCACTGTTTATTCCCTGATGTTGAGTGGAGCGTCAGCATGAGCCCGTGACCTCATCACCAGAAGATATTTCAGGAAATGCATGAAGGATGCATGTCTGTGTTTTCCTTTCCAGACAGAAGCTCAGAAGCAATGAGTATATTTGAACCATTCTAAATCCCTTTTATGTGGGACTCTCAGGAAATGTTGTAGCCATTTCTCATCATTAATGATGTTTTGGAAACCCAGCCCTATTTGAACTCCTGGGTCTTCAAAGTCGATCATTTACTACAGTGACTCATTTACTAAGTTTAGATGCAAATTAAACAGCAGTTCCCCCAATTTAATGTTTGGAAACTGGGAGCCTGCAGAAGCCACATTAAATCTTCCAAACAACTCGTTTATCGCCTTTAGTGTTTTGGTGTGAGGTAGAAGAGGAGGTGCAGATAGAGAGGGCTAGCTTTAATCAATAAAAATGACTTTAATGATTAAAGATATTTTCATTAGCAGTAAGACAAACTTTTCTGTTGTTTTTTCCGGTCTGATGTTAGTTCAAGGTGGGAGAAAACCCCAGATAAGATGTCAGTTCAACATCCCTTTTTTCCTCTGAGGAAATAGTAGGCATTGTGCTTGGTATACACAAAACAAAAAGTGATACGAAAAATAAAAGGTCCTTTCATATGAAAATAAAACAATCTAAAATGATAATTACTCAGTGCAGGTATGTTTAAGGTAAAGAAAAAAATATATGGGGTTACATAGTCACAGAGAAATTCACTGAGAGATGGTTTTGAGCCAAGCCTTAAAAGTTGTCCAAGGAAATGGGTTTTAAGATGGCGGGAGGCATATCTACACTACCCATGGGAATCTGTCAGGCACTGGAGACTTAGAGATAACTAAGTATGCCTATCGCTCAAAACATATGGGCAGGCCATATGTCTTCTCGTAAGTGAAAGAAGTACTTTGATAGACCACCTCGTGAAACATACACTATGCCATAAAAATCCACCTGGACTTTATCTTTATTGGCAATAGGTAGCCATTGAAGAATTGTAAACCAGAGAATGGCATAGCCATATCTGCATACTAGAATGGTTATTCTATTAACAATGTAGAGGATGAACCAGTGAAAGATGGGGAAGACCTTGCTATCTTGGGAGAGTGGGAAAGAGAAACTACAAGTACTCTGTATGCAAGGGAGTTAGAGAATGAAGAGGCACATCCAATGCAGAATCTGAAAATACATACGAATGTACATGTTTAGAAGATCTAATCAATAGGACTTGGTGACTGATTGGATTTGGAGTGTAGTGAATATGACAGCCACTGGAATGATTTGCAAGTCCATGACTTAGGCCAGAGATTATCAGAAGACTAAAGTATTGCCTACTTTCCTCAGTCTGGCCCAAGTAGGGGACAGAAGAGGGATAGCACGCATGATGAAGGGGGTGGAAGTGAAGGAACCAGTTAGATTTAGGATATAATGAATGTGAGGCATCTCTTGGGTGCTCAGGTAGAAATACCTTGTTGATAAATTGAGATATGGATCTGAAAATCAGAATAAAGTTCTAGGTAAATTTAGAAATCAATCATGTATGGGAATGAGGAAAAGACATCTGTGGGCTTATCCATAAATTATGTAGGGTGATGAGAAGAGAAGAGCAGTCAGGGCATCAACTTTTACAGGCTGGTGAAACATAACCACAGAGAAGGAGCAGGAGAGAGAAGAAAGTGAAGACATGGTGTAATGAAAACCTGGAAAGAATGGATTCATCCGTACCAAGCACGGTATATTCTAGCGAGATTGCTTTATTCCAGCTTCTGGTCAAACGCTTACTTTGGTAAGAAATATGGTTCTGATGCCATCAGCAATCTTTACATAAACTTTGGCTCCTGATATAAAAAAAAACGACTTTACTTTTCTTGACCCTAACTCCTTAGAACCCACAAATGCTTATCTCTCTCATCTGAGTCTCATTATTAATCAATAATCAATCATTAATAATCAATATCATTATTATTAATTATAATAATAGTTATATATCTAAATCCCTTCTATGTGGAACTCCCAGGAAATATTGTAGTATTGTATTACTATTATTATATTGTGTTGTAGTATTATAGTAATATTAATTAATATAGTTGTAGTGTTATATATAGTATAATATATTGTAGTATTATAATAATATTAATTAGTATTAATAGTTTATTAATAATAGTCATTGCTATCGATATTAATAATCAATAATGAATAATGATTAATTAATCATAAATCAAAGGCACTTTGGTTTTCAAACTGTTGTTTCTGCTAGAGGCAGAAACATAGTGGTGGCATAGTGGTAAGTTTATGTGCTCTGCTTCTGGTGGCCCAGGTTCGCAGGTTCGGCTCCCGGGCGCAGACCTATGCATCACTGGTCAAGCCATGCTGTGGAAGGCGTCCCGTGTAGAGTAGAGGAAGATGGGCATGGATGTTAGCCCAGGGCCAATCTTCCTCAAGCAAAAAAAAAAAAAATTCAACCAGATAGTCAATGGGCTTCTGCACACCACGTGCTCTCTTTGACCTCTCACGTTAAATTATAAGCTGATGTTGTTTCACGTACACAAAAGAAAGGTATGGATAGAGAAAGAAAAGGAACATCAATCATGTTTACTTTTTGCAAATGATTAATTCAAAAATAATTCTTGAGACCTACAACCAGCCAGAATTTGGACTAGGAAGAAGGAGTACAACCATGAACAAGATAGTCATAGTTCCTGCCCTCAAAGAAATTATTGTCTACAGTTAGCTACTTTGGAATCCCAAGAATAACACTGACATAGTCTGGATTTTCTCAACAGTAGAACCCAAAGCAAGGATTATAGTACAGGTAACTTATTTGAGAGGTGACTCAAATTAGTGGTGAAATATTTGAGTCACCTGACACTTTCTCAGCTAAGGTTGAACAAGGTGACACTCTGCCTTCTTGTTTCCTCTTTTGTACTGTAAACAAGTGTCCTTTTTGTGGTCGATTTAGTGCCATATTTTAAAAGTTTGTTTGCCTTATTTCAGTGATTTTGCTGTTTATAGTGACCCCCAAATGTTGTGCTGAAGTGCTGTCTAAAGACTGGCAGGTCAAAAGAGAAATGACACAGAAAAGAGGAGACCCATAAAGGGTGCGTTATTGAGAAAATTACCATTTGGGCGACTGAGGCTCAATCCCTCTAGAGAATTCTGAGAGCACGTAGCATACACCTGGCTCCAAAATGCTCTGTGAGTTGGGAATCAGACCAAGGTGTTTCTGCAGTACCTCGTAGAAAATAAGTGCGAAGGACACGTGTCCATCTATGAGAAGTAAGTTTAGTGCACGCGCTATGGAGTCAGATAGATCTGGCTTCCAATGAAGCTCTGCCACTGGCTGTTTTGTGATGTTGGGAAAATTCCTCACATTCTCTCAGCCTGATTTTCCTCATCGCTAAATTGGGGCTGTAAGGGAGAAATGAGCTAATGCGTTCATACAATGTGGATGGCTCTTTGCCTGGCACGCGGGAAGCAATAAAAGATTTCTTTAATAATTAATAGGATTACCCATTACTCGCCTTAAAATCTCATTACCCTCCCCTTCACGTAGAGTTTTAACCGTTTCCTCGTTCTTTTGATTCTTTCACAAGCATTCTTCTCTTGTCACCACTACACCAACTTGCTAACACGTGACTAGTGTATGTTTCCAAAAGGATGAGCAGAGAAAACAGAGAGGTGGAAATATCAAAGAAATGAGGCAGAGAAAAGATATGCCTGCAACCTAGAAACCTACTGAGAGTGAAGCATGGTGAATAAAAACAGAGCCACTTGCACACATCACTGTGAGATTTCTGAGCACCGAGAAGAAAGACAACATACATTGAATGCTAATTATTCATGGATGTCGTATTAGTGCTAAGATTTATTTGTAACCCCAAAATCAATACTCACAGAGCTTTTGCAGTCATTTGCAGACATGTACATGGTGGTGAAAAATTTGTGTTGCCTGACACACACTTTCCCAGCTGAGGTCACACAAGGCAACACTCTGCCTTGTTGTTGCAGCTTTCATACTGTAAACAAATGTCTACCCTTGCGGTCTACTTAGTGCCATGTTTTGGCATTTCTGTGCTTTATTTCAGTGATTTTGGTGTTTAATATGGCTCCCAAATGTGAAGTGCTGTCTGGTGTTCTCAAGCACAGAAAGACTGTGATGTGCCTTACGGAGAAAATAAGTGTGTTCCATAGGCTTCCTTCAGGCGTGAGCTACAGTGCTGTTGGCCGTGAGTTCAGTGCTAATGAGTTAACAATATATAGTCAGTAAGGTGCCTTTAAACAGAAACACAGATAAAACAAGATTATGTGTTGATCGGTTGATGAAAATGTTGTGACCAGAGGCTCGCAGGAACCTAACCCTGTATTTCCCTACCCAAGCAGCCATTCAGTATTTACAAATTCAGCGTTCATGGAGAGTTTATAGAACATCATTACCACAAATAATGAGATCGATTGCACATATATTTTAAATCCAGACAGGAAGAAAACAAAGCAAAGCAAAAGAAAAAACTTACAACAGAATAAAAGCCAAACTTTTCATAGGCAAGACTTCATTGCAAAACACAATGGAGCGAAATCTACAGCATTCTAAGTGAAAATGACACTCAAATTATAATGTAACACCCCCCAAAGCTCCTCATCAAATACAAGGACAGAATAATGAATTATATGGTGGCTTTAAAACTATATGCACAAATTCATTGATACTTCATTCAAAAGGTGAGGCCTAGTCCCCCTCCCCTCGAATATGGGCTGGACCTAATGACTCGCTTCTATTCATCAAATGAAGCAGAAGTGATATTGTGTGAGTTCTGAGTCTAGGTTATTTAAACCACTGCATCTTTCCTCTTGTTCTTGATTCTCTTAAATCACGTGATTTGTGGGAAGCCAGGTGCTACATCATAAGGCAGCCCTGTGGAGGGGCCCTCGGGGTGAGGAACTAAGGCCTTCTGCCACCAGCCAGCAAGGAATGGAGGTCTCCAGTTGTTTGCCGTGTGAGTGTGCCATCTTCGAAATGGATCCCCAGCCCAGTCAAGCCTTCAGTTGACTGCAGCCTTGGCCAACAGCTTAAATGCAATTTCATCAGAGACCCTGAGCCAGCCACCCACTAAGCCACTTCCACATTCTTGACCCTCAGAAACTGTCTAAGATAAATGTTTGTTGTTTTAGGCAGCTAAAATTTGGGGGTCATGTGTTATGCAATGATAGATAACTAAAACATCTTCCATTAATCCTTTTTAAATGCACACTTCAATAAAATGAGTAAATTGAGAAAAAGAACCCTTGTGATCTAAGAAAACTTAAACATAGAAGAGTAATGGAGAGAAGTTATAGGATGTTGATGCTCCTGATAAGCAGTTCTGATTTCAACAGAAAGCAGGGTCTCCAGGAGGGAGAACTTTAGTTTATTGAAAAAAGAAAAATCCCGTATCTCTTAGTATATGATCGAGAATCATGGAAGAATTTTAAAATATGATAAATACAGAGAAATCAAGAAGAAAAGGAAGACAATTATGAACCCAAGAATGTAAATACTTCCTACAAAAAAATACTTTATATCAAAAAATATTGTCTGATGCAGAAGTAAAGTAGTATTTATAATGCTGATGTTGATCATGTTTACTGATTTTCCAGTGTATAAAATTAACCTACCTATTAGGCACAGAAAATATAATTACGATTCCAGAAATAAACATAAATGATCTCAATATTGACAGTATTCGAGGACTTTTTAGGTAGGGGTTGAGAGAAGGTCAGGGAAGAAGGACAAGGAGTGGGGGCATTAACATGCATATCTGCTGAAGTAGGGGTCATAAGCCATCCTCTATATGGATTTGGGTAGTGGCCAAAATTTAAAGTTACACGGATAACCAAAGAATTTCTAAAATTATTGATTTAACTAAATTGTGAGGATTATGGGAAGGGAGACAGGATGATACAGGAAGCTAGAAAAGCTGGAATTTAATAGCCTCTATCTCAAGATAATACATCAAGAGATAGCTATATACACATATTTAGAGTTAGCGAGACAGAATTGTAGTTAATTAAAAATGTTAATTTTTAACAGTGTTTGTTCCTTGGAATGACATCCACAATGGCAGGTGTAGGGAACAGGGATTTTTTTTATCCTGAGCATGCTTATTTTAGTAAGTAATTTTTTTACACATGTCCTAGTTCTTGGTGCAGCAATTGCATTAGATTAAAGACCATTAATTTCTTCAGTCTGTCAAAAACAGCATGTAAACAAATCATTTCATTCCAGGTTTAACCAAACTGAAGATTTCCTTCCCTGGATGCATGAGGATCTAAGAAATGCTAATAATCTTTTGTTTGTGCAATCCGTATCATTATACCTGTAACCACTGGAAGGAATGAAAACATTTATCAAAATTATACATTTTCTAACATTAGCTACCATTTCAATGTTGCAATTCCCATATTTCATATTTATCTTAGAATCTTAACATATTTTACTCCCTCAAACAGTTAGTTTTTAATGATGTCAATCTAATGTTATCTTTTTGTAGTTCTTTAATGTATGCAGTGGAATAAATACCATAGATGGTTTAGAGATGATGCTTCCAGCAAGTTAAAAATCAGTTACATGTAAACGTGCCTGTGAGAGTGATGCTGTTAGACTCCTAGTTGTGCAGTCTACCGGTACTGAGACTCACTACTCACAGAGAATTCTCTTTTGAGATCTGTTTCTTCTCAATTAATTTTTAAATGAAGCATAGCCTAGAAACGATGTTAAATTATTAAAGTGTGTGTTGGTTAGAAAACACACTTCACGACAGAAACGTTTCTTTTTGATCACATATAACATAAACAAACCTTAAAAGAAAAAAACAATGTTTGTATTTTTTCTCCCAAATCCCAAGGATGATCAAAAAGTCTACTGGGGAAAAAATGTTATTTTTAACAAAGATGAAAAGGAAAAACTTCTTTTATTTGGGACTTCTTTAAATTGTGTGTAGTGATTCACACACCTTCTTTTTCTGATCTAACAGTTGATCTTGTTTTTTGGCCTCATCCTTGGCCAAAAGGGAGGCCCAGGCATACTCTGCAACACCAGCACACCCCTCACACACACACACTACCACCACGTCTATATTGTACTCACATTCGAAAACTCTGTCATTCTTTAAACACTAGGGTATCGTTCCAGCAAATAAATTTTAGTAATTTCTGAGGGGCCCAAATCCCCTCTCATCTCTGGTCTTGGGGATATGTCCACAGACTTGACCTTTTGTCATCAATGACTTAGAGTAGAAGAAAATAGATGATTTTTTTTTCCAACTGTGTTGTCCATTCCATTTTCCCCCTTTTCCATGACTGCATATTTGCAACATAGAATGTGTTGAATTTTAACTGTTAAAATTTTAACTGTGACCTCAAATTGAATGCTAACAAGGCTTTGAAACTATACATGCCTACCTCCTACATTGGCCATTTTGATGTTAATCACTATTATCATAATACAAATGGTAAAATGGCACTAATAGAAAATGGCTTCTTAAGCTTTAGATTGCCGGTGAAACAATATCTCTGCCCATTTGCTGCTTATTGTCTGTTGCCCCAAGAAACCAGGAAGGAGATGCTATGGTGGGACCACCCATCTTGTGACTGGTAGGCAAGGAAATGCTATTGCTACACTGGCGTCAATGACGCTATGGATGGTGAGTGTAAGGGCCAACAGGGCTTTGATCAGCAGGTTTACATAATCTCCATTAACTCTTCCTGCCAATCTGTTCATTCCACTCCATGCTGGGCTGAGAAAGGGGTTGTTCATCTTTTCACCAAGACCAATAACTCTGTAGCTATTGATATCTGAAGTTTGGTCTGATATGAGTTAGGATGCTAGGGTCTAGACAGCTGTCTCCATTTGGAGTTGGTTCTTTTTCTTTTTTTTTTTTTAATTTTATTTATTTATTTTTTCCCCCAAAGCCCCAGTAGATAGTTGTATGTCATAGCTGCACATCCTTCTAGTTGCTGTATGTGGGACGTGGCCTCAGCATGGCTGGAGAGGCAGTGCGTCAGTGCGCCCCTGGGATCCGAACCCAGGCCGCCAGCAGCGGAGCACGCACGCTTAACCGCTAAGCCACGGGGCCGGCCCTATTTTTCTTCTTCACGTATTGATAATGCTCTTATTTGGAATTATGAACAAATTTAAGCAGGACCAATTGGGGTCTCAAGGGAAAAAAAATTCTCTGTCACTTGCTTCATTTATCTTTCTATCTATAATGTATATAATTATTAAAGTTATGTAAAATGAATACTAAAACAGTCACATCTACTAATTTTAGTCAATTTCATAATTTGTTACAAAAGTCAGAGCAAAACAAAGGATTGAGGTAGGCTCTAACCCAATCTGAACTGATCTGACCAGTTTTAATCTTAAAATACTAAAGCTTTCCCAATATTCTTTAGTTCAATATAACACATCCGTTAACTCCTTTGAGGTGGAGGGGGTTCAGGGCAGGCCACCCCAAGATATCACACTCTGGTATGCAGGTTATTTTGAGCTAAAGACAATAAAGACTCAGAAGACTCAGAAAGAAACTTTGACCTCCCCACCACTAACTACCTAAAAGAATTTAAGGTAGAAGACCTGTCCCCAGGACAAGCAATCACCATAGATAACTCTGGGTATGGATAGACTGGGAGGGTCCTTGCTAAGCCCATTCTTATGAAAGCTCTGAAAACCAAGTAAAAGTAGAAGTTATCCTTTGTAAGAAACATTTACATTTATAAGGGAAACCTCCGTTTTTAAAGGTATCTCCCTCTCTGTACCAGGAAGAAAGGGGGATGACCTTATCTCTAGAAACTCTTATCAGCACAGAAGGTGAGGACTTAAATCTGTGTATTAACCTTACTCTGATTTACTGTGCTTTTCTGGTAATCTCCCATAGCTGACTCCCCCCACCCTCAACATCCTCCTTTGTCTTTAGCTGAAAATAGTATTTAAGATGAGAACCTCCACCATTTTGTCAAGTTACCCAGTTTATTGGGTCTCCCCCATGTACAAATGTTATAAAGCTTTCTTTGATTTTCTCCTGTTACTCTGTCTCATGTGAATTTAATTCATAGCCCAGCCAGAAGGACCCAGAGTGGGTAGAGGATAGTCTTCCTCCCCTACAAGGTAGAAAGACAAATTGCTTGCATCCTGCAGACTTCCTGGCACCAGTGCAAGATCTCTAGGGGCTGCCTTCACTCTCTGTGTTGCCCTCACTAGGGTTTCTCTTCTCATCACTGATAATAAAGCCTGGAGCCACCACTCCCCCTCCTATCAGTAGAGCAGAGCCACATTTATTATGTAGTTGGACATTCATTTCCGATGATTCCAACAGCGTCAAATCAGAACTTACCCTACCTATGGGAGCTATAGAGATGACCATATATCTTATTTAAACTTCCTTAAAAGGCAGCCCCATCATCTTAAGTTACTGTTACTTTGATCACAGTCCAGAATGATTTACATTTTAGAACCGTTTGAGACTCTGGTGTTTTGCAGAAATGGAACCCGTTTTGCTTTTATAATTTAGACCCTATAGAGGAGGAAAAATAATTTTCCCTTTACCCTTCCATGTCCTTGGCTGAGACCCGCCCCTGTAATAAAAGACAGATTAACATGAGAAAAACAAACAGAAGTTTAATAACATGTATACCTCCTGTATACCTTGGAGATATCCGGGAAAATTGAGTAACTCCCTGAAATGGCACAAGCCACCACCTTAAATATGATCTCCAGCTAAAGACAAAGGGAGGTTATGGGAGGTTACCAGTAACCTACAAACACAGTAAAGCCACAGTAAACAAAGGTAAAGTTGTTATGCAGATTTAAGTCATTGCCTTCTCCATTGATAAGAGTTTCTAGAGATTTAGAGTCATCTTTTGCTTCCTGGAACAGCCAGTGAGACACCCTTACAAATGGAGATTTCTCTTATAAATGTAAATTACTCTTACAAATGGATAACTTCCACTGGGTTTTCAGAGCTTCTCTTATGTCCGCTGTTTCTTAAAAATAATCAGCCTCAAGATAATCCTTATGCTAAATAGGTGTAGGGGAGGAAGAACTTATTCCTCTACCCTCTAGGTCCTTCTGGCTGGTCTAAGAATTAAATTGACATGAGACAGAAGAAAAGGAGAAAATCACAGTTTAGTAATATGTATATATGGGAGAAACCCAGGAAAATTGAGTAACTCACCAAAATGGCTGAAGCTACCACCTTACCTTACATACCATCTTCAGCTAAAGATAAAGGAGGATGTTGGGGGTAGTGGTTTGGGACTTCAAAGGGGAAGAAGGCAATTTACATGGAGACGGAAAAGAAAATATTTGTTAAATGAATGTTTGCTGGGCCATCTATAGACAAATGTGACCCAAGAGAGAACTTTGATAAAAATGAGCCTGGCAAGGTTCCTCCCAGTCTATCACACCTAGAGTCATCTATGGTGATAGCTCCTTCCTGGGACAGGCCTTCTATCCTAAATTCTTTTAGGCAGTTAAGGGAAAGGTGAAAGTTTGTTTCTGAGTCTTTGTTCTTGGAAATAATCATGCCAGAGAGACACATTTTGGGGTGGCAAATTCTGATCCCCCACATAGGCTTATTTTGGGATGTCATAGTCTGCTTCCCTTCAACCCATCAGAGACTTCAGAAATCATTGCCTGAAACTCTTATTTGTAAGGAAAAATGATTCCAGAGAAATCAAGTAGTGTGTCCTGAGTATGCCATGAATTATTGTTAGCAGTAGGGCTGGTTACCTCATGCATTGCTGTTTTCATAACATGTGCTAACTCTCTCTTTGTCAACATTTTAAAACACATACACAACATCAAAGATCATATTAAATATTTTTAATCAGTAAGTCAGAAGAGTATCTGAAATGTTAAATTCTCCTTTAGCTATTAAGATGAAATTCATTGGAAAAGTTTTCTGTGAGAATGAAAGATTCTAAAACATGTGAGCATTTAAGTATGTTTCTCTATTTAAAAAATACAATTCTTGGGGCCGGCCCTGTGGCATAGCAGTTAAGTGCGTGTGCTCCACTGCTGGCGGCCCAGGTTCGGATCCCAGGCACACACCAATGCACTGCTTGTCAGGCCATACTGTGGTGGCGTCCCAGATAAAGTGGATGAAGATGGGCACAGATGTTAGCCCAGGGCCAGTCTTCCTCAGCAAAAAAGAAGAGGATTGGCATGGATGTTAGCTCAGGTCTGATCTCTCTCACAAAAAAAAAAAAAAAGTGGTACGATCCTTAAGGTTTGTTTTTTCTTTATTTTTCTTTTACTTGCCTTTGCACACGTGTGTGCACGCACACACACACAAATACAATGGGTTCAACAAAGCATCATGTTATACTAAATTAATTTTGTATTTAGGGAATTTTAGTCTAAAAGAGGAATTTAAGCAAAACCATTTGATGGTAAAACACTTCAATTCTGATAAAGCAAAAGCAGGTGATGAGCCATTATGATAGAAGAAACAGTTTGAAATTCTGTCAAAGATAATGAATTTCTGTACAGAATTTCTTACATAGCACATTTCAAATTGTCTTGGTGTAGAAAGTCAGAATCTCCCTTGAAAAATCAATTATGCCTATCTTGACGTAATGATAAACAGCTTAAAAAAAACTTAAAAATTGTTTTTTCCCTTAACATGAAGCTTACTCTTAAGAACTTGGAGATATTTCCTAAAAATGATTTCTTCCTGAAATCTTTGTGAATTATTACCAAGAGCAAAAGCCAATGTGGTTACCTCTCTCTTCTTTACATAAGAGAAGAGGTTCACCATTATTAAAGTCTGCATTAAAAAACAAGAGTATTGATGGGGTTCAAGGAAGCCTGCCCCCAAATATGCCATTTTGGCATATTGATTATTTTGAGTTAAAGTTACTTAAGAAAAAGCCAGTGCAAGGACACTCTGACCCTCCTTTGTCCCCCTGAAAGCAGGAAATAAATCTCTCATGTAAAAGGTATCCTCCCTGTACCAGGAGAAAGAAAGACATCCTTATTACCAGAGATAGGGAATTTAGGGCTGAGAAGGCTGTATAAACTAATCCTCTTACTTTTTACTAATTTACTACCCCAAGCCCAAACTCCTTTGTTTTGTCAATTCCTCACAAATTTATTGTTTCTTTGTCTAAAAGGTATAACAACTGCCTACTTTGGTCACTTCTTCGAGTTTCATAATTTTAGGAGCTCCCATATGTACAAAATTAAATTTGTTTTTCTTCTGTTAGTCTGCCTTGAGTCATTTAATTATCGGGCCACCCAAAGAACCTAGAAGGGACAAAAGGAAAAATACCTCCCCTACAATATAAAGAACAAAAGAAAAATGCAAATTAGCCTCCTTTTCAAATAGTTTGTAAAGTTTTCTTACAATCCTTTTGAGTAATAGTTTCTAGCTCTTTTTGTTTAGTAGAAGGGCACAATATCAACATTTTTTTTTTTTTTACAAAATACCTCTGAACCGCCTTCCTTTTTATTACCATTATCAAAACTCTATCAAAAAAACACATAGTGAAAATTTTTTTAAAGAGTAAAAACTAAAATATAAAAGAAAATATAGCAAAAATAGCAGATATATCTGTCACAGCAATCATTGTAAATGAGTCCTCACCACAAGAAAAAAAATTTTTGTAACTATGTATGGTGACAGATGTTAACTAGACATTGTGGTGATCATTTTGCAATAATACAGATATTGAATCATTATGTTGTAGGCCTGAAACTAATATGATACATCAATTAAAAAAATAAATAAATGTAAATGAGATAAATGTATCCACCTATTAAAAACAAAAGATTCTGACACTTAAATACACACACACAACTTAAAAGATTCTGGGGAGTAGAAGTAGTAACTATCACTATATTGCATCACAAACAATGAGAAATCAATAGCAAAAATAGAAAGTAAATAATAAGCACCCTGAAGATTAAAAGTAAAATAAAATCAATTACAATCTGTCTTAACTTTTGAATAGAAGAGAAAATAAAAATTCAAAATGCAGAATTTATAGAAAATAACATTTTTATTGTGGTTAGCTAAAACATACTTAGAAGAAATGAATAACTTTCACCATTTATATTAGTGAATAAGAAAGAAAAAATATAAATGAGGAACATTCAACTAAAATTGTTAGAAAAAGCAATTGAAAATTAAACTAATGCTTTCCCTCAATTTTGCTGTGACCCTTTACTCTAGAAAAATAAAGTCTAAATAAAAAAAATAAAAGAAAAATATATAAAACTAATAAAGAAAAGAACAAAAATGAAATTAAGTATTAGAAAACAGACAAATGATAAAACATAAGTAAATCTGAGTATTGACTCTGGGAAAATGAGTAAAATGAATAAATCAGTCAACATTATGATTTAAAAGTTGGTGATAGCATAAATTCAAAATTTGAAATAGAATTAAAGAGATAAATAGAGAAAATTTTAAAAATTATAGAAGGCATTATTTTACTCTACTCTATGGAAATAAATTTGAAAACTTTATAAGAACAGATAATTTTCTAAATCAATACAATCTATATTTTTCAAATAAAATGGGTTTAAAAAAAGCCCATTTAGACAGTAAATGACAAGGTGTCTATATTAGTTGGATGATGTAGAAATATTGCCATTTTTTCAATCAAGAAGCGGGTGTTGGAAGCCACGCAGAGCCAAGCACTGTGTCAGGCCCTGAAGCTTCAGCAATTTGATAGCAGAAACCAAGATTTGGTTTCTGAGAGGCTCACAGCCTAGTGTCGGAGGAGAGAAACATCAAATAATCACACACACACACACAATTGCACTAAAGACAACGGCAAGGAAGAAAAAGTACAGGGCTCTAAGAATATTTTATAATAGAACTTATATCATTGGGAAAATAGACCTAGCCAGAACATTCAAGGAAGGTTTTCCTGAAAGGATGATAAGACCCCTGAAGTGGAAATAAACCCACACATCTATGGACAGTTAATCTTTGACAAAGGAGCCAAGAACATACAATGGAGAAAAGAAAGTCTCTTCAATAAATGGTGTTGGGAAAACTGGATAGCCACATGCAAAAAAATCAAAGTAGACCCTTACCTTACACCATACACAAAAATTAACTCAAAATGGATTAAAGACTTGAATGTAAGACCTGAAACTGTGAAACTTCTAGAAGAAAACATAGGCAGTATGCTCTTCAACATCAGTCTTAGCAACATATTTTCAAGCACCATGTCTGACCGGGCAAGAGAAACAATAGAAAAAATAAACAAATGGGACTACATCAAACTAAAAAGCTTCTGCACAGCAAAGGAAACCATCAACAAAACGAAAAGACAGCCTAACAATTGGGAGAAGATATTTGCAAACCATACATCTGATAAGGGCTTAATCTCCAAAATATATAAAGAACTCACGCATCTTAACAACAAAAAAACTACCAACCCAATTAAAAAATGGGCAAAAGACCTGAACAGACATTTCTCCAAAGAAGATATACAGATGGCCAACAGACACATGAAAAGATGTTCAAAATCATTAACTATCAGGGAAATGCAAATCAAAACTACAATGAGATATCACCTCACGCCCGTCAGAATGGCTATAATTAACAAGACAGGAAACAACATGTGTTGGAGAGGATGTGGAGACAAGGGAACTTCATACGCTGCTGGTGGGAGTGCAAACTGGTGCAGCCACTATGGAAAACAGTATGGAGATTCCTCAAAAAATCAAGGATAGAACTACCATATGATCCAGCTATTCCACTGCTGGGTGTTTATCCAAAGAACTTGAAAACACCCAATGCGTAAAGATACATGCCCCCCTGTGTTCATTGCAGCGTTATTCACAATAGCCAAGACTTGGAAGCAACCTAAGTGCCCATCAAGGGATGAATGGATAAAGAAGATGTGGTATATATACACAATGGAATACTACTCAGCCATAAGAAACGATGAAATCCAGCCATTTGTGACAACATGGATGGACATTGAGGGTATTATGCAAAGTGAAATAAGTCAGAGAGAGGTCAAATACTGTATGATTTCCTTCAATAAGTAGTAGATAATAACAACAATAAACAAATGCATAGAGACAGAGATTGGATTGGTGGTTACCAGAGGGGAAGGGGGGAGGGAGCAGGGCGAAAGGGATAATTCGGCACATGTGTGTGGTGATGGGTTGTAATTAGTATTTGGGGGGTGAACATGATGTAATCTATGCAGAAATAGAAGTATAATGATGTACACCTGAAATTTATACAATGTTATAAATCAATGTTACTGCAATAAACAAAAAATTAAAAAAAAAAAAAAGACCGCTGAAGCAATATCTGGATGTCAGAGACAACAGGACTGTCAAGTCCTTGACAGGAAGAAAATGAATTTATTTAAGAAGAAAAAAGCTTATGGAGGCTCTCACTCCCATCCCTTTTGTCTCTACTGTATTCATTAGAGTAGAATGAATACCAGCCTCACCCATTATAAATAACTCCTTTCATTAGTTTCTTTATGCAAATATAAACAAATACTACTCTCTCCCCTCATCAATATATAAAGATTTTACAGTTTCTTTTGTATGGATGCATAGTATTTCCTTGTGTAGATTATTTAGCAATTCTTGTTAGTAGGTACTTATTGCCAATCATTTCAAGTTCCAAAAATTGCCTAGATCTTGTACTACCATCCACTAGGACAAATCACACATTGATAATGGCCATTAGGAAAAGTGATGCTGGCTGTTCTCCTGTGTCTTTGGTTAAATATAAGAGAGTTTCTCTACCTATCAGTAACTATATGTTTTCAACTTATGTGTGAACTTTTGTTTCTTCCATACGTGAATGTCACTGCTGAACTCATTACAATTTTTCAGCATGTGTCAATTCTCCCCCGACCACAGAAATGGTCATAAAATGAAAACACAAATAAAGCTATGCTAATCCATCAAGCTTGACACTGAGTTTGTTATTAATAAACGCCTTTGATGATTTTTAAATCCTTGCCAGCTGTTTAGAAATCATTGAGGAAGTGAATCATGCAAGACTGCTTCAGTTCCCAAACTGAATTTTATTGATGGTGTGTAAATTTCTCCCACTGTTATTTTTAGATATGAATATACTGAAGCAAATTAACACATTTAGACCCACTCAGTCCAATTTGGAAACGGGAAACGTCTATAGTTCACAATTTCTATTGAAGTCTTGAATTACTAATTTGAACTCAGCTGCCTCTTTGGATTTTGTAAAGTCTGGGTTGAGATGAAGCATCCCTAGAAATATTTGATTCAGGGCTATCCCACCTGAATGGGTGTACCTGTCGTCTGTAGTGGATGTTATTCTGATCAAGCCTATTCCATTATGATCATGGTGTGCCCTTATCCTATTAGTTATTTAATATTTGAAATAACTCCTGATTATTAATACTCATATTCATGCCTATGTTCTCAATAATATTTCTGAAGGCCAGGTATGCCCTTTGAGTCCAGAATAAATAAAGATTTGGCAGCACAAGTACCCTGAGTAACTGAGACAGAAAAGTCTTTTGATATTCACCAACTCCTCAGAAAGGGCAAATATTTTAACCAAATTGAGGAATTTTATCATCTGAAAATTGTGACTTGGCAGATCCTACAAAATTGATTTATGAGATATAAATCTATGCATACTCATTGTTAAGCCTAGGCTGTGACATAATTGGATTTAGGAACACTCCGTTTTGAGGAAGAAGGCATGAGTTTCATTTAAAACAAATGGTGCAAGTCAGTGGGAAGCAAGGGTTTCTTAGGGATTGTTTCTCTTTGTGACAACGGTGTGGAGGAGCCCAATTCCCCCAAACGTAAGCAAACTTCAGTTGAAATTTATATTCACTCCACCATCATGAATCTGCTTTTCAAAATAAATAATATCAGATTAAAATGATTGATATTCTAATTCTTTTGTAATTGCTTCTACATGTTTATATCCAATAAGTACAGAAAGTCTACTAACTTCAAAAGCTTTAATAATATGACAAACTGGATAGTACGCCATCTTGCAATTATAGATGAGCTCTAGAGACATTTTAAGAGCAGACGAAATGTTGACCCTAGATTGAATCTTTGATTCTCTGCTATCTCTATGATTTTAGGAAAAGTTCCAAAGTTAAAGGAAAGCAGAAAAAACAATATGTAACATATTATTACACATACATATTGCGTCTCTCCCTAATCAGGAATTGTCTAATATCAGTCACTGTCTTCAATATGTGTAGGTTATATAGTGTGAAGTGGAGGGAGCCAGAAAGACTTGCATTAAGGTCTTAGCTCTCCCATTCACCAAATGATCAGCTTCAGGAGGCAGTTTGATCCCTTAAGTCTTGGGTTCCTGATCTGCACAATGAAGACATGTGGGGTTTAAAATAAACATGATGCATCACACCTTGAACGAAGTACAGACTCGACACAAGTATTGTCTATTTTGAGGCAACTCTCTTGACTACCATAAAATACATAATGAATTGTTTCTTTTCCCGTTGCCCTTTGATTTATTATTCCTAATCCAGGTCTCTTCTCAAAATGTATTTGAGGCAATACATAAGACACATGCTGTTTTACAAAATCTACAAAAATTTAGGATAAAACCTCCACATTAACGTAGGTATGAGCCATAATTACAAAAGAAATGTAAAGGAAAGATAAGTGATTAGAGGGCAGCTGAAAAGTTAACTTTGAGTTCTTAGGAGCGATGGCAAGGAGAGAAACATGACGAAGGTGCTTGTTTTCTGATAAGATGACGCCTACTGTATCATCAGAAGAGACAAATGCTTTCTTGGGTCTGAGTGGTGTGTATGGCACATACTTTTATATAAACTATGCAAAGACGATGTTGTCAATGATAATTTTTCAAAAACCAGTATCATGCTGACTTCCACTGGCTCTTATAATGAAGCTCCTTATGCCGCGTGAGTTCACCTGTAGCTTGGGTTCTGGAATGCTGATACTTTGCCCAGGCTTGGGTTACTTTTCTGTTGTGTGGAAGGTCTTCTCCATGGGCTCATTGAGCTTAATCCACCGTAGGCAGTCATGACCAGCAAGAACAGAGGAGCTAACGCCCCTGAAATAACCGTCAGGGCTTAAACAACCTTGGTGGGACAATTCTGAGTTTTGTGAGTCTTCAGTTGGAAGAAGCTCTCTATACCCATGTAAGAACTTTTTCTAGCTTTTCTCCCTTCTTTGTTGAACCTTCTTACTTCCTCAGCAGTGCTTCGTAGGATTTCTTTCCAAATAAACTATCTGCCCTTAAATCCTGGACTTGAGGTCTCCTTTGGGGGAACACAAACTAAGACAGATTTCAGTAACACTCAAAGCACAGTGATAAAGTACAGCTTTGTGAAGACTTCTGTGGGAAAAAGATGTAAACAATATAGTGTGATCCACAGTATCTGGGCAGTGATCCACGATGTTGCAGAAATAAAGTTTAAATAATCTCAAGTAATGAGTAGATAGCATGCACTATATCCCTGCATCATTTTGTTAAATCAATTAGGCTCATGTCAAATGTTTTAGAGGAGTGAATAGAAAGAGACATGATGGTAGCTTGAGGGGTGCTGGTAATTTTCCATTTTTTTGATCTGCCGACGTCCCCTTTGTGAAATTTATCTATGAACTTAAAATATTAGTGCCTTGTGAAATTCGTGTTTGCAATTTTCTATATTATGTTAGACTTCAGTGGAAAGACTTCCTTTAAATAAAGTTATTTAGGGAACTATCCAAATTGGAGATTTCTAGTACAGACCTAAAATTCAGGCATGTTGTGTTCCTCTTCTATAAGATAGACAGAATAATCCCTCACTGGTAGGACTATGGTGAGACATCAGTGATATGGATAGAGTATTTAGCCATGGATTGGCACATGTAGGAACTCAGTTAATTGTCCCTTTGCCCTGGTATTTTCAAGGGGCATCATTCATCTCCTCTCAGTGTCAGGATAATAGGTGGTACAGTTATAATTTATTATGAAAATTAAAGATCCTAACATAAATTCTTATGGATGGATGCCCAATGTTCTAACAAATGAACTCAATTTGGCTTCAAAAAGTCCTTGAATTAAATCAGGGTTCCTTGAAGGCTGGCAGAGAAAATCTGATGATTTTGCAGAGAAAAAATACCAACATCTGCCCATACACTGGTTGTGTTTTCATCCTTAGACTCCTTACAACATCTAATGTTGAGCACAACTCAACAGTCCCTCCATGGTGAAACTTTTCTTTCATCATAAATTGATCGTTTCTGAGCTTCATGGAGTCATAGTTATGGAATTCAACTGCCAAATTGATCAATAGCATCTGTATTTTATAATTTTCATCTGACCATAGGATGTGCCTCAAATTCTTGTGTTTTAAATGACTGTTTTGCAAAACCTGGATGCTGATCAGACTCAGATTGGGAGCATTTACTAACTCATAAGAGCCCATAGGGTTCTATCTCAGGATGCCAATTATGTGACCCAGACTTTGGATCTTTATTTAATTCCACATGTAATTCTGAAACGTGATCTAGGTTGAAAAACAATTGTTAATATTTGAATTGTCAATGCCTCAATCAATAATCAATGTTCTTAAATGTACACATGCACTTAGACTGCTTTATATTTTCCTTCAGTGAACAAGAAGACTCTCTAAAAATTTCACATGAAATCGCAGTCAAGATCACTGGATTGAGAAGGCATACTTTTCTCTAATTTTCTCTAATTTTCCTTCAGATTATACCCAATGAACACAAAATTCAGCCAAATTCTAGAGAGAGAGAACTCCTGGCTGCTCAGTACACATTCTTGGTGTGTTCACCCAGGTGAGCTTTTTTTTATTATCATTATTATTTTATTTTTATTTATTTATTTATTTATTTATTTATTTATTTTTTATTTTGTGAGGAAGATCAGCCCTGAGCTAACATCCATGCTAATCCTCCTCTTTTTGCTTAGGAAGACCGGCTCTGAGCTAACATCTATTGTCAATCCTCCTCCTTTTTTATTCCCCAAAGCCCCCGTAGATAGTTGTATGTCATAGTTGCACATCCTTCTAGTTGCTGTATGTGGCACGTGGCCTCAGCATGGCCGGAGAAGCGGTGCGTCGGTGCGCACCCAGGATCCAAACCCTGGCCGCCAGTAGCGGAGCGCACGCACTTAACCACTAAGCCATGGGGCCGGCCCCAGGTGAGCTTTTAAAGCCATCTTTTATGTATCCACAATGGACCAGGTTCTTGGAGAAGTACATTGGCAGCTCACTGTGTGTGCACATTGCAAATAGAAAGACTGTGTTTTACAACGTACAACATGATCAGGCGCCAGACAGGGTGGTGTAAATAAAACCTACTGGAGATCAAGAAGGGCACTATGAGTTGGAGTGCTTAAGAAATCATCACCAAGACTAAGTTGATCTTCAAAGGGAGGAGGTGCTTGGGTTTGGATGTGTGGTCAAGCATCAGGAAGATTCTTTATAAAACAGGGCACAGCCTGAGTAAAAACGTGGAGCCAGTAAGAAAGGACATTATGTGGGGTTATTGGAGGACTGTGGAGGTCAGGGAGCAGAAATTTGCTCACTTGACCAGAGTATTCTAAGGTTGGTAAGAGGTGTGAGGACTTGAGACAAGGAGCATGGGGGCTGTGGATTCCAGTTTAGGAAAAAATTGCAGAGATTCCTGACAACAGAGACTGTGCTCCATGAATTGTGTCTTCTTGGCACCTGGTAAAAGGCAGATCCTCAATACCAGTACTGACTGACTGTTTGGAATCTAATCTAATCATTTATGGGATATCACCCTATTTAGCAGCAAAAAAGGGATGCAAAACAACCATAGCCATTAAACTAACAATAAAAAACATTAAGTAATACAGACTGAAGGCACAAAAGCTGTTAGCAGGTACAGGTGACAGATAAAGTCTTTCGGGAGCATTAGGGAAATGTGAGTGCCAGGAGACATTTTAGAGCTGGAATTCATCTTGAAAACCATTGAACCCACTCCTTAGTTTTCCAAATGAAGTATATGATGCTACAGATGAATCTCATTTATGTTGTGACTTCCTGAATATCAAAAATCAACTTAGGGATAGGACAGGATGGGAACCCTGGCATTCCAAATTTGCCACTGAAGAAATTTTGTTTTCGCCCAATCTGTGTGATTTAAACCCCTTCCCAAAGATCAGGAAAATTATGTTATTTTATGACAGGGGAATGTTTAGGGAAATATACATGCATATGTATTTTGTTCTGAAGAATTTTTATTTAAATAGTATCATTTGTATAACAAAATTGTTACAAATATACATGCAAATCTGTTTCATTTTTAAATAAGAGCAAAGCTTACATATTAGCATTTTGGAAAGATTCTAAAAGTAACAGAAGCCAGTATTTATTAAGCATGTATTATGTACCAGACAAGGTAGTTTGCATGAATGATCTCATTGAATCCTAACAACACAATCAGGGGAATATCAATTTTTATTTTCCCAATTTTACAGATAAGGAAACTGAGGCTTAGGTGATTTAACTAATTTACTTCGGATTACCCAGCCAAGAGTGTTGAGCTGGAATTTGAAACCAAGGAATCTCTCCAGCAGCCAAGCTCCGAACCATTCTGCGATACTAAAGGGCCTTCTAGGCTTCAGTAAGTGGGCCCAAAATGAAAAGCTTTGCATGACAGTGCATAATTAGTCATCACCCTCCTGTGGTGTAATGTTTGCTGACGATACATCTGTTTCTGCTTACAAGGTTTGAGATTTTCCATTTAAAATGGTTTCAAAACATTTTATTTATATGCAGCTTAGTAATTTGATTAAAGAATCTCAGACTATTTTCTCTGTAAATCAAGCAGAGTATTTTTATAGAGATGTTCTAAATACATTTACCCATAACAAAGATACTTTTAAAAAGATGGAATTTCATTCTCTCCTTCATTGGGATCTGGTTAATTTTTTTTTTTCCTACGTAAACTTTTGATGAATGTGGGAGCTGGGCAAAATCTTCCCTCCGTTTTCTACCACATTATTCTTGTTTGTCATTCAAAAGGCAAAACAAACACATCTTCTCTGAAATGTCTCCCCTTCCTGAGTGGTCCTCAGATCTCCCCTTTCCACTGCCCTTTGCCAGCCTGGGTAGCCAAGGATGTGTTTGGCTTGAGTCATCTTAAGAAGGAAGCTTTGGAGACAGGGAAAATTTCTGCTTTCATGAAAACACAAGTAGGGGAACAGAATCCTTTGTACTCAATCACTATAATTTTAAGATATCATTTCACAAAAGAACAATATTTCTCAGCGTTTTCTGTTTGTTTGTTTATGTTTGCTTGTCTGGGACTGATGAAATGTGGAACTCTTGGGGGGATCATTCTCTGTATCTCATCAACAATTTTTTTCTTTGTCCCACTAACTGTATCCTCTTTACAGCATAACACAGAGTTTGAGGTTTGGCTGCTGTCTATTTTTTTTTTTTTTTTGCTAAAAAAATTGATAAAA
This sequence comes from Ceratotherium simum simum, assembly GCF_057802395.1. Lineage (NCBI taxonomy): Eukaryota > Metazoa > Chordata > Mammalia > Perissodactyla > Rhinocerotidae > Ceratotherium > Ceratotherium simum. Next base: position 6,021,648 of record NC_141941.1, read on the forward strand.
ATGTTAACTCAAATACTTACCTTTTTTCTGATTACTGCCCCCTCCTCCCCCTGCCGGCAAATGCCTCTTCCATTAAGTGAGTAGTTATTAAACTAATAAAATATTCAGCCTTCCTTGTAATTCTGAGTATTGAAAAGAATGCCTCAACACAGGAAGGTTTTAAGCTGAATGCTTTGCTTTATGATTACCACGTCTAGAAACACTTCTGCAACATTTATGGATTTTTTTTCACATCTGGTTATTTCAAAAGGCAGATTGATGAACTTGGAACTTTTTCTCTTTTTCCCTCTTTTTCACATGCATACAGGTGAGGCTTTAGGCAGCGGCACAATCAGCAGAGTAATTCACTGACAGAAGGAGGAATGGTTCCTTCAGCTTCTGTTTAAAAGGAAAAACTATTGTCTCATAATCAGAAATCCCATTCACGCTCTCTCCCTCATAAAGCAGTGGCTGTTGTATTTGGTTGGTTTGTTGGATAGAGTTTCAAAGCGTGCTGGTGTGTGACGTACACTCTTTAATGATTAAACCATCAACCTCTATTCCTCACGGGGTACATCACTTCAAAAAAGAGTTGCTACCCTGCAAATGTGACTCTTAAGAAAATTTCTAATTTCAGACAAACTTTTCTCTAGATATAAGGAAGAAAAACAAGGTGGAATAAAAATGCATGCAAAAACTAATTTGACTGTAACTTCTCTAGCCTGATTTTCTATGAATTTGTAATTTAGAAATGTACAGTAGATGTGGACATGCATGAAATGTACCTTAGATCCATTCTATATGGATATGAAATGTTTGACAGTAGAGCCCCATTTGGATGCAAGGAGGAATATTTTCAATTGTGTCACACAAAAAATACCATAGATTTAATTTTTCCTTGGGATGAAAAAAGGTGGGTTTGGCAGATAGTCAGGAGGTTCAGGAAATACTCTAGACCAGAAGGATCACAGCTTGGGCTAAGCCAGCAATGGTGAGGAACAAGAATAGAGAAGAGGGAGCAAGAGGTGCTGAAAGAGAAGAATATACAGCATTTCCTGAGTGAGCAGTCAGCCCTCAGAATGTAAGGAGAGAACAAACTCCAGGTCCCCACCTGGGTTTCTGTCTTCTTTGAAGGAATGTAAACGAGACTTTCAATGGGAAACAGTGCAGTTTTCTTGTAACACTGGTAGGAAGTAGGAGGCTAATTAAAACTTGAATATAAAGCAAGTAGACCTATATTTAGTGCTTTAAAAAAATACTGCATTGTATTGGATTGAATAATGTCACCTAAAAATTCTTGTCAGCTGGTCCTGTGAATGCAATCTCAATTAGAAACAAGATCTTCACCGATGGAATCAAGTTAAGAGGCGGTCATGCTGGATTAGAGTGGGCCCCAAATCCAGTGACTAGTGTCCTTATAAGAAAAGGTAACTATGGACAGAGACATACAGACCCACAGAGAACACTGTATGATGACACAGGGAAAGATTGGAGTGAGGCTTCTACAAGCCAAGGAGCACCAAGGATTGCCAGCAACCACAAGAATCTAGAAGAGGCAAGGAAGAATCCTCCCCTGGAGGCTTCAGACAGAGCACGGCTCTGCTGACACCTTGATTTAGGACTTCTGGCCTCCAGAACACAGAGAAAAATAAAATCCCCCTTGCTTTAAGCTCCCTATTAGTGGTACTTTGTTACGGCAGCCCTAGGAAATGAATACAAATATAACAGAAGTTTCCATTCTGATGTGTCTAACAGGAACACTTAATGTCAGAAGCAGGGGGCATGATTTCCCTTGTCTTCCCGGCATACATGGGATGGAACACACTGTTCCTTAATTAAATGCCATATCCAGTCATTGTCAAGATGATGAGTGACTCCCATTTAGAAGTCTTTTCAATTTGATTCCATTCGATTAGCTCTGCCAGGGAGCCCAGAGCCTCCTGAATCTAATGAGGTGATAGAGTAAACAAGAGCCAATATGAGTCGATGCTGTATTCTTGAACAAAGCCTACTTTTTACAAACGGGACATTAATCCAAATACAGAACTTTTTAGGCAATACACGGTGTCAAAATGACCGGGGCACATCTTGGTGCTGAGAAGTATACATGGTTTGGGATTTTTGAAAACTAAGTTTACAACGTGGCCTGTGTGAAGACGAGAAAGGAACTTAGCCCTTTTGAGCATCAGTTTTCTCATCTCGGCAATGGAGATAAAATGTACCCTTTGCAGAGTTGTTTTTGGGGATTCCTGGAGTTGACATATCCCTGGGGCATAGTAAGCACTCAACGCATGTAAATCTTCTTACTCCACACCCTCCTGAAAATGTTTAAGGTAAATCAGCTTAAAGAAGACTGCTGTGTTAACAATTATCCTACTGACATATCTATGTATTAGTTTCCTAGGGCTGCCGTAACAAATTACCACTAACTTGGTGGCTTCAAACAGTAGCAATTTATTCTCTCCCAGTTCTGGAGGCCAGAAGTCCAAAGTTAAGGTATCAGTAGGGCCGCGCTCCCTCTGAAGTCTCCAGGGAAGAATCCTTCCATGCCTTTCTCTTAGCTTCTGGTGTTTGCTGGTAACCCTGGCGTCCCTTGTCCTGTAAACACATCACTCCTATCTCTGCGTCCATCATCCCATGGCCCTCCTCCCTGTGTGCATCTCTGTGTCCTCTCCTCTTCTTATAAGGAGACCAGTCATGGGGTTTAGGGTCCACCCTAATTCATGAGTATAAACTCATTTTAATTTATCCAATTCCATCTGCAAAGACACTATTTCCAAATAAGGTCACACCCTGAGGTTCCGGGTAGACACGAATTTGGAGGGTACCCTATTCAACCCAGCACAATACATCAACAGACTCCTGGTAGAATGAGGGGAGCGGAGCTTCGGGACACGTACGCATCATCTGGCAGATCTCTGTGTCTCTTGTTGGTGAATGTACTGTTTTTTGTCTGTCTATCTGTTTGAGTTTGTGTTTGTGTTTTTATTAGAGGAAGCCCCTGAGGGACAGAGAGCTTATTTGATCTGCCACGTTGAGGATGCTGCTAAATTCTTAATGGATGTGCTGCTGCCTCAGCCCTGCAATTGGGTATACTTTTTATGCACGGATTTCATCCTCTTATTGATACAAAAAAGTATCTAAAAGGGTGTGTGCACACACGGTATTTTACCACTCACCAGCCATACCTGGAGTCTAGAGGATGCAGTGAAACATCCCTCTCTTCTTCTCATCACGTTGCCCCTCAGGTGTGGAGTCTACCTCACACTAGCTCGCAAAAGTTACTTTCTCTTTGGGTTTCCAGTTTTCCTTCCTCTTCTGCCTCCATCACTCCCCCCGCACCTTGGTGCTATCCTAGGAGCCACGCCCCTTCTGCTCAGACCCAAGAGGCCTCTGTTCCCTGCTTGTAGCGAAGCGGGGCAGACCTGTTTGCTGCGGACCCCACGTTCTTCCACGGAACACCTGCACATCAGCATCCCCTCCATTGCGCCTGTTCTCTGCTTGAGAGCACGACCCTGGGGCCCTTCTGTTCTGTAAGACCCCCACCCTCAGAGGGGAGGGCTGGACTTCAGAGAAAGATGCTCTTTCTCATTCACATCAAACTATGGGCAGCAACCATTTCCTATTCGTTTTTATACGTCTACACCACGTATTAGGAACTCAACTGATGTTGCTTAAATGAGTGCACGTGGGGCCAAAAATGACTCCTGACATTTTTGCCAAGCCATTTACATCATTGCAATTTTCTCCTTGCATCTCTTGCTGTTTTATATCGACCCCTCCTCGAGCCCAGGGAGTAAGGTTATCTCCACTCTGCACAGAAACGTGCAGAAAATCCGGTGAGAAGGAAGCAAATCAGTACATATAGTACATGTTACACACCTAGCTTTGGCAATTTGATGGTCTCAAGCGAAAAGGTGCATATGACCATTTAGATCCCTAAGCATAATTATGTTGGAGCAGTTTGCATTAGCGATACATGTAGTGAATACACACACATATATGTATATATGTATATGTGTACACGTGTACATATAGTACACATGCATGTATATGTATATGTACATATATATGTATTTTTAACCATCCACGTTGGGACACTTTATTAATTACTCTAGGACAACAAGCATAAAGTGGAATTATCCTGGGGAAACAGAATGTCATAGTCACTTTCATTACGGAGGGAAAGATTTATGCCATGAATTCCCCATCCTGAAGATGGTTGGATCCACAGTAAAACAGTTTTTCCAGCCTGGGCCACAAGGCAAAATGGTCTCTCTGTCTGTGCCTAAGGGGCATGGCAGGATGAATTCGAGGTGCAAGGAACGGGCTGTCCTCTCTCCATTCATGAAGCCTGCCAGCACTCTGCATAGTACCTCCCCCGCCTCCCTCAATGCCCACAGCCCCCCAGCAGTTCCACCCAGGGCTCCCTGCCTCCTTCCATCCTTCCCATCACCCTTGTCATTCACTCGTCCAAGCCTTTGTTCATTGTCTTCCTGGCACAGAAAGAAGTGAGTTTTCCTGGCAGCTCTCCAGTCCATTCTCCATCCTACAGTTGACGGGCCTTCATAAAAGGCAGATTTAATTCTGTTCCTCCTCTACCCTAGTCCTTCAGCACAATCCAGAGGCTGCCAGGACCAAGTTTTACTTTTCTTTGCTTCTGCAAGATTTTACTGAAAGGTAATATAGAAAGAGCACATATCATAAGCAGAAAGATCAAGGAAGCTTCATAAACTGATCACACATGTACAGCCAGCCCCCAGATCGTGAAACAGATTCCAGTTGCAGCCCTCTATTTATTCCAAACACTGTTCCCTTCTCTAAAGGTCACCACTGTCTCAAGGTGAAGTTCTGACTCCCTTGTTAGCCCTGTGGTCTATCCTCATGACCTGATACTTCTTTTTTATTTTCACCAGTAAAACCAAACCACCTGATGTTTTCCTCTTCTGCCAGTGAATGTCCCCAGACCCTCACAGTGCCCTTCCCACTGCCTGGAACACTGTTCCCTCATTTCTCTGCCTAGCTCCTTTGTATTTTCAAAACTCATCATAAGGGCAACCTCAGCCAAGGACTTTCCCTGATTCCCCAGACTGCTTCCTTGGTCCCTCCTCCTGTTCCATAGCTCTCTCTCCATCCTTATAGAACACCATGGTATCATTCTTGGTGTGGGGGATCAGAATTGGCTACCCCAAAATGTGTCTCTTTGGCTTGATTATTTTTAAGGACAAAAGACTCTGAAAGAAACTTTGACGTTCCGCCAAACTGCCTCAAAGAATTTAAGATAGAAGGCCTGTCCCAGGAAGGAGCTATCACTGATAACTATAGTACAATATAAACTAGGTGTGGTAGACAGGGAGGAATCTAGCAAGGGCTTTTTTTTTTTTTAATTGATGTTTTAATAGTTTATAACATTGTGAAATTTTGTTCACAATGGTTGTGCATTTTTGTTTGTCCATCACCATATATATGTCTCCGTTTCTCTCCGGAATCTCCATGCTGTTTTCCATAGAGGCTGCACCAGTTCACATTCCCACCAGCTGTGTATGAGGGTTCCTGTTTCTCCACATCCTCTCCAACATTTGTTGTTTTTTGTCTTGGTGATTATAGCCATTCTAACGGGCGTGAGGTGGTATCTTAGTGTTGTTTTGGTTTGCATTTCCCTGATGATTAGTGATGTTGAACATCTTTTCATGTGCCTATTGGCCATCTGTATATCTTCTTTGGAGAAGTGTCTGTTCATCTCCTCTGCCCATTTTTTGATCGGGTTGTGTGTTTTTTTGTCGTTCGGTTGTGTGAGTTCTTTATATATTATGGAGATTAACCCCTTGTCAGATATATGTTTTGCAAATATTTTCTCCCAGCTGGTGGGTTGTCTGTTCATTTTGATTCTGGTTTCATTTGTCTTGTAGAAGCTCTTTAATCTGATAAAGTCCCACTTGCTTATTTTTTCTTTAGTTTCCCTAGTCTGGGTAGGCATGTCATCCGAAAAGATTCCTTTATGACCAATGTCAAATAGTGTGTTGCCTATATTTTCTTCTATGAGTTTTATAGTTTCGGGTCTCACCTTCAGGTCTTTGATCCATTTTGAGTTAATTTTTGAGAATGGCGATAGCAGATGTTCCACTTTCATTCTTTTGCATGTGGCTGTCCAGTTTTCCCACATCATTTATTGAAGAGACTTTCCTTTCTCCATTGTATGTTCTTAGCTCCTTTGTCGAAAATTAGCTGTCCATATATGTGTGGTTTTATTTATGGGCTTTCAATTCTGTTCCATTGATCTGTGTGTCTGTTTTTGTACCAGTACCATGCTGTTTTGATTACTATTGCTTTGTAGTATGTTTTGAAGTCAGGGATTGTGATGCCTCCTGCTTTGTTCTTTTTTCTTAGGATTGCTTTAGCTATCCAGGGTCTTTTGTTGCCCCATATGAATTTTAGTATTCTTTCTTCTATTTCCATGAAGAATGTCATTGGGATTCTGATTGGGATTGCATTGAATCTGTAGATTGCTTTAGGTAGTATAGACATTTTAACTATGTTTATTCTTCCAATCCATGTGCATAGAATGTCTTTCCATTTCTTTATGTCATCATCAATTTCTTTCAATAGTGTCTTGCAGTTTTCATCATATAGGTCTTTCACCTCCTTGGTAAGATTTATTCCTAGATATTTTATTCTTTTTGATGCAATTGTAAATGGTATTATCTTTTTGAGCTCTCTTTCTGTTAGTTCGTTATTAGCATACAGAAATGCAACTGATTTTTGTAGATAGATTTTGTACCCTGTGACTTTGCTGTAGTTGTTGATTGTTTCTAATAGTTTTCCAACGGATTCTTTAGGGTTTTCTATATATAAAATTATGTCATCTGCAAATAGTGAGAGTTTCACTTCTTCATTGCCTATTTGGATTCCTTTTATTCTTTTTTCTTGCCTAATTGCTCTGGCCAAAACCTCCAGTACTATGTCGAATAAGAGTGGTGAGAGTGGGCAGACCTGCCTCATTCCTGTTCTCAGAGGAATGGCTTTCAGTCTTTCCCCGTTGAGTGTGATGTTGGCTGTGGGTTTGTCATAAATAGCCTTTATTGTGTTAAGGTACTTTCCTTCTATACCCATTTTGTTGAGAGTTTTTATCATAAACGGATATTGTATCTTGTCAGATGCCTTCTCTGCGTCTATTGAGATGACCATGTGGTTTTTATTCTTTATTTTGTTGATGTGCTGTATCACATTGATTGATTTGCGGATGTTCAACCATCCCTGCGTCCCTGGTATAAATCCCACTTGATCACGGTGTATGATCTTTTTAATGTATTGCTGTATTCGGTTTGCCAATATTTGGTTGAGGATTTTTGCATCTATATTCATCAGCAATATTGGCCTGTAATTTTCCTTCTTCATGTTGTCTTTGTCTAGCTTTGGTATCAGGGTGATGTTGGCCTTGTAGAATGAGTTAGCAAGTGTTCCATCTTCCTCTATTTTTTGGAATAGTTTGAGAAAGATGGGTATTAAATCTTCTTTGAATGTTTCATAAAATTCACCAGAGAAGCCATCTGGTCCTGGACTTTTATGTTTTGGGAGGTTTTTGATTGCTATTTCAATCTCTTTACTTGTGATTGGTCTATTCAGATTCTCCATTTCTTCTTGGTTCAGTTTTGGGAGGTTGTATGAGTCTAAGAATTTATCCATTTCTTCTAAATTGTCCAATTTGTTGACATATAATGTCTCATAGTATTCTCTTATAATCCTTTGTATTTCTGTGGTATCTGTTGTAATTTCTCCTCTTTCATTTGTAATTTTATTTACTAGAGGCTTTTCTCTTTTTTTCTTAGTATGTCTGGCTAAGGGTTTGTCAATTTTGTTTATCTTCTCAAAGAACCAACTCTTTGTTTCATTAATCCTTTCTACTGTTTTTTTTTTTTTGTCTCAATATCATTTATTTCTGCTCTGATTTTTATTATTTCTCTCCTTCTGCTGACTTTGGGCTTTGTTTGTTCTTCTTTTTCTAGTTCTGTTAGGTGTAATTTAAGGTTGCTTATTTGGGCTTTTTCTTGTTTGTTAAGGTGGGCTTGTATCACTATGAGTTTCCCTCTCAGGACTGCTTTTGCTGCATCCCGTATGATTTGGTATGGCATATTTTCATTTTCATTTGTTTCCAGATACTTTTTGATTTCTCTTTTAATTTCATGAATGATCCATTGGTTGTTCAGTAGCATGCTGTTTAATCTCCACCTTTTTGTCACTTTCCCAGTTTTTTTCGTGGTTGATTTCCAGTTTCATAGCATTATGGTCTGAAAACATGCTTGTTATGATTTCAATCTTCTTAAATTTATTGAGGCTTGCTTTGTTTCCCAACATATGGTGTATCCTTGAGAATGTTCCATGTGCGCTTGAGAAGAATGTGTAGTCAGCTGTTTTTGGATGGAGTGCTCTGTATATATATGTCTACTAGGTCCATCTCGTCCAGTTTTTCATTTAAGTCCACTATTTCTTTATTGACTTTTTGTCTGGATGATCTATCCATTGATGTAAGTGGGGTATTAAGATCCCCTACTATTATTGTGTTGTTGTTAATGTCTCCTTTTAGGTTTGTTAATAGTTGCTTTATGTACATTGGTGCTCCTGTGTTGGGTGCATATATATTTATAAGTGATATGTCTTCTTGGTGGAGTGTCCCTTGTAACATTATATATTTCCCTTCTTTGTCTCTCTTCACCTGTTTTATCTTGAAGTCTACTTTGTCTGATGTGAGTATGCAACTCCTGCTTTCTTTTGTTTGCCATTAGCTTGGAGTATTGTCTTCCATCCTTTCACTCTGAGTCTGTGCTTGTCTTTAGCGCTGAGATGTGTTTCCTGGAGGCAGCATAGTGTTGGGTCTTGCTTTTTAATCCATCCTGCCACTCTATATCTTTTGATTGGAGAGTTCAATCCGTTTACATTTAGGGTAATTATTGATATATGAGGGCTTAATATTGCTATTTTGTCATTTATTTTCCAGATCTTTTGCATTTCCTTTGTTTCTTGTCCCATTTATTTCGGACTGCCAATTCAGTTTGGTTGTTCTGTCTTATGACTCTTCTAGTTTTCTCTTTGTTTATCATATGTGATTTTGTTTTGATTATTTGTTTAGTGGTTACCTTGAGGTTTGGGTAAAAAATCTTATGTATGAGATAGTCCAATATCTGATGGCCTCTTATTTCCTTATGCTAAGTCAATTCAATCTCTTTCCTCTACCTCTTCAAAGTCGTTCTTGTTATACCTTATTCTGTCTTGTGTTGTGGGTGTGTGTTTACAGTGATGAGGTTATATCTATTTTTGGTGAATTCTTTCCTTTGATCTCTGATTTTGGTATTTAAGTGCTTGCTAACCTATTCCGGTAAAGATCTATTTTTCTGATTTTGTCTACCTATTTTTCTCCTTGCTCCAAGCTTTGTATTCCCTTTCTCTTCTTTTTCTCAGGCCTGAGGGCCTTCTTGAGTATTTCTTGTATTGGGGGGTCTCGTGGCCATGAACTCCCTTAGCTTTTGTTTATCTGGGAAAGTTACTATTTCTCCATTATATTTGAAGGATATTTTTTGCTGGATAGAGTATTCTTGGCTGAAAGTTTTTGTCTTTCAGTATTTTGAATATATCATTCCAGTCTCTCCTAGCCTGTAAGTTTCTGTTGAGAAATCTGCTGAGAGCCTGATGGGAGTTCCTTTGTACGTTATTTTCTGTTTTTGTCTAGCTGCCCTTAATATTGTTTCTTTGTCATTGACTTTAGCCAACCTTACCACTATATGTCATGGAGTGGGCCTTTGCCTGTTGACGTATTTAGGCAACCTATTGGCTTCACTTACTGGTATCTCCTGCTCCTTCCCCAGATTTGGCAAGTTCTTAGCTATTATTTCCTTGAATAGGCTCTCTGTTCCTCTTTCCCTCTCTTCTCCCTCAGGAATACCTATAATTCTTATGTTACATTTCCTCATGGAGTCAGATATTTCTTGGAGACTTTCTTCATTTCTTTTTAGTCTTAGTTCTCTCTCCTCTTCCATCTGGAGCATATCTGTATTAGCAAGGGCTTTTTAATCAAAGTCCTCTCCATCTCTCGTTGTCTTTGCAAGGCATGGTCAACATTTATTTATCAAACATTTGCTTTTCCATCTCCATGTGAATTCCTTTCCTCCCCTTTAAAGTCCCAAACCACTAGCCCAACATCCTTCTTTGCCTTTAGCTGAAGATGATGTTTAAGGTAGTCACTTCTGCCATTTTGATGAATTACTCAATTCTTGAGTTTCTCCCATGAATACAAGTTATTAAATTTGTTTGATTTCCTCTTGTTATTCTGTCTCAGGTCAATTTAATTCTTAGACCAGCCAGAAGTACCTACAGGGTAGAGGAATAGGTCTTCCTCCCCTACATTGCTATCATTCTTTGAAGGCTTCTTGAGGTTAGGGTTTATGTGTTTTTGTTAACCTCCAGCATCTAACAATATATAGAATATTATATATTCATATATACATTCTCAAGAAGCATTTATGTATCACATAGAACTCAATATGCATATCATGTTCTAGATTCATATAGAACTCTACGTATGAATATAGAATGTAGTATATAAATGCTTATTGAGTAAATCAATCAATAAATGAAGCTCACCATCTTAACCCTCTGCATCATCCTCACCCACCAAGATTATCAGTGTAAAGTTCAATTCCCAAGTCGTGCTCTTCTTTTAGTATTTACCAACTGGACAAGAGTGTCGGGAACTCCGTATAAACAAAGATCCAAGCTGAAAATTTTACTGGTGACTCAGCATGCCGAATAGATTGAGTGATAGGATTGCTCCTCTTCTTCACCTAGAGAAACCACACATCACCCCAGAAGCCAGTGGTGGCCCTGGCACACATCCACAGTGTGCCAAATTGTGTTGTTGGCCTTCACAGCTGCCTGCAAGCAAACACCTTGAGTACATTGCCTTCCCTTCCTCCTCCTTCTCCTCCTCCTCCTCATCTGATTTCTCAAGTTTCTTGCCACCAGCAGTACCTCCACCCCTCTGGTTTCTTCAGCTCCTACATTTCTGGTTTCCTGTCTGCTTTAGGGCTTTCCAATTAAGGTCCTGACAGCTTCCATTCCACCCTGGGTAGAGTTTAGGTTTTCTAGTGCCAGGTCGCACTGACTCATCAGACTTCCCTCGCCCACCGACTTACGTTTCTCCCCAGGTACACGTTACCCAAGCAGATCATCCCATATTTACTAATCCTCCTGCACTCTCCACAGCTTTCCCCGGGCTACACCCCGTGCTACACTGGGACGCTCCCCAGTCCTCATGCACAACCTGGAGGTAGCTCTCTGCAGCCCTTGCCTTGCTCACTAATTAGAAGGAGAGTGCTGATCTTTCTGAGTTCTTTACTGTGAAAATACACCACTCCCTCTTCACTCACCACCTCTCACAGCACACGCAGCCCTAGGACTTGGATTTCATTATGTAGGCACCAGAAGAGCGTTGGTTCCAACGTGAGCCCTGGTTCTACTGCAGCAACAAAATGAGGCGTGCTGTGGCTTGTCTACGCTGCCCCCACAGCACTGGGCACTGGATCCTGACCAGAGAATACAATTCCAGGAAGGATCTTAGTGCATTCCCTGCACTTGGATTGAATAAATAGGTTAATTCTATTCAGTGGAACCTATGGAGGTAAATTAAGATCTGGAGCAATTATACAATGTACACAACTAATGTGTTGCAAGTGCCTACTGTTTACCAGGAAGGGTATGCCATGGGTGACCCAAAGACTCATGTCTACTGTCCTTGTTGCTTGTGGCTCACTGGGAGTCAAAAAGTAATTATTTAAATAAATACTTGAGTACAAAATGGGATAAAGCCAATAGCAAAGGATAAGAAGGAGGGAGCCATGCTAAGAGCTGGAGGGAGAGCATTCCAGGCAGAGGTTAACATTGTATGTATGGGAACATGCATGGGCCCTACGGTGAGAGAGTCATTTTATATATCGTATTTGAAGCAAAGGAAGGCCCAGTTGTTGGGTGGAGGGAGGGTGGGCCAGGGAAACAAGACCAGCTTAAGTTCCTTCAATTTCTTATTTGCTCAGACTCATTCATTTGCCACTCATATTTTAACTTTCCTTTATCTATGTTGACATATTCTTAAAGCATTTGAACACAACAAACACAGCTGCCCCAAAGGTTTTCCTCTTGTGTCTTTATTTTTTTGTAAGAAAGCTGAACTGATTTTCAATTTTCCTTCTATCCATAAAAGTATGTACTACAAAGACTCCTTCAATATGGTCCAAGAGAAGAGAACTAATAGTTTTTGTAAACCTTCTATATGTCAGGCACAGAAATTCGTGATTTACGTGGAATATATCAAACTAGCCCCAGAAATAATTGTTCATCCAAAATCCAGATGAGCTGTGTTTAACACAGAGGTAGTTTGTCTTGAAATAAATAAATGTATATACTATACTTACATGCAAAATTCTTAGGAAGGCAGAAGCTTCATTTTTATCTAAGCATGAATAATCATCTGTTTGATTTGACATGCTCTTGTTTCCTGCAATAGTAAAATCCTGTAATGTTTAAACCTGCCGCAAATTAAGGTCCCCAGGGAATTACGAATAGGTCATCCGTGGGATATGATCATGTTCTAGTTTCTCAAACCCATTGAATCCATCCTCTAGAATACTTCAGGCTTAGACATATAGTCCAATTTGATATTATACTCTTCTATATGCATGAGATTGCGTTCGTGAATTTACAAGTTTTTTTAAACTATCTTTAGCATTCAAACAACTAAAAATTTTGGGAGCCGTAATTCTCTGTTTTAACCAACCTCTCCACATATAATTTGCCTCTCTGCCAAGTACTTCTGACAAACTTCGTGATGTGTGGCGAATCATAGCCCCGATTTTCATGCCGGCTGAGTTATTCATGCGTTTCGGTCATCTGTTTTATTTCTCAGCGTGGACGCATGTAAGGGAAATCCTGAGCTTTCTGAAGGGGGCATTCGTGCTGCACGGACTCAGCAGAAAACGTGTGGCTCTGTCATCCATAATTCATCATTCGAGGGCCGCGTCCTGCCCAGGCAGATCCGAGCACTGTAGCTCGCTCCCACAAGATCAGACAAGGCTGTTAAATCACCGTTTATTTTTCTGCAAACCAAAATCACCCCTCCGGCTATCCAGGCTGCAGTTTGTTTATTTGTACCTTCGATGTCTAAGCCTCCGACTTGGGGAAATATCAAAGATGTTGGTGACCTCCAAGGTATGAAATCACTTTAGTTTAACAGAGAGAAAGAGGCGCTGGAAATATAAGAGTCTTTCATTGTAGGAAATATTTCTGTGATTAATATTGTGTAATGGGAACATAAACACAAGCGGAAAACTGAGCTAGATCCTGAGGATGCGGGAGGAAAGTACCAGCTGGGAAAGTTTAACGAGGGCCAGACTCCAGGCAAAGGCTCTTGACTGGGCTTCCCGTGGCTTCGTATCAGGTGCTGGAGGACAGTGAAGGGGGCGCTGGATTATCAACATCCACAAGTCAGGGTCCTGGTCCTGGCCATGACCCGGACGGCGTGAGCATCCGAAAGTCTCATGACCTACCTGGAACCCAGGTGCATTCTCAGTGAAATGAGCACTCTGCTTAGATGCTCTCCAATGTGTCATTCAGTTCTAACATTCTAAGTATCCGTGCCATTCCTCTTTCCATAGCAAACGTCTCCTACTCAGGGAAGCCTTCTCTGTCCTGGAATTCAACTCATCTTCCCATGACGGGGCTCATCACCTTGATTTTGTCCCTTGCTCACCATTCTGTCTCCTCTGCTTGACTTGACATCTGGCTGAGCGCTGCCCCTTGCCCCCATGCCCAGCACCCACCACCACATAAAAGGTCCGACAGCAATGCCTCCTAGTGGAAGCGAGGCCCGCCTCTCTGTGCAACAGACTCAGACCCTGATGCGGGACTGAGGGCTTCCCTGTCACCAGGCAAAGACTGCCATTTGGGAAGTGAGGCAGAAGTCTCTAGTCCAGGATCTGACAGCTACTCAGTGAGCTAAATCAAGCGCCAGGCCAGACCATCCAGCATCTTAACAGCAGGTTTTCTCTCAAAAGGCTGCTTCCCATGAAGAGTCCCTTCAACTTTTCACTCCACTATTTGTATTTATATATCTTCATTGGTGCAGAAGGGCAGTGTGGAAACTTCTAGGCAAAACCCCTAGATTAGGGCCTTGCTACTCAAAGTGTGGTCCCCAGACCAGCAGCATCCATATCCCCTGGGAGCTTCTTAGAAATCTAGAACCCCAGGCTCTCCCCAACCTAGCGAACCAGCATTTGCATTTTAACACCAGCTGTTGGCTCAGTAGGGGAGGGTCAGTGCTTAGCTTCTAGCCAAGCCTGAAACCAATTTTTGTGATTTCAGTTGTTTTAGGATCAACTTTCAGGAACTTCTCAGTCGAGCTCTCTCTTCTATTTTGCTTGGATGAGAGTAACCGTATGGACAAGACGTGTGTGTATGTGTGTGTGTATGTACATGCCGGGGTAGGCGAGGTTGGTGAGAGTAACTGCTTCTTACAAGTAGCCTCACAGCTTTCGTATCTATTTCCAAAGGCACCCGCATTGTCCATCCTACAGCAGACCCCCCAAGTGAATCTTCCTTGCAGCTCGGCTGGCAGATCTGGGTGGCTGCACCTACTGACAGCACTGCACTTCACTTCTACTGCCTGAGCATCTGTTTTGTTCCTAACTTGTGTACAGAAAAGCCTGCTTCCATGTAACATTCCTGTGTCCGTGGAACCCCTTGCTTAGTTACCATAAAAACAATTCTATTGTGATACGGTATGAACCTCTGCTAACAATTTTAATAACTGACTATTAAGAGATGAGGAAGCCTTTTCTGAAACCCACAAAATGGATGTGGCTCCCTATTAAATACCTCAAAATACAAAGTGCCTACTTTTTCCTTCAACTTTCTTCTGCTTGAGAAAAGAATCTTGGAATTATCTTTGCACGTTCCCGTCTTGACTACTAGACGGTGAAGTCTGAAAGGAAGCGATTGCGTCTGCTTCTCGTTCCAGATCTGGCGTTGCCAGATTTAGCAAACAAGAGTACAGGACTCAGTTGAAAGTGAAGGTCAGAGAAACAATGATTTGATTTGACTTCAGTAGAAGGATACCACATGCAATGTTTGAATCACGCTTATATTTAAAAAAATTTGTTTTCTGTGTCCTTCAAATCTACCTCAGCATTTTGTATTTTATCTGGTAACCCAACCTGAC
Organism: Ceratotherium simum simum; assembly: GCF_057802395.1. Classification (NCBI taxonomy): domain Eukaryota; kingdom Metazoa; phylum Chordata; class Mammalia; order Perissodactyla; family Rhinocerotidae; genus Ceratotherium; species Ceratotherium simum. Next base: position 6,036,886 of record NC_141941.1, read on the forward strand.
CTCAGCACACAACTCAGTACCCAGCCCAGAATGGATGTTCAATAACTTTTGACCATTCACATTCTGATGCAGAAAAGCACATGTGTGACATGTGTAAAGGGAGCAGACAGGGAGGGAAGAACACTGAGCCCTGAGAATTCTCAACCCCGCTTGTTTTAAGCAACTTGGGAAACCTTCAGGAGTAGCTTTTTTTGTTTGTTTTTTGGTGAGGAAGATTGGCCCTGAGCTAACATCTGTTGCCAATCTTCCTCCATTCTGTATGTGGGGTGCCACCATGGCATGGCTTGATGAGCGGTGTGTAGGTCTGCACCCAGGATCCAAACCTGTGAACCCCAGGCTGCCGCACCCAAACACGCAAACTTAACCACTATGCCACCACGCCGGCCCAGAAGTAGCTTTTAAAGGGGAGCATTGTGGATGGGTCCCTTCAGTAGGAAAAGGAGGGGAAAATGCCCTCAGGGAAGTTAACCATAGGCCCTGAGCTCGGAGAAGAGTCAGACTTACTTCAGGGAGATTTCCACAGGGAAAGAAGGGGAGGGAAATTAGCTCGGGAAATGTTGGGTGGCTGCTTACGCGACATATGAAATTATTTAATGGCAAAATCAGAGACATCAATAATATATACTTGTTTCTTTGGTAAAATCAAGAAATTTAGAGTTAAAAAGCAGAAAAGTTGAGAGAAAACATGGTAAAAGAAAAAAAATAGAAGCTCCTGTGAAACAGAAAGGCAGCTATAGATGAAAGGGCTGTGTATTAAGCTGAGAGAGACTAATCTTCTGACACCATGTAATGATTTAATATTTAAGCCATGGGTAGTAGATTGCATTATTATCCTCAGCTCCTCCCCCCCCCCACCCCCGTCTTTATCGTGTACCTGTGAGGCGCTGTTCGACTGTGGCCAGGATGTTCTTCTCCATCCTGGACTCTGGTCTCACCCATGCGATTTGCTTTGGCCAATGGGATGTTATCAGACTTGATGCAAGCAGAAGATCAGGAGGTGTTTGCACAATTGGGCTGGACCTCTCTCTTGTGCCTCTGCCAATGGCACAAGAATGTGTTCAAGCTAGCCTGTGGAAGGATGAGAGACAGCTGGAACACAGCCGGGTCCCTCCTGTGGTCCCAACGGAGGCCAGGCAACAAACTAACCCCTAGTGGTGAGCAAGCCCAGTGACATCAGCAGAACCACCTAGCTGACCTCCGTCGCCATCAGACACAGGAGTAACGGGGGTTGTGGTTGTTCATTATGCAGCAGCATCATGGCGATAGATAACTGATACAAGAGCAGAACAACCTGGAAATAGATTTAGGAACACAATGACAGTTATAAAATCCAATTTCTCTGGTTCTTTCCCCTCCCACTCTGTGGGAAATCTAGTTCCTCTCAAATATCACCCAATGGTTCTGGTAATCCGAAGCAAAGTGTTCCTGTGTGTTTGGTAAAGAAGTCCTGCAGGCTCTCCGAGCACTTCCACCACTTTGATTGTCCTGCTCCAGGTAGCTGTGGGGAGGTCTCCTAATGTTGAAAGGCTGCAGGTTCTCCTCTGTGAGTGGTGCCTCCCCAGGGAGCCCCCAGCTCTCTCCAAGGACGGCATCATCCCTGCTATTCTAGTGCCCATGGCAAAGCTGCCCTTGCCAGCTGCCAACAGTTCTGAGGCCACTTGTCCTTCCTGCCAAAGGTCTCTCCATCACTCCTAATGCCCATCAATACTCATATAGGTGCTGCTGAAGACCACAGACAACCCTCAGTTTATATTTTTCTGTTTAGCAAAGTCAAGAATGAAGTGGTAAGTTTCAGATCCCTCCTATATGCATGAGCTATTCATTATACATTTAATAACCTTGTATCAGTTTCCAGTGCTGTAACAAATTACCACAAACTTGGTGGCTTAAAACCAGACACATTTATTCTCTCACAGTTCTAGAGAGCACAAGTCCAAAATGAGTATCACTGGGCTGAAATCAAGGTGTCCGCAGGGCTGCACTCCCTCCGGAGGCCCTAGGGGAGAGTCTATGTTGCCTCTTCCTGATTCTTGTGGCTGCCCGTGTTCCTTGGCTGTGGCCCGGTCACTCCATCGCTCTGGCATCACATTGCCTTCTCCCCTTCAGTGGGTGTTTAAAATCTCCTCTGCCTCTCTCTTATAAGGGCATTTGTGATTGCCTTTAGGGCCCACCTGGCTAATCTCCCCACCTCAAGACCCTTAATCACCTCAAGACCCTTAATCACCTCTGCAAAGCCTTTGGCATATAATGTAACATTTAGAGGTTCCACGGATTAGGACATGACATCTTTGGGGGCCGTTATTCAAACCTCTCCAAATCCTATTCCCACCCAAAAACTTTGTGAGAAAATAATCTGTGTTAAACTTACCAAGAGTAAATTTTCCTCCAAGAAAGCCAGTCAAGCATTCAACTAGTATTTATTGAGATCTTATGATGACTCTTAAATATTGACACTCCCACTCCAAGGCTTAATCATGGGCTCTCTTGTTTTTGTCTCTTTCCTTGGGTGATCCTATCTACAATTGTGGTATAAATCAACAACCAGACACCTTTCAGTCCCAAATTAATATCTCTAGTCCAGACTCGCCTTTAAACTCCAGATCCACACATCAAACTGCATCCGTTTGCAAATCTCAAAGGCACCTCAAACTCAATATTTCCCAAAACGAAACTCACACTCTTTCCCTCCCAACGTGCTTCTTGTGCATGTGTCGCTGAATGTCACCTCCAAACAGCCAGTTGCACAAGCCAAAAACGTGGAGGCCATTCTTGACTCCCCTCCTCCTCCCTCCATCTGTTGCATTCACAATCAGTTGCTATGTCCTGTGGATTTTATTTATCAAACTCTTTATTCCTGTCAATCTTCTGTGCCATCGCTTGGTCAAAACTGCCATCATGCCTCACCTGGAATACATCACAGGCCTCCTAACTGACCTCCCACATATTTTCTCCACTCCTCAATCTGTTCTCCACTAGTCAGAGAGATTTTTTTGTGTGTGTGTGAGGAAGATCAGCCCTGAGCTAACATCCATGCCAATCCTCCTCCTTTTTTTTCCCCAAAGCCCCAGTAGATAGTTGTATGTCATAGCTGCACATCCTTCTAGTTGCTGTATGTGGGACGCAGCCTCAGCATAGCCGGAGAAACAGTGCGTCGGTGTGCGCCTGGGATCCGAACCCGGGCCGCCAGTAGCAGAGCGCCCGCACTTAACCGCTAAGCCACTGGGCCTGCCCCCAGAGAGATCTTTTTAAAACCCAACACTTCATCTTGTCACTCCATGACTAAGAGCTCATCAATCACTTTCCATTGTTCCTGGGATGAATTTCAACATCCCTCATCTCCTGCCCTGATTTCAGGAACCTGGTACTCGTCTACCTTTCTAGGATCACTTCGCATTGTCCTTCACTTTTAGAATTATGTCATTCACATTTGAATTCTTTAATTGAATGAGCCTGGCTAGTTCCCACATGAGTGTCACTCTCAGCATCTGGAATAAGCATTCCATCCATCCTATTTGCTGAATAATCCCTTAATCTTCCCTTATACTCAAACCATACTTCCTTAGCATGGCCATCATTAACCCCATGGCATGATTTATTTCTTGACAACACTTTTCATTATTAGAAGTAAAAATTAATTGGGTAATGATTTGTTTAGTGCCTGCTTCCCAGTAAAAATCTCTTTTTTCTCTGTTGTAGCTGTGTTCTCCAGCATAGTAGCTTATACATAATAGATGCTCAATAAATATGTCCTTAAAGAAAACAAATGAGTGCATCCTGGTGAATGAAATAAACCTAATCCTTTAACTCTGAACTAGTGTGTCTCTACTCCATTCACACATACCTTGCTTGTATAAAGTTCTTTCGTCAAAGTCCTGAATACATTGATTTTTTGCCTTTTGATGTTTACCAATGATAGTTTACGTGGCAGATCAACTTCATTTCATACTGTTATAAATTTATTTTACTTGATATATGAGGCACTGTCTTTTTTTATAATTCAATTTTTAAAACATTCTTAGAGAATGTGGGTGTATTTTCATTAATTATGCCAAGAACTCAACGGCTCTGTTAATTCTATATACACATTTTATTTTTAAGCTTTAGAAAGTATTCTTCAATTATATTTTTGATACTTTTTTTTTTTTTTTTTTTTTTTTTTTTTTTAAAGATTTTATTTATTATTTTATTTTTCCCCCCAAAGCCCCAGTGGATAGTTGTGTGTCGTAGCTGCACATCCTTCTAGTTGCTGTATGTGGGACTCGGCCTCAGGATGAACGGAGAAGTGGTGCCTCGATGCGCACCCGGGATCCGAACCCGGGCCACCAGCATCGCAGCGCGCGCACTTAACCACCAAGCCACAGGGCCGGCCCTATTTTTGATACTTTTGAGAGATGAAGGTAGGAATAATATCAGGTGCCTTTTGGTACTTCAGTTCACTAGAAGCTTCTCTCTCTTTCCTTTTTGCCAGTTTTTGAAGTTTATGGAACGTATTTTCACGTTTTTTGTTTTTCACACTGGTAATTCTGTTAGTTTTGACTTTTATTTGCTTCCTGTTTATGGTGCTCATTGGTGCATATGGTGTTTATTGGCTTCCTTCCCTTATCTTTATCTATTTTCTCACTGCATCTCAACTTTAACCTAAATAGTGCATGGTTAAAATAACAGGATGTTCCTTCTGTTAATAAAATGAATAATCAAATAAAAAACAGAAGGCTGTGGAAGGATCAATAATGATAGTTCTTTTGGACTAAGGAGCATAATTAATCCAGTATGTAGTGTTAAGATCCAAGAATATTTCAATCTTATTGAGTATACTGTTAACAAAATACTGTCTCAAATGCACATTTAAATGCTCCCTGGTTCTTCTCTCAAATTTAATATAATTATTTGTATCTCATTTTGATTGCAGTTAGAGTATACAAATTTCATACAAAACTGACAAAAAATGAATGGTAAGTCATTTTTATTTGAGTCATAGCTAAGAATTATGATAAGCACATGCATTATGAAGATAAATAGAGCATTATGGTAAGTAATTAGCAAGCAAACCTACCACAGTGAAGGGGTTGCATTCTGATATAAAATATAGCCTACTTAGCACTCTAATTTATTCTTGTGACTTACTTTGTTTTGCCTGTATTTATCACTGGTCTTAAGGAGAATGACTAAAAATCATCAATCAAATTATTAAAACAATAATGTCACGCTTACCAGCAGGAATTGTTTGTTGAAAAGTTCTTCAGTTCTTCCTGGTTCACCTTGTAGCACAATCCAATGAGCACAAACGTTTTGGTGAAACAAAAGCAGGCTTCACATCCCACCTACACCTCTCACTAATTCCTTTAACTTTGGGGATCCTCTCTTAAATTCCTCGTCCTCATTTGTAAAATGGTCATCAAATTACCTATACCAGTGGCTCTTAAGGGCTTGTAAAACAGAGGTCTCTGGGCCCCACCCTCAGAGACTGAGTTGAAACTCAGAATTTGCATTTCTGTTGAGTATTCCTATGATGCTGATATTGTTCATCTGGGGGCCACAATTAGAAGAAATAACCTTTTAGTATTTCTGAAGCCTGGATAAGGAGCTTTAAAATAGACCCGTACCCTAGAGATCCCAGTTGAATTGACCGGGAGTGGCTGGCCTGGTGGTGATTGAATACACTGAAGGCTGGGAAACCATCTGTCTGTATAAAGCTTTTGACTCCCTGTCTGGTGATTTTGGTTGCTCAATGCATGTCAGTTCCATGTCTTTGCACATGCATTTGTTTTCATTCTATTTTCATAGTTAACTAGTCTCAGTCCCTGAATGAACCCAAATTGGTCAACAGGTGTTTGCTTGTTTGTTTGATGACTACATACATTTCAGCCTTGACTAATTGAATTTATAACCCATCTCCATGCAGAATTCAAGATAATTGTCTAGATTAATTGATGGTTGGTTTTTTCCACACCTGTTATCTATCTGGGCCCACTTTATGAATCATTACAGTGCTGGAGTTTCGTAAAGGCATTCCCTAGACAAAATTCACTTAAATAAAATCTTTTGTGATTTTGGTTGGAGTTTTAGGATAGGCACTTTTTACTTAAGATCTTATCTTTATAAATGTTTCATTTATTTATAATAAATCCAAGATTCTTGAGTTTGATAATCATTTGCATAAGCTTAAAGTGCAATCAAATACTTATGCAAATAGATGACCAGAAGGGCTTGGAAAGGTTCCCAAGTCATTACCCACTTCTGAAATTACAAACAATTATCCTAAAGCTGATCCAGTCCTATTTCCTTAAAATGTAAAGAAATCTCCAGTTAAAAGAGCCTTTAGGAATAAACAAACATTCAACACTTCTTTTGACATTAAAAAAAATTTGAGGAGGTCCTTTCTTGTAATTGATAATTACAGGAGAAGGATCTGGTTCTAAATAGAAGAGTATTGAACTGTTTTCAAAGATACTCATAATGGCTCTTGAATATTAATTCCATATCAATTCAGTATTATACTTTTCTTCAACAAACTTTGATAAAGGCTACCATAGTCTAGGCACTGTGTTAGATTTGGATTATAAAGATCAATAAAGCACTGACTCTGGACTCAAAATAGTGATAAAGTGATTGGATAACAGTCATTTAGTTTTGGCTATTCAGTATGTTGATGTAAATAATCCATAATCAATCTATAAATCAAAATTGGAGTGAATTTATTATGAGCCAGGTTTGAGGACTATAGCCCGGGCCTTCCTTCCCAAGGAAGGAAGGGCACCAAAGAAGTAGGGTGTACAGAGTGGTTATATACCATCTTGGAACAAAGAGCATACATTACATGTGACAAGAATATCTTTTACTACTGTCCCAAGATGCTAAGCTGGCACAGCAGGTCAGTGGTCATAGGGTGAGCACAGCAGGTTGATAATTAATCCTTAGTTTCCAGGAAGAGATGATTACCCTTAAAGAAATGCCAATATGGGGAAGCTACATCCCTATCTTTAAGGGCATCATTCTTGTCTTTGGAACATAGTAAATGGTTAAAGCAGATATACAATGCATGCTCAAAAGGACACTTCAGGCCCTTTTGGAAAAATAAGATCAGGCCAAATTAGTTTTAAAGCAAATGGCTTCCTCATAACTCCAATATATCCTATTGCTTTTCATTTATTTATCAAGTAGGACCCTAAGAAAGTGGACTGTGAACAGGATTGAATAAATAGAATGATGGGGTAAGGGGATGGATTGAAAAATTTGGGAAAAATCTAGACATTTAGAGCTTAAGAGATCTCCAAAATCATCTACAACAGCCTTTTTTTAATAGATGAGAGGATTAGATATAAATGATTTGTTCTAATTCCTATATAATAATTATATTCAAATGACTACAAACTGGCCTGTTGACAAAGCTTATATCATATCTGGTGATGATTCTGTGTGGCAGGTCAGTGTAACTTCCATGATGATGGGAGGTGGTCAGAATTTTCAGTAAGATTAAACAATTTTAAGGATCAAGGAAGGGAATCTAGTCTAGTCCTCCATGAACAAGATGGCCTTGTATTCCCACAGGAAAATAATAGGTGGTAGGGGGTGACCTTGAGAGGTTATTGCCAAAAGAACTGATTAGTTAAGGCAGGCAGAAGTTAACACGAGAAAAACATGTCAGCAGGTAGTAGGGTTCCACTTCCCGTGATAGAATCCCGGGCTGGGCCACAGGGCGTGGATGGTGACTGACCAGAGCAAGTTGATCAGCAATATGAAGAGGACTGTGGGGTCCAAGATTTTCTAAGACAAGCACACAGGCCCAACAGGCTAGTTACCCAATGTGGGATGAAAGGTTAGGCAGGGGTGTTACCACACCAGGTCCATTTCCCCCCTCCGCCCAGAAAGCCAAACATCAAAATGATGAGATTGCAGCAGAGAGAGAGGGTTTGTTAATCATAAGGCAGCCAAGTGAGGAAACAGGAGAATGAATCTCAAATTCGCTTCCCCGAAAATGGGGATGCATGGATATTTATGGGGTAGGGGACAAGGTGGTCTGAAATGATGGGAGGTGAGGAGAGATGAGGTAATTAATGATCTGCACAAGCTTAGTCAGGCTTCGCGCCTCTTTGTAAAATGCATGTTCACAGAATGAGGATGTTGGCATGCCCTGAGGCTGGAGTTTTAACCTCTTGATATCAAAAGGTCACTTATCGGACATACATCTGCATGGGCCCAGTTGATGGGTTGGTGGTCTCAACCAGCCTGAAGTGGACAAGTGGTTCCAATTCCTGAAAAAAATGGCTCAAACACCCATTACCATGGTGATCCAAGCTCCAGGGAGATGTCATCTATAGGAACCTAGTGGGAGTCAGACAGCATATTGCCAAAACAGTGCAGTTAACAGTGGGTAAGTTTATCATGCAGATTTAAGTCCTCACTTTCCATTCTGATAATTTTCTAGGTAAGGCCAACCCCTGCTTCCTCCTGGTACAGGGAAGAAGACACCTTTACAAATGGATATTTCCTGTACAAATGTAAATATCTCTTAGAAAGGGTAACCAGAACAAAGAATGGGCTTAGCAAGGACCCTCCCTGATACCTGGAGATGTCTATGGTGATGGCCTGTTCTGGGGGCAGGCCTCCCATCCCAAACTCTTTTGGTCAGTTAGTGGGGGTGGAGATCAAAGTGTCTTTCGGGCAGAGACATATTTTTTTTTTTTGTGAGGAAGACCAGCCCTGAGCTAACATCCAATGCCAATCCTGCTCTTTTTTGCTGAGGAAGACTGGCCCTGGGCTAACATCCGTGCCCATCTTCCTCTACTTTATATGGGACGCCACCACAGCATGGCTTAACAAGCAGTGCGTCGGTGTGTGCCTGGGATCTGAACCGGCAAACCCTGGGCCACTGCAGCCGAGCGCACGCACTTAACTGCCTGTGCCACCGGGCTGGCCCCCAGAGACATATTTTGAGGTGACCAATTCTGATCCCCCATAGTTACTAGCTGCTTAATCATCAATGGCTAACTGTTTGCCAGTTTAAGGAGGAGACCCAGGCGGTGGTCCAATGAAGACACAATCTGGGAGCCAGCATAGCCACAAAGCAACCTGATGGAGACCTCAGAGTATTGGACCGGGCCTCCTTGAATCCCTCAGGGCTGAGGTCTAGATTAGTGCCAGACCCCAGGACAGCCAGATCTGTAGGAAGATGTCAAGATTTCTAACAGGAGGAGAGGAGAATATGGAGCCAGGCAGGGCTACATGGATTTCCCTTACTGTATGTGTCTCTACAAACAAGATCTAAGACTTGTGTAAAAGTGGCAGAAGTCAACTTTAACTCCATATATGCAACCACTTTCTTATATAGTGGTTCTTAAAATACTTAATAATCCCATAGAGTAGTAAAGCTATAATAACGTTCCATGTAAAAAATCACATGAAAACAATCTCACAGGATGAATATACCATCTCAGGGGGCTCATGGACCTCTGTAGTCCATCTGTATGTTTCAGCCAGCTTTGATCCAAGGATGCCAGGCTGAACAACCATGCTTTAAAATTTAGAGCAGTCCACAAATGAGCAGGGCTAATGTGACAAGTGGATAGCCCCTAGCACTGTATTTAAACACAGGGTAAGTGACCCCCAGAGAGAATAATGGAGGGATTTTCAAGCATCTGAAGCAGGCATTGGATTAATTTACCACTAAGAGACATTTTAAGCCTAAAATAATGTGTCCATGATTCAAGTAATGTGAAACATCTCAAAGAGGTATTTAGCTCTTCAGAACAAACAGTAAATTTTACAGCCTGAACTACTCTTAAGTCTGAAGAGAATAAGTAATAGCATATCCCAAATACCCTAAATGTAAGCACATAAATAGGATAACAAAAATTTCAGTAGAGAAGCCATCAGGAGAAAAGAAGGAGGTGACTTGGGAAAAGGACACAACCTTGAGAGTTCTTCTTTTTTGTGTGTGTGTGAGGAAGATTGGCCCTGAGCTAACATCTGTTGCCAGTCCTCCTCCTTTTGCTGAGGAAGATTGGCCCTGAACTTACAGCCATGCCCATCTTCCTCTATTTTGTATGTGGGATGCCACCACAGAATGGCTTGACGAGCGGTGCCTCAGTCCGTGCCCAGGATTAGAACCTGTGAACCCCAGGCCACCAAAGTGGAGCATGTGAACTTAACTGTTTTGCCACCAGGCCAGCCCTGAGAGTTGTTCTTCTTAAAAAATAAAAATATTTTGTGGAATGTCTTATTAGATACAAATTGACTACAATAGATATCTGTTACTGTGTGACAAATGATCCTCACTTAGCAGTTTGAAGCAATAAACATATATTATCTCATAGTCTCTATGAGTCTGGAATTTGGGCATGGCTTAGTTGTGTCGTTCAGGCTCAAGGTCTCTCATGAGACTGAAGTCGAGTTGTCAGTCGGGGCTACAGTCTCTGATGGCTCTAGGGAGCTGGAGGATCCACTCACAAGATAGCTCACTCACATGGCTGTTGGCCTGAGGCCTCAGTTCTTCATTGCATGGGCCTCTCCAGAGGACTGCTTGAGTTTCCTCTCAACATGGCAGCTGGCTTCCTCCCAAGTGAGTTATCCAAGAGAATGCAAGAGGGAAGGTAGAATGTCTTTACCACCTAGGCTTGAAAGTCGCATGCCATCATTTCCCCAGTCTCCTATTGATTATACAAGTCAGCTTTATTCATCATGGGAGGGAACTATACAAAGACCCAAATACCAAGAAGTAGGGATCTTTGGGCGCTACCTTGGGGGCTGGCTACTATATTGATCTTGTGACCAGATGGGAAAGAATTTCAGCTAAATTTCGGGTCATTGCAGTGACTTTGGGAATAAGAGGTGCATAATGAAATTTTATGCTTTTGAGAGAAATAAAGCTTCTGTCATTTCTAAGGCCTCACAAGTAAAGCATATAGGCCAAAGAACTTAGGAGAATGCTGCAAATAAAAAACCACATATAGCATTAACGTGACTTCAGACTTGGCTAACTAGGATGCTTATGTATGCATCACCTCTAACTTAGAAGTAGTTTTCAAAGTATGAAAGTCAAGCTTGGTGTAATCCAACTGAATTTTCAGAAGTTATAGTACAAGTTAAAAATCTAAGAAAATTCAAAATGGGTTAAACCAATGTTATTGCAAAGAAATAGATTGAGGGCCACACATTCAAGCGCCCCATGTAATTTTACATTTTCTACAAAAAATAGGTAAAAGTAATTTTTTTGTGTGAGGAAGATTAGCCCTGAGCTAACACCTGTTGCAAATCTTCCTCTTTTTTTGCTGAGAAGATTGGCCCTGGGCTAACATCGTGCCCATCTTCCTCTACTTTATGTGGGATGCCTGCCACAGCGTGGCTTGGTGAGCGGTGCATAGATCCACGGCCGGGATCCGAACCTGTGAACTCTGGGCTGCCAGAAACGGAGCACGTGAACTTAACTACTATGCCACCAGGCCGGCCCCAGGTGAAAGTAATTTTAATAGCATATTTCATTGCCCCAGTGTATCTAAAATATTATAATTTCAACAATAGTCAGTATAAAACTATTTGTTGTACTAAATCTGAAATCAAGTGTATATTTCACACTTACCACGCATCTCAATTGGACAAACCACGTGTCAAGTGTTCAATAGGCACATAACACTAGTGGGCACCATATTGAACAATAAAGACAATTTGCTAGGAAAAAAATTCCAGCAATCTCTCTCTCATCAGGTGGTCCTGATCAAAAGCTTGCTTCAAGCAAGTCACCAAGAACACCTCTCTGTCTCACTCCTGTGCCTCTTCCAATGGTGCCTTAAACCACAGGCTTTAACTGGTGTCTGCTCAGTAGACCAGGCTCTCATTGTGGTAGCTGAATAGTCATGTATCCAGTACCAGCTTCACATCCTCCTACCAGCCGTGGGGAGAATGAGCATCTCATATAGCTCATGCCTAGTGGATGCATTTTGGCACTCATTTTTCTCTCAAGATCCTGAATTGAGTAACCTGACCATTCTGGGACTGGTCATTGTAGTTAGTATCACAGGATCTATTGATTGTGTAAAGCACTTAAGGTCTACTCCTAGGATTCAGAAGTGGGCTCAAGCCTCCCAAACCACATTGTTAAGATTAGGGAAGGAGTTAGTTGCCCAAAGGAAAATCAGAGCACTTTTAGCAAGACTTGAGGTAGGGAGGAGATGGAAACAGGGGCAAGAATGAACACATGTTCACCACCCACTTGCCTATATTGAGGTTACAGGCAGATGTCTTGAATTCCATCACTTAATGTCCTAACCATGAAAGGAAAGGGATATTGAAGGCCACCACAGCTATGGATCAGCAGCTAGGACCACCTACATAACTCTTGGTTGGGGTTGATCCAATTGTTTATAGCTTGGAAGATCTATGACCCACACATAATTCACTAATACTGTGCCAATGGCCCCCTTGAATTTCTACAGACAGAGATGTCATCCTGTATTTGCAGAATGATAGAAAATGTAGTTGAAAATACACATGCTCCTATGTGACAAGGAAATAATTTTAAATGGAATGTATGTTAAACCACTAAAGCATAACTTGAAACTTTGTTTTAACATTGAAATACTTACTAAAACCTTAAAACTGCTTCTTTCTTTAAAAGACAGAATTCAAAATTCTATTCTTTCCTGATGTTTGAGTTAATGAATCTTTCTAGGAAGTAGTAGATGAATATTACTGGATTTGGTGGATCTTACAAAATTATTTGAATAAAAAATCTAGTTCTGCAAGAGGCCAAATCAAGTAAAAAGAATTCCTTAAAACAAAGAAACAAAAAACTATAAGGTTGTACTACATGTTATACTGTAATTGAACCATTTTTTAAAATTATGTACCCATATGGACAAAGACAAGATGGGAATTTTTTTTTTTTTTTAATTTAAACAAGGCATGTGTTAGGGTGGAAAATTGTCGGTGGCATTTTTCTCTTCAGAAGTTTTCTGTTGATGTTACAACAGCATTTGTGCAAGTTTTAGAAGAAAACGTGTTTCTAAAATCAATGATGCACAACCTATTTTAGCAGCTTCCACAGAGTTGGAGACTGAGGAGGGAGGTAGTAACATAGAGGCAAAGAGAGAAGAAAGACTATTTTCCTTCACTCTGAGTCTGTCACCGTATAATGTGTCCAGAACTTTCAGAGGAAACAGAGTAAATTTATCCAAAGATGTATGCAGTGAGGAATAATACAGAAATGTCAACAGTATGGGAAAGTTGGGTTTCTTCTAATATGGAGGAAATAGGCTCTCTTACACATATATAAATGATTGTCATTTGTTTGAGCTCCAAATTGATAGCTGGTGGCATGTGACACGTTCTTTGAATATATTCTAAAAGATCCCCAATTCTTCTTCCCAAAGCAACTTTTCTCAAAGTGTGAGGGAAAAAAAAGAGAGAGTAATCTTTCTATTTCAGCAACAGGACTAGATTCTCATCCTGCTTGTAACTCATCAAAAACTTTCCCTAGCAGAACCAAAATAGCCCCCATAGAATTTCAAAAGATGAGAATCAAGCCCAGATGATCTGGACTGAAAATGTTAAATCTGATGCTATTACTATGGTCAAGTGAGATGACATATTTGCATTTTTCTGATTCTATTTATAATTAGTCTTTTTAAGAGGTCCATCTGCTTCAAAATATCTTTTCCACCACCCTGCCAGTGCATGAAGTTTCCACCCCAAGTCATGCAACAGGGTAAAGGAGCTGAATTTTTAGAAGGCACTTGTTAAATAATAAATATGTCTGTGGAGTAGATATGACAGTAACCCGAATATACTCAGAACTACATCCACATGGAATGTTTATTGGATGGACAAGAAGTACTGAGTGATGATGTTTAGTCCATTTGGATAGACCTGGGAAGAAGAGAAGAGAGAAAGCCCTCTCTTCTCTCATGGGTACCAACTTTCTAGTGCTAAAATAACAGCTAAATTACATCCCTTCTTCCTTCTCTGCCTACTCTGGGTATCTCCTTAATCTATGAGGAGTGGTCCTCTGCTGTTATAAAGCCTTGTAAGGTCAACAGGGTCTTTACCTTCGACTCAAGTCAGAAGAGTTATGTCCAGTATTTGAGTTTCTAGGTTTCTTCTCACATCATCTTTTTTGTAAAAGGCCAGGCTTTTTAAAATAAATCTTTCTCAAATCTCAGTTTTTCTTACTCTCTGCCTAACTCCTGGCACTCCAGACAACGATTCTATGTTCATGTTCTAATATCGCTCATCTGATTGCCTAAAAGGAGAAGAACCTTCCTCAGCTGGCAAATGGAGACATGCAGATCCAAGTCTCTTCATTGTTTTTCTCCTTCTGGTAAACTGCAGTGAATAAGATCTTTTGTTGGCTCCGGAGGCAGAAGAGAGAGTGGAAATAAAATGACCCTGTTGTGGGCCAAGAGATGTGGATGACCTCTGGACGTGGCAGAGTCCTGACCTAGGACGGACCTGGTCACCTGGGTAGCATCCTTCTGCCCCAGGTTCACTCCACAGGAGACAGCCTCATAAATGTAGTGCCATGCTAGTTACCCTCCTCTCTCTAGGTGAATGGCTTTTGGACCTGTTTGGGGTCTCACCTCCATTCATAATCCACTCTTTATTCACAAAATCAGCAGTCCCTATCTCTGCAGTGATTAAAAGACCAAAGCAAATTTCTTCAAGTGGTTATCAGCAGCCTCGCTAGCTCTAAAGAGCTACTTCTGCAAAATGAAGAAATCCATTAAGGGAATTAGCAACAGTCCACAATCAATTCGGCATGGGAAAACAGAGATTTGATATCGGTAATTAAAATACAACTCCAGTAATATAGAGCAGGTGTGATTTATAGTCTGCCTGTGCTTGTCCTCTTTCCCTGGGTGTCAGGCCACACTGTTGCAGAAAGTAGACCACACACACCAGGACATGTGTGTCTGACTGGATTTCGATTTGTTGAAGTATGGCACTGAACCAAGCAGCCACTTCTGTGGGTCAGTTTTTATTAGTTACAGCCAACCTCCCTTCTCCCGGAATCTATCATGGCCCCTTCCAGTTGTCAGTAAACCCAAAGCTTTTCTTCTGTCAGTTGGACACAATGCAGGGACTAAACTCACAAATGTTAAAGGATAGATAAGAGGTAAGAGATGTCCCCATCACTGTCATCTCTCTATTTGCCGAGCCCTCTTCCTTCAGGAACACTCTCAAAGCCAGTCAGAGATTAGGGTTCTCATATTTTTGGTGTGCATTGTTAGCTTATAGAGAAAAAATTCAGAGAAATGAAGATGACAACGTAAATTAATATAAGTCCAAACATTTGTGTAATATAAATATCTACCTATTAAAAGAAGTAATAGCAAAAAAAGAGTGAGCAGAAGTAGAATTGGAATTTAGCTACATGGCAAGCATCTAAACACATTTAGAGTCATCATGATTCTTAAAATTATTCTAATTATCCAGGACTCACTCACACAAGATTCCAAACACTAATTAAAGAATTTTTCCATGATGCTACCAACTCTCCCTTCTTTGGGTTAAGAACAACACAACATGGTTAACACAAATAAAGCTAGGTCTCATCAAAGGTTTTTTTCAATTGTTGAGTAGTATTTCTTTAACAAATTCATTGACATGTATTTACAATAAAATTCACCCCTTTAAAGTGTACATTTCAAGGTGTTTTGGTATATTTACAGCGTTGTGCAACCTTCATCATAATCTAATTTTAGAATATTTTCATCAATCCCCAAAATAAACCCTACACCTGTTAGCACTCACTCCCCATTCTCCCTCCCCCCCAGCCCCTGGCAAACACTCATCTACTCTGTCTCTGTGCATTTGCCTATTCTGGACATTTTATGTAAAAGGGATCTTATAATACGTGGTTTTTGGTGACAGCCTTCTTTCACTCAGCATAATGTTTTTGCCTTCATCCATGTTGTGGGAAGTACCAGCACTGTGTTGCTTTTTAATGCTAGGTAGAATTTTTGTCAGGCATCAATTTATTGCCTCTCAGCTCCCAGTGCACCCTCAATATATGTTCTGTGATAAACCATGGAATCCCTTTCAGCATTGTTCCTTTAATATGAACACTTTGTGAAGCTTTCTCAGTAGAGTGCGCCGGAGGGATACTGCCAGAGGAAGAAGTTTCTGCCATTGCCGGCTCAGGTGGGTGGGGGAGATCAGAAGTACGGTTGTGAGGTCTTCGGGTGGAGCCTCCCCCAGCCATGGGCCTATGACACCTGAACAACTGTGACACATGGGTCTGGTGATAAACTTTCGCTAGCCCTCTCAACTCAGAAACCAGAGTCCCCACGGAAGGTCACATACCAAGCAGCAGTTATCCCTTTGCAAGCTCACCACGTGTTCCGCTCCCTTCTAACACTTTCTGCCCGCCCCCCACCTCAAGCACATATTCCCCTTGCGTGCTGGTTTCTCATCACCTGTTCCCTCACCTGCATTCCAGGGGTTGGCCTACAGTTTGCCCAGCAACTCCAGACTGACTCTGGCCTGACCAAACCAGTGGACATCTCCAGCACATCTCAGCTCTTTGGTAGCGGAATCACGCTCCCTCTCAGAAATTCTAGACTATTGCCTAGTTTGTCCTTCCTTGGGCACTCTCCATGAGGTCAAGTGTACGGTATAGGGTTTCTATATATCTTATAGTTACTCATTCGTCATAGTTCATGATTCTTTACATTAACTTCCCCTGTTTAACGTACTGCGTGGTATCCATCTCCTGATGGAGCCAGACTGCTACAGTATTACATTGTATGGATATCCCAAATATTGTTTATCCATTCATCAGTTGATGGGCATTTGGGTTGTTTCCATTTGTTTGCCTATTAGGAATAATGCTACTATGAACATTCATGTGCAAGTCTTTGTGTAGACACATATCTTCATTTCTCTCAGGTAGATACTTAGGAGTTGAATTGTTGGGTCCTGTGGTACATTTATATTTAACTTTTTAAGAGACTCTAAACTACCGTCAAAAGTGGCTGCATAATTTTTCCTTCTCACCAAAAGTGTAGAAGGGCTCTGATTTCTCTACATCCCCATCAACACTTGTTGTGATATATCCTTCTGGATTATAGTCATTCTAGTATATTTTCTACTAGAATTTCAAGGTATTGAAGGCAAAAATGATGATTGAGTAAAACAATCAGAATCATGTCCAGTATTCAAGAAGACATAGCAAGGCCTTATGTACTATTTTGTTCACATCCTTCTCAGAAGCTAAGGGACTAGTTCCTTCCAGGCTGCAATCGTGGTATCGTGTCCTATCTTGGATGCTGTGGCGGCAGGCCAAATGAGAGCAAACACACATTTTCTTTTGGAACCAACAAAGCAGAAAATTTTATTTCAAGAATAATATAAACTACAATAAAATAATGTGAAGAAAATTTTGAGCCAAAAGACAATTTGATTTTGTCTCTTTTTATATGAGAGTAATTGTTTTCTTTCTTTTCTTATGGCAGGAGCTTTAAAACTAACTCATCAGGTCCAAAAACAACATTTAATCATTATTTTCTTGGCTGCTCATTTGGACCCAGTACAACTGCAAGGAATGGAGAAGTAATCTGTTTCTGTTTGGAATTCAGGGAATCTCTCTCCAGCTGTGGTACAGATTTCCTGTTTTTGCTCGAGGATGATTGAAATTTGGACAGTTCAATCAGGTTCAAATTATGTGAGAATGCATTTGCATTCTAGTTGCAACTTAAGGCTTTGAATTCTCATCCAGTCTTTCTTGGCTTGAACTGCCATCCTCATTAGTCTAAAGAGATTCAAAGCTTTTAAACAACACTAAGATGAAAGAAAGGTTGGGCTGAAAGAGAAAAACTTAGAATTTTTCCTAATTAAATGAGGTTTTCCTAAGATGTTCAGATCACAAGCCACCTCTGAGCCCCTCCAGTCTGAGATTCCACTGAGTAAAGTACATAGCTACGAGTTGACCATAATGAACTAGTAAAGGTTCTAGATGAAAAAAATAAAACACATACTTTGGAAGCTGTTCATTTAAATTTTACTGGATTTCTGGCTGGTCTAAATAATAGACACCAAGTCTGGATATAGAGATGTGAAATTTTGTGGTGGTGAAAACTACTCAATGAGAAACATCTCCTGTTTCATAGCCACTTTGCTCTCTGATATTGAACCATGTCAACTCTTTGGGCCATTTGGACTTCAATATATACGTATACCAATAATATTTAAGATAGTTTACAATATTATAACTCTTAGTAAACTACATAGTGACTTATCATAACTCTACATTTAGAAGCAGAACAATCAGATTCCAAAAAATAATAGCATTTTATGTAACTAATTTGTCACCTAACAAAATACGTCACTTGAATATGATCGTTTTAGACTTACCGTTTATTCAATGTCATCATATAAAAATAAAAAAATAAGTTAAATATGAAGTGTAAATTTTAGTGGAAATATTGTAATGATTTGAAAATAGTGCTATTTATTGTGATTAATTGGAAACATTTACCTGATTTATTTTAAAAACTGTGGATATTGCTGATGTTTTTTCAATAAAAAAATTATCTTCTTGAGTGTTTTGTGATTAGTTTTTACATTAAACAATGCAGGGGTTTGGGCAGAGGGTACACCACTGAATATAGGACTTTGTGGTTTATGACATATAAAAACGAGATATTTGGTATATGACTGGTTAGTCCAGTATGTGTATATTTTAAATAACAGTGTTTCAAAACAGCATGGCCTTGCATGTTTTCATGTTGTTTAGGCAGAAACAGTCTTTGGGAAGGTGGTGAAGTAATCCAGGTAGGAACACAAGGACCATATTTCAGAGACAAATTTCCACTCAGACAAGAGTATCTAAAAGCATCATGCTTTTGCCCACTCACCTGTATTTCCAGATCTTGATTGCCAAATTGCATCATCAAACCATCTTTATAAAAGCAGAGAATGAAAGAATCTTATGTTTTGCATGTTTTATTCTTTGATTCGAACAGCATTGTTATTTTAGGAGAGAGGTTTAGATCAATACCTCTAAAGTGAAACAAAACAGCAGGGCAGTGAGGAAGGTGCATTTCTGGAAAATAGCATAATAGGTACCAAATGTCTTAAAGGTATTCTTGTGTTTGCCTTAGAGATTCTATATCTAGGAGTCTAGCCTTATTCCACAATAAAAAATGTAGACCAAGATTTAAATGCAAAGATACCCTCTACCTAAAGAGATATAATTTTAAAAAAGTAAATCAAGCAAAATATCTGACATTATACAGCTAATTAAGTAAACTATAGAACTAACGTTATTGTTCATATAAAAGTTATGCAATTCTATGAATTTTAAAGTACTGGGGAAGTACAACACATGGGGGCTTACCCAAAATTCACCTCAGACATAATCCGTGTTAATGTTTAGAGGACATGAGTCCAGACTTCTTTGGACATATTGATACCAGGGTGTGCAGCTCGACAGAGATACAGAGAGAGATATTTTTTAAAGATCATACTATTTAAGTAAAAATTAGCAAATGCATTTTTCTTAAATTTAGCTATAGAAAAGGAAACTGAAGTGATACAGAAAGGACTGCTGAAGTTCAAATATTTGAGGTTAAAATGTCTAGGAACACAGTGGGATATGAATCCTTAAAGGTGAGACAGGGTCAACTGCATGGCTGCTGTGTCTCAAACTCATTTTACGTATGTGTAGTTGTTTGAAATATGACATTTAATAAAACCAACAGTAGCTTAAAAAATGCAGCATCATCTTGGACTAAAATAGAAACTTTGTTGTCTTTCTATCTATACCTCTTCTGATACTCGAAACTCAAAGCCTCTCAACCTATCCTGCCCCCTCTCAATTTACGTTGTCCTCCCCTCACGTTGAACAACTTTCCGGGAAAGAGGAGAAACCAGACCATTCTCAGGCCATATCTTCCAGGCTGGAGGAGTCAGAGCACACTAGGGCTAACTTTCCCAGTTAGAAAAGGCGATGCAAACCATGCTGATTGGCTGTCCATCAGCCAGAGAGAGGAAAGTCCAAAGTCAAAGGAATGAACCAGCCTTGGGCTATTCCTGAAGGGTTGTACATGGCATTAAAACAAACCAACAAAAACAAAAACTTATGTATGATTCATGTAACCCCGAAATCAAGATCAACAACCAATAATTAACTCTGATCATTCGTGTTCACTCATCTTCATTGATGAATTCAATATGCATTCATAACTAATAATTTATCATGAAAATATCTGGTGAATAAAACTCTTCTTTACCAAGAAAGTTGTATCCTGCAATAACAATTTTAGGAACATTTTTCTTATATTTCAAAATTCTTAAGAAGAAGAATAAAAAGAAACAAGACAAAGTGAGCATCTTATTCCAAGAATAATTCTCATTAAATTTTTCAGAACAAGTGGGATATAATTAAGAAAAATTGAAATTAGCAGAGGTAATCCTCCTTTAGTATATCCATTTATACATAATGAAACTAAAGAAGAAAAAGCTCAGCCAATGTTTTAGTTTTAAAATAAAATTTACAACTTTTTACAATAGAAATTTGCACTCCCAACCCCCTTCCAAAAAATAACGTTTTAAACATATCTTGTGCCGTTAAATACTCAAATAGCAGCATTCTCGTTTGACCCTGTTATTGCAATCACTGTGTGCCACTTTGGCACAGTGTCCTCAGTGGAGTGCTGATGTGAATAACATTACACTGCCTCCCTCAATTTTCCTGTGATTTTTGTAAAGAGACTTAGAGGAGGCTTAGGAATATCTAGAGCTGATTTTAATGACAAAAAAGATCAATAAACCTTCCCAACAATTGAATGCTAAATATTGTTGTCCAAGGAAAAAGAAAAAAAACTTTACATGGCATCATTGCTTGTATATCCCAATTCTAACCAGGTGCAGTAATCCCAAACACTACCTATATTTTCTTCATATCAGGAGAAAGAAAGACAAAGTGAGAGTTAATGTGAAGACAAAAGGTAGAAACTAGTGAGGCATGGATAGAGAGATAGAGATGGTAGGGATAGAAAGAGAGAGAAAACTTCAGTCCTCAGTCCTCTACAGACCCAACCTTCAACTCAACGTCAAGACAACACTACCTCTACTTGCCAGCCTTGTACCCACCTTGAAATTGCCCCCTATTCCTATAGGAATGCCATCCACAGTGTACAGTCCCTCACAGCATTGCCCTCTCCAAAGTCTGAGTTATTGGGTTATGCCAGTGTTAGCAGAAGGGGCTTGGTACCCCTACTCCTGAGAACAGTCCAGGACCATACTGTCCAATAGAACTTTCTGCGATGATGGCAATGCTCTATAATCCTGTGCAGTCCAATATGGTAGCCACTAGTCTCACATGACTATTGAGCACTTGAGATGTGGCTACTGTAACCGAAGAACGGAACTTCTGATTCTATTTCCTTCTAATTAATTTGAATGTAAGTTGCCACGTGTTGCTACTGGTTTAGTTACTGGACAGGACAGCCCCCGTAAGTGCTGAAATAATCCATGGTTAAGTCCCTTCAAGGTCTCTCTGTCACTGTGAGGAGAGGATTTATCTCTTCAATCTTCTTGGCCTTCAAGTGGACAATTATCAGAAGACGAAAGATTGAGTACACACACAGATACACACACACACACATACACACTTTCTAAGGATCAACGACAATTCTCAAAGTTAATGCAATCTAGATCCATGTACCGGAAGAGAAACTGTTTCCTAACTGGGGAATCACCTCCTTCCCACTGAGAAAGTTTTATCAGTTTCCTTGAACTCTTCCCTTTTTTTCCATGCCAAGCCCTCATTCCTCTCAGTGCTTGAGAAACTGGCCCATCCCTATGCATTTACAAACAATGAAGCCATCTTTTAGTCAAACAGAAGTTCAACTTAGTAAAACTTTGTATTTACTCATCATTTTCACTTTATGCCAGATTACATTCTTAAACTAGACAAGACGTATAAGCCTTTATTGTTCACTCCTAATCAGAGCAGACTTCCAGAGAGTTGACACATTTATTTATTTCAGTTACAATGATTCTTTTAGAGGAAAATATTTTGATCAAATGAAGACCAAATCATTAGCTATTGACAACGGCACTGACAATATGTTAAAGCAGGATAAACTGAAACAAAAGGCCTCAAATATAAGAAGAAAAATCAACATATTTTGCTTCTTCTGAACAAGGCCTAAATTTCTCATTTTCTTTGCAATTATAATATGTTATCTAAAGATAATAGAACCTCTTTGAGTAGTATGCATATTCAATATTTAATAAAAATTGAATACCATGATTATATGTTAAATTTAAAAGAAAAAAATACTTCACATAGACAAAAAATTGTAGAATCAATCAGAGGTGAGCAAATTGTTTTTTCTTTTAATGGCCAGGTAATAATGTTTTAGGTTTTACATAGTCTGTCAGAACAAGTCAACCCTGCCCTTTTAGCACAAAAGCAGCCACAGACAACACACAAACAAATGACCACGGCTGTGTGCCAATAAAACTTTATTTATAAAAACCAACCAGTGGGCCAGGATTTATCCAGTGAGCTGTAGTTTGCTGAGTGATGGAGTAGACAAAAAATATAAACCTATATTGCTGGTAAATACTGCATATCGACTAGAAGAATAAACATATAAATATCTCATTAGATGAGTTGAAACTTCTTACTGTGAGCAATGAGGAAGAAAAAAGATTTTAAAGGAGGCAAGTGATATTTTTTGAACTCTGTTGTAGGTAGGAAACAGAGGATATGTCAGCATTGGACTGAAGAACCAGGATAGACACTGGTGGTTTGCAGGAGGCCCAGGACCATGTCAGGCTTGAACAACAGCTTGTTTTGGGATTTTACTTCTGGGGTTTTGCTTCACTATATCCGGAATCCTCTCCATAATCTTAAAAGCCCATGAAATGTTGTGTCTATCTCCCTTATTTAAAAGATGAGTTTGGAACATATATCCTTAAAGGCCCCTTTAAGAAATACTTCCATTATGGGAACTTTGAGCATGCAGAAAACTAGACAGAACAGTATAATGGGTCTCCTTGTTCTCATCCCTCAGCCCCCAAACCACTGACGCTTTGTCAATCCTGCCTGGCCACACCTCCGTCCTACCCCCATAACATTATGTGGAGAAAATTTTTAGGCCTTGTATCATTTCCACTATAATTATGTCAGTTGGTATCACACTAAGACAAGGATCCAAAGTATATCTGCTTAAATAAGGATCACCCTTGTATGTCTATACATTTGCCCAAAATCTATCTTTTTATCCCACATATTAAATTAAGTACAACAGACTTTTATAGGAAGGAGGTAAAGTGGTCTAAAACAAGAAAACAGATTGATTTCTTTGCTGAAGTTTTTCCCATAAAAATAAATTCGATTTTCTCTCATATTTCTTTGCATTAAGTTGGATTTTATACTATCAGTGAGCAGTAGCTGTTTTCATAGCATGAAGCGACCTGTGGTCAAGTTTACTAATTCTCAGAAAGTGCAGCATTTGTTTTATAAAAAAGCAATGTCATGGCTTGTCCTCCGGCATTCTCTTGGGCATTTGGACCTGACTCAAATAACAAAAAAGAGGGAAATGCTGTATAAGTGCAATTGAGGAAGTGTTATTTCCTTCATTAAATAAGGAAAAGTCACCGTGTCTAACCTTTGTGATTTGAGAAGAACACAGCAAGCAAAGTTAGAATATCGGGCTCAGGTCCAAGCCAAGTGACTTATTATAGACATCAGAAAGTAGAATGGTTAAAACTAAGAGTGCACTTTCTTGGCCCATCTCTCTGAGATTGGATTGCCACTCATCCATGAGACCATGCAACAGATATTAATTCATTCAGACAAGGAAGTGAAGTTTCTACTGGTGTTATAGCAGGAGATGTTAATTTTTCTAGAAGTGGAGTTCCTGTCACGTGCATTGGGGTCACCTTCAGTGTCAGTGTGTTGATCAGTTGTCTCCACTGAGGACTCTGCTGGGAGCATCAGCAAAGTATGCATAACACTTCGAGGACTGGGGCAATGGTCCAGAACAAATTATATGGGAAACTGCCTGAAAATATGAAATTATTAAATGATTTGACATATCCAAAATGCTAAAAAAAAAAAAAAAGTATTGGTAAAATAAGCCAATGAAACTTTTTTGAAATATGTTTTGTTTTCTCTCTTGCTTTAGTTAGGAATTCAGAGCCTTGGCATTATTGACATTTTGGAGCCTCATCATTCTCTATTGCGGGGCTGTCCTGTATGGTGTAGGATGTTTAGCAGTATCCTTGACCACTACCCACTAGATGCCAGTAGCATCCCCATCCCCCAGTTGTGACAATGAAAACTTTCTCTGGACATTGCCGAATGTCCCAGGGGTGAGGGAGGGGCAAAATCTCCCCCAGTTGAGAACAACTGCTTTCGAGGCACATCAAGGAGTGGAGATGTGTTTTATAGGAGAGATTATCCCCCAAAGACATCATATATTCAGATATCAGAATTTTACCACATATTCATAGCCTTAACATAACTTCCAACCACAAAGATTTTTCTTTTTAGTCATTACTTTTATAAGAAACTACAGTCTCTGTAATGTTAACAAAAAAATGAAGTTTTATAAACCAACGTGTGGGGACAAGCTTCCTGATAAAGAAGGCTCACTGGTGGGTGAGAAGAATCACCCATGTGGACAATAACAGACTGGCATCTCAAGATTACTTGCTGGAGGAGCTGACTTGCCTTGGACATCTCTGTTTCATGGAACATATGATGTTTGCACTGGATGATTCTGTATTAGCAAAGGGGAACTCCCACTATAAGAGGGGATTGAAATTAAATCCCTGCTTTGGAAAAGCAGACAGACAGAGCATTTGGACAGAACATTTATACTTCATTTAAAAAGTATAAATAAGCTCACTTTGGAAAGGTTCAATGACCAGCTATGAGGCTGACAGGTGTTGTAAAACTCAGCGGAGTATTTCCAGAAGGGTCTGGTGAGGATTCAATGACCATCAGTGACCATCAGTGATTTTGGAAGGAATGACACAGGAGAAGGATCCTTCTATCTTATTCTTTAAAATGCTAGAGTCAAAATCCAGAAAGTTCTGAGCCAGCCCTGGTGGCCTAGTGGTTAAAGTTCAGCGTGTTCCACTTTGGCAGCCCGGATTTGGTTCCCAGTCGCAGAACCACACCACCTGTCTGTCAGTTGCCATGCTATGGCGGCAGCTCACGTAGAAAAACTAGAAGGACCTATAACTAGGATATACAACCATGTACTGGGACTTGGGGAAAGAAAAAATAAAAGAGGAAGATTTACAACAGTTGTTAGCTCGGTACAAATCTTTCCTTGCAAAAAAAAAAAATCTACCTTTTAAAAAAAAAATCCAAAAATTCAATATCCTGTGGATAAAACATGGTCGTTTAACCCATTTTTCCATGTATATTTACATTTGTCATCATGGATCTACAGTTATTTTTGTTTGTTTAATGAGATTATGCTTTTCATTCTCATGACCACTATAATGGAATGATCTGTAGAGTGACACCCAGAATGTCCCATGAGTACAGGAGACCTTTTAAAACTTGTGTTCAATTGACATGGATGTGGTGTTACCTGGAGTGAGGTAGAAGGATTTGATGGGCACAGAATAAAGTGAAAGTAGATCTTCAAGAGACTGAAAGCAAATCTAGTCCATGGCTCCTCTTATAGACGAGGCAGTTGAGACTCAGGGAGGTGAGAGGAAGGAAGCTCCCAGGGTAATGCAAGTAGGCAAAACATCCTTCCATTCCTCTTAAATTATTTTTGTATTGAAATTGCTCAAACCAATTAACCAGATAGTTCCTTGAAGAAAAATGCACTGCAAGAACTGTACATTGGTTCATCAATCTATTTTGAAACCAGAAATAAAATTATTAATGGTAAATCCACTATTAAGAGAACTAAATTTTGGGCCCAGCCCTGTGGCTGAGTGGTTCAAGTTCCTTGAGCTCAGCTTCGGCAGCTGGGGTTCGCAGGTTCCGATCCCAGGCACGGATTTACTCTACTCACCAGCCATGCTGTGGCAGTGTCCCATATACAAAAAACAGAGAAAGATTGGCAACCGATGTTAGCTCAGGGTGTATCTTCCTCAGCAAAAACAAACAAACAAAAAAGAGTACTAAATTTTGATCAGATGAATGTATGTAACTATAAACACTTTTTTCATTTATTTCCAGTCATGCATTCAGTGACCTTGGACATTCACTCATTCTTTGTGGACACAGTTCTGTAGATAACCTTAGAGCCTCTTAGAATTGCAAAATTGTATAGTTCACATGATTTTTTAAAAAATGCTTCAACCTCTGCTGTGACCCAAGCTAAAGAAAATATGGGAAATATATTTCTTTCTCAATAAATTTTTGGTCAAAATTCAGTGTCTTACCTCTTTTCTGTGAGTATACTATGGTAGAAAGAAATCCTTGGGTGTGAGGGGTAGAGAGATGAAAAGACTTTCCAGAATGTGAAATAGAAAATCTCATGAAGGCAGCTTTCCTCACCTTCATCTCAATTCTTGAGGTTGTAATAACAGAGTTCTGAGGACCAGAAGGGAGGAGGAGAGGCAATTTTGGAAAACTAGAACCAGAGACAGTAAGTCAAATCACAATTGTGATTGTACTTGCTGTGAAGCATGGGTGAAGGGCAACAAGGTGATGAGGAAATGCTGTGTCCAGCTTGCCATGGATGAATAAGTGGGGGTGTTTAATCTGCTCTACATTAGAACCATCTCCAATGATATATAAACTGGAGTGTGATAACCCACGCTTCTGGAGAGACAATTGGTAGCTAGTGCTCAACATGCTGGTGGGAGTTGTGTTGCATTTCTGTTGAGGTTTTCCAGATGATGGTGTATTTCTCACCATGTAGTCCTTCACGACACAAATATTTACTGAGAGTCTCTTATGGGCATGGCACTGTGCTCGATGCTCGCCAGCAAGTCTTTGGTACTAGATACTTCATTATAGGTGCAGGAACAAACAAAACAAAACATGATATATCTGGTAGTGATGAGAACTATGCAAATAAAAGCAGGCTGGTTAGAGAATGGTGAAGGTAAGGGTGCGGGGTTGAGAAATGTGAAGTTTTCTGGGAAGAGCAGGAGATGAGGCAGGATAGAGGGGTTCAAGTGTGAGAAAGAGAGCAAGGGAGAGATGTATGGAGGGCCAGACCATGCAGGGTATGGGCCATTTTGAGGACTTCGGCTTTCACACTGAATTAGTTGAGTAGTCCTCGGCAGGTTTTGAGCAGAGAAGGAGTACGATTTGACTTACATTTTAACAGGTTTATTCTGACGTCAGGGCAGGGATAGGTTGAATAAGGAAGAATGATAGAGCAGTCAAAAACGACTGAGCATTCACCTGTCTCGGTCCAGGTGAAGGATATGGATGGCCCGTACCCTCCTCGCCAGGAAACCCTTCCAGTGGGGTAGGAATTGCTGAAACAGCCAGAAAAATAAAATTAATCCAGATTAAGTTGAAAGCAGGAGATCAGGCACCCTTGAGCATATTACAAACATTAAGACAGAAAAATTAAAACTATTCCTCGTGATGTATATTTTGGCTGTATCTCTGCTTATACAAAATACACTCTCTCATGCACACACGCAATTTACACATGAGCTATATTACTTTATATATAATTTAAATATAAACTATCCAATAGTTTAAATATAAACGATGGAATTCAGCATGCCTACAAAAGCCTTGAGTTCCATTATTTGAATTGATTTAACTCTTTATTAATTATGATACATTCTCTGGGTGGCTTTTTATACTTCCAGAATAAACTTAATTTGTCTCTCTTTGTTAGTAGACACAGCAAACTAAGGTGCTGGCAGACTTCTTAGGAGAAGTGACATCTTAGAACAGATACCACCTCCAACCAGAGCCACGTTTCTGGAGGAACCTGCCTGGAACAGCATCATGTGAGCGAGGGGGGTGTAAAAGTACTGTTCCAGAAAGACCAGAGGGAGGCCTTTCTTCCCATCCTCAGTCCCCAGGTCCTCTGCCTCAGCTTACAATGACCTCTTCCCACACACACATCTTACCCTGAGGACTGCTGGGGGCTCCGGTGTGGTTCTGGTCATAGTGGTTTATCGGCATACCCTTTGATCAGAATATGAACAATAAAGCCGATTTTTTGCCAGACAGCTAAGGGGTGGCCAAAAAGAGTTCTCACCTTTTTTTTTGTTTGTTTGTAAGGAAGATTGGCTCTGGGCTAACATCTGTTGCCCATCTTCCTCGTTTTGCTTGAGGAAGATTGTCCCTGAGCTAACATGTGTGCCAATCTTCCTCCACTTTGCATGTGGGATGCCGCCACAGCATGGCTTAATGAGCGGTGTGTAGGTCCATGCCCAGGATCCAAACCTGCAAACACTGAGCGCCAAAGCAGAGCTCGAGAACTTAACCACTATGCCACTGGGGCAGCCCAAGAACTGTCACCTTGAACCAAAGAGAAGTGTAGTTATGTTCACAAATGAGGCAGCCACAGAGGGGAATGCGTGGGCTTTACAGCCTGGGATGTGAAACCGGCTTCATTGGCCGTGTGCCTTTGGGTCAGATGGTCAGCCACTTGGAAGCTCAGTTGTTTTCTGTGTTGATTGCAGATAACACGAGTATTCACAGCATGGGTTTTTTGTGAGGCTTAAATGAAGCAACCCACGCCCAGCATTTAGCACTATAGATCACAGGTGCACCCAGTAAATGGCATCACTTACATTATCTTCTTGAGGCGGGGCATTTCCTTTTAGTTGCTAACCCATTTTGTGAGTTCCTCAGATAAGCCTTCGAAGAAGAGAAAGTTGTATAGACTATCACACGTTGATATTATTAGACAACCACAGCATATTACTACTTCTAAATAAATATTACTCAATTAACCATAATATTTAGAAAATGTTGTCGTTTTATAGAAAATGAGTTTTAACTGTGAAATATCAATATGGAAATAGCACCATGCATCACTGAATATATTATGTATATTACAGTGGGGTGTTCTTTTTTAAAGAATGTTGATATTCCCAATTAACATCTAGAGCAGCTGTTCTTAAAGTTCATCACACTTCAGAATCTTGTGGAGGATTTGTTAATGTAACAGAGCTGGTCTCCACTGCCCGGGTTCCTGACTCAGTAGATCTAGGAGCACAATAATTTACATTTTTAAAAGGTCTCCAGGTGATGCTGATGCTGCTGGTCGAGGAACCACATTCTGAGAATCATTAATCTAGAGAAATTGTTTTTATTGATGTCTTAATAGTTTATAACGTGAAATTTTAGCTGTACATTATTGTTTGTCAGTCACCATATAAATGTGTCCCTTCACCCCTTATGCCCACTCTCCAACCCCCTTGCGCCTGTTAACCACCAAACAGTTCTCTCTGTCGGTGTGTTAGTTTATCTTCCACATATGAGTGAAATCATGTGGTGTTTGTCTTTCTCCGTCTGGCTTATTTCACTTAACATAATACCCTCCAGGTCCATCCATGTTGTTACAAATTGGACGATTTTGTCTTTTTTATGGCTGAGTGGTATTCCATTGTGTATATATACCATGTCTTCTTTATCCAATCATCAGTCGAGGAACACTTGGGTTGTTTCCACTTCTTGGCTATAGTGAATAATGCTGTGATGAACATAGGGGTGCATAAGTCTCTTTGGATTGTTGACTTCAGGTTCGTTGGATAGATTCCCAGAAGTGGGATAGCTGGATCATAAGGTATTTCCATTTTTAATTTTTTGAGGAATCTCCATACTGTTTTCCATAGAGGCTGCACCAGTTTGCATTCCCATCAGCAGTGGATGAGGGTTCCCTTTTCTCCACATCCTCTCCAACATTTGTTGTTTTTTATCTTGGTGACTTTCTAATCACCAAGAGAAATGTTTTTACTCCTAACTACAATATCAATAGTTGTAGTTGTTGAAAAACTAAATTCAATCAAATACAAATAATTATTGTTGCTGTTTAAACTGTACTTCATTAACTCTGTTTTCTGCATTGTGCAGGGGGAAAAAATGAAAAGAAAGGTCAAAGGGAGATTGGAAACATCAGAGAAATAATGTACCTGACGTCCAGTAAGTCCACCCAATACCACACAGGCATCAGTCTTCAAGGGGATGCAGATTTTGACATCAATAGCACCCTGAAGGCTCAAGATGTGGGGAACTCTCAATTATGAACCTCCACCTTGTGCAGAAGTGGACGGAATGTCTGTTTTGATGGCCATGGTTTATCTCTCTCAGCAAACATATTAGAAATAATGAGGTAAGCAAGCACTGTTCCTTTCAAGGTAATTTATTTGCCTCAATAAATGGGAGGGAAAATCCCAATTGCCTAGTGAAGTATTTGATGTTCCTTATTAAAGAGAGAGCTTTAAAATTCCTCACAGTATTAACGGAACTGAGGGAGATTTAAACGCATCTGTTCTACATTAAGGATGTTCATCTACAGATAACCTTCTTTCTGAGCGTGTTTACGTTAGAGGTATGACGAGTCCTCCCCGGACAGACCCGGAAATGTTACCTAATTCGCTGACAGTTTAGAAATCGAAAAATAACAGAGAGGATACACGTTGAATTGAAGCTGAGACATTTTTATCCTGTATTTATCATTTTCACAGTTTCACACAGAGCCAAGGGCCACGTGAGAACAAATTATTAGGGAATCATTTTAATAACTGCCTGATGACCTAATTTGGTTTTTTTCCCTATCTTCTAGCAGCTACTGCTTATTTAAGCTATTGTAATTCTACTTTATTAAACAGCTGTAATTGGATTCACATACCTGAGAACTTTGGGTCTAAAAGAGTCTTTGAGACAGCAGATCTGTATTTCTCTCAGTGTCACTGAATTTCAACTTTGTGTTGGCGATAACCTGGTTGTTTCTTGTGTCCTTGGCTTATTCAGCCCCCTTTGGTTAATAGTGGATTGTACTTACTACCATGGTGTTTAGTGAATGGGTATGCATCTATGTGTGAGTGATTTATTTCAAAGGAGCCAATGGGGTATTTTGGTAAGGTAAAATCTGTGTCCCAGACTGGTGAAATTAGGGGCTAATGATAAAATTCTGTCGATCAATTGTAATCTTATTAAAAACGTACTGTTTGTTCCATTTCTCAAAGATCTATAGGAAAAATATATTTCTTTCTTAGATGTTTTCATGTATTAACTGAATTTTTCCCCTGGAATAGCTCTATTTTCTTTCTGTTTACATAAATTCCGCCCAATTCAGGGTCTCAACTCCTCCATGAGTGATTTTTCACTCAACGCACATGAAATCAATCTGTCTCTCTCCTTACCACAACCTTTAGTCTTGGATTAAATATTTAAACATTACCTTAAATTCTTTTAATACTTGCACTTAGAATTCTACATGTCTGGAAGAAAAAGTCTCCATTTTACTTTTTTTAACCTCCTTAAATTGGTAGTGCAGAAGGAAAACTGGTGGTATGTAATATATGTTAGATAAAAAATAAAGTTAAAAACATTGTAACACACATTGTAAAAAAGTTCAAAAAGTTAAAAAGGTAGAAATTGAAAAGTAAAGACCTTTCGCCTTTCTGTATCTGTCTCTCCTACCTGTCCCCTAAGAAATGTACTGTTTTGAGATTCTTTTCACTTAAAAGGTTTTGTCTGTCCTCTTCCTGTCTTTGTATTTAGCCATTCCTCCTGTTTTATAGCTGAAAATCATGCCATTTTATGAATACGTCCTCATGTATTTAATCGTGGCATTTATCTTATTTCCAGAGCTCAGGTATTACAACCAGCATAGCAATGGGAATAGCAGAATGCACTTGGATGGGGAATTCTGTAAAATACATTTAAAGAAGTGGAATAGTGAGTTCCAAGTGTTTAACACATTTTAATTTCTGATTGCTGGTTTAAATCACCCATTTGTAAAAATAGAGAACTCCCACTTGAGTCTCAGGCCTGTGTCTGTATTACGGAAAGTAGAAATCTTACATTGTCTATGATTTTCTGTAAAAAAGTTACAATCAGGCTGATATAAATGTGGCCGTGCAAGTAATCCCCACTATACCCCTCAGGGACGGTTGGTTAACATTTGAAGAACTTTCATTGGAATTCACACTTCAGGGGTGATTTGCAAAGGAAGGCCTCCATCAGGAATCCACAGTCCAGAGGCGGTTACTTAGCACCACCTAAGTGTTGTTATTTAAAATCATGCCAGTTAATTTGTGAAATAACATCAGTGACATTAGAAATGACAACAAAGACACAACGATGGAGTGAAGGGTGTTGGTTTGGAAAGCCTTCGCAGGCCTCACTGCCCCTGAATGCACGCGGAGCTGGCCTCCCAGCAGTACGGCCTTCAGTGCAGTACCTGGGTGGGAAGACCCATCGTTCTGTGACTTCTGCTTCCTGGTGGATTCCTGCCGACAAGATCATGGCGTCTGGCTGGATGAGAGTCTTTGAAGCAAAGTATTGCTCAGAGTAGAGTACCTAAAAGCAGAAAGTGGTGCTTCCCCTAGGCTGCTAGAGCAGTTCGTCTGGTGGATTTTGTGCCGGCTTGCTAGCAAATGTGTGCATATTTGGCAGAGGTTGGTCTAAAGCTTGTTTTTCTTGTTCCATATCACGTGGTGGTGAAGTTGCGAGGGAAAAGACACGTGGCTTCCTTCTCCCTCTGAGTACAAGAGGCGAGTGATTGCTGAACAGTCCAAGTGCTAAGATCGGTTATTAAAAGGGGAAAGGATCTAAGATACTGAATTTAGTGCAGGGTGCATGATTATTCGGAAAGATCTAGAATCTAGATATACATGGGTGATCAGTGGACAAGCTACTGTATTTGAAATAAAGGGACGTCAACTAGATTCAACTCTTTTTTTTTTTTTTCTAAATGTGAGCAGATTCTGCCACATGTAACTTTATGACTTTAGAAAAATCATTCAACCCCAAGTTCCTGTCCACCAGTACTGTGACTATGCTATATGAAGGTATTTTTATCTTTTTAAAATGTAGTTTTAAAATTATGAATATGTCCTAATGTCCTCTCTTTCTAAAATGTAGTTTTAATCCTCAATCCAGAAATAGCATCAATCTGCTATGAGTTAGGAGGCAATTTCTACTAAAATAAAAACCACATCTCTGCAATGCATATTCTCCCTACTTTAAATAAAGACTTTAAAACATAATTAAATATTTTAACACACCTTAACATATATGTGATTTACATTTATTGATGTGGGAATAAAATTAAAAATAAATGTAGCACTCATTTTAAGAATATGCTCATCAAGGAGAAGAAAGCTTGTTCCATTTAAAAATAGTAAGTTAGAGATAATGGTAATTTTACCTAAAATATGTCATTTAAAAAAAAAAAAAACTCCTATCAACGTTGCTTTTCTTTCCTGCTTTGAAAAATTTTGAATATAACTCAAGATAAACCAAACTACTTCACATTTTTCTAAAATAAAATAAAAGATATTCACAGGACTAGTTAACAATTCAAGAGAAACGTTCCTCAGGCGAGCAAAGGAAATGTAAAGATTTTCATGGTTATGTAGACAGTGCATGTAATAAAACGTGATCCTGGTGTTCCTGGGACCAAGACTAATCTCTTAACAATCCGTCTTTATCAAGGTGCAGTCTTCTATGGAAACAGAACGTAGAGAAATCTGAACTCAAGCTGCCGAGTTAGGAGCTGATTATGTGATTCAATAGAATAATCCACTTTACAAGGAACACAGTATGCTATTCTTTGAAGCAATTAGTTCATCTATCTTAAAAACAAAATAGAAGTCTCTTGAATGATGCTCTAGAGAAATGTATATTTTGAGTAGTCTATCCATTCTCAATTACAGTAGGTTCTTCCCTACATAATCCACAACTGAGTCGCCCCTTTAAAATGTAAACACATTAAGAAGGCAAGTGATGCAGCGTGCTCCCTAATCAGCATGCTTATTTTCCGGCTTGGTTTCTTCCAAGTTATGTAAACAGTTTAAAAGGCACCTTGAGGTAGATGTTGGAAACTCTTACCTTTCAGAACCCCAGCAACAAATCTCCAATCCTCACCTTATTAGCTTGTTTGATCCCATGCCTGCTAGATCATTTGATTGTAATTGGGCCCTGAGAATAGAATTAATCTATTTGCTTAAAGCCTGGGGTCTCAACTGGGGGTGACTTAGCATCTCCCCCCAATGGACAAGGGATGGAGACATCTTTGGTTTGAGGAGAGGGGGTTCTACTGGCGTTTAGTGGGTGGAGGCCAGGGATGATGCTCAATGTCCTACAGTGCACAGGACAGCCCCCACGACAAAGAAGGATCCGGCCCCAAGGTTCAGTAGTGCGAGGTTGAGAAAGCCTAGGCTAGAGGTAGGCTGCTTTGTACATTTTGAAGCTGTGAATTTTTGTTGGTAAAGCACCACTCCAGTTGAGACTTGATCGCCCGACTTTCCAGGAAAGAGACCTGAGTGAGTCCAGACCTACCTGCTATTCAGCTTACCCACAGCAAGACTTGCCCAGCGTGCTTCCCTGTAACTCGTGTCTGATGTCCCGCCAGCTCGGCCCCATAAATCTGTGCTGGGAAGCCCACCTGAGTGGAGCGCCTTTCCGCACGGGGCACCTGACCAGACACTGTGTGTGCAGCTGTGTTTTCACTCAGCTCTCTTGTTTTAGAGCATTGGCCGTTCGTAAAGCCCTTCCAAAAGATGGGAAACCACTTAGGTGCACAGAAATGCGATTGGATCTGGTATTACTATAGAATTTTTATAGAGAGAGACGTTGTTGCTGGCAAAACGAGGTTTCTTGGCAGACTAGATTTGAGGACTTTTTTTTAACGGGATGACTAACCGTCCCTTCCAAAGTGTCGTGGGTATTGGGAACTAAGGCAAAAAAGGGGATTTCTTGCTGTGTTCTGCAGGCACTCTGTGGTGCTTTTGTACAAAAACACAGCACGGTTTATTAGTTATCTATTGCTGTGTAATGAATTACCACAAATTACTACTAACTACTGACTCACAGGTGATTAAATAGCCCACCTAAGGATTTGGGATTTGAACCTAGTTTTTTTTTTTTTTTTTTTTTGTGAGGAAGATCAGCCCTGAGCTAACATCCATGACAATCCTCCTCTTTTTGCTGAGAAAGACTGGCCCTGGGCTAACATCTGTGCCCATCTTCCTCTACTTTATATGGGACGCCACCACAGCATGGCCTGATGAGTGGTGCATCGGTGTGCGCCTGGGATCCGAACCCAGCCAGCCAGCAGCGGAGCAAGAGAGCTTAACCGCTACGCCATGGGGCCAGCCCCTGAACCTAGTTCTTTTGACAGGAAATCTCATGTCTTTTCAGATTATTGACATGGTAGATGGAATTCCTACCCCCCTCCCCCGACCCCCGCACATGCCCTGTAAATTCTCCTCATCTTGAATTGAGGCATGGCTTGTGAAAATGATGGGATGACACCCTTCCGATGCCCAAACTCCTGACCCATGGAAACTGGGAGATAATAAATGTATGTTCTTATAAGCCACTAAGTGGTCATTACTGCCCGTGAGCCTCAGTGCCCCAGTCTCTTAACTGGTGCCTACCTCCAGGGATTGCTGTGAGCATTAAATGAGATGGTGCATATTTAAAAGCTCAGCATAGAATCGGCACTCAGCAAATGCTAGATC
The DNA here is from genome assembly GCF_057802395.1 of Ceratotherium simum simum. NCBI lineage: Eukaryota > Metazoa > Chordata > Mammalia > Perissodactyla > Rhinocerotidae > Ceratotherium > Ceratotherium simum. Next base: position 6,072,490 of record NC_141941.1, read on the forward strand.
CTCGCCCCGCCCCCCAATTCCCTTGAATTCTGTGTCCCTCAGAAGGAGGAGGAGAGATACCAGTAACAATAAAGCAGTGAAATTTCATTCCAAAGTTTTAAATTGCAACACTGTGCATTCGGGTATAATAAAATTGTTCCTGCATGCTAAAGTACATTATCGCCCAGATGGATCACTCATGTATATTTTATTCATATGTTTATTAAATTTATTGATTGATTACTTCCCTGGGCTATATTTATAGTGAGGTCTAAAAATTGAATAGTAATCAAGTGACTAGTATGCTCTCATGGAGCTTAGAATTGGGCGGGGAATGGATTAGTGAGCAGGCGGTGGAGGTGGGTGGAATGGGGTGGGTACCAGACACCTGGTGCACAGGAAAGCCTTTCACTAGGTCTACGGGGGTTGGGACAGATTCCTAGATGAGCTGAGGTTTGGAGGAAGAGAAAGTTGAGCAGGAGAAAGGAGTGGAGAGATAGGATGACAGGAAGGGCATTCAGGCAGAAGGAACAGCCAGTGCAGAGCCTCAGAGGGGACACAGAATGGCTCTTTCTTGCAACAGTAAGTAAATCAATGGCAAGGCGATGAGATGTTAGGAAAGGGGTGGGGATGATGTAAACAATTAGGGACCAGAATTGAGCAGGCGCCATGTCTTAGGGTGCCTTGCACACCATGCTATGGAGTTTGCACTTTATCCCAAGAACATTGAAATGTATTGAGGGCCGGCCCCGTGGCTTAGTGGTTAAGTGCGCACGCTCCGCTGCTGGCGGCCCGGGTTCGGATCCCGGGCGCGCACCGACGCACCGCTTGTCCGGCCATGCTGAGGCCGTGTCCCACATACAGCAACTAGAAGGATGTGCAGCTGTGACATACAACTATCTACTGGGGCTTTGGGGGACAAATAAATAAATAAATAAAATTTAAAAAAAAAAAAAAAAAAGAAATGTATTGAGATATGAAGGTATTTGCAAGGCGGGGACAGGCTTGAACTTTAACTTGATCAGTCTGGTTGCATTTGGACCAATGAATGTTTAAAACAAATGGTTGAAATCAGGATATACTTTGGGAAGCTCTGATGCTCAATGGAGGAGAGACAATGGAGATTAAGGGAAAGGTAGAGGCGGTAGGGAAAGAGAGAAGAGGCTGCATATTAATGAAGGAGAATCTAGCAGACCTGGTGCTAGATTGGATGTATGGTAAGAGAGGCCCTGAGGTTCTGGCTTAGGGAGTTGAATGGATGGTGGTGCCATCTGCTGAGGTTGGGAATCTCAGAGAAGCCCCAACAGACAAGACAGGGATTCAGTGTGGGAAATGTTGAACCTACATTTCTGTGTTTTGGGGATATCCAAGTGGAAGAATCTGGTGCTCAGGAGAAAGGTCTAGGTTGAAAATATAAATGTGAAAATGTTTAGTTATGGATTATAACAGATACTAACTTAAGGGATGGAGAGTGTGTGAAATGATGGAGCTCAGCCAGGGGTGATTTTAGTCCCAGGGGACACTTGGCAATGTCTGGAGACATCTTAAGTCTTACAGTCAGAGGAAGGGGTGCTACCAGCATCTGGCGGGTAGAGGCCAGGGATGCTGCTAAACATCGTACACTGCACAGGACGGCCCCCTGACCTCCACGACAGAGAATGACCCAGCCCCAAAAGGTCAATCAATGGTACCGAGGCTGAGAAACCCTAATGCAGAGCCACAGGCGTGGAGGGCCCATGTTTGAGCACAGCATCCTGCTATGCTCTAATGTTGAAAGGAAAAGTAGTAGGAAATGATCCCACAAAAGGGATGGTAAAGAAACATCCAGACGCGCAGAAAATCAAGACATTGTGATGTCATAGAAACTAAAGGGAGAGGCCTAGACAACATGGTCAAGTGCTACAAGGGATCAAGTACAAAAAGACCAAGAAGTGTTCAGTGGGTCACACAATTGGAAGGTCAGTGCGGACCTGAATGGGAAGAATTGTACTGGCATAATGGTGGCATGCCCATGTGGCAGTAGGTTTAGAGTTGAATATATTGTGAAGAAAGAGAGATGGAAAATGGAGACAAGTCTTTTGAGAAACTTGACCCTAAAAGGGAGAAGAGACATTGTTTGGTGGATCTAAGAGAAGGCAGGGTTGAGGGAAGATTTTTTTTATGGAAAATACTTTATGTGTGGATACTCATGGAAAAGGATCAGAGAGAGGGAGAGATTGAAGATACAGGAGAAAGAAGCAACTGAGTGCCTAAGCGAGGTTAGGCAGGATAGGATCCCGAGCCGTGGTGGAAGAATTAGTCTTAGATTAGAAATGAAACATCTTCTCCATTGAGGCAAGAGGGAAGTTAGGAAGAGAATGTGCTAACAACATTAGTTACTTAGAGGAGAAGGAGTTCAGGAAGTTCTGAGTGTTTCAATTCCCAACTCCACTCCTTCATAGTTCATCCTTCGTATCTATTCATCTGTTAACCTCTCTCTATCTCCCTTTCTTTAGCCAGAAAATGGAATAATAAGAGTAACAAACTCATATGGTTATTCATAATATATGAATATATTAAAAGTGCTTAGAATGGATCTTGGTATTTAGTAAGAACTCAATACGTGTTTGCTAATTCTTTTCATCAGGTGAGCCTGAGACAGACATAGTGATGGAAAGTTTAAAGAGAGTAGAACAGTTTTAAAATAGCCTCTAGAGTAAATGGAGCAGGTAATTACACAACGAACAGCAAAGTAAGTAATAGGGTGGCTCCGGGTCCAGCTTCGTCTGTGTCCCACACGGACTGCCAGCCAGACGCTAGACCCTTTGCACTGGTTCCATTAGTCGAGTGCTCTGCCTTGCTCCCTCTTTTCAAGTTCCTTCCTGGTATTCATCTTCCTCTGCTTCTGGAGTCAAGCAGATGGATCCTAGGTCCTAATCATTCACTTTAAAAAAAAAAAAAGACATGATGGGAAGTTCCAGACTTAGCTTTGCCATGTTGTGTAAATGACTTACTGAAGGGGCGCATTCCTTCTTTTAATAAGTAGGTTTGTAGCACTGAGTATGTTCCTGGCAAAGGCAGAAGAGCAGTGATCAATACAATTTTCCTGATATCACACATTTACCACTGAGTGGGGGTGAGACAGAGATGGAGAGTGGACACAAGGAGAAAGGAAGCTACGGTTTGTAACGATGGGTGATTTGTATCGAGTCTCAGGGAAGTGGTTCCAGCTCTACCCACTATGCAAAGATTTGATGAGAATCCAATCAGATGATGGATGTGTGAATGCTTTGCAAAGGCTAAAGCTTTATAAGAATGCCAGTTTTCACGATTCCTGGGAAATGGAATGACTTCCAGCTGTCCTCCCCATCATTTCATGCTCAGGCCCCCTTTGGATGACGTCGCTTTGGTGGCCACAGCAGGACCTCCCAGACATTACTGTCTCAAGGGCTCATCCTGATTTTTGCTCTCTGACTGCGCCCAATACTGCTTCCCCCAGCACCCCCACATACACTTCCTTGCCTCTCAAACACGCTCAAGTTCACTGATCCTGCCCGTTGGCTAATCTCCAACTCTTGGCCGATCACAGTAGTATCCAACTCCTCTAGATGTTTATTTAGACTCAGGTAAAGACGGATCGTGGAGGGTCTGAATTTGGATTTGGAGCTTCAGGCTGGAGGAACCAGGGGTATAAAATGTGAATTCATAGGGCCATTTGAGAAACAGGACAACACTGATGCTTTTTAGAACTTAGACTCTGGCCCAATTTATTTCCTAACCTTGGTTCAGGGAATCAGGTCATCGCTCTCTGATTTTATGCTATTTGAATACATTCATTCATTTATATTTACCACTTACTGACAGATTTAAAATACAGAAATTTGTGCCTGCTAGAAAGAAAAATACTAGAGATGTGAGGTCACATTCAAAAAGAAATAAAGGAAGGTCATGAAATTGCCTATTGTTTTGTCTCCAACATGAGCAGATAGATAACTATTGAATTTTTCTATCCAGTGACCCAATGGACAGTCAGTAAATACTGTTTTCCTGCCAGCTGTCAGATTTTTTACCATTGAAATAACAAGTACAGATCTGCACCATGAGCTCTGCTTTCACTATGAACATATTTTCTCTTTAGCAACAAATGACGGTATTTTGTTGGCAAATTGGGATGATATATTGACCCTGACGTCATGGGCTGGAAGTTGAATCCAGACACAATATATAAAGTAATAGTATACACTCATGGGTGGAGGGAGAGGATTTTTAACAATTATTTATTATTATTATGTTTATGACTGTTAGAATAGTCCAAGCCTCCAGATTTTGCTGACAATAATCACAAAAAAAATCAAGTTTCATACTGTCTCAGCTGTTTATTTAGCTTGTATATTAGCTCTCAATTATATTCAAAGTCTTTCCCTTCTGCCAGTTGATCTCCACAGATGTTGGGTTCACTGCTACGGAGGAAGCGTTCTTTCAGCCGTCCGTGCTTTCTGTGGGAGGGAACAATTAAATTTCTCCAGGGTCCAATTTAATGAAAGCTTGCTCATAGCAATTTATGGAAGGTGGGACAGACATACACTGAACTCCACTTAATCTGGATGTGGTGAGCTGCAACATTTGCCACCATGCTCTGTGGCCCTTCACATCAAGAGAGGGCACCTGTTTCCCCAGCTCTTCAAAAAAGGCAACGTAGATTTATATATATATTTTGTTGTTGTTGAGAACTCCCCCTTTTTTTTATCTTGAGCATACATGTTGAGCCACATGTTGAGAGATATAAAAGTTCTGTAAAATTTTCCTTGTCTCTTCAGCGTTTAGTATTTAGTGATGAGATAAGAATTAATCAGTACAGAGGGAATAAAGGAAAAGGAACAAATGAGCATAGCAGGATTTTTCATTAATTATTTTAAAACATAGTTTACTTGTACCTAGAAGCATAATTTTCCTCACTGCACAGCCTCTCCAGGGTTTGTGTAGAATCTTTTGCTTGTTAATTAATTGTCTTTCAAAGTAAACATTTTTCACCACTAGAAATTTTTTTCTCAAAAAAAGTTATCACGTAAGAGATGTCCTCAATCCACCCACTCCAGCTGACACCATGTGGAGCAGAGACAATTCTTCTGCATCTAGCCCTGCCTAAATTGCACTGTCAAGGAAACTAAAGCCACTCTAGGTTTTAGGGTAGACAGAGTTCTCATGCAGGGATTAGAGAGGCATTCACAATGCTGGGGGCCTTGGGGAACCTAAGTCAGGCAGGCAGCTTTGTGGAAGAACAGAGATCACAGAGAAGCCACCATTGATGTTCGCAGCCTCCTGCAGCACTCTGTTCAAGCTTGGAGGGATTCTCAGAAGGTCACCTAAAAGCCATGGGAAAAAAATCACATCTATTGTCAGCCAACACCAGAAGCCGCTGCAGAGAGAGCCAGAGAGTAACATGTCTTCTTTCTCTTCTACCTTTCAAATTTTGTACAAGTACCCCTCATTATCAGAATCTAAACAGAACCCTCGTGGTAAGAAAGGCTAAAGAAAGTAATTTTCAGACTTTATGCCTTGCAGTACAGAAGAGAGGTTTTAAGGGCAGTGTGATGCTGAATATTAACAAACAGCAAGTGGTATAGCTAGACTAGTAAGTTGTCCTTCCGTTCTGAGGAAACAGAATAACAAGAGTAGCATGAGTTCTGCTCTGTACTTGTTAATGTTAAATTGCATATTGATTGCTACTGCAGAAGATTGTACTTTCCCAAAGTGCCCCAACTATATGTCTAATCCCAGATATTCTTCCAGAACTTTCATCTTTCCCCACCAAGAGGGGGAACCCATGTCTATTTTGGCTATTAAAGGACAATGGAAGCGACACTGTGTGACCTCTGAGTCTAAGGCATAAAAAATGATACAGCTCCGGCCTGGTTCTCTCTCAGGGCACTCAACCTGGGAACCAAGCCACCATATTGTGAGGAAGTGCAGGTCACATGGAGACGTGTGTGAAGAGGAATAGAGGCTCCCCAGCGACTAGATGTTCACTAGCATCATCTTTCCAGCCATGGAAATGAGAATAAAATCACCATGGGTTGATGGGGGATGCTCCAGCCCTCAGTCAAGCTATTCTGGTTGACGCAACAACAAGCAGAGCCAAGCCTTCCACAGTGAGCCATACTTGATTTGCACATATGTGAGCAAAACAAATGTCTGTTGTTTTAAGTCACTAAGTTTTAACATGAGTTAGTGCCGTAATGAAACCGAAAATATGGCTTTAGGATTGGGGGTGGGTGAAGTTAGAAGGTCGTTGAAGAGATTACTAGTGAAACCTGATAATCCTTGAAGAAGCTATTGGCAAGAGCTCAAAGGAAATTGAGAAAAAATGTTGTTTTAAACTCAAAGAAAGGGATCCATTGTTATGTAGAGACAGATAATTTAGCAACACTGTCACCTCAAGTAAATGGTAAACAGAAAGTATCCCTAATGAGCTGGATAATCTAGCTAAAGAGATTTCCAGTCAGAGTGTGGAAGGTGCATTCTTCTATCTGTCTATAATAAAATTAAAGAGGAGAGACAGACGAGTTAAGGAATGAACCACTGAATATAAAAAGAGCCAGGCATTGCTGGATTAAAGATGCAACCCTCATTCCCAGGATTTCCAGACGGCAAATGATTCTCAAGTTAAGCAACATCTTCTGGGCAAAGGTAAAATATGGTGTACTGTCAGGAAAACGTAGTCTAAAGATGGAAGCAAGGGTGAGGGTAAAACCTTTTGTGAAGATCTCAGAAAGATTTATATGGTTCTTCATAGAATTTATAAAATCTTTCTGACAATCCTAAGGGCATGCCCTGCAGATCTTCACCATTAGAAATACAGCTGCTAAGAATCTTTAGGATGTTGATCCGTGATAATTCCACAGGGAACCCAAGAAAGAAAAGGGCTTGTATCAATGAGATTTGGGAGTGAGGCTTTGGTTTAAAAGAGTGAACTCCAATCAGATTCATCGAAATCCTGTGAAGTTTTAAAGGACTTGTATTGATGGAAGTGTCACCAGCTCAGAATAAAAAAGAGACAGTACGGAATGAAAAGTATTTGGATCCTGGGCAACCAGGCTGAGAAAAAATATTCAGTTTGGAACCTGGGCTACGTTTATGAAGAGAAGGACTGACAGAGGAAAAAACAAAAGCCCAGAAGGCAGAGCCCTGATCCATAGTGAACCATTCCCAGACCTTAAGCCTTAGTCAACTGGCAACATGTGCCCAGTTGGATTTCAGAAATGCTGTGGACCAGTGAGAGTTATGTGCTTCCAATTTCCCTCTGTTTTGAATGGAATTGTCTGTAGTGGTTATCCTATGACTATCCCCACTGTATGTTGGGTGTGTGTATTTGGGGAGGAGGTAGCTAATTTGTCTATAGGTCTTCAGATCAGAAGGAGCTGTCTCTGCACCTGAAGCATATTTAGATGCCAGGAGCCCGGAGGTTGAGCTAAAACTTGACACCATTGGGGCATTTTGAGAAGGGTTAAGTCTATATAGAATAGTGTATAGTATGTGAGAAGAATGTAAATAATTTATCACCAAAGAGTAGAGGACAGTGGTTTTAAAATTCTTGACACTCCTCCCATCCAGAAGGTGGGGTGGGGGTGTGTGTCTCTCCTATGGAGACTTGGTGGGCCTTTGTTACATCCTCAATCAATAGAATGCAGCAGAATTTTCGCTGCTTTGCTTCTGAGACCAAGTTAGAAGAATCCATGAAGTTGCTGCTGCTTTCTCCTGGGAAAATGGTGCTTGGAGCTCTGAGTCATCCTGTAAAAAGTTTGGCTACCCTAAAGCCACTGTGTAGAGAAACCACATGGAGAGATCACAGAGAGAGAGAGAGAGAGATGGTAGAGGAGTCCCAGCTGTTCTAGGCTCCCGCTATTCGAGCCATCCCAGACCAGATACCAGACACATGAGTGGAGAGACGGTGGAGATGATCCTTGTCCCAGCCACCGTCTGACTGCAGCTGTAGGACAGAGCCAGTGGGACAGCTGTCTAGCTGAGTCCGGCTAACTGCATCAGCTTGGTCAACCTATGTTCATGGGCAAAGTAAATGTTATTGTTCTAAGCCACTGTTTGGGGGACGCTATCTGTTGTTATGCAACAAGGGATAACTAGACAGCTATGTTCTTTGGTGTGAAATTTTGGCAAAATGCCATATTTTCTACTGAAGTTCCCCTCCACTTAAATTAGTAGACCAGTTAGTATTTTTTAGTGTCTGCAACGTATCATTCAGGTTAGAGTAATTTGGAAGCCTTCATATAGACAACTTTATAGTTCATTTTTTATTTAAACTCACTTTGCTTTAGTTCACCCATAAGAATGGAATATTTATTTAAAAATCACCCCGTATGACTTCTTAGAAACACCATACTGGGAATGATCCTCTTGAAGGGCTCCCATACAAATGCACTCATTTTCATACGACTTTCTGTGAAGGTGTCCCTGGTCCCAGTGAATTACGTTTATGAGGTCCCGCTGAAGCTGGTTGCAAATAAAAGGATGCCTCTGATAGCATAACTATTGGTTCAAGTACAGCAAACCTGCTGTGAGAATGTCTGGCTTCCACCCTGATCGTGTGTGGAGGCTGGCGTGTCTGCCTGGGAGAACAGAACGGCCTTCAACTCTGCCTTTTCCTCTCTTCCATTGTGAAAAGACCTCACTGGGGGTGAAGCAAGCGATTCCCAAGGGCCAGCTTCCAGCACAGTTGCGGGCGGCAGTGGTTTCCCAGCTGTCTGCCTTGCCGCAGGCTCCCGCCACAGGACTTGCAGGAGCTGCAAATCGGCCTCTGAGCTTCCTTCAGTGCCTGGGGCAGGGGAAATGGCTTGACTGGGCTGATGACAGCGTTTCTCCCAGGTTCAGCTCAACGCTGTCCTTTCTCCTTGCTGGTTACAACACAGGCTGACACTTTTTTTTTTAATGTTCCTACCTCCACCAAATTTTTGTGATCTGAGCCTGAATACCAGTCATTGAAAAACATGATCCGGGCTCACTATGGACAGCAAGAGTTAATCTCTTTGTTGATCCCTAAAATAGAGCTTTGCCCTAACATGGTCATGTCCAATTAAATGTCATTTCTGTTATTTCTGGTGCAGTGAAGATTAAGGGCCATCAGGATGACTTTACAGAGAGGCCAAAATTGCCCTTACTTAATTTTGTCAGAATAGAGAGCATGGGTCAGGGGGGAAAACAAATAATAAAACTATCATAAAGTTATGGAAAATACACAAGGAAAAAATTAAAGGATTATATCTTAGAGCCTCAGGACATAGTCTATTATTCCTTATAAAACACATTCCATGGTATTATTTCCTGGAATGCTCAGAAGATTTTTTTAAACTATCTAATGACTAAACCACAAACATGCAGATAATATAAGCTTCAGAGTCAAGACGGTATTTTTCCTTAATCGGGTTTGCTTGTAGCCTCTCGAATTATTAGCGTGAACTGTTGCATTTGAACAATTAGTTCTGAAATAAAGGTGTCATTCACGATTTGTAAAATACTGTGTCATCCCCACAGCACTTACACTCCTCGCTGCAACCCTGTGAAATGGGTCCATAACAAGCCCACCACTTGAAATGCAAGTAACACTCAAATATCAAACCAAGGAGGTTCCTACAGGAACCAGAAGTGGGTTCCAAAGTATCTTCTCATGTAATTTCCCTCCTAAAGATGCTCTTTCAAAACTAAAACTTCAATGGTGCTTCCATGCCACTGAAGATATAAGGAAAATTTAAGTTCTCAAGCTGTTACTGACCTTCCAATAATGCAGACTTGTCATATCCATGACCAGGCTTGGCTAGGGGCTGTCGTTACCAGGGTATCTGACTTTTATCTCTGATCTACACCACATGATGGACAGACAGCCAGGCCGCTGGGTTTTGTGGTGTGCAGTACATTTCCCTGGGCCAGGCATTGCATCATCTCTCAGCATCTCCTTTGTAAAGAGTTTGGACTACCTGCAGCAGCAATGATGCTCTAAATTCCAGAGTGAGCCAAAGAGATGGGGGATGGAGTGGACAGAACTGACATCCTGTCCTTCATAAAAAGGGGCCAAGTGAGTGATACGATTCTGACTCTAGGGGAAAAGAAAAACTTTTCTTGAAAACATCAAGCCTTCGACATGCAGTGTGATGTGTAGGGATAGTCGGCCCCCAAACAAGAAAAGTGTTCTTTTATTTTAAATTTGCCTCAGGCCATTTAGTAGTGAGTCCCTCTACAACCTGAGAAGCAAATGCAGTTACGTAATTACAAGTTGCATGTTTAGTTTCTATTTACTATGGTGGAGAAGAAGCAAATGCACGCTAGGAAGGGAACTGGCATTCTGGGACCTCTCCGCTGGACACTCATAGGGCAAAAGGCAGAGGCTGTGTTCCCCTTCACTGCTTGAAATGCATTGACCTGTCTCATCTTTGATTTTCTTTCATTGAAAGAGCTTGTTTATTTGTTTGCTTTGGAAGTTTGATTCCTTCCTTAAGAAAAGGCAGCTTTCTCAAACCATTCTATGTTCCTTAGTGTAACAGAATGTTAGACTTGCTCTTTTACATTTACACACAATTCCGGAATATATGATGCTATAGAACTGGAAGAAGAGTTGTAGATATAGGTGTAGATGTAAGTGTAGGTGCCGGTATAGACATAGTTATGTCAAAACATTCACATTTGATTGCTTAACTTTTAAGAAAGGAAGAAAATGTCCACATATTTACCTTAACTCTCAAAATTTCCTTACCTGTTTTAGCCCTCAAACAACTCTGTCCTGGGTTTAAGGACATAGGTGCACCTGTTGGGAGCACAAACTATGGGACAAGATTGTATTTGCATTTTATTTGCTGTGTAACCTCAGGCAAGTTTCTTAACCTCTCTCTGCCTCAGTTTTCTCATTTGCAAAATGGAGATAATGACAGTACACCTACATATGGGATTATTGTGAGAATTCAACACATACAATGAAGGGTGAAGGAAATTGTTCATGGCGTGGAGTAAGTGCCATAGGCGTGTTAGCTACTGCTAGTGTTACAGGTGTAGAAAACAATATTCTCAGATGTTAATTAGTGTTCCCCACTCCACAACAGCAGATTCATGGTTTACATGCAGGTCTAGTTCCAGGTTCCTCTCCTAAGGACAGCTTTGCATGTTGGAGTCTGATGCTATGGATTCTCATCCTAACTTTTTTGAGCTCGAAATCCATGAAGTAGGGTGTGTTCCTCTTAGGTCTAATTCCCTCGTTTGTGGATAATAGGGGCCTCAATGGAATTCCCATGCTCCTCTTAATGGAATTCCTACACCATAATGGAGTTAGGGCAAGAATCAAATATTTTATAAGCAGTTAAAAATTATAGAGGGCTGAAAAGGGTTCAAAAATTATAGAGGGCTGAAAAGGGTTCAGTGGTATTATGATTTCCCAGTTTTAAGTCAAAATTCTTCATCACGTAGATGCAAATATGTGATGGAAATATTGTGCACCTTTATAGGTCTGTAAGACAAGGAAATTAGACACCCGTGGAGATCCCTCAGAGTGGGTCTAAAAGATACTGAATATGTTTTGGTGTTTTTATTCCTTACATTTTCTTTTTACAGGAATTTATGTTTCTGGATTGATTTGGGTATGCTGCTTGTGTTTTTATTTTGCTTGTGTTTTTCACTTAAGTTATAGATAACAAGAACAGACATCTAGATATCTGGAAAGGGTTTTTGAAGAGAAGCAGAATTGGTAAAGACATAATGTAGGGCCAACGTCAAATTTTCCAGGCAGGTAGAAAATATAAACCAAACCAAAAATTCTGGGTGTATAATTTGATATATTCCTGGTGAACTTGCCCTTTTGTCATAATAAATCAGACATGAACAATTTTTGGACATGAAGTAGCTTATAAAGGAAAATATCTGATGAGTTGAGTAAAGGAATGAACAACAGCCATACTATTTAAATTTCCTGAAAATTCTCTAGAGTTTAAAGTAAAAAGAATTTTGACTTTGGCACAATACATCTCAGACTTGAAAATTCTCTAGAGTTTAAAGTAAAAAGAATTTTGACTTTGGCACAATACATCTCAGACTTGGCTGAACCAAATGTGTTTCAAAGACAATCTAAACTCTCAGTTGAGCCTAAAATATGATTTTTTCCATAAGTCTTAAAGCAATGTCTTAGTTTATCCAGAAATTTTAGTTCTTTACACCACAAGGGAAGATGTAAATTTGGGCACATAACAAAATAAATGGGAGTTTTTAAGCTCAGATGAATGGTCTGCAAACTGGGGCAGCCAGTCTTCAAGATGGCCCCGAGGAATCTTGTCTCCGGGTGTTCCCACTCTCGTGTGGGTCTGTCCCTCATCACACCATGGTTGGTCTGGGTGCCTGAGAGAAGTTACAGTAAGTCTCTTTTTCCATGGGTCCATGTTTTGTATTAGAGAGGAGCCTCTTTCCATACAATGGGGACACGTTTGCAGATCCGTGGTCAAATTCTGAAAATTGGGTTCCTACTCTACATTTTAAACATCAGTGACTGCATGTGGACAAGCAAGGCAAAGAGAAACCAGATTTTTGACCAAAAAAATATATTAGTTTGGCAACCTTGTCCTTGCATAGATTCAACACGTGAAATTTCAATATTTAAAAAATTCAGTCTACCTATACCTTTGGCTTCTGCTTTGCAAATATTAGAGAACATTGTCTCTCAAAATGGGTATTCCATTTTGTATCTTTGATGTTTATTAAGCCGGGAAAGATGTAAAAGACACATATGTAGCAAAATAATGTTTCATCAGGAGAAACAATCAGGAGAAAAGCCCTAGATTTCCGCCTATAAATATTGCCCAAATATCTCATAATTCCCCAGTTTGAAACAACCTCCTACAGAAATCTTTCATTCACTAGAACTTGCATAAACAAAGCATAAAAGTCCTAATCCACTTCTATATAATCAGGATCATATTTTTTTGCTATGACCTTGAACATTTTGAAGTTCCAGGATGGCAGCAAGATGAAAAAGTAGCATTTTTCCTTAAATGACTACTTTGTAGAAATGAATATACCCATTCTCTTCTGGACTTCAAACACACGGCAGAGTTCTTACGTACCTTTGAAGTCAGACTAATCTTGGGCACCGTCTACAATGTAGCCACTGGAAAAGTTTTCGTGGTCCTGTAGACACTACTATAATATTTGCCATCGTGGTTTTCAGCAGACCTGGTTTCCTGGGTAATATGCACGTCCCTACCACTTCAAGGAAGGATTGTGAATACCTGTGTCTTTCTTTCCTACCCAATATTTTCTCCATGTGTCTTAGCTTCTGCTTCCTCTCTGGCAAGGATGTGCTGTTGCTGTCTTTCACTTCATCTGATAGACCATTTTGTTGATGCTGTTCATTAATGAAACCGGTGCTTTTCTCTTTTGCTGTGGCTAATTACATTCAGACAACTTGGTCATCATAAAACCTACGTTAAAGAAAATCTCATTTGTTTAAGACTGTAAAAGATTATATACCTTTTAGGGGGGTGGCGGGAAGAAGTAAACACAGAACTCAGTCTCAGAATTACAAGGATACTAAATTTTAATTGCCTGCTTTATTTGCTTTTTAGGTGAATAATTGAAACTCTCTCACTCAATTTGATTCTCTTTAGGATAGAGGAAGTCTTCTGGGCTCCACATGATATCAAATTTCCAATACTAGTAATATCCTTCTCAGCAGGTGAAAGCTACTCAACTTTACATGTTCGGATACTTTATTTTCATCATCAAGCAGATAGCTTAGATCCCATCAGTATAAAATATGTATATGAGGTAATTTAACTAATATGTTTTGGCATCATTTTTACGTAAAGATCCCAGTGAAGATTTTAAAACTTACCCTGCTGAAAATGAAACCTACCAACGCGATAATATGGAAATAAATTATGTTGCTCTTTAGACAACATTATCCTAATTTGTCAACTTTATAATGACACTATTCTTAACATCTGTTGGTTTCCAGGCAGAGAAATTACTCCTGAAAACACAGAAAAGGCCTGGCAAGGTAGATATTGAAGTTTCTTTCAATGGTTATTTCCAAATTGGTATATTGGAGAAATATTTTTAAAGGTTTTTTTTTTTCCCCCAGATGCACAATGTACATTGTGAATATATATTTGCTCTCAGAAATCAGTCTTTTTTACGTCATTGGAAATACTTCTCTACTACCTTCTTGCTGCCTGGCTTATTCACAGATACGTGGAAGGTTCTGTTTGTTCCTCTGTTGACTATACCCAGCTTCTCCAGCTCCAGAATAGAGCAGAACAAAGTATCATAGAATCTATTTCACTCTGGTGAAATGGTACGTTGCCAATTAGACATATCTGGCTAAGAGTGTTTGACTCTTGCATTTGGGGGCATGACTGTTTATGACATTCTAATCAGAGCTAGACGGATATTTACACCTTTTCATCAAGAAAGCATTCTGCTGTACAACTGCCCCCATTCATTAGACTGCTTACTGGAGCATCTCCTACATGCACTGTAATTCTGGCTTCGTGCACTTAGTATAAATCCACACGCTTGGTCATTTCATCATAAAGGTTTAGGTCTTGTATTTCAGGAAGTAGGAACGGCAGTAATTTGAATGTGTTGCTTCACCTAGCACATGCTTTGCCTCAGTGTATGATCAATGGAATTATGTGTAACAAATGAATCATTTTGATGCTTGTAGCATCTTTTAGAAAGCCATTGATTGTGCTCTTCAAAGCACTCTTTTGGCACAAAACTTTGTCAGTAAATTTAATTACGTTAAACTAATGTTTCATATCACCCATATAAAGTGTTGGATGACACGTCCAGGCACCGATGTTCCTGTTGAAAACCTGTTTTGAGTATGACCCATGTACTATTTCACTTGTGACCAGGATTCACCACCCAACACTACGTTACCTCAGTTTCCGTGGCAAAACCAGTTTTAGAAAATAAAAGGTCAGTTGATAAAGAGAAATAGATTCTTTAAACTGGTCTTGTGAAAAAGATTGCTCCTTCAGAACCTCGCATTCTATTTTGCACAAAGCATGAATCTGGACCAACCGAAAACTCTGAAGTTTATACAGATGTATTGCACTTTTTAATTTTCATTTGTCTTTGTCCTCTTTGTGGCAGAACCAGAAAGGCCAAGGAAGAATGGAAGTGCCAAAATACACACAGCGTTTGGCCTGCCAAAGTTGGAATGACTAGAAACATTGTGATGGGGTAGTTGTGGGGAGATTCGCAGCATGGTTTTATAGATGCCAATGAGCTGTGTATCCACCATTTCAGGAAACCTCTCTGAAATCATGTTATATTTTAGAGCTTTCCAGATTAAAAGTATAAGATTGAAGTATGATGGGAAACTTGTAATTAAAAAGCTAGTAAATAGAAGAAAGGACTAGCAAAAATTAAATGAGATAAATATCAAGGTTATCTTTTTCCTTTCTCTTTCTAAAGTGCTGCATTACTTTTATAGTAAAGAAAAAACATGAATCCCATTTAGGAGACCAGTTCATATTTTTTTTAACTCATGGAGTTTGGACTGATTTAAGATTTTTTTAAAAATAGTAAATATCTTGTTGATCTTTTTTTTAAATTGAGATATACTACGCATACCATAAAATTCACCCTGTTAAAGTCTACAAAGTCTTTTAAATTCACCTTTTAAAGTCTACATGTTTTTTAGTCTATTCACAAAGTTGGGCAACCATCACTACTATATAATTCCAGAACATTTTCATTATCCTAAAAAGGACACATGTGCCTTTTCTCTGTTATCCCCATGGCTCCTGCCCACCACCACTAGGCAGTCACTAATCTCCTTTCTGTCTCTATGGGTTTGTCTATTCCAGACATTTCGTATAAATGGGATCATACAACATGTGGCCTTCTGTGTCTAGCTTTTAGAGAAAAGGGAGTCTGTATCTAAAATGAGGTCAAAAGGTCATTTGGAAAACTTTAAGCCAAGGCAAGAAATAAAATTTCTGCCATCGATTTTGAAAGCCATCTTCCTCTTGGCTTCCAGTGAGGTGAATATTCAGTGTGACTTTAATCACGGACACTCACTGTCATTCTCCCCCAGGATCTCATTATTTCCATTATGAGTAAAAGAGTTAATGAAGCATCAATGAGTATACCTGCTTATTGCTAATATTGCGCTGAAAGAAAAGTTGTTAGACTCACTAGATTCTTATGTCAGGTTGGCCATGTACAAATACAGTCACAGAACACAGCAAGCTGAGAGGAAATGGCAAGATGGTGGTTGACATTTACTGAGGGCATGTGATGTGGCTGATAATCCATATGCTCACTCAGGTGTCACCCAGAGAGAGACAGACCCAAGGAACAGAATGGAGAGTCAAGAAATGGTACCACGCAAATAGAGTCAATTGATCTTTGATAAGGAAGCAGAGGCAATTCAATGAAGAATGTACAATCTCTTGGTGCTGGAACAATTAGACAACATTATTAAAAAAAAAAAACTTAGACACAGACTTTCAAAAAAGTGACTCCTTTCAAAAACCACCTCAAAATGGGGCATAGACCTAAATGTAAAGTGCAAAACTGTAAAACTTCTAGAAAATAACATAGGAGAAAATCTTGGTGACGTCGGGTTTGGCAATGACTTTTTAGATGTAACACTAAAAGCATGATCCATTAAAGAAAAACACTGATAAAAGTTGGACTTGGTTAAAATTAAAAACTGCTCTGTAGGGCCGGCCCCGTGGCTTAGCGGTTAAGTGCGCGGGCTCTGCTGCTGGCAGCCGGGGTTCGGATCCCAGGCGCGCATGGACGCACCGCTTCTCTGGCCATGCTGAGGCCACGTCCCACATACAGCAACTAGAAGGATGTGCAACTATGACATACAACTATCTACTGGGGCTCCGGGGGAAAAGAAAAAAAGGAGGAGTATTGGCAATAGATGTTAGCTCAGAGCCGGTCTTCCTCAGCAAAAAGAGGAGGATTCCCCATGGATTTTAGCTCAGGGCTGATCTTCCTCACAAAAAAAAAAAACAAACTGCTCTGTAGAGACACTGTTAAAAGAATGAAAATCTAAGACACAGACTGGAAGAAAATATTTGCAAAACACATATCTGATGAAGGACTTGTGTCCCAAATATACAAAGAACTTTTCAAACTCAACAATAACAATATAAACAACTCAATTATAAATTGGGAAAACAAATCTGAACAGACGCCTCACTGAAAAGATATCCAGATGGCAAATTAGCATAAAAAGAATGTTCAACATCATTATTCAGTAAATTAAAAATTAAAGCAACAGTAAGGTGTTTTACACAACTATAAAAATAGATTAATAATAATAAAAAAAAAAACTGACAATACCCATTGCTGCAGAGGATGTGGATAGCAGTGCTGGTGGGAATGCAAAATGGTACACTTTGGAAGACATTTGGCATTGTATAACAAATCTAAACACAGGCTTACTGTACAATCCAGCAATTGTGCTCCTGAATATTCACCCAACTGATTTGAAAACTTATGTCTGCATAAAAACTGCACATATATGTTTATAACAGCTTTGCTCATAATCACCAAAAACTGAAAACAATCAAGATGTCCTTCAACAGGTGAATGGTAAACAGACAGTGGTACATACATACAACGGAATGTTATTCAGCGATTGAAAAAACAAAGTGAGCTGTCAAGCCAAAAAAGATATGGATGAATCTTAAATGAATATTGCTAAGTGAAGAAGTCAGTCTTCCAAGGATGTATTCTTTATTATTCCATTTATATAGCATTCTGTAAAAGGCAAAATTATAGAGATGGTAAAATGTCAGTGCTTTCCAGGGGTTGGGGCGGGGGAGGTAGATGGAACAGGTGAAGCACAGGGACTTTTTAGTGTCGTGAGAGTATTCTGTATGATAGTGTAAATAATGGCAGATACATGACGTTTTGCATTTGACAAAACCCATAGAAGTTTACAGCACAACGAGTGAACTTTAATATCCACGAGATTTTCCAAAATCACATAAGAAGTTGGAAGACACAGGAGAGAATGCAGACTGTGACAAAATAATCTAAGTGGGTTACAAATATCTGACACAGCCTGTCTGAGGGGAGTGGAGGAAATGTGCTGACCTAAGTAACTTTGGAAATGAGTGGGGGCTCTAAGACTAAAGGAAAAAGAAAATGTATGAGCACTATACTCTAGTTGATAAAGTTGTATCTCACAAAGACGTGGGTTAACCGTTGTGATAGCGCCATATATGTATACTGGAACAATTAAGTAAGTGGATAGTGGATGTGATGGTGGGAGTCAGGTTTCTCCCAGTTGGAGTGGAAGGTTGCAGACCACCAAGGGAGGATGCTGTAAGGATCCCTGTGGTAGAAGATTAGAGTTGGAGACATCAGCATAAGTTCATGGAAAGCTTAATATAGATATAGATGTTGCATATAGGAATATTTCTAGATATCCATCGATATACATGGGTTACTATATTTTGGAAACATTTATATGAAATTTAAAATCAGTCTAAACTAATCCATGATGGAAGAAGTCAGAATAGAGGCTATCTTTGGTGCAGTAAGTGTAGAGAAGAAGGGAATTTGTTGAAGTGAAGAAAAGGTACTGTATTGTAACCTAGGTAGTGTTTGCACAGGTGTATACATAGCTAAAGATCATTGAGCTGTACACTTAAGAGTTGTGCAATTTACTGTAAGTTAAATTATGCCTAAATTTTTAAAAAAATGAATACATCATTTCAAATTGCAGTAAGAGTATTTGATTTCATAGCATCTGGAACATTCACCCTACAAAGAGCACAAGTTACTGAGAGAAAGCGTAGAGTTCTTAACAGATCTTAAAAGTCAGGCTCATTGCATCCTTGATTGTTGATGATACGAGGCAAGGATTGAGACAAATCCTCAATCTTCTCCCGGGCCCTCCTGACACTACGTAGAATATTTGTAATTTTGAGAATATTTTCCATTACTGTGTGGTATTTTAGTTAACCATCAACGTGTCTAGGCATATACAAATGTAAAAAATTGCACTTTTCCCATTCCCTGGTGGGCGTTTGGGCTCCGTTTGCTTCTAATCATGTGCTAGGGTTGGATTATACATTTCCTGCCATGCTTCCATTCAGCATTAGCAACTGGTGAAGAAGAAATCCAAATGGAACTGTGCCTTCCCGTTGTGTTCACAAAGCTACAATCAGTAAAAGTTCTTCTCTATTCATTGAGATAGTTTGTTATTGAATTGGCTGCATTCAAATTCAAAATAAGCTTTATAACTAGTAACCCTGAGTGTAAACTGCCTGTACTTAGGAGGACAGGAAGTTGAATGCATTTCAAGTTGCACACCTGTCTTTTCCTCACTAATAGCATACAGGTCAGTCTGCCGTCACTTCAACCTCAGCTTATGCATGGATGATGGTGTTCTCTGAATGTTCACTCTCTGGGCTCAATGCCTTGGTTTGAAACTGAAATGTCCTTGTAAAAAACAAAACAAAACAGTCAGGTCCTCACTTATGAAGTTAAAAAGTACTAACTTCCTTTAAAAAGTTTCAGATTTCATCCCAAAATTCTTCAAACATAGATCATAAGCCAAGGCCAGAGAGAAGGGACTAAAGATTGGGGGACCTGAATGTTGGGTTTGAAAGACTCTCTTGAACATCTGGAAGAGACGATTGGAGTGTGGATCTCAGTACAGGACAGCCTTGCACGGTGACCCAAAAGTGCAAGCTTCTAAAACCTCGGGGTGGGAATGCCTGGTGGTGTTATTGAAGGTGGGGGAAAACTGAAAAGGATATGGCAGGGTGTGGGCTCTGTCATTTTTCTTTACTTGTACTAATTTGGCCCTTATTTTAAAACCGCTTTGTTAACCAATGAAAGTCCAGACAATACATTTTTATAACTAGATGGACTTTTATGATATGCAGAATTCAGATTTAAATATTGTTCTTCTACCGTTGAGCCAAGTGTTGTGGTCTCTACAGAGAAAGTTTTGAATTGATTATTTTTGAGTGATAGAAGTCTCTGATCATTCACATTCCTTCAGAGAAGAATGCAAAAGAAGCCAAAATACTAACTGGCACTTGGTTATTATTTCTGCCTTTTAGCTGTCAAACCTGTGCTGTAAATCTCATACCAATAGAAGACAGAAATGACTGTTATGAATTCATAGAATAACCTAGCAAGTTAGCCAGTAGATTCTAACAAAAGTCAAGCACTATATAGAAGCTTGATAGAGGAAGATGAGGTGTGCCATACGAGAGGTATTTTTAAATTATATCCTAGCATCAGCAAATCCTGTGAATTTTAACTCTAGAATATCTTTCAAATCCTTCCCCTTCTATCCAACTTCATCTCTACCACCCACCCCAAGGGCACACTGCAGTAGACACCTGAATCATTTCTCTGATTCCACTCCACTCAACCACTATTTAGCAGCCCTAGTGATTTTTTAAAAAACATTTAATATTTTCAGAGTGGTTTTATGTTTACAATAAAATTGAGAGGAAGATACAGAGATTTCCCATATACTCCCTGCCCCACTCATGCACAGCCTCCCCCATTATCAAAATCAGGCACCAAGTGGTACATTTTTTGCCAAGGATGAACCTCCATTGACACATCATAATCACCCAAAGTCCATAGTTTGCCTTAGTGTTCACTCTTGGTGTGGTACATTCTATAGGTTTGGACAAATGTATAATGATGTATGTCCATCATTATAATATCATACTAAGTCATTTCACTGCCCTAAAAATCCTCTGTGCTCCACCTATTCATCTCTCTCGCCCTCTGGCCACCACTGATCTTTTTACTGTCTCCATCGTTTTGCCTTTTCCAGAATGTCATAGAGTTGGAATCATACAGTAGGTAGCCTTTTTGGATTGACTTCTTTCACTTAGTAATATGCATTTAAGGTTACTCTATGTCCCTGGTGATCTTATCAAAACATAAATTAGATTATATAAGCCCTTTCAGCCTTAAATTATTCATTGACTCCCACTGACAACTTAGTATGTCCTCAGAAACCTGCCGCTTGTCTCTGGACAATCTTGTCCTGTCAGACCAGACCCTGACATTATTGGCCACCACAACGTATCCCACACTACAAAGATGTGCGATTTAAATAAGTTACTTGGAACTCGACCACTTGTAAGATTCTAACCCAAACACTTGAGAGCTTGTTTTTGTAAGTAGAATTTGTTATGTAATGTTTTATGTATTCAAACAACATCTGTGTTGTATATGTATAAATTATGAAACACAAGAATAAAATTAACACCTCTGTACCCTCCAAATGCCTATGAAGTTAAATTTATCTCTGTATTCCTTTTTTATCACATCATATTTTCCCTTCCCAGCAATAGACACTATGTTGAATTTTTGGGCTTTCTATTATCTTGGTTTTCTTTAAATAGAATTTTATTGCATGTGTATTTGTCCTTAAATAGATTTCGTTTTGTGGGGTTTTCAAATCAATTTCACATATTTGTATTGGTTTTATTGAGGTTATTTCATGTACAATGAAATGCATCTATATTAGGTTTAATGGGTATACACTCATGTAGCAACCACCATAATGAGATGGAGTAGATTTCCATTACCCCAAAATGTTATTTCATCCCTCTTTGGATTTAGTAGCTGCCATTCTCCCCCTCATCTCCAGAAAACTGTTGATTGATAATTCTCATTATCATTAGTCATTGGAAAATGCAAATTAAAACCATAGCGAGGTATAAGTACACACTGACCAAAATGATCAAAATTAAAAAGACTGATCATAGCAAGTGTTAGTGAAGCTGTGACACAACTAGGCCACTCACACGTGGCTGATGGGGGTGTAAAATCTCACACTGCAGAAAATTTTGTCATTTTCTTAAAAAGTTACACGTATCACCGACTGTACAGTCCAACATTCCACTCGTAGGATTTACCAGAAGAAATGATAATGTCTGTGTCCATACAAAGATGGATGCACAAAGGTCATAGCAGCTTCATTCGTAATAGACCCAATCTGGAAGCAACAACAATGTCTGTCAACAGGAGAAAAGACAAACGAATTGTGTTACATTGATAGATACTCAACAATGAAAATGAAGAAACGATTGTCACATGCAACAATGTGGATGAATCTCAAAATTAGTATGCAGAGGGAAAGAAACCGGATAAAAAAAGAGCACCTACTGCATGATTCCATTTGTGTTAAATTCTGCAACAGTGACACTAATGTATAGTAACACCAAAGCAGATCAGTTTTATTTGCTTCTGTGCTTTCTAAAAAACGATGCTCAGTATTCAGTGTTTAATGACTTGACTTTTTAATTTAGTATCAGGTTTCTAAGATATTGTTACATGTTGCTATAGTTCGCTACATTTATTTCACTCATTGTGGAACATTTCACTGGATAAACTGGTGAGATTTGGCTGGCCCACCGGCCATAGTTTGTCAACCCCTGCTTTAAGGTGTTATCCCAATGCTCAGGACCCTAGACTCAACATACCTGGACAACATCAGCTTCTGGGGCAGGGTCAACAATCTACAGTCTGTGGGCCAAATCTGGCCCACCACTTGTTTTACTAAATAAAGTTTTATTGCGACACAGTCACATTCATTTGTGTACTATTTATGGCTGTTTGCATGCTACAATGGCAGAATCCAGTAGTTGCAACAGAGATCTGTTGCAAAGCCTAAGCTGTTACTAGCTAGCACTTTACAGAAAAATTCTGCAGAAAAACCCCTGACCAGGGTATAAACAAAGACGTTACACTAAAATTGTGAGCTAAACAGGGCTGGCCCTGTGGCTTAGCGGTTAAGTGCGAGCACTCCGCTGCTGGCGGCCCGGGTTCGGATCCCGGGCGCGCACCGACGCACCACTTCTCCAGCCACGCTGAGGCCGCGTCCTACATACAGCAACTAGAAGGATGTGCAACTATGACATACAACTATCTACTGGGGCTTTGGGGGGAAAATAAATAAATTAAATATAAATAAATAAATTAAAATAAATAATTAAATTAATTAAATAATTAAATAATTAAATAAATAAATTAAAATAAATAAATTAAATTAAAAAATAAATTAAAAATAAATAAATAAATAAAATAAAATTGTGAGCTAAACAAACGCAAGCAAAGACATCCTTCAGGATGTTAGCTGGGAAAAGCAAAGGAAAAATAAATTACTTTAAAATATCCAAAATTGAAGTTATTGAAAATATCCAAATCTGGGGCTACTGGCCACACTGAAAAACGTTCCACTGCATTTAAAATAATTAGATCTTTTTAGCCTGTACAGCGCTTGTGTTGGTGGCTTTGTGACAGTCACAGCTTTTATGGGCCAGGCAGTAGTGTTGGCGTCAGCTAAAACTTGTGATGGTTTTGCTTGTCAGCTCAGGGTTGCCCAAGGCTTGGATGAAGTTAGAAGACCCCAAATCGACCCTTGTCAGTCTTGAGATTGGCATCCCAGGGTAGAAGAAGAGACTGTGTCCTGGGTAGAAAGATACATCCCCTAGTCATGATGTGGTTCTGTTCCAACAGTTAAGTTCATTTGCAGAAGAGTAACCTGTCCAGACCATGTTTTTTTCTTCCTTTTCCCCTTAACTTTAATTTTACACAAACAAACTCTTATTCATACCAGTGAGTATTTCTATATTCTGGGGCATCTTCTTGGAATGGGAAACTGTATTTGTTAAAGTGTAAGAGTGATTTACTTTCAGCTCAGCAAACAGACCTCTTTTATTTCCTTAAACCTTTTAAAGAAGCTATTAGCTAAAGTTATCCTTAACACATCCTTTTTTTCCGACTTAATAACGACTGCCTTCTACCCACTCTCTTTCCGGGGCCCCAAGAGAGGCCCTTTTCTCTAAGAAAGTAGGTGGCTGGTATTTTGCCAGAAAAGTTCCAAAATGAGAAGCAATACTCCCCAAGATATTTTCAAAATCCCAAATCCATGGTCCAGTCTCTCCTGGGAAATTTTAAGAGGAGCATCCCTCCATTCAGAAATCCTTTCCTTAAATATAACCTAAAAAGGTAGCATCTGAAATAAATTATTTTCTGAGAAAAAATAAAAGGACCAAGCGTCTTGTTTTAAAACTCTCTCCTGCTCACTCTGCCAAGCCCACAGCGACAATAGTGTGTATCTTGATTTAACTTTATCTCTACCCTGTGATTCACGTCTGCCCAGCGTGACCTGCAAAGTCTTAGAATCAGGCAAAATCCCTATTGAAGGAGCTGACTGTGTTTGCTGAACTGAAAGGGAATCCAGACTAAGAGGCAAAACTATTCCAGGCCCCCACGCCAAGAAGACATCAAAGAATGTGTCCGAGTTTCTTGAGTCTCCTGATAATGTGGGGCAGAGGCTGGCACCGCCATGCTGTAAACTGAGAATGTAAGCACCGACACAGGAGGAAACCGGTTCATTGTTCCTCGATGCCACTTGGAGCACTAGAACAAAAATGCTGGCGGTTGTTGACATTCTCAAATTACGAGCCACAGCTTCATGAGCTTTTATTAACCGTTACCTTCTACAAGTTCCAAGGATCGTGCCAATGAAAAGAAGAATCATCCTTTTCCGTTTGGATGGAGCTTTCCAGGTTGGCATTCTGGCACTTCGGTCCCCGTTATGTGATTCAAAACTCACAGTTCAGCTGTGAGGTAGGTAGGAGATTTATCTCTGCTCACAGCGGGGAGAAACCAGACATGAAGAAAAGGGGAGCTTTGCTCTGTGTCAAGAGCTTCAGAAGAAAGATTATCTACCTCCCAGCTCAGAATGCAACTGGCCAAGCGAATCCAGGCCTTGTCTTTGGTGGGAAGTTTTTGCTTCTTGTGTGTGCAAAGAAAAGCTTCTGACATGCTAGTTTGGCTGCTGGAAGAAAGGGAAATCCAGAAAGATCTTTCCCTTCCTTAAAGCTGAGATACAGGATGTCTGAACTGTTATTTCTCCAAAGAGCCTCAGGGAGGGAGGCTGTAATCTTGATGGAACAAGGAAGATATATTTACACGGTGGATTCAGGAGTCAAGGGGACATATAATTAAAAGACCATTTGAGTCCTATATATGTTATACGCCTAGAGACTATTATTGATTCTGTCAACCTCTTTTTTGTCCATTAGAGGAATTGTTCCCAGAAATTTGGACTGCTTGATCCATACAGTTCCATTTCAATCATTAAAGCATAACCCTGTATAGCTGCTATTCTTGATGTAATAATTATTTTATGACTGTGGAAAGTTTTCCTATACATAGAGTATTTTCTCTTCCTAAACTCCACCTATGCCCAACAGACAAACACACACACCTGGGCAGACACAATGGCTTGGTTTCCCTGTACCTTAAGACAGCACACTGATTTCGGAGTGCTGGGTCAGGTGGGCAGTAACAGACTTGCCAAAATTGTTTGGCTCCCCACTTGGCTCCATTGGAACGCAATCTGAGCTGTTTCACCAGGAAGTGGTTAAAATGACTCATCTGGAACAAGAAACAATCAGAGAAGTGGTATTAATGTGGATCATTATGTACAACTTCCTCCTAGCATTCTACTCCTGTGAGGATGTGGTTCTCTTTCCAGGCTCCCACGTCTGTGGTTGGGATTTTGCCTCTCACCTCTCCTGAGCAAAGGAAATTATTAGAGTCACTCTCTGTCCGTAGGAGGACTCTAATCTCTCAACTTTGGCTAAAGCCATCACTTACTCCCCACAGATGTCTCCCCACCTTTTACACACAATTTATTACAACTTAAGACTGCCTTAACTTGGGAGGTGTTTCTCACATACTACATTTTATCCCTCTGGCATGTTCAGGAAATTTCCTGCTGGGCTGGCAAAGAAAGTCCTACATATATGTTCAGATATTGTCTCTTTAAAATGTTTTGTTTTTTTTTTTTTTAAGATTTTATTTATTTTTTTATTTTTTCCCCCCAAAGCCCCAGTAGATAGTTGCATGCCATAGCTGCACATCCCTCTAGTTGCTGTATGTGGGACTCGGCCTCAGGATGGACAGAGAAGTGGTGCCTCGGTGCGCGCCCGGGATCTGAACCCGGGCCACCAGCATCGGAGCACGCTCACTTAACCACCAAGCCACGGGGCCGGCCCATAAAATGTTTTTTATTATAGAGCCTGTCCCTTTTATAATTTGGGGCTTTGACATAGAATGAAATCAAATGGTGAGGAATCTCCTCCACCACTTCCTAAATGTTTGTCCTCAGTTATCAACAGATTTATTTACATTTATATTTTTGTTATTTCAAAGCCCAAAATCAGACTGTGGCATAATTCAAAAATAGGATAATGTGGATCACAGTGAAAGATGGTTGGGAAATTTATGTGTGAGGGTTCACTATTAAGATATTTGACTCCAAATTCCAGTAACTCTCTGCACCTTCTCAGAATCCTTCTCAAGAAAGTGCTGACTACTGGTTCATTGAAAGGATTTCAGAACCCCAAAATATTCACATCTATCCAAAAAACTGAATGGAAACAGGAATTAGGCTCCCTGAGAGTCTGGGCAAATTTTGACACATTGATTGAACTTACAGAGACTTACAGTGGTAAGTGAACTAAAGTCAAAATTTGATTGATGAATGACTATACAAGTGATTAAATTGCATTGATCTATACACAAACACTCAAATGAGTGCGTGTAGAACTGGGGAAATATGATGGTGGATGTCAGTTTCCTGGTGGTGCCATTGGACTGCAGTTCTGCAAGATGTGACCCTGGGGGGAAATGGGTGAAGGAGACTTGGGATCTCCCTGCATTATTTCTTACACTTGCATTGCATCTATGAATACCTCAAAATAAAAAAATGTAATTAAAGGAACTGTATGGAGGAAGGCAGAAAGATAGCAGGAAGATGCATGGCCCGAAAAGCAGTCGTAATTTTCCGTAAAGGGCAGGCAGGCGGAGAAGGTGGGTGTCATCTTTAGGGTCCAAGGAACAAATACTAGAGGGCTGAAGAAAGGTTGAAAAATTCTATGTATTACTGGAGAGAGAGATCAAATAAGAAGGACGTGATTATGACAACTGAAAGGAATGTCTCCAGGGTTTCCGCCCTTGACACAAATACACACAGTGTTGGCGCCTGCATTGAATAGAAACCACCAGCAGTTGTCCTGGCTGTTAGCACAGCACCAAAGTGGAATCATAAACCTCCCATGTTGCTTTCTTTTACCACTGTGAAAGCTGAAATCTGGCTTGTGAACTGATCAAAAGTAAAGTTGAAGGTTGCGGTTTGTCGTCTCTTTGGAAAAACCAACCCATGGGTCGAAATGCTAATCAGGCTTTATTTTAAATCATGAAAAGCAGGAGGGGAAAAAAAAGACAGTCACCATCGACAAGCTGACTTGTTTATGTTCAGCAACATTTCACAGCCTGGCTGCACTGTTTTGCTCTCGCCTTGGGGAGTCTGGCATCTTTGATCTCCTTTTCCTGAAGAGCTTTCCTTTGTGGATGACACCTGAGTGCCGGAGAACTTCCATCTGCCCTCTGCATTGACTCGCTACCTGTTGTCTTCCAGCAGATGGGCTGCAAGAACAGGCTCTCTTTCGCAACCGGTCGCTTTCAAGATTCAGTTGTGGTATTGCTTATATCCATCGTTCATCCTTGTTGTCGCCAACATTCACGCGCTCATTGGATGAGCACACCACGTCTTCTCTAGCCATTTTCCTTTGGATGGATATTTACATTGCAATTCAACCACTAGCTATATACACCCAAGAGAAATGAGAGCATGGGTACACAAAAGACTTGTATAAGAATGTCCACAGAAGCTTTATTCATATGTATAATAAGATAAATAAGAGGCTGCACTACAGTTAGTAAAGGAAGCATCTTTGGGGAAGAAAGAGGTAAGAAGTGTGGGAGGACGAGGCAGACATTTTGGAGCAGAGGTCCAAGAGGCGACCTCAATGTCAGGAAGCATTCTATGCCATGCAGTCTCCGTTCTGATGCTATATCATTTCATTTCCCCCTCCCTTAGTTCACACAGCTAAGATAACTCATAAAACACCAATATTCCTTGTATTAAGAGTGCCTAGTTTTGTCAATGCAAGAGGCTGGGTTAAGGAGGATTAAAATACGTTGACTCTGGTTTCTATAGTTAAATTGCAGCCCATTCTAAAGTATTTGGCTTTAAAGAACAAGTTCTCCGCCTCCACTTCCAAAGTACTGATACCATGAATACCAAATAATAGACAAATTACTAGAAGCAATGCAGTTTAATAGAGATGGTGTTGGGTGGACATCATAATACCTAAATTTTTTACTGCGGTACAGCTACCAGAGCCAGCTCTGGTGAGCTAGTGGTCAAGATCCCGCACTCTCACTCCCACAGCCCAGGTTCCTTTTCCTGTCAAGGAACCACACCACCCATTTGTCGGTTGTCATACTGTGGTGGCTGTGTGTTGCTGTGATGCTCAAAGCTCTGCCGCCAGGATTTCAAACACTAGCAGGTCACCCACGGTGGACAAGTTTCAGCGGAGCTTCCAGACTCAGACAGACTAGGAAGAAGGACCTGTCCACCCACTTCCGAAAACAGTGGCCATGAAAACCCTATGAACAGCAGCAGAGCATTGTCTGATAGAGCGCCAGAAGGTGAGAGGATGGCGCAAAAAGACCGGGCAGGGTTCTGCTCTGCTGTCCACGGGCGCGCTGGGAGTCAGAAGCCACTCAACGGTGCTAACAACAAAAACTGCTGTTAGCCAGGTGCATCAACTTGAAAAAATCCCTTGACCTTGTTACAGCCCTTTGACTATAAAATAATTGCATTTTATTATATGTCACTAAGATTCTCTCAGCTCCAAAAACCTACAAAGTATTTGAAGCTCTCTTATTTCATAAATCAGTAGTTTCGTATCTTTTTATTTCACTGTTTGTCCTGATGTCTCTGGAAGACCGTCCTCAAGGCTAATTTATTCTCCTTTTCAGGAGGACACACCACGCTGAGCCAAGTGGTTGGTTTCACCACACATGAACCAACTTTTCTCTATGTCAGTTTCTAAGGAAACACCCCAAGAAGGCAGTCATATGCAATTTCCATGAATCAAAACAAAAAGGGGACTGCCAACATCTGATCTCATGGGATACCTACCAGCTGCAACGACGGACAAAGAGGAAATTCAGTGAGTCACCTGCTTGGGATGACTTGCTCATTGTTTAGGGTGAATTTTCAATGATTCAGTCATAAAATGGTCATTTCCCCGAACTCATTTTATGCACATTTACAGCTTCTGTATTGCTTAGCTCACCTGGACAATATCATATGTGTATAAATGAGGATTCAAGTAGAGAAGCAGAAATCCTAGGACAGATAGATAGATAGAGAGAGGTATAGATTTATAGATATATATATATATCATACATGTATCTTCTCTATGTAGAGACAGATATCTATAATATCTCATATATCTATAGATTATATTTATATTAATTATAAATTATTTAATATATATCAATATTTATAGATATTAATTATCTACAGATTATAAACCGATTGATAGATGATAGATGTCAACCTATAGATTTATATCTATATATATCAACATATCAATCTATAGGTTGATATCTATCTTTATCTATCATCTATCTATCTATCTATCTATCTGTCTATCTATCTATCTCTGTCTCTCTCTCTCTCTATCTCTCTATCTAGATAGCTAAGATGGTTTGGGCACCAACACTGAGATCAATCTGAAAAGTCTTTGGTCCTCAAGAAAGAAATGACCGTAAAAGTGTTGGCTTCTCTCTCTACACCTAGACAGGCCCAGTAGGAATCACGAAGAGGGCTCTTCTAAGGAGTACCTGTTTATAGAGCTTGCATTTGGATTCCTAAATTTGATCTCAAGAAATCCCTGGCATATTTCTTCTCAGTTTGGGATGTTCCCACAAGGTAGAATGGAATGCCTGGAGTATGCTCCCCGTTCCTGTGGGCCCCATCCCCAGCTTGCCAGCAGCTGCATCTGGGTGCCCCACTGTGTCTCTCTCTACAGTCCAGGCCTGAAGGACAGGCAGCATCTGGGTGCCCCACTGTGTCTCTCTCTACAGTCCAGGCCTCACGGACAGGCAGCATCTGGGTGCCCCACTGTGTCTCTCTCTACAGTCCAGGCCTGACGGACAGGCAGTATCTGCTACGGCAACGAGGGACCACGAGACCTTTCACGTGTTCAAAACCTCGTCACTCCCTCAGTGTCCCCAGAGCTTACCTTTTCCTCTCACTGGAATTGAAATTTACGATCAATTTATACTTCAAAAATGTGTATGTTGGAGAGGAGAGGACCATGACTGCATCTTCAATCTTCTCTGAATGTCTGAACAGCGTATTATCTGAAACACTGCTTTTTTTTGTCTTGTTGTTAGGTTTGATGAAATGATCTCATTGGAAGGTACAAGAGTGAGAAGAAGAGCTGGGAATTTTAAGCAAGAGAATGAAGGTAGACATCACTGAGTTATTCTGAGTTGGGCACAGCACAGCACCAGGGCCACAACGGGGTGCCCTCTAAGGAGCCCTGGTCTTGATGTGGAAGAAAGTCAGTGTGTAACACTTGTTGGGGCAGACAGGTCCCAAGAGCAGGGCTGGGGAGACAGGCTCCCTGAGCAGTGAATGGTGCCAGGGGCCCACACAGACCTGCAGGGATCAGGAACAAGGAGACATTGACCAACATTGTTGAGTGCCTACTGTCTACCAAACACTGTACACACACTTGCAGTAGAGAAAAACAGAAAAAAACAACATCTAGATGATCAGACCCAGACCCTGTTCCCTAATTGCTGATGCAATTAGGAGCAGCAGGGGGAAAAATACTGAGAATTATCACCACAATGCAATGAGAAGCATTCAGCAGCTGGACTGAAATATACGCAAAGGGCTGACCCATTATGGAGGAAGTCACGGTTGATACGGATGTGGAGTAACGGCAGGCTCCGGGGAACTGATGGAGCCCAAAACAGGGAGAAACGCAAACTTCGGATTCAAGATTGAAAGGCTCTGACCTCTGACCTTCGTTTTCCAAGGATCGTTTTCTTTCAGTCTCCTGTAAAAGACCATATAACTAGCTCTTTAGTCTTTCTCAAAAGGCATTTATTTTACCAGTGCAAATCTCCCAAGGTCGGAAAAATTACCTGAAATGTTAAAAATGCTGTCTTTCCTCTCAAATAACTTCCTGCTGACTTTAAAATATCCACGAAAGAACAGACTCATATTAGTTACAAGGTCCCAATGTGCTGAATATCCAAAATAATCAAGAGGGCGCATCTTTCTTTAACTGCATGAAGCAGCAACATATAGGTTCTTCCTGTTGACTGAGGAAGCAAAAATTAGATAGTTTGGTCATGCCAATGAATAATATATGTTCTCTTGACTTTTCTCCTACCACTGTATTTTGCTTCAAAATGTGTATATACATGCAGCAATATTTTCTTCTGCTGCTTGCAAAATTAAAAAAATGACCATTAAAGGTTTTAAATTTTTTCTTTCTAAAGAGACATATGAACATACATTTAGGATTTTAAAATTATTTTTTTCCGTGCTCATTGAAAACCCATGGATGCCTGATTCTTTGTAGATGAGACTTTGCAACCACTGATTCTCAAACCTTCCAAGTTGTTTCTGAACTCAGTTTTACTTCTCATATGTTAGTTTAATAATTCTACTCCTAAAGTTTCCTTTTAGAATGATGTCTTATTTTCCTACTGCTGCTTTAGCAGCTTGCATAAATTTAGTTGTTTAAAACAACACACATTTATTATCATCTTATAGTTCCGTAGGTTAAAAGTCCAAAATCAGTCTCATTAGGCTAAAATCAGGATGCTGGCAAGGTTGTGCTGCCTCTGGAGGCTCGAGGGGAAAATCCAGTTTCTTGTTTTTTCAGCTTGTAGAGGCCACCTGCATTCCCTGGCTTATGGCCCCTTCCTCCCATCACTCAACCTCTATTCCTGCTGTCATGTCTCCTCTGATTCTGACCCTCATGCCTCTCTCTTATCAGGACCCCTGTGAGGATATTGGACCAGCCCAGATCACCCAGAAGAATCTCCCCAGCTCAAGGTTGTTAACTTTCTTTTCTTCTCCCCAAAGCCCCAAGCATGGTTGTATATCGTAGTTATAAGTCTTTCTAGTTCTTCTATGTGAGCTGCTGCCACAGGCACGGCAACTGACAGACAGCTGGTGTGGTTCTGCAACTGGGAATTGAACCCGGGCCGCTGAAATGGAGAGCTTAGAACTTGAACCATTAGGCCATCAGGGCTGGCTGTCAAGTTGGTTGCAAATTCCCTTTTGCCGCATAAGGTGACATTCTCACAAGTTTCAGGGATTAGGATATGGATGTATTTGAGGGCCATTATTCTATCTAGCACAACTGAAAACACTTTCTATATACACTTTACATATATATAAATGTATGACTTTTGTATATGAGATTAAAAAAAGGGTTGACAACTTTTGAAATTGTACTATTGTGTTTGTATTAGTATACTTGGGCTGCTGTAACAAAATCCCACAGACTGCACGACTTAAACAACACAAATTTATTTTCTCACAGTTCTACGGGCTGGAAGGTCCAAGATCAAGATCAGCATGGTTTGGTGTCTGATGCGAGCTCTCTTCCTGGCTTCCAAACAGCTGTCTCCTCACTGCATCCTCACATGGAGAGAGATGCTGGTGACTCTTGTTCTTCTTGTAAGGGCTCCAGTCCTGTCAGATTAGAACCCACCCAAATGACCTCATTTAACCCTTATGACCTCCTCACAGGCCCTATCTCCAAACAGGGACATACTGGGTGTTCGAGCTTCTGCATATGAACTTGGGGGCCATAACTCAGCCCATAGAAGTGTTTATATCTGCTTAGGTTGGTGGGTGCAGGAGTAACTTAACCAAAGCTTGAAAGCGATAGATCTTGAAACTGTAGAACAAAGTAAAGAAATGAATTTGTGATTTGAATACGTAGTATTAGGAAACTTTCCAAATGAGGCATCCAAAGACCAAATCTACCAGATCCTTCACCCCACTGATAGATGTACGGACTTTGGACTTTGCCTAACTGTATAGTCTCTCTGCCCATATTTTATTTTGGAATATAGAGATCATAACACCCGTTCTCTCTTTCGTAAAAGGTCGTTTCAAGGATAAAGTAGGACAACCATTATCAAGAACTCTGAGGTGCTTTATGAGTGTCACTGCTTTTTCCAAATGGTTTCAGTCAATGAAGAGCTGAGAGAGTGCTGGGAAATGCTTTTCCATTTTGGAAAGCCACATCCTATTGAGGATGTGGGCCCAGCATCTTAGAGGTTTGCAAAAACATTGGTGTTTTTCTTGCTCCACTATTCTGCAAAGGAAAGGGAAAGAAAGAAGAGAAAAAATAGCTACTTAGTACAAAGAAATGGCTTTCCCTTACAGAGACATCAAGGACAGCTCTGGGCAGGTGCCACCTCTGGTGTAAGTTAATGGTTAATCAGAAGGAGAAAAGAAACCCAGACTGAAGTTAAGAAATAGTTGATAAAAATTTAGGTTCATTAGGTTAACTATTTACCCAGTACTTAGGTTCTTACAGGCTTTTATTTCTTAACTTTGCTTAAAGCCAGCAAATCTAGTGTTTCAGTAAATTTTATCCTGTTTTTATAATAAAAAAGAAATGCTTGGTCTTTTTTTTAAATAGAGAGTGCATGATTATCTGCATCTGGTGCTAAATGTCCAGCAACCTCATTAAGGATGCAAACAATCCCCATGGCCAGCCCTGCTACCAGTGACAGCTGTTGAGAGAGCTGAAAGGGTTCTAGGGGAGGCCCCAGTTCCCTGAAGGATAGTCTTTACAGTCTAAACCTAAGAAATGTGAGTTAATGGCACAGAACATATTTTATTAAAAAGTTGGGCATGTGAACCATCTTCTGAACCATTGTACTGTGAGTGATGCTTTTTGAAATGTGTATGTACATTGTCTTACAAAATCCAGATTTAGATGAGAAAATAATCTCAAAATGTCGTTGTAATCTTTGTGAAGAGGGATCATGATTTAGTGTGACTTCGAACAAGCCCAAGCTCTGTTTCGTTATTGTCTACAATTCTAGTAGCTTAGCCTTTCCCAGTGTGTGTCAAAACATACAGCTTTTAATCAGCTTAATCAGAGTAACATTATATTACTTCAGCAGGCTGCCATCTCAGCAGGCAATTTGCTCTACAAGAAACATTTTGCAAACACGATGAAAACCAGAATTTCCGTTAAGTCTCTAGAACATAATCAGGGTTGCTAATAGGCTATGTCAGCAAGAGCAGAGAAAATCTTGGAACTGTAATGAATAAGCTGATTTTCTCCCCCAAAAGAATTCTGCAGAAAAATCTTACAAAAGAATCGGGTTACACTGCACATTTGTTGTGGTGGCTATGTTGACCCTTGATTTATTGTCTCTTCTCCTAGATCTCACTTATTCTCATTGCTTGAAACAACTTAGCCCAATCCCCACTAATTTGAGGACTATGGTAAAGCAAGCCTTACTAACTTTAGGGATGTGCAGATGAACTGGCTACCACACTACCGTAAGAAAAGGAAATAATGAACCTCAATGGCAAAACCATCCAGTCAGCTTCATGGAACATGCTATTGATTCAAGTAAAATATAGCTGTCTATAAAGTATCTGGTATATAGCCAATCACTCTAATTTTTTGGAAAAAACATTACTTAACTTGATATTTATCGAGTTTCCGATAATGCAATCCTATAATTCAAATCTCTTCTAAACAGCATAGAGCCGTAACAATTTATGGCATGAAAATTTAGGAATTGTCTTGCAAATTATGGATAAATTTTACCCTTGCTGGGCTGTGAGAAGGCCATGCTTTCTGCATTTGTCAACCATAATGTGGTGATTAGCTTACAAGATCCATATATTGGAAAATATTTCCACATATTGGAAAATAGAGTAGTGGGAAGGTTATTGGAAGATCCAATAACTTGTCTGGTAAAAGCAAGCAAATCTATAGAGAAGATAGAAAGAACATAAGATGGTGTCCTCAAGTAAAAGGCTTTGTTTCCCCTACATATTTTGGACATCAGAGCCATCCCTCCAACCATCCTCCTCCTGACACCTAGAGGCCAATGAGCACCCACCTGGTTGATGTCTCCACCACACTCTGAAGCCATGAGGGAGGCATCGCCATTCACTGCACTGAGAGGGGGTAGTTCCACTCGAGTGAGCTGAAGTAGACTTTCTCTCAACTCCTGAGAGGCTTGGCTCTACTTTGAAAATATACCCTCAATCTGACCTTTTCCTCTACCTCCCCTCCTTCACATCTTCCCTTTTACTCAAGTGGCTCCGTAACTGGTTCCTGATTCTGTCCCACCCTGTTTATTCTTCACACAGCATTCAGAGATGCTTCACAAAGCACTAATTGATTTAAGATCAAGTCAGAGCACGACTCTCTTCCATTCAAAGCCTACCAGTGGCTTCCTGTCTCTCCCAGAACAAAAGTCAA